>NW_027361868.1:0-2400000 GCF_039654945.1 Dendrobates tinctorius | reverse complement strand
TGCCGTTTATAGACATGGAGTCACTTCCTGACCTTTTTGGGAAATCCGCTGATTCTGTTGTTCTGCAGGCAGGATATTAGATGAGTCCTCATCTTCTCATGCTGGAACTTAGCTGTGGGTTCACCGTCATCTGCCATAAGCTCGTAGGCAAACGCTATAGCATATAAGCCACAGTCGTACCTTTTCTTCTGCTGATCCACATTGATAAACCTCAAATGTTTCAGGGGCTTGTCGACCACTTCACTGTACATATTGATAATCTGCTGACGGATGGATGGACTCAGATTCCTAGTCCTGACGCTGTCGGCCACAAAGATTTGGCCATTTTTATAGCAGGTTGTCAGCCAGTGCACCCTGTCCTCATCATAGTGGATTTGTACAGCATTCATCATTACGCTGTGCCCTGGTACCATAAGAGCGTAGGGGGGCTGCAGGCCAGCAAAACCATTAAACTGTCTGTGCAGCAGGTCCTGGGCCATGATGATGATCTCGTGATCCAGGAAACCTTCCTTTCCTTTGCTCAGCAGGTTGGTTAAGATTTCTGGAGGCAGGTTCCCAATATTGGGCATCTCCACTTGTGGAGTCGCTATCTCTGGGGTTACCTCTCTAAGTTGATCAGTAACGTTTTCTGTAGCCGCTCTCTTGGCTGGTGGCAGCATCTCAGGCTTACTGTTAGAGGAGTTGGCCACATCCTTATCTGTTTCAATATCGATGACGACATCATCTGGACCGGGAGAAGAAATGTTGGTGTTCTCAAGGTCATCTGTCTTTTTGACCATTGGTCCATCCTCATTTTTTCCTGTTAAAGAGATAAAGAGATCAAAGAAATCATAATTTTTTAGAATAAAATATTCTCCATATTTCTTATGGATTATTGCGTCTACTGCTCCTTTACTTCGCAACCGCCCACTGTAGATAAGCGTTGGCGCTTGCTGAGCTCTATGCAGCGCCGACGTTTGTCATGACATGGTCGGTGGTCTTGCAGCGCTCACGACCCCCAGGGTCCAGCAAGCACTGTGATTCCAGCGCAGAGCGATAGCTCTGACAGGTGTTATCATTCCCGTGAAGCACCTGAAAGGTTGATAAACTTTTTGAATTTGGTTTTGAGCACTTTGAGGGGTGCAGTTTTTAGAATGGTGTCACTTTTGGGTATTTTCTGTATGAAATGCTCCTCAAAGTAACTTCAAATGTGATGTGGTCCCTAAAAAAATTGTTTTTGCAAATAGGAAGCATGCTGACAAGGATGGGAGGGGGGTAGCCACGCATACCAGGACGTGCAGCACAAAATCTCCGCCTCATCCCAGCCTGCAGCATCACCCCACTCGTGTCTCCTCCAGCAGCGACCCTGGGACCCCGCTTCACCGCAGCCACCACCCCCAGTAAGCAATAAGACGCATGGATTATAAGAAGCACCACCATTTTAGTAAAGAAAAGTTTTTTTCCTATATTTGGGGTGCGTCTTATACTCCGGAGTGTCGTATAATCCAAAAAATACGGTATTTGCACATAGATTTTATAGGCTTGTCCAGGGTTATAAAAATGTAATTGGTTTGTTTGAAGCACAAGACCACCCCTGTCTACAGGTTGTGCCTGTTATTGCAGATCAGCTCCAGTGAAGGGAATGGTGTAGAGCTGCAATACCATGAACAAACTGAAGATTTTGATGGCACAGATTTTTTTTTTAAGAAGATGGCAGCCCTGTTTTTCTTATCCTGGAGAACTGCTTTAGTGTCAGATTGGTTAGGCTGTACTTACCACCAATAGGTTCAGCAGGAGTCTCTATATCTCCATCAGTAGAACATTGAGATTCAGCATCTCTCCTGGATTTATCCTTTTTCAGATGTCTTTAAAATAGAGTAAAATAAAAGGTATTTTATGAATTACAAAGTAACAGATCTTTGTTCTATGGAATGAAATATAGACTCATATGTTTCTTCATTCATTTTGTCTTTTACATTCTGTAGAAACATTGGCAATAAGGAAAATTTTGGTATTTATCAACAATTTTTCATGTACATGAAAGTTCAATATGTGTGGATCGTACTGGGTTGTAAGGTAATATGAAGATCAGACAGGAGTGGATTTATTTGAGGGGAATTGAATTCTGCTCATACAAAACTCAGAATGTTGGAGAACACAGATTTTTTTGTAATTCACTCCACGCGAATAAAGCAAAGTGGAAGCTAGCGGCAGCCGCCAGCTTGTGGAAGAGTAGAGGGCTGGCAGAAAGATGAGCTCACTTCTCTGACCGACTTCCGCTGCTTTATGCCCGATGGTCAGTTTTCCACACTACCATCATGCCGCACCTCTGGCCATATGTTTCCTTTGGGCTGAAACTTTGGCTACAAGCGTCCCCGAAAGGTCTCTGCCCATGCAAGTCCCAACCAAGAGTCAACACTGGGCCGGAGTTGCGGGCAGAGAGCAGTGGGGGCTTCCAGAGAGGGGCTTGGTGATGTATGAACTTTATTTTCTTCTTACATCTTCCATTTATTACCATTTGGGACTGGGGAGACCCCAGAGCATAATAGGGAACAATCAATTTGTGAAGAATAATTTTGCTGTGAATTGAATCTCTAAATAAAAGCTGCATGATTTGGCAGAATTTTGTCAGTACCTCTCATCTCTATATATAAAAGTGAATGTATGTATGTATGTATGTGTGTATCACCAACCAATCACGAAGCATAAGAGTGGGACACGGATGGAGAGCGGGGCTGCGGACGGATACAGCAGTACGGTGCATGGAGAGCGGGGCTGTGGAGTAAGAGTGCGGGGCTGTGGAGAGAGAGAGCTGGGCTGTGGAGGCACAGCGAGACACGGATGTAGAGCACGGCTGCGGAGGGATAGAACGGGACGGCGGGTGGAGAGTGGGGCTGTGGACGGATAGCGTGATGGTAGGTGGAGAGCGGGACTGCGGAAGGAGAGCGTGTTGGCAGGTGGAGAGCGGGGCTGTTAAGGAAGAGAGCGGGACCCACAGTTAGGTACTATGCCCAGGCAACTCTGGGCTCTTCAGCTAGTCTGTAATAAAGGTGTATTTTTTGACAGACTCCCATGTACAATATAAATCATCCTTTACAATACTTACCTACGTATGGCGTTACAGATGACACCAAGGAATATTCCAAGGAGGAATATGATGATGGTGAAAACTACAACACATATGATGACTTTAGTCCAAGGGATCTTTGAAGTATCAATACCATCCTCTGAAAAAACTGAAAAAGAAGACAGAATATATATATATTATCTACATATCCAATAACTTGTCTGTAATTCACTGCCATTATTATTGTAGCAGTCCTATAAAGGGAATCTGTCACCAGGCTTTTGCCATCTTATCGGAGAGAACCATAATGTAGAAGCATAGACCTTTACTATAGCGATGTGTCAATTACTGGACTGTTTCAATAGAATCACTGTTTTACCAGCAATCGATTATCACTACAGGACAACTGGTCTTGTGCCTCCTAGTCCAGCCAGACCCCCAGCAATATGCAATGTAAGCACAAGCTGTGGCGGGGTTATACACAGCTGAAAAACTGAGCTCTGCTCAATCTGCAGCACAGAAAACTGTGACTCTATTATATAAGTCTATGGGACTGTAGGACCCAGCAACACGATTAAAAATATGGGACCGTAGTTTTGCTAAATTATGTCTCAGGGATGATGTCATATTAATATATAATAGATGTAATGGACAATATAGAGATCTATCCAGTGGCTTAGGTAGAGGCTGACGAGTCCTGGTGAAAATATGTAACCTGGGCCCCCACCTGCATATTTGTCAGATGTGTGGTCCTTTGTGGCATTCCAGATCCTATGAATCTCTGACAGTGGCATTTAACACGTGCCAGTAGAGGGGGTGTCATATCACAAGCTGATCGGCGTGTCCGTGACATGATCGTGGGGTGGGGTAACGATGGGTCGCCATAACAGCCGAGGGTCTGCCGAAGACCCCATGCTTGTTGTGAGGATCCTCTTGGGAAAGTCAGCCTGTAGCTGGCGTTCATAGGAGAACATGGTTTTAGCTATAGAGAGCAGTGTTTATCCCCTGCTATGTATAGCACAATCAGCCGGACAGTGGCAGCGTCAAGTCCCTAAAGAGGACTATGGAGTACAGTAAAAATACAGTAAGAAGAGAAAAAAGTTTAGTAAAAATTAAACGCTTAAAAAAATAAATAAATAATTCAAAATACCCATTTCTTATCGCTGCATTTGTAAAAGTTCGATCTATCAAAATCTAAACTAAATTTGTCTGATCAGTAGACTACATAATGAGAAAAAAAAATCAAAATTGCCAGAATAAAATATTTTGGCATCCGCAACATTGCAATAAAAGACGATAAAAAAAAACCCATAGTATCTACCCCAAAAAGGTATCAGTAAAAATATCAACTCAGGGCGCAAAAACTAAGCCTTCACCCAGCCTAATGAGGGTTACCCCAAAATATGTGAATATTTGTAAAAGTACTTACCGGCTGGGGTCGTATGCGTGGGCAAGGAATCATGGCGCTGGTTGATGAGAGGCGCGCCTTCCACACATGCTAATAGCAAACTCACGATTAGAAGAAATCGAAAAAGCATTCTAGCTTGGAGAAATATCGCTGAATGTGTAATACACAGGGAGTTATCGCTGAATGTGTAACACACAGGGAGTTATCGCTGAATGTGTAACACACAGGGAGTTATCGCTGAATGTGTAACACACAGGGAGTTATCGCTGAATGTGTAACACACAGGGAGTCTTGTCAGACAAAGCCTCTTCCTGCAGCGTCACTCCTTATAACCACACATTCCGTGATGTCACAATGGAGATCTCACTGTGACATCACAAGGAGCGGAACACCAGTGATGTCACAATGGGTCAGATAAAGGATAAACAGCGTATGCACAACTTCAGAAGGTGCTCAAGTAGGGCCCCACACCATACATGAATAATAAAGAAAACTTGGCACTCAACTTCTAGAATATTTTTTTGTATTTTTTTAATACAGCCAGAAAATAATAGACATTTCGGCCTCACTGGCCTTCATCAGTAACAGACTGCAGTATAGTAGTTAATCGCATTCAGTGCGGTAATAGAAGTGACACCATAGTCACTTTAAATGTGCCTGGTCATGCACTAGGCGCTGGGCATGGAACTTGAATCAAATAGTACCTGGGTGGGTGGGGGTGCCATGCAGACATCAGCGACCCAGAATCCACTGTGACACAGCTGACCAACAGTGGATTCTGGGTCGCTGATATCTGCATCGCACTGAATGCAATTAACTACTATACTGCAGTCTGTTACTGATGACGGCCAGTGAGGCCGAAACCTCTATTACAATGGGTCCGATAACTGCAACTACTCAACAGGGAGCAGCTCCCTCCATCTATATATGATTAATAGAATATTATTGTATAAGGACCAAGCCGCGTTAGAGGATATTATGAATGTATGGGGGCCACACAGAGAGACATTATTCATGTGTTGGCCACAGGGAGACATTACTATTACTGGGCCACATAGGGTGGCAATATTAACTCATCATGAACACATAGGTGGACAGTTTTACCAGATGAGTGCCACATATATACTGATACCTTCCACTATTCGGTCATTATATGGGGGCACCAGCAGTGTTAGTACAGTGATTCCTATTAATAATCACTATAATGATATGATTTGGTCACTATTTGCTGGTCATACGGTCATGGTGTAGCGGCATAATTTGTTTCTTCTATGTAGTAGTATTGGTACACTGTGTGCAAAACTACTAACCCCTTTACCCCCAAGGGTGGTTTGCACGTTAATGACCGGGCCAATTTTTACAATTCTGACCACTGTCCCTTTATGAGGTAATAACTCTGGAATGCTTTTATGGATCCCAGTGATTCTGACATTGTTTTTCTCATGACATATTGTACTTCATGTTTGTGGTGACATTTTATTCATATAACTTGCGTTTATTTGTGCAAAAAATGGAAATTTGGAGAAAATTTAGAAAATTTTGCAATTTTCCAACTTTGAAATTGTTATACCTTTAAATCACAGAGATATAGCACAGAAAAAACTTAATAACATTTATCATGGTCACGTCAGAAACGCGTCACTAATCCCGCCCATCATCGCACCCATCACATGAATTCAAGTTTTTAAAAATATGAAAAGAATTAAAATAATAAAAGTTCAAATCGCCCCCCTTTTGCCCCATTTAAAGTAAAAGAAAAAAAAAAATTCAAATACTCACTTATTTGGCATTGCTGCATTCAGAAACACCTGATCTATCAAAATATAAAAATAATTAATCCGATCGATAAACGGTGTAATGAGAGAAAAAAAAATCAAAACTAGATTTTAATTCTAGAGAATTAAGTGTCTTTGGTCGCCGCAACATTGCAATATCGGGCGATGAAAAGATCGTATCTGCACCAACATGGTATCAATATAAACGTCAGCTCGGCGCGTAAAAAATAAGCCCTCACGCAACCCAAGATCCTAAAAATTGGAAACACTACAGGTCTAGGAAAATGGCGCCATTGTTTGTTTTTTTTTTACAAACTTTAGATTTTTTTCACCACTTACCATAAATAAAAAAAGAACCTAGACATGTTTGGTGCATGATAACTCGTAATGAGCTGTAGAGTCATAACGGCAGGCCAGTTTTAGCATTTAGTGAACATGAGTGATTGCGAGTCCTTGGGATTACGAACCTCGCAATGGGGTGTAACCACGCAGTAGACTGACCTCGCAATGGGGTGTAACTACACACCAGACTGACCTTGCAATGGGGTGTAACCACGCAACAGACTGGCGTATGTGCAGACTAACAGCAAACATAAATACCTGGTGTACCTCTCCTGCCACTCCTACCTTGTGTATAAAAAAGCACTGTCGTTAATACTGTTCGGGTAGAGCTATCCGATAGCGCTATCCATGAAGAAAGTGCACGGGGAGAGCTATCCCATAGCTCTCTTCCTAAAGGAAATGAACAGGTAGAGCTATCCGATAGCACTATCCCTCAATGTTCCTGAGTGTAAGCTATTTCACATGGTTGAGCGCACTTGGGATCTGCCCCCAAGGCCCTGCCCATGCCCAATGTTTGGTCCGTAGACCGCGGCTAGGAGTTAGTCCCGCTTTTCCCCGCATGGTGCTTTTGAGGATATCTCTTTTTTCCACCATGGGTGCGTGAGGAGTGACATGACTTAGGAAAGTCTGACTGACGGCTTCACTGTAATGACCCATCCCAAAACCCACACTTACCCCTTCTTAACCTAAAATAAAACACGACTGCGTGACATTGGATGTAAAAGGCCACAGCAGCCCCGTTTATTAACACCAAAACAAGCAATAACATTTTAACCATAAACGTAGTAATATTCCATAAACATAACCACCAGCAAAAGGAGGGGGGGTAAATGAAGAGTCCATTGTACATGATTACAACACCAGCTCCACCACGTGCCCTCAGCCGCACCACACCAGCTCGAGGACAGTGCCCTCAGCCGCACCACACCGGCTTGAGGACACCCAGCCGAGTGTTGCCCAACCAATGTCCTGCTGGGACCCAGCCTAGCAGGGACCCACGTTAACATGCCCCGCTGTGACCCAGCACAGCAGGGTCCCACTTTAACATGTCCCGCTGTGACCCAGCACAGCTGGGACCCACCTTAACCAAGTATACCATTGCACCACAAGGGGTAACCCGCTCCTGCACTGGGTTCACCCCCCCGCTCTTTGTGCAATCCACCGACTTCAAATACCCCCCTCCTTTCCGCCACCACGAGCACGTATGACACCTTGTACGTGCGAGTACCACCACCAAAAACCCAACCCGAACCGACTCTGCGGCTCAAGTAACCAATGCTTCTGTACCAAGACCAATCGATCAAAACTGATCCCCATTAGACCTCACAATTCCAACCTACACCAAACCACCAGTACAACAAGGTCAGCCACACCCCCAAGACCTGCAACTAGCCAACCGCATCGTCCGATCCCATGCACCGCCTGCGCGACCAGTCCCCAACGAGCCACCGCCTCTGCCTCGTTGAGACCGCAACATTGCAGGCGCCTCCGAAAATTGCACTCCACCTGATAATTAATCAAAGCCTACCATTATTGCCGTGAACAAAAGAACCTACATTGGTTCCCCAAACCTCCGACAGATTCTTGAAAATGTGCCCAGTAAAAACCCACTATGTAGTCATTCCAAACAGGAGCCCCTATGAACAACACGAGCACGGCTCCCAGGCAGGAAGAAAATTGCACTCCACCTGATAATTAATCACAGCCAACCATTATTGCCGTAACAAAAGAACCTACCTTGGTTCCCCAACCTCCGACAGATTCTTGAAAAACGTGCCCAGTAAAACCCACTATGTAGTCATTCCAAACAGGAGCCCCAATGAACAACACAAGCACGGCTCCCAGGCAAGAAGAAAATTGCACTCCACCTGATAATTAATCAATGCCAACCATTATTGCCGTAACAAAAGAACCTACACTGGTTCCCCAACCTCCGACAGATTCTTGAAAAACGTGCCCAGTAAAACCCACTATGTAGTCATTCCAAACAGGAGCCCCTATGAACAACAACACGAGCATGGCTCCCAGGCAGGAAGAAATGAACCACGGCATTCAGGCCCGATGTCTCAGCTCAAACCCCTTGATGCCCCAGCGACCAAGTTTCCACCACACACGTGCAGTACCAAAACGCTGTTGGTCCAGTCAACCCTGCGTGATAGCATCAATCTTAAAATATCCTCCCAACTCGAAAACATAAACCAATCCACCCCGGAATCACGACCCGGAACCGAAGGCCGCCAAGCTGATCACCGGCCTGAAGAAAAGACCCCAGCTTTGTACTCATGTTCCACAACACCCCTGCCACCAATGCGGTCCCAACACAAGTCAAAGTACACCCTTCTGACCACCACATACTGCACAATGACCCATAAAAAAGAGGGGGGACCCACACATGCCACATGACCACAATTAATTGTGTGCATCACCCGTGCACTTCGAACCCAGATTCACAATACTACTTTTGCCACCCTCTTACCAAAAGTGAGATGTACTCCGCACCCATTTCCCGCTGAACTGCGGACTCGACACTACTCACAAAATGAAAGAAATGTGACTCCACACTACCCGAAGTCCAGGAAAACTCAGACACACACCACGTCTCCCGAAAACCCCAGACACCATAAACCCGGGCCATCCGTCAAAACATTGCACTCACCGGTGCCTGATGCTTGTCCACCACTCAGCCTTAAAGCACCGCAAAAACACCCCTCAAACGGAGCACAGCCCCAGACGATTACCAGGTCCTTAGGATCATTAAAAGTCAATGCACATCGCACTAGCTTCCCCTGCCATGGCATACCACCAGCCCGACATTAATGAAAGTAATGTTATAGTTGCAACCTGCTCACCCACTACTTAAAGTACATCTCCCCCGCAGCTGCGCTGCACCACAATCGATACCAGCCGGTCCTGGCAAGTGCGCATAACGGAATGAATGACATAGCCATGTAGTGCCAGACGGGCTACACCCACGCGGGAGACCATTCACACGGCCATCGAAACAACATGTCCTGCCTCATGCTCTCTACAGAATTCCCGACAAATGGAACAACACCCGCTGGATAAACAAATCGTTCACCAACCAGGACCCCCGAGACCAGTAAAGCAAACGCTGGGTTACCCAACTCAAATGTTGCATCATCCTTGCGCCAACACTTCACCCTAGCCCCCCGTCTGGGGCACCAGAAAAGAAAACACTCTAAGGAGAGCTGTATACCCAGAAGGCAAAGCAGGACCAGCTGCACCCAAAATAAACCTCCAAGCCCATCGTAACGAAAACTACCCACTCTGTATAATAATCTCCTACGTAGCTTCCATCAACGGCTGTAACAAATACCACCCGATACAGTCTGCCAAAAGTTCAGTCGGCAACCCTAAAGAACCGCAGTGAGAACCCACCAGTCCGTACGTACAAAAGTTGTTAAAACTGCCCCTGTGCAGCCACAACCAGCAAAGTACCGTAAGAACGCCATATGACTGCAGATCATGCAAAAGCCCCCAGTGGCACGTAGACCCACATATTCAATAAACCAAATTCAACCCCCAAAACAGCAGCGCGATACACACAGGAACATAATAACGACCCGCGACCTGACACGATGTACACGTTAACCAAACCTGACTAAGACATAGGGCCCCAAGTGAATCAAACACGTTGACTTATCAAAACACACGATAACCGCAAATACGCCCTGAGCATGAAGAAACCCTTAGTAGTCACAGGTTGCACCATGAACAGAAAAAGCACACCACCATCCCTAATTCCAGATAATCCCTAGTAGTCCCAGGTTGGACCATGAACAGAAAATAAGCACTCCACTATCCATAATCCCCGACTACCACACAGAAACCAAACACGGACCTCAACAACCAGACATTGACCAACCATAAAACCCCAGCTCCACACAATATATACGCACCCCAAGAAATAGTAAAGAAACACTGAATGCCAAGTACAGGAAAAAGGCAACAAACTCCTTCTCAAACCAGGGTTACCATGCCACACTTTTTTTTTTTTTTTATCATGAAAAAACCGTCAACTAATTTCTATTAATAAACAGCTAACCAGGAAACCAAATCGGGTAAAAAGTCAACTCCAAGCGCCCCGGGGGAAATGTCATCCATTGCTGCCAGAAAGGCAGGTTCCCAAAAGATCTGCCGTCCCATACATCTCAACCTCTCCTGAACGTCTAACCGCAACAAACCATAATGCCCCTAGTGAACATGAAAACCCTTAGTACACTCAAAGCCCCTATTGGAGAACCGAACCCGGACCGAGGCATATAAATAAAACAAACCGTAGTGAAAACTCAACCACCTACCCCCACACCTCTGACCAGCAATAGCACACACCCCACTGTAAAGTGAAAGATTAAACCGCCAGGTGCACCCCCCAAAACTGCTCACCACGTCAGTGAACTACCATCAAACCCTTATCAAATACTAGGCGCGGCGATAAAACTGCTCACCACATCAGTGAACAACCATCAAACCCTTATCAAAGACTAGGCGCGGCGATAATCCTCCAGCCAAAAGATCCCATGACTATGACAATAAACCATAATACCGGCATGGTTATGGCTATCCACCACCGCTCTGCCAATATCCGTATCACCACCTGAATTACTCGCAAACCGCCATGGAATCACCAGTCATACACAAACACCCAGAGATGCAAGCACAATTATACCAACCCAAATAAAATGATGTCGTCACCTATAGATATACCCAGTATCATAAAAGCAAACTAGCATGAAAATAAAAAACCTCCCAACACACATGAAGTGCACAAACCGGCCTCCTGGACCACAAAGCAACCATTCCCTCACAGATTCGAACGCTGACCACATGGACCAGCCGTGCATTGTTCCGAACCCCCAGACAAACAAACTACCACCCTAGGTTTAAGTGAGCCTTAGTGAGCCTTAGGTTTAAGTGAGCCTTAGTGAGCCTTATCATGAAAGCAAACTAGCATGAAAATAAAAACCAGCCAACACTCATGAAGTGCACAAAGCGGCCTCCTGGACCAAAAAGCAACCATTCCCTCACAGATTCGAACGCTGGCCACATGGACCAGTCGTGCATCGTTCCGAACCCGCAGACAAACCAACTACCACCCTAGTGCACCCGAAACCATACGTAGCAACACCCTTACCAACCAATATAATCTAGACATTAGTAAAGGTTTAAGTGAGCCTTACTTACTAGGCTGACTCCGCGGAACCCCACGGAACAGCCGTCATGTGTCCTCAGCGTCGAGCACCGCAACTGCGATTTTCTCCGTGGATCTACGCCGACTGCAGCCCTCCTGGGCCGCAGCGCCAGCGCCTAGACCGACTGTCCGTCCGGGAACGCTTGGAAAAAAATCACCGGCTTGGAGCCTCAAACGGGGGGGGGTTGCTCCAGCCGCAGGCAACACCTCTGAGGTTGGTGACGTCACACACCACCTCGCCACCGGGCTCCTTGCCGCGTCACATCACCGCCGTCCACCTATGCCGATGACCGCGCCGGGTTAGGTGACCGTGCCGGGTTAGGTGACCGCGCCCGGTAACGTGGCCGCAACGTGCGCGTCCCAACTGTGCGCCGCGATCCGAAAGTAGAGAGGAGGCCGGCCACGTCACTCACCGCCCCGCTGCCTTGCTGACTGATTCCCGACTTCTGGCTCCGGCCCCGCGATGTCTTCTGCAACAGGTCTGCTAATGGGGCTCTTCCTCCGCTGCCAACTTATCTCCGGGCTGGGAGGCCGTGATCGTCGCTGCCGCTTCGGAGGCAGTGGGGTCCCATCTTCACCGCCTTCGCCATCACCGGAACCTAGCTGCAGCTGTTCCTTCATCCACAGCTGGCCGCGCTGCTCCATCATCCTCTTCATCCGTGCTACGAGGTATTCCATCTTCCGGATCCAAAGATTCAAGCTGAAGTCCCAGATGTGAGGGGCTGGGGAACCTACATCATGACGTCCTTGTACAGATCTTTGTGTCCTTCAAAATACTCCCACTCCTCCATGGAGAGACGATTCCGGACATCTGCAAGGTAAGTTTTAGCATTTAGTGAACATGAGTGATTGCGAGCCCTTGGGATTAAGAACCTCGCAATGGGGTGGAACCACGCAACAGACTCCCCTCGCAATGGGGTGTAACCACGCAGCAGACTGACCTCGCAATGGGGTGTAACCACGCACCAGACTGACCTTGCAATGGGGTGTAATCACGCACCAGACTGGCGTATGTGCAGACTAACAGCAAACATAAATACCTGGTGTACCTCTCCTGCCACTCCTACCCTGTGTATGAAAAAGCTCTGTCGTTAATACTGTTCGGGTAGAGCTATCCGATAGCGCTATCCATGAAGAAAGTGCACGGGGAGAGCTATCCCATAGCTCTATTCCTAAAGGAAATGAACAGGTAGAGCTATCCGATAGCGCTATCCATGAAGAAAGTGCATGGGGAGAGCTATCCCATAGCCCTATTCCTAAAGGAAATGAACAGGTAGAGCTATCCGATAGCGCTATCCCTCAATGTTCCTGAGTGTAAGCTATTTCACATGGTTGAGCGCACTTGGGATCTGCCCCCAAGGCCCTGCCCATGCCCAATGTTTGGTCCGTAGACCTCGGCTAGGAGTTAGTCCCGCTTTTTCCCGCATGGTGCTTTTGAGGATATCTCTTTTTTCCACCATGGGTGCCTGAGGAGTGACATAAATCACAGTTTTTGTTTTGTCCTCATGCTTTCCTGTAATGTAGAATATTGAAATTAGGTTAAAATACCACCAAAGACATTTGCAAGGAGTTTGTGTGGGTTACCTCCTGATTCCTCCCACACACCAAAGACATACTGATGGGGAATTATGATTGTAAACCCCAATGGGGACAGTGATAACAATGTAAGTAAAGTTGTGGAATTAACGGCGCTACATACAGTGGGGAAAATAAGCATCTGACACTGCTAATTGTGCACGTTTTCCCACCTACAAAGAATGGAGAGGTCTGTAATTTTTATTGTAGGTGCACTTCAACTGTGAGAGACAGAATGTTAAAAAAAAATCCAGAAAATCCCGTTGTATGATTTTTACATAACTAATTTGCATTTTGTTGCATGAAATAAGTATTTGACACAATAGAAAAACAGAACTTAATATTTGGTACAGAAACCTTTGTTTGCAATTACAGAGGTCATATGTGGTAGTTCTTTCCCAGGTTTGCAGACACCGCAGCAAGGATTTTGTCCCCCTCCTCCATACAGATCTGTCAGGTTTCGGGTCTGTCGCTGTGTAACACTGAGCTCAGCTCCCTCCAAACGTTTCCTTTCGGGTTTAGGTCTGCAGACTGGCTAGGTTCCTCCAGGACATTAAAATGCATCTTATGGAGCCTCTCCTCAGCTGCCCTGGCTGTGTCTTTTGGGTCAATGTCATGATGGAAGAACCAGCTATGACCCATCTTTAACGTTCTTACTGAAGGAAGGATGTTGTTGGCTAAAATCTCCCGATACATGACCCCATCTATCCTCCCTTCAATATGGTGCTGTCGTCTTGTCCCCTTTGCAGAAAATGGAATGAATGAACCATTTTCATATGCCGGTTTCCGGTGAATGACAACTTACTGTAGAGACTGGTACATAGAGATGAATCTCCGCCATTGCTACTTTATCACCCTGAAGAATGTTGAGCTCATAGTTTCTAAGAGTATCATGGCACTTCTAGTTTAATGCATTTGCAATTAAGGACATACCTGGTCGCTTTACAAGTTATGATGTATTGGTGCTGCACACATTGTCTATTTCTATATTAAAGGGCAGCGCAGGGTGTCGCAGGGTCAGCCGTCATGGAGTGGCCGCGTCTTTCTCGCCAACATAGGATGATGTTTGGTTGCTTATGTGGTGGAGCATTTCTCTGCTCATAAATCTATTTGTTTCTCGCCCCTCTTGCTCCTATTTCTCTATATATGTCTGTGTATTCGGTGGAGCACACTAACATCTATACAGTATAATTTGTGTGGCACTATATATTGATGATTAAACTAGTTCTGAATAGCGCATACTAGGGAATTGGGGAGAGCCGCCGAGGCGCAAGGGCACCATTGTCATATCACAGGGGTGCCAACCTCCGCTGTTAGGCAGGTGGACAGGAAAGGGGATTACACAGGGGCTCTCCAGGATCATCTATTTATCTCTTCAATTTGTCGCCTTTCAGCATTTTAAGTGTGTGTCTTGTATGTTGTTAGTCCTTTTATAAATGGTTAATAAAGGTTTATATTTTAATTAATGGGGTCTTCATATGTGATCTGATTCCTGAACTTTCTCAGAATCATCCTTACTACATGAGGCAAGATCACGTACAGAGCCCCAGACCGAGGAAGATTGACCTGTCATCTTGTGTTTCCTCCATTTTCTAATAATTGTGCCAATAGCTGTTGCCTTCTCACCAGTTGCCTATTGTGCTGTAGCCCATCCCAGCCTTGAACAGGTCTACAATTTTGTCCCTGATGTCCTTAGACTTCATTTTGGTCTTGGCCATGGTGGAGAGGTTGGAGTGTGATTGAGTGTGTGGACAGGTGTCTTTTATACAGGTAGCGAGTTCAAACAGGAGCAGTTAGCACAAGTAATGAGCGTAGAGTAGGAGGGCTTCTTAAAGAAAAACTAACAGGTCTGCGAGACCCAGAATTCTTTCTGGTTAGAAGGTGATCAAACACTTATTTCATGCAATAAAATGCAAATCAATTATGTAAAAATCATAAAATAAATCCAGAAAACCACATTGTAAGATTCCGTCTCTCACAGGTGAAGTGTACCTACAATAAAAACTACAGACCTCTCCATTCTTTGTAGGTGGGAAAACTTGCAAAATTGGTATTGCGTCAAATACCATATATACTCGTGTATAAGCCGAGATTTTCAGCCCATTTTTTTGGGCTGAAAGTCCCCCTCTCGGCTTATACGCAAGTCATATATGCCAGGGAGTGGGCGGGGGAGGGGTAGTGGGGGTGTCAGATCATACTGACCCCCTGGCGCGTCTCTGCAGCCCCCCTGCCTGTCCCACGGTCTCTGGAGCCTGCCTTCAGCAGTCACGTGGTACCGCTCATTAAAAACATGAATATGCGCATATTCCTGTCTTTAATGAGTGGTATCACGTGACCGATGAAGGCTGGCGCCTGAGACCATGGGAGAACAGGGCTGCAGAGACCGCACCAGGAGAGGGTAAGTATATGTGATATTCACCTGTCCCCGTTCCCACGCTGCTCGCCGCTGCCTGCCACGTCCTCTGTCAGTGTCATTCAGGCAGCAGAGAACGCGCCCCCATCATATTTATATATTCACTATATTGAGGGTATTATGGAAAGTCCATGGTTACTTACTGGTGCAGACTGGTCTGTGGTCCCGGGTCGTGTCCGGTTGAAGGTCGGAGCGATCTCTTGGACCGTCATAGACTCTACATGCCGTTTATAGACATGGAGTCACTTCCTGACCTTTTTGGGAAATCCGCTGATTCTGTTGTTCTGCAGGCAGGATATTAGATGAGTCCTCATCTTCTCATGCTGGAACTTAGCTGTGGGTTCACCGTCATCTGCCATAAGCTCGTAGGCAAACGCTATAGCATATAAGCCACAGTCGTACCTTTTCTTCTGCTGATCCACATTAATAAACCTCAAATGTTTCAGGGGCTTGTCGACCACTTCACTGTACATATTGATAATCTGCTGACGGATGGATGGACTCAGATTCCTAGTCCTGACGCTGTCGGCCACAAAGATTTGGCCATTTTTATAGCAGGTTGTCAGCCAGTGCACCCTGTCCTCATCATAGTGGATTTGTACAGCATTCATCATTACGCTGTGCCCTGGTACCATAAGAGCGTAGGGGGGCTGCAGGCCAGCAAAACCATTAAACTGTCTGTGCAGCAGGTCCTGGGCCATGATGATGATCTCGTGATCCAGGAAACCTTCCTTTCCTTTGCTCAGCAGGTTGGTTAAGATTTCTGGAGGCAGGTTCCTAATATTGGGCATCTCCACTTGTGGAGTCGCTATCTCTGGGGTTACCTCTCTAAGTTGATCAGTAACGCTTTCTGTAGCCGCTCTCTTGTCTGGTGGCAGCATCTCAGGCTTACTGTTAGAGGAGATGGCCACATCCTTATCTGTTTCAATATCGATGACGACATCATCTGGACCGGGAGAAGAAATGTTGGTGTTCTCAAGGTCATCTGTCTTTTTGACCATTGGTCCATCCTCATTTTTTCCTGTTAAAGAGATAAAGAGATCAAAGAAATCATAATTTTTTAGAATAAAATATTCTCCATATTTCTTATGGATTATTGCGTCTACTGCTCCTTTACTTCGCAACCGCCCACTGTAGATAAGCGTTGGCGCTTGCTGAGCTCTATGCAGCGCCGACGTTTGTCATGACATGGTCGGTGGTCTTGCAGCGCTCACGACCCCCAGGGTCCTGCAAGCACTGTGATTCCAGCGCAGAGCGATAGCTCTGACAGGTGTTATCATTCCCGTGAAGCACCTGAAAGGTTGATAAACTTTTTGAATTTGGTTTTGAGCACTTTGAGGCGTGCAGTTTTTAGAATGGTGTCACTTTTGGGTATTTTCTGTATGAAATGCTCCTCAAAGTAACTTCAAATGTGATGTGGTCCCTAAAAAAATTGTTTTTGCAAATAGGAAGCATGCTGACAAGGATGGGAGGGGGGTAGCCACGCATACCAGGACGTGCAGCACAAAATCTCCGCCTCATCCCAGCCTGCAGCATCACCCCACTCGTGTCTCCTCCAGCAGCGACCCTGGGACCCCGCTTCATCGCAGCCACCACCCCCAGTAAGCAATAAGACGCATGGATTATAAGAAGCACCACCATTTTAGTAAAGAAAAGTTTTTTTCCTATATTTGGGGTGCGTCTTATAATCCGGAGTGTCTTATAATCCAAAAAATACGGTATTTGCACATAGATTTTATAGGCTTGTCCAGGGTTATAAAAATGTAATTGGTTTGTTTGAAGCACAAGACCACCCCTGTCTACAGGTTGTGCCTGTTATTGCAGATCAGCTCCAGTGACGGGAATGGTGTAGAGCTGCAATACCATGAACAAACTGAAGATTTTGATGGCACAGATTTTTTTTTTAAGAAGATGGCAGCCCTGTTTTTCTTATCCTGGAGAACTGCTTTAGTGTCAGATTGGTTAGGCTGTACTTACCACCAATAGGTTCAGCAGGAGTCTCTATATCTCCATCAGTAGAACATTGAGATTCAGCATCTCTCCTGGATTTATCCTTTTTCAGATGTCTTTAAAATAGAGTAAAATAAAAGGTATTTTATGAATTACAAAGTAACAGATCTTTATTCTGTGGAATGAAATATAGACTCATGTTTCTTCATTCATTTTGTCTTTTACATTCTGTAGAAACATTGGCAATAAGGAAAATTTTGGTATTTATCAACAATTTTTCATATACATGAAAGTTCAATATGTGTGGATCGTACTGGGTTGTAAGGTAATATGAAGATCAGACAGGAGTGGATTTATTTGAGGGGAATTGAATTCTGCTCATACAAAACTCAGAATGTTGGAGAACACAGATTTTTTTGTAATTCACTCCACGCGAATAAAGCAAAGTGGAAGCTAGCGGCAGCCGCCAGCTTGTGGAGGAGTAGAGGGCTGGCAGAAAGATGAGCTCACTTCTCTGACCGACTTCCGCTGCTTTATGCCCGATGGTCAGTTTTCCACAATACCATCATGCCGCACCTCTGGCCATATGTTTCCTTTGCGCTGAAACTTTGGCTACAAGCGGCCCCGAAAGGTCTCTGCCCATGCAAGTCCCAACCAAGAGTCAACACTGGGCCGGAGTTGCGGGCAGAGAGCAGTGGGGGCTTCCAGAGAGGGGCTTGGTGATGTATGAACTTTATTTTCTTCTTACATCTTCCATTTATTACCATTTGGGACTGGGGAGACCCCAGAGCATAATAGGGAACAATCAATTTGTGAAGAATAATTTTGCTGTGAATTGAATCTCTAAATAAAAGCTGCATGATTTGGCAGAATTTTGTCAGTACCTCTCATCTCTATATATAAAAGTGAATGTATGTATGTATGTATGTATGTGTGTATCACCAACCAATCACGAAGCATAAGAGTGGGACACGGATGGAGAGCGGGGCTGCGGACGGATACAGCAGTACGGTGCATGGAGAGCGGGGCTGTGGAGTAAGAGTGCGGGCCTGTGGAGAGAGAGAGCTGGGCTGTGGAGGCACAGCGAGACACGGATGTAGAGCACGGCTGCGGAGGGATAGAACGGGACAGCGGGTGGAGAGTGGGGCTGTGGACGGATAGCGTGATGGTAGGTGGAGAGCGGGACTGCGGAAGGAGAGCGTGTTGGCAGGTGGAGAGCGGGGCTGTTAAGGAAGAGAGCGGGACCCACAGTTAGGTACTATGCCCAGGCAACTCTGGGCTCTTCAGCTAGTCTGTAATAAAGGTGTATTTTTTGACAGACTCCCATGTACAATATAAATCATCCTTTACAATACTTACCTACGTATGGCGTTACAGATGACACCAAGGAATATTCCAAGGAGGAATATGATGATGGTGAAAACTACAACACATATGATGACTTTAGTCCAAGGGATCTTTGAAGTATCAATACCATCCTCTGAAAAAACTGAAAAAGAAGACAGAATATATATATATTATCTACATATCCAATAACTTGTCTGTAATTCACTGCCATTATTATTGTAGCAGTCCTATAAAGGGAATCTGTCACCAGGCTTTTGCCATCTTATCGGAGAGAACCATAATGTAGAAGCATAGACCTTTACTATAGCGATGTGTCAATTACTGTACTGTTTCAATAGAATCACTGTTTTACCAGCAATCGATTATCACTACAGGACAACTGGTCTTGTGCCTCCTAGTCCAGCCAGACCCCCAGCAATATGCAATGTAAGCACAAGCTGTGGCGGGGTTATACACAGCTGAAAAACTGAGCTCTGCTCAATCTGCAGCAGAGAAAACTGTGACTCTTTTATATACGTCTATGGGACTGTAGGACCCAGCAACACGATTAAAAATATGGGACCGTAGTTTTGCTAAATTATGTCTCAGGGATGATGTCATATTAATATATAATAGATGTAATGGACAATATAGAGATCTATCCAGTGGCTTAGGTAGAGGCTGACGAGTCCTGGTGAAAATATGTAACCTGGGCCCCCACCTGCATATTTGTCAGATGTGTGGTCCTTTGTGGCATTCCAGATCCTATGAATCTCTGACAGTGGCATTTAACACGTGCCAGTAGAGGGGGTGTCATATCACAAGCTGATCGGCGTGTCCGTGACATGATCGTGGGGTAACGATGGGTCGCCATAACAGCCGAGGGTCTGCCGAAGACCCCATGCTTGTTGTGAGGATCCTCTTGGGAAAGTCAGCCTGTAGCTGGCGTTCATAGGAGAACATGGTTTTAGCTATAGAGAGCAGTGTTTATCCCCTGCTATGTATAGCACAATCAGCCGGACAGTGGCAGCGTCAAGTCCCTAAAGAGGACTATGGAGTACAGTAAAAATACAGTAAGAAGAGAAAAAAGTTTAGTAAAAATTAAACGCTTAAAAAAATAAATAAATAATTCAAAATACCCATTTCTTATCGCTGCATTTGTAAAAGTTCGATCTATCAAAATCTAAACTAAATTTGTCTGATCAGTAGACTACATAATGAGAAAAAAAAATCAAAATTGCCAGAATAAAATATTTTGGCAGCCGCAACATTGCAATAAAAGACGATAAAAAAAAACCCCATAGTATCTACCCCAAAAAGGTATCAGTAAAAATATCAACTCAGGGCGCAAATAGTAAGCCTTCACCCAGCCTAATGAGGGTTACCCCAAAATATGTGAATATTTGTAAAAGTACTTACCGGCTGGGGTCGTATGCGTGGGCAAGGAATCATGGCGCTGGTTGATGAGAGGCGCACCTTCCACACATGCTAATAGCAAACTCACGATTAGAAGAAATCGAAAAAGCATTTTAGCTTGGAGAAATATCGCTGAATGTGTAATACACAGGGAGTTATCGCTGAATGTGTAACACACAGGGAGTTATCGCTGAATGTGTAACACACAGGGAGTTATCGCTGAATGTGTAACACACAGGGAGTTATCGCTGAATGTGTAACACACAGGGAGTCTTGTCAGACAAAGCCTCTTCCTGCAGCGTCACTCCGTATAACCACACATTCCGTGATGTCACAATGGAGATCTCACTGTGACATCACGAGGAGCGGAACACCAGTGATGTCACAATGGGTCAGATAAAGGATAAACAGCGTATGCACAACTTCAGAAGGTGCTCAAGTAGGGCCCCACACCATACATGAATAATAAAGAAAACTTGGCACTCAACTTCTAGAATATTTTTTTGGATTTTTTTAATACAGCCAGAAAATAATAGACATTTCGGCCTCACTGGCCTTCATCAGTAACAGACTGCAGTATAGTAGTTAATCGCATTCAGTGCGGTAATAGAAGTGACACCATAGTCACTTTAAATGTGCCTGGTCATGCACTAGGCGCTGGGCATGGAACTTGAATCAAATAGTACCTGGGTGGGTGGGGGTGCCATGCAGACATCAGCGACCCAGAATCCACTGTGACACAGCTGACCAACAGTGGATTCTGGGTCGCTGATATCTGCATCGCACTGAATGCAATTAACTACTATACTGCAGTCTGTTACTGATGACGGCCAGTGAGGCCGAAACCTCTATTACAATGGGTCCGATAACTGCAACTACTCAACAGGGAGCAGCTCCCTCCATCTATATATGATTAATAGAATATTATTGTATAAGGACCAAGCCGCGTTAGAGGATATTATGAATGTATGGGGGCCACACAGAGAGACATTATTCATGTGTTGGCCACAGGGAGACATTACTATTACTGGGCCACATAGGGTGGCAATATTAACTCATCATGAACACATAGGTGGACAGTTTTACCAGATGAGTGCCACATATATACTGATACCTTCCACTATTCGGTCATTATATGGGGGCACCAGCAGTGTTAGTACAGTGATTCCTATTAATAATCACTATAATGATATGATTTGGTCACTATTTGCTGGTCATACGGTCATGGTGTAGCGGCATAATTTGTTTCTTCTATGTAGTAGTATTGGTACACTGTGTGCAAAACTACTAACCCCTTTACCCCCAAGGGTGGTTTGCACGTTAATGACCGGGCCAATTTTTACAATTCTGACCACTGTCCCTTTATGAGGTAATAACTCTGGAATGCTTTTATGGATCCCAGTGATTCTGACATTGTTTTTCTCATGACATATTGTACTTCATGTTTGTGGTGACATTTTATTCATATAACTTGCGTTTATTTGTGCAAAAAATGGAAATTTGGAGAAAATTTAGAAAATTTTGCAATTTTCCAACTTTGAAATTGTTATACCTTTAAATCACAGAGATATGGCACAGAAAAAACTTAATACGCATTTATCATGGTCACGTCAGAAACGCGTCACTAATCCCGCCCATCATCGCACCCATCACATGAATTCAAGTTTTTAAAAATATGAAAAGAATTAAAATAATAAAAGTTCAAATCGCCCCCCTTTTGCCCCATTCAAAGTAAAAAAAAAAAAAAAATTCAAATACTTATTTGGCATTGCTGCATTCAGAAACACCTGATCTATCAAAATATAAAAATAATTAATCCGATCGATAAACGGTGTAATGAGAGAAAAAAAAATCAAAACTAGATTTTAATTCTAGAGAATTAAGTGTCTTTGGTCGCCGCAACATTGCAATATCGGGCGATCAAAAGATCGTATCTGCACCAACATGGTATCAATATAAACGTCAGCTCGGCGCGTAAAAAATAAGCCCTCACGCAACCCAAGATCCTAAAAATTGGAAACACTACGGGTCTAGGAAAATGGCGCCATTGTTTGTTTTTTTTTTACAAACTTTAGATTTTTTTCACCACTTACCATAAATAAAAAAAGAACCTAGACATGTTTGGTGCATGATAACTCGTAATGAGCTGTAGAGTCATAACGGCAGGCCAGTTTTAGCATTTAGTGAACATGAGTGATTGCGAGTCCTTGGGATTACGAACCTCGCAATGGGGTGTAACCACGCAGCAGACTGACCTCGCAATGGGGTGTAACTACACACCAGACTGACCTTGCAATGGGGTGTAACCACGCAACAGACTGGCGTATGTGCAGACTAACAGCAAACATAAATACCTGGTGTACCTCTCCTGCCACTCCTACCTTGTGTATAAAAAAGCACTGTCATTAATACTGTTCGGGTAGAGCTATCCGATAGCGCTATCCATGAAGAAAGTGCACGGGGAGAGCTATCCCATAGCTCTCTTCCTAAAGGAAATGAACAGGTAGAGCTATCCGATAGCACTATCCCTCAATGTTCCTGAGTGTAAGCTATTTCACATGGTTGAGCGCACTTGGGATCTGCCCCCAAGGCCCTGCCCATGCCCAATGTTTGGTCCGTAGACCGCGGCTAGGAGTTAGTCCCGCTTTTCCCCGCATGGTGCTTTTGAGGATATCTCTTTTTTCCACCATGGGTGCGTGAGGAGTGACATGACTTAGGAAAGTCTGACTGACGGCTTCACTGTAATGACCCATCCCAAAACCCACACTTACCCCTTCTTAACCTAAAATAAAACACGACTGCGTGACATTGGATGTAAAAGGCCACAGCAGCCCCGTTTATTAACACCAAAACAAGCAATAACATTTTAACCATAAACGTAGTAATATTCCATAAACATAACCACCAGCAAAAGGAGGGGGGGTAAATGAAGAGTCCATTGTACATGATTACAACACCAGCTCCACCACGTGCCCTCAGCCGCACCACACCGGCTCGAGGACAGTGCCCTCAGCCGCACCACACCGGCTTGAGGACACCCAGCCGAGTGTTGCCCAACCAATGTCCTGCTGGGACCCAGCCTAGCAGGGACCCACGTTAACATGCCCCGCTGTGACCCAGCACAGCAGGGTCCCATTTTAACATGTCCCGCTGTGACCCAGCACAGCTGGGACCCACCTTAACCAAGTATACCATTGCACCACAAGGGGTAACCCGCTCCTGCACTGGGTTCACCCCCCCGCTCTTTGTGCAATCCACCGACTTCAAATACCCCCCTCCTTTCCGCCACCACGAGCACGTATGACACCTTGTACGTGCGAGTACCACCACCAAAAACCCAACCCGAACCGACTCTGCGGCTCAAGTAACCAATGCTTCTGTACCAAGACCAATCGATCAAAACTGATCCCCATTAGACCTCACAATGCCAACCTACACCAAACCATCAGTACAACAAGGTCAGCCACACCCCCAAGACCTGCAACTAGCCAACCGCATCGTCCGATCCCATGCACCGCCTGCGCGACCAGTCCCCAATGAGCCACCGCCTCTGCCTCGTTGAGACCGCAACATTGCAGGCGCCTCCGAAAATTGCACTCCACCTGATAATTAATCAAAGCCTACCATTATTGCCGTGAACAAAAGAACCTACATTGGTTCCCCAAACCTCCGACAGATTCTTGAAAATGTGCCCAGTAAAAACCCACTATGTAGTCATTCCAAACAGGAGCCCCTATGAACAACACGAGCACGGCTCCCAGGCAGGAAGAAAATTGCACTCCACCTGATAATTAATCACAGCCAACCATTATTGCCGTAACAAAAGAACCTACCTTGGTTCCCCAACCTCCGACAGATTCTTGAAAAACGTGCCCAGTAAAACCCACTATGTAGTCATTCCAAACAGGAGCCCCAATGAACAACACAAGCACGGCTCCCAGGCAAGAAGAAAATTGCACTCCACCTGATAATTAATCAATGCCAACCATTATTGCCGTAACAAAAGAACCTACACTGGTTCCCCAACCTCCGACAGATTCTTGAAAAACGTGCCCAGTAAAACCCACTATGTAGTCATTCCAAACAGGAGCCCCTATGAACAACAACACGAGCATGGCTCCCAGGCAGGAAGAAATGAACCACGGCATTCAGGCCCGATGTCTCAGCTCAAACCCCTTGATGCCCCAGCGACCAAGTTTCCACCACACACGTGCAGTACCAAAACGCTGTTGGTCCAGTCAACCCTGCGTGATAGCATCAATCTTAAAATATCCTCCCAACTCGAAAACATAAACCAATCCACCCCGGAATCACGACCCGGAACCGAAGGCCGCCAAGCTGATCACCGGCCTGAAGAAAAGACCCCAGCTTTGTACTCATGTTCCACAACACCCCTGCCACCAATGCGGTCCCAACACAAGTCAAAGTACACCCTTCTGACCACCACATACTGCACAATGACCCATAAAAAAGAGGGGGGACCCACACATGCCACATGACCACAATTAATTGTGTGCATCACCCGTGCACTTCGAACCCAGATTCACAATACTACTTTTGCCACCCTCTTACCAAAAGTGAGATGTACTCCGCACCCATTTCCCGCTGAACTGCGGACTCGACACTACTCACAAAATGAAAGAAATGTGACTCCACACTACCCGAAGTCCAGGAAAACTCAGACACACACCACGTCTCCCGAAAACCCCAGACACCATAAACCCGGGCCATCCGTCAAAACATTGCACTCACCGGTGCCTGATGCTTGTCCACCACTCAGCCTTAAAGCACCGCAAAAACACCCCTCAAACGGAGCACAGCCCCAGACGATTACCAGGTCCTTAGGATCATTAAAAGTCAATGCACATCGCACTAGCTTCCCCTGCCATGGCATACCACCAGCCCGACATTAATGAAAGTAATGTTATAGTTGCAACCTGCTCACCCACTACTTAAAGTACATCTCCCCCGCAGCTGCGCTGCACCACAATCGATACCAGCCGGTCCTGGCAAGTGCGCATAACGGAATGAATGACATAGCCATGTAGTGCCAGACGGGCTACACCCACGCGGGAGACCATTCACACGGCCATCGAAACAACATGTCCTGCCTCATGCTCTCTACAGAATTCCCGACAAATGGAACAACACCCGCTGGATAAACAAATCGTTCACCAACCAGGACCCCCGAGACCAGTAAAGCAAACGCTGGGTTACCCAACTCAAATGTTGCATCATCCTTGCGCCAACACTTCACCCTAGCCCCCCGTCTGGGGCACCAGAAAAGAAAACACTCTAAGGAGAGCTGTATACCCAGAAGGCAAAGCAGGACCAGCTGCACCCAAAATAAACCTCCAAGCCCATCGTAACGAAAACTACCCACTCTGTATAATAATCTCCTACGTAGCTTCCATCAACGGCTGTAACAAATACCACCCGATACAGTCTGCCAAAAGTTCAGTCGGCAACCCTAAAGAACCGCAGTGAGAACCCACCAGTCCGTACGTACAAAAGTTGTTAAAACTGCCCCTGTGCAGCCACAACCAGCAAAGTACCGTAAGAACGCCATATGACTGCAGATCATGCAAAAGCCCCCAGTGGCACGTAGACCCACATATTCAATAAACCAAATTCAACCCCCAAAACAGCAGCGCGATACACACAGGAACATAATAACGACCCGCGACCTGACACGATGTACACGTTAACCAAACCTGACTAAGACATAGGGCCCCAAGTGAATCAAACACGTTGACTTATCAAAACACACGATAACCGCAAATACGCCCTGAGCATGAAGAAACCCTTAGTAGTCACAGGTTGCACCATGAACAGAAAAAGCACACCACCATCCCTAATTCCAGATAATCCCTAGTAGTCCCAGGTTGGACCATGAACAGAAAATAAGCACTCCACTATCCATAATCCCCGACTACCACACAGAAACCAAACACGGACCTCAACAACCAGACATTGACCAACCATAAAACCCCAGCTCCACACAATATATACGCACCCCAAGAAATAGTAAAGAAACACTGAATGCCAAGTACAGGAAAAAGGCAACAAACTCCTTCTCAAACCAGGGTTACCATGCCACACTTTTTTTTTTATCATGAAAAAACCGTCAACTAATTTCTATTAATAAACAGCTAACCAGGAAACCAAATCGGGTAAAAAGTCAACTCCAAGCGCCCCGGGGGAAATGTCATCCATTGCTGCCAGAAAGGCAGGTTCCCAAAAGATCTGCCGTCCCATACATCTCGACCTCTCCTGAACGTCTAACCGCAACAAACCATAATGCCCCTAGTGAACATGAAAACCCTTAGTACACTCAAAGCCCCTATTGGAGAACCGAACCCGGACCGAGGCATATAAATAAAACAAACCGTAGTGAAAACTCAACCACCTACCCCCACACCTCTGACCAGCAATAGCACACACCCCACTGTAAAGTGAAAGATTAAACCGCCAGGTGCACCCCCCAAAACTGCTCACCACATCAGTGAACTACCATCAAACCCTTATCAAATACTAGGCGCGGCGATAAAACTGCTCACCACATCAGTGAACAACCATCAAACCCTTATCAAAGACTAGGCGCGGCGATAATCCTCCAGCCAAAAGATCCCATGACTATGACAATAAACCATAATACCGGCATGGTTATGGCTATCCACCACCGCTCTGCCAATATCCGTATCACCACCTGAATTACTCGCAAACCGCCATGGAATCACCAGTCATACACAAACACCCAGAGATGCAAGCACAATTATACCAACCCAAATAAAATGATGTTGTCACCTATAGATATACCCAGTATCATAAAAGCAAACTAGCATGAAAATAAAAAACCTCCCAACACACATGAAGTGCACAAACCGGCCTCCTGGACCACAAAGCAACCATTCCCTCACAGATTCGAACGCTGACCACATGGACCAGCCGTGCATTGTTCCGAACCCCCAGACAAACAAACTACCACCCTAGGTTTAAGTGAGCCTTAGTGAGCCTTAGGTTTAAGTGAGCCTTAGTGAGCCTTATCATGAAAGCAAACTAGCATGAAAATAAAAACCAGCCAACACTCATGAAGTGCACAAAGCGGCCTCCTGGACCAAAAAGCAACCATTCCCTCACAGATTCGAACGCTGGCCACATGGACCAGTCGTGCATCGTTCCGAACCCGCAGACAAACCAACTACCACCCTAGTGCACCCGAAACCATACGTAGCAACACCCTTACCAACCAATATAATCTAGACATTAGTAAAGGTTTAAGTGAGCCTTACTTACTAGGCTGACTCCGCGGAACCCCACGGAACAGCCGTCATGTGTCCTCAGCGTCGAGCACCGCAACTGCGATTTTCTCCGTGGATCTACGCCGACTGCAGCCCTCCTGGGCCGCAGCGCCAGCGCCTAGACCGACTGTCCGTCCGGGAACGCTTGGAAAAAAATCACCGGCTTGGAGCCTCAAACGGGGGGGGGTTGCTCCAGCCGCAGGCAACACCTCTGAGGTCGGTGACGTCACACACCACCTCGCCACCGGGCTCCTTGCCGCGTCACATCACCGCCGTCCACCTATGCCGATGACCGCGCCGGGTTAGGTGACCGTGCCGGGTTAGGTGACCGCGCCCGGTAACGTGGCCGCAACGTGCGCGTCCCAACTGTGCGCCGCGATCCGAAAGTAGAGAGGAGGCCGGCCACGTCACTCACCGCCCCGCTGCCTTGCTGACTGATTCCCGACTTCTGGCTCCGGCCCCGCGATGTCTTCTGCAACAGGTCTGCTAATGGGGCTCTTCCTCCGCTGCCAACTTATCTCCGGGCTGGGAGGCCGTGATCGTCGCTGCCGCTTCGGAGGCAGTGGGGTCCCATCTTCACCGCCTTCGCCATCACCGGAACCTAGCTGCAGCTGTTCCTTCATCCACAGCTGGCCGCGCTGCTCCATCATCCTCTTCATCCGTGCTACGAGGTATTCCATCTTCCGGATCCAAAGATTCAAGCTGAAGTCCCAGATGTGAGGGGCTGGGGAACCTACATCATGACGTCCTTGTACAGATCTTTGTGTCCTTCAAAATACTCCCACTCCTCCATGGAGAGACGATTCCGGACATCTGCAAGGTAAGTTTTAGCATTTAGTGAACATGAGTGATTGCGAGCCCTTGGGATTAAGAACCTCGCAATGGGGTGGAACCACGCAACAGACTCCCCTCGCAATGGGGTGTAACCACGCAGCAGACTGACCTCGCAATGGGGTGTAACCACGCACCAGACTGACCTTGCAATGGGGTGTAATCACGCACCAGACTGGCGTATGTGCAGACTAACAGCAAACATAAATACCTGGTGTACCTCTCCTGCCACTCCTACCTTGTGTATGAAAAAGCTCTGTCGTTAATACTGTTCGGGTAGAGCTATCCGATAGCGCTATCCATGAAGAAAGTGCACGGGGAGAGCTATCCCATAGCTCTATTCCTAAAGGAAATGAACAGGTAGAGCTATCCGATAGCGCTATCCATGAAGAAAGTGCATGGGGAGAGCTATCCCATAGCCCTTTTCCTAAAGGAAATGAACAGGTAGAGCTATCCGATAGCGCTATCCCTCAATGTTCCTGAGTGTAAGCTATTTCACATGGTTGAGCGCACTTGGGATCTGCCCCCAAGGCCCTGCCCATGCCCAATGTTTGGTCCGTAGACCGCGGCTAGGAGTTAGTCCCGCTTTTTCCCGCATGGTGCTTTTGAGGATATCTCTTTTTTCCACCATGGGTGCCTGAGGAGTGACATAAATCACAGTTTTTGTTTTGTCCTCATGCTTTCCTGTAATGTAGAATATTGAAATTAGGTTAAAATACCACCAAAGACATTTGCAAGGAGTTTGTGTGGGTTACCTCCTGATTCCTCCCACACACCAAAGACATACTGATGGGGAATTATGATTGTAAACCCCAATGGGGACAGTGATAACAATGTAAGTAAAGTTGTGGAATTAACGGCGCTACATACAGTGGGGAAAATAAGCATCTGACACTGCTAATTGTGCACGTTTTCCCACCTACAAAGAATGGAGAGGTCTGTAATTTTTATTGTAGGTACACTTCAACTGTGAGAGACAGAATGTTAAAAAAAAATCCAGAAAATCCCATTGTATGATTTTTACATAACTAATTTGCATTTTGTTGCATGAAATAAGTATTTGACACAATAGAAAAACAGAACTTAATATTTGGTACAGAAACCTTTGTTTGCAATTACAGAGGTCATATGTGGTAGTTCTTTCCCAGGTTTGCACACACCGCAGCAAGGATTTTGTCCCCCTCCTCCATACAGATCTGTCAGGTTTCGGGTCTGTCGCTGTGTAACACTGAGCTCAGCTCCCTCCAAACGTTTCCTTTCGGGTTTAGGTCTGCAGACTGGCTAGGTTCCTCCAGGACATTAAAATGCATCTCATGGAGCCTCTCCTCAGCTGCCCTGGCTGTGTCTTTTGGGTCAATGTCATGATGGAAGAACCAGCTATGACCCATCTTTAACGTTCTTACTGAGGGAAGGAGGTTGTTGGCTAAAATCTCCCGATACTTGACCCCATCTATCCTCCCTTCAATATGGTGCCGTCGTCTTGTCCCCTTTGCAGAAAATGGAATGAATGAACCATTTTCATATGCCGGTTTCCGGTGAATGACAACTTACTGTAGAGACTGGTACATAGAGATGAATCTCCGCCATTGCTACTTTATCACCCTGAAGAATGTTGAGCTCATAGTTTCTAAGAGTATCATGGCACTTCTAGTTTAATGCATTTGCAATTAAGGACATACCTGGTCGGTTTACAAGTTATGATGTATTGGTGCTGCACACATTGTCTATTTCTATATTAAGGGCAGCGCAGGGTGTCGCAGGGTCAGCCGTCATGGAGTGGCCGCGTCTTTCTCGCCAACATAGGATGATGTTTGGTTGCTTATGTGGTGGAGCATTTCTCTGCTCATAAATCTATTTGTTTCTCGCCCCTCTTGCTCCTATTTCTCTATATATGTCTGTGTATTCGGTGGAGCACACTAACATCTATACAGTATAATTTGTGTGGCACTATATATTGATGATTAAACTAGTTCTGAATAGCGCATACTAGGGAATTGGGGAGAGCCGCCGAGGCGCAAGGGCACCATTGTCATATCACAGGGGTGCCAACATCCGCTGTTAGGCAGGTGGACAGGAAAGGGGATTACACAGGGGCTCTCCAGGATCATCTATTTATCTCTTCAATTTGTCGCCTTTCAGCATTTTAAGTGTGTGTCTTGTATGTTGTTAGTCCTTTTATAAATGGTTAATAAAGGTTTATATTTTAATTAATGGGGTCTTCATATGTGATCTGATTCCTGAACTTTCTCAGAATCATCCTTACTACATGAGGCAAGATCACGTACAGAGCCCCAGACCGAGGAAGATTGACCTGTCATCTTGTGTTTCCTCCATTTTCTAATAATTGTGCCAATAGCTGTTGCCTTCTCACCAGTTGCCTATTGTGCTGTAGCCCATCCCAGCCTTGAACAGGTCTACAATTTTGTCCCTGATGTCCTTAGACTTCATTTTGGTCTTGGCCATGGTGGAGAGGTTGGAGTGTGATTGAGTGTGTGGACAGGTGTCTTTTATACAGGTAGCGAGTTCAAACAGGAGCAGTTAGCACAAGTAATGAGCGTAGAGTAGGAGGGCTTCTTAAAGAAAAACTAACAGGTCTGCGAGACCCAGAATTCTTTCTGGTTAGAAGGTGATCAAACACTTATTTCATGCAATAAAATGCAAATCAATTATGTAAAAATCATAAAATAAATCCAGAAAACCACATTGTAAGATTCCGTCTCTCACAGGTGAAGTGTACCTACAATAAAAACTACAGACCTCTCCATTCTTTGTAGGTGGGAAAACTTGCAAAATTGGTATTGCGTCAAATACCATATATACTCGTGTATAAGCCGAGATTTTCAGCCCATTTTTTTGGGCTGAAAGTCCCCCTCTCGGCTTATACGCAAGTCATATATGCCAGGGAGTGGGCGGGGGAGGGGTAGTGGGGGTGTCAGATCATACTGACCCCCTGGCGCGTCTCTGCAGCCCCCCTGCCTGTCCCACGGTCTCTGGAGCCTGCCTTCAGCAGTCACGTGGTACCGCTCATTAAAAACATGAATATGCGCATATTCCTGTCTTTAATGAGTGGTATCACGTGACCGATGAAGGCTGGCGCCTGAGACCATGGGAGAACAGGGCTGCAGAGACCGCACCAGGAGAGGGTAAGTATATGTGATATTCACCTGTCCCCGTTCCCACGCTGCTCGCCGCTGCCTGCCACGTCCTCTGTCAGTGTCATTCAGGCAGCAGAGAACGCGCCCCCATCATATTTATATATTCACTATATTGAGGGTATTATGGAAAGTCCATGGTTACTTACTGGTGCAGACTGGTCTGTGGTCCCGGGTCGTGTCCGGTTGAAGGTCGGAGCGATCTCTTGGACCGTCATAGACTCTACATGCCGTTTATAGACATGGAGTCACTTCCTGACCTTTTTGGGAAATCCGCTGATTCTGTTGTTCTGCAGGCAGGATATTAGATGAGTCCTCATCTTCTCATGCTGGAACTTAGCTGTGGGTTCACCGTCATCTGCCATAAGCTCGTAGGCAAACGCTATAGCATATAAGCCACAGTCGTACCTTTTCTTCTGCTGATCCACATTAATAAACCTCAAATGTTTCAGGGGCTTGTCGACCACTTCACTGTACATATTGATAATCTGCTGACGGATGGATGGACTCAGATTCCTAGTCCTGATGCTGTCGGCCACAAAGATTTGGCCATTTTTATAGCAGGTTGTCAGCCAGTGCACCCTGTCCTCATCATAGTGGATTTGTACAGCATTCATCATTACGCTGTGCCCTGGTACCATAAGAGCGTAGGGGGGCTGCAGGCCAGCAAAACCATTAAACTGTCTGTGCAGCAGGTCCTGGGCCATGATGATGATCTCGTGATCCAGGAAACCTTCCTTTCCTTTGCTCAGCAGGTTGGTTGAGATTTCTGGAGGCAGGTTCCCAGTTTTGGGCATCTCCACTTGTGGAGTCGCTATCTCTGGGGTTACCTCTCTAAGTTGATCAGTAACGCTTTCTGTAGCCGCTCTCTTGGCTGGTGGCAGCATCTCAGGCTTACTGTTAGAGGAGATGGCCACATCCTTATCTGTTTCAATATCGATGACGACATCATCTGGACCGGGAGAAGAAATGTTGGTGTTCTCAAGGTCATCTGTCTTTTTGACCATTGGTCCATCCTCATTTTTTCCTGTTAAAGAGATAAAGAGATCAAAGAAATCATAATTTTTTAGAATAAAATATTCTCCATATTTCTTATGGATTATTGCGTCTACTGCTCCTTTACTTCGCAACCGCCCACTGTAGATAAGCGTTGGCGCTTGCTGAGCTCTATGCAGCGCCGACGTTTGTCATGACATGGTCGGTGGTCTTGCAGCGCTCACGACCCCCAGGGTCCTGCAAGCACTGTGATTCCAGCGCAGAGCGATAGCTCTGACAGGTGTTATCATTCCCGTGAAGCACCTGAAAGGTTGATAAACTTTTTGAATTTGGTTTTGAGCACTTTGAGGGGTGCAGTTTTTAGAATGGTGTCACTTTTGGGTATTTTCTGTATGAAATGCTCCTCAAAGTAACTTCAAATGTGATGTGGTCCCTAAAAAAATTGTTTTTGCAAATAGGAAGCATGCTGACAAGGATGGGAGGGGGGTAGCCACGCATACCAGGACGTGCAGCACAAAATCTCCGCCTCATCCCAGCCTGCAGCATCACCCCACTCGTGTCTCATCCAGCAGCGACCCTGGGACCCCGCTTCATCGCAGCCACCACCCCCAGTAAGCAATAAGACGCATGGATTCTAAGAAGCACCACCATTTTAGTAAAGAAAAGTTTTTTTCCTATATTTGGGGTGCGTCTTATAATCCGTAGTGTCGTATAATCCAAAAAATACGGTATTTGCACATAGATTTTATAGGCTTGTCCAGGGTTATAAAAATGTAATTGGTTTGTTTGAAGCACAAGACCACCCCTGTCTACAGGTTGTGCCTGTTATTGCAGATCAGCTCCAGTGAAGGGAATGGTGTAGAGCTGCAATACCATGAACAAACTGAAGATTTTGATGGCACAGATTTTTTTTTTAAGAAGATGGCAGCCCTGTTTTTCTTATCCTGGAGAACTGCTTTAGTGTCAGATTGGTTAGGCTGTACTTACCACCAATAGGTTCAGCAGGAGTCTCTATATCTCCATCAGTAGAACATTGAGATTCAGCATCTCTCCTGGATTTATCCTTTTTCCGATGTTTTTAAAATAGAGTAAAATAAAAGGTATTTTATGAATTACAAAGTAACAGATCTTTATTCTGTGGAATGAAATATAGACTCATGTTTCTTCATTCATTTTGTCTTTTACATTCTGTAGAAACATTGGCAATAAGGAAAATTTTGGTATTTATCAACAATTTTTCATGTACATGAAAGTTCAATATGTGTGGATCGTACTGGGTTGTAAGGTAATATGAAGATCAGACAGGAGTGGATTTATTTGAGGGGAATTGAATTCTGCTCATACAAAACTCAGAATGTTGGAGAACACAGATTTTTTTGTAATTCACTCCACGCGAATAAAGCAAAGTGGAAGCTAGCGGCAGCCGCCAGCTTGTGGAGGAGTAGAGGGCTGGCAGAAAGATGAGCTCACTTCTCTGACCGACTTCCGCTGCTTTATGCCCGATGGTCAGTTTTCCACAATACCATCATGCCGCACCTCTGGCCATATGTTTCCTTTGGGCTGAAACTTTGGCTACAAGCGGCCCCGAAAGGTCTCTGCCCATGCAAGTCCCAACCAAGAGTCAACACTGGGCCGGAGTTGCGGGCAGAGAGCAGTGGGGGCTTCCAGAGAGGGGCTTGGTGATGTATGAACTTTATTTTCTTCTTACATCTTCCATTTATTACCATTTGGGACTGGGGAGACCCCAGAGCATAATAGGGAACAATCAATTTGTGAAGAATAATTTTGCTGTGAATTGAATCTCTAAATAAAAGCTGCATGATTTGGCAGAATTTTGTCAGTACCTCTCATCTCTATATATAAAAGTGAATGTATGTATGTATGTATGTATGTGTGTATCACCAACCAATCACGAAGCATAAGAGTGGGACACGGATGGAGAGCGGGGCTGCGGACGGATACAGCAGTACGGTGCATGGAGAGCGGGGCTGTGGAGTAAGAGTGCGGGGCTGTGGAGAGAGAGAGCTGGGCTGTGGAGGCACAGCGAGACACGGATGTAGAGCACGGCTGCGGAGGGATAGAACGGGACAGCGGGTGGAGAGTGGGGCTGTGGACGGATAGCGTGATGGTAGGTGGAGAGCGGGACTGCGGAAGGAGAGCGTGTTGGCAGGTGGAGAGCGGGGCTGTTAAGGAAGAGAGCGGGACCCACAGTTAGGTACTATGCCCAGGCAACTCTGGGCTCTTCAGCTAGTCTGTAATAAAGGTGTATTTTTTGACAGACTCCCATGTACAATATAAATCATCCTTTACAATACTTACCTACGTATGGCGTTACAGATGACACCAAGGAATATTCCAAGGAGGAATATGATGATGGTGAAAACTACAACACATATGATGACTTTAGTCCAAGGGATCTTTGAAGTATCAATACCATCCTCTGAAAAAACTGAAAAAGAAGACAGAATATATATATATTATCTACATATCCAATAACTTGTCTGTAATTCACTGCCATTATTATTGTAGCAGTCCTATAAAGGGAATCTGTCACCAGGCTTTTGCCATCTTATCGGAGAGAACCATAATGTAGAAGCATAGACCTTTACTATAGCGATGTGTCAATTACTGTACTGTTTCAATAGAATCACTGTTTTACCAGCAATCGATTATCACTACAGGACAACTGGTCTTGTGCCTCCTAGTCCAGCCAGACCCCCAGCAATATGCAATGTAAGCACAAGCTGTGGCGGGGTTATACACAGCTGAAAAACTGAGCTCTGCTCAATCTGCAGCAGAGAAAACTGTGACTCTTTTATATACTGTAAGTCTATGGGACTGTAGGACCCAGCAACACGATTAAAAATATGGGACCGTAGTTTTGCTAAATTATGTCTCAGGGATGATGTCATATTAATATATAATAGATGTAATGGACAATATAGAGATCTATCCAGTGGCTTAGGTAGAGGCTGACGAGTCCTGGTGAAAATATGTAACCTGGGCCCCCACCTGCATATTTGTCAGATGTGTGGTCCTTTGTGGCATTCCAGATCCTATGAATCTCTGACAGTGGCATTTAACACGTGCCAGTAGAGGGGGTGTCATATCACAAGCTGATCGGCGTGTCCGTGACATGATCGTGGGGTGGGGTAACGATGGGTCGCCATAACAGCCGAGGGTCTGCCGAAGACCCCATGCTTGTTGTGAGGATCCTCTTGGGAAAGTCAGCCTGTAGCTGGCGTTCATAGGAGAACATGGTTTTAGCTATAGAGAGCAGCGTTTATCCCCTGCTATGTATAGCACAATCAGCCGGACAGTGGCAGCGTCAAGTCCCTAAAGAGGACTATGGAGTACAGTAAAAATACAGTAAGAAGAGAAAAAAGTTTAGTAAAAATTAAACGCTTAAAAAAATAAATAAATAATTCAAAATACCCATTTCTTATCGCTGCATTTGTAAAAGTTCGATCTATCAAAATCTAAACTAAATTGTCTGATCAGTAGACTACATAATGAGAAAAAAAAATCAAAATTGCCAGAATCAAATATTTTGGCAGCCGCAACATTGCAATAAAAGACGATAAAAAAAACCCCATAGTATCTACCCCAAAAAGGTATCAGTAAAAATATCAACTCAGGGCGCAAATAGTAAGCCTTCACCCAGCCTAATGAGGGTTACCCCAAAATATGTGAATATTTGTAAAAGTACTTACCGGCTGGGGTCGTATGCGTGGGCAAGGAATCATGGCGCTGGTTGATGAGAGGCGCACCTTCCACACATGCTAATAGCAAACTCACGATTAGAAGAAATCGAAAAAGCATTCTAGCTTGGAGAAATATCGCTGAATGTGTAATACACAGGGAGTTATCGCTGAATGTGTAATACACAGGGAGTTATCGCTGAATGTGTAACACACAGAGAGTTATCGCTGAATGTGTAACACACAGGGAGTTATCGCTGAATGTGTAACACACAGGGAGTTATCGCTGAATGTGTAACACACAGGGAGTTATCGCTGAATGTGTAACACACAGGGAGTTATCGCTGAATGTCTAACACACAGGGAGTTATCGCTGAATGTGTAACACACAGGGAGTCTTGTCAGACAAAGCCTCTTCCTGCAGCGTCACTCCGTATAACCACACATTCCGTGATGTCACAATGGAGATCTCACTGTGACATCACAAGGAGCGGAACACCAGTGATGTCACAATGGGTCAGATAAAGGATAAACAGCGTATCCACAACTTCAGAAGGTGCTCAAGTAGGGCCCCACACCATATATGAATAATAAAGAAAACTTGGCACTCAACTTCTAGAATATTTTTTTGGATTTTTTTAATACAGCCAGAAAATAATAGACATTTCGGCCTCACTGGCCTTCATCAGTAACAGACTGCAGTATAGTAGTTAATCGCATTCAGTGCGGTAATAGAAGTGACACCATAGTCACTTTAAATGTGCCTGGTCATGCACTAGGCGCTGGGCATGGAACTTGAATCAAATAGTACCTGGGTGGGTGGGGGTGCCATGCAGACATCAGCGACCCAGAATCCACTGTGACACAGCTGACCAACAGTGGATTCTGGGTCGCTGATATCTGCATCGCACTGAATGCAATTAACTACTATACTGCAGTCTGTTACTGATGACGGCCAGTGAGGCCGAAACCTCTATTACAATGGGTCAGATAACTGCAACTACTCAACAGGGAGCAGCTCCCTCCATCTATATATGATTAATAGAATATTATTGTATAAGGACCAAGCCGCGTTAGAGGATATTATGAATGTATGGGGGCCACACAGAGAGACATTATTCATGTGTTGGCCACAGGGAGACATTACTATTACTGGGCCACATAGGGTGGCAATATTAACTCATCATGAACACATAGGTGGACAGTTTTACCAGATGAGTGCCACATATATACTGATACCTTCCACTATTCGGTCATTATATGGGGGCACCAGCAGTGTTAGTACAGTGATTCCTATTAATAATCACTATAATGATATGATTTGGTCACTATTTGCTGGTCATACGGTCATGGTGTAGCGGCATAATTTGTTTCTTCTATGTAGTAGTATTGGTACACTGTGTGCAAAACTACTAACCCCTTTACCCCCAAGGGTGGTTTGCACGTTAATGACCGGGCCAATTTTTACAATTCTGACCACTGTCCCTTTATGAGGTAATAACTCTGGAATGCTTTTATGGATCCCAGTGATTCTGACATTGTTTCTCTCATGACATATTGTACTTCATGCTTGTGATGACATTTTATTCATATAACTTGCGTTTATTTGTGCAAAAAATGGAAATTTGGAGAAAATTTAGAAAATTTTGCAATTTTCCAACTTTGAAATTGTTATACCTTTGAATCACAGAGATATAGCACAGAAAAAACTTAATAACATTTATCATGGTCACGTCAGAAACGCGTCACTAATCCCGCCCATCATCGCATCCATCACATGAATTCAAGTTTTTAAAAATATGAAAAGAATTAAAATAATAAAAGTTCAAATCGCCCCCCTTTTGCCCCATTCAAAGTAAAAAAAAAAAAAAAATTCAAATACTTATTTGGCATTGCTGCATTCAGAAACACCTGATCTATCAAAATATAAAAATAATTAATCCAATCGATAAACGGTGTAATGAGAGAAAAAAAAATCAAAACTAGATTTTAATTCTAGAGAATTAAGTGTCTTTGGTCGCCGCAACATTGCAATATCGGGCGATCAAAAGATCGTATCTGCACCAACATGGTGTCAATATAAACGTCAGCTCGGCGCGTAAAAAATAAGCCCTCACGCAACCCAAGATCCTAAAAATTGGAAACACTACGTGTCTAGGAAAATGGCGCCATTGTTTGTTTTTTTTTTACAAACTTTAGATTTTTTTCACCACTTACCATAAATAAAAAAAGAACCTAGACATGTTTGGTGCATGATAACTCGTAATGAGCTGTAGAGTCATAACGGCAGGCCAGTTTTAGCATTTAGTGAACATGAGTGATTGCGAGTCCTTGGGATTACGAACCTCGCAATGGGGTGTAACCACGCAGCAGACTGACCTCGCAATTGGGTGTAACTACACACCAGACTGACCTTGCAATGGGGTGTAACCACGCACCAGACTGGCGTATGTGCAGACTAACAGCAAACATAAATACCTGGTGTACCTCTCCTGCCACTCCTACCTTGTGTATGAAAAAGCACTGTCGTTAATACTGTTCGGGTAGAGCTATCCGATAGCGCTATCCATGAAGAAAGTGCACGGGTAGAGCTATCCCATAGCTCTCTTCCTAAAGGAAATGAACAGGTAGAGCTATCCGATAGCGCTATCCCTCAATGTTCCTGAGTGTAAGCTATTTCACATGGTTGAGCGCACTTGGGATCTGCCCCCAAGGCCCTGCCCATGCCCAATGTTTGGTCCGTAGACCGCGGCTAGGAGTTAGTCCCGCTTTTTCCCGCATGGTGCTTTTGAGGATATCTCTTTTTTCCACCATGGGTGCGTGAGGAGTGACATGACTTAGGAAAGTCTGACTGATGGCTTCACTGTAATGACCCATCCCAAAACCCACATTTACCCCTTCTTAACCTAAAATAAGACATGAATGCGTGACATTGGATGTAAAAGGCCACAGCAGCCCCGTTTATTAACACCAAAACAAGCAATAACATTTTATCCATAAACGTAGTAATATTCCATAAACATAACCACCAGCAAAAGGAGGGGGGGTAAATGAAGAGTCCATTGTACATGATTGCAACACCAGCTCCACCACGTGCCCTCAGCCGCACCACACCGGCTCAAGTACAGTGCCCTCAGCCGCACCACTCCGGCTCGAGGACACCCAGCCGAGTGTTGCCCAACCAATGTCCTGCTGGGACCCAGCCCAGCAGGGACCCACGTTAACATGCCCCGCTGTGACTCAGCACAGCAGGGTCCCACGTTAACATGTCCCGCTGTGACCCAGCACAGCTGGGACCCACCTTAACCTAGTATACCATTGCACCACCAGGGGTATCCCGCTCCTGCACTGGGTTCACCCCCCCGCTCTTTGTGCAATCCACCGACTTCAAATACCCCCCTCCTTTCCGCCAACCTCTGCGACAACGTCAATCCTCTTCTTCTCTTCACCATGTCGATCTCCAGAAGATCCTAAAATTAGGACGGGAGGGCGGGACGATTCCGGACGTCTGCAAGGTAAAGAATGACCATCCCCCACCGTTCTGTCCTATATATCCATCCCACAACTGACCACTCCCTGCCAACTCACATTGCACCATAACCCCCATAGCGCCACCCCACAACTTCACCACAAACACAAAAGCACTACACCTTAACCCTTCACTATCCCTCAGGCCTAGCATCCCTCCTTAGTCATGTGCGCCCTCCCTGTATCGCCTTTGGGGCAGGTGTCCGGGCTTGTCTTGACTTAGGAAAGTCTGACTGACGGCTTCACTGTAATGACCCATCCCAAAACCCACACTTACCCCTTCTTAACCTAAAATAAGACATGACTGCGTGACATTGGATGTAAAAGGCCACAGCAGCCCCGTTTATTAACACCAAAACAAGCAATAACATTTTAACCATAAACTTAGTAATATTCCATAAACATAACCACCAGCAAAAGGAGGGGGGTAAATGAAGAGTCCATTGTACATGATTGCAACACCAGCTCCACCACGTGCCCTCAGCCGCACCACACCGGCTCGAGGACAGTGCCCTCAGCCGCACCACACCGGCTCGAGGACACCCAGCCGAGTGTTGCCCAACCAATGTCCTGCTGGGACCCAGCCCAGCAGGGACCCACGTTAACATGCCCCGCTGGGACCCACCTTAACCAAGTATACCATTGCACCACAAGGGGTAACCCGCTCCTGCACTGGGTTCACCCCCCCGCTCTTTGTGCAATCCACCGACTTCAAATACCCCCCTCCTTTCCGCCACCACGAGCACGTATGACACCTTGTACGTGCGAGTACCACCACCAAAACCCCAACCCGAGCCGACTCTGTGGCTCAAGTAACCAATGCTTCTGTACCAAGACCAATCGATCAAAACTGATCCCCATTAGACCTCACAATGCCAACCTACACCAAACCACCAGTACAACAAGGTCAGCCACACCCCCAAGACCTGCAACTAGCCAACCGCATCGTCCGATCCCATGCACCGCCTGCGCGACCAGTCCCCAACGAGCCACCTGAGCCACCGCCTCTGCCTCGTTGAGACCGCAACATTGCAGGCGCCTCCGAAAATTGCACTCCACCTGATAATTAATCAAAGCCGACCATTATTGCCGTGAACAAAAGAACCTACATTGGTTCCCCAAACCTCCGATAGATTCTTGAAAATGTGCCCAGTAAAAACCCACTATGTAGTCATTCCAAACAGGAGCCCCTATGAACAACACGAGCACGGCTCCCAGGCAGGAAGAAAATTGCACTCCACCTGATAATTAATCACAGCCAACCATTATTGCCGTAACAAAAGAACCTACCTTGGTTCCCCAACCTCCGACAGATTCTTGAAAAACGTGCCCAGTAAAACCCACTATGTAGTCATTCCAAACAGGAGCCCCAATGAACAACACAAGCACGGCTCCCAGGCAAGAAGAAAATTGCACTCCACCTGATAATTAATCAATGCCAACCATTATTGCCGTAACAAAAGAACCTACACTGGTTCCCCAACCTCCGACAGATTCTTGAAAAACGTGCCCAGTAAAACCCACTATGTAGTCATTCCAAACAGGAGCCCCTATGAACAACAACACGAGCATGGCTCCCAGGCAGGAAGAAATGAACCACGGCATTCAGGCCCGATGTCTCAGCTCAAACCCCTTGATGCCCCAGCGACCAAGACTCCACCACACACGTGCAGTACCAAAACGCTGTTGGTCCAGTCAACCCTGCGTGATAGCATCAATCTTAAAATATCCACCCAACTCGAAAACATAAACCAATCCACCCCGGAATCACGACCCGGAACCGAAGGCCGCCAAGCTGATCACCGGCCTGAAGAAAAGACCCCAGCTTTGTACTCATGTTCCACAACACCCCTGCCACCAATGCGGTCCCAACACAAGTCAAAGTACACCCTTCTGACCACCACATACTGCACAATGACCCATAAAAAAGAGGGGGGACCCACACATGCCACATGACCACAATTAATTGTGTGCATCACCCGTGCACTTCGAACCCAGATTCACAATACTACCGTTGCCACCCTCTTACCAAAAGTGAGATGTACTCCGCACCCATTTCCCGCTGAACTGCGGACTCGACACTACTCACAAAATGAAAGAAATGTGACTCACACTACCCGAAGTCCAGGAAAACTCAGACACACACCACGTCTCCCGAAAACCCCAGACACCATAAACCCGGGCCATCCGTCAAAACATTGCAGTCACCGGTGCCTGATGCTTGTCCACCACTCAGCCTTAAAGCACCGCAAAAACACCCCCCAAACGGAGCACAGCCCCAGACGATTACCAGGTCCTTAGGATCATTAAAAGTCAATGCACATCGCACTAGCTTCCCCTGCCATGGCATACCACCAGCCCGACATTAATGAAAGTAATGTTATAGTTGCAACCTGCTCACCCACTACTTAAAGTACATCTCCCCCGCAGCTGCGCTGCACCACAATCGATACCAGCCGGTCCTGGCAAGTGCGCATAACGGAATGAATGACATAGCCATGTAGTGCCAGACGGGCTACACCCACGCGGGAGACCATTCACACGGCCATCGAAACAACATGTCCTGCCTCATGCTCTCTACAGAATTCCCGACAAATGGAACAACACCCGCTGGATAAACAAATCGTTCACCAACCAGGACCCCCGAGACCAGTAAAGCACACGCTGGGTTACCCAACTCAAATGTTGCATCATCCTTGCGCCAACACTTCACCCTAGCCCCCCGTCTGGGGCACCAGAAAAGGAAACACTCTAAGGAGAGCTGTATACCCAGAAGGCAAAGCAGGACCAGCTGCACCCAAAATAAACCTCCAAGCCCATCGTAACGAAAACTACCCACTCTGTATAATAATCTCCTACGTAGCTTCCATCAACGGCTGTAACAAATACCACCCGATACAGTCTGCCAAAAGTTCAGTCGGCAACCCTAAAGAACCGCAGTGAGAACCCACCAGTCCGTACGTACAAAAGTTGTTAAAACTGCCCCTGTGCAGCCACAACCAGCAAAGTACCGTAAGAACGCCATATGACTGCAGATCATGCAAAAGCCCCCAGTGGCACGTAGACCCACATATTCAATAAACCAAATTCAACCCCCAAAACAGCAGCGCGATACACACAGGAACATAATAACGACCCGCGACCTGACACGATGTACACATTAACCAAACCTGACTAAGACATAGGGCCCCAGGTGAATCAAACACGTTGACTTATCAAAACACACGATAACCGCAAATACGCCCTGAGCATGAAGAAACCCTTAGTAGTCACAGGTTGCACCATGAACAGAAAAAGCACACCACCATCCCTAATTCCAGATAATCCCTAGTAGTCCCAGGTTGGACCATGAACAGAAAATAAGCACTCCACTATCCATAATCCCTGACTACCACACAGAAACCAAACTCGGACCTCAACAACCAGACATTGACCAACCATAAAACCCCAGCTCCACACAATATATACGCACCCCAAGAAATAGTAAAGAAACACTGAATGCCAAGTACAGGAAAAAGGCAACAAACTCCTTCTCAAACCAGGGTTACCATGCCACACTTTTTTTTTTTTTTTATCATGAAAAAACCGTCAACTAATTTCTATTAATAAACAGCTAACCAGGAAATCAAATCGGGTAAAAAGTCAACTCCAAGCGCCCCGGGGGAAATGTCATCCATTGCTGCCAGAAAGGCAGGTTCCCAAAAGATCTGCCGTCCCATACATCTCGACCTCTCCTGAACGTCTAACCGCAACAAACCATAATGCCCCTAGTGAACATGAAAACCCTTAGTACACTCAAAGCCCCTATTGGAGAACCGAACCCGGACCGAGGCATATAAATAAAACAAACCGTAGTGAAAACTCAACCACCTACCCCCACACCTCTGACCAGCAATAGCACACACCCCACTGTAAAGTGAAAGATTAAACCGCCAGGTGCACCCCCCAAAACTGCTCACCACGTCAGTGAACTACCATCAAACCCTTATCAAATACTAGGCGCGGCGATAAAACTGCTCACCACATCAGTGAACAACCATCAAACCCTTATCAAAGACTAGGCGCGGCGATAATCCTCCAGCCAAAAGACCCCATGACTATGACAATAAACCATAATACCGGCATGGTTATGGCTATCCACCACCGCTCTGCCAATATCCGTATCACCACCTGAATTACTCGCAAACCGCCATGGAATCACCAGTCATACACAAACACCCAGAGATGCAAGCACAATTATACCAACCCAAATAAAATGATGTCGTCTCCTATAGATATACCCAGTATCATAAAAGCAAACTAGCATGAAAATAAAAAACCTCCCAACACACATGAAGTGCACAAACCGGCCTCCTGGACCACAAAGCAACCATTCCCTCACAGATTCGAACGCTGACCACATGGACCAGCCGTGCATTGTTCCGAACCCCCAGACAAACAAACTACCACCCTAGGTTTAAGTGAGCCTTAGTGAGCCTTAGGTTTAAGTGAGCCTTAGTGAGCCTTATCATGAAAGCAAACTAGCATGAAAATAAAAACCAGCCAACACTCATGAAGTGCACAAAGCGGCCTCCTGGACCAAAAAGCAACCATTCCCTCACAGATTCGAACGCTGGCCACATGGACCAGTCGTGCATCGTTCCGAACCCGCAGACAAACCAACTACCACCCTAGTGCACCCGAAACCATACGTAGCAACACCCTTACCAACCAATATAATCTAGACATTAATAAAGGTTTAAGTGAGCCTTACTTACTAGGCTGACTCAGCGGAACCCCACGGAACAGCCGTCACGTGTCCTCAGCGTCGAGCACCGCAACTGCGATTTTCTCCGTGGATCTACGCCGACTGCAGCCCTCCTGGGCCGCAGCGCCAGCGCCTAGACCGACTGTCCGTCCGGGAATGCTTGGAAAAAAATCACCGGCTCGGAGCTTCAAACTGGGGGGGGTTGCTCCAGCCGCAGGCAACACCTCTGAGGTCGGTGACGTCACACACCACCTCGCCACCGGGCTCCTTGCCGCGTCACATCACCGCCGTCCACCGATGCCGATGACCGCATCGGGTTAGGTGACCGCGCCGGGTTAGGTGACCGCGCCGGGTAACGTGGCCGCAACGTGCGCGTCCCAACTGTGCGCCGCGATCCGAAAGTAAAGAGGAGGCCGGCCACGTCACTCACCGCCCCGCTGCCTTGCTGACTGATTCCCGACTTCTGGCTCCGGCCCCGCGATGTCTTCTGCAACAGGTCTGCTAATGGGGCTCTTCCTCCGCTGCCAACTTATCTCCGGGCTGGGAGGCCGTGATCGTCGCTGCTGCTTCGGAGGCAGTGGGGTCCCATCTTCACCGCCTTCGCCATCACCGGAACCTAGCTGCAGCTGTTCCTTCATCCACAGCTGGCCGCGCTGCTCCATCATCCTCTTCATCCGTGCTACGAGGTATTCCATCTTCCGGATCCAAAGATTCAAGCTGAAGTCCCAGATGTGAGGGGCTGGGGAACCTACATCATGACGTCCTTGTACAGATCTTTGTGTCCTTCAAAATACTCCCACTCCTCCATGGAGAGACGATTCCGGACGTCTGCAAGGTAAGTTTTAGCATTTAGTGAACATGAGTGATTGCGAGCCCTTGGGATTAAGAACCTCGCAATGGGGTGGAACCACGCAACAGACTCCCCTCGCAATGGGGTGTAACCACGCAGCAGACTGACCTCGCAATGGGGTGTAACCACGCACCAGACTGACCTTGCAATGGGGTGTAATCACGCACCAGACTGGCGTATGTGCAGACTAACAGCAAACATAAATACCTGGTGTACCTCTCCTGCCACTCCTACCTTGTGTATGAAAAAGCTCTGTCGTTAATACTGTTCGGGTAGAGCTATCCGATAGCGCTATCCATGAAGAAAGTGTACGGTATGGTAGAGCAGCTATCCCATAGCTCTATTCCTAAAGGAAATGAACAGGTAGAGCTATCCGATAGCGCTATCCCTCAATGTTCCTGAGTGTAAGCTATTTCACATGGTTGAGCGCACTTGGGATCTGCCCCCAAGGCCCTGCCCATGCCCAATGTTTGGTCCGTAGACCGCGGCTAGGAGTTAGTCCCGCTTTTTCCCGCATGGTGCTTTTGAGGATATCTCTTTTTTCCACCATGGGTGCCTGAGGAGTGACATCAGTCACAGTTTTTGTTTTGTCCTCATGCTTTCCTGTAATGTAGAATATTGAAATTAGGTTAAAATACCACCAAAGACATTTGCAAGGAGTTTGTGTGGGTTACCTCCTGATTCCTCCCACACACCAAAGACATACTGATGGGGAATTATGATTGTAAACCCCAATGGGGACAGTGATAACAATGTAAGTAAAGTTGTGGAATTAACGGCGCTACATACAGTGGGGAAAATAAGCATCTGACACTGCTAATTTTGCACGTTTTCCCACCTACAAAGAATGGAGAGGTCTGTAATTTTTATTGTAGGTGCACTTCAACTGTGAGAGACAGAATGTTAAAAAAAAATCCAGAAAATCCCGTTGTATGATTTTTACATAACTAATTTGCATTTTGTTGCATGAAATAAGTATTTGACACAATAGAAAAACAGAACTTAATATTTGGTACAGAAACCTTTGTTTGCAATTACAGAGGTCATATGTGGTAGTTCTTTCCCAGGTTTGCACACACCGCAGCAAGGATTTTGTCCCCCTCCTCCATACAGATCTGTCAGGTTTCGGGTCTGTCGCTGTGTAACACTGAGCTCAGCTCCCTCCAAACGTTTCCTTTCGGGTTTAGGTCTGCAGACTGGCTAGGTTCCTCCAGGACATTAAAATGCATCTCATGGAGCCTCTCCTCAGCTGCCCTGGCTGTGTCTTTTGGGTCAATGTCATGATGGAAGAACCAGCTATGACCCATCTTTAACGTTCTTACTGAAGGAAGGATGTTGTTGGCTAAAATCTCCCGATACATGACCCCATCTATCCTCCCTTCAATATGGTGCCGTCATCTTGTCCCCTTTGCAGAAAATGGAATGAATGAACCGTTGTCATATGCCGGTTTCCGGTGAATGACAACTTACTGTAGAGACTGGTACATAGAGATGAATCTCCGCCATTGCTACTTTATCACCCTGAGGAATGTTGAGCTCATAGTTTCTAAGAGTATCATGGCACTTCTAGTTTAATGCATTTGCAATTAAGGACATACCTGGTCGGTTTACAAGTTATGATGTATTGGTGCTGCACACATTGTCTATTTCTATATTAAGGGCAGCGCAGGGTGTCGCAGGGTCAGCCGTCATGGAGTGGCCGCGTCTTTCTCGCCAACATAGGATGATGTTTGGTTGCTTATGTGGTGGAGCATTTCTCTGCTCATAAATCTATTTGTTTCTCGCCCCCTCTTGCTCCTATTTGTCTATATATGTCTGTGTATTCGGTGGAGCACACTAACATCTATACAGTATAATTTGTGTGGCACTATATATTGATGATTAAACTAGTTCTGAATAGCGCATACTAGGGAATTGGGGAGAGCCGCCGAGGCGCAAGGGCACCATTGTCATATCACAGGGGTGCCAACATCCGCTGTTAGGCAGGTGGACAGGAAAGGGGATTACACAGGGGCTCTCCAGGATCATCTATTTATCTCTTCAATTTGCCGCCTTTCAGCATTTTAAGTGTGTCTTGTATGTTGTTAGTCCTTTTATAAATGGTTAATAAAGGTTTATATTTTAATTAATGGGGTCTTCATATGTGATCTGATTCCCGAACTTTCTCAGAATCATCCTTACTACATGAGGCAAAATCACGTACAGAGCCCCAGACCGAGGAAGATTGACCTGTCATCTTGTGTTTCCTCCATTTTCTAATAATTGTGCCAATAGCTGTTGCCTTCTCACCAGTTGCCTATTGTGCTGTAGCCCATCCCAGCCTTGAACAGGTCTACAATTTTGTCCCTGATGTCCTTAGACTTCATTTTGGTCTTGGCCATGGTGGAGAGGTTGGAGTGTGATTGAGTGTGTGGACAGGTGTCTTTTATACAGGTAGCGAGTTCAAACAGGAGCAGTTAGCACAAGTAATGAGCGTAGAGTAGGAGGGCTTCTTAAAGAAAAACTAACAGGTCTGCGAGACCCAGAATTCTTTCTGGTTAGAAGGTGATCAAACACTTATTTCATGCAATAAAATGCAAATCAATTATGTAAAAATCATAAAATAAATCCAGAAAACCACATTGTAAGATTCCGTCTCTCACAGGTGAAGTGTACCTACAATAAAAACTACAGACCTCTCCATTCTTTGTAGGTGGGAAAACTTGCAAAATTGGCATTGCGTCAAATACCATATATACTCGTGTATAAGCCGAGATTTTCAGCCCATTTATTTGGGCTGAAAGTCCCCCTCTCGACTTATACGCAAGTCATATATGCCAGGGAGTGGGTGGGGGAGGGGTAGTGGGGGTGTCAGATCATACTGACCCCCTGGCGCGTCTCTGCAGCCCCCCTGCCTGTCCCACGGTCTCAGGCGCCTGCCTTCAGCAGTCACGTGGTACCGCTCATTAAAAACATGAATATGCGCATATTCCTGTCTTTAATGAGTGGTATCACGTGACCGATGAAGGCTGGCGCCTGAGACCATGGGAGAACAGGGCTGCAGAGACCGCACCAGGAGAGGGTAAGTATATGTGATATTCACCTGTCCCCGTTCCCACGCTGCTCGCCGCTGCCTGCCACGTCCTCTGTCAGTGTCATTCAGGCAGCAGAGAACGCGCCCCCATCATATTTATATATTCACTATATTGAGGGTATTATGGAAAGTCCATGGTTACTTACTGGTGCAGACTGGTCTGTGGTCCCGGGTCGTGTCCGGTTGAAGGTCGGAGCGATCTCTTGGACCGTCATAGACTCTACATGCCGTTTATAGACATGGAGTCACTTCCTGACCTTTTTGGGAAATCCGCTGATTCTGTTGTTCTGCAGGCAGGATATTAGATGAGTCCTCATCTTCTCATGCTGGAACTTAGCTGTGGGTTCACCGTCATCTGCCATAAGCTCGTAGGCAAACGCTATAGCATATAAGCCACAGTCGTACCTTTTCTTCTGCTGATCCACATTGATAAACCTCAAATGTTTCAGGGGCTTGTCGACCACTTCACTGTACATATTGATAATCTGCTGACGGATGGATGGACTCAGATTCCTAGTCCTGTCGCTGTCGGCCACAAAGATTTGGCCATTTTTATAGCAGGTTGTCAGCCAGTGCACCCTGTCCTCATCATAGTGGATTTGTACAGCATTCATCATTACGCTGTGCCCTGGTACCATAAGAGCGTAGGGGGGCTGCAGGCCAGCAAAACCATTAAACTGTCTGTGCAGCAGGTCCTGGGCCATGATGATGATCTCGTGATCCAGGAAACCTTCCTTTCCTTTGCTCAGCAGGTTGGTTAAGATTTCTGGAGGCAGGTTCCCAATATTGGGCATCTCCAGTTGTGGAGTCGCTATCTCTGGGGTTACCTCTCTAAGTTGATCAGTAACGTTTTCTGTAGCCGCTCTCTTGGCTGGTGGCAGCATCTCAGGCTTACTGTTAGAGGAGTTGGCCACATCCTTATCTGTTTCAATATCGATGACGACATCATCTGGACCGGGAGAAGAAATGTTGGTGTTCTCAAGGTCATCTGTCTTTTTGACCATTGGTCCATCCTCATTTTTTCCTGTTAAAGAGATAAAGAGATCAAAGAAATCATAATTTTTTAGAATAAAATATTCTCCATATTTCTTATGGATTATTGCGTCTACTGCTCCTTTACTTCGCAACCGCCCACTGTAGATAAGCGTTGGCGCTTCCTGAGCTCTATGCAGCGCCGACGTTTGTCATGACATGGTCGGTGGTCTTGCAGCGCTCACGACCCCCAGGGTCCTGCAAGCACTGTGATTCCAGCGCAGAGCGATAGCTCTGACAGGTGTTATCATTCCCGTGAAGCACCTGAAAGGTTGATAAACTTTTTGAATTTGGTTTTGAGCACTTTGAGGGGTGCAGTTTTTAGAATGGTGTCACTTTTGGGTATTTTCTGTATTAAATGCTCCTCAAAGTAACTTCAAATGTGATGTGGTCCCTAAAAAAATTGTTTTTGCAAATAGGAAGCATGCTGACAAGGATGGGAGGGGGGGTAGCCACGCATACCAGGACGTGCAGCACAAAATCTCCGCCTCATCCCAGCCTGCAGCATCACCCCACTCGTGTCTCCTCCAGCAGCGACCTTGGGACCCTGCTTCATCGCAGCCACCACCCCCAGTAAGCAATAACACGCATGGATTATAAGAAGCACCACCATTTTAGTAAAGAAAAGTTTTTTTCCTATATTTGGGGTGCGTCTTATAATCCGTAGTGTCGTATAATCCAAAAAATACGGTATTTGCACATAGATTTTATAGGCTTGTCCAGGGTTATAAAAATGTAATTGGTTTGTTTGAAGCACAAGACCACCCCTGTCTACAGGTTGTGCCTGTTATTGCAGATCAGCTCCAGTGACGGGAATGGTGTAGAGCTGCAATACCATGAACAAACTGAAGATTTTGATGGCACAGATTTTTTTTTTAAGAAGATGGCAGCCCTGTTTTTCTTATCCTGGAGAACTGCTTTAGTGTCAGATTGGTTAGGCTGTACTTACCACCAATAGGTTCAGCAGGAGTCTCTATATCTCCATCAGTAGAACATTGAGATTCAGCATCTCTCCTGGATTTATCCTTTTTCAGATGTCTTTAAAATAGAGTAAAATAAAAGGTATTTTATGAATTACAAAGTAACAGATCTTTATTCTGTGGAATGAAATATAGACTCATATGTTTCTTCATTCATTTTGTCTTTTACATTCTGTAGAAACATTGGCAATAAGGAAAATTTTGGTATTTATCAACAATTTTTCATGTACATGAAAGTTCAATATGTGTGGATCGTACTGGGTTGTAAGGTAATATGAAGATCAGACAGGAGTGGATTTATTTGAGGGGAATTGAATTCTGCTCATACAAAACTCAGAATGTTGGAGAACACAGATTTTTTTGTAATTCACTCCACGCGAATAAAGCAAAGTGGAAGCTAGCGGCAGCCGCCAGCTTGTGGAAGAGTAGAGGGCTGGCAGAAAGATGAGCTCACTTCTCTGACCGACTTCCACTGCTTTATGCCCGATGGCCAGTTTTCCACACTACCATCATGCCGCATCTCTGGCCATATGTTTCCTTTGGGCTGAAACTTTGGCTACAAGCGTCCCCGAAAGGTCTCTGCCCATGCAAGTCCCAACCAAGAGTCAACACTGGGCCGGAGTTGCGGGCAGAGAGCAGTGGGGGCTTCCAGAGAGGGGCTTGGTGATGTATGAACTTTATTTTCTTCTTACATCTTCCATTTATTACCATTTGGGACTGGGGAGACCCCAGAGCATAATAGGGAACAATCAATTTGTGAAGAATAATTTTGCTTTGAATTGAATCTCTAAATAAAAGCTGCATGATTTGGCAGAATTTTGTCAGTACCTCTCATCTCTATATATAAAAGTGAATGTATGTATGTATGTATGTGTGTATCACCAACCAATCACGAAACATCAGAGTGGGACACGGATGGAGAGCGGGGCTGAGGACGGATACAGCAGTACGGTGCATGGAGAGCGGGGCTGTGGAGTAAGAGTGCGGGGCTGTGGAGAGAGAGAGCTGGGCTGTGGAGGCACAGCGAGACACGGATGTAGAGCACGGCTGCGGAGGGATAGAACGGGACGGCGGGTGGAGAGTGGGGCTGTGGACGGATAGCGTGATGGTAGGTGGAGAGCGGGACTGCGGAAGGAGAGCGTGTTGGCAGGTGGAGAGCGGGGCTGTTAAGGAAGAGAGCGGGACCCACAGTTAGGTACTATGCCCAGGCAACTCTGGGCTCTTCAGCTAGTCTGTAATAAAGGTGTATTTTTTGACAGACTCCCATGTACAATATAAATCATCCTTTACAATACTTACCTACGTATGGCGTTACAGATGACACCAAGGAATATTCCAAGGAGGAATATGATGATGGTGAAAACTACAACACATATGATGACTTTAGTCCAAGGGATCTTTGAAGTATCAATACCATCCTCTGAAAAAACTGAAAAAGAAGACAGAATATATATATATTATCTACATATCCAATAACTTGTCTGTAATTCACTGCCATTATTATTGTAGCAGTCCTATAAAGGGAATCTGTCACCAGGCTTTTGCCATCTTATCGGAGAGAACCATAATGTAGAAGCATAGACCTTTACTATAGCGATGTGTCAATTACTGGACTGTTTCAATAGAATCACTGTTTTACCAGCAATCGATTATCACTACAGGACAACTGGTCTTGTGCCTCCTAGTCCAGCCAGACCCCCAGCAATATGCAATGTAAGCACAAGCTGTGGCGGGGTTATACACAGCTGAAAAACTGAGCTCTGCTCAATCTGCAGCAGAGAAAACTGTGACTCTTTTATATAAGTCTATGGGACTGTAGGACCCAGCAACACGATTAAAAATATGGGACCGTAGTTTTGCTAAATTATGTCTCAGGGATGATGTCATATTAATATATAATAGATGTAATGGACAATATAGAGATCTATCCAGTGGCTTAGGTAGAGGCTGACGAGTCCTGGTGAAAATATGTAACCTGGGCCCCCACCTGCATATTTGTCAGATGTGTGGTCCTTTGTGGCATTCCAGATCCTATGAATCTCTGACAGTGGCATTTAACACGTGCCAGTAGAGGGGGTGTCATATCACAAGCTGATCGGCGTGTCCGTGACATGATCGTGGGGTGGGGTAACGATGGGTCGCCATAACAGCCGAGGGTCTGCCGAAGACCCCATGCTTGTTGTGAGGATCCTCTTGGGAAAGTCAGCCTGTAGCTGGCGTTCATAGGAGAACATGGTTTTAGCTATAGAGAGCAGTGTTTATCCCCTGCTATGTATAGCACAATCAGCCGGACAGTGGCAGCGTCTAGTCCCTAAAGAGGACTATGGAGTACAGTAAAAATACAGTAAGAAGAGAAAAAAGTTAAGTAAAAATTAAACGCTTAAAAAAATAAATAAATAATTCAAAATACCCATTTCTTAAAGTTCGATCTATCAAAATCTAAACTAAATTTGTCTGATCAGTAGACTACATAATGAGAAAAAAAAATCAAAATTGCCAGAATAAAATATTTTGGCAGCCGCAACATTGCAATAAAAGACGATAAAAAAAACCCCATAGTATCTACCCCAAAAAGGTATCAGTAAAAATATCAACTCAGGGCGCAAAAACATGGATTTTTGTGAGTACTCACCGTAAAATCCTTTTCTCCGAGACGCTCATTGGGGGACACAGAGACTGTGGGTGTGTGCTTCTGCCGCCTGGAGGCCGACACTAAGTGTACAAAAAAAAGAGTTAGCTCCTCCTCCGCCGCATACACCCTCGCCCCTAGGCCGGGCGTAACTCAGTTTAGTGCATAAGCAGTAGGAGAACGCGCCTTAAACTCAGGCAAGAAATTATACGTCTGAAAAAGGGACCACCCTGATCCTTACATAAGGATTTGTATAATTCAAAATAAACAGATGCCAACTGGCTAATAGGGTGGGTGCTGTGTCCCCCAATGAGCGTCTCGGAGAAAAGGATTTTACGGTGAGTACTCACAAAAATCCATGTTTCTCCTTCGTCTCATTGGGGGACACAGAGACTGTGGGACGTCCTAAAGCAGTCCTCTGGGCGGGATCTTAGCTCACCCAATCCATGCTAATTTGCGCCCCTGACTAGAGGTGCGCAACTGCTGCCTGGAGAATCTTTCTTCCCAGGCTTGCATCCGAGGATGCCTGGGTATGTACGTTATAATGTTTGACAAACGTATGTAAACTGGACCAGGTAGCTGCTTTGCATACCTGCTCCGCTGAAGCCTGGTGTCGTAGTGCCCATGAGGCACCCACTGCCCGTGCCGAGTGAGCCTTGATCCCTGCCGGAACCGGCGTGCCACTGATTTGATAAGCTTCTTGGACCGTCAGGCGAACCCATCTGGCCAAAGTCGCTCTGGACGCAGCGAGCCCCTTCCGCCGTCCCTCTGGAACCACGAATAGAGAATCTGTCTGGCGGAATGGCGCCGTCCTTGTCACATACCTCCTAAGAGCTCTTACCAGATCCAGGGTGTGCAAAGCCTTCTCTACCCTGTGCACCGGTGCCGGGCAAAACGAAGGTAAGACGATGTCCTCGTTGATATGAAATGCAGACACAACCTTCGGCAAGAAGGGGGGAGCTGGCCTTAAAACTACCTTATCCTTATAAAAGGTTAGGAACGGTGGTTTACAAGATAAGGCCGCCAATTCCGAAACCCGTCTAATAGACGTTATGGCTACTAGAAAAACGACCTTTCTGGACAGGTAAGGCAAGGATACCTCTTGCAATGGTTCGAAAGGGGCCTCCTGAAGGGCTCTGAGCACCAAGTTCAGGTCCCATGATTCCGTCGGCGCCTTATAGGGGGGTACTAAATGTGCGACCCCTTGCATAAACGTCCTAACCTGCCAGACGGAAGCGACTTTTCGTTGGAAAAGTACCGACAGGGCCGAGATTTGTGTTCTGAGGGAACTCGGGGCCAACCCTGCGTCCAGCCCTGCCTGTAGAAAAGCCAGTACGTTGGGGATCGAAAAAACCAGAGGAGCCACTTCACGATCCCTACACCAACGGAAGAAAACTTCCCAAGTTCGATGATACACCCTCGCCGAGGAAGGCTTTCGGGCACTCACCATCGTGGCCGCCACATCGCGTCTGAATCCTGCCTGTGTTAACAGCCAAGATTCAATGGCCACGCCGTCAAACACAGGGCCCCTAAGTTCGGATGGCAGATCGGCCCTTGGGACAGTAAGTCCGGCCGATCTGGAAGACGCCAGGGTACGTCCACCACTAGTTGGACCAGATCTGCGTACCAGGCCCGCCGGGGCCAGTCCGGGGCCAGCAGAATTGCTGGAACCTTCTCTCTCCTTATTTTCCTGATAACTCTTGGAAGCAGCGGCAGCGGGGGGAACAAGTACGGGAGACGAAACTGGCTCCACGGGAGCACCAGCGCGTCTGCTGCGATTGCCTGCGGATCGAGGGATCGAGCAACAAACCTTAGTACTTTGGCATTCTCTCTGGATGCCATAAGGTCCACGTCTGGTGTCCCCCACCGTTGGCAGATCTGCTGAAAGACCTCGGGGTGCAGGGACCATTCCCCTGCCGCGACCCCCTGTCGGCTGAGAAAATCTGCCGCCCAGTTTTCGACTCCTGGGATGTGCACCGCTGAAATTACCACGCGGTTCTTCTCCGCCCAACGTAGTACCAGTCCGACCTCGCGCATGGCTGCCTGGCTGCGCGTGCCCCCTTGATGGTTGACATATGCTACTGCTGTAGCATTGTCCGTCTGGACGCGCACCGGCTGGTGTCTCAGGAAACACTGAAAATGTTGTAGGGCCAATCGTATTGCCCGTATCTCCAGAATGTTGATCGGGAGAACTATCTCCTGAACGGACCACCGCCCCTGGGCTATGTGACTCTGGAAAACTGCTCCCCAACCTTGCAGGCTTGCATCGGTCGTCACCACCAACCATTGTTCCGGGGGAAAGGGTTTCCCCTGGACCAGAGACGAGTCGCGAGTCCACCACCGGAGTGAACCCCGTACCAGCGGAGACAACTTGCACCGATGACTGAGAGACAGCAGCCTCCGGTCCCATGCTGTCAAGAGCGCATGCTGAAGCGGACGGAGATGGAACTGGGCAAACGGGATTGCTTCTATCGCCGCCACCATTCTGCCCAAAACACTCATGCCATACCGGATGGACCTGGAGCCCGGCTGTAGAAGGTTCCGTATCCCTTGCTTGATTTTTTGCGCCTTGTCCTGAGGGAGGATCACCAGCCCCCGGGAGGTGTCGAAAATCATGCCTAGGAACACAATTTTTTGGGCTGGAACCAAGGATGACTTGCTCCAATTGATCAGCCAGCCCAGACGGGCCAGGGTATCCAGAGTAATCCTGACATTGTCCTGGCACTCCTGAAACGACGGCCCCTTTACCAAAAGGTCGTCCAGGTAAGGTAACACCGTTATGCCCCGTGCATGCAGGATGGCCATAACCACCGCCATTATCTTTGTAAAGACTCTGGGGGCAGTGGCCAGACCGAAGGGCAGAGCCACGAATTGGAAGTGACGTCCTCCGATCGCAAATCGCAGGAACCTCTGGTGTGGGGGGAATATCGGAATATGCAGATATGCATCCTGCACATCGATTGAGGCCAGGAATTCCCCTGGATCCATGGCTGCAATGACCGAGCGGAGGGATTCCATCCGGAATCGCCTGACCCTGATGAATCTGTTTAGGATCTTTAGATCCAGAACCGGCCTCACAGTCCCGTCTTTTTTGGGGACCGAAAAAAGATTGGAGTAAAACCCCTGCGACTCTTCGCTCTGCGGCACTGGGGCGATGACCCCTTTGTGCTGTAGCGACGCTACAGCCTGTAACAAACTCTTCGCCTGCGAATCTGTTATGGAAAGTCGCGAACGGAAGAATCGCTGAGGTGGCCGTCCGACAAACTCTATCTTGTACCCGGACGATACAAGTTCTGCCACCCAAGAGTCGCGTGTCACTGCGACCCAAACGTGGCTGAACCTTAGTAGGCGTCCGCCCACTCTGTCGTCCGTAGGTACGGAGTGCCTCCAGTCATTTAGCTGGAGGTTTTTGGGGCTTGGCCCCCTTCGCTCTGGGTAAATGGCCTCGGCCTCTACCCAGCGGATTGGCCCTGTAAGAGACTTGTCTTTCCCTACTCTGGCCATCGTTTGCGGAGGAGTATGCCCTGGCCGACGTCCCCCCCCAGGGGCTACGAAAGGGTCGAAAACGCCTTTGCGTTTGCCTGAATGCCGGGCGACTTCTCTGCTGCGGAAGGAAACTACTCTTCCCCCCTGTGGCTTCTGAGATAAGCCTATCCAGCTTCTCACCGAACAGTCGATTGCCCTGAAACGGCAATGAGGTTAAGGATTTTTTAGAGATAGAATCCGCTTTCCACAGTCTCAGCCATAATGCACGCCTAATGGCGATCGCATTCGCCGCCGCCACCGCCGAACACTCGGCCGCGTCCAGTGAGGCGCTGACAAGATAATCACTTGCTCCTGACATCTGATTTGCCACCTCTAAGACCTCCGCGGGGAGATCCCTGTCCTGGAGGGCCTTATACAGAGCGTCCCCCCACGAAACCATGGCCTTAGCCACCCAAGTCGCCGCAAAGGAGGGGGCCAGAGCCGACCCTGCTGCCTCATATACCGAGCGGGCAAGCCCGTCCATGAGGCGATCACCTCTTCCTCCTCTCCTTCATCCTGATCGCTCCCAGAGCTTAGTGACGGGGAACGGGATGCCCTAATACCCGCCGCCGAAGCCCCGGAGGGTCCGGCCGACGGAGAACGAACCCTCTTGATATGAGCTTGCCTGGTACTGGAGCGACCTCTAATGGTTGGAGGGTCCTGAGACGAGGACGAGCTCTCTTCCGCTGGCAGACCCCCCTCCCTGTTTCTGCCCGGGCCCTGAAGGGATTCAATTGCCCTTGTAAGGGACAGCATAGACTGCGATAAGGACACCGCCCATTCCGGGGGGTCCTGACCCCTGGGTTCAGAAACAGTGGGGGGCTCCTGGGCGCGCTCCGACTCACAGGCTTCACAATATTTACCCGCCTGTGCCTTTGGCAGCCTGACCCCACAGGACACGCAAACCGCGTAAAGGAAAGAGTGAGCTTTCCCTTTTGCAGACATACTTGCACAGGCTGAAGGCAGAGTAGAAGGAGGAGGAGGGTAACCTCTTCCTTGACAAGCAGCGTGGTTCTCCACACGGAGTTACACTCACCCACCGGCTCCTGTCCGCAGTACCCCTGCGTGGAAGCGAGGTGTTAGGGCGGAAGTCTCTGAGATCTGTGCGCCCGCCGTTTCTCTGACCTCCTGCCCTATATCGCACGTCCCCGCATTCGCCGCCGCCACCGCCGCGTCAGCGGGCGGGACTTCCGGCTACCACCGGAAGTCAGCGGGCGGGACTTCCGGCTACCACCGGAAGTCGGCGCGCGGCCTCGCGCGATACTCGCGGCTCCTCTTGCAGCGGGGCCGCGGCCCGCTCCGATACACGCGGCGTGCGGAGCCCGGGTGCAACGCCCTGGCTACCGCTACTCACCAGCGCCAATTTGCGGTGCGCTCCCGGAGCAGACCCATATATTAAATAGGTGAGCAGGACCAATTCGCCGTGCAGGGGGGGGGGGGGGGGGGGGTCTGGCTCTGTCGGTTTTACTCGCGGCCTCTTCCCCTGTACCGGAACCCCCGCTCCTGGGCGCTCTTACCTGCGCCTCCGATTCAACCCCCTGGACTCACAACCAAGGGGTGGACGGGGCCTCCATACACTGCTACTGTAGGAGAGGAACAACGTGGAGGCTGACCACTGGTTCTGCTCACACGCGCCCGATGAAGTTTGTGGGGAAACCGAGTCCTCTAATCAGGACGCGTTGCCCCTCTTTCGTTAAAAAATAGATGTCTGGAAAAAAGTTCCAGATGTGTCCCTCGGTGCGGGAGAGGACACGTGGAGGGTTACTCACACGTGGTCGCCCGTTGGTGATTTCAGGAGATCGGATCCTCTCTATAGGATCCGTCGCCCCTATCTTATCTTCATAGAAAAGAAGGAAGGGAAAAAAAAAAAAAAAAAAAACTAGTCTGGAACTCCAGACTGCGTGTGCCTCCATCAGACACTAAGCAAAAAACTGAGTTACGCCCGGCCTAGGGGCGAGGGTGTATGCGGCGGAGGAGGAGCTAACTCTTTTTTTTGTACACTTAGTGTCGGCCTCCAGGCGGCAGAAGCACACACCCACAGTCTCTGTGTCCCCCAATGAGACGAAGGAGAAAGTAAGCCTTCACCCAGCCTAATGAGGGTTACCCCAAAATATGTGAATATTTGGAAAAGTACTTACCGGCTTGGGTCGTATGCGTGGGCAAGGAATCATGGCGCTGGTTGATGAGAGGCGCGCCTTCCACACATGCTAATAGCAAACTCACGATTAGAAGAAATCGAAAGAGCATTTTAGCTTGGAGAAATATCGCTGAATGTGTAACACACAGGGAGTTATCGCTGAATGTGTAACACACAGGGAGTTATCGCTGAATGTGTAACACACAGGGAGTTATCGCTGAATGTGTAACACACAGGGAGTTATCGCTGAATGTGTAACACACAGGGAGTCTTGTCAGACAAAGCCTCTTCCTGCAGCGTCACTTCTTATAACCACACATTCCGTGATGTCACAATGGAGATCTCACTGTGACATCACAAGGAGCGGAACACCAGTGATGTCACAATGGGTCAGATAAAGGATAAACAGCGTATGCACAACTTCAGAAGGTGCTCAAGTAGGGCCCCACACCATATATGAATAATAAAGAAAACTTGGCACTCAACTTCTAGAATATTTTTTTGGATTTTTTTAATACAGCCAGAAAATAATAGACATTTCGGCCTCACTGGCCTTCATCAGTAACAGACTGCAGTATAGTAGTTAATCGCATTCAGTGCGGTAATAGAAGTGACACCATAGTCACTTTAAATGTGCCTGGTCATGCACTAGGCGCTGGGCATGGAACTTGAATCAAATAGTACCTGGGTGGGTGGGGGTGCCATGCAGACATCAGCGACCCAGAATCCACTGTGACACAGCTGACCAACAGTGGATTCTGGGTCGCTGATATCTGCATCGCACTGAATGCAATTAACTACTATACTGCAGTCTGTTACTGATGACGGCCAGTGAGGCCGAAACCTCTATTACAATGGGTCCGATAACTGCAACTACTCAACAGGGAGCAGCTCCCTCCATCTATATATGATTAATAGAATATTATTGTATAAGGACCAAGCCGCGTTAGAGGATATTATGAATGTATGGGGGCCACACAGAGAGACATTATTCATGTGTTGGCCACAGGGAGACATTACTATTACTGGGCCACATAGGGTGGCAATATTAACTCATCATGAACACATAGGTGGACAGTTTTACCAGATGAGTGCCACATATATACTGATACCTTCCACTATTCGGTCATTATATGGGGGCACCAGCAGTGTTAGTACAGTGATTCCTATTAATAATCACTATAATGATATGATTTGGTCACTATTTGCTGGTCATACGGTCATGGTGTAGCGGCATAATTTGTTTCTTGTATGTAGTAGTATTGGTACACTGTGTGCAAAACTACTAACCCCTTTACCCCCAAGGGTGGTTTGCACGTTAATGACCGGGCCAATTTTTACAATTCTGACCATTGTCCCTCTATGAGGTAATAACTCTGGAATGCTTTTATGGATCCCAGTGATTCTGACATTGTTTTTCTCATGACATATTGTACTTCATGTTTGTGGTGACATTTTATTCATATAACTTGCGTTTATTTGTGCAAAAAATGGAAATTTGGAGAAAATTTAGAAAATTTTGCAATTTTCCAACTTTGAAATTGTTATACCTTTAAATCACAGAGATATAGCACAGAAAAAACTTAATAAGCATTTATCATGGTCACGTCAGAAACGCGTCACTAATCCCGCCCATCATCGCACCCATCACATGAATTCAAGTTTTTAAAAATATGAAAAGAATTAAAATAATAAAAGTTCAAATCGCCCCCCTTTTGCCCCATTCAAAGTAAAAGAAAAAAAAAAATTCAAATACTCACTTATTTGGCATTGCTGCATTCAGAAACACCTGATCTATCAAAATATAAAAATAATTAATCCGATCGATAAACGGTGTAATGAGAGAAAAAAAATCAAAACTAGATTTTAATTCTAGAGAATTAAGTGTCTTTGGTCGCCGCAACATTGCAATATCGGGCGATCAAAAGATCGTATCTGCACCAACATGGTATCAATATAAACGTCAGCTCGGCGCGTAAAAAATAAGCCCTCACGCAACCCAAGATCCTAAAAATTGGAAACACTACGGGTCTAGGAAAATGGCGCCATTGTTTGTTTTTTTTTACAAACTTTAGATTTTATTCACCACTTACCATAAATAAAAAAAGAACCTAGACATGTTTGGTGCATGATAACTCGTAATGAGCTGTAGAGTCATAACGGCAGGCCAGTTTTAGCATTTAGTGAACATGAGTGATTGCGAGTCCTTGGGATTACGAACCTCGCAATGGGGTGTAACCACGCAGCAGACTGACCTCGCAATGGGGTGTAACTACACACCAGACTGACCTTGCAATGGGGTGTAACCACGCACCAGACTGGCGTATGTGCAGACTAACAGCAAACATAAATACCTGGTGTACCTCTCCTGCTACTCCTACCTTGTGTATAAAAAAGCACTGTCGTTAATACTGTTCGGGTAGAGCTATCCGATAGCGCTATCCATGAAGAAAGTGCACGGGTAGAGCTATCCCATAGCTCTCTTCCTAAAGGAAATGAACAGGTAGAGCTATCCGATAGCACTATCCCTCAATGTTCCTGAGTGTAAGCTATTTCACATGGTTGAGCGCACTTGGGATCTGCCCCCAAGGCCCTGCCCATGCCCAATGTTTGGTCCGTAGACCGCGGCTAGGAGTTAGTCCCGCTTTTCCCCGCATGGTGCTTTTGAGGATATCTCTTTTTTCCACCATGGGTGCGTGAGGAGTGACATGACTTAGGAAAGTATGACTGACGGCTTCACTGTAATGACCCATCCCAAAACCCACACTTACCCCTTCTTAACCTAAAATAAAACACGACTGCGTGACATTGGATGTAAAAGGCCACAGCAGCCCCGTTTATTAACACCAAAACAAGCAATAACATTTTAACCATAAACGTAGTAATATTCCATAAACATAACCACCAGCAAAAGGAGGGGGGGTAAATGAAGAGTCCATTGTACATGATTACAACACCAGCTCCACCACGTGCCCTCAGCCGCACCACACCGGCTCGAGGACAGTGCCCTCAGCCGCACCACACCGGCTCGAGGACACGCAGCCGAGTGTTGCCCAACCAATGTCCTGCTGGGACCCAGCCCAGCAGGGACCCAGGTTAACATGCCCCGCTGTGACCCAGCACAGCAGGGTCCCACTTTAACATGTCCCGCTGTGACCCAGCACAGCTGGGACCCACCTTAACCAAGTATACCATTGCACCACAAGGGGTAACCCGCTCCTGCACTGGGTTCACCCCCCCGCTCTTTGTGCAATCCACCGACTTCAAATACCCCCCTCCTTTCCGCCACCACGAGCACGTATGACACCTTGTACGTGCGAGTACCACCACCAAAAACCCAACCCGAGCCGACTCTGCGGCTCAAGTAACCAATGCTTCTGTACCAAGACCAATCGATCAAAACTGATCCCCATTAGACCTCACAATGCCAACCTACACCAAACCACCAGTACAACAAGGTCAGCCACACCCCCAAGACCTGCAACTAGCCAACCGCATTGTCCGATCCCATGCACCGCCTGCGCGACCAGTCCCCAACAAGCCACCGCCTCTGCCTCGTTGAGACCGCAACATTGCAGGCGCCTCCGAAAATTGCACTTCACCTGATAATTAATCAAAGCCAACCATTATTGCCGTGAACAAAAGAACCTACATTGGTTCCCCAAACCTCCGACAGATTCTTGAAAATGTGCCCAGTAAAAACCCACTATGTAGTCATTCCAAACAGGAGCCCCTATGAACAACACGAGCACGGCTCCCAGGCAGGAAGAAAATTGCACTCCACCTGATAATTAATCACAGCCAACCATTATTGCCGTAACAAAAGAACCTACCTTGGTTCCCCAACCTCCGACAGATTCTTGAAAAACGTGCCCAGTAAAACCCACTATGTAGTCATTCCAAACAGGAGCCCCAATGAACAACACAAGCACGGCTCCCAGGCAAGAAGAAAATTGCACTCCACCTGATAATTAATCAATGCCAACCATTATTGCCGTAACAAAAGAACCTACACTGGTTCCCCAACCTCCGACAGATTCTTGAAAAACGTGCCCAGTAAAACCCACTATGTAGTCATTCCAAACAGGAGCCCCTATGAACAACAACACGAGCATGGCTCCCAGGCAGGAAGAAATGAACCACGGCATTCAGGCCCGATGTCTCAGCTCAAACCCCTTGATGCCCCAGCGACCAAGTTTCCACCACACACGTGCAGTACCAAAACGCTGTTGGTCCAGTCAACCCTGCGTGATAGCATCAATCTTAAAATATCCTCCCAACTCGAAAACATAAACCAATCCACCCCGGAATCACGACCCGGAACCGAAGGCCGCCAAGCTGATCACCGGCCTGAAGAAAAGACCCCAGCTTTGTTCTCATGTTCCACAACACCCCTGCCACCAATGCGGTCCCAACACAAGTCAAAGTACACCCTTCTGACCACCACATACTGCACAATGACCCATAAAAAAGAGGGGGGACCCACACATGCCACATGACCACAATTAATTGTGTGCATCACCTGTGCACTTCGAACCCAGATTCACAATACTACTTTTGCCACCCTCTTACCAAAAGTGAGATGTACTCCGCACCCATATCCCGCTGAACTGCGGACTCGACACTACTCACAAAATGAAAGAAATGTGACTCCACACTACCCGAAGTCCAGGAAAACTCAGACACACACCACGTCTCCCGAAAACCCCAGACACCATAAACCCGGGCCATCCGTCAAAACATTGCACTCACCGGTGCCTGATGCTTGTCCACCACTCAGCCTTAAAGCACCGCAAAAACACCCCCCAAACGGAGCACAGCCCCAGACGATTACCAGGTCCTTAGGATCATTAAAAGTCAATGCACATCGCACTAGCTTCCCCTGCCATGGCATACCACCAGCCCGACATTAATGAAAGTAATGTTATAGTTGCAACCTGCTCACCCACTACTTAAAGTACATCTCCCCCGCAGCTGCGCTGCACCACAATCGATACCAGCCGGTCCTGGCAAGTGCGCATAACGGAATGAATGACATAGCCATGTAGTGCCAGACGGGCTACACCCACGCGGGAGACCATTCACACGGCCATCGAAACAACATGTCCTGCCTCATGCTCTCTACAGAATTCCCGACAAATGGAACAACACCCGCTGGATAAACAAATCGTTCACCAACCAGGACCCCCGAGACCAGTAAAGCAAACGCTGGGTTACCCAACTCAAATGTTGCATCATCCTTGCGCCAACACTTCACCCTAGCCCCCCGTCTGGGGCACCAGAAAAGAAAACACTCTAAGGAGAGCTGTATACCCAGAAGGCAAAGCAGGACCAGCTGCACCCAAAATAAACCTCCAAGCCCATCGTAACGAAAACTACCCACTCTGTATAATAATCTCCTACGTAGCTTCCATCAACGGCTGTAACAAATACCACCCGATACAGTCTGCCAAAAGTTCAGTCGGCAACCCTAAAGAACCGCAGTGAGAACCCACCAGTCCGTACGTACAAAAGTTGTTAAAACTGCCCCTGTGCAGCCACAACCAGCAAAGTACCGTAAGAACGCCATATGACTGCAGATCATGCAAAAGCCCCCAGTGGCACGTAGACCCACATATTCAATAAACCAAATTCAACCCCCAAAACAGCAGCGCGATACACACAGGAACATAATAACGACCCGCGACCTGACACGATGTACACGTTAACCAAACCTGACTAAGACATAGGGCCCCAAGTGAATCAAACACGTTGACTTATCAAAACACACGATAACCGCAAATACGCCCTGAGCATGAAGAAACCCTTAGTAGTCACAGGTTGCACCATGAACAGAAAAAGCACACCACCATCCCTAATTCCAGATAATCCCTAGTAGTCCCAGGTTGGACCATGAACAGAAAATAAGCACTCCACTATCCATAATCCCCGACTACCACACAGAAACCAAACACGGACCTCAACAACCAGACATTGACCAACCATAAAACCCCAGCTCCACACAATATATACGCACCCCAAGAAATAGTAAAGAAACACTGAATGCCAAGTACAGGAAAAAGGCAACAAACTCCTTCTCAAACCAGGGTTACCATGCCACACTTTTTTTTTTTTTTATCATGAAAAAACCGTCAACTAATTTCTATTAATAAACAGCTAACCAGGAAACCAAATCGGGTAAAAAGTCAACTCCAAGCGCCCCGGGGGAAATGTCATCCATTGCTGCCAGAAAGGCAGGTTCCCAAAAGATCTGCCGTCCCATACATCTCGACCTCTCCTGAACGTCTAACCGCAACAAACCATAATGCCCCTAGTGAGCATGAAAACCCTTAGTACACTCAAAGCCCCTATTGGAGAACCGAACCCGGACCGAGGCATATAAATAAAACAAACCGTAGTGAAAACTCAACCACCTACCCCCACACCTCTGACCAGCAATAGCACACACCCCACTGTAAAGTGAAAGATTAAACCGCCAGGTGCACCCCCCAAAACTGCTCACCACGTCAGTGAACTACCATCAAACCCTTATCAAATACTAGGCGCGGCGATAAAACTGCTCACCACATCAGTGAACAACCATCAAACCCTTATCAAAGACTAGGCGCGGCGATAATCCTCCAGCCAAAAGATCCCATGACTATGACAATAAACCATAATACCGGCATGGTTATGGCTATCCACCACCGCTCTGCCAATATCCGTATCACCACCTGAATTACTCGCAAACCGCCATGGAATCACCAGTCATACACAAACACCCAGAGATGCAAGCACAATTATACCAACCCAAATAAAATGATGTCGTCACCTATAGATATACCCAGTATCATAAAAGCAAACTAGCATGAAAATAAAAAACCTCCCAACACACATGAAGTGCACAAACCGGCCTCCTGGACCACAAAGCAACCATTCCCTCACAGATTCGAACGCTGACCACATGGACCAGCCGTGCATTGTTCCGAACCCCCAGACAAACAAACTACCACCCTAGGTTTAAGTGAGCCTTAGTGAGCCTTAGGTTTAAGTGAGCCTTAGTGAGCCTTATCATGAAAGCAAACTAGCATGAAAATAAAAACCAGCCAACACTCATGAAGTGCACAAAGCGGCCTCCTGGACCAAAAAGCAACCATTCCCTCACAGATTCGAACGCTGGCCACATGGACCAGTCGTGCATCGTTCCGAACCCGCAGACAAACCAACTACCACCCTAGTGCACCCGAAACCATACGTAGCAACACCCTTACCAACCAATATAATCTAGACATTAGTAAAGGTTTAAGTGAGCCTTACTTACTAGGCTGACTCCGCGGAACCCCACGGAACAGCCGTCATGTGTCCTCAGCGTCGAGCACCGCAACTGCGATTTTCTCCGTGGATCTACGCCGACTGCAGCCCTCCTGGGCCGCAGCGCCAGCGCCTAGACCGACTGTCCGTCCGGGAACGCTTGGGAAAAAATCACCGGCTTGGAGCCTCAAACGGGGGGGGGTTGCTCCAGCCGCAGGCAACACCTCTGAGGTCGGTGACGTCACACACCACCTCGCCACCGGGCTCCTTGCCGCGTCACATCACCGCCGTCCACCTATGCCGATGACCGCGCCGGGTTAGGTGACCGTGCCGGGTTAGGTGACCGCGCCCGGTAACGTGGCCGCAACGTGCGCATCCCAACTGTGCGCCGCGATCCGAAAGTAGAGAGGAGGCCGGCCACGTCACTCACCACCCCGCTGCCTTGCTGACTGATTCCTGACTTCTGGCTCCGGCCCCGCGATGTCTTCTGCAACAGGTCTGCTAATGGGGCTCTTCCTCCGCTGCCAACTTATCTCCGGGCTGGGAGGCCGTGATCGTCGCTGCCGCTTCGGAGGCAGTGGGGTCCCATCTTCACCGCCTTCGCCATCACCGGAACCTAGCTGCAGCTGTTCCTTCATCCACAGCTGGCCGCGCTGCTCCATCATCCTCTTCATCCGTGCTACGAGGTATTCCATCTTCCGGATCCAAAGATTCAAGATGAAGTCCCAGATGTGAGGGGCTGGGGAACCTACATCATGACGTCCTTGTACAGATCTTTGTGTCCTTCAAAATACTCCCAATCCTCCATGGAGAGACGATTCCGGACGTCTGCAAGGTAAGTTTTAGCATTTAGTGAACATGAGTGATTGCGAGCCCTTGGGATTAAGAACCTCGCAATGGGGTGGAACCACGCAACAGACTCCCCTCGCAATGGGGTGTAACCACGCAGCAGACTGACCTCGCAATGGGGTGTAACCACGCACCAGACTGACCTTGCATTGGGGTGTAATCACGCACCAGACTGGCGTATGTGCAGACTAACAGCAAACATAAATACCTGGTGTACCTCTCCTGCCACTCCTACCTTGTGTATGAAAAAGCTCTGTCGTTAATACTGTTCGGGTAGAGCTATCCGATAGCGCTATCCATGAAGAAAGTGCACGGGGAGAGCTATCCCATAGCTCTATTCCTAAAGGAAATGAACAGGTAGAGCTATAATAATAATAATAATAATAATAATAATAATAATAATAATCTTTATTTATATAGCGCCAACATATTCCGCAGCGCTTTACAGTTGAACAGTTTCAAACACAACAGTCATAAGTAACAACGTTAACAATACAATAATTAAAGCGAAATAAGACGACCCTGCTCGTGGAGCTTACAATCTACAATGAGGTGGGGGGGATACAAAGCACAGGTTTGTATTTACAATGATGTATTTACAATGACGGTCCAGCCATCTTCAGGGGGTGGGGGTTAGATGGAGATAGTGAATGGGCTACACACACACAAACATGACTTTGATTACTGAATGTGATAGGCCGCTCTGAACAAATGTGTTTTGAGCGAGCGCCTAAAACTATGCAAATTGTGGATGGTCCTAATATTTTGGGGTAGAGCATTCCAGAGGATTGGCGCAGCACGGGAGAAGTCTTGGAGTCGGGAGTGGGAGGTACGGATTAGGGCAGAGGTTAGTCGAAAGTCATTTGCAGAGCGCAGCGGTCGGTTAGGCCGATAGACAGAATTGAGGGAGGAGATGTAAGGGGGTGCCGCACTGTGGAGAGCTTTGTGGGTGAGAACAAGTACTTTGAATTGTACCCTGTAATGAATTGGCAGCCAGTGTAACGACTGGCGAAGAGCGGACGCGTCTGAGAAACGATTAGCCAGATGGACAACCCTGGCTGCTGCATTAAGGATAGACTGGAGAGGGGAGAGTCGAGTGAGAGGGAGGCCAATTAATAGAGCATTACAGTAGTCTAGGCGGGAGTGGATCAGGGCGACAGTGAGAGTTTTTGTTGTTTCCATGGTGAGAAAAGGGCGGATTCTAGAGATGTTCTTTAGGTGTAAGCGGCATGAGCGGGCAAGAGATTGTATATGGGAGGTGAAGGAGAGATCGGAGTCGAACATAACACCCAGACAGCGCACCTGCTGTCGGGGTGTTATTATGGTGCCACCCACAGAGAGGGAAATGTCAGATTTAGGGAGGTTAGTAGATGGTGGGAGCAGAAGAAGTTCAGTTTTGGAGAGGTTGAGTTTCAGATAGAGAGCAGACATGATGTTGGAGACTGCAGACAGACAGTCAGTGGCGTTCTGTAGTACAGCGGAGGTAAGGTCAGGGGATGATGTGTACAGTTGTACAGCTATCCGATAGCGCTATCCATGAAGAAAGTGCATGGGGAGAGCTATCCCATAGCCCTATTCCTAAAGGAAATGAACAGGTAGAGCTATCCGATAGCGCTATCCCTCAATGTTCCTGAGTGTAAGCTATTTCACATGGTTGAGCGCACTTGGGATCTGCCCCCAAGGCCCTGCCCATGCCCAATGTTTGGTCCGTAGACCGCGGCTAGGAGTTAGTCCCGCTTTTTCCCGCATGGTGCTTTTGAGGATATCTCTTTTTTCCACCATGGGTGCCTGAGGAGTGACATCAGTCACAGTTTTTGTTTTGTCCTCATGCTTTCCTGTAATGTAGAATATTGAAATTAGGTTAAAATACCACCAAAGACATTTGCAAGGAGTTTGTGTGGGTTACCTCCTGATTCCTCCCACACACCAAAGACATACTGATGGGGAATTATGATTGTAAACCCCAATGGGGACAGTGATAACAATGTAAGTAAAGTTGTGGAATTAACGGCGCTACATACAGTGGGGAAAATAAGCATCTGACACTGCTAATTTTGCACGTTTTCCCACCTACAAAGAATGGAGAGGTCTGTAATTTTTATTGTAGGTACACTTCAACTGTGAGAGACAGAATGTTAAAAAAAAATCCAGAAAATCCCGTTGTATGATTTTTACATAACTAATTTGCATTTTGTTGCATGAAATAAGTATTTGACACAATAGAAAAACAGAACTTAGTATTTGGTACAGAAACCTTTGTTTGCAATTACAGAGGTCATATGTGGTAGTTCTTTCCCAGGTTTGCACACACCGCAGCAAGGATTTTGTCCCCCTCCTCCATACAGATCTGTCAGGTTTCGGGTCTGTCGCTGTGTAACACTGAGCTCAGCTCCCTCCAAACGTTTCCTTTCGGGTTTAGGTCTGCAGACTGGCTAGGTTCCTCCAGGACATTAAAATGCATCTTATGGAGCCTCTCCTCAGCTGCCCTGGCTGTGTCTTTTGGGTCAATGTCATGATGGAAGAACCAGCTATGACCCATCTTTAACGTTCTTACTGAAGGAAGGATGTTGTTGGCTAAAATCTCCCGATACATGACCCCATCTATCCTCCCTTCAATATGGTGCCGTCGTCTTGTCCCCTTTGCAGAAAATGGAAAGATGAACCATTTTCATATGCCGGTTTCCGGTGAATGACAACTTACTGTAGAGACTGGTACATAGAGATGAATCTCCGCCATTGCTACTTTATCACCCTGAAGAATGTTGAGCTCATAATTTCTAAGAGTATCATGGCACTTCTAGTTTAATGCATTTGCAATTAAGGACATACCTGGTCGGTTTACAAGTTATGATGTATTGGTGCTGCACACATTGTCTATTTCTATATTAAGGGCAGCGCAGGGTGTCGCAGGGTCAGCCGTCATGGAGTGGCCGCGTCTTTCTCGCCAACATAGGATGATGTTTGGTTGCTTATGTGGTGGAGCATTTCTCTGCTCATAAATCTATTTGTTTCTCGCCCCTCTTGCTCCTATTTCTCTATATATGTCTGTGTATTCGGTGGAGCACACTAACATCTATACAGTATAATTTGTGTGGCACTATATATTGATGATTAAACTAGTTCTGAATAGCGCATACTAGGGAATTGGGGAGAGCCGCCGAGGCGCAAGGGCACCATTGTCATATCACAGGGGTGCCAACCTCCGCTGTTAGGCAGGTGGACAGGAAAGGGGATTACACAGGGGCTCTCCAGGATCATCTATTTATCTCTTCAATTTGTCGCCTTTCAGCATTTTAAGTGTGTGTCTTGTATGTTGTTAGTCCTTTTATAAATGGTTAATAAAGGTTTATATTTTAATTAATGGGGTCTTCATATGTGATCTGATTCCTGAACTTTCTCAGAATCATCCTTACTACATGAGGCAAGATCACGTACAGAGCCCCAGACCGAGGAAGATGGACCTGTCATCTTGTGTTTCCTCCATTTTCTAATAATTGTGCCAATAGCTGTTGCCTTCTCACCAGTTGCCTAGTGTGCTGTAGCCCATCCCAGCCTTGAACAGGTCTACAATTTTGTCCCTGATGTCCTTAGACTTCATTTTGGTCTTGGCCATGGTGGAGAGGTTGGAGTGTGATTGAGTGTGTGGACAGGTGTCTTTTATACAGGTAGCGAGTTCAAACAGGAGCAGTTAGCACAAGTAATGAGCGTAGAGTAGGAGGGCTTCTTAAAGAAAAACTAACAGGTCTGCGAGACCCAGAATTCTTTCTGGTTAGAAGGTGATCAAACACTTATTTCATGCAATAAAATGCAAATCAATTATGTAAAAATCATAAAATAAATCCAGAAAACCACATTGTAAGATTCCGTCTCTCACAGGTGAAGTGTACCTACAATAAAAACTACAGACCTCTCCATTCTTTGTAGGTGGGAAAACTTGCAAAATTGGCATTGCGTCAAATACCATATATACTCGTGTATAAGCCGAGATTTTCAGCCCATTTTTTTGGGCTGAAAGTCCCCCTCTCGGCTTATACGCAAGTCATATATGCCAGGGAGTGGGCGGGGGAGGGGTAGTGGGGGTGTCAGATCATACTGACCCCCTGGCGCGTCTCTGCAGCCCCCCTGCCTGTCCCACGGTCTCTGGAGCCTGCCTTCAGCAGTCACGTGGTACCGCTCATTAAAAACATGAATATGCGCATATTCCTGTCTTTAATGAGTGGTATCACGTGACCGATGAAGGCTGGCGCCTGAGACCATGGGAGAACAGGGCTGCAGAGACCGCACCAGGAGAGGGTAAGTATATGTGATATTCACCTGTCCCCGTTCCCACGCTGCTCGCCGCTGCCTGCCACGTCCTCTGTCAGTGTCATTCAGGCAGCAGAGAACGCGCCCCCATCATATTTATATATTCACTATATTGAGGGTATTATGGAAAGTCCATGGTTACTTACTGGTGCAGACTGGTCTGTGGTCCCGGGTCGTGTCCGGTTGAAGGTCGGAGCGATCTCTTGGACCGTCATAGACTCTACATGCCGTTTATAGACATGGAGTCACTTCCTGACCTTTTTGGGAAATCCGCTGATTCTGTTGTTCTGCAGGCAGGATATTAGATGAGTCCTCATCTTCTCATGCTGGAACTTAGCTGTGGGTTCACCGTCATCTGCCATAAGCTCGTAGGCAAACGCTATAGCATATAAGCCACAGTCGTACCTTTTCTTCTGCTGATCCACATTGATAAACCTCAAATGTTTCAGGGGCTTGTCGACCACTTCACTGTACATATTGATAATCTGCTGACGGATGGATGGACTCAGATTCCTAGTCCTGACGCTGTCGGCCACAAAGATTTGGCCATTTTTATAGCAGGTTGTCAGCCAGTGCACCCTGTCCTCATCATAGTGGATTTGTACAGCATTCATCATTACGCTGTGCCCTGGTACCATAAGAGCGTAGGGGGGCTGCAGGCCAGCAAAACCATTAAACTGTCTGTGCAGCAGGTCCTGGGCCATGATGATGATCTCGTGATCCAGGAAACCTTCCTTTCCTTTGCTCAGCAGGTTGGTTAAGATTTCTGGAGGCAGGTTCCCAATATTGGGCATCTCCACTTGTGGAGTCGCTATCTCTGGGGTTACCTCTCTAAGTTGATCAGTAACGTTTTCTGTAGCCGCTCTCTTGGCTGGTGGCAGCATCTCAGGCTTACTGTTAGAGGAGTTGGCCACATCCTTATCTGTTTCAATATCGATGACGACATCATCTGGACCGGGAGAAGAAATGTTGGTGTTCTCAAGGTCATCTGTCTTTTTGACCATTGGTCCATCCTCATTTTTTCCTGTTAAAGAGATAAAGAGATCAAAGAAATCATAATTTTTTAGAATAAAATATTCTCCATATTTCTTATGGATTATTGCGTCTACTGCTCCTTTACTTCGCAACCGCCCACTGTAGATAAGCGTTGGCGCTTGCTGAGCTCTATGCAGCGCCGGCGTTTGTCATGACATGGTCGGTGGTCTTGCAGCGCTCACGACCCCCAGGTTCCAGCAAGCACTGTGATTCCAGCGCAGAGCGATAGCTCTGACAGGTGTTATCATTCCCGTGAAGCACCTGAAAGGTTGATAAACTTTTTGAATTTGGTTTTGAGCACTTTGAGGGGTGCAGTTTTTAGAATGGTGTCACTTTTGGGTATTTTCTGTATGAAATGCTCCTCAAAGTAACTTCAAATGTGATGTGGTCCCTAAAAAAATTGTTTTTGCAAATAGGAAGCATGCTGACAAGGATGGGAGGGGGGTAGCCACGCATACCAGGACGTGCAGCACAAAATCTCCGCCTCATCCCAGCCTGCAGCATCACCCCACTCGTGTCTCCTCCAGCAGCGACCCTGGGACCCCGCTTCATCGCAGCCACCACCCCCAGTAAGCAATAAGACGCATGGATTATAAAAAGCACCACCATTTTAGTAAAGAAAAGTTTTTTTCCTATATTTGGGGTGCGTCTTATAATCCGGAGTGTCTTATAATCCAAAAAATACGGTATTTGCACATAGATTTTATAGGCTTGTCCAGGGTTATAAAAATGTAATTGGTTTGTTTGAAGCACAAGACCACCCCTGTCTACAGGTTGTGCCTGTTATTGCAGATCAGCTCCAGTGACGGGAATGGTGTAGAGCTGCAATACCATGAACAAACTGAAGATTTTGATGGCACAGATTTTTTTTTTAAGAAGATGGCAGCCCTGTTTTTCTTATCCTGGAGAACTGCTTTAGTGTCAGATTGGTTAGGCTGTACTTACCACCAATAGGTTCAGCAGGAGTCTCTATATCTCCATCAGTAGAACATTGAGATTCAGCATCTCTCCTGGATTTATCCTTTTTCAGATGTCTTTAAAATAGAGTAAAATAAAAGGTATTTTATGAATTACAAAGTAACAGATCTTTATTCTGTGGAATGAAATATAGACTCATATGTTTCTTCATTCATTTTGTCTTTTACATTCTGTAGAAACATTGGCAATAAGGAAAATTTTGGTATTTATCAACAATTTTTCATATACATGAAAGTTCAATATGTGTGGATCGTACTGGGTTGTAAGGTAATATGAAGATCAGACAGGAGTGGATTTATTTGAGGGGAATTGAATTCTGCTCATACAAAACTCAGAATGTTGGAGAACACAGATTTTTTTGTAATTCACTCCACGCGAATAAAGCAAAGTGGAAGCTAGCGGCAGCCGCCAGCTTGTGGAGGAGTAGAGGGCTGGCAGAAAGATGAGCTCACTTCTCTGACCGACTTCCGCTGCTTTATGCCCGATGGTCAGTTTTCCACACTACCATCATGCCGCACCTCTGGCCATATGTTTCTTTTGGGCTGAAACTTTGGCTACAAGCATCCCCGAAAGGTCTCTGCCCATGCAAGTCCCAACCAAGAGTCAACACTGGGCCGGAGTTGCGGGCAGAGAGCAGTGGGGGCTTCCAGAGAGGGGCTTGGTGATGTATGAACTTTATTTTCTTCTTACATCTTCCATTTATTACCATTTGGGACTGGGGAGACCCCAGAGCATAATAGGGAACAATCAATTTGTGAAGAATAATTTTGCTGTGAATTGAATCTCTAAATAAAAGCTGCATGATTTGGCAGAATTTTGTCAGTACCTCTCATCTCTATATATAAAAGTGAATGTATGTATGTATGTATGTATGTGTGTATCACCAACCAATCACGAAGCATAAGAGTGGGACACGGATGGAGAGCGGGGCTGCGGACGGATACAGCAGTACGGTGCATGGAGAGCGGGGCTGTGGAGTAAGAGTGCGGGGCTGTGGAGAGAGAGAGCTGGGCTGTGGAGGCACAGCGAGACACGGATGTAGAGCACGGCTGCGGAGGGATAGAACGGGACGGCGGGTGGAGAGTGGGGCTGTGGATGGATAGCGTGATGGTAGGTGGAGAGCGGGACTGCGGAAGGAGAGCGTGTTGGCAGGTGGAGAGCGGGGCTGTTAAGGAAGAGAGCGGGACCCACAGTTAGGTACTATGCCCAGGCAACTCTGGGCTCTTCAGCTAGTCTGTAATAAAGGTGTATTTTTTGACAGACTCCCATGTACAATATAAATCATCCTTTACAATACTTACCTACGTATGGCGTTACAGATGACACCAAGGAATATTCCAAGGAGGAATATGATGATGGTGAAAACTACAACACATATGATGACTTTAGTCCAAGGGATCTTTGAAGTATCAATACCATCCTCTGAAAAAACTGAAAAAGAAGAGAGAATACTTATATATTATCTATATATCCAATAACTTGTCTGTAATTCACTGCCATTATTATTGTAGCAGTCCTATAAAGGGAATCTGTCACCAGGCTTTTGCCATCTTATCGGAGAGAACCATAATGTAGAAGCATAGACCTTTACTATAGCGATGTGTCAATTACTGGACTGTTTCAATAGAATCACTGTTTTACCAGCAATCGATTATCACTACAGGACAACTGGTCTTGTGCCTCCTAGTCCAGCCAGACCCCCAGCAATATGCAATGTAAGCACAAGCTGTGGCGGGGTTATACACAGCTGAAAAACTGAGCTCTGCTCAATCTGCAGCAGAGAAAACTGTGACTCTTTTATATACTGTAAGTCTATGGGACTGTAGGACCCAGCAACACGATTAAAAATATGGGACCGTAGTTTTGCTAAATTATGTCTCAGGGATGATGTCATATTAATATATATTAGATGTAATGGACAATATAGAGATCTATCCAGTGGCTTAGGTAGAGGCTGACGAGTCCTGGTGAAAATATGTAACCTGGGCCCCCACCTGCATATTTGTCAGATGTGTGGTCCTTTGTGGCATTCCAGATCCTATGAATCTCTGACAGTGGCATTTAACACGTGCCAGTAGAGGGGGTGTCACATCACAAGCTGATCGGCGTGTCCGTGACATGATCGTGGGGTGGGGTAACGATGGGTCGCCATAACAGCCGAGGGTCTGCCGAAGACCCCATGCTTGTTGTGAGGATCCTCTTGGGAAAGTCAGCCTGTAGCTGGCGTTCATAGGAGAACATGGTTTTAGCTATAGAGAGCAGTGTTTATCCCCTGCTATGTATAGCACAATCAGCCGGACAGTGGCAGCGTCAAGTCCCTAAAGAGGACTATGGAGTACAGTAAAAATACAGTAAGAAGAGAAAAAAGTTTAGTAAAAATTAAACGCTTAAAAAAATAAATAAATAATTCAAAATACCCATTTCTTATCGCTGCATTTGTAAAAGTTCGATCTATCAAAATCTAAACTAAATTTGTCTGATCAGTAGACTACATAATGAGAAAAAAAAATCAAAATTGCCAGAATAAAATATTTTGGCAGCCGCAACATTGCAATAAAAGACGATAAAAAAAACCCATAGTATCTACCCCAAAAAGGTATCAGTAAAAATATCAACTCAGGGCGCAAATAGTAAGCCTTCACCCAGCCTAATGAGGGTTACCCCAAAATATGTGAATATTTGTAAAAGTACTTACCGGCTGGGGTCGTATGCGTGGGCAAGGAATCATGGCGCTGGTTGATGAGAGGCGCACCTTCCACACATGCTAATAGCAAACTCACGATTAGAAGAAATCGAAAAAGCATTTTAGCTTGGAGAAATATCGCTGAATGTGTAATACACAGGGAGTTATCGCTGAATGTGTAACACACAGGGAGTTATCGCTGAATGTGTAACACACAGGGAGTTATCGCTGAATGTGTAACACACAGGGAGTTATCGCTGAATGTGTAACACACAGGGAGTTATCGCTGAATGTGTAACACACAGGGAGTTATCGCTGAATGTGTAACACACAGGGAGTCTTGTCAGACAAAGCCTCTTCCTGCAGCGTCACTCCGTATAACCACACATTCCGTGATGTCACAATGGAGATCTCACTGTGACATCACGAGGAGCGGAACACCAGTGATGTCACAATGGGTCAGATAAAGGATAAACAGCGTATGCACAACTTCAGAAGGTGCTCAAGTAGGGCCCCACACCATACATGAATAATAAAGAAAACTTGGCACTCAACTTCTAGAATATTTTTTTGGATTTTTTTAATACAGCCAGAAAATAATAGACATTTCGGCCTCACTGGCCTTCATCAGTAACAGACTGCAGTATAGTAGTTAATCGCATTCAGTGCGGTAATAGAAGTGACACCATAGTCACTTTAAATGTGCCTGGTCATGCACTAGGCGCTGGGCATGGAACTTGAATCAAATAGTACCTGGGTGGGTGGGGGTGCCATGCAGACATCAGCGACCCAGAATCCACTGTGACACAGCTGACCAACAGTGGATTCTGGGTCGCTGATATCTGCATCGCACTGAATGCAATTAACTACTATACTGCAGTCTGTTACTGATGACGGCCAGTGAGGCCGAAACCTCTATTACAATGGGTCCGATAACTGCAACTACTCAACAGGGAGCAGCTCCCTCCATCTATATATGATTAATAGAATATTATTGTATAAGGACCAAGCCGCGTTAGAGGATATTATGAATGTATGGGGGCCACACAGAGAGACATTATTCATGTGTTGGCCACAGGGAGACATTACTATTACTGGGCCACATAGGGTGGCAATATTAACTCATCATGAACACATAGGTGGACAGTTTTACCAGATGAGTGCCACATATATACTGATACCTTCCACTATTCGGTCATTATATGGGGGCACCAGCAGTGTTAGTACAGTGATTCCTATTAATAATCACTATAATGATATGATTTGGTCACTATTTGCTGGTCATACGGTCACGGTGTAGCGGCATAATTTGTTTCTTCTATGTAGTAGTATTGGTACACTGTGTGCAAAACTACTAACCCCTTTACCCCCAAGGGTGGTTTGCACGTTAATGACCGGGCCAATTTTTACAATTCTGACCACTGTCCCTTTATGAGGTAATAACTCTGGAATGCTTTTATGGATCCCAGTGATTCTGACATTGTTTCTCTCATGACATATTGTACTTCATGTTTGTGGTGACATATTATTCATATAACTTGCGTTTATTTGTGCAAAAAATGGAAATTTGGAGAAAATTTTGCAATTTTCCAACTTTGAAATTGTTATACCTTTAAATCACAGAGATATAGCACAGAAAAAACTTAATAAGCATTTATCATGGTCACGTCAGAAACGCGTCACTAATCCCGCCCATCATCGCACCCATCACATGAATTCAAGTTTTTAAAAATATGAAAAGAATTAAAATAATAAAAGTTCAAATCGCCCCCCTTTTGCCCCATTCAAAGTAAAAAAAAAAAAAAAATTCAAATACTTATTTGGCATTGCTGCATTCAGAAACACCTGATCTATCAAAATATAAAAATAATTAATCCGATCGATAAACGGTGTAATGAGAGAAAAAAAAATCAAAACTAGATTTTAATTCTAGAGAATTAAGTGTCTTTGGTCGCCGCAACATTGCAATATCGGGCGATCAAAAGATCGTATCTGCACCAACATGGTGTCAATATAAACGTCAGCTCGGCGCGTAAAAAATAAGCCCTCACGCAACCCAAGATCCTAAAAATTGGAAACACTACAGGTCTAGGAAAATGGCGCCATTGTTTGTTTTTTTTTTTACAAACTTTAGATTTTTTTCACCACTTACCATAAATAAAAAAAGAACCTAGACATGTTTGGTGCATGATAACTCGTAATGAGCTGTAGAGTCATAACGGCAGGCCAGTTTTAGCATTTAGTGAACATGAGTGATTGCGAGTCCTTGGGATTACGAACCTCGCAATGGGGTGTAACCACGCAGCAGACTGACCTCGCAATTGGGTGTAACTACACACCAGACTGACCTTGCAATGGGGTGTAACCACGCACCAGACTGGCGTATGTGCAGACTAACAGCAAACATAAATACCTGATGTACCTCTCCTGCCACTCCTACCTTGTGTATAAAAAAGCACTGTCGTTAATACTGTTCGGGTAGAGCTATCCGATAGCGCTATCCATGAAGAAAGTGCACGGGTAGAGCTATCCCATAGCTCTCTTCCTAAAGGAAATGAACAGGTAGAGCTATCCGATAGCGCTATCCCTCAATGTTCCTGAGTGTAAGCTATTTCACATGGTTGAGCGCACTTGGGATCTGCCCCCAAGGCCCTGCCCATGCCCAATGTTTGGTCCGTAGACCGCGGCTAGGAGTTAGTCCCGCTTTTTCCCGCATGGTGCTTTTGAGGATATCTCTTTTTTCCACCATGGGTGCGTGAGGAGTGACATGACTTAGGAAAGTCTGACTGATGGCTTCACTGTAATGACCCATCCCAAAACCCACATTTACCCCTTCTTAACCTAAAATAAGACATGACTGCGTGACATTGGATGTAAAAGGCCACAGGAGCCCCGTTTATTAACACCAAAACAAGCAATAACATTTTATCCATAAACGTAGTAATATTCCATAAACATAACCACCAGCAAAAGGAGGGGGGGTAAATGAAGAGTCCATTGTACATGATTGCAACACCAGCTCCACCACGTGCCCTCAGCCGCACCACACCGGCTCAAGTACAGTGCCCTCAGCCGCACCACTCCGGCTCGAGGACACCCAGCCGAGTGTTGCCCAACCAATGTCCTGCTGGGACCCAGCCCAGCAGGGACCCACGTTAACATGCCCCGCTGTGACTCAGCACAGCAGGGTCCCACGATAACATGTCCCGCTGTGACCCAGCACAGCTGGGACCCACCTTAACCTAGTATACCATTGCACCACCAGGGGTATCCCGCTCCTGCACTGGGTTCACCCCCCCGCTCTTTGTGCAATCCACCGACTTCAAATACCCCCCTCCTTTCCGCCAACCTCTGCGACAACGTCAATCCTCTTCTTCTCTTCACCATGTCGATCTCCAGAAGATCCTAAAATTAGGGCGGGAGGGCGGGACGATTCCGGACGTCTGCAAGGTAAAGAATGACCATCCCCCACCGTTCTGTCCTATATATCCATCCCACAACTGACCACTCCCTGCCAACTCACATTGCACCATAACCCCCATAGCGCCACCCCACAACTTCACCACAAACACAAAAGCACTACACCTTAACCCTTCACTATCCCTCAGGCCTAGCATCCCTCCTTAGTCATGTGCGCCCTCCCTGTATCGCCTTTGGGGCAGGTGTCCGGGCTTGTCTTGACTTAGGAAAGTCTGACTGACGGCTTCACTGTAATGACCCATCCCAAAACCCACACTTACCCCTTCTTAACCTAAAATAAGACATGACTGCATGACATTGGATGTAAAAGGCCACAGCAGCCCCGTTTATTAACACCAAAACAAGCAATAACATTTTAACCATAAACTTAGTAATATTCCATAAACATAACCACCAGCAAAAGGAGGGGGGGTAAATGAAGAGTCCATTGTACATGATTGCAACACCAGCTCCACCACGTGCCCTCAGCCGCACCACACCGGCTCGAGGACAGTGCCCTCAGCCGCACCACACCGGCTCGAAGACACCCAGCCGAGTGTTGCCCAACCAATGTCCTGCTGGGACCCAGCCCAGCAGGGACCCACGTTAACATGCCCCGCTGTGACCCAGCACAGCAGGGTCCAACTTTAACATGTCCCGCTGTGACCCAGCACAGCTGGGACCCACCTTAGCCAAGTATACCATTGCACCACAAGGGGTAACCCGCTCCTGCACTGGGTTCACCCCCCCGCTCTTTGTGCAATCCACCGACTTCAAATACCCCCCTCCTTTCCGCCACCACGAGCACGTATGACACCTTGTACGTGCGAGTACCACCACCAAAAACCCAACCCGAGCTGACTCTGCGGCTCAAGTAACCAATGCTTCTGTACCAAGACCAATCGATCAAAACTGATCCCCATTAGACCTCACAATGCCAACCTACACCAAACCACCAGTACAACAAGGTCAGCCACACCCCCAAGACCTGCAACTAGCCAACCGCATCGTCCGATCCCATGCACCGCCTGTGCGACCAGTCCCCAACGAGCCACCTGAGCCACCGCCTCTGCCTCGTTGAGACCGCAACATTGCAGGCGCCTCCGAAAATTGCACTCCACCTGATAATTAATCAAAGCCGACCATTATTGCCGTGAACAAAAGAACCTACATTGGTTCCCCAAACCTCCGACAGATTCTTGAAAATGTGCCTAGTAAAAACCCACTATGTAGTCATTCCAAACAGGAGCCCCTATGAACAACACGAGCACGGCTCCCAGGCAGGAAGAAAATTGCACTCCACCTGATAATTAATCACAGCCAACCATTATTGCCGTAACAAAAGAACCTACCTTGGTTCCCCAACCTCCGACAGATTCTTGAAAAACGTGCCCAGTAAAACCCACTATGTAGTCATTCCAAACAGGAGCCCCAATGAACAACACAAGCACGGCTCCCAGGCAAGAAGAAAATTGCACTCCACCTGATAATTAATCAATGCCAACCATTATTGCCGTAACAAAAGAACCTACACTGGTTCCCCAACCTCCGACAGATTCTTGAAAAACGTGCCCAGTAAAATCCAGTATGTAGTCATTCCAAACAGGAGCCCCAATGAACAACACAAGCACGGCTCCCAGGCAAGAAGAAAATTGCACTCCACCTGATAATTAATCAATGCCAACCATTATTGCCGTAACAAAAGAACCTACACTGGTTCCCCAACCTCCGACTGATTCTTGAAAAACGTGCCCAGTAAAACCCACTATGTAGTCATTCCAAACAGGAGCCCCTATGAACAACAACACGAGCATGGCTCCCAGGCAGGAAGAAATGAACCACGGCATTCAGGCCCGATGTCTCAGCTCAAACCCCTTGACGCCCCAGCGACCAAGTCTCCACCACACACGTGCAGTACCAAAACGCTGTTGGTCCAGTCAACCCTGCGTGATAGCACCAATCTTAAAATATCCACCCAACTCGAAAACATAAACCAATCCACCCCGGAATCACGACCCGGAACCGAAGGCCGCCAAGCTGATCACCGGCCTGAAGAAAAGACCCCAGCTTTGTACTCATGTTCCACAACACCCCTGCCACCAATGCGGTCCCAACACAAGTCAAAGTACACCCTTCTGACCACCACATACTGCACAATGACCCATAAAAAAGAGGGGGGACCCACACATGCCACATGACCACAATTAATTGTGTGCATCACCCGTGCACTTCGAACCCAGATTCACAATACTACTGTTGCCACCCTCTTACCAAAAGTGAGATGTACTCCGCACCCATTTCCCGCTGATCTGCGGACTTGACACTACTCACAAAATGAAAGAAATGTGACTCCACACTACCCGAAGTCCAGGAAAACTCAGACACACACCACGTCTCCCGAAAACCCCAGACACCATAAACCCGGGCCATCCGTCAAAACATTGCACTCACCGGTGCCTGATGCTTGTCCACCACTCAGCCTTAAAACACCGCAAAAACACCCCCCAAACGGAGCACAGCCCCAGACGATTACCAGGTCCTTAGGATCATTAAAAGTCAATGCACATCGCACTAGCTTCCCCTGCCATGGCATACCACCAGCCCGACATTAATGGAAGTAATGTTATAGTTGCAACCTGCTCACCCACTACTTAAAGTACATCTCCCCCGCAGCTGCGCTGCACCACAATCGATACCAGCCGGTCCTGGCAAGTGCGCATAACGGAATGAATGACATAGCCATGTAGTGCCAGACGGGCTACACCCACGCGGGAGACCATTCACACGGCCATCGAAACAACATGTCCTGCCTCATGCTCTCTACAGAATTCCCGACAAATGGAACAACACCCGCTGGATAAACAAATCGTTCACCAACCAGGACCCCCGAGACCAGTAAAGCACACACTGGGTTACCCAACTCAAATGTTGCATCATCCTTGCGCCAACACTTCACCCTAGCCCCCCCGTCTGGGGCACCAGAAAAGGAAACACTCTAAGGAGAGCTGTATACCCAGAAGGCAAAGCAGGACCAGCTGCACCCAAAATAAACCTCCAAGCCCATCGTAACGAAAACTACCCACTCTGTATAATAATCTCCTACGTAGCTTCCATCAACGGCTGTAACAAATACCTCCCGATACAGTCTGCCAAAAGTTCAGTCGGCAACCCTAAAGAACCGCAGTGAGAACCCACCAGTCCGTACGTACAAAAGTTGTTAAAACTGCCCCTGTGCAGCCACAACCAGCAAAGTACCGTAAGAACGCCATATGACTGCAGATCATGCAAAAGCCCCCAGTGGCACGTACACCCACATATTCAATAAACCAAATTCAACCCCCAAAACAGCAGCGCGATACACACAGGAACATAATAACGACCCGCGACCTGACACGATGTACACGTTAACCAAACCTGACTAAGACATAGGGCCCCAGGTGAATCAAACACGTTGACTTATCAAAACACACGATAACCGCAAATACGCCCTGAGCATGAAGAAACCCTTAGTAGTCACAGGTTGCACCATGAACAGAAAAAGCACACCACCATCCCTAATTCCAGATAATCCCTAGTAGTCCCAGGTTGGACCATGAACAGAAAATAAGCACTCCACTATCCATAATCCCCGACTACCACACAGAAACCAAACACGGACCTCAACAACCAGACATTGACCAACCATAAAACCCCAGCTCCACACAATATATACGCACCCCAAGAAATAGTAAAGAAACACTGAATGCCAAGTACAGGAAAAAGGCAACAAACTCCTTCTCAAACCAGGGTTACCATGCCACACTTTTTTTTTTATCATGAAAAAACCATCAACTAATTTCTATTAATAAACAGCTAACCAGGAAACCAAATCGGGTAAAAGGTCAACTCCAAGCGCCCCGGGGGAAATGTCATCCATTGCTGCCAGAAAGGCAGGTTCCCAAAAGATCTGCCGTCCCATACATCTCGACCTCTCCTGAACGTCTAACCGCAACAAACCATAATGCCCCTAGTGAACATGAAAACCCTTAGTACACTCAAAGCCCCTATTGGAGAACCGAACCCGGACCGAGGCATATAAATAAAACAAACCGTAGTGAAAACTCAACCACCTACCCCCACACCTCTGACCAGCAATAGCACACACCCCACTGTAAAGTGAAAGATTAAACCGCCAGGTGCACCCCCCAAAACTGCTCACCACGTCAGTGAACTACCATCAAACCCTTATCAAATACTAGGCGCGGCGATAAAACTGCTCACCACATCAGTGAACAACCATCAAACCCTTATCAAAGACTAGGCGCGGCGATAATCCTCCAGCCAAAAGATCCCATGACTATGACAATAAACCATAATACCGGCATGGTTATGGCTATCCACCACCGCTCTGCCAATATCCGTATCACCACCTGAATTACTCGCAAACCGCCATGGAATCACCAGTCATACACAAACACCCAGAGATGCAAGCACAATTATACCAACCCAAATTAAATGATGTCGTCACCTATAGATATACCCAGTATCATAAAAGCAAACTAGCATGAAAATAAAAAACCTCCCAACACACATGAAGTGCACAAACCGGCCTCCTGGACCACAAAGCAACCATTCCCTCACAGATTCGAACGCTGACCACATGGACCAGCCGTGCATTGTTCCGAACCCCCAGACAAACAAACTACCACCCTAGGTTTAAGTGAGCCTTAGTGAGCCTTAGGTTTAAGTGAGCCTTAGTGAGCCTTATCATGAAAGCAAACTAGCATGAAAATAAAAACCAGCCAACACTCATGAAGTGCACAAAGCGGCCTCCTGGACCAAAAAGCAACCATTCCCTCACAGATTCGAACGCTGGCCACATGGACCAGTCGTGCATCGTTCCGAACCCGCAGACAAACCAACTACCACCCTAGTGCACCCGAAACCATACGTAGCAACACCCTTACCAACCAATACAATCTAGACATTAGTAAAGGTTTAAGTGAGCCTTACTTACTAGGCTGACTCCGCGGAACCCCACGGAACAGCCGTCATGTGTCCTCAGCGTCGAGCACCGCAACTGCGATTTTCTCCGTGGATCTACGCCGACTGCAGCCCTCCTGGGCCGCAGCGCCAGCGCCTAGACCGACTGTCCGTCCGGGAACGCTTGGAAAAAAATCACCGGCTTGGAGCCTCAAACGGGGGGGGTTGCTCCAGCCGCAGGCAACACCTCTGAGGTCGGTGACGTCACACACCACCTCGCCACCGGGCTCCTTGCCGCGTCACATCACCGCCGTCCACCTATGCCGATGACCGCGCCGGGTTAGGTGACCGTGCCGGGTTAGGTGACCGCGCCCGGTAACGTGGCCGCAACGTGCGCGTCCCAACTGTGTGCCGCGATCCGAAAGTAGAGAGGAGGCCGGCCTCGTCACTCACCGCCCCGCTGCCTTGCTGACTGATTCCCGACTTCTGGCTCCGGCCCCGCGATGTCTTCTGCAACAGGTCTGCTAATGGGGCTCTTCCTCCGCTGCCAACTTATCTCCGGGCTGGGAGGCCGTGATCGTCGCTGCCGCTTCGGAGGCAGTGGGGTCCCATCTTCACCGCCTTCGCCATCACCGGAACCTAGCTGCAGCTGTTCCTTCATCCACAGCTGGCCGCGCTGCTCCATCATCCTCTTCATCCGTGCTACGAGGTATTCCATCTTCCGGATCCAAAGATTCAAGCTGAAGTCCCAGATGTGAGGGGCTGGGGAACCTACATCATGACGTCCTTGTACAGATCTTTGTGTCCTTCAAAATACTCCCACTCCTCCATGGAGAGACGATTCCGGACGTCTGCAAGGTAAGTTTTAGCATTTAGTGAACATGAGTGATTGCGAGCCCTTGGGATTAAGAACCTCGCAATGGGGTTGAACCACGCAACAGACTCCCCTCGCAATGGGGTGTAACCACGCAGCAGACTGACCTCGCAATGGGGTGTAACCACGCACCAGACTGACCTTGCAATGGGGTGTAATCACGCACCAGACTGGCGTATGTGCAGACTAACAGCAAACATAAATACCTGGTGTACCTCTCCTGCCACTCCTACCTTGTGTATGAAAAAGCTCTGTCGTTAATACTGTTCGGGTAGAGCTATCCGATAGCCCTATTCCTAAAGGAAATGAACAGGTAGAGCTATCCGATAGCGCTATCCATGAAGAAAGTGCACGGGTAGAACAGCTATCCCATAGCCCTATTCCTAAAGGAAATGAACAGGTAGAGCTATCCGATAGCGCTATCCCTCAATGTTCCTGAGTGTAAGCTATTTCACATGGTTGAGCGCACTTGGGATCTGCCCCCAAGGCCCTGCCCATGCCCAATGTTTGGTCCGTAGACCGCGGCTAGGAGTTAGTCCCGCTTTTTCCCGCATGGTGCTTTTGAGGATATCTCTTTTTTCCACCATGGGTGCCTGAGGAGTGACATCAGTCACAGTTTTTGTTTTGTCCTCATGCTTTCCTGTAATATAGAATATTGAAATTAGGTTAAAATACCACCAAAGACATTTGCAAGGAGTTTGTGTGGGTTACCTCCTGATTCCTCCCACACACCAAAGACATACTGATGGGGAATTATGATTGTAAACCCCAATGGGGACAGTGATAACAATGTAAGTAAAGTTGTGGAATTAACGGCGCTACATACAGTGGGGAAAATAAGCATCTGACACTGCTAATTTTGCACGTTTTCCCACCTACAAAGAATGGAGAGGTCTGTAATTTTTATTGTAGGTGCACTTCAACTGTGAGAGACAGAATGTTAAAAAAAAATCCAGAAAATCCCGTTGTATGATTTTTACATAACTAATTTGCATTTTGTTGCATGAAATAAGTATTTGACACAATAGAAAAACAGAACTTAATATTTGGTACAGAAACCTTTGTTTGCAATTACAGAGGTCATATGTGGTAGTTCTTTCCCAGGTTTGCACACACAGCAGCAAGGATTTTGTCCCCCTCCTCCATACAGATCTGTCAGGTTTCGGGTCTGTCGCTGTGTAACACTGAGCTCAGCTCCCTCCAAACGTTTCCTTTCGGGTTTAGGTCTGCAGACTGGCTAGGTTCCTCCAGGACATTAAAATGCATCTTATGGAGCCTCTCCTCAGCTGCCCTGGCTGTGTCTTTTGGGTCAATGTCATGATGGAAGAACCAGCTATGACCCATCTTTAACGTTCTTACTGAAGGAAGGATGTTGTTGGCTAAAATCTCCCGATACATGACCCCATCTATCCTCCCTTCAATATGGTGCTGTCGTCTTGTCCCCTTTGCAGAAAATGGAATGAATGAACCGCTGTCATATGCCGGTTTCCGGTGAATGACAACTTACTGTAGAGACTGGTACATAGAGATGAATCTCCGCCATTGCTACTTTATCACCCTGAAGAATGTTGAGCTCATAGTTTCTAAGAGTATCATGGCACTTCTAGTTTAATGCATTTGCAATTAAGGACATACCTGGTCGGTTTACAAGTTATGATGTATTGGTGCTGCACACATTGTCTATTTCTATATTAAGGGCAGCGCAGGGTGTCGCGGGTCAGCCGTCATGGAGTGGCCGCGTCTTTCTCGCCAACATAGGATGATGTTTGGTTGCTTATGTGGTGGAGCATTTCTCTGCTCATAAATCTATTTGTTTCTCGCCCCCTCTTGCTCCTATTTGTCTATATATGTCTGTGTATTCGGTGGAGCACACTAACATCTATACAGTATAATTTGTGTGGCACTATATATTGATGATTAAACTAGTTCTGAATAGCACATACTAGGGAATTGGGGAGAGCCGCCGAGGCGCAAGGGCACCATTGTCATATCACAGGGGTGCCAACCTCCGCTGTTAGGCAGGTGGACAGGAAAGGGGATTACACAGGGGCTCTCCAGGATCATCTATTTATCTCTTCAATTTGTCGCCTGTCAGCATTTTAAGTGTGTGTCTTGTGTTAGTCCTTTTATAAATGGTTAATAAAGGTTTATATTTTAATTAATGGGGTCTTCATATGTGATCTGATTCCTGAACTTTCTCAGAATCATCCTTACTACATGAGGCAAGATCACGTACAGAGCCCCAGACCGAGGAAGATTGACCTGTCATCTTGTGTTTCCTCCATTTTCTAATAATTGTGCCAATAGCTGTTGCCTTCTCACCAGTTGCCTATTGTGCTGTAGCCCATCCCAGCCTTGAACAGGTCTACAATTTTGTCCCTGATGTCCTTAGACTTCATTTTGGTCTTGGCCATGGTGGAGAGGTTGGAGTGTGATTGAGTGTGTGGACAGGTGTCTTTTATACAGGTCTGCGAGAGCCAGAATTCTTTCTGGTTAGAAGGTGATCAAACACTTATTTCATGCAATAAAATGCAAATCAGTTATCTAAAAATTATAAAATAAATCCAGAAAACCACATTGTAAGATTCCATCTCTCACAGGTGAAGTGTACCTGCAATAAAAATTACAGACCTCTCCATTCTATGTAGGTGGGAAAACGTGCAAAATTGGCATTGCGTCAAATACCGTATATACACGCGTATAAGCCGAGATTTTCAGCCCATTTTTTTGGCTGAAAGTCCCCCTCTCGGCTTATACGCGAGTCATATACGCCAGGGAGTTGGCGGGAGAGGGGTAGCGGGGGTGTCAGAACATACTGACCCCCCTGGTGTGTCTCTACAGACCCCCTGCTTGTCCCACGGTCTCAGGCACCTGCCTTCATCAGTCACGTGGTAACGCTCATTAAAGACATGAATGTGCGCATATTGGGGGGGGGGTGCCCCCAATAATGGCAGCACACCCCCCATCATATTTATATATTATTCACTATATTGAGGGTATTATGGAAAGTCCATGGTTACTTACTGGTGCAGACTGGTCTGTGGTCCCGGGTCGTGTCCGGTTGAAGGTCGGAGCGATCTCTTTGACCGTCATAGACTCTACATGCCGTTTATAGACATGGAGTCACTTCCTGACCTTTTGGGAAATCCGCTGATTCTGCTGTTCAGCAGGCAGGTTATTAGATGAGTCTTCATATTCTCATGCTGGAACTTAGCTGTGGGTTCACCGTCATCTGCCATAAGCTCGTAGGCAAACGCTATAGCATATAAGCCACAGTCGTACCCTTTCGTCTGCTGATCCACATCGATAAACCTCAGATGTTTCAGGGGATTGTCGACCACTTTACTGTACATATTGATAATCTGCTGACGGATGGAAGGAGACAGATTCCTAGTCCTGACGCTGTCGGCCACAAAGATTTGGCCATTTTTATAGCAGGTTGTCAGCCAGTGCACCCTGTCCTCATCATAGTGGATTTGTACAGCATTCTTCAGTACTCTGTACCCTGGTACCATAAGAGCGTAGGGGGGCTGCAGGCCATCAAAACCCTTAAACTGTCGCTGCAGCAGGTCCTGGGCCATGATGATGATCTCGTGATCCAGGAAACCTTCCTCTCCTTTGCTCAGCAGGTAGAATAAGACTCCTGGAGGCAGGTTCCCAATATCGGGCATCTCCACTTGTGGAGTCGCTATCTCTGGGGTTACCTCTCTAAGTAGATCAGTAACGTTTTCTGTAGCCGCTCTCTTGGCTGGTGGCAGCATCTCAGGCTTACTGTTAGAGGAGTTGGCCACATCCTTATCTGTTTCAATATCGATGACGACATCATCTGGACCGGGAGAAGAAATGTTGGTGATTTCAAGGTCATCTGTCTTTTTGACCATTGGTCCATCCTCATTTTTTCCTGTTAAAAAGATCAAAGAAATCATAATTTTTTAGAATAAAATATTCTCCATATTTGTTATGGATTATTGCGTCTACTGCTCCTTTACTTCGCAGCCGCCCACTGTAGATAAACGTTGGCGCTTGCTGAGCTCTATGCAGCGCCGACGTTTGTCATGACATGGTCGGTGGTCTTGCAGCGCTCACGACCCCCAGGGTCCTGCAAGCACTGCGATTCCAGTGCAGAGCGATAGCTCTGACAGGTGTTATCATTCCCGTGAAGCACCTGAAGGGTTGATAAACTTTTTGAAGTTGGTTTTGAGCACTTTGAGGGGTGCAGTTTTTAGAATGGTGTCACTTTTGGGTATTTTCTGTATTAAATGCTCCTTAAAGTAACTTCAAATGTGATGTGGTCCCTAAAAAAATTGTTTTTGCAAATTTAGTTGGAAAAATGAGAACTCGCTGATCAACTTTTAACCCTTTTAACTTCTTAAGAAAAAAACAATTGTGTTTCAAAAATCATGTTGATGATAGACATGTGGGAAATATTATTTATTAACTATTTTGTGTGACAACACTCTGGTTTAAAGACTAAAAAATTTAAAAATTGCAAAATTTTCAGAATTTTAGACACATTTCCGATATTTTCAGACATAAACACAAATTATATTGAACAAGTTTTACCACTATAATGAAGTACAATATGTTACGAAAAAACTCTCTCAGAATCAATGTGATCCGTTGTAGCGTTCGAGAGCTATAACCACATAAAGGGACACTGGTCAGAATTGGCCTGGTCATGAGGGCGGAAAAAGGCTCTGGCACGTAAAGTTTAAGAGACCATTTTTAAAAGGATGTTCTTCTATTACCGTATATACTCGTGTATAAGCCGAGTTTTTCAGCACAATAGTCCCAGAAAGCCGACGGGGGAGCGACGGGACAGCTGGTCACAGGGGCACGAGGCGGCGGCTGTGGCTAAAGCCAGTGCTACTGCTAAAGAGAAATGAATATTTATTTCTCTTATAGCGCGCACAGTGACAGCTGCAGCCGCGAGGGCACGCTGGAGGAGGGTGAGTAGGATGGTTTGTTTTGTTTTTGTAATAGGAAGCATGCATACAAGGATGGGAGAGCGGTAGCCACGCTTACCAGGGCAGGACGGGGGAGCAACGCATACCGGGACAGGGATGCAGGGACAATGCATACCCGGCTTATACTGGAGTCAATAAGCTTACCCAGTTTTCCGTGGCAAACTTAGGTGCCTATACTCGGGTCGGCTTGTAATTACATAACAAATGTCCCCAGAATAAATCTATTACCAAGTTGTAAAAAAGCAAAAAATTAAACTACCGTATTTTACGGATTATTAGACCCACTTTCTTCCCCAAAATTGTGGGGGAAAATGGGGATGTGTCTTATAATGCGTATTTACCTTACCGGTACTGCTGCTGGCCACAGGCTGAGATGAGGAGGTTCCCAGTGGTGCTGCGAGTGCCCGACGGTGCTGCGCAGGGGTTTCCCGTTCTTCTGCGGGGATCTCCATTGCTACGGGGGGCTCTGCTGAAATTTTGTGAAAGGCCAATTGATCTCAGCGCTGAAATCTCATCTTCTGAGATCTTGGTGCCGAGATCTCCATCTGCGCATGTGCCTCCCCCCTCGTTGACCATCTTCCCGGAGTCCACTGCACAGGAAACCATGTAACTGCCAGGGGCTCTGGCCTTTCACAAAATGTCAGCAGAGGCACCCGCAGCACGGAGCACCCCGCAGCACGGAGAACCCCACAGGACCTGCAGCATGGAGCCCCCCCCATAGCACACAGCACCCCGCAGCACGGAGCACCATGCAGCACGAAATCTCCGCCTCATCCCAGCCTGCAGCATCACCCCACTCGTGTCTCCTCCAGCAGCGACCCTGGGACCCCGCTTCACCGCAGCCACCACCCCCAGTAAGCAATAAGACGCATGGTTTATAAGAAGCACCACCATTTTATTACAAAAAGTTTTTTTCCTATTTTTCTCCTCAATATTCGGGGTGCGTCTTATAATCCGGAGCGTCTTATAATCCGAAAAATATGGTATTTGCTCCATCAGTAGAACATTGAGATTCAGCATCTCTCCTGGATTTATCCTTTTTCCGATGTCTTTAAAATAGTAAAATAGAAGGTATTTTATGAATTACAAAGTAACAGATCTTTATTCTGCAGAATGAAATATAGACTCATATGTTTCTTCATTCATTTTGTCTTTTACATTCTGTAGAAACATTGGCAATCAGTAAAATTTTGGTAATTATCAACAATTTCTCATGTACATGAAGTGTGGATCGTACTGGGCTGTAAGGTAATATGAAGATCAGACAGGAGTGGATTTATTTGAGGGGAATTGAATTCTGCTCATACAAAACTCAGAATGTTGGAGAACACAGATTTTTTTGTAATTCACTCCACGCGAATAAAGCAAAGTGGAAGCTAGCGGCAGCCGCCAGCTTGTGGAAGAGTAGAGGGCTGGCAGAAAGATGAGCTCACTTCTCCGACCGACTTCCGCTGCTTTATGCCCGATGGCCAGTTTTCCACACTACCATCATGCCGCACCTCTGGCCAAGTGTTCACTTTGGGCTGAAACTTTGGCTACAAGCGGCCCCGAAAGGTCTCTGCCCATGCAAGTCCCAACCAAGAGTCAACACTGGGCCGGAGTTTCGGGCAGAGAGCAGTGGGGGCTTCCAGAGAGGGGCTTGGTTGTACATAAACTCTATTTTCTCCTTACATCTTCCATTTATTACCATCTGGGACTGGGGAGACCCCAGAGCGTAATAGGGAACAATCAATATGTGAAGAATAATTTTGCTGTGAATTGAATCTCTAAATAAAATCTGCTGATTTGGCAGAATTTTGTCAGAGCCTCTCATCTGTAATAAAGATGGAATTTTTGCAGACTCACATGTACAATATAAATCATCCTTTACAATACTTACCTACATATGGCGTTACAGATGACACCAAGGAATGTTCCAACGAAGAATATGATGATGACGAAAACTACAAAACATATGATGACTTTATTCGAAGGCATCTTTGAAGTATCAATACCATCCTCTGAAAAAAGTGAAAATGAAGACAGAATACATATATATTATCTATATATCCAATAACTTGTCTGTAATTCACTGCCATTATTATTGTAGCAGTCCTATAAAGGGAATCTGTCACCAGGCTTTTGCCATCTGATCGGAGAGAACCATAATGTAGAAGCATAGACCTTTACTATAGCGATGTGTCAATTACTGGACTCTTTCAATAGAATCACTTTTTTACCAGCAATCGATGATCACTACAGGACAACTGGTCTTGTGCCTCCTAGTCCAGCCAGGCCTCCAGCAATATACAATGTAAGCACAAGCTGTGGCGGGGTTATATGCAGCTGAAAAACTGAGCTCTGCTCAATCTGCAGCAGAGAAAACTGTGACTCTATTATATAGTCTACTAGCTGAAGAGCCCGGCGCTGCCCGGGCATAGTAACTTACTGTGGTTAGTTATAACAAGTTATAATTATCCTCCATCCCATAGTCCTGTGCCCATATACCCATCGTACATATTCGCCATCCCATAGTCCAGAGCCCATATACCCATCACACATCCTCCATCCCATAGTCAACCATTATGACATCATAATGAGCGGCGGGGCTTGCAACCTATGATGACATCAGCGTCGCCATGGCAACCATTATGACATCATAATGAGGGGCGGGGCTTGATACACACACACACACACACACTTTTTCCCCATTATGTAGATAGGGGCAAAATTGTTTGGTGAATTGGAATGTGCGGGGTTAAAATTTCGCCTCACAACATAGCCTAGGACGCTCTCGGGGTCCAGACGTGTGACTGTGCCAAATTTTGTGGCTGTAGCTGCGACGGTGCGGATGCCAATCCCGGACACACATACATACACTTGAGCTTTATATATTAGATTGGACGGTAGGACCCAGCAAGACGATTAAAAATATGGGACCGTAGTTTTGCTAAATTATGTCTCAGGGATGATGAAAAAAAATAATTCAAAATACCCATTTGCTATCGCTGCATTTGTAAAAGTTCGATCCATCAAAATCTAAACTAAATATATCTGATCAGTAAACAGCATAATGAGGAAAAAAAAAATCTAAATCGCCAGAATAAAATTTTTTGGCAGCCGCAACATTGCAATAAAAGGCGATAAAAAAAGAAACGTAGTATCTACCCCAAAATGGTATCACTAAAAATATCAACTCAGGGCACAAAAAGTAAGCCTTCACCCAGCCTAATGAGGGTTACCCCAAAATATGTGAATATTTGGAAAAGTACTTACTTGCTGGGGTCGTATGCGTGGGCAAGGAATCATGGCGCTGGTTGATGAGAGGCGCACCTTCCACACATGCTAATAGCAAACTCAACGATTAGAAGAAATCGAAAGAGCATTTTAGCTTGGAGAAATATCGCTGAATGTGTAACACACAGGGAGTTATCGCTGAATGTGTAACACGCAGGGAGTTATCGCTGAATGTGTAACACGCAGGGAGTTATCGCTGAATGTGTAACACGCAGGGAGTTATCGCTGAATGTGTAACACGCAGGGAGTTATCGCTGAATGTGTAACACGCAGGGAGTTATCGCTGAATGTGTAACACACAGGGAGTTATCGCTGAATGTGTAACACACAGAGAGTTATCGCTGAATGTGTAACACAAAGGGAGTTATCGCTGAATGTGTAACACACAGGGAGTTATCGCTGAATGTGTAACACACAGGGAGTCTTGTCAGACAAAGCCTCTTCCTGCAGCGTCACTCCGTATAACCACACATTCCGTGATGTCACAATGGAGATCTCACTGTGACATCACGAGGAGCGGAACACGAGTGATGTCACAATGGTTCCGATAACTGCAACTACTCAACATGGAGCAGCTCCATCCATCTATATATGATTAATATAATATTGATGTATAAGGACCAAGCCGCGTTAGAGGATATTATGAATGTATGGGGGCGACACAGAGAGACATTATTCATGTGTTGGCCACAGGGAGACATTACTATTTCTGGGCCACATAGGGTGGCAATATTAACTCATGATGAACACATAGGTGGACAGTTTTACCAGATGAGTGCCACATAGGGCCAATATTAATGTATTAATAGCGGGACATCGTTACTCTATGGGGGCCAGGAAAGGGACAATATTACTGTGTATGGGTCACATAGGAGGAAATGATTAATATTGGGGCACATAGAGGGACAATATTAATGTATGGGGGCCACATGGGAGGACATTGTTATTAAGTGGGGTCCACATATGATGATATTTTTAATGTATGAGGGCCACAATTTGGAATATTACTGCTATATTGGGGGTCATAAAGAGGAATTCCACATCTGTATGAAGGCATAATAGTTGGACATTACTACTGTGTGGGTGCCATGTTGGAGCAATTCTTCTGTATTTGGGCAAACAGGGGACATCAGGGGTGGATTAAGGGTAGCCAGGGCCCCGGGCTGTTCAGACTCTGTGGGCCCCCCGCTCATGCGACGGGGTCATCCTATACCTGAAACAGATTATTCCAGAAAAATAGTTGCTGAGTGAAACTATAACCTGTCAAACATCCATTGATCTTGTCAATTTACCCTTCAGTTAGGAAGAAAAAAAATAAAAACCACTTTAAGCCATACTATTGAACTGTCCAATTTTAATCTGTAAACAAGACTGTCGCCAGTTTTCGCAAGTTTCTCATCAAAACTGCAACACAAATCAGTTGAAAAAACATTTAAAGTATCACATTTCCAAAAAAAGACACAAAGAAAACCACGTGTGTAAAGTGCTTGTGCATACCAGCGCTCAAGTTAAAAAATGGTTTGGTCTCACCATTGTAGTAGACGTATTTTCATAGAAGGTCCATTTTTTCATGAGAAGGGAAAGAACAGAAATTATTTTCTCTGACTCTCTGTCGTGCCCCCGTATAGTTCCTGTCCTTAGAAGGACAGGCCTCAAGTGGGCCCACTATGGATAACCCACCATCCACAGATCGTTTGCAACTTTCCTACGCGTTTCCTCCCCGTTTCTGGGGATTCATCAGGGGAACTACCCAAATGAATTCTGTGGTAGAATTATTATTGTATATCCGTCTTCATTATAGGGCCCTGCAGTGGCAGAAGGTCCCTAGAGCCAACGTGGCTGTCTGTGCCTCCGCCTATGTGTGGGCCATTGGTGTGCCCAGAAGCTATACAGGGGCAAAACGGGGAGTCAGAGAAAAATTTTTCCTGTCCTTTCCCCTCCCCTTCTCATGAAAAAGTGGACCCTGTATTAAAATACGTTGTATTAAAAGTTACCGTATATACTCGAGTATAAGCCGAGATTTTCAGCCCATTTTTTGGGGCTGAAAGTCCCCCTCTCGGCTTATACACGATTCATATACCGGGAGGGGATCGGCGGGGGAGGGGGAGTGGGGGTGTCAGATCATACTCGCCCTTCACTGTAGCTCCCCTTCTTGTTCCATGTTGTTGGCGCTGCTCTCATCCTGCTTCAGATGTCAAATGGTACCCGCTCACTAAATATGCGCATATTTAATGAGTGGTACCACGTGACCGATGAAGCAGGAAGAGAGCAGCGCCGACGACATGGAACAAGCAGGGGAGCTGCAGAGACAAGCGCCAGGACCGGGTGAGTATGAACGGGGGGAAAGCATATTCACCTGTCCCTGCGCTCTGCTGTCTTACATCCTCTGCAGTGACATTCAGGTCAGAGGGCGCGGATCGTGTACAGTTTATTTTTTGTAACGGATGCAGCAGCAGCAATATGATGGGGCCACACACTGCAGATAACTGGGGCCACTCAGTGTGCAGCATTATAAGGGGTCACTCGCTGTGCAGCATTATAAGGGGCCACTCACTGTGCAGCATTATAAGGGGCCAATCGCTGTGCAGCATTATCTGGGGCCACTCGCTGTGCAGCATTATCTGGGGCCACTCGCTGTGCAGCATTATCTGGGGCCACTCACTGTGCAGCATTAACTGGGGCCACTCACTGTGCAGCATTATCTGGGGCCACTCGCTGTGCAGCATTATCTGGGGCCACTCGCTGTGCAGCATTATCTGGGGCCACTCGCTGTGCAGCATTATCTGGGGCCACTCGCTGTGCAGCATTATCTGGGGCCACTCGCTGTGCAGCATTATCTGGGGCCACTCACTGTCCACCCTCGGCTTGTACGCGAGTCAATAAGTTTTCCCAGTTTTTTGTGACAAAATTAGGGGGGGGGTCGGCTTATACATAAGTATATACGGTATGTTTAATAATAACGGAGACTCCCCTAGCTATACTCAATCTGTGACCCCGGGAGTACTGTCATAGTGATAACACCTAGGCACTATAGCTGAGTGTGTGATTTTGTATGGCAGAAACCGTCATTATGAACCCCTCTGTGCTGTGTATTAGCCACAAATCTCTTCACGGTACAATGATCACGCTTACGTTTTTAACAAAGATGTGATTTTTGTGCAAATCCCATCTTTGCAGTCACACGCCCGGCGCTGGCACTGGAGAATCCTCACACAGAGATGTTAGTGCACGTGGCGGATTTCGTGCGGATTTCGCCTGCGTTTTTACATCTGCGGATTCCTATAATGGAATGGATGTAAAAACGCTGCAGAATCTTCACAAAGAATTGACATGCTGCGGGAAATAAACTGCTGCATTTCCACATGGAATTTTCCGCAGCATGTGCTCAGCGATCTTTCATTTCCATAGGAGAACCAGGTACTGTACACCGCATGGAAAACTGCTGCGGATTCGCAGGGCCAAATCCGCTGCGGATCGGCAGACTAATCCGCAACGTGTGCAGACACCCTAAGACTTCACAAGTCTGCAGTTACAGACTTACATGGAAATACTGCAGACTTTTAGCTTAAGACGGGACAACACCTTTAACCCTTAAAAGAAATAACCAACTTATTCAGATCAGTACAAAGTTGCAATTTAACAACTTAGATCCAGCTTTTTTGATCAGCAGCCACTACAGCCAGCCTGGAAAAAAACGGCCTATGTGGATCTTCCCATTTTGTGTTTGTGTTATAAGACCAGTGGCCCAAAGTCATTTAACCCCTGAAAAACATCAGTTACCATATTTTTCGGACTATAAGACGCACCGCACCATAAGACGCACCCCAAATTTTCAGAAGGAAAATAGGGAAAAAAATAATGTGTCAAATGGGAGTCTGTCTTACAGTCCGAATTCAGCTTACCAGGGAAGGGATCCGGCACAGGTGGAGTGATCACATGGGGTGTTCGGTGATCCAGGCTGGTGTGGTGGTGGCGGCTCTGTGCTGGGGAAGGTTGTTTGTGCTGGAGCGCTGTGCTGGGGCAGGTGGGCTGTGCTGGGGCAGGTTGGGTTGGCTGGGTTGTGCTGGGGCAGGTGGGCTGTGCTGGGGCAGGTGGGGTGGGCTGTGCTGTGCTGGGGCAGGTGGGCTGTGCTGGGACAGCTGGCAAGGACTGGGGCAGGTGGGGTGGTCTAGGCTGGGTTGTGCTGGGGCAGGTGGGTTGTGCTGAGCTGGGACAGGTGGGCTGTGCTGGGGCAGGTGGGAAGGGCTAGGGCCGCAGCTCCGGTGCAAGAGCAGCGGCTCCGCCGGCATTTCCTCAAAGGCCGGAGGCCCCCGCATATCCGTTGCTGCCATGTTGCGGTGGCCTCCGGTAACATGGACGCCGGGAAGATGGCCACCGGTCCGGGGACGGCGCATGCTCAGGTTCAGATCTCGTCCCGAGATCTCATTGCCGAGATTTGAATCTCATCTCCCGGGGGGCTAGCAGCGGATACTGCGTCCAGGTCCATAGGCCCAGGCACTACACCTGCACGTGTTCATGTAACCTGATCTACTGATACAAGACTGTTAAAGCGTCTCAGGCATTAACCTCTTAGGATTATAAGAAATTTATTTTTTTTCTCTAACATTAATTGGTTCAAGTATCAAAAGATATTAACCCATACCCACCAGGCATAAACTCTTACAGGCATAAAGCCCCTAGAGACTTAAGCTCCATTGCCTGTTCCAATTTCTTCAGAATTCACCAGAGCACTACACGTGTTATAGACAGTTGGTCATTGCAGTAACCTCCAAAATCACTGCCTTGTAATAGGATCTTATATAAATCTCCACTTTTAACTTCATCATCTGCAGCAGTCGGCAGACTGACGAAGGCCAATTGTAGGCCGAAACGTCCTTTGTGACTGCCACAATAAAAACTTATTTTCAAAAAGGATCATTTGTTGTGAGTTCATTTTCCCCTTCGTCTCTGAGGGCTGGTGAACTCCCTATTCTGGTAAAGGAAGGTGATGAGTATGATTATCAGGCACCTGAGCCTAATGATGATGACTGGCTGAGTGGAGTCACGGACTGGATATAAGGCTGCCGACGCCCTTCTGCCCTGCAGGTGATTTCTCTGTGGACTTCTAGGAGACCAGTCTGATTCCTGCTCCTCTAAAGCTAAGTTTTCTGCTTTGCCTTTTAGCATTTGTGTTTTGCTTTTGTTTGCCTTGCTTTTCTGGATTCTGCCATTCCCTGCTGGGGTGAGCTGAATCTCCTTTTGCCGGTTGCTCTGTCTTCAGAATATTCCTGAGTACTGACATAGTCTTTTTGAAGCCTAGCATCTTCAGGGCCTTTTTCACTGTCAGTCTGTTGGCTCTTATTTTCATAGGGTTTTTCACGGATTGCAGACAGCAGCCTTCCTGTCCTTTCCTATCTAGTTAGCTTGGCCCCGTCTTTGCTCAGTCTATCTTTCTGTCTGTGTTAGTGTTCTTTCTCCTTGCTTCACAGTCATTATATGTTGGGGGCTGCCTTTTGCTTTGGGGTCTGCTCTGGGGCAGTTTAGATTTCCCTTTTTGTCTTTAGGCTATATAGTCCTCCGGCTGTGATCGAGTGGTCTAGGGCATCGTAGGAACCCCCCACGGCTACTGCTAGTTGTGTTGATAGGTTCAGAGGTCTGCAATCCGATAGCTGCCAACTTCTCTGGTTTTCTGGACTTAGCTAGCATTTCTGTTTTTGCCTCCTACGGTGACTCATTCATAACAGAATCACCCGCCATACCGCAGATCCTAGGGTACTCAATAGCAGGAAAGAATTGTGTTTAAAAAAAAAAAAAAGAGTGTGTATATTCTTTCCTCTCTATCTCTGAGGCCGTAGGGGGAATTTTTTTTTTTTTCTCTCAATGGAGATAAAGCAATTGTCTGATCGTGTGGAGCAGCTCGCTGCGGAAGTGCGGGGAATTTCCGCCTACCTTGCTCATTCGCATGCTGTTGAACCAACGATCACTACACCTGATGTATTTTTTGGGGATCGATCTAAATTTTTGAGTTTCAAAAATAATTGTAAATTATTTTTTGCCTTGAAGCCTAACTCGTCAGGGAGCTCCGCGCAGCAGGTTAAAATTGTCATCTCTTTGCTGCGTGGCGATCCCCAGGATTGGGCGTTTTCTTTGAAACCAGATGATCCTATTCTGACTAATGTGAACGCATTCTTTCAAGCCTTGGGGTTGTTGTATGACGAACCTAATGCTATTGACCAGGCTGAAAAGACCCTGTTGGCATTGAACCAGGGTCGAGATTCTGCAGAGTTGTACTGTCAAAAGTTCCGAAAGTGGGCGGTCCTTGCTACCTGGAATGATAATGCCTTGGCTGCTCTCTTTCGGAAGGGTTTGTCAGAAGCCATAAAAGATACTATGGTGGGATTTCCTGTTCCCTCTGGTCTGGACGATTCTATGTCATTAGCCATTCAGGTTGATCAGCGTTTACGTGAACGCAGGATTGCACGAGAGGTGTTGCCACCGGTTGAACAGACGTCTGAACCTATGCAATGTGATAGAGTTTTGTCTAGGGCGCAACGTCAGGAGTTCAGAAGGCGTAATAAGCTGTGTTTTTTCTGTGGAGATGCCTCGCATATTATTTCTGTTTGTCCTAAACGAGAGAAACGCTTTGCACACACGTTTTCTGTTGGTGGTGTTCAACCTAAGTTTCTTCTGGCAATTACTCTGATCTGCTCCCTGTCCACATTTTCCACCAAGGCTTTTGTGGATTCGGGAGCAGCGCTAAACCTAATGGACTTAGATTTTGCTAAACGTTGTGGATTTCCGATGACACCTCTGCAGACGCCTATCCCTTTGAGGGGGATTGATGCTACCCCTTTGGCGAAAAATAAACCTCAGTTTTGGACCCAGGTGGTCATGCGGGTCGCCCCAGACCATCAAGAAAATTGCAGATTTTTGGTGTTGCATGATGGTATGCATGATGCCGTTGTTCTGGGGTTTCCCTGGTTGCAAATTCATAATCCAGTTTTGGACTGGAAATCTGTGTCTGTGGTGAGTTGGGGTTGTCGGTGTGCCTTTAGTGAGGCTCCGTTTTTTTCCACCTCTCCTCTGTCGCATGATGTTCCTGACTATTTGGCGGACTTTTATGATGTATTTAGTGAGAATGAGTCTGCATCTTTGCCTCCTCATAGGAGTTATGACTGTGCAATTGAACTGAGCCCGGGGTGTAAATTTCCCAAGGGTCGGCTCTTCAATTTATCTGTACCCGAGCACGAGGCTATGCGATCCTATATTAAGGAGGCGTTGGAGAAGGGTCATATTAGACCATCCTCTTCACCCTTAGGTGCCGTTTTTTTTGTGGCCAAAAAGGATGGTTCTTTAAGGCCTTGTATTGATTATCGTGCCCTCAACAAAATTACTATTAAATATCAGTATCCGTTACCCCTGATTTCGGATCTATTCTCTAGAGTTAGAGGTGCTTGCTGGTTTACCAAGCTTGACCTCAGGGGGGCATATAATCTTATCCGCATTAAGCATGGGGATGAATGGAAGACGGCGTTTAATACTCCGGAGGGACATTTTGAGTACCTGGTGATGCCTTTTGGGCTCACTAATGTCCCTTCTGTCTTCCAGTGCTTCATGAACGATATTTTCCGAGACTTTGTCGATAAATTTTTGATTATCTATCTGGATGATATTTTGATCTTCTCCAAGGATTGGGATTCTCATGTGGAACATATTCGGACTGTGTTCCGGATCTTGAGAGAGAATTCCCTGTATGTCAAAGGATCGAAATGCCTTTTTGGAGTACAGAGGATTTCATTTTTGGGATTTATTTTGTCTCCGTCAACTATTGAAATGGACCCGGCCAAGGTACAGGCCATTTATGATTGGGTTCAGCCCACTTCTTTGAAGGCCCTCCAGAAGTTTTTGGGTTTTGCTAATTTTTATCGGAAATTTATAGCAAAATTTTCTAGTATTGCCAAGCCATTGACTGATCTGACTAAGAAGGGTGCTGATGTGTTGAATTGGTCTCCGGAGGCTGTTGCTTCCTTTCAGGAGCTGAAGCGAAGATTTACCTCCGTCCCAGTTTTGCGGCAACCTGATGTCTCACTCCCGTTCCAGGTAGAGGTGGATGCTTCTGAGATTGGTGCAGGAGCTGTTTTGTCCCAAAAGGATCCTGTAACATCTAAAATGAATCCCTGTGCTTTCTTTTCCCGAAAGTTCTCTCCATCTGAACGTAACTATGATGTGGGGAATCGGGAACTGTTGGTCATGAAATGGGCATTTGAGGAGTGGAGACATTGGTTGGAGGGAGCTAAACATCAAGTTGTGGTCCTCACTGACCACAAGAATTTGATTTACCTAGAGTCGGCTAAACGCTTGAACCCTAGACAGGCTAGGTGGGCCTTGTTTTTTACACGTTTTGATTTTGTGGTCTCTTTTCTTCCTGGAACTAAGAATGTCAAGGCAGACGCCCTCTCTAGGAGCTTCTTTGCTGATTCTCCTGTGGTGACCAAGCCTGCTACCATCTTAGGCGAAGGGGTAGTTCTTTCTGCCATCTCGCCCGATTTGAGACTTGCTCTGCAAGAGTTCCAGGAGGACAAACCTGAGCGTTGTCCCAGTGGAAGGTTGTATGTTCCTGACCAGTGGAAGAAGAGAGTGATGTCTGAAGTTCATTGCTCTGCTTTGGCTGGTCATCCAGGTATTTTTGGTACTAGAGATCTGGTGAGTCGCTCTTTCTGGTGGCCCACCTTGTCTCATGATGTCAGGAATTTTGTGCAGTCCTGTGGGACTTGCTCCCGGTCTAAATCTTGTTCTCGCTCTAGTGGGTTGTTGATGCCTTTGCCGGTCCCCAGGAGGCCATGGACCCATATTTCAATGGATTTCATCTCTGATATGCCGGTCTCTCAAAGAATGACTTATTTGGGTGATTTGTGATAGGTTCTCTAAGATGGTTCATCTTGTACCACTCCCTAAGTTGCCGTCTTCCTCTGAGTTGGTGCCCCTGTTTTTGCAACAGGTGGTTCGCTTGCACGGGATTCCTGAGAACATTGTATCTGACAGAGGAGTTCAGTTTGTGTCTAGATTTTGGAGGACTTTCTGTTCCAAGCTGGGAATTCAGTTGTCCTTCTCCTCTGCTTTTCACCTCAGACCAATGGGCAGACGGAGAGAACAAACCAGACCTTGGAGTAGTATTTGAGATGTTTTATTTCCGCTGATCAGGATGATTGGGTTTCATTTTTGCCCTTGGCCTAATTTGCTTTAAATAATAGAGCTAGTTCTGCCACTTTGATGTCACCTTTGTTTTGTAACTTTGGGTTTCATCCTCGATTTTCTTCAGGGCAGGTGGAGCCTTCTGCCTGCCCAGGTGTTGACACTGTGGTGGAGAGAATGCACCAGATCTGGGACCAAGTGGTGGATAAGTTCTCTCTCTCCCAGGTAAAGGCCCAGCGGTTTTCCAATCGACATAGGACCATTGGTCCCCAGTTTAAGATTGGTGATATGGTGTGGTTATCATCAAAAAATATCGCTATGAAGGTGGCTTCTCCTAAGTTTAAGCCTAGATTTATTGGACCTTACAAGATTTTGGAGATTATTAATCCGGTCTCTTTTCGTTTGGCTCTTCCTGTCACATTTAAAATCCATAATGTGTTCCATAAGTCCTTGTTGAAGAGGTTTTTTGAACCAGTTGTTCCTGGGGTGGCACCTCCGGACCCTGTATTGGTTGAAGGTAACATGGAATATGAGGTAGAGAAAATACTGGATTCCCGTCTGGCTAGACGGAGACTCCAGTATTTGGTTAAGTGGAAGGGTTATGGTCAGGAGGATAATTCCTGGGTCTCTGCCTCTGATATTCATGCCAAAAGATTGGTGCGTGCCTTTCATCGGGCTCACCCTGATCGCCCTTGTGGCGTTGTTGAGGGTTCGGTGACCCCTCCTCAAGGGGGAGGTACTGTTGTGAGTTCATTTTCCCCTTCGTCTCTGAGGGCTGGTGAACTCCCTATTCTGGTAAAGGAAGGTGATGAGCCTGATTATCAGGCACCTGAGCCTAATGATGATGACTGGCTGAGTGGAGTCACGGACTGGATATAAGGCTGCCGACGCCCTTCTGCCCTGCTGGTGATTTCTCTGTGGACTTCTAGGAGACCAGTCTGATTCCTACTCCTCTAAAGCTAAGTTTTCTGCTTTGCCTTTTAGCATTTGTGTTTTGCTTTTGTTTGCCTTGCTTTTCTGGATTCTGCCATTCCCTGCTGGGGTGAGCTGAATCTCCTTTTGCCGGTTGCTCTGTCTTCAGAATATTCCTGAGTACTGACATAGTCTTTTTGAAGCCTAGCGTCTTCAGGGCCTTTTTCACTGTCAGTCTGTTGGCTCTTATTTTCATAGGGTTTTTCACAGATTGCAGACAGCAGCCTTCCTGTCCTTTCCTATCTAGTTAGCTTGGGCCCCGTCTTTGCTCAGTCGATCCTTCTGTCTGTGTTAGTGTTCTTTCTCCTTGCTTCACCGTCATTATATGTTGGGGGCTGCCTTTTGCTTTGGGGTCTGCTCTGGGGCAGTTTAGATTTCCCTTTCTGTCTTTAGGCTATATAGTCCTCCGGCTGTGATCGAGGGGTCTAGGGCATCGTAGGAAACCCCCACGGCTACTGCTAGTTGTGTTGATAGGTTCAGAGGTCTGCAATCCGATAGCTGCCAACTTCTCTGGTTTTCTGGACTTAGCTAGCATTTCTGTTTTTGCCTCCTACGGTGACTCATTCATAACAATCATTCAGTTGAGTGCCAAGTTACTTTATTAATAACAATGTCATAAATTCTGACAACCCCACATGTAGGCGCAGACTGTATGCCAGGGTTGTGTCAGCGCCATTCTGGATGGCAGGGCTCATAATGGACCTGTGTATGACCTTCTAGGGACCACCTAGTATTATCCCCCATAGTGACCCCTACATGACAGGCGGCAGCAGATCATCTGCTGACAGCACAGTGACATGATGAAGGTGCCAGGACTTGCAGGCATTGCTGGGGCCTTGGCATCCCCTGGAGGTGCACAGAGCAGTGCCAGCCCCCATTCCTCCCCCAAGATGCTGCACACATGTCATTACCTTTCTCTCCAACACAAAGACTCCTTGGATCAGTGCTCCCCGGCTATACCGCCCCCATCATAAAGCAGCCCCGAGCCCCAGCCGTGCACTTACACAATCCTCATCCAGGTAATGGTGAAGGCTGGCAGCGTGATGGGCAAGATCACCCAGCCTGGCTTCTTGGAGAGAGGCATGCTCCATATAAATATGAAGAAAAGAGAACATTAATTACTTCAATTGGAGACATCGCTGGGGAGTATCTTGAGCTACCTATACTATCTATACTGATACCTTCCACTATTCGGTCATTATATGGGGGCACCAGCAGTGTTAGTACAGTGATTCCTATTAATAATCACTATAATGATATGATTTGGTCACTATTTGCTGGTCATACGGTCATGGTGTAGCGGCGTAATTTGTTTCTTGTATGTAGTAGTATTGGTACACTGTGTGCAAAACTATTAACCCCTTTACCCCCAAGGGTGGTTTGCACGTTAATGACCAGGTCAATTTTTACAATTCTGACCACTGTTCCTTTTATGAGGTAACTAGCTGAAGAGCCCGGCGCTGCCCGGGCATAGTAACTAACTGTGGTTAGTTATAACAAATTCTAATTATCCTCCATCCCATAGTCCCGAGCCCATATACCTATCATACATATCCACCATCCCATAGGCCCGTGCCCATATACCCGTCATACATATCTTCCATCCCATAGTCCCATGCCTATATACCCATCATACATATTCTCCATCCCATAGTCCCATGCCCATATACCCATCATACATATTCGCCATCCCATAGTCGAGTGCCCATATACCCATCACACATGCTTCATCTCATAGTCCCATGCCCATATACCCATCATACATATCCTCCATCCCATAGTCCCGTGCCCATATACCAGTCATACATCCTCCATCCCATAGTCCAGTGCCCATATACCCATCACACATCCTCCATCCCATAGTCAACCATTGTGACATCATAATGAGGGGCGGGGCTTGACACGCACACACTTTTTCCCCAGTATGTAGACGGACAAAATTGTTTGGTGAATTGGAATGCGCGGGGTTAAAATTTCGCTTCACAACATAGCCTAGGACGCTCTCGGGGTCCAGACGTGTGACTGCCAAATTTTGTGGCTGTAGCTGCGATGGTGCTGTTGCCTATCCCGGACATACACACTTTGAGCTTTATATATTAGATAACTCTGGAACGCTTTTATGGATCCCAGTGATTCTGACATTATTTTTCTCGTGACATATTGTACTTCAAGTTAATGGTAAAATTTCATTCATGTAATTTGTGCAAAAAAAACGGAAATGTGGCGAAAATTTTGAAACTTTTGCAATTTTCCAACTTTGAGTTTTTATGCCCTTAAATCACAGAGATATGGCACACAGAAAACTTAATAAGCATTTATCATGGTCGTATCGGAAACGAGTCGCTAATCCCGCCCATCATCGCACCCATCACATGAGTTCAAGGTGCCAATTAGTTAGCATAACAACCCAGGTCTGCAAGAGACCCCTGTGGTTGTCATTGCTGATCTGCTAGGTGCGCAGCCCTAAGGCCGGCGCTTGTAGCAGAAAGCAGGGCTGAAGCGAACAGATGATTGCAGCTTCAAGTCTCCTAAATAGACTATTGAAGCAAGTAAAAAGTAGAAATAAGTTTTTAAAAATATTAAAAGAATTAAATTAATAAAAGCTCAAATCACCCCCCTTTTGCCCCATTCAAAATAAAAGAAAAAAGCAAAAAAATTCAAATACACAATTATTTGGTATTACTGCATTCAGAAACACCTGATCTATCAAATATAAAAACAATTTTAATCTGATCGATAAATGGTGTAATGAGAGAAAAAAAAAATCAAAACTCTAGAATTAAGTTTCTTTGGTCGCCGCAACATTGCAATAACAGGCGATCAAAAGATCGTATCTGCACCAACATGGTATCAATAAAAACGTCAGCTCGGCGCGCAAAAAATAAGCCCTCACCCAACCCAAGATCCTAAAAATTGGAAACGCTATGGGTCTAGGAAAATGGCGCCATTGTTTTTTTATTTTTTTTTTATTTTTTACCAACTTTATATTTTTTTTCACCACTTACCATAAATAAAAAAAGAACCTAGACATGTTTGGTGTATGAGAACTCATAATGAGCTGTAGAGTCATAACGGCAGGCCAGTTTTAGCATTTAGTGAACATGAGTGATTGCGAGTCCTTGGGATTACGAACCTCGCAATGGGGTGTAACCACGCAGCAGACTGACCTCGCAATGGGGTGTAACCACGCAGCAGACTGACCTCGCAATGGGGTGTAACCACGCACCAGACTGACGTATGTGCAGACTAACAGCAAACATAAATACCTGGTGTACCTCTCCTGCCACTCCTACCTTGTGTATGAAAAAGCTCTGTCGTTAATACTGTTCGGGTAGAGCTATCCGATAGCGCTATCCATGAAGAAAGTGCACGGGTAGAACTATCCCATAGCCCTATTCCTAAAGGAAATGAACAGGTAGAGCTATCCGATAGCGCTATCCCTCAATGTTCCTGAGTGTAAGCTATTTCACATGGTTGAGCGCACTTGGGATCTGCCCCCAAGGCCCTGCCCATGCCCAATGTTTGGTCCGTAGACCGCGGCTAGGAGTTAGTCCCGCTTTTTCCCGCATGGTGCTTTTGAGGATATCTCTTTTTTCCACCACGGGTGCGTGAGGAGTGACATCAGTCACAGTTTTTGTTTTGTCCTCATGCTTTCCTGTAATGTAGAATATTGAAATTAGGTTAAAATACCACCAAAGACATTTGCAAGGAGTTTGTGTGGGTTACCTCCTGATTCCTCCCACACTGCAAAGACATACTGATGGGGAATTATGATTGTAAGCCCCAATGGGGACAGTGATAACAATGTAAGTAAAGTTGTGGAATTAATGGAGAATGGAGAAGTCTGTAATTTTTATTGTAGATACACTTCAACTCTGAGAGACAGAATCTTAAAAAAACAAAAAACAGAAAATCCCATTTTATGATTTTTACATAACGAATTTGCATTTTAGTGCATGAAATAAGTAACGCATCTTATGGAGCCTCTCCTCAGCTGCCCTGGCTGTGTTTTTTGGGTCATTGTCATGATGTTAGAACCAGCTATGACCCATCTTTAACGTTCTTACTGAGGGAAGGATGTTTTTGCCTAAAATCTCCCGATACATGACCCCATCTATCCTCCCTTCAATATGGTGCTGTCGTCTTGTCCCCTTTGCAGAAAATGGAATGAATGAACCGTTGTCATATGCCGGTTTCGGTGAATGACAACTTACTGTAGAGACTGGTACATAGAGATGAATCTCCGCCATTGCTACTTTATCACCCTGAGGAATATTGATCTCATGGTTTCTAAGAGTATCATGGCACTTCTAGTTTAATGCATTTGCAATTCAGGACATACATGGTCGCTTTACAAGTTATGATGTATTGGTGCTGCACACATTGCCGACACTACACCACAGACGGCGCTTGCTGCCCCACGCTTCCAGCTCATCTTAGGACCTCTGCCTGGTCCCTGCCAGACCGGACTTCTACATATGGCACTTTAGCCTCTCCTGCACATTCATACTGCTGTGATTGCTTCTTTTTCTCTTGTGCTTTAAGTGAGGTTTGAAAAAGACCCGACATACGGTCGAAACGTTACCTCAACGCAATATTCCCCTGTGGTGTTTCCAATAAAAAAAAATTTTTTGCATTGAAAATAAAAATTTCCCAGAGTTCAGCTGTTTTCTCTTCACTGAACCTCCGCTGTTAGGCAGGTGGACAGGAAAGGGGATTACACAGGGGCTCTCCAGCATCATCTATTTATCTCTTCAATTTGTCGCCTTTCAGCATTTTAAGTGTGTGTCTTGTATGTTGTTAGTCCTTTTATAAATGGTTAATAAAGGTTTATATTTTAATTAATGGGGTCTTCATATGTGAGCTGATTCCTGAACTTTCTTAGAATCATCCTTACTACATGAGGCAAGATCACGTACAGAGCCCCAGACCGAGGAAGATTGACCTGTCATCTTGTGTTTCCTCCATTTTCTAATAATTGTGCCAACAGCTGTTGCCTTCTCACCAGTTGCCTATTGTGCTGTAGCCCATCCCAGCCTTGAACAGGTCTACAATTTTGTCCCTGATGTCCTTAGACTTCATTTTGGTCTTGGCCATGGTGGAGAGGTTGGAGTGTGATTGAGTGTGTGGACAGGTGTCTTTTATACAGGTCTGCGAGACCCAGAATTCTTTCTGGGTAGAAGGTGATCAAACACTTATTTCATGTAATAAAATGCAAATCAGTTATCTAAAAATTATAAAATAAATCCAGAAAACCACATTGTAAGATTCCATCTCTCACAGGTGAAGTGTACCTACAATAAAAATTACAGACCTCTCCATTCTTTGTAGGTGGGAAAACGTGCAAATTTGGCATTGCGTAAAATATGTATATACACGCTTATAAGCCGAGATTTTCAGCCCATTTTTTGGGCTGAAAGTCCCCCTCTCGGCTTATACGCGAGTCATATACGCCAGGGAGTCGGCGGGAGAGGGGTAGCGGGGGTGTCAGAACATACTGACCCCCCCTGGCGTGTCTCTACAGACCCCCTGCTTGTCCCACGGTCTCAGGTGCCTGCCTTCAGCGGTCACGTGGTAACGCTCATTAAAGACATGAATGTGCGCATATTCGGGGGGTGTGCCCCCAATAATGGCAGCACACCCTCCATCATATTTATATATTATTCACTATATTGAGGGTATTATGGAAAGTCCATGGTTACTTACTGGTGCAGACTGGTCTGTGGTCCCGGATCGTGTCCAGTTGAAGGTCGGTGCGATCTCTTTGACCGTCATAGACTCTACATGCCGTTTATAGACATGGAGTCACTTCCTGACCTTTTGGGAAATCCGCTGATTCTGTTGTTCTGCAGGCAGGATATTAGATGAGTCTTCATATTCTCATGCTGGAACTTAGCTGTGGGTTCACCGTCATCTGCCATAAGCTCATAGGCAAACGCTATAGCATATAAGCCACAGTCGTACCCTTTCTTCTGCTGATCCACATCGATAAACCTCAGATGTTTCAGGGGATTGTCGACCACTTTACTGTACATATTGATAATCTGCTGACGGATGGAAGGAGACAGATTCCTAGTCCTGACGCTGTCGGCCACAAAGATTTGGCCATTTTTATAGCAGGTTGTCAGCCAGTGCACCCTGTCCTCATCATAGTGGATTTGTACAGCATTCATCATTACGCTGTGCCCTGGTACCATAAGAGCGCAGGGGGGCTGCAGGCCAGCAAAACCATTAAACTGTCGCTGCAGCAGGTCCTGGGCCATGATGATGATCTCTTCATCCAGGAAACCTTCCTCTCCTTTGTTCAGCAGGTTGAATAAGACTCCTGGAGGCAGGTTCCCAATATCGGGCATCTCCAGTTGTGGAGTTGCTATCTTTTTGACCATTGGTCCATCCTCATTTTTACCTGTTAAAAAGATCAAAGAAATCATAATTTTTTAGAATAAAATATTCTCCATATTTCTTATGGATTATTGCGTCTACTGCTTCTTTACTTCGCAGCCGCCCACTGTAGATAAGCGTTGGCGCTTGCTGAGCTCTATGCAGCGCCGACGTTTGTCATGACATGGTCGGTGGTCTTGCAGCGCTCACGACCCCCAGGGTCCTGCAAGCACTGTGATTCCAGCGCAGAGCGATAGCTCTGACAGGTGTTATCATTCCCGTGAAGCACCTGAAGGGATGATATACTTTTTGAATTTGGTTTTGAGCACTTTGAGGGGTGCAGTTTTTAGAATGGTGTCACTTTTGGGTATTTTCTGTATTAAATGCTCCTTAAAGTAACTTCAAATGTGATGTGGTCCCTAAAAAAATTGTTTTTGCAAATTTATTTGGAAAAATGAGAACTCGCTGATCAACTTTTAACCCTTTTAACTTCTTAAGAAAAAAACAATTGTGTTTCAAAAATCATGTTGATGATAGACATGTGGGAAATATTATTTATTAACTATTTTGTGTGAAAACACTCTGGTTTAAAGATTAAAAAATTGCAAAATTTTCAGAATTTTAGACACATTTCCGATATTTTCAGACATAAACACAAATTATCTTCAACAAATTTTACCACTATAATGAAGTACAATATGTTACGAAAAAACTCTCTCAGAATCAATGTGATCCGTTGTAGCGTTCGAGAGCAATATCCACATATATCCTCTGGCACGTAAAGTTTAAGAGACCATTTTTAAAAGGATGTTCTTCTATTACCGTATATACTCGTGTATAAGCCGAGTTTTTCAGCACAATAGTCCCAGAAAGCCGACAGGGGAGCGGCGGGACTGCTGGTCACAGGGGCACGAGGCGGCGGCTGTGGCTAATATTTATTTCTCTTATAGCGCGCTCAGTGACAGCTGCAGCCGCGAGGGCACGCTGGAGGAGGGTGAGTAGGATGGTTTGTTTTGTTTTTGTAATAGGAAGCATACATACAAGGATGGGAGAGGGGTAGCCACGCTTACCAGGGCAGGACGGGGGAGCAACGCATACCGGGACAGGGATGCAGGGACAATGCATACCCGGCTTATACTCGAGTCAATAAGCTTACCCAGTTTTCCGTGGCAAACTTAGGTGCCTATACTCGGGTCGGCTTGTAATTACATAACAAATGTCCCCAGAGTAAGTCTATTACCAAGTTATAAAAAAGCAAAAAAATAACTACCGTATTTTACGGATTATAAGACCCACTTTCTTCCCCAAAATTGTGGGGGAAAATGGGGATGCGTCTTATAATGCGTATTTACCTTACCGGTACCGCTGCTGGCCACAGGCTGAGATGAGGAGGTTCCCAGCGGTGCTGCGAGTGCCCGACGGTGCTGCGCAGGGGTTTCCCGTTCCGCTGCGGGGATCTCCATTGCTACGGGGGGGCTCTGCTGAAGTTTTGTTAAAGGCCAATTGATCTCAGCACTGAAATCTCATCTTCTGAGATCTTGGTGCCGAGATCTCCATCTGCGCATGTGCCTCCCCCCTCGTCGACCATCTTCCCGGAGTCCACCGCACAGGAAACCATGTAACTGCCAGGGGCTCTGGCCTTTCACAAAATGTCAGCAGAGGCACCCGCAGCACGGAGCACCCCGCAGCATGGAGCACCCCACAGGACCTGCAGCATGGAGCCCCCCCATAGCACACAGGAGCACGGAGCACCCCGCAGCACGAAATCTCCACTTCATCCCAGCCTGCAGCATCACCCCACTCGTGTCTCCTCCAGCAGCGACCCTGGGACCCCGCTTCACCGCAGCCACCACCCCCAGTAAGCAATAAGACGCATGGATTATAAGAAGCACCACCATTTTAGTAAAGAAAAGTTTTTTTCCTATTTTTCTCCTCAATATTTGGGGTGCGTCTTATAATCCAAAAAATACGGTATTTGCACATAGATTTTATAGGCTTGTCCAGGGTTAGAAAAGTGTAATTGGTTTGTTTGAAGCACAAGACCACCCCTGTCTACAGGTTGTGCCTGTTATTGCAGATCAGCTCCAGTGAAGGGAATGGTGTAGAGCTGCAATACCATGAACAAACTGAAGATTTTGATGGCACAGATTTTTTTTTTTTTAAGAAGATGGCAGCCCTGTTTTTCTTATCCTGGAGAACTGCTTTAGTGTCAGATTGGTTAGGCTGTACTTACCACCAATAGGTTCAGCAGGAGTCTCTGTATCTCCATCAGTAGAACATTGAGATTCAGCATCTCTCCTGGATTTATCCTTTTTCCGATGTCTTTAAAATAGTAAAATAAAAGGTATTTTATGAATTACAAAGTAACAGATCTTTATTCTGCAGAATGAAATATAGACTCATATGTTTCTTCATTCATTTTGTCTCTTACATTCTGTAGAAACATTGGCAATCAGTAAAATTTTGGTACAGTCATATGTTAAAGTTTGGGCACCCCTATTAATGTTAACCTTTTTTCTTTATAACAATTTTGGTTTTTGCAACAGCTATTTCAGTTTCATATATCTAATAACTGATGGACTCAGTTATATTTCTGGATTCAAATGAGATTTATTGTACTAACAGAAAATGTGCAATCTGCATTTAAACAAAATTTGACCGGTGCAAAAGTATGGGCACCCTTATCATTTTCTTGATTTGAACACTCCTAACTACTTTTTACTGACTTCCTGAAGCACTAAATTGGTTTTGTAACCTCATTGAGCTTTGAACTTCATAGCCAGGTGTATCAAATCATGAGAAAAGGTATTTAAGGTGGCCACTTGCAAGTAGTTCTCCTATTTGATTCTCCCATGAAGAGTGGCATCATGGGCTCCTCAAAACAACTCTCAAATGATCTGAAAACAAAGATTATTCAACATAGCTTTTCTGGGGAAGGATACAAAAAGTTGTCTCAGAGATTTAACCTGTCAGTTTCCACTGTGAGGAACATAGTAAGGAAATGGAAGAACACAGGTACAGTTCTTGTTAAGCCCAGAAGTGGCAGGCCAAGAAAAATATCAGAAAGGCAGAGAAGAAGAATGGTAAGAACAGTCAAGGACAATCCACAGACCACCTCCAAAGACCTGCAGCATCATCTTGCTGCAGATGGTGTCACTGTGCATCGGTCAACAATACAGCGCACTTTGCACAAGGAGAAGCTGTATGGGAGAGTGATGCGAAAGAAGCCGTTTCTGCAAGCACGCCACAAACAGAGTCGCCTGAGGTATGCAAAAGCACATTTGGACAAGCCAGTTACATTTTGGAAGAAGGTCCTGTGGACTGATGAAACAAAGATTGAGTTGTTTGGTCAAACAAAAAGGCGTTATGCATGGAGGCTAAAAAACACAGCATTCCAAGAAAAACACTTGCTACCCACAGTAAAATTTGGTGGAGGTTCCATCATGCTTTGGGGCTGTGTGGCCAATGCCGGCACCGGGAATCTTGTTGAAGTTGAGGGTCGCATGGATTCAACTCAGTATCAGCAGATTCTTGACAATAATGTGCAAGAATCAGTGACGAAGTTGAAGTTACGCAGGGGATGGATATTTCAGCAAGACAATGATCCAAAACACCGCTCCAAATCTACTCAGGCATTCATGCAGAGGAACAATTACAATGTTCTGGAATGGCCATCCCAGTCCTCAGACCTGAATATCATTGAACATCTGTGGGATGATTTGAAGCGGGCTGTCCATGCTCGGCGACCATCAAACTTAACTGAACTGGAATTGTTTTGTAAACAGGAATGGTCACAAATACCTTCATCCAGGATCGAGGAACTCCTTAATAGCTACAGGAAGCGACTAGAGGCTGTTATTTTTGTAAAAGGAGGATCTACGAAATATTAATGTCACTTTTATGTTGAGGTGCCCATACTTTTGCACCGGTAAAATTTTGTTTAAATGCAGATTACACATTTTCTGTTAGTACAATAAACCTCATTTGAATCCAGAAATATAACTGAGTCCATCAGTTATTAGATATATGAAACTGAAATAGCTGTTGCAAAAACCAAAATTGTTATAAAGAAAAAAGGTTAACATTAATAGGGGTGCCCAAACTTTAACATATGACTGTATTTATCAACAATTTTTCATGTACATGAAAGTTCAATATGTGTGGATCGTACTGGGTTGTAAGGTAATATGAAGATTAGACAGGAGTGGATTTATTTGAGTGGAATTGAGTTCTGCTCATACAAAACTCAGAATGTTGGAGAACACAGATTTTTTTTTAATTCACCACGCGAATAAAGCAGAGTGGAAGCTAGCGGCAGCCGCCAGCTTGTGGAAGGGTAGAGGGCTGGCAGAAAGATGAGCTCACTTCTCCGACCGACTTCCGCTGCTTTATGCCCGATGGCCAGCTTTCCACACTACCATCGTGCCGCACCTCTGGCCAAGTGTTCCCTTTGGGCTGAAACTTTGGCTACAAGCGTCCCCGAAAGGTCTCTGCCCATGCAAGTCCCAACCAAGAGTCAACACTGGGCCGGAGTTGCGGACAGAGAGCAGTGGGGGCTTCCGGAGAGGGGCTTGGTTGTATATAAACTCTATTTTCTCCTTACATCTTCCATTTATTACCATCTGGGACTGGGGAGACCCCAGAGCATAATAGGGAACAATCAATATGTGAAGAATAATTTTGCTGTGAATTGAATCTCTAAATAAAATCTGCTGATTTGGCAGAATTTTGTCAGAGCCTCTCATCTGTAATAAAGATGGAATTTTTACAGACTCCCATGTACAATATAAATCATCCTTTACAATACTTACCTACATATGGCGTTACAGATGACACCAAGGAATATTCCAACGAAGAATATGATGATGGTGAAAAATACAAAACATATGATGACTTTATTCGAAGGCATCTTTGAAGTATCAATACCATCCTCTGAAAAATCTGAAAAAGAAGAGAGAATACTTATATATTATCTATATATCCAATAACTTGTCTGTAATTCACTGCCATTATTATTGTAGCAGTCCTATAAAGGGAATCTGTCACCAGGATTTTGCCATCTTATCGGAGAGAACCATAATGTAGAAGCATAGACCTTTACTATAGCGATGTGTCAATTACTGGACTCTTTCAATAGAATCACTGTTTTACCAGCAATCGATTATCACTACAGGACAAATGGTCTTGTGCCTCCAAGTCCAGCCAGACCCCCAGCAATATGCAATGTAAGCACAAGCTGTGGCGGGGTTATACACAGCTGAAAAACTGAGCTCTGCTCAATCTGCAGCAGAGAAAACTGTGACTATTATATAGTCTACTAGCTGAAGAGCCCGGTGCTGCCCGGGCATAGTAACTTACTGTGGTTAGTTATAACAAATTATAATTATCCTTCATCCCATAATCCCGTGCCCAAATACCCATCATACATATCCTCCGTCCCATAGTCAACCATTATGACATCATAATGAGGGGCGGGGCTTGATACACACACACACACACTTTTTCCGCATTATGTAGATAGGGGCAAAATTGTTTGGTGAATTGGAATTTGCGGGGTTAAAATTTCGCCTCACAACATAGCCTAGGACGTTCTCGGGGTCCAGACGTGGTAACTGTGCCAAATTTTGTGGCTGTAGCTGCGACGGTGCGGATGCCAATCCCGGACACACATACATACACACACACATACATACACTTGAGCTTTATATATTAGATTGGACGGTAGGACCCAGCAAGACGATTAAAACTATGGGACCGTAGTTTTGCTAAATTATGTCTCAGGGATGATGAAAAAAAAAGAATTCAAAATACCCATTTGCTATCGCTGCATTTGTAAAAGTTCGATCTATCAAAATCTAAACTAAATTTATCTGATCAGTAAACAGCATAATGAGAAAAAAAATCGAAATCGCTAGAATAAAATTTTTTGGCAGCCGCAACATTGCAATAAAAGGCGAAAAAAAAAGAAACATAGTATCTACCCCAAAATGGTATCAGTAAAAATATCAACTCAGGGCGGAAAAAGTAAGCCTTCACCCAGCCTAATGAGGGTTACCCCAAAATATGTGAATATTTGGAAAAGTACTTACCGGCTGGGGTCGTATGCGTGGGCAAGGAATCATGGCGCTGGTTGATGAGAGGCGCGCCTTCCACACATGCTAATAGCAAACTCACGATTAGAAGAAATCGAAAGAGCATTTTAGCTTGGAGAAATATCACTGAATGTGTAACACACAGGGAGTTATCGCTGAATGTGTAACACACAGGGAGTCTTGTCAGACAAAGCCTCTTCCTGCAGCGTCAGTCCGTATAACCACACATTCCGTGATGTCACAATGGAGATCTCACTGTGACATCACGAGGAGCGGAACACGAGTGATGTCACAATGGTTCCGATAACTGCAACTACTCAACATGGAGCAGCTCCATCCATCTATATATGATTAATATAATATTAATGTATAAGGACCAAGCCGCGTTAGAGGATATTATGAATGTATGGGGGCGACACAGAGAGACATTATTCATGTGTTGGCCACAGGGAGACATTACTATTACTGGGCCACATAGGGTGGCAATATTAACTCATCATGAACACATAGGTGGACAGTTTTACCAGATGAGTGCCACATAGGGGCCAATATTAATGTATTAATAGGGGGACATCGTTACTATATGGGGGCCAGGAAAGGGACAATATTACTGTGTATGGGTCACATAGGAGGAAATGATTAATATTGGGGGCACATAGAGGGACAATATTAATTTATGGGGGCCACATGGGAGGACATTGTTATTAAGTGGGGTTTACATATGATGATATTTTTAATGTATGAGGGCCACAATTTGGAATATTACTACTATATTGGGGTCATAAAGAGGAATTCCACATCTGTATGAAGGCATAATAATTGGACATTACTACTGTGTGGGTGCCATGTTGGAGCAATTCTGTATTTGGGCAAACAGGGGACATCAGGGGTGGATTAAGGGTAGCCAGGGCCCCGGGCTGTTCAGACTCTGTGGGCCCCCCGGTCATGCGACGGGGTCATCCTATACCTGAAACAGATTATTCCAGAAAAATAGTTGCTGAGTGAAACTATAACCTGTCAAACATCCATTGATCTTGTCAATTTGCCCTTCAGTTAGGAAGAAAAAAAATAAAAACCACTTTAAGCCATACTATTGAACTGTCCAATTTTAATCTGTAAACAAGACTGTCGCCAATTTTCGCAAGTTTCTCATCAAAACTGCAACGCAAAACAGTTGCAAAAAAACATTTAAAGTATCACATTTCCAAAAATAGACACAAAGAAAACCACGTGTATAAAGTGCTCGTGCATACCAGCGCTCAAGTTAAAAAATGGTTTGGTCTCACCATTGTAGTAGACGTATTTTCATAGAGGGTCCATTTTTTCATGAGAAGGGAAAGAACAGAAATAATTTTCTCTGCCTCTCTGTCGTGCCCCTGTATAGCTTCTGTCCTTAGAAGGACAGGCCTCAAGTGGGCCCACTATGGATAACCCACCATCCACAGATCGTTTGCAACTTTCCTACGCGTTTCCTCCCCGTTTCTGGGGATTCATCAGGGGAACTACCCAAATGAATTCTGTGGTAGAATTATTATTGTATATCCGTCTTCATTATAGGGCCCTGCAGAGGCAGAAGGTCCCTAGAGCCAATGTGGCTGTCTGTGCCTCCGCCTATGTGTGGGCCATTGGTGTACCCAGGAGCTATACAGGGGCAAAACGGGGAGTCAGAGAAAATTATTCCTGACCTATCCCCTCCCCTTCTCATGAAAAAGTGGACCCTCTATTAAAATACGTTGTATTAAAAGTTACCGTATATACTCGTGTATATGCCGAGATTTTCAGCCCATTATTTTGGGCTGAAAGTCCCCCTCTCGGCTTATACACAAGTGATATACTGGGGGGGGGGGGGGGGGGGATCAGCGTGGGAGGGGGAGTGGGGGTGTCAGATCATACTCACCCTTCTCTGCAGCTCCCCTGCTTGTTCCATGTTGTCGACGCTGCTCTCATCCTGCTTCAGATGTCAAATGGTACCCGCATATTAAATATGCGCATATTTAATGAGCGGTACCACGTGACCGCTGAAGCAGGAAGAGAGCAGCGCCGACGACATGAAACAAGCAGGGGAGCTGCAGAGACAAGCGTCAGGACCGGGTGAGTATGAACGGGGGGGGGCATATTCACCTTTCCCTGCGCTCTGCTGTCATGCGTCCTCTGCAGTGACATTCAGGTCAGGCGACACTCACTGTGCAGCATTATCTGGGGCCACTCGCTGTGCAGCATTATCTGGGGCCACTCGCTGTGCAGCATTATCTGGGGCCACTCGCTGTGCAGCATTATCTGGGGCCACTCGCTGTCCACCCTCGGCTTATACGCGAGTCAATAAGTTTTCCCAGTTTTTTGTGACAAAATTAAGGGGGGGGGGGGTCAGCTTATACACAAGTATATACGGTAGGTTTAATAATAACGGAGACTCCCCTAGCTATACTCAATCTGTGACCCCGGGAGTACTGTCATAGTGATAACACCTAGGCACTGTAGCTGAGTGTGTGAATTTGTATGGCAGAAACCGTCATTATGAACCCATCTGTGCTGTGTATTAGCCACAAATCTCTTCACGGTACAATGATCACGCTTACGTTTTCACAAAGATGTGATTTTTTTTGCAAATCCCATCTTTGCAGTCACACGCCCGGCGCTGGCACAGGAGAATCCTCACACAGAGATGTTAGTGTATGTGCGCACGTTACGGATTTCGCCTGTAATGGAATGGATGTAAAAACGCTGCAGAATCCGCAGAAAGAATTGACATGCTGCGGGAAATAAACTGCTGCGTTTCCGCATGGAATTTTCTGCAGCATGTGCTCAGCGGTTTTTCTTTTCCATAGGAGAACCAGGTACTGTACACCGCTTGGAAAACTGCTGCGGATTCGCAGGGCCAAATCCGCTGCGGATCTGTAGACTAATCCGCAACGTGTGCAGACACCCTGAGGATTCACAAGTCTGCAGTCACAGACTTACATGGAAAGACTGCAGACTTTTAGCTTAAGACGGGACAACACCTTTAACCCTTAAAAGAAATAACCAACTTATTCAGATCAGTACAAAGTTGCAATTTAACAACTTAGATCCAGCTTTTTTGATCAGCAGCCACTACAGCCAGCCTGGAAAAAAACGGCCTATGTGGATCTTCCCATTTTGTGTTTGTGTTATAAGACCAGTGGCCCAAAGTCATTTAACCCCTGAAAACCATCAGTTAACGTATTTTTCGGACTATAAGACGCACCGCACCATAAGAGGCACCCCAAATTTTCAGAAGGAAAATAGGGAAAAAAATAATGTGTCAAATGGGGTTCCGTCTTACAGTCCGAATTCAGCTTACCAGGGAAGGGATCCGACACAGGTGGAGTGGTCACAGGGGTCGTTCGGTGATCCAGGCTGGTGTGGTGGTGGCGGATCAATGCTGGGGAAGGTTGGTTGTGCTGGGGCGCTGAGCTGGGGCAGGTGGGCTGGGGCGGGCTATGGTGTGCTGGGGCAGGTGGGGTGGGGTGTGCTGAGCTGGGGCAGGTGTGCTGGGGCAGGTGGGCTGGGGTGGCAGCTCCGGTGCAGGAGGAGCGGCTCCGCCGGCATTTCCTCAAAAGCCCGGAGGCCCCCGCATATCCGTTGCTGCCATGTTGCGGTGGCCTCCGGGAACATGGACGCCGGGAAGATGGCCACCGGTCCGGGGACGGCGCATGCTCAGGTTCAGATCTCGTCCCGAGATCTCATTGCCGAGATTTGAATCTCATCTCCCGAGATCTCTGGACGATATCTGAACCTGAGCATGTGCCATCCCCGGACCGGCAGCCATCTTCCCGGCGTCAATGTTCCTGGAGGCCACCGCAACATGGCAGCAACGGATATGCGGGGGCCTTCGGGCTTTGAGGAAATGCCGGCGGAGCTGCTGCTCCTGCACAGGAGTTGCCACCCCTGCCCACCTCACCCAGCACAGCCCACCTGCCCCAGCTCAGCACAACCCACCTGCCCCAACACAACCCATTCCCGCCCACCCCACCTGCCCCAGCACACCATGAGGAAATGCCGGCGGAGCTCCCCATGGAGCACAGAGAGCCTCTCCCCCTGCACGGAAACACAGCCCACCACCACCACACTACAGAGCCCCGCCGCACATGCCACCAGCACAGGAGTAAGCATATTGCGACCATAAGATGCCCCCCCCCCACTTCCCCAAAATTTTTGGGGAAAAAAGTGCGTCTTATGGTCAGAAAAATACGGTACTTATTCAAATCTGTTAAAACTGGCTATTTGCCCGTTGGTCTGATGCCTAGAGCCCATTTGGGCCAGTCTAGTGACATGAATGTGATGCAGGCCATCACTATGTATGTAATACTAGTGTGAGATCAGCAGCTCAAAGTCATTTAACCCCTGAAAAAATAACACTTATTCAAATCAAAATCGCCGTCTGCCCACTTTGATGCCAGTTCTGATACCAGAACACAGGACAGACTAAAGGGACCTGAATTTGATGTCGGGCCTCATGATCTATGTGTATGCAGTGTGATATCAGTGGCCCAAAGTTATTTAACCCTTTCATTGATGTTCAAACCTCATTGGCAACATTACCAGGAACAGATTATTCAGGGGATGACTGACTTAAGAAGGACAATATTACTAGTAGTACAAAACATTATGTAGGGATTCGCTCTGGTAGGCAATAGCCGGGCGGCAGTAACGAGGCAACACACAGGCCTAAAGTCCAATTCCAGTGGTTTTAATGTCACTCAGTAACCAGCAGCTTAACAGAACATAAGGAAAACCAAACACATACTCCAGCTTGGAGAACCACTGTTCCCAGACTCACCCCTTGCATGGGACGGACGTAACTAAGCGGCTGCCAGGTGCCATTCCTGGGGTTCTTCCGAGTCTTGCTGCTATAGTCCTGCGGCATGGGAATCCTGTATACAAGTTTCAGGCTGAGACCACACAAGTTCCTGTAGCTTCTAGAAACACACTCACACTGTGGTAATTACCAACCTCCATTACATAGGGTCTAACCCCTCCCACCAGTGAGGTAAACACCACATGGGCTGATCACGTGACCCTGACATCATCGCAGGTCCCGTCTTTAGGGAAAAACCCGGCCAAACATTAATCTGCTGGGAGAAACATATCTTCTATCCAGTAAAACACCCTTTACTGTACCACATACCTCCCCCCTATGTTCAACCCCAAGGGGGTGGACACATGACATACAGTGAACTCTGGACAGGGCATCTGCATTCCCCTGTAGTCTGCCTGCACGATGTTCCACTGAAAATTTAAAATTTTGCAGGGACAGGAACCACCTGGTGACTCGGGAATTCCTCTCCTTAGCTTGACTCATCCACATAAGAGGGGAATGATCTGTCACCAACCGAAATGTTCTCCCCAGCAAATAGTAGCGCAACGATTCCAGTGCCCACTTGATGGCCAGGCACTCTCTCCACAATACTGTATTGGGTTTCAGCTGGGGTAAGCTTCCGGCTTAGGAAGCTAACGGGATGCTCTTCCCCGTTTACTTCCTGAGACAGCACTGCACCGAGGCCTATCTCCGAGGCATCAGTCTGCACCACGAACTCTTTTTTGAAATTTTGAGTGATCAGGACTGGTGTACCACACAGTACCCCTTTTAACTTTGTAAAGGCCTCCTCTAACTGATCATTCCAGTGGACCATCACAGATTTTTTCCCTTTTATACAATCTGTTAAAGGCGTGGAACAGGGTTGCAAAGTTGGGAATGAACCGCCTGTGATATCCCACTAAACCCAAAAAGGCTTTTACCTGTTTGTTGTGAGGGGGCGGGGCCAGTTCTGAATTGCCTCCACTTTGTTTACTTGGGGCTTGAGAACTCCTCTCCCAATGACATACCCCAAGTACCGGGCTTCCTCCATCCCTATGGAACACTTCTTTGGGTTGGCAGTTAGCCCTGCTTGTCGCAGGGAGTCTACCACTGCCTGTACCTTTGCTAAGTGGCTTTCCCAATCGGTGCTGAACACAATGATATCATCTAGATAGGCTGAGGCATAGCGGCGATGGGGACGGAGAACAATATCCATTAACCGTTAAAACGTTGCTGGAGCGCCATGCAAACCAAAGGGTAACACCTTATACTGGAACAGCCCCTCAGGTGTTATAAAAGCCGTTTTTCCCTTCACCGCCTCTGTTAGGGGTACTTGCCAATAACCTTTTGTGAGGTCCAGAGTTGTAAAATACCGTGCTTGCCCAAAGCGTTCTATCAACTCGTCAACCCGGGGCATGGGGTAGGCATCAAACTTTGAAATGTTATTGAGTTTTCTAAAATCATTACAGAATCTTAGAGACCCATCAGGCTTGGGTATTAGGACTATTGGGCTGGCTCACTCACTTTGAGACTCTTCTATGACCCCTAACTGTAGCATCATTTTTACCTCTTCCGAGATGGCTTGTTGCCGTGCTTCAGGCACCCGATATGGCTTTAGTCGGACCTTGGCCTGCGCCTCTGTGACAATGTCATGTTGGATTAGGGAGATGCGTCCAGGGAGCTCCGAAAAAACATCTGTATTTCGGCTAATGAACTCCCGGACCTCCTGACAGGGGGCAAAGTATCTGCAATTTTGACCGCGGGTTGGGCTTCTCCTGCCTCGCCCCGAGGTAAGGGAGCCTTTTCCATCTGAAATGCTGGCAGCGGACTGTCCCCACCAAGGTGCTCTCTATCTTTCCAGGGTTTAAGCAAATTAATATGGTAAACCTGTTCTGGTTGGTGTACCTTGTAGTCTACTGGCCCCACCTTCTTCATGATCTCGTAGGGTCCCTGCCACCTTGCAAGAAATTTGCTATCTACGGTAGACACAAGCACCAAAACCCGATCCCCAGGGATAAAGGTTCTTACCCGAGCCTCCCGGTTATAGACCCGACTCTGTGAGCGTTGTGCTGCCTCCATATGTTCCCGGACCAAGGGTAGGACTGTCTCCATTCTCTCTTGCATTTTTGCAACATGTTCTATCGCACTTTTGTGGGGGGTAGGTTGATTCTCCCAGGCCTCTTTGGCTATATCTAGTAAGCCCCGCGGATGTCTGCCGTACAGTAGTTCAAAGGGTGAGAACCCCGTAGATGCCTGAGGCACCTCCCGCACTGCAAACAACAAATATGGCAATAAGAGATCCCAATCCTTCCCATCTTCGGAGACTGCCTTTTTTAACATGCTCTTCAGCGTCTTATTGAACCTTTCAACCAGACCATCTGTTTGGGGATGATAGACCGATGTGCGCAACTGTTTAACATTTAACAACCGGCAGAGTTCCTTCATAATTTTTGACATAAAGGGGGTTCCCTGGTCTGTTAGAATCTCTTGCGGAATTCCCACCCGTGAAAACATACCCATGAGTTCCTTTGCTATAAGCTTAGCTGATGTGTGGCGCAGAGGAATGGCCTCAGGATATCGGGTAGCATAGTGTAGAACTACAAGAATGTGTTGGTGTCCCCTTGCCGACTTATTGAGAGTCCCACTAGGTCCATGGCCACTCTCTCGAAGGGTACCTCTATAATTGGCAAAGGCACCAAAGGGCTCCGAAAGTGAGGCTGGGGACTGGTTACCTGGCATACTGGACAGGAGCTACAGTACCGTTTAACTTCATGAACACCTGGCCAGTAAAATCGCTGCAGAATTCGGTCGAGGGTCTTCTTTTGGCCCAAATCCCCCCCCCCCCCCCAAGTACATGCGCATGCGCTAAATCCATTACCAGCCTGCGATACGTCTGAGGTACCAGTAATTGTTCTACCATTTCCCCACGTATTTTCTCCACTCGGTAAAACAAATCCTGGTTCAACTCAAAGCGTGGCAACACTGTATCTGCCCCAGGTTGTTGGGGTTCCCCATTGACAAACCGTACATTTTCTCTGGTCCAGGCTAAAGAAAGGTTTCGGAGTTGCGCTGTACCAAAATTGTCACCTGATACATTCAAGTCTGACAACTCGGGTCACGGCGGCAAGTCTTCCACCTCTCCAGCCAATCCTTCTATGGGAGAATTCTCCCCCTCCTCCACCGGAGGGAAGGTTACTTCTACCGCCAGCACATCTTCCTCCGGGCCACCGGGTTCATGCCCCCCTTCTGGAGAATGTAACCTGGTTGCCTCTGGTACCGGCGGTTGCTCAGTGGATGGTACAACAGACAGCCACAGCACAGAAAACAACAGAAAGTCTCTTCCAGTTATCACTTTATAATGTAAATTAGTCACAACCCCCACCTCGTGGCACCGCCTCCCTGCTGGCGTGCTGATTACCACTAGTGCGGTGGGATAGTCTTTTAAGTCTCCATGTATACACAACACCCCAATTTTCCGACCCGTATAATCGCTGGAATGTATCCAGCTGGCTCGTACCAGGGTTACAAGACTCCCTGAGTCCAATAGGGCCACAGCCGGGGTACCCTCCATTTCCACCCGACACAAATGTTCCATATTAGGACCTTTCGGGGTGCCCATTGCACACATTGGTTCGGCATAGTGGGACTGGCGGTACCCAAAATTGGTGTCCATGGGCTCAGTCAGGTGGGGGCAATCAGCTCTCATATGACCTGGTTCCTGGCACCGCCAGCAGATTATGGGGCTCCTTACTTCCCCAGATAAGTCCGGAGCGGCCTTCCTGGGCTCCGCTCGCCGAACCAGGGGTGGGGACTTAGGGAACCTTCCTGTTACCTTTCGGGGGGTCCCTCCCTGTAACTCTTTGGTAGCCCCATACCTTTCTATGAGGTCAATCATCTGCATGGCATTAGTAGGGGATGCCTGTCCGACCCAGGTCTGGAGGGGGTGAGGCAAAGCCCTCCAAAATCTATCAGTCACTATGCGGTCCAGCATGGCTGTGGGGGACAACAATTCAGGCTGCAACCACTTTTGTAACAGGTGTAACAGGTCGTAATAGTGGGACCGGGCTGGCTTGGAGGGGGTAAACTCCCACTGGTGTACCCGCTGGGCCCGCACTAACACATTTACCCCAAGGCGTGCCAGTATCTCACCCTTGACGACCGTGTAGTCTGCCCTTTGCTCAGGGGGTAGGTCCTGATACGCTTTCAACGGTCCTGGGGTCAGAAACTGAGTGAGGACACCTGGCCAATGGTCCCAGGGTAGCTTCTCTCAGCGACTCCTTCGAACATCTCCAGATACGCCTCCACATCGTCCGATTTCTCCATTTTAGGAATCGCTGTACGAACCGCTTTCCGATTATCATGGATTCCCCGGTCAGCTCCTTTTGCTTGCACTGTCGTGATATGCTGTATCAACAGCTGATTGGTTTCCTGCTGCTGCTGCATAGCCTGCTGTCGCATGGCCTCCTGTTGCTGCCGCATAGCCTGTATGAGCGCTTTTACCGTGACCTCCATTTCTGGAAAGTTCCCCGCCTGGGTCTCTGCCACTTGTTTCACCCAGGACATAGGTTGGGGTACCAATCAAAAATCAAAACAGCCTGGCCTCACTGCTTCTGCCCGCATTCTCCACCAATTGTAGGGATTCGCTCTGGTAGGCAATATCCGGGCGGAAATAACGAGGCAACACACAGTCATAAAGTCCAATTCCAGTGGTTTTAATGGCCCTCAGTAACCAGCAGCTTTACAGAACATAAGGAAAACCAAACACATACTCCAGCTTGGAGAACCACTGGTCCCAGACTCACCCCTTGCACGGGTCGGGCGTAACTAAGCGGCTGCCAGGTCCTGCGGCATCCGCCAGGTGCCATTCCCGGGGTTCTTCCGAGTCTTGCTGTTATAGTCCTGCAGCACGGGAATCCTGTATACAAGTTTCAGGCTGAGACCACACAAGTTCCTGTAGCTTCCAGAAACACACACACTGTGACAATTACCAACCTCCATTACATAGGGCCTAACCCCTCCCACCAGTGAGGTAGACACCACATGGGCTGATCACGTGACCCTGACATCATCGCAGGTCCCGTCTTTAGGGAAAAACCCGGCCAAACATTAATCTGCTGGGAGAAACATATCTTCCATCCAGTAAAACACCCTTTACTGTACCACAATTACTGATAAGGCTGTGTTCACACAGTGCATTTTTGCAGGATTTTTTGCTGCTTTTTTTATGCAAGTTTTAAGCTGCGTTTTACAGTATCAGGAAAGTCTATGAGATTTCAGAAATCTCATGCACACATATTGGTTTTATTTCCCTGACTGATTTGGAAAACTGCTGCATTTTTAAAAACTGCAACATATCACTTTCAGCGGTTTGTTTCCACAAAAAAAAGGCAGAAAAAAAAATGCTGAAAGTGACATGTTGCAGTTTTTAAAAACGCAGCAGAAATCGCAGGTAGCAGTTTTTGGTGCAAAAATCTGAGAGTTAAAATCAGACTGTTTTTGGGAGGTGGAGGGCACTAAACTTTATCAACAAGAGACAACAGAACACAGCAAAACTTGCTTTTTGCAAGCAGCTTAAATGCAGCTTTAAAGTTTCATAAAAAAACAAAACGCAACATGTGAACATAGACTACGGACAGCGCCGCCTAAAAGAAAATGGTGGACAAGCTGCTAGATATCAGAAAAGTCACAATAACAATCAATGTCATAAATTCTGACAACCCCACATGTAGGCGCAGACCGTATGCCAGGGTTGTGTCAGCGCCATTCTGGATGGCAGGGCTCATAATGGACCTGTGTATGACCTTCTAGGGACCACCTAGTATTATCCCCCATAGTGACCCCTACATGACAGGCGGCAGCAGATCATCTGCTGACAGCACAGTGACATGATGAAGGTGCCAGGACTTGCAGGCATTGCTGGAGCCATGGCTTCCCCTGGAGGTGCACAGAGCAGTGCCAGCCCCCATTCCTCCCCCAAGATGCTGCACACATGTCATTACCTTTCTCTCCAACACAAAGACTCCTTGGATTAGTTCTCCCCGGTTATGCCGCCCCCATCATAAAGCAGCCCCGAGCCCCAGCCATGCACTTACACTATCCTCATCCAGGTAATGGTGAAGGCTGGCAGCGTGATGGGCAGGATCACCCAGCCTGGCTTCTTGGAGAGAGGCATGCTGGTGGCAAGGCTGCGGTGCCCTGCTGATGGCTGTCCTGGGCTTTGGCACTTCGCAGTAAAGTGCCCGGATCCAGGTAGAGGCTTCTCCCAAGCCGCTCTTCTCCCATAACCCAGGATGGCGCTCGCCAGTGCCCCCCGGCCCTTCGCAGGTTCCGATGGGCAGAAAGCTTCAGCCTTTCTGATCTCTGGGCCAAGGCACCAGCATCCCGGTCGAGGTACAGCCGAGGGACGTTTTCCGGGCTGTGATCCCCAGCAGCCACTGCCAGAACACTGAGGCAGGAACTGAACTCGGCGCCTCAGCGAGGAGGGGGCGGGGCCTGCAGTGTGTCGTGTTTCTGCATCCGGCTCCCTGTGCAGTTCACGTGACAGCACTGAATACGAGACCCCCGCAGCAGCCAGAATACTGAGGTGGGTGAGGAGCTGGGTGGGGAGGTGTTACACTTCGGGTGCCGGAAGCGAGAGTGGACCCACTGGGCCGCGACGCCGAACCCTCCCCGAGTGAGCGCACCAAGTGGACCGACCCCTATACAGGGATCGTTAGGGAACAGACTCGGGGAGTTCAAGCGCCACGGCAGCCAGGACCAGGGGTCGGCTCAAGAGGGTGAGCGATGAAGAGGAGTAGTGGGAGATCCGGGGAGGAGACGGGTACACCGGGATCCGTAGGCGGAAGGAGTGGAGGATGGAACGGCGGGACCAGCAGGAGGCAGGAAAGGGAGCAACACTAAAAGGAGAGAGGACACAGAGGGTTAAACAGCGGACAGGAGCAGGAGACACAGCGATAACACGATGGCACAGCTGGAAGCACGGAGACAGGGAGCAAAGGGACAGGGAGCCCAAAGGCAGGCAGCACAAAGGGTAAACAGGAAAGCGGCTGCTACTGCAGCAAGCACGGCCTAGACACAAGAGGAAATAACTCAATAGTCAGGCGCCTCCCCTAGGGGAGGGCGGCCTGAAATACCTAGTGGAGGACGCTGATAGGTCGGGCGGGGATCCTAGCAGGTCACGCCGACAGACTGCCATAGGCGCACGATCTACCCCTCCGGCGCGTGCGCAGAGGTACCATGCGCGCGGCCGAGGGGAGTGGAGGAGGACGTCGGGAGACCAGCTGCCGGAAAGCGCGCAGAGCGGGGGCGCGCGTCAAGGCAGAGACTGAGGAGGAAGCCGGCCCAGGAGCGGGAGCGGTGAGTACAGCCGGGGAGCGGGGAGCGGTGCTAACAGTACCACCTCTCTTACCCTCCCCTCCACTGCGTCTGGCTAAAAACCTCTTAAGAATGCGTGGAGCATTGATGTTCTCCCGTGGCTCCCAAGATCTTTCCTCGGGACCGAAACCCTTCCAATCAATTAGGAAAAGAGTTTTACCCCTGACTTTTTTCGAGGCCAAAATGTCTCTTACCTCAAAGATATCATCAGAACAGACAGGTAGAGGAGAAGGGTTGGGAGCCGGGTGGAACCGATTCAAGACAACTGGTTTAAGGAGAGAGACGTGGAAGGAGTTGGGGATCCGAAGCGAGACGGGCAACTCCAATTTGTAAGACACGTTGTTTATGCGTTTGAGAATCTTGAAAGGTCCAATGTAGCGAGGTCCCAGTTTGTAAGAAGGGAGCTTTAGCCTAATGTACTTGGCCGAAAGCCAAACTTGTTGACCCGGGAGGTAGATCGGAGAGTCCAAGCGTCTTTTGTCTGCGTGTCTTTTCATGCGCTCCCCAGACTTTTCGAGAGCCTCCTTGGTCTCAGACCAGATTTTAGAGAACTCCAGGGTCAGAGAATCTGCTGAAGGCACACCAGAGGTAGTGGAAATAGGTAGCGGGATACCAGGATGCATCCCAAACACAACGAAGAATGGAGATTTGGCTGAAGACTCGCTGGGGTGATTATTGTAGGAGAACTCTGCCCAGGGGAGGAGATGGACCCAGTTATCCTGATGAGCGTTGGTGAACTGCCGTAAATATGTCGCTAGTACCTGATTAATGCGTTCCACTTGGCCATTGGACTGAGGATGGTACGCGGAGGAAAAGTCCAACCTTACTTCCAGAAGTTTACATAAGGCCCTCCAGAATCGCGAGGTGAATTGTACGCCTCGATCAGACACAATATGCTTCGGAAAGCCGTGGAGGCGAAAGATGTGCTGGATAAAAGTCTTCGCCAACTCTGGGGCGGAGGGCAAGGCTGGAAGAGGCGTGAAATGGGCCATCTTGGAGAAGCGGTCGACAGTTACCAGGATAGTAGTATATCCGGAAGAGTCAGGTAGATCCGTAATGAAATCCAAAGCGATATGTTGCCAAGGGACTGAGGGGATCGGCAGGGGAAGCAGAAGGCCGGAGGGTGATCGCCTAGGAACCTTGACCTTGGCACAAGAGGAACAGGATGCCGTGAAGTCAGACACGTCCTGGTGGAGAGTGGGCCACCAGTAAAAACGAGCAATGAGCTCCATCGTCTTTTTGACTCCGACATGTCCAGAAACTTTAGAGGAATGTCCCCAATGCAGTACCTTTCTCCTGTCTGCCTCGGGCACGTAGGTCTTGCCTGGGGGAGGAGTAATCAGTCTCACCGGGGCCACCGTGATGATCTTGGCAGGATCAATGATGTGAGTCGGTTCCTCCACCAAATCAGAAGACTGCAGAGACCGGGACAAGGCATCCGCCTTGAAGTTCTTTGGCCCGGGGCGGAAATGCAGCTTGAAATCGAACCGAGCGAAGAATAGAGACCATCTGGCTTGTCGAGGATTAAGTCTCTGGGCCGACTGGAGATATGCCAGGTTCTTGTGGTCGGTAAAGATGGTAAACGGGTGGACCGACCCCTCAAGGAGGTAGCGCCACTCCTCCAACGCCAATTTTATGGCCAGCAGTTCACGATCCCCGATGGAGTAGTTACACTCTGCTGGAGAGAAGGCTTTTGAAAAGAACCCGCAGGTAACCAGTCGGCCAGACGGGGATCTCTGAGAAAGCACTGCACCTGCTCCGATGGAAGAGGCATCCACCTCCAAAATGAATGGCTTGGTAGCCTCGGGTCGGTGTAAAACAGGTGCCGTTGCAAAGGCTTGTTTCAGACAGGAGAAGGCCTCTTCAGCCTCCGGAGACCAGGACGAGGGACTGACGTTTTTGCGAGTGAGACTGGAGATAGGTCTGATGACGGATGAAAAATGTGGCACAAATTGGCGATAATAATTGGCGAAACCGAGGAACCTTTGAATCGCCTTGACTCCCACCGGCCGGGGCCACTGAAGAATTGCCGACAGCTTTCCAGGATCCATCTCCAGACCAGAATCAGAAACAATGTACCCCAAAAAGGGTAAGGAAGACTGCTCAAAGAGACACTTCTCCAGCTTCGCGTAGAGGTGATTCTCCCGTAGGCGTTGTAGAACCAGTCGGACGCTCCTCCTGTGAGAAGCCAGATCCGAGGAAAAAATAAGGATGTCGTCCAGATACACCACCACGCAGGAGTATAGTAGATCTCGGAAGATATCGTTGACGAATTCCTGGAACACCGCGGGAGCGTTGCAGAGACCGAAGGGCATGACCAGATATTCGTAATGTCCGTCCCGGGTGTTGAAGGCGGTCTTCCACTCGTCACCCGGACGGATGCGGACGAGGTTGTAGGCCCCGCGTAAATCCAACTTCGAGAAGATGCGGGCCCCACGCAGCCGATCAAAGAGTTCTGGGATGAGAGGCAAGGGATACTTGTTTTTTACAGTAATGTCGTTCAAACCCCGGAAATCGATGCAAGGACGGAGAGAACCGTCTTTCTTCTTCACAAAGAAAAACCCAGCTCTGGCAGGCGAAGAAGACTTCCGTATGAATCCTCTGGCTAAATTCTCACGAATGTACTCAGACATGGCCGCAGTCTCAGCTGGGGACAAGGGATAAATTCGCCCACGAGGCGGAATGGTCCCGGGTCGTAGCTCGATAGGGCAATCATAGGGGCGATGCGGAGGGAGGATCTCCGCCTCCTTCTTATCAAACACGTCAGAGAACGACCAGTATGCGGCTGGTAAGCCTCCAGGACCCGAGGGGACTGGAGGAGAATTGACTGGACGCACAGACCTCAGGCATCTCTCCTGGCAGGGATGTCCCCAGCGGAGGACCTCCCCGGAACGCCAATTCAGGACGGGTTCGTGTGTTCGAAGCCAGGGTAGGCCAAGTAGCAAGGCATGGCCTAAGTCGGGAAGAACGTAGAATGCGATCCGCTCCCGGTGCAAGGCCCCGATTTGCAGACATACCTCCTCCGTAACCAGGGACACGGACTCCTGTAGGGGTCTTCCATCTACGGAGGCGATAACACGCGGAGTTTTTAGGGTAATAACGGGAATCCGGTACTTCCTCACCTCCTTCAATCTCATGAAGTTCCCCGCCGCGCCCGAGTCCACATAGGCCACCTCCGAGCCACGTCTCTGACCAAAAACCAGCTGAACCGAAAGGGTAAGGGGATGAGAGGAGTGAGATACACCTAGGTCGGCCTCTCTTACCTGCCCTAGGTGGAGGAGTTTCCCGGCCTCTCAGGACAAGAACGCAGGAAGTGGGATGCGCTGCCACAATACAGGCATAAACCCTCCATCAGTCTCTCCTTACGGCGCTGTTCAGCCAACTTGACTCGATCCACCTGCATCGGCTCCGGTGCCAGACTGGAGGACGGACCAGGAGGACGGGGACTGGACGGCCTGTGAAAAGAAGCAGATGGTCTGAGCGGACGCCTCTCTCTCGCAGCCTCTCTAGCGCGTTCCTGGAACTGGAAGTCGACTCGTGTGGCCAGAGAAATAAGATCCTCCAGGGTGGTCGGGGTATCACGCCCTGCCAGTTCGTCTTTGATTTTGCCGGAGAGACCACGCCAGAAGGCCCCGACCAACGCCTCGTTATTCCACCCCAACTCAGAGGCCAAGGTACGGAACCGGATGGCATATTGTCCGACCGTAAGGGTACCCTGAGTGAGGCAGAAAAGGGACTCCGTGGCGGAGGCTACCCGACTGGGCTCGTCAAAGACTCTACGGAAAGTGTCCATGAAGTTCTGGACACTAGAGACTACGGGGTCGTCCCGCTCCCACAGAGGATTCACCCAGGAGAGGGCCTCTCCCTCCAAATGGGACACAATAAAGGCCACCTTGGCCCGATCTGTGGGATACTGTTGGGGCAATAGTTCGAAATGCAACCTGCATTGATTTAGGAAGCCCCTGCACAACTTTGGGTCGCCGCCATACCGGGGCGGTTTACCCAGCCTGGGTGACGGGGTAGGTACGGAATCGGAACCGTGGGACGGATTGCGTGCGGCAGCCGACTGCAGGGACAGCAACCGGTCGTCGACCGAGGCCATGTAAGAGAGGATGTGGGATTGGGTGTCTCGCTGTTGAACCAGCTCCTGCTGGAGGCTGGCCAGTTGGGAGGCGTTGCCAGGGTCAGCGGCCTGTAAGGCCGACAGGCGGGAATCCATGGTCTTCATAAAAGACCATGCACCAAGCGCACCAAGTGGACCGACCCCTATACAGGGATCGTTAGGGAACAGACTCGGGGAGTTCAAGCGCCACGGCAGCCAGGACCAGGGGTCGGCTCAAGAGGGTGACCGATGAAGAGGAGTAGTGGGAGAGGAGACGGGTACACCGGGATCCGTAGGCGGAAGGAGTGGAGGATGGAACGGCGGGACCAGCAGGAGGCAGGAAAGGGAGCAACACTAAAAGGAGAGAGGACACAGAGGGTTAAACAGCGGACAGGAGCAGGAGACACAGCGATAACACGATGGCACAGCTGGAAGCACGGAGACAGGGAGCAAAGGGACAGGGAGCCCAAAGGCAGGCAGCACAAAGGGTAAACAGGAAAGCGGCTGCTACTGCAGCAAGCACGGCCTAGACACAAGAGGAAATAACTCAATAGTCAGGCGCCTCCCCTAGGGGAGGGCGGCCTGAAATACCTAGTGGAGGACGCTGATAGGTCGGGCGGGGATCCCAGCAGGTCACGCCGACAGACTGCCATAGGCGCACGATCTACCCCTCCGGCGCGTGCGCAGAGGTACCATTCGCGCGGCCGAGGGGAGTGGAGGAGGACGTCGGGAGACCAGCTGCCGGAAAGCGCGCAGAGCGGGGGCGCGCGTCAAGGCAGAGACTGAGGAGGAAGCCGGCCCAGGAGCGGGAGCGGTGAGTACAGCCGGGGAGCGGGGAGCGGTGCTAACAGGAGGTTGGCAGGAGGGCAAGCGGGCCCCGACTATAGCAAAAAAAAATACAAAAATTTGCCTTGTCTGTCACACTTTATAATGAGGCAATTTACCCTGGGCTGGTGGGCCCCCCCCACACCACTGGGCCCTGGGCAACCGCCCAGATTGACCTTATTATATAATCCGCCACTGGGGTACATAATTATTACTGAATGGGGACACAGAGGAGCATCATTGCTGTACTGTATTTTATTTTGGGGGATACTGTTACCATATAATAAAAGGGAGGTACTATTATTGTAGAATTGGAGGAAAAGTGGCAATGGTGACCAGGAAGCAATAATCCATAGATGTCTGTGTGTTACACTCTGAAAAGACGAGTCCTGACAGGGAGAAGTCAGAGCAGTCTGCGCTGGATGAAGAAAAGAGAACATTAATTACTTCAATTGGAGACATCGCTGGGGAGCATCTTGAGCTACCTATACTATATATACTGATACCTTCCACTATTCGGTCATTATATGGGGGCACCAGCAGTGTTAGTACAGTGATTCCTATTAATAATCACTATAATGATATGATTTGGTCACTATTTGCTGGTCATACAGTCATGGTGTAGCGGCATAATTTGTTTCTTGTATGTAGTAGTATTGGTACACTGCGTGCAAAACTACTAACCCTTTTCCACCAAGGGTGGTTTGCACGTTAATGACCGGGCCAATTTTTACAATTCTGACCACTGTCCCTTTATGAGATAATAACTCTGGAACGCTTTTGTGGATCCCAGTGATTCTGACATTATTTTTCTCGTGACATATTGTACTTCAAGTTAATGGTAAAATTTCGTTCATATAATTTGTGTTTATTTGTGCAAAAAAACGGAAATGTGGCAAAAATTTTGAAACTTTTGCAATTTTCCAACGTTGAGTTTTTATGCCCTTAAATCACAGAGATATCGCACACAAAAAACTTAATAAGCATTTATCATGGTGATGTCGGAAACGAGTCGCTAATCCCGCCCATCATCGCACCCATCACATGAGTTCAAGGTGCCAATGGGTTAGCATGACAACCCGGGACCTGCAAGTTTATCCGTAAAATTAAAAAATCATATTTTTTCCACAAAAATGATCTTTTCAGCCCCAATTGTTATTTTCCCAAGAGCAACAGGACCACAAAAGTTATTGAGCAATTTGTCCTGAGTACGCTGACACCCCATATGTGGGGGTAAACCACTGTTTGGGCACATGGCAGAGCTCGGAAAGGAATGAGCGCCGTTTGACTTTTTCAACGCAGAATTGGCTTGACGCCATATCGCATTTGGAGAGCCCCTGATGTGTCTGAATAGTGGAAACCCCCCACAAATGACACCATTTTGGAAACTAGACCCCCCCAAAGGAACTTGTCTAGATGTGTTGAGCACTTTGAACCCCCAAGTGCTTCACAGAAGTTTATAACGCCCGGGCGTGAAAATAAAAAAATCATATTTTTTCCACAAACATGATCTTTTAGTCCCCAATTTTTTTTTATTTTCCCAAGGGTAACAGGAGAAATTGGACCCCAAAAGTTGTTGTCCAATTTGTCCTGAGTACATTGATACCCCATATGTGGGAGAAAACTACTGTATGGGCACACATCGGGGCTCGGAAGGGAAGTAGTGATGTTTTGGAATGCAGACTTTGATGGAATGGTCTGCGGGTGTCATGTCACATTTGGAGAGCCCCTGATGTGCCTTAACTGTGGAAACCCCCCACAAGTGACCCCTTTTTGGAAAGTAGACCCCCAAGGAACTTATCTAGATGTGTTGAGCACTTTAAACCCCCAAGTGCTTCATAGAAGTTTATAACGCCGGGCGTGAAAAAAAAAAAAATTTTTTTTCACAAACATGATCATTGCAACCAGGGGCGTACACTGACAGCTTGGGGCCACTGTGCACGAAATGTGTCTGGGCCCCCCTTCCTTTTGTGGCGTCAAAGTTACAGATATACACATATATATATATATGCATATATATAGCCACACACACATACATGTATATATTACATAGTCTCCTTTATTATGTATATTGCTGTCCCTTACACAGTGCCCTCTCGTTATGTACAGCACCGTCCCTACATATTAGATTATACAGAGCCCTGTTTTCTGTTTTTTTATTACATACCATCCTGTCTTGTTAGCTGTATAATGCAATGATGGCTGATAGAGCATGGGAAAGCTTCCTTTCTAATGAAGGAGCTGATGGACTGGTAGTCTGGTCACCGGCTCCTTGATCAGCAGTCATTTTATATCTAAAAAGAGAGGGGACTATGTAATAAAAGAAGGTGCTGTTAATAACAAAATTAACAAGAATACACTATGTAAGAGACAGCACTATACATAACAGCAGAGGATCTATATAATAAGGGACGGCACCATATGTAACTAGGGAGGATCGTACGTAATAAGGGACGGTGTTATACATAATAAAAGAGAAAACTGTAACTAAGGATGGTGTTACACAGAATTAGTGAGTACACTATATGATAAGGGACTGTGTTATACATAATAAGTACGTGCACTATATGCTAAGGGATTGTGTTATACAAAATAAGCGATAATGTCTTCCCCCACACCCCTCATTGTCCTCCTCCCCCAGATCCCATTATTGTCCTCTCCCCCACCCCATCATTACCCTCTTCACCACCTCCATCATTTTCTTCTCTCCCACCACTCCCATTATTGCCCATTCCCCGCCTCCATTATTTCCTCCTTCACCACCCCCATTATTGCCCTTTCCACCACCTCCATTTTTGCCTTCTCCCCACCACCCCATCATTGCCTTCTTCCCATCACCCCATCATTGCCTTCTCCATCACCCCCATCATTGCCTTCTCCCCATCACTGCCTTCTGCCCATCACTCCCATTATTTCCTTCTCCCCATCACTCCTATCACTGCCTTCTCCCCATCACTCCCATCATTGCCTTCTCATCATCACTCCCATCATTGCCTTCTCGTCATCACTCCCATCATTGCCTTCTCCATCACCCCATCATTGCTTTCTCATCATCACTCCCATCATTGCCTTCTCCATCACCCCATCACTGCCTTCTACCCATCACCCCAATCATGGCCTTCTCCCCATCACCCCATCATGGCCTTCTCCCGATCATGGCCTTCTCCCGATCATGGCCTTCTCCCCATCATGGCCTTCTCCCCATCATGGCCTTCTCCCCATCATGGCCTTCTCCCCATCATGGCCTTCTCCCCATCATGGCCTTCTTCCCATCATGGCCTTCTCCCCATCATGGCCTTCTCCTCCACCTACACACACACACACATACATACATGCACACACATACTACATATACACATACATACATACATACATACACACACACACACATCTACACACACACAGCAGTGACAGCACCTCACCTGTCCGTGTCCGCAGCATCACCGCCTCCGCCCTCCTCCTGCTTCCTCGCTCTGGCACATCGGCGGCGCATCATTGCCTTCTCCATCACCCCCATCATTGCCTTCTCCCCATCACTGCCTTCTCCCCATCACTCCCATCATTGCCTTCTCATCATCACTCCCATCATTGCCTTCTCATCATCACTCCCATCATTGCCTTCTCCATCACCCCATCATTGCTTTCTCATCATCACTCCCATCATTGCCTTCTCCATCACCCCATCACTGCCTTCTACCCATCACCCCAATCATGGCCTTCTCCCCATCACCCCATCATGGCCTTCTCCCGATCATGGCCTTCTCCCCATCATGGCCTTCTCCCCATCATGGCCTTCTCCCCATCATGGCCTTCTCCCCATCATGGCCTTCTCCCCATCATGGCCTTCTCCCCATCATGGCCTTCTCCCCATCATGGCCTTCTCCTCCACCTACACACACACACATACATACATGCACACACATACTACATATACACATACATACATACATACATACACACACACACACATCTACACACACACAGCAGTGACAGCACCTCACCTGTCCGTGTCCGCAGCATCACCGCCTCCGCCCTCCGCCTGCTTATCGGCGGCGCAGGTGAATGATGACGTAATTCAGTAGCGCTGCTCTCTGTGTCAGACAGGAAGCGCTGGCTTCGGGCAGGAAGGATCCTTGTAGCTCCGCTGCTATTTTCTCTTGCAGGCAGTGGAGCTGCTGGAATCGCTCCCTGCCCGCCGCACATGAGGGCAATCTGGCCAAGGGCCCCCTGGAGCCTCGGGCCCAGAGAAACCGGCCAGATTGCCCTCATCATTAGCCACCCTGCAGAGCCCCCCTGGAGCCTCTGGGCCCTGGTGCAGTCGCACCGGTTGAACTGGCGGTATGTCCGCCCATGGTTTGGAATTTTTAGCCATTATTAGTGTAAGTTATTGCTCTGGCAGCAGTAATTGTCCTGTAACAGACGCTGTGTGAGTGGTGACACTGGCAGGAGTGTGAACAGGGCTCTGTAATACTGTGATCAGCCCTCCTTGGTGGAAAATACCTTCATCGGACTACAACTCCCAGCATTCTATCAAACAAACAAGATCATATAGATATTTTTAAGTTTTGGAAGGCATTTTGTCAGCAAAGTTATAACCAAACTTTATTCAAAACAAGTACATGTCAGTATGACAGTTTGAAAAAAAAATCCGCTTTGTTTTTATTTATTTTTTTATTTATTTTTTTTCACAGTGTCAGTACAATGACGGCGAGGCCTAGTTTGTGTAATTTTTTTTTTTTTTTTTAAACATTTTAGTGGCTTTTGGATTTTTTTATTAGGGGGCGTTTAAACTATGGATTAAATAATTTTAGATTTTGATTGATCGCTCCAAAATGCATCATATGAGTTTATTTTTAAAATGTTAATTACTTTTTAACGTTCTATTATTATTTTTGTTTATTCCCTCGGGGGACTTGAACCTTTGACAGTTCAGCAATATATAAGAAAACTTCTGATCTCCTGTGGAGCCCAGCCGGTGGCTTCATGGGAGCACCAAGATGGCGGCACTAGGGGACCTCTGTCGGTGACTTTTCAGCTCCCCACCATCTTGTCATGGAGGGGGTGGATTGGGTAGTATAAATAAAAACGTCAGATAAAGCCACAAAACATGAGCCCTCGCTCAGCTCCAGATCCCGAAAAATGGAAACGCTGAGGGTCTCTGAAAAAGACGACAAACGCAAAATCTTTTCTTAAAAATTTTGGGAATTTTTTTTCACCACTGAAATAATAAAAAACCTATCCATGTTTGGTATCTGCGTACTTGTACTGACCGGCGGATTCATATTCTTCGGTTAGTTTTATCATATAGTGAACATGGCAAATAAAAATTAAAAAAAAAACAAAAAACAATTGAGTAAATGCACTTTTTTTTTTGCAATTTCTTGGGGATTTTTCCCCCCGTTTTCCAGTACACCATCATGGCCTTCTCCCCATCTCCCCATCATGGCCTTCTCTCCCCATTACCCCCATCATGGCCTTCTCTCCCCATCACGGCCTTCTCCCCATGTCCCCATCATATCATTGCCTTCTCCAGGGCCAGGCTCCACCTACACACACACAGCACACACACACACACACAGCAGCACCTCTCACCTGTCACACACACACCCAGCAGCACCTCTCACCTGTCACACACACACACACCAGCTCCTCTCACCTGTCCGCAGCATCGCCCGCTCTTCCTCGCTCTGGCACAGCAGCGGCCACTGAATGATGACGTCATTCAGCAGCGCTCCTCTCTGTGTCAGAGACAGGAAGCGCGGGCGGGACAGATCCTTTCAGCTCCGCTGCCATTTTCTCTTTCTGGCAGCGGAGCTACTTGGATCGCTCCCTGCCCGCCGCACATGAGGGAAATCTGGCCAGGGGCCCCTGGAGCCTCGGGTTCGGAGAAACCGGCCATATTGCTCTCATCATTAGCTGCACTGCAGGGCCCCCCATGGCAGTACCGGATCGCAGCTCTGAATCTTTCCGGTTAGGGGTACCGGCTGCTTTTTTAACAAGCGGTTCCATCGAACCGGGGAGAACCGGCCGAATCCCACCCCTGCATTTAGGCACATACCAGGATGGGAGACCATATACTAATTTAAATGCTCGCCACCCGGGAGTAGAACGGGTTCATAGGCTAGTATTATAGATCAGGGGGAGGAGTAGATTGATATATAATGTAGTTGTGTGAGGTGAGAAAACATTTAGTGTTACCTAGGTTTTAATCATTGATTCCTTTGCTTTTTCTTGGATTTTCGGGCCAGATAGCGGTACTGTGACGTGGACCCGTCCTGTGTGACACGGCTTGCAGGCCGGTAACTAAAACAACAAGACAAGGGGTAGGGAAACAGTTACAACGGTAGGCCCTGCGATAGGGAAAAGGGATGTGGAGACCTCCTGCACTCCCCTGAGTCAGTGTCCCTAACACTCCTAAGGTTCCCTATGCCGGTTCCGCACCGGGCGCCGATCACGAACCTGTCGCCCTAGCACACTCTACACCTATCCCTTGCTAGGGACCTGGGTGGTGCAGCACTGGCCCCACCGCTGTACTAATACATGCTAAGTAGAAAACACAAACAGGGAAACACAACTTAGCTTTACTCTGTTGCACTTGCTCCTGGCAACAGAGTCCACCACCAGCATGCAGCTCGCGTCCTGAATCGCTGCCACCAAGCTCTGTCAGAGCTAAGGAAATCGCCTATGACTCCTTTCACACCAGAGTCTGTCAGAGCTGCTCTCCAGCTCCTTCCTCCACCAAGGATGGTTGAAATGAACACTATCACCAACACTGCTTGCAACACCTGTGACTCTTTTATAGCAGAGCCAGCAATCACCCCTGTATTATAATCATGTGTACTAAACTAAAGAAACTAGAGTGCAATGACGCTCACCACCACCGGGGGGAAAACTTAGAACAAACGACACACAGTGCAATAATCCTAATGGCCACCGGGGTCAAAAACACCTTAAGCACAGCTTAAGGGAAAAAAAAAAAAAAAAGGTTACCTGTGCTTTATATCAGTCCTGATCCAGCATGGATCATGACAGGTACTATCACTAACTGACATATTTCTTTGTACAAGTGTATACAGAGGTAACTGTCAACCACGGATATTACTGCCCACTGGACCGCAAATCCCAGAAAGAGCAGAAGTTTAAATGATTAACCCCTTCATGACCTCTGACACATATATACATCATAGGTTGTGTCCCTGCATTACCTGCAGGCTATTATTGTGAGCCCTCATGTCTTTAGGCACAAGAGAGCTGATCTGATCTGATCAGCTGTCATGTGCCCCTAACAGCCGTGGATGTAATCACGATCCACCCGTGGCTGTTAACCTCTTAAATGCTGCTGTCAATTTCCAACGGCAGCATTTATCATGGTCATGTCGGAAACGCGTCACTAATCCCACCCATCAGCGCGCCCGTAACATGAATTCAAGGTGCCAATTGGTTAGCATAACAACCCGGGTCTGCAAGAGACCCCTGTGGTTGTCACTGCTGATCTGCTAGGTGCGCAGCCCTAAGGCCGGCGCTTGTAGCAGATAGCAGGGCTGAAGCGAACAGATGATTGCAGCTTCAAGTCTCCTAAATAGACTATTGAAGCAAGTAAAAAATTAGAAAAAAGTTTTTAAAAATATTAAAAGAATTAAAATAATAAAAGCTCAAATCACCCCCCTTTTGCCCCATTCAAAATAAAAGAAAAAACAAAAAAATTCAAATACACACTTATTTGGCATTGCTGCATTCAGAAAAACCTGATCTATCAAATATAAAAACAATTTTAATCCGATCGATAAATGGTGTAATGAGAGAAAAAAAATCAAAACTCTAGAATTAAGTTTCTTTGGTCGCCGCAACATCGCAATAACAGGCGATCAAAAGATCATATCTGCACAAACATGGTATCATTGAAAACGTCTGCTTGACACGCAAAAAATAAGCCCTCACCCAACCCAAGATCCTAAAAATTGGAAACGCTATGGGTCTAGGAAAATGGCGCCATTGTTTTTTTTATTTTTTACCATCTTTATATTTTTTTTCACCACTTACCATAAATAAAAAAAGAACCTAGACATGTTTGGTGTATGAGAACTCGTAATGAGCTGTAGAGTCATAACGGCAGGTCAGTTTTAGCATTTAGTGAACACGAGTTATTGCGCGCCCTTGTGATTACGAACGTCGCAATGGGGTGTAACCACGCAGCAGACTGACCTCGCAATGGGGTGTAACCATGCACCAGACTGACCTCGCAATGGGGTGTAACCACGCACCAGACTGACCTTGCAATGGGGTGTAACCACGCACCAGACTGGCGTATGTGCAGACTAACAGCAAACATAAATACCTGGTGTACCTCTCCTGCCACTCCTACCTTGTGTATGAAAAAGCTCTGTCGTTAATACTGTTTGGGTAGAGCTATCCGATAGCGCTCTCCATGAAGAAAGTGCACGGGGAGAGCTATCCCATAGCTCTATTCCTAAAGGAAATGAACAGGTAGAGCTATCCGATAGCGCTATCCCTCAATGTTCCTGAGTGTAAGCTATTTCACATGGTTGAGCGCACTTGGGATCTGCCCCCAAGGCCCTGCCCATGCCCAATGTTTGGTCCGTAGACCGCGGCTAGGAGTTAGTCCCGCTTTTGTGTGCAACTTTTTTTTGGGCTTTTACAGTTGTTAAAAGTCTTAATAAAAGACTTCTTTGTACACACAGTGACTGCGTCCTCTTCTGGACCCATGTTGATTACTTCATCACTGGCATCAGGCATAAGGATCATGGTGCTTTTGAGGATCTCTCGCTTTTCCACCACGGGTGCGTGAGGAGTGACATCAGTCACAGTTTTTGTTTTGTCCTCATGCTTTCCTGTAATGTAGAATATTGAAATTGGGTTAAAATCCCACCAAAGACATTTGCAAGGAGTTTGTGTGGGTTACCTCCAGATTCCTCCCACACTGCAAAGACATACTGATGGGGAATTATGATTGTAAGCCCCAATGGGGACAGTGATAACAATGTAAGTAAAGTTGTGGAATTAATGGAGAATGGAGAAGTCTGTAATTTTTATTGTAGATACACTTCAACTCTGAGAGACAGAATCTTAAAAAAAAACCAGAAAATCCCATTTTATGATTTTTACATAACCAATTTGCATTTTAGTGCATGAAGTAAGTAACGCATCTTATGGAGCCTCTCCTCAGCTGCCCTGGCTGTGTTTTTTGGGTCATTGTCATGATGTTAGAACCAGCTATGACCCATCTTTAACGTTCTTACTGAGGGAAGGAGGTTGTTGGCTAAAATCTCCCGATACATGACCCCATCTATCCTCCCTTCAATATGGTGCTGTCGTCTTGTCCCCTTTCCAGAAAATGGAATGAATGAACCGTTGTCATATGCCGGTTTCGGTGAATGACAACTTACTGTAGAGACTGGTACATAGAGATGAATCTCCGCCATTGCTACTTTATCACCCTGAGGAATATTGATCTCATGGTTTCTAAGAGTATCATGGCACTTCTAGTTTAATGCATTTGCAATTAAGGACATACCTGGTCGGTTTACAAGTTATGATGTATTGGTGCTGCATACATTGCTGACACTACACCACAGACGGCGCTTGCTGCCCCACGCTTCCTGCTCATCTTAGGACCTCTGCCTGGTCCCTGCCAGACCGGACTTCTACATATGGCACTTTAGCCTCTCCTGCACATTCATACTGCTGTGATTGCTTCTTTTTCTCTTGTGCTTTAAGTGAGGTTTGAAAAAGACTCGACATACGGTCGAAACGTTACCTCAACGCACTATTCCCCTGTGGTGTCTTCAATAAGAAAACATTTTTTGCATTAAAAATCAAAATTTCCCAGAGTTCAGCTGTTTTCTCTTCACTGAACCTCCGCTGTTAGGCAGGTGGACAGGAAAGGGGATTACACAGGGGCTCTCCAGGATCATCTATTTATCTCTTCAATTTGTCGCCTGTCAGCATTTTAAGTGTGTGTCTTGTGTTAGTCCTTTTATAAATGGTTAATAAAGGTTTATATTTTAATTAATGGGGTCTTCATATGTGAGCTGATTCCGGAACTTTCTCAGAATCATCCTTACTACATGAGGCAAGATCACGTACAGAGCCCCAGACCGAGGAAGATTGACCTGTCATCTTGTGTTTCCTCCATTTTCTAATAATTGTGCCAACAGCTGTTGCCTTCTCACCAATTGCCTATTGTGCTGTAGCCCATCCCAGCCTTGAACAGGTCTACAATTTTGTCCCTGATGTCCTTAGACTTCATTTTGGTCTTGGCCATGGTGGAGAGGTTGGAGTGTGATTGAGTGTGTGGACAGGTGTCTTTTATACAGGTCTGCGAGAGCCAGAATTCTTTCTGGTTAGAAGGTGATCAAACACTTATTTCATGTAATAAAATGCAAATCAGTTATCTAAAAATTATAAAATAAATACAGAAAACCACATTGTAAGATTCCATCTCTCACAGGTGAAGTGTACCTACAATAAAAATTACAGACCTCTCCATTCTTTGTAGGTGGGAAAACATGCAAAATTGGCATTGCGTCAAATACCGTATATACACGCGTATAAGCCGAGATTTTCAGCCCATTTTTTGGGCTGAAAGTCCCCCTCTCGGCTTATACACGAGTCATATACGCCAGGGAGTCGGCGGGAGAGGGGTAGCGGGGGTGTCAGCACATACTGACCCCCTCTGGCGTGTCTCTACAGACCCCCTGCTTGTCCCACGGTCTCAGGCGCCTGCCTTCAGCGGTCACGTGGTAACGCTCTTTAAAGACATGAATGTGCGCATATTCGGGGGGTGTGCCCCCAATAATGGCAGCACACCCCCCCCATCATATCTATATATTATTCACTATATTGAGGGTATTATGGAAAGTCCATGATTTCTTACTGGCGTAGACTGGTCTGTTGTCCCGGGTCGTATCCGGTTGAAGGTCAGAGCGATCTCTTGGACCGTCATAGACTCTACATGCCGTTTATAGACATGGAGTCACTTCCTGACCTTTTGGGAAATCCGCTGATTCTGCTGTTCTGCAGGCAGGTTATTAGATGAGTCTTCATATTCTCATGCTGGAACTTAGCTGTGGGTTCACCGTCATCTGCCATAAGCTCATAGGCAAACGCTATAGCATATAAGCCACAGTCGTACCCTTTCGTCTGCTGATCCACATCGATAAACCTCAGATGTTTCAGGGGATTGTCGACCACTTTACTGTACATATTGATAATCTGCTGACGGATGGAAGGAGACAGATTCCTAGTCCTGACGCTGTCGGCCACAAAGTTTTGGCCATTTTTATAGCAGGTTGTCAGCCAGTGCACCCTGTCCTCATCATAGTGGATTTGTACAGCATTCTTCAGTACTCTGTACCCTGGTACCATAAGAGCACCGGGGGGCTGCAGGCCATCAAAACCCTTAAACTGTCGCTGCAGCAGGTCCTGGGCCATGATGATGATCTCTTCATCCAGGAAACCTTCCTCTCCTTTGCTCACCAGGTTGAATAAGACTCCTGGAGGCAGGTTCCCAATATCGGGCATCTCCACTTGTGGAGTGGCTATCTCCGGGGTCACTTCTCTAAGTTGATCAGTAACGTTTTCTGTAGCCGCTCTCTTGGCTGGTGGCAGCATCTCAGGCTTACTGTTAGAGGAGATGGCCACATCCTTATCTGTTTCAATATCGATGACGACATCATCTGGACCGGGAGAAGAAATGTTGGTGTTCTCAAGGTCATCTGTCTTTTTGACCATTGGTCCATCCTCATTTTTACCTGTTAAAAAGATCAAAGAAATCAATTTTTTAGAATAAAATATTCTCCATATTTCTTATGGATTATTACGTCTACTGCTCCTTTACTTCGCAGCCGCCCACTGTAGATAAGCGTTGGCGCTTGCTGAGCTCTATGCAGCGCCGACGTTGGTCTTGCAGCGCTCATGACCCCCAGGGTCCTGCAAGCACTGCGATTCCAGTGCAGAGCGATAGCTCTGACAGGTGTTATCATTCCCGTGAAGCACCTGAAGGGTTGATAAACTTTTTGAATTTGGTCTTGAGCACTTTGAGGGGTGCAGTTTTTAGAATGGTGCCACTTTTGGGTATTTTCTGTATTAAATGCTCCTCAAAGTAACTTCAAATGTGATGTGGTCCCTAAAAAAATTGTTTTTGCAAATTTATTTGGAAAAATGAGAAATCGCTGATCAACTTTTAACCCTTTTAACTTCTTAAGGATTAAACAATTGTGTTTCAAAAATCATGTTGATGATAGACATGTGGAAAATATTATTTATTAACTATTTTGTGTGAAAACACTCTGGTTTAAAGACTAAAAAATTTAAAAATTGCAAATTTTCAGAATTTTAGACACATTTCCGATATTTTTAGACATAAACACAAATTATATTGAACAAATTTTATCACTATAATGAAGTACAATATGTTACGAAAAAACTCTCTCAGAATCAATGTGATCCGTTGTAGCGTTCGAGAGCTATAACCACATAAAGGGACACTGGTCAGAATTGGCCTGGTCATGAGGGCGGAAAAAGGCTCTGGCACGTAAAGTTTAAGAGACCATTTATAAAAGGATGTTCTTCTATTACCGTATATACTCGTGTATAAGCCGAGTTTTTCAGCACAATAGTCCCAGAAAGCCGACGGGGGAGCGGCGGGACAGCTGGTCACAGGGGCACGAGGCGGCGGCTGTGGCTAAAGCCAGTGCTACTGCTAAAGAGAAATGACTATTTATTTCTCTTATAGCGCGCACAGTGACAGCTGCAGCCGCGAGGGCACGCTGGAGGAGGGTGAGTAGGATGGTTTGTTTTGTTTTTGTAATAGGAAGCATGCATACAAGGATGGGAGAGGGGTAGCCACGCTTACCAGGGCAGGACGGGGGAGCAACGCATACCGGGACAGGGATGCAGGGACAATGCATACCCGGCTTATACTGGAGTCAATAAGCTTACCCAGTTTTCCGTGGCAAACTTAGGTGCCTATACTCGGGTCGGCTTGTAATTACATAACAAATGTCCCCAGAGTAAGTCTATTACCAAGTTATAAAAAAGCAAAAAAATAACTACCGTATTTTACGGATTATAAGACCTACTTTCTTCCCCAAAATTGTGGGGGAAAATGGGGATGCGTCTTATAATGCGTATTTACCTTACCGGTACCGCTGCTGGCCACAGGCTGAGATGAGGAGGTTCCCAGCGGTGCTGCGAGTGCCCGACGGTGCTGCGCAGCGGTTTCCCGTTCCGCTGTGGGGATCTCCATTGCTACAGGGGGGCTCTGCTGAAATTTTGTGAAAGGCCAATTGATCTCAGCGCTGAAATCTCATCTTCTGAGATCTTGGTGCCGAGATCTCCATCTGCGCTTGTGCCTCCCCCCTCGTCGACCATCTTCCCGGAGTCCACCGCACAGGAAACCATGTAACTGCCAGGGGCTCTGGCCTTTCACAAAATGTCAGCAGAGGCACCCGCAGCACGGAGCACCCCGCAGCATGGAGCACCCCACAGGACCTGCAGCATGGAGCCCCCCATAGCACACAGCACCCCGCAGCACGGAGCACCATGAAGCACGATATCTCCGTCTCATCCCAGCCTGCAGCATCACCCCACTCCTGTCTCCTCCAGCAGCGACCCTGGGACCCCGCTTCACCGCAGCCACCACCCCCAATAAGCAATAAGACGCATGGATTATAAGAAGCACCACCATTTTATTACACAAAGTTTTTTTCCTATTTTTCTCCTCAAAATTTGCGGTGCGTCTTATAATCCGGAGCGTCTTATAATCCGAAAAATACGGTATTTGCATATAGATTTTATAGGCTTGTCCAGGGTTAGAAAAATGTAATTGGTTTGTTTGAAGCACAAGACCACCCCTGTCTACAGGTTGTGCCTGTTATTGCAGATCAGCTCCAGTGAAGGGAATGGTGTAGAGCTGCAATACCATGAACAAGCTGAAGATTTTGATGGCACAGATTTTTTTTTTTTAAGAAGATGGCAGCCCTGTTTTTCTTATCCTGGAGAACTGCTTTAGTGTCAGATTGGTTAGGCTGTACTTACCACCAATAGGTTCAGCAGGAGTCTCTATATCTCCATCAGTAGAACATTGAGATTCAGCATCTCTCCTGGATTTATCCTTTTTCCGATGTCTTTAAAATAGTAAAATAAAAGGTATTTTATGAATTACAAAGTAACAGATAATTATTCTGTGGAATGAAATATAGACTCATATGTTTCTTCATTCATTTTGTCTTTTACATTCTGTAGACACATTGGCAATCAGTAAAATTTTGGTATTTATCAACAATTTTTCATGTACATGAAAGTTCAATATGTGTGGATCGTACTGGGTTGTAAGGTAATATGAAGATTAGGCAGGAGTGGATTTATTTGAGGGGAATTGAATTCTGCTCATACAAACCTCAGAATGTTGGAGAACACAGATTTTTTTGTAATTCACTCCACGCGAATAAAGCAAAGTGGAAGCTAGCGGCAGCCGCCAGCTTGTGGAAGAGTAGAGGGCTGGCAGAAAGATGAGCTCACTTCTCCGACCGACTTCCGCTGCTTTATGCCCGATGGCCAGCTTTCCACACTACCATCATGCCGCACCTCTGGCCAAGTGTTTGGCTACAAGCGTCCCCGAAAGGTCTCTGCCCATGCAAGTCCCAACCAAGAGTCAACACTGGGCCGGAGTTTCGGGCAGAGAGCAGTGGGGGCTTCCGGAGAGGGGCTTGGTTGTACATAAACTCTATTTTCTTCTTACATCTTCCATTTATTACCATCTGGGACTGGGGAGACCCCAGAGCATAATAGGGAACAATCAATATGTGAAGAATAATTTTGCTGTGAATTGAATCTCTAAATAAAATCTGCTGATTTGGCAGAATCTTGTCAGAGCCTCTCATCTGTAATAAAGATGGAATTTTTGCAGACTCCCATGTACAATATAAATCATCCTTTACAATACTTACCTACATATGGCGTTACAGATGACACCAAGGAATGTTCCAACGAAGAATATGATGGTGGCGAAAACTACAAAATATATGATGACTTTAGTCGAAGGGATCTTTGAAGTATCAATACCATCCTCTGAAAAAAGTGAAAAAGAAGAAAGAATACATATATATTATCTATATATCCAATAACTTGTCTGTAATTCACTGCCATTATTATCAAAGCAGTCCTATAAAGGGAATCTGTCACCAGGCTTTTGCCATCTTATCGGAGAGAACCATAATGTAGAAGCATAGACCTTTACTATAGCGATGTGTCAATTACTGGACTCTTTCAATAGAATCACTGTTTTACCAGCAATCGATTATCACTACAGGACAACTGGTCTTGTGCCTCCAAGTCCAGCCAGGCCTCCAGCAATATACAATGTAAGTACAAGCTGTGACGGGGTTATACACAGCTGAAAAACTGAGCTCTGCTCAATCTGCAGCAGAGAAAACTGTGACTATTACATAGTCTACTAGCTGAAGAGCCCGGCGCTGCCCGGGCATAGTAACTTACTGTGGTTAGTTATAACAAATTATAATTATCCTTCATCCCATAGTCCCGTGCCCATATACCCATCATACATATTCTCCATCCCATAGTCCCATGCCCATATACCCATCATACATATCCTTCATCTTATAGGCCCGTGCCCATATACCCATCATACATATCCTTCATCCTATAGGCCCGTGCCCATATACCCATCATAGATATCCTTCATCCTATAGGCCCGTGCCCATATATCCATCATACATATTCTCCATCCCATAGTCCCATGCCCATATACCCATCATACATATCCTTCATCTTATAGGCCCGTGCCCATATACCCATCATACATATCCTTCATCCTACAGGCCCGTGCCCATATACCCATCATAGATATCCTTCATCCTATAGGCCCGTGCCCATATACCCATCATACATATCCTTCATCCTATAGGCCCGTGCCCATATACCCATCATACATATTCTCCATCCCATAGTCCCGTGCAAATATACCCATCATACATATCCTTCATCCTATAGGCCCGTGCCCATATACCCATCATACATATCCTCCATCCCATAGTCCCGTGCCCATATACCCATCATACATATCCTTCATCCTATAGGCCCGTGCCCATATATCCATCATACATATTCTCCATCCCATAGTCCCATGCCCATATACCCATCATACATATCCTTCATCTTATAGGCCCGTGCCCATATACCCATCATACATATCCTTCATCCTATAGGCCCATGCCCATATACCCATCATAGATATCCTTCATCCTATAGGCCCGTGCCCATATACCCATCATACATATCCTTCATCCTATAGGCCCGTGCCCATATACCCATCATACATATTCTCCATCCCATAGTCCCGTGCCCATATACCCATCATACATATCCTTCATCCTATAGGCCCGTGCCCATATACCCATCATACATATCCTCCATCCCATAGTCCCGTGCCCATATACCCATCATACATATCCTTCATCCTATAGGCCCGTGCCCATTTATCCATCATACATATTCTCCATCCCATAGTCCCGTGCCCATATACCCATCATACATATCCTTCGTCCTATAGGCCCGTGCCCATATACCCATCGTACATATCCTCCATCCCATAGTCCCGTGCCCATATACCCATCATACATATTCTCCATCCCATAGTCCCGTGCCCATATACCCATCATACATATCCTCCATCCCATAGTCCCATGCCCATATACCCATCATTCATATCCTCCATCCCATAGTCCCGTGCCCATATACCCATCGTACATATTCGCCATCCCATAGTCCAGTGCCCATATACCGATCACACATCCTCCATCTCATAGTCAACCATTATGACATCATAATGAGCGGCGGGGCTTGCAACCTATGATGACATCAGCGTCGCCATGGCAACCATTATGACATCATAATGAGGGGCGGGGCTTGATACACACACACACACACACTTTTTCCCCCATTATGTAGATAGGGGCAAAATTGTTTGGTGAATTGGAATGTGCGGGGTTAAAATTTCACCTCACAACATAGCCTAGGACGCTCTCGGGGTCCAGACGTGTGACTGTGCCAAATTTTGTGGCTGTAGCTGCGACGGTGAGGATGCCAGTCCCAGACATACATACATACATACATACATACATACATATACACACTTAAGCTTTATATATTAGATTGGACCCAGCAACACGATGAAAAATATGGGACCGTAGTTTTGCTAAATTATGTCTCAGGGATGATGAAAAAAAATAATTCAAAATTCCCATTTCTTATCACTGCATTTGTAAAAGTTCGATCTATCAAAATCTAAACTAAAGTTATCTGATCAGTAAACAGCATAATGAGAAAAAAAAAAAAAATCGAAATCGCCAGAATACAATTTTTTGGCAGCCGCAACATTGCAATAAAAGGCGATAAAAAAACAAACATAGTATCTACCCCAAAATGGTATCAGTAAAAATATCAACTCAGGGCACAAAAAGTAAGCCTTCACCCAGCCTAATGAGGGTTACCCCAAAATATGTGAATATTTGGAAAAGTACTTACCTGCTGGGGTCGTATGCGTGGGCAAGGAATCATGGCGCTGGTTGATGAGAGGCGCGCCTTCCACAGATGCTAATAGCAAACTCACGATTAGAAGAAATCGAAAGAGCATTTTAGCTTGAAGAAATATCACTGAATGTGTAACACACAGGGAGTTATCGCTGAATGTGTAACACACAGGGAGTTATCGCTGAATGTGTAACACACAGGGAGTTATCGCTGAATGTGTAACACACAGGGAGTTATCGCTGAATGTGTAACACACAGGGAGTTATCGCTGAATGTGTAACACACAGGGAGTTATCGCTGAATGTGTAACACACAGGGAGTTATCGCTGAATGTGTAACACACAGGGAGTTATCGCTGAATGTGTAACACACAGGGAGTTATCGCTGAATGTGTAACACACAGGGAGTTATCGCTGAATGTGTAACACACAGGGAGTTATCGCTGAATGTGTAACACACAGGGAGTCTTGTCAGACAAAGCCTCTTCCTGCAGCGTCACTCCGTATAACCACACATTCCGTGATGTCACAATGGAGATCTCACTGTGACATCACGAGGAGCGGAACACGAGTGATGTCACAATGGTTCCGATAACTGCAACTACTCAACATGGAGCAGCTCCATCCATCTATATATGATTAATAGAATATTAATGTATAAGGACCAAGCCGCGTTAGAGGATATTATGAATGTATGGGGGCGACACAGAGAGACATTATTCATGGGTTGGCCACAGGGAGACACTACTATTACTGGGCCACATAGGGTGGCAATATTAACTCATGATGAACACATAGGTGGACAGTTTTACCAGATGAGTGCCACATAGGGGCCAATATTAATGTATTAACAGGGGGACATCATTACTATATGGGGGCCAGGAAAGGGACAATATTACTGTGTATGGGTCACATAGGAGGAAATGATTAATATTGGGGCACGTAGAGGGACAATATTAATTTATGGGGGCCACATGGGAGGACATTGTTATTAAGTGGGGTTTACATATGATGATATTTTTAATGTATGAGGGCCACAATTTGGAATATTACTGCTATATTGGGGTCATAAAGAGGAATTCCACATCTGTATGAAGGCATAATAGTTGGACATTACTACTGTGTGGGTGCCATGTTGGGGCAATTCTACTGTATTTTGGCAAACGGGACATCAGGGGTGGATTAAGGGTAGCCAGGGCCCCGGGCTGTTCAGACTCTGTGGGCCCCCCGGTCATGCGACGGGGTCATCCTATACCTGAAACAGATTATTCCAGAAAAATAGTTGCTGAGTGAAACTATAACCTGTCAAACATCCATTTATCTTGTCAATTTACCCTTCAGTTAGGAAGAAAAAAAAATAAAAACCACTTTAAGCCATACTATTGAACTGTCCAATTTTAATCTGTAAACAAGACTGTCGCCAATTTTCGCAAGTTTCTCAACAAAACTGCAACGCAAAACAGTTGAAAAAACATTTAAAGTATCACATTTCCAAAAAAAGACACAAAGAAAACCACGTGTGTAAAGTGCTCGTGCATACCAGCGCTCAAGTTAAAAAATGGTTTGGCCTCACCATTGTAGTAGACGTATTTTCATAGAGGGTCCATTTTTTCATGAGAAGGGAAAGGACAGAAATAATTTTCTCTGCCTCTCTGTCGTGCCCCTGTATAGCTTCTGTCCTTAGAAGGACAGGCCTCAAGTGGGCCCTACTATGGATAACCCACCATCCACAGATCGTTTGCAACTTCCCTACGCGTTTCCTCCCATTTTCTGGGGATTCATTAGGGGAACTACCCAAATGAATTCTGTGGTAGAATTATTATTGTATATCCGTCTTCATTATAGGGCCCTGCAGTGGCAGAAGGTCCCTAGAGCCAATGTGGCTGTCTGTGCCTCCGCCCATGTGTGGGCCATTGGTGTGCCCAGGAGCTATACAGGGGCAAAACGGGGAGTCAGAGAAAATTATTCCTGACCTATCCCCTCCTCTTCTCATGAAAAAGTGGACCCTCTATTAAAATACGTTGTATTAAGAGATACCGTATATACTCGTGTATAAGCCGAGATTTTCAGCCCATTTTTTGGGCTGAAAGTCCCCCTCTCGGCTTATACACGAGTCATATACCGGGAGGGGGAGCGGGGGTGTCAGATCATACTCACCCTTCTCTGCAGCTCCCCTGCTTGTTCCATGTTGTCGGTGCTGCTCTCATCCTGCTTCAGATGTCAAATGGTACCCGCTCACTAAATATGCGCATATTTAATGAGTGGTACCACGTGACCGCTGAAGCAGGAAGAGAGAAGCGCCATCGACATGAAACAAGCAGGAGAGCTGCAGAGACAAGCGCCAGGACCGGGTGAGTATGAACGGGGGGAGGCATATTCACCTTTCCCTGCGCTCTGTGGTCTTGCGTCCTCTGCAGTGACATCCAGGTCAGAGGGCGCGGATCGTATACAGTTTATTTTTTGTAACGGATGCAGCAGCAGCAGCAATATGATGGGGCCACACACTGCAGATAACTGGGGCCACTCAGTGTGCAGCAAAGCTGGGGCCACTCACTGTGCAGCATTATCTGGGGCCACTCACTGTGCAGCATTATCTGGGGCCACTCACTGTGCAGATAACTGGGGCCACTCACTGTGCAGCATTATCTGGGGCCACTCACTGTGCAGCATTATCTGGGGCCACTCGCTGTGCAGCATTATCTGGGGCCACTCGCTGTGCAGCATTATCTGGGGCCACACGCTGTGCAGCATTATCTGGGGCCACTCACTGTGCAGCATTATCTGGGGCCACTCACTGTGCAGCATTATCTGGGGCCACTCACTGTGCAGCATTATCTGGGGCCACTCACTGTGCAGCATTATCTGGGGCCACTCGCTGTGCAGCATTATCTGGGGCCACTCACTGTGCAGCATTATCTGGGGCCACTCACTGTGCAGCATTATCTGGGGCCACTCACTGTGCAGCATTAACTGGGGCCACTCACTGTGCAGCATTATCTGGGGCCACTCACTGTGCAGCATTATCTGGGGCCACTCACTGTGCAGCATTATCTGGGGCCACTCGCTGTGCAGCATTATCTGGGGCCACTCACTTGTGCTGGGTCGGTGTGCTGGGGCAGGTGGGCTGTGCTGAGCTCAATTGAGTAAATGCACTTTTTTTGCAATTTCTTGGGGATTTTTCCCCCCGTTTTCCAGTACACCATCATGCCCTTCTCCCCATCTCCCCATCATGGCCTTCTCTCCCCATTACCCCCATCATGGCCTTCTCTCCCCATCACGGCCTTCTCCCCATGTCCCCATCATATCATTGCCTTCTCCTGGGCCAGGCTCCACCTACACACACACACAGCACACACACACACACACAGCAGCACCTCTCACCTGTCACACACACACCCAGCAGCACCTCTCACCTGTCACACACACACACACCAGCTCCTCTCACCTGTCCGCAGCATCGCCCGCTCTTCCTCGCTCTGGCACAGCAGCGGCCACTGAATGATGACGTCATTCAGCAGCGCTCCTCTCTGTGTCAGAGACAGGAAGCGCGGGCGGGACAGATCCTTTCAGCTCCGCTGCCATTTTCTCTTTCTGGCAGCGGAGCTGCTTGGATCGCTCCCTGCCCGCCGCACATGAGGGAAATCTGGCCAGGGGCCCCTGGAGCCTCGGGTTCGGAGAAACCGGCCACATTGCTCTCATCATTAGCTGCACTGCAGGGTCCCCCATGGCAGTACCGGATCGCAGCTCTGAATCTTTCCGGTTAGGGGTACCGGCTGCTTTTTTAACAAGCGGTTCCATCGAACCGGGGAGAACCGGCCGAATCCCACCCCTGCATTTAGGCACATACCAGGATGGGAGACCATATATTAATTAAAATGCTCGCAAACCCGGGAGTAGAACGGGTTCATAGGCTAGTATTATAGATCATGGGGAGGAGTAGATTGATATATAATGTAGTTGTGTGAGGTGAGAAAACATTTAGTGTTACCTAGGTTTTAATCATTGATTCCTTTGCTTTTTCTTGGATTTTCGGGCCAGATAGCGGTACTGTGACGTGGACCCGTCCTGTGTGACACGGCTTACAGGCCGGTAACTAAAACAACAAGACAAGGGGTAGGGAAACAGTTACAACGGTAGGCCCTGCGATAGGGAAAAGGGACGTGGAGACCTCCTGCACTCCCCTGAGTCAGTGTCCCTAATGCTCCTAAGGTTCCCTATGCCGGTTCCGCACCGGGCGCCGATCACGAACCTGTCGCCCTAGCACACTCTACACCTATCCCTTGCTAGGGACCTGGGTGGTGCAGCACTGGCCCCACCGCTGTACTAATACATGCTAAGTAGAAAACACAAACAGGGAAACACAACTTAGCTTTACTCTGTTGCACTTGCTCCTGGCAACAGAGTCCACCACCAGCATGCAGCTCGCCTCCTGAATCGCTGCCACCAAGCTCTGTCAGAGCTAAGGAAATTGCCTATGACTCCTTTCACACCAGAGTCTGTCAGAGCTGCTCTCCAGCTCCTTCCTCCACCAAGGATGGTTGAAATGAACACTATCACCAACACTGATTGCAACACCTGTGACTCTTTTATAGCAGAGCCAGCAATCACACCTGTATTATAATCATGTGCACTAAGCAAAAGAAACTAGAGTGCAGTGACGCTCACCACCACCGGGGGGAAAACTTAGAACAAACGATAGTGCAATAATCCTAATGGCCACCGGGGGCAAAAACACCTTAAGCACAGCTTAGGAAAGAAAAAAAAAAGGTTACCTGTGCTTTATATCAGTCCTGATCCAGCATGGATCATGACAGTACCCTCCCCTTAATGAGGGGCCTCTGGACCCTCAAGACCGCTCCCCATCAGGGAACCACCTACAGCGGGGACGCCCAGATCCAGAGTTCACCCCAGCAACTACTTGCACCTCAGGTTTATGACAAACACGCCCGCTGGTTTTGGCAACGCATGTTCTGGAGGCAACACACATCTCCGAAGCTCTGACCCGGGGAACAGGTTGTGTATGTGTATGTTTGGTATGAGCTGGTAGGACTCCACAACACACTTCCACTGGATGTTTTTTGGTGGCCACCAATACACGCTCGTTCACACACAGGTCCGGACCTGAACGTTTATTGCCACTCATTCGTTTGTCAGCACTTGGAGAACTCTTTCTGGGATTGACAACAGAGGCGTCCCCCTGTGTCTCCACACTCACACCCCCACACCTCACCAAGGGGTATACCACCCTCCAACCCCTTCCACGAGGTCTGCGCTTCCCAGGGTTGGTCAATGGCGAGGGTTGAGACTTGCCCCTACTCTCCTGCAGCACATCTGCTGCCCTCACTGGAGAGGAAGGGGTCCATTGAAGAGAGACAGCAGAGACAGTAGTTCCTATGCAACAGTCCTCACACGAGTGCCCCCAGCTGACCACTTCCCTCGCCCCCGCCAATCTATTACCTGGTTGTGTCTCTTCAGCCAAGGGAGGCCTTAAACAATAGGTACTGGCAATCCCTCCAAGACCTAGCATGACAAGGACTCCTCATGATGTCCTATACACAGATGGATATTCTCTACGACCTTGGTCAAGCTTCCCTGGCTCAGTGGAACAGAGTTTATGGCCCGGACGCTTATAGGCTGAGCTAGCATCCTACACCTCAGACCAAGAGTCTGGACAAATTGAGCATCCACCAGACTGACTCCTGCTCCGCTGTCCACATACACCGGTATCACCTCCGGTACCCCGCCAGCCAAGACCTCTGCTGACATGGTACTATGGGAGTTCAAAATGGAGGAAATGTATACTCCCTGGTCGCCTCCCTCCAAGCGACCAGGGGAATGCGGCTTCTCAGATGGCACAGATAATTTGGCGTGCAATGGGCAAGCCTTCAGGACATGACCAGTATGCCCACAGTACAAACATGCCAACACCACTCCCCGAACCGTAGGCAGCACTGTACACAAACTAGCTCCTCCTACTTGCATCTCGTCAGGAGACTTGGCATGAACTGGGCAGGCTCTCATAAAATGGCCAGGCTTCTCACAGGAAAAGCATATCCCCCCACGACGACAAGCTGCAGACACCCCCTTTTTTGTATTAACAACACCGGGCTGTCTGGGTTCCTCCGTCTGCACTGGTGGGTCCTCCTCCCTAGCGAGGCCATCAGGGGGGCTTCTTGTATACACTGTGTTCCAAATTATTATGCAAATTGGATTTAAGTGTCATAAAGATGTAATTTTTTGTTTTTCAAATAAACTCATAGATGGTATTGTGTATCAGGGCTCTTTGGATCACTGAAATCAATCTCAAATTCCTGTGATAATTAGTTTACCAGGTGAGCCCAATTAAAGGAAAACTACTTAAGAATGATGTTCCACATTATTAAGCAGGGCACAGGTTTCAAGGAATTTAGGAAAGAAAAAGGACCTCTCTGCTGCTGAAAAGCATCAAATAGTGCAATGCCTTGGTCAAGAGATGAAAACATTAGATATTTCCCAAAAATTTAAACGTGACCATCGTACTGTTAAGAGATTTGTGGTTGATTGTGAGCACAGACATGTTTGTGCTGATAAAGGCAGAATGAGGAAGGTTTCTGCCAGGCAAGTTCATCGGATTAAGAGAGCAGCTGCTAAAAAGCCATTACAAACCAGCAAACAGATATTTAAAGCTGCTGGTGCCTCTGGAGTCCCTCGAACCTCATGGTGCAGGATCCTTCAAAGGCTTGCTGTGGTGCATAAACCTACTATTCGGCCACCCCTAAAAAGTGTTCACAAGCAGAAATGGTTGCAGTGGGCCCAGACATACATGAAGACTATTTTTCATACAGTCTTGTTTACTGATGAGTGTCCAGCAACCCTGGATGGTTCAGTTGGTTGGTTGGTGGATGGCCACTATGTCCCAACAAGGCTGCGACTTCAGCAAGGAGGAGGAGGAGTCATGTTTTGGGCCAGAATCATGGGGAAACAGCTGGTAGGGCTCTTTAAGGTTCCTGAAGGTGTGAAAATGACCTCTGCAAAGTACTGCATATAGAGTTTCTGACTGACAGCTGTCTTCCATAGTATAAAAAGCAGAATAATCTTTATTTTTTTATATAGCGCTAACATATTCCGCAGCGCTTTACAGTTTGCACACATTTTCATCACTGTCCCCGATGGGGCTCACAATCTAAATTCCCTATCAGTATGTCTTTGGAGTGTGGGAGGAAGCCCACGCGAACACAGGGAGAACATACAAACTCCTTGCAGATGTTGTCGTTGGTGGGATTTGAACCCAGGACCCCAGCGCTGCAAAGCTGCAGCGCTAACCACTGAGCCACCGTGCTGCCCAATGTGCCTTCAGGAGCAAAATCCTCTTCATGCATGACAATGCACCATCTCATGCTGCAAAGAATACCTCTAAGTCATTGACTGCTATAGGCATAAAAGGAGATAAACTCATGGTGTGGCCACCATCTTCCCCTGACCTCAACCCTGTAGAGAACCTTTGGAGTATCATCAAGCAAAAGATCTATGAGGGTGGGAGGCAGTTCACATCAAAACAGCAACTCTGGGAGGCTATTCCGACTTCATGCAAAGAAATCCAAGCAGAAACTCTCCAAAAACTCCCAAGTTCAATGGATGCAAGAATTGTGAAGGTGATGTCACAGAAGGGTTCCTATGATAGCATGTTACTTGGCCTGTTAGGATGTTTTGGAGTTAAATAGCTTTTTTGTTCAGTGAATCTGACCTCCTAATGCTGCAAATTCCACAAATGAACATTTTCAGTTCTTTAAAACAGATCAAATGTTTAGAAATTCTAGTGTGCCTAATTATTTGGAACAGTGCAATTTGAGTTTTTATTCATTTTTGAGATTATACTGTTATCATTGGGAGGTTTCTTCAATAAAATTTGATGTATACTCTAACGGGTGATGACTTTTATTACAATGACTATCATTTGTACTGACTATTTAGGAAAATCATAGAAAAATATCATTTGCATAATAATTTGGAACACAGTGTATGTCTCTCACTAAGGAGTCTATCCTTAGGTTTAAGTGAGCCTTAGTGAGCCTTATCATGAAAGCAAACTAGCATGAAAATAAAAACCAGCCAACACTCATGAAGTGCACAAAGCGGCCTCCTGGACCAAAAAGCAACCATTCCCTCACAGATTCGAACGCTGGCCACATGGACCAGTCGTGCATCGTTCCGAACCCGCAGACAAACCAACTACCACCCTAGTGCACCCGAAACCATACGTAGCAACACCCTTACCAACCAATATAATCTAGACATTAATAAAGGTTTAAGTGAGCCTTACTTACTAGGCTGACTCCGCGGAACCCCACGGAACAGCCGTCACGTGTCCTCAGCGTCGAGCACCGCAACTGCGATTTTCTCCGTGGATCTACGCCGACTGCAGCCCTCCTGGGCCGCAGCGCCAGCGCCTAGACCGACTGTCCGTCCGGGAACGCTTGGAAAAAAATCACCGGCTCGGAGCCTCAAACAGGGGGGGGTTGCTCCAGCCGCAGGCAACACCTCTGAGGTCGGTGATGTCACACACCACCTCGCCACCGGGCTCCTTGCCGCGTCACGTTACCGCCGTCCACCGATGCCGATGACCGCGCCGGGTTAGGTGACCGCGCCGGGTAACGTGGCCGCAACGTGCGCGTCCCAACTGTGCGCCGCGATCCGAAAGTAGAGAGGAGGCCGGCCACGTCACTCACCGCCCCGCTGCCTTGCTGACTGATTCCCGACTTCTGGCTCCGGCCCCGCGATGTCTTCTGCAACAGGTCTGCTAATGGGGCTCTTCCTCCGCTGCCAACTTATCTCCGGGCTGGGAGGCCATGATCGTCGCTGCCGCTTCGGAGGCAGTGGGGTCCCATCTTCACCGCCTTCGCCATCACCGGAACCTAGCTGCAGCTGTTCCTTCATCCACAGCTGGCCGCGCTGCTCCATCATCCTCTTCATCCGTGCTACGAGGTATTCCATCTTCCGGATCCAAAGATTCAAGCTGAAGTCCCAGATGTGAGGGGCTGGGGAACCTACATCATGACGTCCTTGTACAGATCTTTGTGTCCTTCAAAATACTCCCACTCCTCCATGGAGAGACGATTCCGGACGTCTGCAAGGTAAGTTTTAGCATTTTGTGAACATGAGTGATTGCGAGCCCTTGGGATTAAGAACCTCGCAATGGGGTGGAACCACGCAACAGACTCCCCTCGCAATGGGGTGTAACCACGCAGCAGACTGACCTCGCAATGGGGTGTAACCACGCAGCAGACTGACCTCGCAATGGGGTGTAATCACGCACCAGACTGGCGTATGTGCAGACTAACAGCAAACATAAATACCTGGTGTACCTCTCCTGCCACTCCTACCTTGTGTATGAAAAAGCTCTGTCGTTAATACTGTTCGGGTAGAGCTATCCGATAGCGCTATCCATGAAGAAAGTGCACGGGGAGAGCAGCTATCCCATAGCCCTATTCCTAAAGGAAATGAACAGGTAGAGCTATCCGATAGCGCTATCCCTCAATGTTCCTGAGTGTAAGCTATTTCACATGGTTGAGCGCACTTGGGATCTGCCCCCAAGGCCCTGCCCATGCCCAATGTTTGGTCCGTAGACCGCGGCTAGGAGTTAGTCCCGCTTTTTCCCGCATGGTGCTTTTGAGGATATCTCTTTTTTCCACCATGGGTGCGTGAGGAGTGACATCAGTCACAGTTTTTGTTTTGTCCTCATGCTTTCCTGTAATGTAGAATATTGAAATTAGGTTAAAATACCACCAAAGACATTTGCAAGGAGTTTGTGTGGGTTACCTCCTGATTCCTCCCACACACCAAAGACATACTGATGGGGAATTATGATTGTAAACCCCAATGGGGACAGTGATAACAATGTAAGTAAAGTTGTGGAATTAACGGCGCTACATACAGTGGGGAAAATAAGCATCTGACACTGCTAATTGTGCACGTTTTCCCACCTACAAAGAATGGAGAGGTCTGTAATTTTTATTGTAGGTACACTTCAACTGTGAGAGACAGAATGTTAAAAAAATATCCAGAAAATCCCGTTGTATGATTTTTACATAACTAATTTGCATTTTGTTGCATGAAATAAGTATTTGACACAATAGAAAAACAGAACTTAATATTTGGTACAGAAACCTTTGTTTGCAATTACAGAGGTCATATGTGGTAGTTCTTTCCCAGGTTTGCAGACACCGCAGCAAGGATTTTGTCCCCCTCCTCCATACAGATCTGTCAGGTTTCGGGTCTGTCGCTGTGTAACACTGAGCTCAGCTCCCTCCAAACGTTTCCTTTCGGGTTTAGGTCTGCAGACTGGCTAGGTTCCTCCAGGACATTAAAATGCATCTTATGGAGCCTCTCCTCAGCTGCCCTGGCTGTGTCTTTTGGGTCAATGTCATGATGGAAGAACCAGCTATGACCCATCTTTAATGTTCTTACTGAGGGAAGGAGGTTGTTGGCTAAAATCTCCCGATACATGACCCCATCTATCCTCCCTTCAATATGGTGCTGTCGTCTTGTCCCCTTTGCAGAAAATGGAATGAATGAACCGTTGTCATATGCCGGTTTCCGGTGAATGACAACTTACTGTAGAGACTGGTACATAGAGATGAATCTCCGCCATTGCTACTTTATCACCCTGAGGAATGTTGATCTCATGGTTTCTAAGAGTATCATGGCACTTCTAGTTTAATGCATTTGCAATTAAGGACATACCTGGTCGGTTTACAAGTTATGATGTATTGGTGCTGCACACATTGTCTATTTCTATATTAAGGGCAGCGCAGGGTGTCGCGGGTCAGCCGTCATGGACTGGCAGCGTCTTTCTCGCCAACATAGGATGATGTTTGGTTGCTTATGTGGTGGAGCATTTCTCTGCTCATAAATCTATTTGTTTCTCGCCCCCTCTTGCTCCTATTTGTCTATATATGTCTGTGTATTCGGTGGAGCACACTAACATCTATACAGTATAATTTGTGTGGCACTATATATTGATGATTAAACTAGTTCTGAATAGCGCATACTAGGGAATTGGGGAGAGCCGCCGAGGCGCAAGGGCACCATTGTCATATCACAGGGGTGCCAACCTCCGCTGTTAGGCAGGTGGACAGGAAAGGGGATTACACAGGGGCTCTCCAGGATCATCTATTTATCTCTTCAATTTGTCGCCTTTCAGCATTTTAAGTGTGTGTCTTGTATGTTGTTAGTCCTTTTATAAATGGTTAATAAAGGTTTATATTTTAATTAATGGGGTCTTCATATGTGATCTGATTCCTGAACTTTCTCAGAATCATCCTTACTACATGAGGCAAGATCACGTACAGAGCCCCAGACCGAGGAAGATTGACCTGTCATCTTGTGTTTCCTCCATTTTCTAATCCATTTTCATCCATTTTCTAATAATTGTGCCAATAGCTGTTGCCTTCTCACCAGTTGCCTATTGTGCTGTAGCCCATCCCAGCCTTGAACAGGTCTACAATTTTGTCCCTGATGTCCTTAGACTTCATTTTGGTCTTGGCCATGGTGGAGAGGTTGGAGTGTGATTGAGTGTGTGGACAGGTGTCTTTTATACAGGTAGCGAGTTCAAACAGGAGCAGTTAGCACAAGTAATGAGCGTAGAGTAGGAGGGCTTCTTAAAGAAAAACTAACAGGTCTGCGAGACCCAGAATTCTTTCTGGTTAGAAGGTGATCAAACACTTATTTCATGCAATAAAATGCAAATCAATTATGTAAAAATCATAAAATAAATCCAGAAAACCACATTGTAAGATTCCGTCTCTCACAGGTGAAGTGTACCTACAATAAAAACTACAGACTTCTCCATTCTTTGTAGGTGGGAAAACTTGCAAAATTGGCATTGCGTCAAATACCATATATACTCGTGTATAAGCCGAGATTTTCAGCCCATTTATTTGGGCTGAAAGTCCCCCTCTCGACTTATACGCAAGTCATATATGCCAGGGAGTGGGCGGGGGAGGGGTAGTGGGGGTGTCAGATCATACTGACCCCCTGGCGCGTCTCTGCAGCCCCCCTGCCTGTCCCACGGTCTCAGGCGCCTGCCTTCAGCAGTCACGTGGTACCGCTCATTAAAAACATGAATATGCGCATATTCCTGTCTTTAATGAGTGGTATCACGTGACCGATGAAGGCTGGCGCCTGAGACCATGGGAGAACAGGGCTGCAGAGACCGCACCAGGAGAGGGTAAGTATATGTGATATTCACCTGTCCCCGTTCCCACGCTGCTCGCCGCTGCCTGCCACGTCCTCTGTCAGTGTCATTCAGGCAGCAGAGAACGCGCCCCCATCATATTTATATATTCACTATATTGAGGGTATTATGGAAAGTCCATGGTTACTTACTTGTGCAGACTGGTCTGTGGTCCCGGGTCGTGTCCGGTTGAAGGTCGGAGCGATCTCTTGGACCGTCATAGACTCTACATGCCGTTTATAGACATGGAGTCACTTCCTGACCTTTTTGGGAAATCCGCTGATTCTGTTGTTCTGCAGGCAGGATATTAGATGAGTCCTCATCTTCTCATGCTGGAACTTAGCTGTAGGTTCACCGTCATCTGCCATAAGCTCGTAGGCAAACGCTATAGCATATAAGCCACAGTCGTACCTTTTCTTCTGCTGATCCACATTGATAAACCTCAAATGTTTCAGGGGCTTGTCGACCACTTTACTGTACATATTGATAATCTGCTGACGGATGGATGGACTCAGATTCCTAGTCCTGACGCTGTCGGCCACAAAGATTTGGCCATTTTTATAGCAGGTTGTCAGCCAGTGCACCCTGTCCTCATCATAGTGGATTTGTACAGCATTCATCATTACGCTGTGCCCTGGTACCATAAGAGCGTAGGGGGGCTGCAGGCCAGCAAAACCATTAAACTGTCTGTGCAGCAGGTCCTGGGCCATGATGATGATCTCGTGATCCAGGAAACCTTCCTTTCCTTTGCTCAGCAGGTTGGTTAAGATTTCTGGAGGCAGGTTCCCAATATTGGGCATCTCCACTTGTGGAGTCGCTATCTCTGGGGTTACCTCTCTAAGTTGATCAGTAACGTTTTCTGTAGCCGCTCTCTTGGCTGGTGGCAGCATCTCAGGCTTACTGTTAGAGGAGATGGCCACATCCTTATCTGTTTCAATATCGATGACGACATCATCTGGACCGGGAGAAGAAATGTTGTTGTTCTCAAGGTCATCTGTCTTTTTGACCATTGGTCCATCCTCATTTTTTCCTGTTAAAGAGATAAAGAGATCAAAGAAATCATAATTTTTTAGAATAAAATATTCTCCATATTTCTTATGGATTATTGCGTCTACTGCTCCTTTACTTCGCAACCGCCCACTGTAGATAAGCGTTGGCGCTTGCTGAGCTCTATGCAGCGCCGACGTTTGTCATGACATGGTCGGTGGTCTTGCAGCGCTCACGACCCCCAGGGTCCTGCAAGCACTGTGATTCCAGCGCAGAGCGATAGCTCTGACAGGTGTTATCATTCCCGTGAAGCACCTGAAAGGTTGATAAACTTTTTGAATTTGGTTTTGAGCACTTTGAGGGGTGCAGTTTTTAGAATGGTGTCACTTTTGGGTATTTTCTGTATGAAATGCTCCTCAAAGTAACTTCAAATGTGATGTGGTCCCTAAAAAAATTGTTTTTGCAAATAGGAAGCATGCTGACAAGGATGGGAGGGGGGTAGCCACGCATACCAGGACGTGCAGCACAAAATCTCCGCCTCATCCCAGCCTGCAGCATCACCCCACTCGTGTCTCCTCCAGCAGCGACCCTGGGACCCCGCTTCATCGCAGCCACCACCCCCAGTAAGCAATAAGACGCATGGATTATAAGAAGCACCACCATTTTAGTAAAGAAAAGTTTTTTTCCTATATTTGGGGTGCGTCTTATAATCCGTAGTGTCGTATAATCCAAAAAATACGGTATTTGCACATAGATTTTATAGGCTTGTCCAGGGTTATAAAAATGTAATTGGTTTGTTTGAAGCACAAGACCACCCCTGTCTACAGGTTGTGCCTGTTATTGCAGATCAGCTCCAGTGAAGGGAATGGTGTAGAGCTGCAATACCATGAACAAACTGAAGATTTTGATGGCACAGATTTTTTTTTTTTAAGAAGATGGCAGCCCTGTTTTTCTTATCCTGGAGAACTGCTTTAGTGTCAGATTGGTTAGGCTGTACTTACCACCAATAGGTTCAGCAGGAGTCTCTATATCTCCATCAGTAGAACATTGAGATTCAGCATCTCTCCTGGATTTATCCTTTTTCAGATGTCTTTAAAATAGAGTAAAATAAAAGGTATTTTATGAATTACAAAGTAACAGATCTTTATTCTGTGGAATGAAATATAGACTCATATGTTTCTTCATTCATTTTGTCTTTTACATTCTGTAGAAACATTGGCAATAAGGAAAATTTTGGTATTTATCAACAATTTTTCATGTACATGAAAGTTCAATATGTGTGGATCGTACTGGGTTGTAAGGTAATATGAAGATCAGACAGGAGTGGATTTATTTGAGGGGAATTGAATTCTGCTCATACAAAACTCAGAATGTTGGAGAACACAGATTTTTTTGTAATTCACTCCACGCGAATAAAGCAAAGTGGAAGCTAGCGGCAGCCGCCAGCTTGTGGAAGAGTAGAGGGCTGGCAGAAAGATGAGCTCACTTCTCTGACCGACTTCCGCTGCTTTATGCCCGATGGCCAGTTTTCCACACTACCATCATGCCGCACCTCTGGCCATATGTTTCCTTTGGGCTGAAACTTTGGCTACAAGCGTCCCGGAAAGGTCTCTGCCCATGCAAGTCCCAACCAAGAGTCAACACTGGGCCGGAGTTGCGGGCAGAGAGCAGTGGGGGCTTCCAGAGAGGGGCTTGGTGATGTATGAACTTTATTTTCTTCTTACATCTTCCATTTATTACCATTTGGGACTGGGGAGACCCCAGAGCATAATAGGGAACAATCAATTTGTGAAGAATAATTTTGCTTTGAATTGAATCTCTAAATAAAAGCTGCATGATTTGGCAGAATTTTGTCAGTACCTCTCATCTCTATATATAAAAGTGAATGTATGTATGTATGTATGTGTGTATCACCAACCAATCACGAAGCATCAGAGTGGGACACGGATGGAGAGCGGGGCTGCGGACGGATACAGCAGTACGGTGCATGGAGAGCGGGGCTGTGGAGTAAGAGTGCGGGGCTGTGGAGAGAGAGAGCTGGGCTGTGGAGGCACAGCGAGACACGGATGTAGAGCACGGCTGCGGAGGGATAGAACGGGACGGCGGGTGGAGAGTGGGGCTGTGGACGGATAGCGTGATGGTAGGTGGAGAGCGGGACTGCGGAAGGAGAGCGTGTTGTCAGGTGGAGAGCGGGGCTGTTAAGGAAGAGAGCGGGACCCACAGTTAGGTACTATGCCCAGGCAACTCTGGGCTCTTCAGCTAGTCTGTAATAAAGGTGTATTTTTTGACAGACTCCCATGTACAATATAAATCATCCTTTACAATACTTACCTACGTATGGCGTTACAGATGACACCAAGGAATATTCCAAGGAGGAATATGATGATGGTGAAAACTACAACACATATGATGACGTTAGTCCAAGGGATCTTTGAAGTATCAATACCATCCACTGAAAAAACTGAAAAAGAAGAGAGAATACTTATATATTATCTATATATCCAATAACTTGTCTGTAATTCACTGCCATTATTATTGTAGCAGTCCTATAAAGGGAATCTGTCACCAGGCTTTTGCCATCTTATCGGAGAGAACCATAATGTAGAAGCATAGACCTTTACTATAGCGATGTGTCAATTACTGGACTGTTTCAATAGAATCACTGTTTTACCAGCAATCGATTATCACTACAGGACAACTGGTCTTGTGCCTCCTAGTCCAGCCAGACCCCCAGCAATATGCAATGTAAGCACAAGCTGTGGCGGGGTTATACACAGCTGAAAAACTGAGCTCTGCTCAATCTGCAGCAGAGAAAACTGTGACTCTTTTATATAAGTCTATGGGACTGTAGGACCCAGCAACACGATTAAAAATATGGGACCGTAGTTTTGCTAAATTATGTCTCAGGGATGATGTCATATTAATATATAATAGATGTAATGGACAATATAGAGATCTATCCAGTGGCTTAGGTAGAGGCTGACGAGTCCTGGTGAAAATATGTAACCTGGGCCCCCACCTGCATATTTGTCAGATGTGTGGTCCTTTGTGGCATTCCAGATCCTATGAATCTCTGACAGTGGCATTTAACACGTGCCAGTAGAGGGGGTGTCATATCACAAGCTGATCAGCGTGTCCGTGACATGATCGTGGGGTAACGATGGGTCGCCATAACAGCCGAGGGTCTGCCGAAGACCCCATGCTTGTTGTGAGGATCCTCTTGGGAAAGTTAACCTGTAGCTGGCGTTCATAGGAGAACATGGTTTTAGCTATAGAGAGCAGCGTTTATCCCCTGCTATGTATAGCACAATCAGCCGGACAGTGGCAGCATCTAGTCCCTAAAGAGGACTATGGAGTACAGTAAAAATACAGTAAGAAGAGAAAAAAGTTAAGTAAAAATTAAACGCTTAAAAAAATAAATAAATAATTCAAAATACCCATTTCTTAAAGTTCGATCTATCAAAATCTAAACTAAATTTGTCTGATCAGTAGACTACATAATGAGAAAAAAAAATCAAAATTGCCAGAATAAAATATTTTGGCAGCCGCAACATTGCAATAAAAGACGATAAAAAAACCCCCATAGTATCTACCCCAAAAAGGTATCAGTAAAAATATCAACTCAGGGCGCAAAAAGTAAGCCTTCACCCAGCCTAATGAGGGTTACCCCAAAATATGTGAATATTTGGAAAAGTACTTACCGGCTTGGGTCGTATGCGTGGGCAAGGAATCATGGCGCTGGTTGATGAGAGGCGCACCTTCCACACATGTTAATAGCAAACTCACGATTAGAAGAAATCGAAAGAGCATTTTAGCTTGGAGAAATATCGCTGAATGTGTAACACACAGGGAGTTATCGCTGAATGTGTAACACACAGGGAGTTATCGCTGAATGTGTAACACACAGGGAGTTATCGCTGAATGTGTAACACACAGGGAGTTATCGCTGAATGTGTAACACACAGGGAGTCTTGTCAGACAAAGCCTCTTCCTGCAGCGTCACTCCGTATAACCACACATTCCGTGATGTCACAATGGAGATCTCACTGTGACATCACAAGGAGCGGAACACCAGTGATGTCACAATGGGTCAGATAAAGGATAAACAGCGTATGCACAACTTCAGAAGGTGCTCAAGTAGGGCCCCACACCATACATGAATAATAAAGAAAACTTGGCACTCAACTTCTAGAATATTTTTTTGGATTTTTTTAATACAGCCAGAAAATAATAGACATTTCGGCCTCACTGGCCTTCATCAGTAACAGACTGCAGTATAGTAGTTAATCGCATTCAGTGCGGTAATAGAAGTGACACCATAGTCACTTTAAATGTGCCTGGTCATGCACTAGGCGCTGGGCATGGAACTTGAATCAAATAGTACCTGGGTGGGTGGGGGTGCCATGCAGACATCAGCGACCCAGAATCCACTGTGACACAGCTGACCAACAGTGGATTCTGGGTCGCTGATATCTGCATCGCACTGAATGCAATTAACTACTATACTGCAGTCTGTTACTGATGACGGCCAGTGAGGCCGAAACCTCTATTACAATGGGTCAGATAACTGCAACTACTCAACAGGGAGCAGCTCCCTCCATCTATATATGATTAATAGAATATTATTGTATAAGGACCAAGCCGCGTTAGAGGATATTATGAATGTATGGGGGCCACACAGAGAGACATTATTCATGTGTTGGCCACAGGGAGACATTACTATTACTGGGCCACATAGGGTGGCAATATTAACTCATCATGAACACATAGGTGGACAGTTTTACCAGATGAGTGCCACATATATACTGATACCTTCCACTATTCGGTCATTATATGGGGGCACCAGCAGTGTTAGTACAGTGATTCCTATTAATAATCACTATAATGATATGATTTGGTCACTATTTGCTGGTCATACGGTCATGGTGTAGCGGCATAATTTGTTTCTTCTATGTAGTAGTATTGGTACACTGTGTGCAAAACTACTAACCCCTTTACCCCCAAGGGTGGTTTGCACGTTAATGACCGGGCCAATTTTTACAATTCTGACCATTGTCCCTCTATGAGGTAATAACTCTGGAATGCTTTTATGGATCCCAGTGATTCTGACATTGTTTTTCTCATGACATATTGTACTTCATGTTTGTGGTGACATTTTATTCATATAACTTGCGTTTATTTGTGCAAAAAATGGAAATTTGGAGAAAATTTAGAAAATTTTGCAATTTTCCAACTTTGAAATTGTTATACCTTTAAATCACAGAGATATAGCACAGAAAAAACTTAATAAGCATTTATCATGGTCACGTCAGAAACGCGTCACTAATCCCGCCCATCATCGCACCCATCACATGAATTCAAGTTTTTAAAAATATGAAAAGAATTAAAATAATAAAAGTTCAAATCGCCCCCCTTTTGCCCCATTTAAAGTAAAAGAAAAAAAAAAATTCAAATACTTATTTGGCATTGCTGCATTCAGAAACACCTGATCTATCAAAATATAAAAATAATTAATCCGATGGATAAACGGTGTAATGAGAGAAAAAAAAATCAAAACTAGATTTTAATTCTAGAGAATTAAGTGTCTTTGGTCGCCGCAACATTGCAATATCGGGCGATCAAAAGATCGTATCTGCACCAACATGGTATCAATATAAACGTCAGCTCGGCGCGTAAAAAATAAGCCCTCATGCAACCCAAGATCCTAAAAATTGGAAACACTACGGGTCTAGGAAAATGGCGCCATTGTTTGTTTTTTTTTACAAACTTTAGGTTTTTTTCACCACTTACCATAAATAAAAAAAGAACCTAGACATGTTTGGTGCATGATAACTCGTAATGAGCTGTAGAGTCATAACGGCAGGCCAGTTTTAGCATTTAGTGAACATGAGTGATTGCGAGTCCTTGGGATTACGAACCTCGCAATGGGGTGTAACCACGCAGCAGACTGACCTCGCAATGGGGTGTAACTACACACCAGACTGACCTTGCAATGGGGTGTAACCACGCAACAGACTGGCGTATGTGCAGACTAACAGCAAACATAAATACCTGGTGTACCTCTCCTGCCACTCCTACCTTGTGTATAAAAAAGCACTGTCGTTAATACTGTTCGGGTAGAGCTATCCGATAGCGCTATCCATGAAGAAAGTGCACGGGGAGAGCTATCCCATAGCTCTCTTCCTAAAGGAAATGAACAGGTAGAGCTATCCGATAGCACTATCCCTCAATGTTCCTGAGTGTAAGCTATTTCACATGGTTGAGCGCACTTGGGATCTGCCCCCAAGGCCCTGCCCATGCCCAATGTTTGGTCCGTAGACCGCGGCTAGGAGTTAGTCCCGCTTTTCCCCGCATGGTGCTTTTGAGGATATCTCTTTTTTCCACCATGGGTGCGTGAGGAGTGACATGACTTAGGAAAGTCTGACTGACGGCTTCACTGTAATGACCCATCCCAAAACCCACACTTACCCCTTCTTAACCTAAAATAAAACACGACTGCGTGACATTGGATGTAAAAGGCCACAGCAGCCCCGTTTATTAACACCAAAACAAGCAATAACATTTTAACCATAAACGTAGTAATATTCCATAAACATAACCACCAGCAAAAGGAGGGGGGGTAAATGAAGAGTCCATTGTACATGATTACAACACCAGCTCCACCACGTGCCCTCAGCCGCACCACACCGGCTCGAGGACAGTGCCCTCAACCGCACCACACCGGCTTGAGGACACCCAGCCGAGTGTTGCCCAACCAATGTCCTGCTGGGACCCAGCCTAGCAGGGACCCACGTTAACATGCCCCGCTGTGACCCAGCACAGCAGGGTCCCACTTTAACATGTCCCGCTGTGACCCAGCACAGCTGGGACCCACCTTAACCAAGTATACCATTGCACCACAAGGGGTAACCCGCTCCTGCACTGGGTTCACCCCCCCGCTCTTTGTGCAATCCACCGACTTCAAATACCCCCCTCCTTTCCGCCACCACGAGCACGTATGACACCTTGTACGTGCGAGTACCACCACCAAAAACCCAACCCGAACCGACTCTGCGGCTCAAGTAACCAATGCTTCTGTACCAAGACCAATCGATCAAAACTGATCCCCATTAGACCTCACAATGCCAACCTACACCAAACCACCAGTACAACAAGGTCAGCCACACCCCCAAGACCTGCAACTAGCCAACCGCATCGTCCGATCCCATGCACCGCCTGCGCGACCAGTCCCCAACGAGCCACCTCCTCTGCCTCGTTGAGACCGCAACATTGCAGGCGCCTCCGAAAATTGCACTCCACCTGATAATTAATCAAAGCCTACCATTATTGCCGTGAACAAAAGAACCTACATTGGTTCCCCAAACCTCCGACAGATTCTTGAAAATGTGCCCAGTAAAAACCCACTATGTAGTCATTCCAAACAGGAGCCCCTATGAACAACACGAGCACGGCTCCCAGGCAGGAAGAAAATTGCACTCCACCTGATAATTAATCACAGCCAACCATTATTGCCGTAACAAAAGAACCTACCTTGGTTCCCCAACCTCCGACAGATTCTTGAAAAACGTGCCCAGTAAAACCCACTATGTAGTCATTCCAAACAGGAGCCCCAATGAACAACACAAGCACGGCTCCCAGGCAAGAAGAAAATTGCACTCCACCTGATAATTAATCAATGCCAACCATTATTGCCGTAACAAAAGAACCTACACTGGTTCCCCAACCTCCGACAGATTCTTGAAAAACGTGCCCAGTAAAACCCACTATGTAGTCATTCCAAACAGGAGCCCCTATGAACAACAACACGAGCATGGCTCCCAGGCAGGAAGAAATGAACCACGGCATTCAGGCCCGATGTCTCAGCTCAAACCCCTTGATGCCCCAGCGACCAAGTTTCCACCACACACGTGCAGTACCAAAACGCTGTTGGTCCAGTCAACCCTGCGTGATAGCATCAATCTTAAAATATCCTCCCAACTCGAAAACATAAACGAATCCACCCCGGAATCACGACCCGGAACCGAAGGCCGCCAAGCTGATCACCGGCCTGAAGAAAAGACCCCAGCTTTGTACTCATGTTCCACAACACCCCTGCCACCAATGCGGTCCCAACACAAGTCAAAGTACACCCTTCTGACCACCACATACTGCACAATGACCCATAAAAAAGAGGGGGGACCCACACATGCCACATGACCACAATTAATTGTGTGCATCACCCGTGCACTTCGAACCCAGATTCACAATACTACTTTTGCCACCCTCTTACCAAAAGTGAGATGTACTCCGCACCCATTTCCCGCTGAACTGCGGACTCGACACTACTCACAAAATGAAAGAAATGTGACTCCACACTACCCGAAGTCCAGGAAAACTCAGACACACACCACGTCTCCCGAAAACCCCAGACACCATAAACCCGGGCCATCCGTCAAAACATTGCACTCACCGGTGCCTGATGCTTGTCCACCACTCAGCCTTAAAGCACCGCAAAAACACCCCTCAAACGGAGCACAGCCCCAGACGATTACCAGGTCCTTAGGATCATTAAAAGTCAATGCACATCGCACTAGCTTCCCCTGCCATGGCATACCACCAGCCCGACATTAATGAAAGTAATGTTATAGTTGCAACCTGCTCACCCACTACTTAAAGTACATCTCCCCCGCAGCTGCGCTGCACCACAATCGATACCAGCCGGTCCTGGCAAGTGCGCATAACGGAATGAATGACATAGCCATGTAGTGCCAGACGGGCTACACCCACGCGGGAGACCATTCACACGGCCATCGAAACAACATGTCCTGCCTCATGCTCTCTACAGAATTCCCGACAAATGGAACAACACCCGCTGGATAAACAAATCGTTCACCAACCAGGACCCCCGAGACCAGTAAAGCAAACGCTGGGTTACCCAACTCAAATGTTGCATCATCCTTGCGCCAACACTTCACCCTAGCCCCCCGTCTGGGGCACCAGAAAAGAAAACACTCTAAGGAGAGCTGTATACCCAGAAGGCAAAGCAGGACCAGCTGCACCCAAAATAAACCTCCAAGCCCATCGTAACGAAAACTACCCACTCTGTATAATAATCTCCTACGTAGCTTCCATCAACGGCTGTAACAAATACCACACGATACAGTCTGCCAAAAGTTCAGTCGGCAACCCTAAAGAACCGCAGTGAGAACCCACCAGTCCGTACGTACAAAAGTTGTTAAAACTGCCCCTGTGCAGCCACAACCAGCAAAGTACCGTAAGAACGCCATATGACTGCAGATCATGCAAAAGCCCCCAGTGGCACGTAGACCCACATATTCAATAAACCAAATTCAACCCCCAAAACAGCAGCGCGATACACACAGGAACATAATAACGACCCGCGACCTGACACGATGTACACGTTAACCAAACCTGACTAAGACATAGGGCCCCAAGTGAATCAAACACGTTGACTTATCAAAACACACGATAACCGCAAATACGCCCTGAGCATGAAGAAACCCTTAGTAGTCACAGGTTGCACCATGAACAGAAAAAGCACACCACCATCCCTAATTCCAGATAATCCCTAGTAGTCCCAGGTTGGACCATGAACAGAAAATAAGCACTCCACTATCCATAATCCCCGACTACCACACAGAAACCAAACACGGACCTCAACAACCAGACATTGACCAACCATAAAACCCCAGCTCCACACAATATATACGCACCCCAAGAAATAGTAAAGAAACACTGAATGCCAAGTACAGGAAAAAGGCAACAAACTCCTTCTCAAACCAGGGTTACCATGCCACACTTTTTTTTTTATCATGAAAAAACCGTCAACTAATTTCTATTAATAAACAGCTAACCAGGAAACCAAATCGGGTAAAAAGTCAACTCCAAGCGCCCCGGGGGAAATGTCATCCATTGCTGCCAGAAAGGCAGGTTCCCAAAAGATCTGCCGTCCCATACATCTCGACCTCTCCTGAACGTCTAACCGCAACAAACCATAATGCCCCTAGTGAACATGAAAACCCTTAGTACACTCAAAGCCCCTATTGGAGAACCGAACCCGGACCGAGGCATATAAATAAAACAAACCGTAGTGAAAACTCAACCACCTACCCCCACACCTCTGACCAGCAATAGCACACACCCCACTGTAAAGTGAAAGATTAAACCACCAGGTGCACCCCCCAAAACTGCTCACCACGTCAGTGAACTACCATCAAACCCTTATCAAATACTAGGCGCGGCGATAAAACTGCTCACCACATCAGTGAACAACCATCAAACCCTTATCAAAGACTAGGCGCGGCGATAATCCTCCAGCCAAAAGATCCCATGACTATGACAATAAACCATAATACCGGCATGGTTATGGCTATCCACCACCGCTCTGCCAATATCCGTATCACCACCTGAATTACTCGCAAACCGCCATGGAATCACCAGTCATACACAAACACCCAGAGATGCAAGCACAATTATACCAACCCAAATAAAATGATGTCGTCACCTATAGATATACACAGTATCATAAAAGCAAACTAGCATGAAAATAAAAAACCTCCCAACACACATGAAGTGCACAAACCGGCCTCCTGGACCACAAAGCAACCATTCCCTCACAGATTCGAACGCTGACCACATGGACCAGCCGTGCATTGTTCCGAACCCCCAGACAAACAAACTACCACCCTAGGTTTAAGTGAGCCTTAGTGAGCCTTAGGTTTAAGTTAGCCTTAGTGAGCCTTATCATGAAAGCAAACTAGCATGAAAATAAAAACCAGCCAACACTCATGAAGTGCACAAAGCGGCCTCCTGGACCAAAAAGCAACCATTCCCTCACAGATTCGAACGCTGGCCACATGGACCAGTCGTGCATCGTTCCGAACCCGCAGACAAACCAACTACCACCCTAGTGCACCCGAAACCATACGTAGCAACACCCTTACCAACCAATATAATCTAGACATTAGTAAAGGTTTAAGTGAGCCTTACTTACTAGGCTGACTCCGCGGAACCCCACGGAACAGCCGTCATGTGTCCTCAGCGTCGAGCACCGCAACTGCGATTTTCTCCGTGGATCTACGCCGACTGCAGCCCTCCTGGGCCGCAGCGTCAGCGCCTAGACCGACTGTCCGTCCGGGAACGCTTGGAAAAAAATCACCGGCTTGGAGCCTCAAACGGGGGGGGGTTGCTCCAGCCGCAGGCAACACCTCTGAGGTCGGTGACGTCACACACCACCTCGCCACCGGGCTCCTTGCCGCGTCACATCACCGCCGTCCACCTATGCCGATGACCGCGCCGGGTTAGGTGACCGTGCCGGGTTAGGTGACCGCGCCCGGTAACGTGGCCGCAACGTGCGCATCCCAACTGTGCGCCGCGATCCGAAAGTAGAGAGGAGGCCGGCCACGTCACTCACCGCCCCGCTGCCTTGCTGACTGATTCCCGACTTCTGGCTCCGGCCCCGCGATGTCTTCTGCAACAGGTCTGCTAATGGGGCTCTTCCTCCGCTGCCAACTTATCTCCGGGCTGGGAGGCCGTGATCGTCGCTGCCGCTTCGGAGGCAGTGGGGTCCCATCTTTACCGCCTTCGCCATCACCGGAACCTAGCTGCAGCTGTTCCTTCATCCACAGCTGGCCGCGCTGCTCCATCATCCTCTTCATCCGTGCTACGAGGTATTCCATCTTCCGGATCCAAAGATTCAAGCTGAAGTCCCAGATGTGAGGGGCTGGGGAACCTACATCATGACGTCCTTGTACAGATCTTTGTGTCCTTCAAAATACTCCCACTCCTCCATGGAGAGACGATTCCGGACATCTGCAAGGTAAGTTTTAGCATTTAGTGAACATGAGTGATTGCGAGCCCTTGGGATTAAGAACCTCGCAATGGGGTGGAACCACGCAACAGACTCCCCTCGCAATGGGGTGTAACCACGCAGCAGACTGACCTCGCAATGGGGTGTAACCACGCACCAGACTGACCTTGCAATGGGGTGTAATCACGCACCAGACTGGCGTATGTGCAGACTAACAGCAAACATAAATACCTGGTGTACCTCTCCTGCCACTCCTACCTTGTGTATGAAAAAGCTCTGTCGTTAATACTGTTCGGGTAGAGCTATCCGATAGCGCTATCCATGAAGAAAGTGCACGGGGAGAGCTATCCCATAGCTCTATTCCTAAAGGAAATGAACAGGTAGAGCTATCCGATAGCGCTATCCATGAAGAAAGTGCATGGGGAGAGCTATCCCATAGCCCTATTCCTAAAGGAAATGAACAGGTAGAGCTATCCGATAGCGCTATCCCTCAATGTTCCTGAGTGTAAGCTATTTCACATGGTTGAGCGCACTTGGGATCTGCCCCCAAGGCCCTGCCCATGCCCAATGTTTGGTCCGTAGACCGCGGCTAGGAGTTAGTCCCGCTTTTTCCCGCATGGTGCTTTTGAGGATATCTCTTTTTTCCACCATGGGTGCCTGAGGAGTGACATAAATCACAGTTTTTGTTTTGTCCTCATGCTTTCCTGTAATGTAGAATATTGAAATTAGGTTAAAATACCACCAAAGACATTTGCAAGGAGTTTGTGTGGGTTACCTCCTGATTCCTCCCACACACCAAAGACATACTGATGGGGAATTATGATTGTAAACCCCAATGGGGACAGTGATAACAATGTAAGTAAAGTTGTGGAATTAACGGCGCTACATACAGTGGGGAAAATAAGCATCTGACACTGCTAATTGTGCACGTTTTCCCACCTACAAAGAATGGAGAGGTCTGTAATTTTTATTGTAGGTACACTTCAACTGTGAGAGACAGAATGTTAAAAAAAAATCCAGAAAATCCCGTTGTATGATTTTTACATAACTAATTTGCATTTTGTTGCATGAAATAAGTATTTGACACAATAGAAAAACAGAACTTAATATTTGGTACAGAAACCTTTGTTTGCAATTACAGAGGTCATATGTGGTAGTTCTTTCCCAGGTTTGCACACACCGCAGCAAGGATTTTGTCCCCCTCCTCCATACAGATCTGTCAGGTTTCGGGTCTGTCGCTGTGTAACACTGAGCTCAGCTCCCTCCAAACGTTTCCTTTCGGGTTTAGGTCTGCAGACTGGCTAGGTTCCTCCAGGACATTAAAATGCATCTCATGGAGCCTCTCCTCAGCTGCCCTGGCTGTGTCTTTTGGGTCAATGTCATGATGGAAGAACCAGCTATGACCCATCTTTAACGTTCTTACTGAAGGAAGGAGGTTGTTGGCTAAAATCTCCCGATACTTGACCCCATATATCCTCCCTTCAATATGGTGCTGTCGTCTTGTCCCCTTTGCAGAAAATGGAATGAATGAACCATTTTCATATGCCGGTTTCCGGTGAATGACAACTTACTGTAGGGACTGGTACATAGAGATGAATCTCCGCCATTGCTACTTTATCACCCTGAAGAATGTTGAGCTCATAGTTTCTAAGAGTATCATGGCACTTCTAGTTTAATGCATTTGCAATTAAGGACATACCTGGTCGCTTTACAAGTTATGATGTATTGGTGCTGCACACATTGTCTATTTCTATATTAAGGGCAGCGCAGGGTGTCGCAGGGTCAGCCGTCATGGAGTGGCCGCGTCTTTCTCGCCAACATAGGATGATGTTTGGTTGCTTATGTGGTGGAGCATTTCTCTGCTCAGAAATCTATTTGTTTCTCGCCCCTCTTGCTCCTATTTCTCTATATATGTCTGTGTATTCGGTGGAGCACACTAACATCTATACAGTATAATTTGTGTGGCACTATATATTGATGATTAAACTAGTTCTGAATAGCGCATACTAGGGAATTGGGGAGAGCCGCCGAGGCGCAAGGGCACCATTGTCATATCACAGGGGTGCCAACCTCCGCTGTTAGGCAGGTGGACAGGAAAGGGGATTACACAGGGGCTCTCCAGGATCATCTATTTATCTCTTCAATTTGTCGCCTTTCAGCATTTTAAGTGTGTGTCTTGTATGTTGTTAGTCCTTTTATAAATGGTTAATAAAGGTTTATATTTTAATTAATGGGGTCTTCATATGTGATCTGATTCCTGAACTTTCTCAGAATCATCCTTACTACATGAGGCAAGATCACGTACAGAGCCCCAGACCGAGGAAGATTGACCTGTCATCTTGTGTTTCCTCCATTTTCTAATAATTGTGCCAATAGCTGTTGCCTTCTCACCAGTTGCCTATTGTGCTGTAGCCCATCCCAGCCTTGAACAGGTCTACAATTTTGTCCCTGATGTCCTTAGACTTCATTTTGGTCTTGGCCATGGTGGAGAGGTTGGAGTGTGATTGAGTGTGTGGACAGGTGTCTTTTATACAGGTAGCGAGTTCAAACAGGAGCAGTTAGCACAAGTAATGAGCGTAGAGTAGGAGGGCTTCTTAAAGAAAAACTAACAGGTCTGCGAGACCCAGAATTCTTTCTGGTTAGAAGGTGATCAAACACTTATTTCATGCAATAAAATGCAAATCAATTATGTAAAAATCATAAAATAAATCCAGAAAACCACATTGTAAGATTCCGTCTCTCACAGGTGAAGTGTACCTACAATAAAAACTACAGACCTCTCCATTCTTTGTAGGTGGGAAAACTTGCAAAATTGGTATTGCGTCAAATACCATATATACTCGTGTATAAGCCGAGATTTTCAGCCCATTTTTTTGGGCTGAAAGTCCCCCTCTCGGCTTATACGCAAGTCATATATGCCAGGGAGTGGGCGGGGGAGGGGTAGTGGGGGTGTCAGATCATACTGACCCCCTGGCGCGTCTCTGCAGCCCCCCTGCCTGTCCCACGGTCTCTGGAGCCTGCCTTCAGCAGTCACGTGGTACCGCTCATTAAAAACATGAATATGCGCATATTCCTGTCTTTAATGAGTGGTATCACGTGACCGATGAAGGCTGGCGCCTGAGACCATGGGAGAACAGGGCTGCAGAGACCGCACCAGGAGAGGGTAAGTATATGTGATATTCACCTGTCCCCGTTCCCACGCTGCTCGCCGCTGCCTGCCACGTCCTCTGTCAGTGTCATTCAGGCAGCAGAGAACGCGCCCCCATCATATTTATATATTCACTATATTGAGGGTATTATGGAAAGTCCATGGTTACTTACTGGTGCAGACTGGTCTGTGGTCCCGGGTCGTGTCCGGTTGAAGGTCGGAGCGATCTCTTGGACCGTCATAGACTCTACATGCCGTTTATAGACATGGAGTCACTTCCTGACCTTTTTGGGAAATCCGCTGATTCTGTTGTTCTGCAGGCAGGATATTAGATGAGTCCTCATCTTCTCATGCTGGAACTTAGCTGTGGGTTCACCGTCATCTGCCATAAGCTCGTAGGCAAACGCTATAGCATATAAGCCACAGTCATACCTTTTCTTCTGCTGATCCACATTAATAAACCTCAAATGTTTCAGGGGCTTGTCGACCACTTCACTGTACATATTGATAATCTGCTGACGGATGGATGGACTCAGATTCCTAGTCCTGACGCTGTCGGCCACAAAGATTTGGCCATTTTTATAGCAGGTTGTCAGCCAGTGCACCCTGTCCTCATCATAGTGGATTTGTACAGCATTCATCATTACGCTGTGCCCTGGTACCATAAGAGCGTAGGGGGGCTGCAGGCCAGCAAAACCATTAAACTGTCTGTGCAGCAGGTCCTGGGCCATGATGATGATCTCGTGATCCAGGAAACCTTCCTTTCCTTTGCTCAGCAGGTTGGTTAAGATTTCTGGAGGCAGGTTCCCAATATTGGGCATCTCCACTTGTGGAGTCGCTATCTCTGGGGTTACCTCTCTAAGTTGATCAGTAACGCTTTCTGTAGCCGCTCTCTTGGCTGGTGGCAGCATCTCAGGCTTACTGTTAGAGGAGATGGCCACATCCTTATCTGTTTCAATATCGATGACGACATCATCTGGACCGGGAGAAGAAATGTTGGTGTTCTCAAGTTCATCTGTCTTTTTGACCATTGGTCCATCCTCATTTTTTCCTGTTAAAGAGATAAAGAGATCAAAGAAATCATAATTTTTTAGAATAAAATATTCTCCATATTTCTTATGGATTATTGCGTCTACTGCTCCTTTACTTCGCAACCGCCCACTGTAGATAAGCGTTGGCGCTTGCTGAGCTCTATGCAGCGCCGACGTTTGTCATGACATGGTCGGTGGTCTTGCAGCGCTCACGACCCCCAGGGTCCTGCAAGCACTGTGATTCCAGCGCAGAGCGATAGCTCTGACAGGTGTTATCATTCCCGTGAAGCACCTGAAAGGTTGATAAACTTTTTGAATTTGGTTTTGAGCACTTTGAGGGGTGCAGTTTTTAGAATGGTGTCACTTTTGGGTATTTTCTGTATGAAATGCTCCTCAAAGTAACTTCAAATGTGATGTGGTCCCTAAAAAAATTGTTTTTGCAAATAGGAAGCATGCTGACAAGGATGGGAGGGGGGTAGCCACGCATACCAGGACGTGCAGCACAAAATCTCCGCCTCATCCCAGCCTGCAGCATCACCCCACTCGTGTCTCATCCAGCAGCGACCCTGGGACCCCGCTTCATCGCAGCCACCACCCCCAGTAAGCAATAAGACGCATGGATTATAAGAAGCACCACCATTTTAGTAAAGAAAAGTTTTTTTCCTATATTTGGGGTGCGTCTTATAATCCGGAGTGTCTTATAATCCAAAAAATACGGTATTTGCACATAGATTTTATAGGCTTGTCCAGGGTTATAAAAATGTAATTGGTTTGTTTGAAGCACAAGACCACCCCTGTCTACAGGTTGTGCCTGTTATTGCAGATCAGCTCCAGTGACGGGAATGGTGTAGAGCTGCAATACCATGAACAAACTGAAGATTTTGATGGCACAGATTTTTTTTTTAAGAAGATGGCAGCCCTGTTTTTCTTATCCTGGAGAACTGCTTTAGTGTCAGATTGGTTAGGCTGTACTTACCACCAATAGGTTCGGCAGGAGTCTCTATATCTCCATCAGTAGAACATTGAGATTCAGCATCTCTCCTGGATTTATCCTTTTTCAGATGTCTTTAAAATAGAGTAAAATAAAAGGTATTTTATGAATTACAAAGTAACAGATCTTTATTCTGTGGAATGAAATATAGACTCATGTTTCTTCATTCATTTTGTCTTTTACATTCTGTAGAAACATTGGCAATAAGGAAAATTTTGGTATTTATCAACAATTTTTCATATACATGAAAGTTCAATATGTGTGGATCGTACTGGGTTGTAAGGTAATATGAAGATCAGACAGGAGTGGATTTATTTGAGGGGAATTGAATTCTGCTCATACAAAACTCAGAATGTTGGAGAACACAGATTTTTTTGTAATTCACTCCACGCGAATAAAGCAAAGTGGAAGCTAGCGGCAGCCGCCAGCTTGTGGAGGAGTAGAGGGCTGGCAGAAAGATGAGCTCACTTCTCTGACCGACTTCCGCTGCTTTATGCCCGATGGTCAGTTTTCCACAATACCATCATGCCGCACCTCTGGCCATATGTTTCCTTTGGGCTGAAACTTTGGCTACAAGCGGCCCCGAAAGGTCTCTGCCCATGCAAGTCCCAACCAAGAGTCAACACTGGGCCGGAGTTGCGGGCAGAGAGCAGTGGGGGCTTCCAGAGAGGGGCTTGGTGATGTATGAACTTTATTTTCTTCTTACATCTTCCATTTATTACCATTTGGGACTGGGGAGACCCCAGAGCATAATAGGGAACAATCAATTTGTGAAGAATAATTTTGCTGTGAATTGAATCTCTAAATAAAAGCTGCATGATTTGGCAGAATTTTGTCAGTACCTCTCATCTCTATATATAAAAGTGAATGTATGTATGTATGTATGTATGTGTGTATCACCAACCAATCACGAAGCATAAGAGTGGGACACGGATGGAGAGCGGGGCTGCGGACGGATACAGCAGTACGGTGCATGGAGAGCGGGGCTGTGGAGTAAGAGTGCGGGGCTGTGGAGAGAGAGAGCTGGGCTGTGGAGGCACTGCGAGACACGGATGTAGAGCACGGCTGCGGAGGGATAGAACGGGACGGCGGGTGGAGAGTGGGGCTGTGGACGGATAGCGTGATGGTAGGTGGAGAGCGGGACTGCGGAAGGAGAGCGTGTTGGCAGGTGGAGAGCGGGGCTGTTAAGGAAGAGAGCGGGACCCACAGTTAGGTACTATGCCCAGGCAACTCTGGGCTCTTCAGCTAGTCTGTAATAAAGGTGTATTTTTTGACAGACTCCCATGTACAATATAAATCATCCTTTACAATACTTACCTACGTATGGCGTTACAGATGACACCAAGGAATATTCCAAGGAGGAATATGATGATGGTGAAAACTACAACACATATGATGACTTTAGTCCAAGGGATCTTTGAAGTATCAATACCATCCTCTGAAAAAACTGAAAAAGAAGACAGAATATATATATATTATCTACATATCCAATAACTTGTCTGTAATTCACTGCCATTATTATTGTAGCAGTCCTATAAAGGGAATCTGTCACCAGGCTTTTGCCATCTTATCGGAGAGAACCATAATGTAGAAGCATAGACCTTTACTATAGCGATGTGTCAATTACTGTACTGTTTCAATAGAATCACTGTTTTACCAGCAATCGATTATCACTACAGGACAACTGGTCTTGTGCCTCCTAGTCCAGCCAGACCCCCAGCAATATGCAATGTAAGCACAAGCTGTGGCGGGGTTATACACAGCTGAAAAACTGAGCTCTGCTCAATCTGCAGCAGAGAAAACTGTGACTCTTTTATATACTGTAAGTCTATGGGACTGTAGGACCCAGCAACACGATTAAAAATATGGGACCGTAGTTTTGCTAAATTATGTCTCAGGGATGATGTCATATTAATATATATTAGATGTAATGGACAATATAGAGATCTATCCAGTGGCTTAGGTAGAGGCTGACGAGTCCTGGTGAAAATATGTAACCTGGGCCCCCACCTGCATATTTGTCAGATGTGTGGTCCTTTGTGGCATTCCAGATCCTATGAATCTCTGACAGTGGCATTTAACACGTGCCAGTAGAGGGGGTGTCATATCACAAGCTGATCGGCGTGTCCGTGACATGATCGTGGGGTGGGGTAACGATGGGTCGCCATAACAGCCGAGGGTCTGCCGAAGACCCCATGCTTGTTGTGAGGATCCTCTTGGGAAAGTTAACCTGTAGCTGGCGTTCATAGGAGAACATGGTTTTAGCTATAGAGAGCAGTGTTTATCCCCTGCTATGTATAGCACAATCAGCCGGACAGTGGCAGCGTCAAGTCCCTAAAGAGGACTATGGAGTACAGTAAAAATACAGTAAGAAGAGAAAAAAGTTTAGTAAAAATTAAACGCTTAAAAAAATAAATAAATAATTCAAAATACCCATTTCTTATCGCTGCATTTGTAAAAGTTCGATCTATCAAAATCTAAACTAAATTTGTCTGATCAGTAGACTACATAATGAGAAAAAAAAATCAAAATTGCCAGAATAAAATATTTTGGCAGCCGCAACATTGCAATAAAAGACGATAAAAAAAACCCCATAGTATCTACCCCAAAAAGGTATCAGTAAAAATATCAACTCAGGGCGCAAAAACTAAGCCTTCACCCAGCCTAATGAGGGTTACCCCAAAATATGTGAATATTTGTAAAAGTACTTACCGGCTGGGGTCGTATGCGTGGGCAAGGAATCATGGCGCTGGTTGATGAGAGGCGCACCTTCCACACATGCTAATAGCAAACTCACGATTAGAAGAAATCGAAAAAGCATTCTAGCTTGGAGAAATATCGCTGAATGTGTAATACACAGGGAGTTATCGCTGAATGTGTAATACACAGGGAGTTATCGCTGAATGTGTAATACACAGGGAGTTATCGCTGAATGTGTAACACACAGGGAGTTATCGCTGAATGTGTAACACACAGGGAGTTATCGCTGAATGTGTAACACACAGGGAGTCTTGTCAGACAAAGCCTCTTCCTGCAGCGTCACTCCGTATAACCACACATTCCGTGATGTCACAATGGAGATCTCACTGTGACATCACGAGGAGCGGAACACCAGTGATGTCACAATGGGTCAGATAAAGGATAAACAGCGTATGCACAACTTCAGAAGGTGCTCAAGTAGGGCCCCACACCATACATGAATAATAAAGAAAACTTGGCACTCAACTTCTAGAATATTTTTTGGGATTTTTTTAATACAGCCAGAAAATAATAGACATTTCGGCCTCACTGGCCTTCATCAGTAACAGACTGCAGTATAGTAGTTAATCGCATTCAGTGCGGTAATAGAAGTGACACCATAGTCACTTTAAATGTGCCTGGTCATGCACTAGGCGCTGGGCATGGAACTTGAATCAAATAGTACCTGGGTGGGTGGGGGTGCCATGCAGACATCAGCGACCCAGAATCCACTGTGACACAGCTGACCAACAGTGGATTCTGGGTCGCTGATATCTGCATCGCACTGAATGCAATTAACTACTATACTGCAGTCTGTTACTGATGACGGCCAGTGAGGCCGAAACCTCTATTACAATGGGTCAGATAACTGCAACTACTCAACAGGGAGCAGCTCCCTCCATCTATATATGATTAATAGAATATTATTGTATAAGGACCAAGCCGCGTTAGAGGATATTATGAATGTATGGGGGCCACACAGAGAGACATTATTCATGTGTTGGCCACAGGGAGACATTACTATTACTGAGCCACATAGGGTGGCAATATTAACTCATCATGAACACATAGGTGGACAGTTTTACCAGATGAGTGCCACATATATACTGATACCTTCCACTATTCGGTCATTATATGGGGGCACCAGCAGTGTTAGTACAGTGATTCCTATTAATAATCACTATAATGATATGATTTGGTCACTATTTGCTGGTCATACGGTCATGGTGTAGCGGCATAATTTGTTTCTTCTATGTAGTAGTATTGGTACACTGTGTGCAAAACTACTAACCCCTTTACCCCCAAGGGTGGTTTGCACGTTAATGACCGGGCCAATTTTTACAATTCTGACCACTGTCCCTTTATGAGGTAATAACTCTGGAATGCTTTTATGGATCCCAGTGATTCTGACATTGTTTTTCTCATGACATATTGTACTTCATGTTTGTGGTGACATTTTATTCATATAACTTGCGTTTATTTGTGCAAAAAATGGAAATTTGGAGAAAATTTAGAAAATTTTGCAATTTTCCAACTTTGAAATTGTTATACCTTTAAATCACAGAGATATAGCACAGAAAAAACTTAATAAGCATTTATCATGGTCACGTCAGAAACGCGTCACTAATCCCGCCCATCATCGCACCCATCACATGAATTCAAGTTTTTAAAAATATGAAAAGAATTAAAATAATAAAAGTTCAAATCGCCCCCCTTTTGCCCCATTCAAAGTAAAAAAAAAAAAAAAATTCAAATACTTATTTGGCATTGCTGCATTCAGAAACACCTGATCTATCAAAATATAAAAATAATTAATCCGATCGATAAACGGTGTAATGAGAGAAAAAAAAATCAAAACTAGATTTTAATTCTAGAGAATTAAGTGTCTTTGGTCGCCGCAACATTGCAATATCGGGCGATCAAAAGATCGTATCTGCACCAACATGGTATCAATATAAACGTCAGCTCGGCGCGTAAAAAATAAGCCCTCACGCAACCCAAGATCCTAAAAATTGGAAACACTACGTGTCTAGGAAAATGGCGCCATTGTTTGTTTTTTTTTTACAAACTTTAGATTTTTTTCACCACTTACCATAAATAAAAAAAGAACCTAGACATGTTTGGTGCATGATAACTCGTAATGAGCTGTAGAGTCATAACGGCAGGCCAGTTTTAGCATTTAGTGAACATGAGTGATTGCGAGTCCTTGGGATTACGAACCTCGCAATGGGGTGTAACCACGCAGCAGACTGACCTCGCAATTGGGTGTAACTACACACCAGACTGACCTTGCAATGGGGTGTAACCACGCACCAGACTGGCGTATGTGCAGACTAACAGCAAACATAAATACCTGGTGTACCTCTCCTGCCACTCCTACCTTGTGTATGAAAAAGCACTGTCGTTAATACTGTTCGGGTAGAGCTATCCGATAGCGCTATCCATGAAGAAAGTGCACGGGTAGAGCTATCCCATAGCTTTCTTCCTAAAGGAAATGAACAGGTAGAGCTATCCGATAGCGCTATCCCTCAATGTTCCTGAGTGTAAGCTATTTCACATGGTTGAGCGCACTTGGGATCTGCCCCCAAGGCCCTGCCCATGCCCAATGTTTGGTCCGTAGACCGCGGCTAGGAGTTAGTCCCGCTTTTTCCCGCATGGTGCTTTTGAGGATATCTCTTTTTTCCACCATGGGTGCGTGAGGAGTGACATGACTTAGGAAAGTCTGACTGATGGCTTCACTGTAATGACCCATCCCAAAACCCACATTTACCCCTTCTTAACCTAAAATAAGACATGAATGCGTGACATTGGATGTAAAAGGCCACAGCAGCCCCGTTTATTAACACCAAAACAAGCAATAACATTTTATCCATAAACGTAGTAATATTCCATAAACATAACCACCAGCAAAAGGAGGGGGGGTAAATGAAGAGTCCATTGTACATGATTGCAACACCAGCTCCACCACGTGCCCTCAGCCGCACCACACCGGCTCAAGTACAGTGCCCTCAGCCGCACCACTCCGGCTCGAGGACACCCAGCCGAGTGTTGCCCAACCAATGTCCTGCTGGGACCCACCCCAGCAGGGACCCACGTTAACATGCCCCGCTGTGACTCAGCACAGCAGGGTCCCACGTTAACATGTCCCGCTGTGACCCAGCACAGCTGGGACCCACCTTAACCTAGTATACCATTGCACCACCAGGGGTATCCCGCTCCTGCACTGGGTTCACCCCCCCGCTCTTTGTGCAATCCACCGACTTCAAATACCCCCCTCCTTTCCGCCAACCTCTGCGACAACGTCAATCCTCTTCTTCTCTTCACCATGTCGATCTCCAGAAGATCCTAAAATTAGGGCGGGAGGGCGGGACGATTCCGGACGTCTGCAAGGTAAAGAATGACCATCCCCCACCGTTCTGTCCTATATATCCATCCCACAACTGACCACTCCCTGCCAACTCACATTGCACCATAACCCCCATAGCGCCACCCCACAACTTCACCACAAACACAAAAGCACTACACCTTAACCCTTCACTATCCCTCAGGCCTAGCATCCCTCCTTAGTCATGTGCGCCCTCCCTGTATCGCCTTTGGGGCAGGTGTCCGGGCTTGTCTTGACTTAGGAAAGTCTGACTGACGGCTTCACTGTAATGACCCATCCCAAAACCCACACTTACCCCTTCTTAACCTAAAATAAGACATGACTGCGTGACATTGGATGTAAAAGGCCACAGCAGCCCCGTTTATTAACACCAAAACAAGCAATAACATTTTAACCATAAACTTAGTAATATTCCATAAACATAACCACCAGCAAAAGGAGGGGGGTAAATGAAGAGTCCATTGTACATGATTGCAACACCAGCTCCACCACGTGCCCTCAGCCGCACCACACCGGCTCGAGGACAGTGCCCTCAGCCGCACCACACCGGCTCGAGGACACCCAGCCGAGTGTTGCCCAACCAATGTCCTGCTGGGACCCAGCCCAGCAGGGACCCACGTTAACATGCCCCGCTGGGACCCACCTTAACCAAGTATACCATTGCACCACAAGGGGTAACCCGCTCCTGCACTGGGTTCACCCCCCCGCTCTTTGTGCAATCCACCGACTTCAAATACCCCCCTCCTTTCCGCCACCACGAGCACGTATGACACCTTGTACGTGCGAGTACCACCACCAAAAACCCAACCCGAGCCGACTCTGCGGCTCAAGTAACCAATGCTTCTGTACCAAGACTAATCGATCAAAACTGATCCCCATTAGACCTCACAATGCCAACCTACACCAAACCACCAGTACAACAAGGTCAGCCACACCCCCAAGACCTGCAACTAGCCAACCGCATCGTCCGATCCCATGCACCGCCTGCGCGACCAGTCCCCAACGAGCCACCTGAGCCACCGCCTCTGCCTCGTTGAGACCGCAACATTGCAGGCGCCTCCGAAAATTGCACTCCACCTGATAATTAATCAAAGCCGACCATTATTGCCGTGAACAAAAGAACCTACATTGGTTCCCCAAACCTCCGACAGATTCTTGAAAATGTGCCCAGTAAAAACCCACTATGTAGTCATTCCAAACAGGAGCCCCTATGAACAACACGAGCACGGCTCCCAGGCAGGAAGAAAATTGCACTCCACCTGATAATTAAACACAGCCAACCATTATTGCCGTAACAAAAGAACCTACCTTGGTTCCCCAACCTCCGACAGATTCTTGAAAAACGTGCCCAGTAAAACCCACTATGTAGTCATTCCAAACAGGAGCCCCAATGAACAACACAAGCACGGCTCCCAGGCAAGAAGAAAATTGCACTCCACCTGATAATTAATCAATGCCAACCATTATTGCCGTAACAAAAGAACCTACACTGGTTCCCCAACCTCCGACAGATTCTTGAAAAACGTGCCCAGTAAAACCCACTATGTAGTCATTCCAAACAGGAGCCCCTATGAACAACAACACGAGCATGGCTCCCAGGCAGGAAGAAATGAACCACGGCATTCAGGCCCGATGTCTCAGCTCAAACCCCTTGATGCCCCAGCGACCAAGACTCCACCACACACGTGCAGTACCAAAACGCTGTTGGTCCAGTCAACCCTGCGTGATAGCATCAATCTTAAAATATCCACCCAACTCGAAAACATAAACCAATCCACCCCGGAATCACGACCCGGAACCGAAGGCCGCCAAGCTGATCACCGGCCTGAAGAAAAGACCCCAGCTTTGTACTCATGTTCCACAACACCCCTGCCACCAATGCGGTCCCAACACAAGTCAAAGTACACCCTTCTGACCACCACATACTGCACAATGACCCATAAAAAAGAGGGGGGACCCACACATGCCACATGACCACAATTAATTGTGTGCATCACCCGTGCACTTCGAACCCAGATTCACAATACTACTGTTGCCACCCTCTTACCAAAAGTGAGATGTACTCCGCACCCATTTCCCGCTGAACTGCGGACTCGACACTACTCACAAAATGAAAGAAATGTGACTCACACTACCCGAAGTCCAGGAAAACTCAGACACACACCACGTCTCCCGAAAACCCCAGACACCATAAACCCGGGCCATCCGTCAAAACATTGCACTCACCGGTGCCTGATGCTTGTCCACCACTCAGCCTTAAAGCACCGCAAAAACACCCCCCAAACGGAGCACAGCCCCAGACGATTACCAGGTCCTTAGGATCATTAAAAGTCAATGCACATCGCACTAGCTTCCCCTGCCATGGCATACCACCAGCCCGACATTAATGAAAGTAATGTTATAGTTGCAACCTGCTCACCCACTACTTAAAGTACATCTCCCCCGCAGCTGCGCTGCACCACAATCGATACCAGCCGGTCCTGGCAAGTGCGCATAACGGAATGAATGACATAGCCATGTAGTGCCAGACGGGCTACACCCACGCGGGAGACCATTCACACGGCCATCGAAACAACATGTCCTGCCTCATGCTCTCTACAGAATTCCCGACAAATGGAACAACACCCGCTGGATAAACAAATCGTTCACCAACCAGGACCCCCGAGACCAGTAAAGCACACGCTGGGTTACCCAACTCAAATGTTGCATCATCCTTGCGCCAACACTTCACCCTAGCCCCCCGTCTGGGGCACCAGAAAAGGAAACACTCTAAGGAGAGCTGTATACCCAGAAGGCAAAGCAGGACCAGCTGCACCCAAAATAAACCTCCAAGCCCATCGTAACGAAAACTACCCACTCTGTATAATAATCTCCTACGTAGCTTCCATCAACGGCTGTAACAAATACCACCCGATACAGTCTGCCAAAAGTTCAGTCGGCAACCCTAAAGAACCGCAGTGAGAACCCACCAGTCCGTACGTACAAAAGTTGTTAAAACTGCCCCTGTGCAGCCACAACCAGCAAAGTACCGTAAGAACGCCATATGACTGCAGATCATGCAAAAGCCCCCAGTGGCACGTAGACCCACATATTCAATAAACCAAATTCAACCCCCAAAACAGCAGCGCGATACACACAGGAACATAATAACGACCCGCGACCTGACACGATGTACACATTAACCAAACCTGACTAAGACATAGGGCCCCAGGTGAATCAAACACGTTGACTTATCAAAACACACGATAACCGCAAATACGCCCTGAGCATGAAGAAACCCTTAGTAGTCACAGGTTGCACCATGAACAGAAAAAGCAGACCACCATCCCTAATTCCAGATAATCCCTAGTAGTCCCAGGTTGGACCATGAACAGAAAATAAGCACTCCACTATCCATAATCCCTGACTACCACACAGAAACCAAACACGGACCTCAACAACCAGACATTGACCAACCATAAAACCCCAGCTCCACACAATATATACGCACCCCAAGAAATAGTAAAGAAACACTGAATGCCAAGTACAGGAAAAAGGCAACAAACTCCTTCTCAAACCAGGGTTACCATGCCACACTTTTTTTTTTTTTTTATCATGAAAAAACCGTCAACTAATTTCTATTAATAAACAGCTAACCAGGAAATCAAATCGGGTAAAAAGTCAACTCCAAGCGCCCCGGGGGAAATGTCATCCATTGCTGCCAGAAAGGCAGGTTCCCAAAAGATCTGCCGTCCCATACATCTCAACCTCTCCTGAACGTCTAACCGCAACAAACCATAATGCCCCTAGTGAACATGAAAACCCTTAGTACACTCAAAGCCCCTATTGGAGAACCGAACCTGGACCGAGGCATATAAATAAAACAAACCGTAGTGAAAACTCAACCACCTACCCCCACACCTCTGACCAGCAATAGCACACACCCCACTGTAAAGTGAAAGATTAAACCGCCAGGTGCACCCCCCAAAACTGCTCACCACGTCAGTGAACTACCATCAAACCCTTATCAAATACTAGGCGCGGCGATAAAACTGCTCACCACATCAGTGAACAACCATCAAACCCTTATCAAAGACTAGGCGCGGCGATAATCCTCCAGCCAAAAGACCCCATGACTATGACAATAAACCATAATACCGGCATGGTTATGGCTATCCACCACCGCTCTGCCAATATCCGTATCACCACCTGAATTACTCGCAAACCGCCATGGAATCACCAGTCATACACAAACACCCAGAGATGCAAGCACAATTATACCAACCCAAATAAAATGATGTCGTCTCCTATAGATATACCCAGTATCATAAAAGCAAACTAGCATGAAAATAAAAAACCTCCCAACACACATGAAGTGCACAAACCGGCCTCCTGGACCACAAAGCAACCATTCCCTCACAGATTCGAACGCTGACCACATGGACCAGCCGTGCATTGTTCCGAACCCCCAGACAAACAAACTACCACCCTAGGTTTAAGTGAGCCTTAGTGAGCCTTAGGTTTAAGTGAGCCTTAGTGAGCCTTATCATGAAAGCAAACTAGCATGAAAATAAAAACCAGCCAACACTCATGAAGTGCACAAAGCGGCCTCCTGGACCAAAAAGCAACCATTCCCTCACAGATTCGAACGCTGGCCACATGGACCAGTCGTGCATCGTTCCGAACCCGCAGACAAACCAACTACCACCCTAGTGCACCCGAAACCATACGTAGCAACACCCTTACCAACCAATATAATCTAGACATTAATAAAGGTTTAAGTGAGCCTTACTTACTAGGCTGACTCAGCGGAACCCCACGGAACAGCCGTCACGTGTCCTCAGCGTCGAGCACCGCAACTGCGATTTTCTCCGTGGATCTACGCCGACTGCAGCCCTCCTGGGCCGCAGCGCCAGCGCCTAGACCGACTGTCCGTCCGGGAATGCTTGGAAAAAAATCACCGGCTCGGAGCTTCAAACTGGGGGGAGTTGCTCCAGCCGCAGGCAACACCTCTGAGGTCGGTGACGTCACACACCACCTCGCCACCGGGCTCCTTGCCGCGTCACATCACCGCCGTCCACCGATGCTGATGACCGCACCGGGTTAGGTGACCGCGCCGGGTAACGTGGCCGCAACGTGCGCGTCCCAACTGTGCGCCGCGATCCGAAAGTAGAGAGGAGGCCGGCCACGTCACTCACCGCCCCGCTGCCTTGCTGACTGATTCCCGACTTCTGGCTCCGGCCCCGCGATGTCTTCTGCAACAGGTCTGCTAATGGGGCTCTTCCTCCGCTGCCAACTTATCTCCGGGCTGGGAGGCCGTGATCGTCGCTGCTGCTTCGGAGGCAGTGGGGTCCCATCTTCACCGCCTTCGCCATCACCGGAACCTAGCTGCAGCTGTTCCTTCATCCACAGCTGGCCGCGCTGCTCCATCATCCTCTTCATCCGTGCTACGAGGTATTCCATCCTCCGGATCCAAAGATTCAAGCTGAAGTCCCAGATGTGAGGGGCTGGGGAACCTACATCATGACGTCCTTGTACAGATCTTTGTGTCCTTCAAAATACTCCCACTCCTCCATGGAGAGACGATTCCGGACGTCTGCAAGGTAAGTTTTAGCATTTAGTGAACATGAGTGATTGCGAGCCCTTGGGATTAAGAACCTCGCAATGGGGTGGAACCACGCAACAGACTCCCCTCGCAATGGGGTGTAACCACGCAGCAGACTGACCTCGCAATGGGGTGTAACCACGCACCAGACTGACCTTGCAATGGGGTGTAATCACGCACCAGACTGGCGTATGTGCAGACTAACAGCAAACATAAATACCTGGTGTACCTCTCCTGCCACTCCTACCTTGTGTATGAAAAAGCTCTGTCGTTAATACTGTTCGGGTAGAGCTATCCGATAGCGCTATCCATGAAGAAAGTGTACGGGTAGAGCAGCTATCCCATAGCTCTATTCCTAAAGGAAATGAACAGGTAGAGCTATCCGATAGCGCTATCCCTCAATGTTCCTGAGTGTAAGCTATTTCACATGGTTGAGCGCACTTGGGATCTGCCCCCAAGGCCCTGCCCATGCCCAATGTTTGGTCCGTAGACCGCGGCTAGGAGTTAGTCCCGCTTTTTCCCGCATGGTGCTTTTGAGGATATCTCTTTTTTCCACCATGGGTGCGTGAGGAGTGACATCAGTCACAGTTTTTGTTTTGTCCTCATGCTTTCCTGTAATGTAGAATATTGAAATTAGGTTAAAATACCACCAAAGACATTTGCAAGGAGTTTGTGTGGGTTACCTCCTGATTCCTCCCACACACCAAAGACATACTGATGGGGAATTATGATTGTAAACCCCAATGGGGACAGTGATAACAATGTAAGTAAAGTTGTGGAATTAACGGCGCTACATACAGTGGGGAAAATAAGCATCTGACACTGTTAATTTTTACATGTTTTCCCACCTACAAAGAATGGAGAGGTCTGTAATTTTTATTGTAGGTGCACTTCAACTGTGAGAGACAGAATGTTAAAAAAAAATCCAGAAAATCCCGTTGTATGATTTTTACATAACTAATTTGCATTTTGTTGCATGAAATAAGTATTTGACACAATAGAAAAACAGAACTTAATATTTGGTACAGAAACCTTTGTTTGCAATTACAGAGGTCATATGTGGTAGTTCTTTCCCAGGTTTGCACACACCGCAGCAAGGATTTTGTCCCCCTCCTCCATACAGATCTGTCAGGTTTCGGGTCTGTCGCTGTGTAACACTGAGCTCAGCTCCCTCCAAACGTTTCCTTTCGGGTTTAGGTCTGCAGACTGGCTAGGTTCCTCCAGGACATTAAAATGCATCTCATGGAGCCTCTCCTCAGCTGCCCTGGCTGTGTCTTTTGGGTCAATGTCATGATGGAAGAACCAGCTATGACCCATCTTTAACGTTCTTACTGAAGGAAGGATGTTGTTGGCTAAAATCTCCCGATACATGACCCCATCTATCCTCCCTTCAATATGGTGCCGTCATCTTGTCCCCTTTGCAGAAAATGGAATGAATGAACCATTTTCATATGCCGGTTTCCGGTGAATGACAACTTACTGTAGAGACTGGTACATAGAGATGAATCTCCGCCATTGCTACTTTATCACCCTGAAGAATGTTGAGCTCATAGTTTCTAAGAGTATCATGGCACTTCTAGTTTAATGCATTTGCAATTAAGGACATACCTGGTCGGTTTACAAGTTATGATGTATTGGTGCTGCACACATTGTCTATTTCTATATTAAGGGCAGCGCAGGGTGTCGCGGGTCAGCCGTCATGGAGTGGCAGCGTCTTTCTCGCCAACATAGGATGATGTTTGGTTGCTTATGTGGTGGAGCATTTCTCTGCTCATAAATCTATTTGTTTCTCGCCCCTCTTGCTCCTATTTGTCTATATATGTCTGTGTATTCGGTGGAGCACACTAACATCTATACAGTATAATTTGTGTGGCACTATATATTGATGATTAAACTAGTTCTGAATAGCGCATACTAGGGAATTGGGGAGAGCCGCCGAGGCGCAAGGGCACCATTGTCATATCACAGGGGTGCCAACATCCGCTGTTAGGCAGGTGGACAGGAAAGGGGATTACACAGGGGCTCTCCAGGATCATCTATTTATCTCTTCAATTTGCCGCCTTTCAGCATTTTAAGTGTGTGTCTTGTATGTTGTTAGTCCTTTTATAAATGGTTAATAAAGGTTTATATTTTAATTAATGGGGTCTTCATATGTGATCTGATTCCTGAACTTTCTCAGAATCATCCTTACTACATGAGGCAAAATCACGTACAGAGCCCCAGACCGAGGAAGATTGACCTGTCATCTTGTGTTTCCTCCATTTTCTAATAATTGTGCCAATAGCTGTTGCCTTCTCACCAGTTGCCTATTGTGCTGTAGCCCATCCCAGCCTTGAACAGGTCTACAATTTTGTCCCTGATGTCCTTAGACTTCATTTTGGTCTTGGCCATGGTGGAGAGGTTGGAGTGTGATTGAGTGTGTGGACAGGTGTCTTTTATACAGGTAGCGAGTTCAAACAGGAGCAGTTAGCACAAGTAATGAGCGTAGAGTAGGAGGGCTTCTTAAAGAAAAACTAACAGGTCTGCGTGACCCAGAATTCTTTCTGGTTAGAAGGTGATCAAACACTTATTTCATGCAATAAAATGCAAATCAATTATGTAAAAATCATAAAATAAATCCAGAAAACCACATTGTAAGATTCCGTCTCTCACAGGTGAAGTGTACCTACAATAAAAACTACAGACCTCTCCATTCTTTGTAGGTGGGAAAACTTGCAAAATTGGCATTGCGTCAAATACCATATATACTCGTGTATAAGCCGAGATTTTCAGCCCATTTATTTGGGCTGAAAGTCCCCCTCTCGACTTATACGCAAGTCATATATGCCAGGGAGTGGGTGGGGGAGGGGTAGTGGGGGTGTCAGATCATACTGACCCCCTGGCGCGTCTCTGCAGCCCCCCTGCCTGTCCCACGGTCTCAGGCGCCTGCCTTTAGCAGTCACGTGGTACCGCTCATTAAAAACATGAATATGCGCATATTCCTGTCTTTAATGAGTGGTATCACGTGACCGATGAAGGCTGGCGCCTGAGACCATGGGAGAACAGGGCTGCAGAGACCGCACCAGGAGAGGATAAGTATATGTGATATTCACCTGTCCCCGTTCCCACGCTGCTCGCCGCTGCCTGCCACGTCCTCTGTCAGTGTCATTCAGGCAGCAGAGAACGCGCCCCCATCATATTTATATATTCACTATATTGAGGGTATTATGGAAAGTCCATGGTTACTTACTGGTGCAGACTGGTCTGTGGTCCCGGGTCGTGTCCGGTTGAAGGTCGGAGCGATCTCTTGGACCGTCATAGACTCTACATGCCGTTTATAGACATGGAGTCACTTCCTGACCTTTTTGGGAAATCCGCTGATTCTGTTGTTCTGCAGGCAGGATATTAGATGAGTCCTCATCTTCTCATGCTGGAACTTAGCTGTGGGTTCACCGTCATCTGCCATAAGCTCGTAGGCAAACGCTATAGCATATAAGCCACAGTCGTACCTTTTCTTCTGCTGATCCACATTGATAAACCTCAAATGTTTCAGGGGCTTGTCGACCACTTCACTGTACATATTGATAATCTGCTGACGGATGGATGGACTCAGATTCCTAGTCCTGTCGCTGTCGGCCACAAAGATTTGGCCATTTTTATAGCAGGTTGTCAGCCAGTGCACCCTGTCCTCATCATAGTGGATTTGTACAGCATTCATCATTACGCTGTGCCCTGGTACCATAAGAGCGTAGGGGGGCTGCAGGCCAGCAAAACCATTAAACTGTCTGTGCAGCAGGTCCTGGGCCATGATGATGATCTCGTGATCCAGGAAACCTTCCTTTCCTTTGCTCAGCAGGTTGGTTAAGATTTCTGGAGGCAGGTTCCCAATATTGGGCATCTCCAGTTGTGGAGTCGCTATCTCTGGGGTTACCTCTCTAAGTTGATCAGTAACGTTTTCTGTAGCCGCTCTCTTGGCTGGTGGCAGCATCTCAGGCTTACTGTTAGAGGAGTTGGCCACATCCTTATCTGTTTCAATATCGATGACGACATCATCTGGACCGGGAGAAGAAATGTTGGTGTTCTCAAGGTCATCTGTCTTTTTGACCATTGGTCCATCCTCATTTTTTCCTGTTAAAGAGATAAAGAGATCAAAGAAATCATAATTTTTTAGAATAAAATATTCTCCATATTTCTTATGGATTATTGCGTCTACTGCTCCTTTACTTCGCAACCGCCCACTGTAGATAAGCGTTGGCGCTTCCTGAGCTCTATGCAGCGCCGACGTTTGTCATGACATGGTCGGTGGTCTTGCAGCGCTCACGACCCCCAGGGTCCTGCAAGCACTGTGATTCCAGCGCAGAGCGATAGCTCTGACAGGTGTTATCATTCCCGTGAAGCACCTGAAAGGTTGATAAACTTTTTGAATTTGGTTTTGAGCACTTTGAGGGGTGCAGTTTTTAGAATGGTGTCACTTTTGGGTATTTTCTGTATTAAATGCTCCTCAAAGTAACTTCAAATGTGATGTGGTCCCTAAAAAAATTGTTTTTGCAAATAGGAAGCATGCTGACAAGGATGGGAGGGGGGTAGCCACGCATACCAGGACGTGCAGCACAAAATCTCCGCCTCATCCCAGCCTGCAGCATCACCCCACTCGTGTCTCCTCCAGCAGCGACCCTGGGACCCCGCTTCATCGCAGCCACCACCCCCAGTAAGCAATAAGACGCATGGATTATAAGAAGCACCACCATTTTAGTAAAGAAAAGTTTTTTTCCTATATTTGGGGTGCGTCTTATAATCCGGAGTGTCGTATAATCCAAAAAATACGGTATTTGCACATAGATTTTATAGGCTTGTCCAGGGTTATAAAAATGTAATTGGTTTGTTTGAAGCACAAGACCACCCCTGTCTACAGGTTGTGCCTGTTATTGCAGATCAGCTCCAGTGAAGGGAATGGTGTAGAGCTGCAATACCATGAACAAACTGAAGATTTTGATGGCACAGATTTTTTTTTTAAGAAGATGGCAGCCCTGTTTTTCTTATCCTGGAGAACTGCTTTAGTGTCAGATTGGTTAGGCTGTACTTACCACCAATAGGTTCAGCAGGAGTCTCTATATCTCCATCAGTAGAACATTGAGATTCAGCATCTCTCCTGGATTTATCCTTTTTCAGATGTCTTTAAAATAGAGTAAAATAAAAGGTATTTTATGAATTACAAAGTAACAGATCTTTATTCTGTGGAATGAAATATAGACTCATGTTTCTTCATTCATTTTGTCTTTTACATTCTGTAGAAACATTGGCAATAAGGAAAATTTTGGTATTTATCAACAATTTTTCATGTACATGAAAGTTCAATATGTGTGGATCGTACTGGGTTGTAAGGTAATATGAAGATCAGACAGGAGTGGATTTATTTGAGGGGAATTGAATTCTGCTCATACAAAACTCAGAATGTTGGAGAACACAGATTTTTTTGTAATTCATTCCACGCAAATAAAGCAAAGTGGAAGCTAGCGGCAGCCGCCAGCTTGTGGAAGAGTAGAGGGCTGGCAGAAAGATGAGCTCACTTCTCTGACCGACTTCCGCTGCTTTATGCCCGATGGCCAGTTTTCCACACTACCATCATGCCGCACCTCTGGCCATATGTTTCCTTTGGGCTGAAACTTTGGCTACAAGCGGCCCCGAAAGGTCTCTGCCCATGCAAGTCCCAACCAAGAGTCAACACTGGGCCGGAGTTGCGGGCAGAGAGCAGTGGGGGCTTCCAGAGAGGGGCTTGGTGATGTATGAACTTTATTTTCTTCTTACATCTTCCATTTATTACCATTTGGGACTGGGGAGACCCCAGAGCATAATAGGGAACAATCAATTTGTGAAGAATAATTTTGCTGTGAATTGAATCTCTAAATAAAAGCTGCATGATTTGGCAGAATTTTGTCAGTACCTCTCATCTCTATATATAAAAGTGAATGTATGTATGTATGTATGTATGTGTGTATCACCAACCAATCACGAAGCATCAGAGTGGGACACGGATGGAGAGCGGGGCTGAGGACGGATACAGCAGTACGGTGCATGGAGAGCGGGGCTGTGGAGTAAGAGTGCGGGGCTGTGGAGAGAGAGAGCTGGGCTGTGGAGGCACAGCGAGACACGGATGTAGAGCACGGCTGCAGAGGGATAGAACGGGACGGCGGGTGGAGAGTGGGGCTGTGGACGGATAGCGTGATGGTAGGTGGAGAGCGGGACTGCGGAAGGAGAGCGTGTTGGCAGGTGGAGAGCGGGGCTGTTAAGGAAGAGAGCGGGACCCACAGTTAGGTACTATGCCCAGGCAACTCTGGGCTCTTCAGCTAGTCTGTAATAAAGGTGTATTTTTTGACAGACTCCCATGTACAATATAAATCATCCTTTACAATACTTACCTACGTATGGCGTTACAGATGACACCAAGGAATATTCCAAGGAGGAATATGATGATGGTGAAAACTACAACACATATGATGACTTTAGTCCAAGGGATCTTTGAAGTATCAATACCATCCTCTGAAAAAACTGAAAAAGAAGAGAGAATACTTATATATTATCTATATATCCAATAACTTGTCTGTAATTCACTGCCATTATTATTGTAGCAGTCCTATAAAGGGAATCTGTCACCAGCCTTTTGCCATCTTATCGGAGAGAACCATAATGTAGAAGCATAGACCTTTACTATAGCGATGTGTCAATTACTGGACTGTTTCAATAGAATCACTGTTTTACCAGCAATCGATTATCACTACAGGACAACTGGTCTTGTGCCTCCTAGTCCAGCCAGACCCCCAGCAATATGCAATGTAAGCACAAGCTGTGGCGGGGTTATACACAGCTGAAAAACTGAGCTCTGCTCAATCTGCAGCAGAGAAAACTGTGACTCTTTTATATAAGTCTATGGGACTGTAGGACCCAGCAACACGATTAAAAATATGGGACCGTAGTTTTGCTAAATTATGTCTCAGGGATGATGTCATATTAATATATAATAGATGTAATGGACAATATAGAGATCTATCCAGTGGCTTAGGTAGAGGCTGACGAGTCCTGGTGAAAATATGTAACCTGGGCCCCCACCTGCATATTTGTCAGATGTGTGGTCCTTTGTGGCATTCCACATCCTATGAATCTCTGACAGTGGCATTTAACACGTGCCAGTAGAGGGGGTGTCATATCACAAGCTGATCGGCGTGTCCGTGACATGATCGTGGGGTAACGATGGGTCGCCATAACAGCCGAGGGTCTGCCGAAGACCCCATGCTTGTTGTGAGGATCCTCTTGGGAAAGTTAACCTGTAGCTGGCGTTCATAGGAGAACATGGTTTTAGCTATAGAGAGCAGTGTTTATCCCCTGCTATGTATAGCACAATCAGCCGGACAGTGGCAGCGTCAAGTCCCTAAAGAGGACTATGGAGTACAGTAAAAATACAGTAAGAAGAGAAAAAAGTTTAGTAAAAATTAAACGCTTAAAAAAATAAATAAATAATTCAAAATACCCATTTCTTAAAGTTCGATCTATCAAAATCTAAACTAAATTTGTCTGATCAGTAGACTACATAATGAGAAAAAAAAATCAAAATTGCCAGAATAAAATATTTTGGCAGCCGCAACATTGCAATAAAAGACGATAAAAAAACCCCATAGTATCTACCCCAAAAAGGTATCAGTAAAAATATCAACTCAGGGCGCAAAAAGTAAGCCTTCACCCAGCCTAATGAGGGTTACCCCAAAATATGTGAATATTTGGAAAAGTACTTACCGGCTGGGGTCGTATGCGTGGGCAAGGAATCATGGCGCTGGTTGATGAGAGGCGCGCCTTCCACACATGCTAATAGCAAACTCACGATTAGAAGAAATCGAAAGAGCATTTTAGCTTGGAGAAATATCGCTGAATGTGTAACACACAGGGAGTTATCGCTGAATGTGTAACACACAGAGAGTTATCGCTGAATTTGTAACACACAGGGAGTTATCGCTGTATGTGTAACACACAGGGAGTTATCGCTGAATGTGTAACACACAGGGAGTTATCGCTGAATGTGTAACACACAGGGAGTTATCGCTGAATGTGTAACACACAGGGAGTTATCGCTGAATGTGTAACACACAGGGAGTCTTGTCAGACAAAGCCTCTTCCTGCAGCGTCACTCCTTATAACCACACATTCCGTGATGTCACAATGGAGATCTCACTGTGACATCACAAGGAGCGGAACACCAGTGATGTCACAATGGGTCAGATAAAGGATAAACAGCGTATGCACAACTTCAGAAGGTGCTCAAGTAGGGCCCCACACCATACATGAATAATAAAGAAAACTTGGCACTCAACTTCTAGAATATTTTTTTGGATTTTTTTAATACAGCCAGAAAATAATAGACATTTCGGCCTCACTGGCCTTCATCAGTAACAGACTGCAGTATAGTAGTTAATCGCATTCAGTGCGGTAATAGAAGTGACACCATAGTCACTTTAAATGTGCCTGGTCATGCACTAGGCGCTGGGCATGGAACTTGAATCAAATAGTACCTGGGTGGGTGGGGGTGCCATGCAGACATCAGCGACCCAGAATCCACTGTGACACAGCTGACCAACAGTGGATTCTGGGTCGCTGATATCTGCATCGCACTGAATGCAATTAACTACTATACTGCAGTCTGTTACTGATGACGGCCAGTGAGGCCGAAACCTCTATTACAATGGGTCAGATAACTGCAACTACTCAACAGGGAGCAGCTCCCTCCATCTATATATGATTAATAGAATATTATTGTATAAGGACCAAGCCGCGTTAGAGGATATTATGAATGTATGGGGGCCACACAGAGAGACATTATTCATGTGTTGGCCACAGGGAGACATTACTATTACTGGGCCACATAGGGTGGCAATATTAACTCATCATGAACACATAGGTGGACAGTTTTACCAGATGAGTGCCACATATATACTGATACCTTCCACTATTCGGTCATTATATGGGGGCACCAGCAGTGTTAGTACAGTGATTCCTATTAATAATCACTATAATGATATGATTTGGTCACTATTTGCTGGTCATACGGTCATGGTGTAGCGGCATAATTTGTTTCTTCTATGTAGTAGTATTGGTACACTGTGTGCAAAACTACTAACCCCTTTACCCCCAAGGGTGGTTTGCACGTTAATGACCGGGCCAATTTTTACAATTCTGACCACTGTCCCTTTATGAGGTAATAACTCTGGAATGCTTTTATGGATCCCAGTGATTCTGACATTGTTTTTCTCATGACATATTGTACTTCATGTTTGTGATGACATTTTATTCATATAACTTGCGTTTATTTGTGCAAAAAATGGAAATTTGGAGAAAATTTAGAAAATTTTGCAATTTTCCAACTTTGAAATTGTTATACCTTTAAATCACAGAGATATAGCACAGAAAAAACTTAATAACATTTATCATGGTCACGTCAGAAACGCGTCACTAATCCCGCCCATCATCGCACCCATCACATGAATTCAAGTTTTTAAAAATATGAAAAGAATTAAAATAATAAAAGTTCAAATCGCCCCCCTTTTGCCCCATTCAAAGTAAAAGAAAAAAAAAAATTCAAATACTTATTTGGCATTGCTGCATTCAGAAACACCTGATCTATCAAAATATAAAAATAATTAATCCGATCGATAAACGGTGTAATGAGAGAAAAAAAAATCAAAACTAGATTTTAATTCTAGAGAATTAAGTGTCTTTGGTCGCCGCAACATTGCAATATCAGGCGATCAAAAGATCGTATCTGCACCAACATGGTGTCAATATAAACGTCAGCTCGGCGCGTAAAAAATAAGCCCTCACGCAACCCAAGATCCTAAAAATTGGAAACACTACGGGTCTAGGAAAATGGCGCCATTGTTTGTTTTTTTTTACAAACTTTAGATTTTTTTCACCACTTACCATAAATAAAAAAAGAACCTAGACATGTTTGGTGCATGATAACTCGTAATGAGCTGTAGAGTCATAACGGCAGGCCAGTTTTAGCATTTAGTGAACATGAGTGATTGCGAGTCCTTGGGATTACGAACCTCGCAATGGGGTGTAACCACGCAGCAGACTGACCTCGCAATTGGGTGTAACTACACACCAGACTGACCTTGCAATGGGGTGTAACCACGCACCAGACTGGCGTATGTGCAGACTAACAGCAAACATAAATACCTGGTGTACCTCTCCTGCCACTCCTACCTTGTGTATAAAAAAGCACTGTCGTTAATACTGTTCGGGTAGAGCTATCCGATAGCGCTATCCATGAAGAAAGTGCACGGGTAGAGCTATCCCATAGCTCTCTTCCTAAAGGAAATGAACAGGTAGAGCTATCCGATAGCGCTATCCCTCAATGTTCCTGAGTGTAAGCTATTTCACATGGTTGAGCGCACTTGGGATCTGCCCCCAAGGCCCTGCCCATGCCCAATGTTTGGTCTGTAGACCGCGGCTAGGAGTTAGTCCCGCTTTTTCCCGCATGGTGCTTTTGAGGATATCTCTTTTTTCCACCATGGGTGCGTGAGGAGTGACATGACTTAGGAAAGTCTGACTGATGGCTTCACTGTAATGACCCATCCCAAAACCCACACTTACCCCTTCTTAACCTAAAATAAGACATGACTGCGTGACATTGGATGTAAAAGGCCACAGCAGCCCCGTTTATTAACACCAAAACAAGCAATAACATTTTATCCATAAACGTAGTAATATTCCATAAACATAACCACCAGCAAAAGGAGGGGGGTGTAAATGAAGAGTCCATTGTACATGATTGCAACACCAGCTCCACCACGTGCCCTCAGCCGCACCACACCGGCTCGAGTACAGTGCCCTCAGCCGCACCACTCCGGCTCGAGGACACCCAGCCGAGTGTTGCCCAACCAATGTCCTGCTGGGATCCAGCCCAGCAGGGACCCACGTTAACATGCTCCGTTGTGACCCAGCACAGCAGGGTCCCATGTTAACATGTCCCGCTGTGACCCAGCACAGCTGGGACCCACCTTAACCTAGTATACCATTGCACCACTAGGGGTAACTCGCTCCTGCACTGGGTTCACCCCCCCGCTCTTTGTGCAATCCACCGACTTCAAATACCCCCCTCCTTTCCGCCAACCTCTGCGACAACGTCAATCCTCTTCTTCTCTTCACCATGTCGATCTCCAGAAGATCCTAAAATTAGGGAGGGAGGGCGGGACGATTCCGGACGTCTGCAAGGTAAAGAATGACCATCCCCCCACCGTTCTGTCCTATATATTCATCCCACAACTGACCACTCCCTGCCAACTCACATTGCACCATAACCCCCATAGCGCCACCCCACAACTTCACCACAAACACAAAAGCACTACACCTTAACCCTTCACTATCCCTCAGGCCTAGCATCCCTCCTTAGTCATGTGCGCCCTCCCTGTATCGCCTTTGGGGCAGGTGTCCGGGCTTGTCTTGACTTAGGAAAGTCTGACTGACGGCTTCACTGTAATGACCCATCCCAAAACCCACACTTACCCCTTCTTAACCTAAAATAAGACACGACTGCGTGACATTGGATGTAAAAGGCCACAGCAGCCCCGTTTATTAACACCAAAACAAGCAATAACATTTTAACCATAAACTTAGTAATATTCCATAAACATAACCACCAGCAAAAGGAGGGGGGGTAAATGAAGAGTCCATTGTACATGATTGCAACACCAGCTCCACCACGTGCCCTCAGCCGCACCACACCGGCTCGAGGACAGTGCCCTCAGCCGCACCACACCGGCTCGAGGACACCCAGCCGAGTGTTGCCCAACCAATGTCCTGCTGGGACCCAGCCCAGCAGGGACCCACGTTAACATGCCCCGCTGTGACCCAGCACAGCAGGGTCCAACTTTAACATGTCCCGCTGTGACCCAGCACAGCTGGGACCCACCTTAGCCAAGTATACCATTGCACCACAAGGGGTAACCCGCTCCTGCACTGGGTTCACCCCCCGCTCTTTGTGCAATCCACCGACTTCAAATACCCCCCTCCTTTCCGCCACCACGAGCACGTATGACACCTTGTACGTGCGAGTACCACCACCAAAAACCCAACCCGAGCCGACTCTGCGGCTCAAGTAACCAATGCTTCTGTACCAAGACCAATCGATCAAAACTGATCCCCATTAGACCTCACAATGCCAACCTACACCAAACCACCAGTACAACAAGGTCAGCCACACCCCCAAGACCTGCAACTAGCCAACCGCATCGTCCGATCCCATGCACCGCCTGCGCGACCAGTCCCCAACGAGCCACCTGAGCCACCGCCTCTGCCTCGTTGAGACCGCAACATTGCAGGCGCCTCCGAAAATTGCACTCCACCTGATAATTAATCAAAGCCAACCATTATTGCCGTGAACAAAAGAACCTACATTGGTTCCCCAAACCTCCGACAGATTCTTGAAAATGTGCCCAGTAAAAACCCACTATGTAGTCATTCCAAACAGGAGCCCCTATGAACAACACGAGCACGGCTCCCAGGCAGGAAGAAAATTGCACTCCACCTGATAATTAATCACAGCCAACCATTATTGCCGTAACAAAAGAACCTACCTTGGTTCCCCAACCTCCGACAGATTCTTGAAAAACGTGCCCAGTAAAACCCACTATGTAGTCATTCCAAACAGGAGCCCCAATGAACAACACAAGCACGGCTCCCAGGCAAGAAGAAAATTGCACTCCACCTGATAATTAATCAATGCCAACCATTATTGCCGTAACAAAAGAACCTACACTGGTTCCCCAACCTCCGACAGATTCTTGAAAAACGTGCCCAGTAAAACCCAGTATGTAGTCATTCCAAACAGGAGCCCCAATGAACAACACAAGCACGGCTCCCAGGCAAGAAGAAAATTGCACTCCACCTGATAATTAATCAATGCCAACCATTATTGCCGTAACAAAAGAACTTACACTGGTTCCCCAACCTCCGACAGATTCTTGAAAAATGTGCCCAGTAAAAACCCACTATGTAGTCATTCCAAACAGGAGCCCCTATGAACAACACGAGAACGGCTCCCAGGCAGGAAGATAATTGCACTCCACCTGATAATTAATCACAGCCAACCATTATTGCTGTAACAAAAGAACCTACCTTGGTTCCCCAACCTCCGACAGATTCTTGAAAAACGTGCCCAGTAAAACCCACTATGTAGTCATTCCAAACAGGAGCCCCAATGAACAACACAAGCACGGCTCCCAGGCAAGAAGAAAATTGCACTCCACCTGATAATTAATCAATGCCAACCATTATTGCCGTAACAAAAGAACCTACACTGGTTCCCCAATCTCCGACTGATTCTTGAAAAACGTGCCCAGTAAAACCCACTATGTAGTCATTCCAAACAGGAGCCCCTATGAACAACAACACGAGCATGGCTCCCAGACAGGAAGAAATGAACCACGGCATTCAGGCCCGATGTCTCAGCTCAAACCCCTTGACGCCCCAGCGACCAAGTCTCCACCACACACGTGCAGTACCAAAACGCTGTTGGTCCAGTCAACCCTGCGTGATAGCATCAATCTTAAAATATCCACCCAACTCGAAAACATAAACCAATCCACCCCGGAATCACGACCCGGAACCGAAGGCCGCCAAGCTGATCACCGGCCTGAAGAAAAGACCCCAGCTTTGTACTCATGTTCCACAACACCCCTGCCACCAATGCGGTCCCAACACAAGTCAAAGTACACCCTTCTGACCACCACATACTGCACAATGACCCATAAAAAAGAGGGGGGACCCACACATGCCACATGACCACAATTAATTGTGTGCATCACCCGTGCACTTCGAACCCAGATTCACAATACTACTGTTGCCTCCCTCTTACCAAAAGTGAGATGTACTCCGCACCCATTTCCCGCTGAACTGTGGACTCGACACTACTCACAAAATGAAAGAAATGTGACTCCACACTACCCGAAGTCCAGGAAAACTCAGACACACACCACGTCTCCCGAAAACCCCAGACACCATAAACCCGGGCCATCCGTCAAAACATTGCAGTCACCGGTGCCTGATGCTTGTCCACCACTCAGCCTTAAAACACCGCAAAAACACCCCCCAAACGGAGCACAGCCCCAGACGATTACCAGGTCCTTAGGATCATTAAAAGTCAATGCACATCGCACTAGCTTCCCCTGCCATGGCATACCACCAGCCCGACATTAATGGAAGTAATGTTATAGTTGCAACCTGCTCACCCACTACTTAAAGTACATCTCCCCGCAGCTGCGCTGCACCACAATCGATACCAGCCGGTCCTGGCAAGTGCGCATAACGGAATGAATGACATAGCCATGTAGTGCCAGACGGGCTACACCCACGCGGGAGACCATTCACACGGCCATCGAAACAACATGTCCTGCCTCATGCTCTCTACAGAATTCCCGACAAATGGAACAACACCCGCTGGATAAACAAATCGTTCACCAACCAGGACCCCCGAGACCAGTAAAGCACACGCTGGGTTACCCAACTCAAATGTTGCATCATCCTTGCGCCAACACTTCACCCTAGCCCCCCGTCTGGGGCACCAGAAAAGGAAACACTCTAAGGAGAGCTGTATACCCAGAAGGCAAAGCAGGACCAGCTGCACCCAAAATAAACCTCCAAGCCCATCGTAACGAAAACTACCCACTCTGTATAATAATCTCCTACGTAGCTTCCATCAACGGCTGTAACAAATACCACCCGATACAGTCTGCCAAAAGTTCAGTCGGCAACCCTAAAGAACCGCAGTGAGAACCCACCAGTCCGTACGTACAAAAGTTGTTAAAACTGCCCCTGTGCAGCCACAACCAGCAAAGTACCGTAAGAACGCCATATGACTGCAGATCATGCAAAAGCCCCCAGTGGCACGTACACCCACATATTCAATAAACCAAATTCAACCCCCAAAACAGCAGCGCGATACACACAGGAACATAATAACGACCCGCGACCTGACACGATGTACACGTTAACCAAACCTGACTAAGACATAGGGCCCCAGGTGAATCAAACACGTTGACTTATCAAAACACACGATAACCGCAAATAAGCCCTGAGCATGAAGAAACCCTTAGTAGTCACAGGTTGCACCATGAACAGAAAAAGCACACCACCATCCCTAATTCCAGATAATCCCTAGTAGTCCCAGGTTGGACCATGAACAGAAAATAAGCACTCCACTATCCATAATCCCCGACTACCACACAGAAACCAAACACGGACCTCAACAACCAGACATTGACCAACCATAAAACCCCAGCTCCACACAATATATACGCACCCCAAGAAATAGTAAAGAAACACTGAATGCCAAGTACAGGAAAAAGGCAACAAACTCCTTCTCAAACCAGGGTTACCATGCCACACTTTTTTTTTTTTATCATGAAAAAACCGTCAACTAATTTCTATTAATAAACAGCTAACCAGGAAACCAAATCGGGTAAAAGGTCAACTCCAAGCGCCCCGGGGGAAATGTCATCCATTGCTGCCAGAAAGGCAGGTTCCCAAAAGATCTGCCGTCCCATACATCTCGACCTCTCCTGAACGTCTAACCGCAACAAACCATAATGCCCCTAGTGAACATGAAAACCCTTAGTACACTCAAAGCCCCTATTGGAGAACCGAACCCGGACCGAGGCATATAAATAAAACAAACCGTAGTGAAAACTCAACCACCTACCCCCACACCTCTGACCAGCAATAGCACACACCCCACTGTAAAGTGAAAGATTAAACCGCCAGGTGCACCCCCCAAAACTGCTCACCACGTCAGTGAACTACCATCAAACCCTTATCAAATACTAGGCGCGGCGATAAAACTGCTCACCACATCAGTGAACAACCATCAAACCCTTATCAAAGACTAGGCGCGGCGATAATCCTCCAGCCAAAAGACCCCATGACTATGACAATAAACCATAATACCGGCATGGTTATGGCTATCCACCACCGCTCTGCCAATATCCGTATCACCACCTGAATTACTCGCAAACCGCCATGGAATCACCAGTCATACACAAACACCCAGAGATGCAAGCACAATTATACCAACCCAAATGAAATGATGTCGTCACCTATAGATATACCCAGTATCATAAAAGCAAACTAGCATGAAAATAAAAAACCTCCCAACACACATGAAGTGCACAAAACGGCCTCCTGGACCACAAAGCAACCATTCCCTCACAGATTCGAACGCTGACCATATGGACCAGCCGTGCATTGTTCCGAACCCCCAGACAAACAAACTACCACCCTAGGTTTAAGTGAGCCTTAGTGAGCCTTAGGTTTAAGTGAGCCTTATTGAGCCTTATCATGAAAGCAAACTAGCATGAAAATAAAAACCAGCCAACACTCATGAAGTGCACAAAGCGGCCTCCTGGACCAAAAAGCAACCATTCCCTCACAGATTCGAATGCTGGCCACATGGACCAGTCGTGCATCGTTCCGAACCCGCAGACAAACCAACTACCACCCTAGTGCACCCGAAACCATACGTAGCAACACCCTTACCAACCATTATAATCTAGACATTAATAAAGGTTTAAGTGAGCCTTACTTACTAGGCTGACTCTGCGGAACCCCACGGAACAGCCGTCACGTGTCCTCAGCGTCGAGCACCGCAACTGCGATTTTCTCCGTGGATCTACGCCGACTGCAGCCCTCCTGGGCCGCAGCGCCTAGACCGACTGTCCGTCCGGGAACGCTTGGAAAAAAATCACCGGCTCGGAGCCTCAAACAGGGGGGGGGGGTTGCTCCAGCCGCAGGCAACACCTCTGAGGTCGGTGACGTCACACACCACCTCGCCACCGGGCTCCTTGCCGCGTCACATCACCGCGTCCACCGATGCCGATGACCGCGCCGGGTTAGGTGACCGCGCCGGGTTAGGTGACCGCGCCGGGTAACGTGGCCGCAACGTGCGCGTCCCAACTGTGCGCCGCGATCCGAAAGTAGAGAGGAGGCCGGCCACGTCACTCACCGCCCCGCTGCCTTGCTGACTGATTCCCGACTTCTGGCTCCGGCCCCGCGATGTCTTCTGCAACAGGTCTGCTAATGGGGCTCTTCCTCCGCTGCCAACTTATCTCCGGGCTGGGAGGCTGTGATCGTCGCTGCCGCTTCGGAGGCAGTGGGGTCCCATCTTCACCGCCTTCGCCATCACCGGAACCTAGCTGCAGCTGTTCCTTCATCCACAGCTGGCCGCGCTGCTCCATCATCCTCTTCATCCGTGCTACGAGGTATTCCATCCTCCGGATCCAAAGATTCAAGATTCAAGCTGAAGTCCCAGATGTGAGGGGCTGGGGAACCTACATCATGACGTCCTTGTACAGATCTTTGTGTCCTTCAAAATACTCCCACTCCTCCATGGAGAGGATTCCGGATGTCTGCAAGGTAAGTTTTAGCATTTAGTGAACATGAGTGATTGCGAGCCCTTGGGATTAAGAACCTCGCAATGGGGTGGAACCACGCAACAGACTCCCCTCGCAATGGGGTGTAACCACGCAGCAGACTGACCTCGCAATGGGGTGTAACCACGCACCAGACTGACCTTGCAATGGGGTGTAATCACGCACCAGACTGGCGTATGTGCAGACTAACAGCAAACATAAATACCTGGTGTACCTCTCCTGCCACTCCTACCTTGTGTATGAAAAAGCTCTGTCGTTAATACTGTACGGGTAGAGCTATCCGATAGCGCTATCCATGAAGAAAGTGCACGGGTAGAACAGCTATCCCATAGCTCTATTCCTTAAGGAAATGAACAGGTAGAGCTATCCGATAGCGCTATCCCTCAATGTTCCTGAGTGTAAGCTATTTCACATGGTTGAGCGCACTTGGGATCTGCCCCCAAGGCCCTGCCCATGCCCAATGTTTGGTCCGTAGACCGCGGCTAGGAGTTAGTCCCGCTTTTTCCCGCATGGTGCTTTTGAGGATATCTCTTTTTTCCACCATGGGTGCGTGAGGAGTGACATCAGTCACAGTTTTTGTTTTGTCCTCATGCTTTCCTGTAATGTAGAATATTGAAATTAGGTTAAAATACCACCAAAGACATTTGCAAGGAGTTTGTGTGGGTTACCTCCTGATTCCTCCCACACACCAAAGACATACTGATGGGGAATTATGATTGTAAACCCCAATGGGGACAGTGATAACAATGTAAGTAAAGTTGTGGAATTAACGGCGCTACATACAGTGGGGAAAATAAGCATCTGACACTGCTAATTTTGCACGTTTTCCCACCTACAAAGAATGGAGAGGTCTGTAATTTTTATTGTAGGTTCACTTCAACTGTGAGAGACAGAATGTTAAAAAAAAATCCAGAAAATCCCGTTGTATGATTTTTACATAACTAATTTGCATTTTGTTGCATGAAATAAGTATTTGACACAATAGAAAAACAGAACTTAATATTTGGTACAGAAACCTTTGTTTGCAATTACAGAGGTCATATGTGGTAGTTCTTTCCCAGGTTTGCACACACCGCAGCAAGGATTTTGTCCCCCTCCTCCATACAGATCTGTCAGGTTTCGGGTCTGTCGCTGTGTAACACTGAGTTCTGCTCCCTCCAAACGTTTCCTTTCGGGTTTAGGTCTGCAGACTGGCTAGGTTCCTCCAGGACATTAAAATGCATCTCATGGAGCCTCTCCTCAGCTGCCCTGGCTGTGTCTTTTGGGTCAATGTCATGATGGAAGAACCAGCTATGACCCATCTTTAACGTTCTTACTGAGGGAAGGATGTTGTTGGCTAAAATCTCCCGATACATGACCCCATCTATCCTCCCTTCAATATGGTGCTGTCGTCTTGTCCCCTTTGCAGAAAATGGAATGAATGAACCGTTGTCATATGCCGGTTTCCGGTGAATGACAACTTACTGTAGAGACTGGTACATAGAGATGAATCTCCGCCATTGCTACTTTATCACCCTGAGGAATGTTGAGCTCATAGTTTCTAAGAGTATCATGGCACTTCTAGTTTAATGCATTTGCAATTAAGGACATACCTGGTCGGTTTACAAGTTATGATGTATTGGTGCTGCACACATTGTCTATTTCTATATTAAGGGCAGCGCAGGGTGTCGCAGGGTCAGCCGTCATGGAGTGGCAGCGTCTTTCTCGCCAACATAGGATGATGTTTGGTTGCTTATGTGGTGGAGCATTTCTCTGCTCATAAATCTATTTGTTTCTCGCCCCCTCTTGCTCCTATTTGTCTATATATGTCTGTGTATTCGGTGGAGCACACTAACATCTATACAGTATAATTTGTGTGGCACTATATATTGATGATTAAACTAGTTCTGAATAGCGCATACTAGGGAATTGGGGAGAGCCGCCGAGGCGCAAGGGCACCATTGTCATATCACAGGGGTGCCAACATCCGCTGTTAGGCAGGTGGACAGGAAATGGGATTACACAGGGGCTCTCCAGGATCATCTATTTATCTCTTCAATTTGTCACCTTTCAGCATTTTAAGTGTGTGTCTTGTATGTTGTTAGTCCTTTTATAAATGGTTAATAAAGGTTTATATTTTAATTAATGGGGTCTTCATATGTGATCTGATTCCTGAACTTTCTCAGAATCATCCTTACTACATGAGGCAAAATCACGTACAGAGCCCCAGACCGAGGAAGATTGACCTGTCATCTTGTGTTTCCTCCATTTTCTAATAATTGTGCCAACAGCTGTTGCCTTCTCACCAGTTGCCTATTGTGCTGTAGCCCATCCCAGCCTTGAACAGGTCTACAATTTTGTCCCTGATGTCCTTAGACTTCATTTTGGTCTTGGCCATGGTGGAGAGGTTGGAGTGTGATTGAGTGTGTGGACAGGTGTCTTTTATACAGGTAGCGAGTTCAAACAGGAGCAGTTAGCACAAGTAATGAGCGTAGAGTAGGAGGGCTTCTTAAAGAAAAACTAACAGGTCTGCGAGACCCAGAATTCTTTCTGGTTAGAAGGTGATCAAACACTTATTTCATGCAATAAAATGCAAATCAATTATGTAAAAATCATAAAATAAATCCAGAAAACCACATTGTAAGATTCCGTCTCTCACAGGTGAAGTGTACCTACAATAAAAACTACAGACCTCTCCATTCTTTGTAGGTGGGAAAACTTGCAAAATTGGCATTGTGTCAAATACCATATATACTCGTGTATAAGCCGAGATTTTCAGCCCATTTATTTGGGCTGAAAGTCCCCCTCTCGGCTTATACGCAAGTCATATATGCCAGGGAGTGGGCGGGGGAGGGGTAGTGGGGGTGTCAGATCATACTGACCCCCTGGCGCATCTCTGCAGCCCCCCTGCCTGTCCCACGGTCTCAGGCGCCTGCCTTCAGCAGTCACGTGGTACCGCTCATTAAAAACATGAATATGCGCATATTCCTGTCTTTAATGAGTGGTATCACGTGACCGATGAAGGCTGGCGCCTGAGACCATGGGAGAACAGGGCTGCAGAGACCGCACCAGGAGAGGGTAAGTATATGTGATATTCACCTGTCCCCGTTCCCACGCTGCTCGCCGCTGCCTGTCACGTCCTCTGTCAGTGTCATTCAGGCAGCAGAGAACGCGCCCCCATCATATTTATATATTCACTATATTGAGGGTATTTTGGAAAGTCCATGGTTACTTACTGGTGCAGACTGGTCTGTGGTCCCGGGTCGTGTCCGGTTGAAGGTTGGAGCGATCTCTTGGACCGTCATAGACTCTACATGCCGTTTATAGACATGGAGTCACTTCCTGACCTTTTTGGGAAATCCGCTGATTCTGTTGTTCTGCAGGCAGGATATTAGATGAGTCCTCATCTTCTCATGCTGGAACTTAGCTGTGGGTTCACCGTCATCTGCCATAAGCTCGTAGGCAAACGCTATAGCATATAAGCCACAGTCGTACCTTTTCTTCTGCTGATCCACATTGATAAACCTCAAATGTTTCAGGGGCTTGTCGACCACTTCACTGTACATATTGATAATCTGCTGACGGATGGATGGACTCAGATTCCTAGTCCTGTCGCTGTCGGCCACAAAGATTTGGCCATTTTTATAGCAGGTTGTCAGCCAGTGCACCCTGTCCTCATCATAGTGGATTTGTACAGCATTCATCATTACGCTGTGCCCTGGTACCATAAGAGCGTAGGGGGGCTGCAGGCCAGCAAAACCATTAAACTGTCTGTGCAGCAGGTCCTGGGCCATGATGATGATCTCGTGATCCAGGAAACCTTCCTTTCCTTTGCTCAGCAGGTTGGTTAAGATTTCTGGAGGCAGGTTCCCAATATTGGGCATCTCCACTTGTGGAGTCGCTATCTCTGGGGTTACCTCTCTAAGTTGATCAGTAACGTTTTCTGTAGCCGCTCTCTTGGCTGGTGGCAGCATCTCAGGCTTACTGTTAGAGGAGATGGCCACATCCTTATCTGTTTCAATATCGATGACGACATCATCTGGACCGGGAGAAGAAATGTTGGTGTTCTCAAGGTCATCTGTCTTTTTGACCATTGGTCCATCCTCATTTTTTCCTGTTAAAGAGATAAAGAGATCAAAGAAATCATAATTTTTTAGAATAAAATATTCTCCATATTTCTTATGGATTATTGCGTCTACTGCTCCTTTACTTCGCAACCGCCCACTGTAGATAAGCGTTGGCGCTTCCTGAGCTCTATGCAGCGCCGACGTTTGTCATGACATGGTCGGTGGTCTTGCAGCGCTCACGACCCCCAGGGTCCTGCAAGCACTGTGATTCCAGCGCAGAGCGATAGCTCTGACAGGTGTTATCATTCCCGTGAAGCACCTGAAAGGTTGATAAACTTTTTGAATTTGGTTTTGAGCACTTTGAGGGGTGCAGTTTTTAGAATGGTGTCACTTTTGGGTATTTTCTGTATTAAATGCTCCTCAAAGTAACTTCAAATGTGATGTGGTCCCTAAAAAAATTGTTTTTGCAAATAGGAAGCATGCTGACAAGGATGGGAGGGGGGTAGCCACGCATACCAGGACGTGCAGCACAAAATCTCCGCCTCATCCCAGCCTGCAGCATCACCCCACTCGTGTCTCCTCCAGCAGCGACCCTGGGACCCCGCTTCATCGCAGCCACCACCCCCAGTAAGCAATAAGACGCATGGATTATAAGAAGCACCACCATTTTAGTAAAGAAAAGTTTTTTTCCTATATTTGGGGTGCGTCTTATAATCCGGAGTGTCGTATAATCCAAAAAATACGGTATTTGCACATAGATTTTATAGGCTTGTCCAGGGTTATAAAAATGTAATTGGTTTGTTTGAAGCACAAGACCACCCCTGTCTACAGGTTGTGCCTGTTATTGCAGATCAGCTCCAGTGAAGGGAATGGTGTAGAGCTGCAATACCATGAACAAACTGAAGATTTTGATGGCACAGATTTTTTTTTTAAGAAGATGGCAGCCCTGTTTTTCTTATCCTAGAGAACTGCTTTAGTGTCAGATTGGTTAGGCTGTACTTACCACCAATAGGTTCAGCAGGAGTCTCTATATCTCCATCAGTAGAACATTGAGATTCAGCATCTCTCCTGGATTTATCCTTTTTCAGATGTCTTTAAAATAGAGTAAAATAAAAGGTATTTTATGAATTACAAAGTAACAGATCTTTATTCTGTGGAATGAAATATAGACTCATATGTTTCTTCATTCATTTTGTCTTTTACATTCTGTAGAAACATTGGCAATAAGGAAAATTTTGGTATTTATCAACAATTTTTCATGTATATGAAAGTTCAATATGTGTGGATCGTACTGGGTTGTAAGGTAATATGAAGATCAGACAGGAGTGGATTTATTTGAGGGGAATTGAATTCTGCTCATACAAAACTCAGAATGTTGGAGAACACAGATTTTTTTGTAATTCACTCCACGCAAATAAAGCAAAGTGGAAGCTAGCGGCAGCCGCCAGCTTGTGGAAGAGTAGAGGGCTGGCAGAAAGATGAGCTCACTTCTCTGACCGACTTCCGCTGCTTTATGCCCGATGGCCAGTTTTCCACACTACCATCATGCCGCACCTCTGGCCATATGTTTCCTTTGGGCTGAAACTTTGGCTACAAGCGGCCCCGAAAGGTCTCTGCCCATGCAAGTCCCAACCAAGAGTCAACACTGGGCCGGAGTTGCGGGCAGAGAGCAGTGGGGGCTTCCAGAGAGGGGCTTGGTGATGTATGAACTTTATTTTCTTCTTACATCTTCCATTTATTACCATTTGGGACTGGGGAGACCCCAGAGCATAATAGGGAACAATCAATTTGTGAAGAATAATTTTGCTGTGAATTGAATCTCTAAATAAAAGCTGCATGATTTGGCAGAATTTTGTCAGTACCTCTCATCTCTATATATAAAAGTGAATGTATGTATGTATGTATGTATGTGTGTATCACCAACCAATCACGAAGCATCAGAGTGGGACACGGATGGAGAGCGGGGCTGAGGACGGATACAGCAGTACGGTGCATGGAGAGCGGGGCTGTGGAGTAAGAGTGCGGGGCTGTGGAGAGAGAGAGCTGGGCTGTGGAGGCACAGCGAGACACGGATGTAGAGCACGGCTGCAGAGGGATAGAACGGGACGGCGGGTGGAGAGTGGGGCTGTGGACGGATAGCGTGATGGTAGGTGGAGAGCGGGACTGCGGAAGGAGAGCGTGTTGGCAGGTGGAGAGCGGGGCTGTTAAGGAAGAGAGCGGGACCCACAGTTAGGTACTATGCCCAGGCAACTCTGGGCTCTTCAGCTAGTCTGTAATAAAGGTGTATTTTTTGACAGACTCCCATGTACAATATAAATCATCCTTTACAATACTTACCTACGTATGGCGTTACAGATGACACCAAGGAATATTCCAAGGAGGAATATGATGATGGTGAAAACTACAACACATATGATGACTTTAGTCCAAGGGATCTTTGAAGTATCAATACCATCCTCTGAAAAAACTGAAAAAGAAGAGAGAATACTTATATATTATCTATATATCCAATAACTTGTCTGTAATTCACTGCCATTATTATTGTAGCAGTCCTATAAAGGGAATCTGTCACCAGCCTTTTGCCATCTTATCGGAGAGAACCATAATGTAGAAGCATAGACCTTTACTATAGCGATGTGTCAATTACTGGACTGTTTCAATAGAATCACTGTTTTACCAGCAATCGATTATCACTACAGGACAACTGGTCTTGTGCCTCCTAGTCCAGCCAGACCCCCAGCAATATGCAATGTAAGCACAAGCTGTGGCGGGGTTATACACAGCTGAAAAACTGAGCTCTGCTCAATCTGCAGCAGAGAAAACTGTGACTCTTTTATATAAGTCTATGGGACTGTAGGACCCAGCAACACGATTAAAAATATGGGACCGTAGTTTTGCTAAATTATGTCTCAGGGATGATGTCATATTAATATATAATAGATGTAATGGACAATATAGAGATCTATCCAGTGGCTTAGGTAGAGGCTGACGAGTCCTGGTGAAAATATGTAACCTGGGCCCCCACCTGCATATTTGTCAGATGTGTGGTCCTTTGTGGCATTCCAGATCCTATGAATCTCTGACAGTGGCATTTAACACGTGCCAGTAGAGGGGGTGTCATATCACAAGCTGATCGGCGTGTCCGTGACATGATCGTGGGGTAACGATGGGTCGCCATAACAGCCGAGGGTCTGCCGAAGACCCCATGCTTGTTGTGAGGATCCTCTTGGGAAAGTTAACCTGTAGCTGGCGTTCATAGGAGAACATGGTTTTAGCTATAGAGAGCAGTGTTTATCCCCTGCTATGTATAGCACAATCAGCCGGACAGTGGCAGCGTCAAGTCCCTAAAGAGGACTATGGAGTACAGTAAAAATACAGTAAGAAGAGAAAAAAGTTTAGTAAAAATTAAACGCTTAAAAAAATAAATAAATAATTCAAAATACCCATTTCTTAAAGTTCGATCTATCAAAATCTAAACTAAATTTGTCTGATCAGTAGACTACATAATGAGAAAAAAAAATCAAAATTGCCAGAATAAAATATTTTGGCAGCCGCAACATTGCAATAAAAGACGATAAAAAAACCCCATAGTATCTACCCCTAAAAGGTATCAGTAAAAATATCAACTCAGGGCGCAAAAAGTAAGCCTTCACCCAGCCTAATGAGGGTTACCCCAAAATATGTGAATATTTGGAAAAGTACTTACCGGCTGGGGTCGTATGCGTGGGCAAGGAATCATGGCGCTGGTTGATGAGAGGCGCGCCTTCCACACATGCTAATAGCAAACTCACGATTAGAAGAAATCGAAAGAGCATTTTAGCTTGGAGAAATATCGCTGAATGTGTAACACGCAGGGAGTTATCGCTGAATGTGTAACACACAGAGAGTTATCGCTGAATTTGTAACACACAGGGAGTTATCGCTGAATGTGTAACACACAGGGAGTTATCGCTGAATGTGTAACACACAGGGAGTTATCGCTGAATGTGTAACACACAGGGAGTTATCGCTGAATGTGTAACACACAGGGAGTCTTGTCAGACAAAGCCTCTTCCTGCAGCGTCACTCCTTATAACCACACATTCCGTGATGTCACAATGGAGATCTCACTGTGACATCACAAGGAGCGGAACACCAGTGATGTCACAATGGGTCAGATAAAGGATAAACAGCGTATGCACAACTTCAGAAGGTGCTCAAGTAGGGCCCCACACCATACATGAATAATAAAGAAAACTTGGCACTCAACTTCTAGAATATTTTTTTGGATTTTTTTAATACAGCCAGAAAATAATAGACATTTCGGCCTCACTGGCCTTCATCAGTAACAGACTGCAGTATAGTAGTTAATCGCATTCAGTGCGGTAATAGAAGTGACACCATAGTCACTTTAAATGTGCCTGGTCATGCACTAGGCGCTGGGCATGGAACTTGAATCAAATAGTACCTGGGTGGGTGGGGGTGCCATGCAGACATCAGCGACCCAGAATCCACTGTGACACAGCTGACCAACAGTGGATTCTGGGTCGCTGATATCTGCATCGCACTGAATGCAATTAACTACTATACTGCAGTCTGTTACTGATGACGGCCAGTGAGGCCGAAACCTCTATTACAATGGGTCAGATTACTGCAACTACTCAACAGGGAGCAGCTCCCTCCATCTATATATGATTAATAGAATATTATTGTATAAGGACCAAGCCGCGTTAGAGGATATTATGAATGTATGGGGGCCACACAGAGAGACATTATTCATGTGTTGGCCACAGGGAGACATTACTATTACTGGGCCACATAGGGTGGCAATATTAACTCATCATGAACACATAGGTGGACAGTTTTACCAGATGAGTGCCACATATATACTGATACCTTCCACTATTCGGTCATTATATGGGGGCACCAGCAGTGTTAGTACAGTGATTCCTATTAATAATCACTATAATGATATGATTTGGTCACTATTTGCTGGTCATACGGTCATGGTGTAGCGGCATAATTTGTTTCTTCTATGTAGTAGTATTGGTACACTGTGTGCAAAACTACTAACCCCTTTACCCCCAAGGGTGGTTTGCACGTTAATGACCGGGCCAATTTTTACAATTCTGACCACTGTCCCTTTATGAGGTAATAACTCTGGAATGCTTTTATGGATCCCAGTGATTCTGACATTGTTTTTCTCATGACATATTGTACTTCATGTTTGTGATGACATTTTATTCATATAACTTGCGTTTATTTGTGCAAAAAATGGAAATTTGGAGAAAATTTAGAAAATTTTGCAATTTTCCAACTTTGAAATTGTTATACCTTTAAATCACAGAGATATAGCACAGAAAAAACTTAACAACATTTATCATGGTCACGTCAGAAACGCGTCACTAATCCCGCCCATCATCGCACCCATCACATGAATTCAAGTTTTTAAAAATATGAAAAGAATTAAAATAATAAAAGTTCAAATCGCCCCCCTTTTGCCCCATTCAAAGTAAAAGAAAAAAAAAAATTCAAATACTTATTTGGCATTGCTGCATTCAGAAACACCTGATCTATCAAAATATAAAAATAATTAATCCGATCGATAAACGGTGTAATGAGAGAAAAAAAAATCAAAACTAGATTTTAATTCTAGAGAATTAAGTGTCTTTGGTCGCCGCAACATTGCAATATCAGGCGATCAAAAGATCGTATCTGCACCAACATGGTGTCAATATAAACGTCAGCTCGGCGCGTAAAAAATAAGCCCTCACGCAACCCAAGATCCTAAAAATTGGAAACACTACGGGTCTAGGAAAATGGCGCCATTGTTTGTTTTTTTTTACAAACTTTAGATTTTTTTCACCACTTACCATAAATAAAAAAAGAACCTAGACATGTTTGGTGCATGATAACTCGTAATGAGCTGTAGAGTCATAACGGCAGGCCAGTTTTAGCATTTAGTGAACATGAGTGATTGCGAGTCCTTGGGATTACGAACCTCGCAATGGGGTGTAACCACGCAGCAGACTGACCTCGCAATTGGGTGTAACTACACACCAGACTGACCTTGCAATGGGGTGTAACCACGCACCAGACTGGCGTATGTGCAGACTAACAGCAAACATAAATACCTGGTGTACCTCTCCTGCCACTCCTACCTTGTGTATAAAAAAGCACTGTCGTTAATACTGTTCGGGTAGAGCTATCCGATAGCGCTATCCATGAAGAAAGTGCACGGGTAGAGCTATCCCATAGCTCTCTTCCTAAAGGAAATGAACAGGTAGAGCTATCCGATAGCGCTATCCCTCAATGTTCCTGAGTGTAAGCTATTTCACATGGTTGAGCGCACTTGGGATCTGCCCCCAAGGCCCTGCCCATGCCCAATGTTTGGTCTGTAGACCGCAGCTAGGAGTTAGTCCCGCTTTTTCCCGCATGGTGCTTTTGAGGATATCTCTTTTTTCCACCATGGGTGCGTGAGGAGTGACATGACTTAGGAAAGTCTGACTGATGGCTTCACTGTAATGACCCATCCCAAAACCCACACTTACCCCTTCTTAACCTAAAATAAGACATGACTGCGTGACATTGGATGTAAAAGGCCACAGCAGCCCCGTTTATTAACACCAAAACAAGCAATAACATTTTATCCATAAATGTAGTAATATTCCATAAACATAACCACCAGCAAAAGGAGGGGGGTGTAAATGAAGAGTCCATTGTACATGATTGCAACACCAGCTCCACCACGTGCCCTCAGCCGCACCACACCGGCTCGAGTACAGTGCCCTCAGCCGCACCACTCCGGCTCGAGGACACCCAGCCGAGTGTTGCCCAACCAATGTCCTGCTGGGATCCAGCCCAGCAGGGACCCACGTTAACATGCTCCGTTGTGACCCAGCACAGCAGGGTCCCATGTTAACATGTCCCGCTGTGACCCAGCACAGCTGGGACCCACCTTAACCTAGTATACCATTGCACCACTAGGGGTAACTCGCTCCTGCACTGGGTTCACCCCCCCGCTCTTTGTGCAATCCACCGACTTCAAATACCCCCCTCCTTTCCGCCAACCTCTGCGACAACGTCAATCCTCTTCTTCTCTTCACCATGTCGATCTCCAGAAGATCCTAAAATTAGGGAGGGAGGGCGGGACGATTCCGGACGTCTGCAAGGTAAAGAATGACCATCCCCCCACCGTTCTGTCCTATATATTCATCCCACAACTGACCACTCCCTGCCAACTCACATTGCACCATAACCCCCATAGCGCCACCCCACAACTTCACCACAAACACAAAAGCACTACACCTTAACCCTTCACTATCCCTCAGGCCTAGCATCCCTCCTTAGTCATGTGCGCCCTCCCTGTATCGCCTTTGGGGCAGGTGTCCGGGCTTGTCTTGACTTAGGAAAGTCTGACTGACGGCTTCACTGTAATGACCCATCCCAAAACCCACACTTACCCCTTCTTAACCTAAAATAAGACACGACTGCGTGACATTGGATGTAAAAGGCCACAGCAGCCCCGTTTATTAACACCAAAACAAGCAATAACATTTTAACCATAAACTTAGTAATATTCCATAAACATAACCACCAGCAAAAGGAGGGGGGGTAAATGAAGAGTCCATTGTACATGATTGCAACACCAGCTCCACCACGTGCCCTCAGCCGCACCACACCGGCTCGAGGACAGTGCCCTCAGCCGCACCACACCGGCTCGAGGACACCCAGCCGAGTGTTGCCCAACCAATGTCCTGCTGGGACCCAGCCCAGCAGGGACCCACGTTAACATGCCCCGCTGTGACCCAGCACAGCAGGGTCCAACTTTAACATGTCCCGCTGTGACCCAGCACAGCTGGGACCCACCTTAGCCAAGTATACCATTGCACCACAAGGGGTAACCCGCTCCTGCACTGGGTTCACCCCCCGCTCTTTGTGCAATCCACCGACTTCAAATACCCCCCTCCTTTCCGCCACCACGAGCACGTATGACACCTTGTACGTGCGAGTACCACCACCAAAAACCCAACCCGAGCCGACTCTGCGGCTCAAGTAACCAATGCTTCTGTACCAAGACCAATCGATCAAAACTGATCCCCATTAGACCTCACAATGCCAACCTACACCAAACCACCAGTACAACAAGGTCAGCCACACCCCCAAGACCTGCAACTAGCCAACCGCATCGTCCGATCCCATGCACCGCCTGCGCGACCAGTCCCCAACGAGCCACCTGAGCCACCGCCTCTGCCTCGTTGAGACCGCAACATTGCAGGCGCCTCCGAAAATTGCACTCCACCTGATAATTAATCAAAGCCAACCATTATTGCCGTGAACAAAAGAACCTACATTGGTTCCCCAAACCTCCGACAGATTCTTGAAAATGTGCCCAGTAAAAACCCACTATGTAGTCATTCCAAACAGGAGCCCCTATGAACAACACGAGCACGGCTCCCAGGCAGGAAGAAAATTGCACTCCACCTGATAATTAATCACAGCCAACCATTATTGCCGTAACAAAAGAACCTACCTTGGTTCCCCAACCTCCGACAGATTCTTGAAAAACGTGCCCAGTAAAACCCACTATGTAGTCATTCCAAACAGGAGCCCCAATGAACAACACAAGCACGGCTCCCAGGCAAGAAGAAAATTGCACTCCACCTGATAATTAATCAATGCCAACCATTATTGCCGTAACAAAAGAACCTACACTGGTTCCCCAACCTCCGACAGATTCTTGAAAAACGTGCCCAGTAAAACCCAGTATGTAGTCATTCCAAACAGGAGCCCCAATGAACAACACAAGCACGGCTCCCAGGCAAGAAGAAAATTGCACTCCACCTGATAATTAATCAATGCCAACCATTATTGCCGTAACAAAAGAACTTACACTGGTTCCCCAACCTCCGACAGATTCTTGAAAAATGTGCCCAGTAAAAACCCACTATGTAGTCATTCCAAACAGGAGCCCCTATGAACAACACGAGAACGGCTCCCAGGCAGGAAGATAATTGCACTCCACCTGATAATTAATCACAGCCAACCATTATTGCTGTAACAAAAGAACCTACCTTGGTTCCCCAACCTCCGACAGATTCTTGAAAAACGTGCCCAGTAAAACCCACTATGTAGTCATTCCAAACAGGAGCCCCAATGAACAACACAAGCACGGCTCCCAGGCAAGAAGAAAATTGCACTCCACCTGATAATTAATCAATGCCAACCATTATTGCCGTAACAAAAGAACCTACACTGGTTCCCCAATCTCCGACTGATTCTTGAAAAACGTGCCCAGTAAAACCCACTATGTAGTCATTCCAAACAGGAGCCCCTATGAACAACAACACGAGCATGGCTCCCAGACAGGAAGAAATGAACCACGGCATTCAGGCCCGATGTCTCAGCTCAAACCCCTTGACGCCCCAGCGACCAAGTCTCCACCACACACGTGCAGTACCAAAACGCTGTTGGTCCAGTCAACCCTGCGTGATAGCATCAATCTTAAAATATCCACCCAACTCGAAAACATAAACCAATCCACCCCGGAATCACGACCCGGAACCGAAGGCCGCCAAGCTGATCACCGGCCTGAAGAAAAGACCCCAGCTTTGTACTCATGTTCCACAACACCCCTGCCACCAATGCGGTCCCAACACAAGTCAAAGTACACCCTTCTGACCACCACATACTGCACAATGACCCATAAAAAAGAGGGGGGACCCACACATGCCACATGACCACAATTAATTGTGTGCATCACCCGTGCACTTCGAACCCAGATTCACAATACTACTGTTGCCACCCTCTTACCAAAAGTGAGATGTACTCCGCACCCATTTCCCGCTGAACTCCGGACTCGACACTACTCACAAAATGAAAGAAATGTGACTCCACACTACCCGAAGTCCAGGAAAACTCAGACACACACCACGTCTCCCGAAAACCCCAGACACCATAAACCCGGGCCATCCGTCAAAACATTGCAGTCACCGGTGCCTGATGCTTGTCCACCACTCAGCCTTAAAACACCGCAAAAACACCCCCCAAACGGAGCACAGCCCCAGACGATTACCAGGTCCTTAGGATCATTAAAAGTCAATGCACATCGCACTAGCTTCCCCTGCCATGGCATACCACCAGCCCGACATTAATGGAAGTAATGTTATAGTTGCAACCTGCTCACCCACTACTTAAAGTACATCTCCCCGCAGCTGCGCTGCACCACAATCGATACCAGCCGGTCCTGGCAAGTGCGCATAACGGAATGAATGACATAGCCATGTAGTGCCAGACGGGCTACACCCACGCGGGAGACCATTCACACGGCCATCGAAACAACATGTCCTGCCTCATGCTCTCTACAGAATTCCCGACAAATGGAACAACACCCGCTGGATAAACAAATCGTTCACCAACCAGGACCCCCGAGACCAGTAAAGCACACGCTGGGTTACCCAACTCAAATGTTGCATCATCCTTGCGCCAACACTTCACCCTAGCCCCCCGTCTGGGGCACCAGAAAAGGAAACACTCTAAGGAGAGCTGTATACCCAGAAGGCAAAGCAGGACCAGCTGCACCCAAAATAAACCTCCAAGCCCATCGTAACGAAAACTACCCACTCTGTATAATAATCTCCTACGTAGCTTCCATCAACGGCTGTAACAAATACCACCCGATACAGTCTGCCAAAAGTTCAGTCGGCAACCCTAAAGAACCGCAGTGAGAACCCACCAGTCCGTACGTACAAAAGTTGTTAAAACTGCCCCTGTGCAGCCACAACCAGCAAAGTACCGTAAGAACGCCATATGACTGCAGATCATGCAAAAGCCCCCAGTGGCACGTACACCCACATATTCAATAAACCAAATTCAACCCCCAAAACAGCAGCGCGATACACACAGGAACATAATAACGACCCGCGACCTGACACGATGTACACGTTAACCAAACCTGACTAAGACATAGGGCCCCAGGTGAATCAAACACGTTGACTTATCAAAACACACGATAACCGCAAATAAGCCCTGAGCATGAAGAAACCCTTAGTAGTCACAGGTTGCACCATGAACAGAAAAAGCACACCACCATCCCTAATTCCAGATAATCCCTAGTAGTCCCAGGTTGGACCATGAACAGAAAATAAGCACTCCACTATCCATAATCCCCGACTACCACACAGAAACCAAACACGGACCTCAACAACCAGACATTGACCAACCATAAAACCCCAGCTCCACACAATATATACGCACCCCAAGAAATAGTAAAGAAACACTGAATGCCAAGTACAGGAAAAAGGCAACAAACTCCTTCTCAAACCAGGGTTACCATGCCACACTTTTTTTTTTTTATCATGAAAAAACCGTCAACTAATTTCTATTAATAAACAGCTAACCAGGAAACCAAATCGGGTAAAAGGTCAACTCCAAGCGCCCCGGGGGAAATGTCATCCATTGCTGCCAGAAAGGCAGGTTCCCAAAAGATCTGCCGTCCCATACATCTCGACCTCTCCTGAACGTCTAACCGCAACAAACCATAATGCCCCTAGTGAACATGAAAACCCTTAGTACACTCAAAGCCCCTATTGGAGAACCGAACCCGGACCGAGGCATATAAATAAAACAAACCGTAGTGAAAACTCAACCACCTACCCCCACACCTCTGACCAGCAATAGCACACACCCCACTGTAAAGTGAAAGATTAAACCGCCAGGTGCACCCCCCAAAACTGCTCACCACGTCAGTGAACTACCATCAAACCCTTATCAAATACTAGGCGCGGCGATAAAACTGCTCACCACATCAGTGAACAACCATCAAACCCTTATCAAAGACTAGGCGCGGCGATAATCCTCCAGCCAAAAGACCCCATGACTATGACAATAAACCATAATACCGGCATGGTTATGGCTATCCACCACCGCTCTGCCAATATCCGTATCACCACCTGAATTACTCGCAAACCGCCATGGAATCACCAGTCATACACAAACACCCAGAGATGCAAGCACAATTATACCAACCCAAATGAAATGATGTCGTCACCTATAGATATACCCAGTATCATAAAAGCAAACTAGCATGAAAATAAAAAACCTCCCAACACACATGAAGTGCACAAAACGGCCTCCTGGACCACAAAGCAACCATTCCCTCACAGATTCGAACGCTGACCATATGGACCAGCCGTGCATTGTTCCGAACCCCCAGACAAACAAACTACCACCCTAGGTTTAAGTGAGCCTTAGTGAGCCTTAGGTTTAAGTGAGCCTTATTGAGCCTTATCATGAAAGCAAACTAGCATGAAAATAAAAACCAGCCAACACTCATGAAGTGCACAAAGCGGCCTCCTGGACCAAAAAGCAACCATTCCCTCACAGATTCGAATGCTGGCCACATGGACCAGTCGTGCATCGTTCCGAACCCGCAGACAAACCAACTACCACCCTAGTGCACCCGAAACCATACGTAGCAACACCCTTACCAACCATTATAATCTAGACATTAATAAAGGTTTAAGTGAGCCTTACTTACTAGGCTGACTCTGCGGAACCCCACGGAACAGCCGTCACGTGTCCTCAGCGTCGAGCACCGCAACTGCGATTTTCTCCGTGGATCTACGCCGACTGCAGCCCTCCTGGGCCGCAGCGCCTAGACCGACTGTCCGTCCGGGAACGCTTGGAAAAAAATCACCGGCTCGGAGCCTCAAACAGGGGGGGGGGGTTGCTCCAGCCGCAGGCAACACCTCTGAGGTCGGTGACGTCACACACCACCTCGCCACCGGGCTCCTTGCCGCGTCACATCACCGCGTCCACCGATGCCGATGACCGCGCCGGGTTAGGTGACCGCGCCGGGTTAGGTGACCGCGCCGGGTAACGTGGCCGCAACGTGCGCGTCCCAACTGTGCGCCGCGATCCGAAAGTAGAGAGGAGGCCGGCCACGTCACTCACCGCCCCGCTGCCTTGCTGACTGATTCCCGACTTCTGGCTCCGGCCCCGCGATGTCTTCTGCAACAGGTCTGCTAATGGGGCTCTTCCTCCGCTGCCAACTTATCTCCGGGCTGGGAGGCTGTGATCGTCGCTGCCGCTTCGGAGGCAGTGGGGTCCCATCTTCACCGCCTTCGCCATCACCGGAACCTAGCTGCAGCTGTTCCTTCATCCACAGCTGGCCGCGCTGCTCCATCATCCTCTTCATCCGTGCTACGAGGTATTCCATCCTCCGGATCCAAAGATTCAAGATTCAAGCTGAAGTCCCAGATGTGAGGGGCTGGGGAACCTACATCATGACGTCCTTGTACAGATCTTTGTGTCCTTCAAAATACTCCCACTCCTCCATGGAGAGACGATTCCGGATGTCTGCAAGGTAAGTTTTAGCATTTAGTGAACATGAGTGATTGCGAGCCCTTGGGATTAAGAACCTCGCAATGGGGTGGAACCACGCAACAGACTCCCCTCGCAATGGGGTGTAACCACGCAGCAGACTGACCTCGCAATGGGGTGTAACCACGCACCAGACTGACCTTGCAATGGGGTGTAATCACGCACCAGACTGGCGTATGTGCAGACTAACAGCAAACATAAATACCTGGTGTACCTCTCCTGCCACTCCTACCTTGTGTATGAAAAAGCTCTGTCGTTAATACTGTACGGGTAGAGCTATCCGATAGCGCTATCCATGAAGAAAGTGCACGGGTAGAACAGCTATCCCATAGCTCTATTCCTTAAGGAAATGAACAGGTAGAGCTATCCGATAGCGCTATCCCTCAATGTTCCTGAGTGTAAGCTATTTCACATGGTTGAGCGCACTTGGGATCTGCCCCCAAGGCCCTGCCCATGCCCAATGTTTGGTCCGTAGACCGCGGCTAGGAGTTAGTCCCGCTTTTTCCCGCATGGTGCTTTTGAGGATATCTCTTTTTTCCACCATGGGTGCCTGAGGAGTGACATCAGTCACAGTTTTTGTTTTGTCCTCATGCTTTCCTGTAATGTAGAATATTGAAATTAGGTTAAAATACCACCAAAGACATTTGCAAGGAGTTTGTGTGGGTTACCTCCTGATTCCTCCCACACACCAAAGACATACTGATGGGGAATTATGATTGTAAACCCCAATGGGGACAGTGATAACAATGTAAGTAAAGTTGTGGAATTAACGGCGCTACATACAGTGGGGAAAATAAGCATCTGACACTGCTAATTTTGCACGTTTTCCCACCTACAAAGAATGGAGAGGTCTGTAATTTTTATTGTAGGTACACTTCAACTGTGAGAGACAGAATGTTAAAAAAAAATCCAGAAAATCCCGTTGTATGATTTTTACATAACTAATTTGCATTTTGTTGCATGAAATAAGTATTTGACACAATAGAAAAACAGAACTTAATATTTGGTACAGAAACCTTTGTTTGCAATTACAGAGGTCATATGTGGTAGTTCTTTCCCAGGTTTGCACACACCGCAGCAAGGATTTTGTCCCCCTCCTCCATACAGATCTGTCAGGTTTCGGGTCTGTCGCTGTGTAACACTGAGCTCAGCTCCCTCCAAACGTTTCCTTTCGGGTTTAGGTCTGCAGACTGGCTAGGTTCCTCCAGGACATTAAAATGCATCTTATGGAGCCTCTCCTCAGCTGCCCTGGCTGTGTCTTTTGGGTCAATGTCATGATGGAAGAACCAGCTATGACCCATCTTTAACGTTCTTACTGAAGGAAGGATGTTGTTGGCTAAAATCTCCCGATACATGACCCCATCTATCCTCCCTTCAATATGGTGCTGTCGTCTTGTCCCCTTTGCAGAAAATGGAATGAATGAACCGTTGTCATATGCCGGTTTCCGGTGAATGACAACTTACTGTAGAGACTGGTACATAGAGATGAATCTCCGCCATTGCTACTTTATCACCCTGAGGAATGTTGAGCTCATAGTTTCTAAGAGTATCATGGCACTTCTAGTTTAATGCATTTGCAATTAAGGACATACCTGGTCGGTTTACAAGTTATGATGTATTGGTGCTGCACACATTGTCTATTTCTATATTAAGGGCAGCGCAGGGTGTCGCAGGGTCAGCCGTCATGGAGTGGCAGCGTCTTTCTCGCCAACATAGGATGATGTTTGGTTGCTTATGTGGTGGAGCATTTCTCTGCTCATAAATCTATTTGTTTCTCGCCCCCTCTTGCTCCTATTTGTCTATATATGTCTGTGTATTCGGTGGAGCACACTAACATCTATACAGTATAATTTGTGTGGCACTATATATTGATGATTAAACTAGTTCTGAATAGCGCATACTAGGGAATTGGGGAGAGCCGCCGAGGCGCAAGGGCACCATTGTCATATCACAGGGGTGCCAACATCCGCTGTTAGGCAGGTGGACAGGAAATGGGATTACACAGGGGCTCTCCAGGATCATCTATTTATCTCTTCAATTTGTCACCTTTCAGCATTTTAAGTGTGTGTCTTGTATGTTGTTAGTCCTTTTATAAATGGTTAATAAAGGTTTATATTTTAATTAATGGGGTCTTCATATGTGATCTGATTCCTGAACTTTCTCAGAATCATCCTTACTACATGAGGCAAAATCACGTACAGAGCCCCAGACCGAGGAAGATTGACCTGTCATCTTGTGTTTCCTCCATTTTCTAATAATTGTGCCAACAGCTGTTGCCTTCTCACCAGTTGCCTATTGTGCTGTAGCCCATCCCAGCCTTGAACAGGTCTACAATTTTGTCCCTGATGTCCTTAGACTTCATTTTGGTCTTGGCCATGGTGGAGAGGTTGGAGTGTGATTGAGTGTGTGGACAGGTGTCTTTTATACAGGTAGCGAGTTCAAACAGGAGCAGTTAGCACAAGTAATGAGCGTAGAGTAGGAGGGCTTCTTAAAGAAAAACTAACAGGTCTGCGAGACCCAGAATTCTTTCTGGTTAGAAGGTGATCAAACACTTATTTCATGCAATAAAATGCAAATCAATTATGTAAAAATCATAAAATAAATCCAGAAAACCACATTGTAAGATTCCGTCTCTCACAGGTGAAGTGTACCTACAATAAAAACTACAGACCTCTCCATTCTTTGTAGGTGGGAAAACTTGCAAAATTGGCATTGTGTCAAATACCATATATACTCGTGTATAAGCCGAGATTTTCAGCCCATTTATTTGGGCTGAAAGTCCCCCTCTCGGCTTATACGCAAGTCATATATGCCAGGGAGTGGGCGGGGGAGGGGTAGTGGGGGTGTCAGATCATACTGACCCCCTGGCGCGTCTCTGCAGCCCCCCTGCCTGTCCCACGGTCTCAGGCGCCTGCCTTCAGCAGTCACGTGGTACCGCTCATTAAAAACATGAATATGCGCATATTCCTGTCTTTAATGAGTGGTATCACGTGACCGATGAAGGCTGGCGCCTGAGACCATGGGAGAACAGGGCTGCAGAGACCGCACCAGGAGAGGGTAAGTATATGTGATATTCACCTGTCCCCGTTCCCACGCTGCTCGCCGCTGCCTGCCACGTCCTCTGTCAGTGTCATTCAGGCAGCAGAGAACGCGCCCCCATCATATTTATATATTCACTATATTGAGGGTATTATGGAAAGTCCATGGTTACTTACTGGTGCAGACTGGTCTGTGGTCCCGGGTCGTGTCCGGTTGAAGGTTGGAGCGATCTCTTGGACCGTCATAGACTCTACATGCCGTTTATAGACATGGAGTCACTTCCTGACCTTTTTGGGAAATCCGCTGATTCTGTTGTTCTGCAGGCAGGATATTAGATGAGTCCTCATCTTCTCATGCTGGAACTTAGCTGTGGGTTCACCGTCATCTGCCATAAGCTCGTAGGCAAACGCTATAGCATATAAGCCACAGTCGTACCTTTTCTTCTGCTGATCCACATTGATAAACCTCAAATGTTTCAGGGGCTTGTCGACCACTTCACTGTACATATTGATAATCTGCTGACGGATGGATGGACTCAGATTCCTAGTCCTGTCGCTGTCGGCCACAAAGATTTGGCCATTTTTATAGCAGGTTGTCAGCCAGTGCACCCTGTCCTCATCATAGTGGATTTGTACAGCATTCATCATTACGCTGTGCCCTGGTACCATAAGAGCGTAGGGGGGCTGCAGGCCAGCAAAACCATTAAACTGTCTGTGCAGCAGGTCCTGGGCCATGATGATGATCTCGTGATCCAGGAAACCTTCCTTTCCTTTGCTCAGCAGGTTGGTTAAGATTTCTGGAGGCAGGTTCCCAATATTGGGCATCTCCACTTGTGGAGTCGCTATCTCTGGGGTTACCTCTCTAAGTTGATCAGTAACGTTTTCTGTAGCCGCTCTCTTGGCTGGTGGCAGCATCTCAGGCTTACTGTTAGAGGAGTTGGCCACATCCTTATCTGTTTCAATATCGATGACGACATCATCTGGACCGGGAGAAGAAATGTTGGTGTTCTCAAGGTCATCTGTCTTTTTGACCATTGGTCCATCCTCATTTTTTCCTGTTAAAGAGATAAAGAGATCAAAGAAATCATAATTTTTTAGAATAAAATATTCTCCATATTTCTTATGGATTATTGCGTCTACTGCTCCTTTACTTCGCAACCGCCCACTGTAGATAAGCGTTGGCGCTTCCTGAGCTCTATGCAGCGCCGACGTTTGTCATGACATGGTCGGTGGTCTTGCAGCGCTCACGACCCCCAGGGTCCTGCAAGCACTGTGATTCCAGCGCAGAGCGATAGCTCTGACAGGTGTTATCATTCCCGTGAAGCACCTGAAAGGTTGATAAACTTTTTGAATTTGGTTTTGAGCACTTTGAGGGGTGCAGTTTTTAGAATGGTGTCACTTTTGGGTATTTTCTGTATTAAATGCTCCTCAAAGTAACTTCAAATGTGATGTGGTCCCTAAAAAAATTGTTTTTGCAAATAGGAAGCATGCTGACAAGGATGGGAGGGGGGTAGCCACGCATACCAGGACGTGCAGCACAAAATCTCCGCCTCATCCCAGCCTGCAGCATCACCCCACTCGTGTCTCCTCCAGCAGCGACCCTGGGACCCCGCTTCATCGCAGCCACCACCCCCAGTAAGCAATAAGACGCATGGATTATAAGAAGCACCACCATTTTAGTAAAGAAAAGTTTTTTTCCTATATTTGGGGTGCGTCTTATACTCCGGAGTGTCGTATAATCCAAAAAATACGGTATTTGCACATAGATTTTATAGGCTTGTCCAGGGTTATAAAAATGTAATTGGTTTGTTTGAAGCACAAGACCACCCCTGTCTACAGGTTGTGCCTGTTATTGCAGATCAGCTCCAGTGAAGGGAATGGTGTAGAGCTGCAATACCATGAACAAACTGAAGATTTTGATGGCACAGATTTTTTTTTTAAGAAGATGACAGCCCTGTTTTTCTTATCCTGGAGAACTGCTTTAGTGTCAGATTGGTTAGGCTGTACTTACCACCAATAGGTTCAGCAGGAGTCTCTATATCTCCATCAGTAGAACATTGAGATTCAGCATCTCTCCTGGATTTATCCTTTTTCAGATGTCTTTAAAATAGAGTAAAATAAAAGGTATTTTATGAATTACAAAGTAACAGATCTTTATTCTGTGGAATGAAATATAGACTCATATGTTTCTTCATTCATTTTGTCTTTTACATTCTGTAGAAACATTGGCAATAAGGAAAATTTTGGTATTTATCAACAATTTTTCATGTATATGAAAGTTCAATATGTGTGGATCATACTGGGTTGTAAGGTAATATGAAGATCAGACAGGAGTGGATTTATTTGAGGGGAATTGAATTCTGCTCATACAAAACTCAGAATGTTGGAGAACACAGATTTTTTTGTAATTCACTCCACGCAAATAAAGCAAAGTGGAAGCTAGCGGCAGCCGCCAGCTTGTGGAAGAGTAGAGGGCTGGCAGAAAGATGAGCTCACTTCTCTGACCGACTTCCGCTGCTTTATGCCCGATGGCCAGTTTTCCACACTACCATCATGCCGCACCTCTGGCCATATGTTTCCTTTGGGCTGAAACTTTGGCTACAAGCGGCCCCGAAAGGTCTCTGCCCATGCAAGTCCCAACCAAGAGTCAACACTGGGCCGGAGTTGCGGGCAGAGAGCAGTGGGGGCTTCCAGAGAGGGGCTTGGTGATGTATGAACTTTATTTTCTTCTTACATCTTCCATTTATTACCATTTGGGACTGGGGAGACCCCAGAGCATAATAGGGAACAATCAATTTGTGAAGAATAATTTTGCTGTGAATTGAATCTCTAAATAAAAGCTGCATGATTTGGCAGAATTTTGTCAGTACCTCTCATCTCTATATATAAAAGTGAATGTATGTATGTATGTATGTATGTGTGTATCACCAACCAATCACGAAGCATCAGAGTGGGACACGGATGGAGAGCGGGGCTGAGGACGGATACAGCAGTACGGTGCATGGAGAGCGGGGCTGTGGAGTAAGAGTGCGGGGCTGTGGAGAGAGAGAGCTGGGCTGTGGAGGCACAGCGAGACACAGATGTAGAGCACGGCTGCGGAGGGATAGAACGGGACAGCGGGTGGAGAGTGGGGCTGTGGACGGATAGCGTGATGGTAGGTGGAGAGCGGGACTGCGGAAGGAGAGCGTGTTGGCAGGTGGAGAGCGGGGCTGTTAAGGAAGAGAGCGGGACCCACAGTTAGGTACTATGCCCAGGCAACTCTGGGCTCTTCAGCTAGTCTGTAATAAAGGTGTATTTTTTGACAGACTCCCATGTACAATATAAATCATCCTTTACAATACTTACCTACGTATGGCGTTACAGATGACACCAAGGAATATTCCAAGGAGGAATATGATGATGGTGAAAACTACAACACATATGATGACTTTAGTCCAAGGGATCTTTGAAGTATCAATACCATCCTCTGAAAAAACTGAAAAAGAAGAGAGAATACATATATATTATCTATATATCCAATAACTTGTCTGTAATTCACTGCCATTATTATTGTAGCAGTCCTATAAAGGGAATCTGTCACCAGCCTTTTGCCATCTTATCGGAGAGAACCATAATGTAGAAGCATAGACCTTTACTATAGCGATGTGTCAATTACTGGACTGTTTCAATAGAATCACTGTTTTACCAGCAATCGATTATCACTACAGGACAACTGGTCTTGTGCCTCCTAGTCCAGCCAGACCCCCAGCAATATGCAATGTAAGCACAAGCTGTGGCGGGGTTATACACAGCTGAAAAACTGAGCTCTGCTCAATCTGCAGCAGAGAAAACTGTGACTCTTTTATATAAGTCTATGGGACTGTAGGACCCAGCAACACGATTAAAAATATGGGACCGTAGTTTTGCTAAATTATGTCTCAGGGATGATGTCATATTAATATATAATAGATGTAATGGACAATATAGAGATCTATCCAGTGGCTTAGGTAGAGGCTGACGAGTCCTGGTGAAAATATGTAACCTGGGCCCCCACCTGCATATTTGTCAGATGTGTGGTCCTTTGTGGCATTCCAGATCCTATGAATCTCTGACAGTGGCATTTAACACGTGCCAGTAGAGGGGGTGTCATATCACAAGCTGATCGGCGTGTCCGTGACATGATCGTGGGGTAACGATGGGTCGCCATAACAGCCGAGGGTCTGCCGAAGACCCCATGCTTGTTGTGAGGATCCTCTTGGGAAAGTTAACCTGTAGCTGGCGTTCATAGGAGAACATGGTTTTAGCTATAGAGAGCAGTGTTTATCCCCTGCTATGTATAGCACAATCAGCCGGACAGTGGCAGCGTCAAGTCCCTAAAGAGGACTATGGAGTACAGTAAAAATACAGTAAGAAGAGAAAAAAGTTTAGTAAAAATTAAACGCTTAAAAAAATAAATAAATAATTCAAAATACCCATTTCTTAAAGTTCGATCTATCAAAATCTAAACTAAATTTGTCTGATCAGTAGACTACATAATGAGAAAAAAAAATCAAAATTGCCAGAATAAAATATTTTGGCAGCCGCAACATTGCAATAAAAGACGATAAAAAAACCCCATAGTATCTACCCCAAAAAGGTATCAGTAAAAATATCAACTCAGGGCGCAAAAAGTAAGCCTTCACCCAGCCTAATGAGGGTTACCCCAAAATATGTGAATATTTGGAAAAGTACTTACCGGCTGGGGTCGTATGCGTGGGCAAGGAATCATGGCGCTGGTTGATGAGAGGCGCGCCTTCCACACATGCTAATAGCAAACTCACGATTAGAAGAAATCGAAAGAGCATTTTAGCTTGGAGAAATATCGCTGAATGTGTAACACACAGGGAGTTATCGCTGAATGTGTAACACACAGAGAGTTATCGCTGAATTTGTAACACACAGGGAGTTATCGCTGTATGTGTAACACACAGGGAGTTATCGCTGAATGTGTAACACACAGGGAGTTATCGCTGTATGTGTAACACACAGGGAGTTATCGCTGAATGTGTAACACACAGGGAGTTATCGCTGAATGTGTAACACACAGGGAGTTATCGCTGTATGTGTAACACACAGGGAGTTATCGCTGAATTTGTAACACACAGGGAGTTATCGCTGTATGTGTAACACACAGGGAGTTATCGCTGAATGTGTAACACACAGGGAGTTATCGCTGAATGTGTAACACACAGGGAGTTATCGCTGAATGTGTAACACGCAGGGAGTTATCGCTGAATGTGTAACACACAGGGAGTCTTGTCAGACAAAGCCTCTTCCTGCAGCGTCACTCCTTATAACCACACATTCCGTGATGTCACAATGGAGATCTCACTGTGACATCACAAGGAGCGGAACACCAGTGATGTCACAATGGGTCAGATAAAGGATAAACAGCGTATGCACAACTTCAGAAGGTGCTCAAGTAGGGCCCCACACCATACATGAATAATAAAGAAAACTTGGCACTCAACTTCTAGAATATTTTTTTGGATTTTTTTAATACAGCCAGAAAATAATAGACATTTCGGCCTCACTGGCCTTCATCAGTAACAGACTGCAGTATAGTAGTTAATCGCATTCAGTGCGGTAATAGAAGTGACACCATAGTCACTTTAAATGTGCCTGGTCATGCACTAGGCGCTGGGCATGGAACTTGAATCAAATAGTACCTGGGTGGGTGGGGGTGCCATGCAGACATCAGCGACCCAGAATCCACTGTGACACAGCTGACCAACAGTGGATTCTGGGTCGCTGATATCTGCATCGCACTGAATGCAATTAACTACTATACTGCAGTCTGTTACTGATGACGGCCAGTGAGGCCGAAACCTCTATTACAATGGGTCAGATAACTGCAACTACTCAACAGGGAGCAGCTCCCTCCATCTATATATGATTAATAGAATATTATTGTATAAGGACCAAGCCGCGTTAGAGGATATTATGAATGTATGGGGGCCACACAGAGAGACATTATTCATGTGTTGGCCACAGGGAGACATTACTATTACTGGGCCACATAGGGTGGCAATATTAACTCATCATGAACACATAGGTGGACAGTTTTACCAGATGAGTGCCACATATATACTGATACCTTCCACTATTCGGTCATTATATGGGGGCACCAGCAGTGTTAGTACAGTGATTCCTATTAATAATCACTATAATGATATGATTTGGTCACTATTTGCTGGTCATACGGTCATGGTGTAGCGGCATAATTTGTTTCTTCTATGTAGTAGTATTGGTACACTGTGTGCAAAACTACTAACCCCTTTACCCCCAAGGGTGGTTTGCACGTTAATGACCGGGCCAATTTTTACAATTCTGACCACTGTCCCTTTATGAGGTAATAACTCTGGAATGCTTTTATGGATCCCAGTGATTCTGACATTGTTTTTCTCATGACATATTGTACTTCATGTTTGTGATGACATTTTATTCATATAACTTGCGTTTATTTGTGCAAAAAATGGAAATTTGGAGAAAATTTAGAAAATTTTGCAATTTTCCAACTTTGAAATTGTTATACCTTTAAATCACAGAGATATAGCACAGAAAAAACTTAATAACATTTATCATGGTCACGTCAGAAACGCGTCACTAATCCCGCCCATCATCGCACCCATCACATGAATTCAAGTTTTTAAAAATATGAAAAGAATTAAAATAATAAAAGTTCAAATCGCCCCCCTTTTGCCCCATTCAAAGTAAAAGAAAAAAAAAAATTCAAATACTTATTTGGCATTGCTGCATTCAGAAACACCTGATCTATCAAAATATAAAAATAATTAATCCGATCGATAAACGGTGTAATGAGAGAAAAAAAAATCAAAACTAGATTTTAATTCTAGAGAATTAAGTGTCTTTGGTCGCCGCAACATTGCAATATCAGGCGATCAAAAGATCGTATCTGCACCAACATGGTGTCAATATAAACGTCAGCTCGGCGCGTAAAAAATAAGCCCTCACGCAACCCAAGATCCTAAAAATTGGAAACACTACGGGTCTAGGAAAATGGCGCCATTGTTTGTTTTTTTTTACAAACTTTAGATTTTTTTCACCACTTACCATAAATAAAAAAAGAACCTAGACATGTTTGGTGCATGATAACTCGTAATGAGCTGTAGAGTCATAACGGCAGGCCAGTTTTAGCATTTAGTGAACATGAGTGATTGCGAGTCCTTGGGATTACGAACCTCGCAATGGGGTGTAACCACGCAGCAGACTGACCTCGCAATTGGGTGTAACTACACACCAGACTGACCTTGCAATGGGGTGTAACCACGCACCAGACTGGCGTATGTGCAGACTAACAGCAAACATAAATACCTGGTGTACCTCTCCTGCCACTCCTACCTTGTGTATAAAAAAGCACTGTCGTTAATACTGTTCGGGTAGAGCTATCCGATAGCGCTATCCATGAAGAAAGTGCACGGGTAGAGCTATCCCATAGCTCTCTTCCTAAAGGAAATGAACAGGTAGAGCTATCCGATAGCGCTATCCCTCAATGTTCCTGAGTGTAAGCTATTTCACATGGTTGAGCGCACTTGGGATCTGCCCCCAAGGCCCTGCCCATGCCCAATGTTTGGTCTGTAGACCGCGGCTAGGAGTTAGTCCCGCTTTTTCCCGCATGGTGCTTTTGAGGATATCTCTTTTTTCCACCATGGGTGCGTGAGGAGTGACATGACTTAGGAAAGTCTGACTGATGGCTTCACTGTAATGACCCATCCCAAAACCCACACTTACCCCTTCTTAACCTAAAATAAGACATGACTGCGTGACATTGGATGTAAAAGGCCACAGCAGCCCCGTTTATTAACACCAAAACAAGCAATAACATTTTATCCATAAACGTAGTAATATTCCATAAACATAACCACCAGCAAAAGGAGGGGGGTGTAAATGAAGAGTCCATTGTACATGATTGCAACACCAGCTCCACCACGTGCCCTCAGCCGCACCACACCGGCTCGAGTACAGTGCCCTCAGCCGCACCACTCCGGCTCGAGGACACCCAGCCGAGTGTTGCCCAACCAATGTCCTGCTGGGATCCAGCCCAGCAGGGACCCACGTTAACATGCTCCGTTGTGACCCAGCACAGCAGGGTCCCATGTTAACATGTCCCGCTGTGACCCAGCACAGCTGGGACCCACCTTAACCTAGTATACCATTGCACCACTAGGGGTAACTCGCTCCTGCACTGGGTTCACCCCCCCGCTCTTTGTGCAATCCACCGACTTCAAATACCCCCCTCCTTTCCGCCAACCTCTGCGACAACGTCAATCCTCTTCTTCTCTTCACCATGTCGATCTCCAGAAGATCCTAAAATTAGGGAGGGAGGGCGGGACGATTCCGGACGTCTGCAAGGTAAAGAATGACCATCCCCCCACCGTTCTGTCCTATATATTCATCCCACAACTGACCACTCCCTGCCAACTCACATTGCACCATAACCCCCATAGCGCCACCCCACAACTTCACCACAAACACAAAAGCACTACACCTTAACCCTTCACTATCCCTCAGGCCTAGCATCCCTCCTTAGTCATGTGCGCCCTCCCTGTATCGCCTTTGGGGCAGGTGTCCGGGCTTGTCTTGACTTAGGAAAGTCTGACTGACGGCTTCACTGTAATGACCCATCCCAAAACCCACACTTACCCCTTCTTAACCTAAAATAAGACACGACTGCGTGACATTGGATGTAAAAGGCCACAGCAGCCCCGTTTATTAACACCAAAACAAGCAATAACATTTTAACCATAAACTTAGTAATATTCCATAAACATAACCACCAGCAAAAGGAGGGGGGGTAAATGAAGAGTCCATTGTACATGATTGCAACACCAGCTCCACCACGTGCCCTCAGCCGCACCACACCGGCTCGAGGACAGTGCCCTCAGCCGCACCACACCGGCTCGAGGACACCCAGCCGAGTGTTGCCCAACCAATGTCCTGCTGGGACCCAGCCCAGCAGGGACCCACGTTAACATGCCCCGCTGTGACCCAGCACAGCAGGGTCCAACTTTAACATGTCCCGCTGTGACCCAGCACAGCTGGGACCCACCTTAGCCAAGTATACCATTGCACCACAAGGGGTAACCCGCTCCTGCACTGGGTTCACCCCCCGCTCTTTGTGCAATCCACCGACTTCAAATACCCCCCTCCTTTCCGCCACCACGAGCACGTATGACACCTTGTACGTGCGAGTACCACCACCAAAAACCCAACCCGAGCCGACTCTGCGGCTCAAGTAACCAATGCTTCTGTACCAAGACCAATCGATCAAAACTGATCCCCATTAGACCTCACAATGCCAACCTACACCAAACCACCAGTACAACAAGGTCAGCCACACCCCCAAGACCTGCAACTAGCCAACCGCATCGTCCGATCCCATGCACCGCCTGCGCGACCAGTCCCCAACGAGCCACCTGAGCCACCGCCTCTGCCTCGTTGAGACCGCAACATTGCAGGCGCCTCCGAAAATTGCACTCCACCTGATAATTAATCAAAGCCAACCATTATTGCCGTGAACAAAAGAACCTACATTGGTTCCCCAAACCTCCGACAGATTCTTGAAAATGTGCCCAGTAAAAACCCACTATGTAGTCATTCCAAACAGGAGCCCCTATGAACAACACGAGCACGGCTCCCAGGCAGGAAGAAAATTGCACTCCACCTGATAATTAATCACAGCCAACCATTATTGCCGTAACAAAAGAACCTACCTTGGTTCCCCAACCTCCGACAGATTCTTGAAAAACGTGCCCAGTAAAACCCACTATGTAGTCATTCCAAACAGGAGCCCCAATGAACAACACAAGCACGGCTCCCAGGCAAGAAGAAAATTGCACTCCACCTGATAATTAATCAATGCCAACCATTATTGCCGTAACAAAAGAACCTACACTGGTTCCCCAACCTCCGACAGATTCTTGAAAAACGTGCCCAGTAAAACCCAGTATGTAGTCATTCCAAACAGGAGCCCCAATGAACAACACAAGCACGGCTCCCAGGCAAGAAGAAAATTGCACTCCACCTGATAATTAATCAATGCCAACCATTATTGCCGTAACAAAAGAACTTACACTGGTTCCCCAACCTCCGACAGATTCTTGAAAAATGTGCCCAGTAAAAACCCACTATGTAGTCATTCCAAACAGGAGCCCCTATGAACAACACGAGAACGGCTCCCAGGCAGGAAGATAATTGCACTCCACCTGATAATTAATCACAGCCAACCATTATTGCTGTAACAAAAGAACCTACCTTGGTTCCCCAACCTCCGACAGATTCTTGAAAAACGTGCCCAGTAAAACCCACTATGTAGTCATTCCAAACAGGAGCCCCAATGAACAACACAAGCACGGCTCCCAGGCAAGAAGAAAATTGCACTCCACCTGATAATTAATCAATGCCAACCATTATTGCCGTAACAAAAGAACCTACACTGGTTCCCCAATCTCCGACTGATTCTTGAAAAACGTGCCCAGTAAAACCCACTATGTAGTCATTCCAAACAGGAGCCCCTATGAACAACAACACGAGCATGGCTCCCAGACAGGAAGAAATGAACCACGGCATTCAGGCCCGATGTCTCAGCTCAAACCCCTTGACGCCCCAGCGACCAAGTCTCCACCACACACGTGCAGTACCAAAACGCTGTTGGTCCAGTCAACCCTGCGTGATAGCATCAATCTTAAAATATCCACCCAACTCGAAAACATAAACCAATCCACCCCGGAATCACGACCCGGAACCGAAGGCCGCCAAGCTGATCACCGGCCTGAAGAAAAGACCCCAGCTTTGTACTCATGTTCCACAACACCCCTGCCACCAATGCGGTCCCAACACAAGTCAAAGTACACCCTTCTGACCACCACATACTGCACAATGACCCATAAAAAAGAGGGGGGACCCACACATGCCACATGACCACAATTAATTGTGTGCATCACCCGTGCACTTCGAACCCAGATTCACAATACTACTGTTGCCACCCTCTTACCAAAAGTGAGATGTACTCCGCACCCATTTCCCGCTGAACTGCGGACTCGACACTACTCACAAAATGAAAGAAATGTGACTCCACACTACCCGAAGTCCAGGAAAACTCAGACACACACCACGTCTCCCGAAAACCCCAGACACCATAAACCCGGGCCATCCGTCAAAACATTGCAGTCACCGGTGCCTGATGCTTGTCCACCACTCAGCCTTAAAACACCGCAAAAACACCCCCCAAACGGAGCACAGCCCCAGACGATTACCAGGTCCTTAGGATCATTAAAAGTCAATGCACATCGCACTAGCTTCCCCTGCCATGGCATACCACCAGCCCGACATTAATGGAAGTAATGTTATAGTTGCAACCTGCTCACCCACTACTTAAAGTACATCTCCCCGCAGCTGCGCTGCACCACAATCGATACCAGCCGGTCCTGGCAAGTGCGCATAACGGAATGAATGACATAGCCATGTAGTGCCAGACGGGCTACACCCACGCGGGAGACCATTCACACGGCCATCGAAACAACATGTCCTGCCTCATGCTCTCTACAGAATTCCCGACAAATGGAACAACACCCGCTGGATAAACAAATCGTTCACCAACCAGGACCCCCGAGACCAGTAAAGCACACGCTGGGTTACCCAACTCAAATGTTGCATCATCCTTGCGCCAACACTTCACCCTAGCCCCCCGTCTGGGGCACCAGAAAAGGAAACACTCTAAGGAGAGCTGTATACCCAGAAGGCAAAGCAGGACCAGCTGCACCCAAAATAAACCTCCAAGCCCATCGTAACGAAAACTACCCACTCTGTATAATAATCTCCTACGTAGCTTCCATCAACGGCTGTAACAAATACCACCCGATACAGTCTGCCAAAAGTTCAGTCGGCAACCCTAAAGAACCGCAGTGAGAACCCACCAGTCCGTACGTACAAAAGTTGTTAAAACTGCCCCTGTGCAGCCACAACCAGCAAAGTACCGTAAGAACGCCATATGACTGCAGATCATGCAAAAGCCCCCAGTGGCACGTACACCCACATATTCAATAAACCAAATTCAACCCCCAAAACAGCAGCGCGATACACACAGGAACATAATAACGACCCGCGACCTGACACGATGTACACGTTAACCAAACCTGACTAAGACATAGGGCCCCAGGTGAATCAAACACGTTGACTTATCAAAACACACGATAACCGCAAATAAGCCCTGAGCATGAAGAAACCCTTAGTAGTCACAGGTTGCACCATGAACAGAAAAAGCACACCACCATCCCTAATTCCAGATAATCCCTAGTAGTCCCAGGTTGGACCATGAACAGAAAATAAGCACTCCACTATCCATAATCCCCGACTACCACACAGAAACCAAACACGGACCTCAACAACCAGACATTGACCAACCATAAAACCCCAGCTCCACACAATATATACGCACCCCAAGAAATAGTAAAGAAACACTGAATGCCAAGTACAGGAAAAAGGCAACAAACTCCTTCTCAAACCAGGGTTACCATGCCACACTTTTTTTTTTTTATCATGAAAAAACCGTCAACTAATTTCTATTAATAAACAGCTAACCAGGAAACCAAATCGGGTAAAAGGTCAACTCCAAGCGCCCCGGGGGAAATGTCATCCATTGCTGCCAGAAAGGCAGGTTCCCAAAAGATCTGCCGTCCCATACATCTCGACCTCTCCTGAACGTCTAACCGCAACAAACCATAATGCCCCTAGTGAACATGAAAACCCTTAGTACACTCAAAGCCCCTATTGGAGAACCGAACCCGGACCGAGGCATATAAATAAAACAAACCGTAGTGAAAACTCAACCACCTACCCCCACACCTCTGACCAGCAATAGCACACACCCCACTGTAAAGTGAAAGATTAAACCGCCAGGTGCACCCCCCAAAACTGCTCACCACGTCAGTGAACTACCATCAAACCCTTATCAAATACTAGGCGCGGCGATAAAACTGCTCACCACATCAGTGAACAACCATCAAACCCTTATCAAAGACTAGGCGCGGCGATAATCCTCCAGCCAAAAGACCCCATGACTATGACAATAAACCATAATACCGGCATGGTTATGGCTATCCACCACCGCTCTGCCAATATCCGTATCACCACCTGAATTACTCGCAAACCGCCATGGAATCACCAGTCATACACAAACACCCAGAGATGCAAGCACAATTATACCAACCCAAATGAAATGATGTCGTCACCTATAGATATACCCAGTATCATAAAAGCAAACTAGCATGAAAATAAAAAACCTCCCAACACACATGAAGTGCACAAAACGGCCTCCTGGACCACAAAGCAACCATTCCCTCACAGATTCGAACGCTGACCATATGGACCAGCCGTGCATTGTTCCGAACCCCCAGACAAACAAACTACCACCCTAGGTTTAAGTGAGCCTTAGTGAGCCTTAGGTTTAAGTGAGCCTTATTGAGCCTTATCATGAAAGCAAACTAGCATGAAAATAAAAACCAGCCAACACTCATGAAGTGCACAAAGCGGCCTCCTGGACCAAAAAGCAACCATTCCCTCACAGATTCGAATGCTGGCCACATGGACCAGTCGTGCATCGTTCCGAACCCGCAGACAAACCAACTACCACCCTAGTGCACCCGAAACCATACGTAGCAACACCCTTACCAACCATTATAATCTAGACATTAATAAAGGTTTAAGTGAGCCTTACTTACTAGGCTGACTCTGCGGAACCCCACGGAACAGCCGTCACGTGTCCTCAGCGTCGAGCACCGCAACTGCGATTTTCTCCGTGGATCTACGCCGACTGCAGCCCTCCTGGGCCGCAGCGCCTAGACCGACTGTCCGTCCGGGAACGCTTGGAAAAAAATCACCGGCTCGGAGCCTCAAACAGGGGGGGGGGGTTGCTCCAGCCGCAGGCAACACCTCTGAGGTCGGTGACGTCACACACCACCTCGCCACCGGGCTCCTTGCCGCGTCACATCACCGCGTCCACCGATGCCGATGACCGGGCCGGGTTAGGTGACCGCGCCGGGTTAGGTGACCGCGCCGGGTAACGTGGCCGCAACGTGCGCGTCCCAACTGTGCGCCGCGATCCGAAAGTAGAGAGGAGGCCGGCCACGTCACTCACCGCCCCGCTGCCTTGCTGACTGATTCCCGACTTCTGGCTCCGGCCCCGCGATGTCTTCTGCAACAGGTCTGCTAATGGGGCTCTTCCTCCGCTGCCAACTTATCTCCGGGCTGGGAGGCTGTGATCGTCGCTGCCGCTTCGGAGGCAGTGGGGTCCCATCTTCACCGCCTTCGCCATCACCGGAACCTAGCTGCAGCTGTTCCTTCATCCACAGCTGGCCGCGCTGCTCCATCATCCTCTTCATCCGTGCTACGAGGTATTCCATCCTCCGGATCCAAAGATTCAAGATTCAAGCTGAAGTCCCAGATGTGAGGGGCTGGGGAACCTACATCATGACGTCCTTGTACAGATCTTTGTGTCCTTCAAAATACTCCCACTCCTCCATGGAGAGACGATTCCGGATGTCTGCAAGGTAAGTTTTAGCATTTAGTGAACATGAGTGATTGCGAGCCCTTGGGATTAAGAACCTCGCAATGGGGTGGAACCACGCAACAGACTCCCCTCGCAATGGGGTGTAACCACGCAGCAGACTGACCTCGCAATGGGGTGTAACCACGCACCAGACTGACCTTGCAATGGGGTGTAATCACGCACCAGACTGGCGTATGTGCAGACTAACAGCAAACATAAATACCTGGTGTACCTCTCCTGCCACTCCTACCTTGTGTATGAAAAAGCTCTGTCGTTAATACTGTACGGGTAGAGCTATCCGATAGCGCTATCCATGAAGAAAGTGCACGGGTAGAACAGCTATCCCATAGCTCTATTCCTTAAGGAAATGAACAGGTAGAGCTATCCGATAGCGCTATCCCTCAATGTTCCTGAGTGTAAGCTATTTCACATGGTTGAGCGCACTTGGGATCTGCCCCCAAGGCCCTGCCCATGCCCAATGTTTGGTCCGTAGACCGCGGCTAGGAGTTAGTCCCGCTTTTTCCCGCATGGTGCTTTTGAGGATATCTCTTTTTTCCACCATGGGTGCGTGAGGAGTGACATCAGTCACAGTTTTTGTTTTGTCCTCATGCTTTCCTGTAATGTAGAATATTGAAATTAGGTTAAAATACCACCAAAGACATTTGCAAGGAGTTTGTGTGGGTTACCTCCTGATTCCTCCCACACACCAAAGACATACTGATGGGGAATTATGATTGTAAACCCCAATGGGGACAGTGATAACAATGTAAGTAAAGTTGTGGAATTAACGGCGCTACATACAGTGGGGAAAATAAGCATCTGACACTGCTAATTTTGCACGTTTTCCCACCTACAAAGAATGGAGAGGTCTGTAATTTTTAATGTAGGTGCACTTCAACTGTGAGAGACAGAATGTTAAAAAAAAATCCAGAAAATCCCGTTGTATGATTTTTACATAACTAATTTGCATTTTGTTGCATGAAATAAGTATTTGACACAATAGAAAAACAGAACTTAATATTTGGTACAGAAACCTTTGTTTGCAATTACAGAGGTCATATGTGGTAGTTCTTTCCCAGGTTTGCAGACACCGCAGCAAGGATTTTGTCCCCCTCCTCCATACAGATCTGTCAGGTTTCGGGTCTGTCGCTGTGTAACACTGAGCTCAGCTCCCTCCAAACGTTTCCTTTCGGGTTTAGGTCTGCAGACTGGCTAGGTTCCTCCAGGACATTAAAATGCATCTTATGGAGCCTCTCCTCAGCTGCCCTGGCTGTGTCTTTTGGGTCAATGTCATGATGGAAGAACCAGCTATGACCCATCTTTAACGTTCTTACTGAGGGAAGGAGGTTGTTGGCTAAAATCTCCCGATACATGACCCCATCTATCCTCCCTTCAATATGGTGCTGTCGTCTTGTCCCCTTTGCAGAAAATGGAATGAATGAACCGTTGTCATATGCCGGTTTCCGGTGAATGACAACTTACTGTAGAGACTGGTACATAGAGATGAATCTCCGCCATTGCTACTTTATCACCCTGAAGAATGTTGAGCTCATAGTTTCTAAGAGTATCATGGCACTTCTAGTTTAATGCATTTGCAATTAAGGACATACCTGGTCGGTTTACAAGTTATGATGTATTGGTGCTGCACACATTGTCTATTTCTATATTAAGGGCAGCGCAGGGTGTCGCAGGGTCAGCCGTCATGGAGTGGCAGCGTCTTTCTCGCCAACATAGGATGATGTTTGGTTGCTTATGTGGTGGAGCATTTCTCTGCTCATAAATCTATTTGTTTCTCGCCCCTCTTGCTCCTATTTGTCTATATATGTCTGTGTATTCGGTGGAGCACACTAACATCTATACAGTATAATTTGTGTGGCACTATATATTGATGATTAAACTAGTTCTGAATAGCGCATACTAGGGAATTGGGGAGAGCCGCCGAGGCGCAAGGGCACCATTGTCATATCACAGGGGTGCCAACATCCGCTGTTAGGCAGGTGGACAGGAAATGGGATTACACAGGGGCTCTCCAGGATCATCTATTTATTTCTTCAATTTGTCGCCTTTCAGCATTTTAAGTGTGTGTCTTGTATGTTGTTAGTCCTTTTATAAATGGTTAATAAAGGTTTATATTTTAATTAATGGGGTCTTCATATGTGATCTGATTCCTGAACTTTCTCAGAATCATCCTTACTACATGAGGCAAAATCACGTACAGAGCCCCAGACCGAGGAAGATTGACCTGTCATCTTGTGTTTCCTCCATTTTCTAATAATTGTGCCAACAGCTGTTGCCTTCTCACCAGTTGCCTATTGTGCTGTAGCCCATCCCAGCCTTGAACAGGTCTACAATTTTGTCCCTGATGTCCTTAGACTTCATTTTGGTCTTGGCCATGGTGGAGAGGTTGGAGTGTGATTGAGTGTGTGGACAGGTGTCTTTTATACAGGTAGCGAGTTCAAACAGGAGCAGTTAGCACAAGTAATGAGCGTAGAGTAGGAGGGCTTCTTAAAGAAAAACTAACAGGTCTGCGAGACCCAGAATTCTTTCTGGTTAGAAGGTGATCAAACACTTATTTCATGCAATAAAATGCAAATCAATTATGTAAAAATCATAAAATAAATCCAGAAAACCACATTGTAAGATTCCGTCTCTCACAGGTGAAGTGTACCTACAATAAAAACTACAGACCTCTCCATTCTTTGTAGGTGGGAAAACTTGCAAAATTGGCATTGTGTCAAATACCATATATACTCGTGTATAAGCCGAGATTTTCAGCCCATTTATTTGGGCTGAAAGTCCCCCTCTCGGCTTATACGCAAGTCATATATGCCAGGGAGTGGGCGGGGGAGGGGTAGTGGGGGTGTCAGATCATACTGACCCCCTGGCGCGTCTCTGCAGCCCCCTTGCCTGTCCCACGGTCTCAGGCGCCTGCCTTCAGCAGTCACGTGGTACCGCTCATTAAAAACATGAATATGCGCATATTCCTGTCTTTAATGAGTGGTATCACGTGACCGATGAAGGCTGGCGCCTGAGACCATGGGAGAACAGGGCTGCAGAGACCGCACCAGGAGAGGGTAAGTATATGTGATATTCACCTGTCCCCGTTCCCACGCTGCTCGCCGCTGCCTGCCACGTCCTCTGTCAGTGTCATTCAGGCAGCAGAGAACGCGCCCCCATCATATTTATATATTCACTATATTGAGGGTATTATGGAAAGTCCATGGTTACTTACTGGTGCAGACTGGTCTGTGGTCCCGGGTCGTGTCCGGTTGAAGGTTGGAGCGATCTCTTGGACCGTCATAGACTCTACATGCCGTTTATAGACATGGAGTCACTTCCTGACCTTTTTGGGAAATCCGCTGATTCTGTTGTTCTGCAGGCAGGATATTAGATGAGTCCTCATCTTCTCATGCTGGAACTTAGCTGTGGGTTCACCGTCATCTGCCATAAGCTCGTAGGCAAACGCTATAGCATATAAGCCACAGTCGTACCTTTTCTTCTGCTGATCCACATTGATAAACCTCATATGTTTCAGGGGCTTGTCGACCACTTCACTGTACATATTGATAATCTGCTGACGGATGGATGGACTCAGATTCCTAGTCCTGACGCTGTCGGCCACAAAGATTTGGCCATTTTTATAGCAGGTTGTCAGCCAGTGCACCCTGTCCTCATCATAGTGGATTTGTACAGCATTCATCATTACGCTGTGCCCTGGTACCATAAGAGCGTAGGGGGGCTGCAGGCCAGCAAAACCATTAAACTGTCTGTGCAGCAGGTCCTGGGCCATGATGATGATCTCGTGATCCAGGAAACCTTCCTTTCCTTTGCTCAGCAGGTTGGTTAAGATTTCTGGAGGCAGGTTCCCAATATTGGGCATCTCCACTTGTGGAGTCGCTATCTCTGGGGTTACCTCTCTAAGTTGATCAGTAACGTTTTCTGTAGCCGCTCTCTTGGCTGGTGGCAGCATCTCAGGCTTACTGTTAGAGGAGTTGGCCACATCCTTATCTGTTTCAATATCGATGACGACATCATCTGGACCGGGAGAAGAAATGTTGGTGTTCTCAAGGTCATCTGTCTTTTTGACCATTGGTCCATCCTCATTTTTTCCTGTTAAAGAGATAAAGAGATCAAAGAAATCATAATTTTTTAGAATAAAATATTCTCCATATTTCTTATGGATTATTGCGTCTACTGCTCCTTTACTTCGCAACCGCCCACTGTAGATAAGCGTTGGCGCTTGCTGAGCTCTATGCAGCGCCGACGTTTGTCATGACATGGTCGGTGGTCTTGCAGCGCTCACGACCCCCAGGGTCCAGCAAGCACTGTGATTCCAGCGCAGAGCGATAGCTCTGACAGGTGTTATCATTCCCGTGAAGCACCTGAAAGGTTGATAAACTTTTTGAATTTGGTTTTGAGCACTTTGAGGGGTGCAGTTTTTAGAATGGTGTCACTTTTGGGTATTTTCTGTATGAAATGCTCCTCAAAGTAACTTCAAATGTGATGTGGTCCCTAAAAAAATTGTTTTTGCAAATAGGAAGCATGCTGACAAGGATGGGAGGGGGGTAGCCACGCATACCAGGACGTGCAGCACAAAATCTCCGCCTCATCCCAGCCTGCAGCATCACCCCACTCGTGTCTCCTCCAGCAGCGACCCTGGGACCCCGCTTCATCGCAGCCACCACCCCCAGTAAGCAATAAGACGCATGGATTATAAGAAGCACCACCATTTTAGTAAAGAAAAGTTTTTTTCCTATATTTGGGGTGCGTCTTATAATCCGGAGTGTCGTATAATCCAAAAAATACGGTATTTGCACATAGATTTTATAGGCTTGTCCAGGGTTATAAAAATGTAATTGGTTTGTTTGAAGCACAAGACCACCCCTGTCTACAGGTTGTGCCTGTTATTGCAGATCAGCTCCAGTGAAGGGAATGGTGTAGAGCTGCAATACCATGAACAAACTGAAGATTTTGATGGCACAGATTTTTTTTTTAAGAAGATGTCAGCCCTGTTTTTCTTATCCTGGAGAACTGCTTTAGTGTCAGATTGGTTAGGCTGTACTTACCACCAATAGGTTCAGCAGGAGTCTCTATATCTCCATCAGTAGAACATTGAGATTCAGCATCTCTCCTGGATTTATCCTTTTTCAGATGTCTTTAAAATAGAGTAAAATAAAAGGTATTTTATGAATTACAAAGTAACAGATCTTTATTCTGTGGAATGAAATATAGACTCATATGTTTCTTCATTCATTTTGTCTTTTACATTCTGTAGAAACATTGGCAATAAGGAAAATTTTGGTATTTATCAACAATTTTTCATGTACATGAAAGTTCAATATGTGTGGATCGTACTGGGTTGTAAGGTAATATGAAGATCAGACAGGAGTGGATTTATTTGAGGGGAATTGAATTCTGCTCATACAAAACTCAGAATGTTGGAGAACACAGATTTTTTTGTAATTCACTCCACGCGAATAAAGCAAAGTGGAAGCTAGCGGCAGCCGCCAGCTTGTGGAAGAGTAGAGGGCTGGCAGAAAGATGAGCTCACTTCTCTGACCGACTTCCGCTGCTTTATGCCCGATGGCCAGTTTTCCACACTACCATCATGCCGCACCTCTGGCCATATGTTTCCTTTGGGCTGAAACTTTGGCTACAAGCGTCCCCGAAAGGTCTCTGCCCATGCAAGTCCCAACCAAGAGTCAACACTGGGCCGGAGTTGCGGGCAGAGAGCAGTGGGGGCTTCCAGAGAGGGGCTTGGTGATGTATGAACTTTATTTTCTTCTTACATCTTCCATTTATTACCATTTGGGACTGGGGAGACCCCAGAGCATAATAGGGAACAATCAATTTGTGAAGAATAATTTTGCTGTGAATTGAATCTCTAAATAAAAGCTGCATGATTTGGCAGAATTTTGTCAGTACCTCTCATCTCTATATATAAAAGTGAATGTATGTATGTATGTATGTGTGTATCACCAACCAATCACTAAGCATCAGAGTGGGACACGGATGGAGAGCGGGGCTGCGGACGGATACAGCAGTACGGTGCATGGAGAGCGGGGCTGTGGAGTAAGAGTGCGGGGCTGTGGAGAGAGAGAGCTGGGCTGTGGAGGCACAGCGAGACACGGATGTAGAGCACGGCTGCAGAGGGATAGAACGGGACGGCGGGTGAAGAGTGGGGCTGTGGACGGATAGCGTGATGGTAGGTGGAGAGCGGGACTGCGGAAGGAGAGCGTGTTGGCAGGTGGAGAGCGGGGCTGTTAAGGAAGAGAGCGGGACCCACAGTTAGGTACTATGCCCAGGCAACTCTGGGCTCTTCAGCTAGTCTGTAATAAAGGTGTATTTTTTGACAGACTCCCATGTACAATATAAATCATCCTTTACAATACTTACCTACGTATGGCGTTACAGATGACACCAAGGAATATTCCAAGGAGGAATATGATGATGGTGAAAACTACAACACATATGATGACTTTAGTCCAAGGGATCTTTGAAGTATCAATACCATCCTCTGAAAAAACTGAAAAAGAAGAGAGAATACTTATATATTATCTATATATCCAATAACTTGTCTGTAATTCACTGCCATTATTATTGTAGCAGTCCTATAAAGGGAATCTGTCACCAGGCTTTTGCCATCTTATCGGAGAGAACCATAATGTAGAAGCATAGACCTTTACTATAGCGATGTGTCAATTACTGGACTGTTTCAATAGAATCACTGTTTTACCAGCAATCGATTATCACTACAGGACAACTGGTCTTGTGCCTCCTAGTCCAGCCAGACCCCCAGCAATATGCAATGTAAGCACAAGCTGTGGCGGGGTTATACACAGCTGAAAAACTGAGCTCTGCTCAATCTGCAGCAGAGAAAACTGTGACTCTTTTATATACGTCTATGGGACTGTAGGACCCAGCAACACGATTAAAAATATGGGACCGTAGTTTTGCTAAATTATTTCTCAGGGATGATGTCATATTAATATATATTAGATGTAATGGACAATATAGAGATCTATCCAGTGGCTTAGGTAGAGGCTGATGAGTCCTGGTGAAAATATGTAACCTGGGCCCCCACCTGCATATTTGTCAGATGTGTGGTCCTTTGTGGCATTCCAGATCCTATGAATCTCTGACAGTGGCATTTAACACGTGCCAGTAGAGGGGGTGTCATATCACAAGCTGATCGGCGTGTCCGTGACATGATCGTGGGGTAACGATGGGTCGCCATAACAGCCAAGGGTCTGCCGAAGACCCCATGCTTGTTGTGAGGATCCTTTTGGGAAAGTCAGCCTGTAGCTGGCGTTCATAGGAGAACATGGTTTTAGCTATAGAGAGCAGTGTTTATCCCCTGCTATGTATAGCACAATCAGCCGGACAGTGGCAGCGTCACGTACCTAAAGAGGACTATGGAGTACAGTAAAAATACAGTAAGAAGAGAAAAAAGTTAAGTAAAAATTAAACGCTTAAAAAAATAAAGAAATAATTCAAAATACCCATTTCTTAAAGTTCGATCTATCAAAATCTAAACTAAATTTGTCTGATCAGTAGACTACATAATGAGAAAAAAAAATCAAAATCGCCAGAATAAAATATTTTGGCAGCCGCAACATTGCAATAAAAGACGATAAAAAAACCCCATAGTATCTACCCCAAAAAGGTATCAGTAAAAATATCAACTCAGGGCGCAAAAAGTAAGCCTTCACCCAGCCTAATGAGGGTTACCCCAAAATATGTGAATATTTGTAAAAGTACTTACCGGCTGGGGTCGTATGCGTGGGCAAGGAATCATGGCGCTGGTTGATGAGAGGCGCGCCTTCCACACATGCTAATAGCAAACTCACGATTAGAAGAAATCGAAAGAGCATTTTAGCTTGGAGAAATATCGCTGAATGTGTAATACACAGAGAGTTATCGCTGAATGTGTAACACACAGGGAGTTATCGCTGAATGTGTAACACACAGGGAGTTATCGCTGAATGTGTAACACACAGGGAGTTATCGCTGAATGTGTAACACACAGGGAGTTATCGCTGAATGTGTAACACACAGGGAGTTATCGCTGAATGTGTAACACACAGGGAGTCTTGTCAGACAAAGCCTCTTCCTGCAGCGTCACTCCGTATAACCACACATTCCGTGATGTCACAATGGAGATCTCACTGTGACATCACAAGGAGCGGAACACCAGTGATGTCACAATGGGTCAGATAAAGGATAAACAGCGTATGCACAACTTCAGAAGGTGCTCAAGTAGGGCCCCACACCATACATGAATAATAAAGAAAACTTGGCACTCAACTTCTAGAATATTTTTTTGGATTTTTTTAATACAGCCAGAAAATAATAGACATTTCGGCCTCACTGGCCTTCATCAGTAACAGACTGCAGTATAGTAGTTAATCGCATTCAGTGCGGTAATAGAAGTGACACCATAGTCACTTTAAATGTGCCTGGTCATGCACTAGGCGCTGGGCATGGAACTTGAATCAAATAGTACCTGGGTGGGTGGGGGTGCCATGCAGACATCAGCGACCCAGAATCCACTGTGACACAGCTGACCAACAGTGGATTCTGGGTCGCTGATATCTGCATCGCACTGAATGCAATTAACTACTATACTGCAGTCTGTTACTGATGACGGCCAGTGAGGCCGAAACCTCTATTACAATGGGTCCGATAACTGCAACTACTCAACAGGGAGCAGCTCCCTCCATCTATATATGATTAATAGAATATTATTGTGTAAGGACCAAGCCGCGTTAGAGGATATTATGAATGTATGGGGGCCACACAGAGAGACATTATTCATGTGTTGGCCACAGGGAGACATTACTATTACTGGGCCACATAGGGTGGCAATATTAACTCATCATGAACACATAGGTGGACAGTTTTACTAGATGAGTGCCACATATATACTGATACCTTCCACTATTCGGTCATTATATGGGGGCACCAGCAGTGTTAGTACAGTGATTCCTATTAATAATCACTATAATGATATGATTTGGTCACTATTTGCTGGTCATACGGTCATGGTGTAGCGGCATAATTTGTTTCTTCTATGTAGTAGTATTGGTACACTGTGTGCAAAACTACTAACCCCTTTACCCCCAAGGGTGGTTTGCACGTTAATGACCGGGCCAATTTTTACAATTCTGACCACTGTCCCTTTATGAGGTAATAACTCTGGAATGCTTTTATGGATCCCAGTGATTCTGACATTGTTTTTCTCATGACATATTGTACTTCATGTTTGTGGTGACATTTTATTCATATAACTTGCGTTTATTTGTGTAAAAAATGGAAATTTGGAGAAAATTTAGAAAATTTTGCAATTTTCCAACTTTGAAATTGTTATACCTTTAAATCACAGAGATATAGCACAGAAAAAACTTAATAAGCATTTATCATGGTCACGTCAGAAACGCGTCACTAATCCCGCCCATCATCGCACCCATCACATGAATTCAAGTTTTTAAAAATATGAAAAGAATTAAAATAATAAAAGTTCAAATCGCCCCCCTTTTGCCCCATTCAAAGTAAAGGAAAAAAAAATTCAAATACTCACTTATTTGGCATTGCTGCATTCAGAAACACCTGATCTATCAAAATATAAAAATAATTAATCCGATCGATAAATGGTGTAATGAGAGAAAAAAAAATCAAAACTAGATTTTAATTCTAGAGAATTAAGTGTCTTTGGTCGCCGCAACATTGCAATATCGGGCGATCAAAAGATCGTATCTGCACCAACATGGTATCAATATAAACGTCAGCTCGGCGCGTAAAAAATAAGCCCTCACGCAACCCAAGATCCTAAAAATTGGAAGCACTACGGGTCTAGGAAAATGGCGCCATTGTTTGTTTTTTTTTACAAACTTTAGATTTTTTTCACCACTTACCATAAATAAAAAAAGAACCTAGACATGTTTGGTGTATGATAACTCGTAATGAGCTGTAGAGTCATAACGGCAGGCCAGTTTTAGCATTTAGTGAACATGAGTGATTGCGAGTCCTTGGGATTACGAACCTCGCAATGGGGTGTAACCACGCACCAGACTGACCTTGCAATGGGGTGTAACTACACACCAGACTGACCTTGCAATGGGGTGTAACCACACACCAGACTGGCGTATGTGCAGACTAACAGCAAACATAAATACCTGGTGTACCTCTCCTGCCACTCCTACCTTGTGTATAAAAAAGCACTGTCGTTAATACTGTTCGGGTAGAGCTATCCGATAGCGCTATCCATGAAGAAAGTGCACGGGGAGAGCTATCCCATAGCTCTCTTCCTAAAGGAAATGAACAGGTAGAGCTATCCGATAGCGCTATCCCTCAATGTTCCTGAGTGTAAGCTATTTCACATGGTTGAGCGCACTTGGGATCTGCCCCCAAGGCCCTGCCCATGCCCAATGTTTGGTCCGTAGACCGCGGCTAGGAGTTACTCCCGCTTTTTCCTGCATGGTGCTTTTGAGGATATCTCTTTTTTCCACCATGGGTGCGTGAGGAGTGACATGACTTAGGAAAGTCTGACAGATGGCTTCACTGTAATGACCCATCCCAAAACCCACACTTACCCCTTCTTAACCTAAAATAAGACATGACTGCGTGACATTGGATGTAAAAGGCCACAGCAGCCCCGTTTATTAACACCAAAACAAGCAATAACATTTTATCCTTAAACGTAGTAATATTCCATAAACATAACCACCAGCAAAAGGAGGGGGGGTAAATGAAGAGTCCATTGTACATGATTGCAACACCAGCTCCACCACGTGCCCTCAGCCGCACCACACCGGCTCGAGTACAGTGCCCTCAGCCGCACCACTCCGGCTCGAGGACACCCAGCCGAGTGTTGCCCAACCAATGTCCTGCTGGGACCCAGCCCAGCAGGGACCCACGTTAACATGCCCCGCTGTGACCCAGCACAGCAGGGTCCCACGTTAACATGTCCCGCTGTCACCCAGCACAGCTGGGACCCACCTTAACCTAGTATACCATTGCACCACTAGGGGTAACCCGCTCCTGCACTGGGTTCACCCCCCCGCTCTTTGTGCAATCCACCGACTTCAAATACCTCCCTCCTTTCCGCCAACCTCTGCGACAACGTCAATCCTCTTCTTCTCTTCACCATGTCGATCTCCAGAAGATCCTAAAATTAGGGCGGGAGGGCGGGACGATTCTGGACGTCTGCAAGGTAAAGAATGACCATCCCCCCACCGTTCTGTCCTATATATCCATCCCACAACTGACCACTCCCTGCCAACTCACATTGCACCATAACCCCCATAGCGCCACCCCACAACTTCACCACAAACACAAAAGCACTACACCTTAACCCTTCACTATCCCTCAGGCCTAGCATCCCTCCTTAGTCATGTGCGCCCTCCCTGTATCGCCTTTGGGGCAGGTGTCCGGGCTTGTCTTGACTTAGGAAAGTCTGACTGACGGCTTCACTGTAATGACCCATCCCAAAACCCACACTTACCCCTTCTTAACCTAAAATAAGACACGACTGCGTGACATTGGATGTAAAAGGCCACAGCAGCCCCGTTTATTAACACCAAAACAAGCAATAACATTTTAACCATAAACGTAGTAATATTCCATAAACATAACCACCAGCAAAAGGAGGGGGGTAAATGAAGAGTCCATTGTACATAATTGCAACACCAGCTCCACCACGTGCCCTCAGCCGCACCACACCGGCTCGAGGACAGTGCCCTCAGCCGCACCACACCGGCTCGAGGACACCCAGCCGAGTGTTGCCCAACCAATGTCCTGCTGGGACCCAGCCCAGCAGGGACCCACGTTAACATGCCCCGCTGTGACCCAGCACAGCAGGGTCCCACTTTAACATGTCCCGCTGTGACCCAGCACAGCTGGGACCCACCTTAACCAAGTATACCATTGCACCACAAGGGGTAACCCGCTCCTGCACTGGGTTCACGCCCCCCGCTCTTTGTGCAATCCACCAACTTCAAATACCCCCCTCCTTTCCGCCACCACGAGCACGTATGACATCTTGTACGTGCGAGTACCACCACCAAAAACCCAACCCGAGCCGACTCTGCGGCTCAAGTAACCAATGCTTCTGTACCAAGACCAATCGATCAAAACTGATCCCCATTAGACCTCACAATGCCAACCTACACCAAACCACCAGAACAACAAGGTCAGCCACACCCCCAAGACCTGCAACTAGCCAACCGCATCGTCCGATCCCATGCACCGACTGCGCGACCAGTCCCCAACGAGCCACCTGAGCCACCGCCTCTGCCTCGTTGAGACCGCAACATTGCAGGCGCCTCCGAAAATTGCACTCCACCTGATAATTAATCAAAGCCAACCATTATTGCCGTGAACAAAAGAACCTACATTGGTTCCCCAAACCTCCGACAGATTCTTGAAAATGTGCCCAGTAAAAACCCACTATGTAGTCATTCCAAACAGGAGCCCCTATGAACAACACAAGCACGGCTCCCAGGCAGGAAGAAAATTGCACTCCACCTGATAATTAATCACAGCCAACCATTATTGCTGTAACAAAAGAACCTACCTTGGTTCCCCAACCTCCGACAGATTCTTGAAAAACGTGCCCAGTAAAACCCACTATGTAGTCATTCCAAACAGGAGCCCCAATGAACAACACAAGCACGGCTCCCAGGCAAGAAGAAAATTGCACTCTACCTGATAATTAATCAATGCCAACCATTATTGCCGTAACAAAAGAACCTACACTGGTTCCCCAACCTCCGACAGATTCTTGAAAAACGTGCCCAGTAAAACCCACTATGTAGTCATTCCAAACAGGAGCCCCTATGAACAACAACACGAGCATGGCTCCCAGGCAGGAAGAAATGAACCACGGCATTCAGGCCCGATGTCTCAGCTCAAACCCCTTGACGCCCCAGCGACCAAGTCTCCACCACACACGTGCAGTACCAAAACGCTGTTGGTCCAGTCAACCCTGCGTGATAGCATCAATCTTAAAATATCCACCCAACTCGAAAACATAAACCAATCCACCCAGGAATCACGACCCGGAACCGAAGGCCGCCAAGCTGATCACCGGCCTGAAGAAAAGACCCCAGCTGTGTACTCATGTTCCACAACACCCCTGCCACCAATGCAGTCCCAACACAAGTCAAAGTACACCCTTCTGACCACCACATACTGCACAATGACCCATAAAAAAGAGGGGGGACCCACACATGCCACATGACCACAATTAATTGTGTGCATCACCCGTGCACTTCGAACCCAGATTCACAATACTACTGTTGCCACCCTCTTACCAAAAGTGAGATGTACTCCGCACCCATTTCCCGCTGAACTGCGGACTCGACACTACTCACAAAATGAAAGAAATGTGACTCCACACTACCCGAAGTCCAGGAAAACTCAGACACACACCACGTCTCCCGAAAACCCCAGACACCATAAACCCGGGCCATCCGTCAAAACATTGCACTCACCGGTGCCTGATGCTTGTCCACCACTCATCCTTAAAGCACCGCGAAAACACCCCCCAAACGGAGCACAGCCCCAGACGATTACCAGGTCCTTAGGATCATTAAAAGTCAATGCACATCGCACTAGCTTCCCCTGCCATGGCATACCACCAGCCCGACATTAATGAAAGTAATGTTATAGTTGCAACCTGCTCACCCACTACTTAAAGTACATCTCCCCCGCAGCTGCGCTGCACCACAATCGATACCAGCCGGTCCTGGCAAGTGCGCATAACGGAATGAATGGCATAGCCATGTAGTGCCAGACGGGCTACACCCACGCGGGAGACCATTCACACGGCCATCGAAACAACATGTCCTGCCTCATGCTCTCTACAGAATTCCCGACAAATGGAACAACACCCGCTGGATAAACAAATCGTTCACCAACCAGGACCCCCGAGACCAGTAAAGAACACGCTGGGTTACCCAACTCAAATGTTGCATCATCCTTGCGCCAACACTTCACCCTAGCCCCCCATCTGGGGCACCAGAAAAGAAAACACTCTAAGGAGAGCTGTATACCCAGAAGGCAAAGCAGGACCAGCTGCACCCAAAATAAACCTCCAAGCCCATCGTAACGAAAACTACCCACTCTGTATAATAATCTCCTACGTAGCTTCCATCAACGGCTGTAACAAATACCACCCGATACAGTCTGCCAAAAGTTCAGTCGGCAACCCTAAAGAACCGCAGTGAGAACCCACCAGTCCGTACGTACAAAAGTTGTTAAAACTGCCCCTGTGCAGCCACAACCAGCAAAGTACCGTAAGAACGCCATATGACTGCAGATCATGCAAAAGCCCCCAGTGGCACGTAGACCCACATATTCAATAAACCAAATTCAACCCCCAAAACAGCAGCGCGATACACACAGGAACATAATAACGACCCGCGACCTGACACGATGTACACGTTAACCAAACCTGACTAAGACATAGGGCCCCAGGTGAATCAAACACGTTGACTTATCAAAACACACGATAACCGCAAATACGCCCTGAGCATGAAGAAACCCTTAGTAGTCACAGGTTGCACCATGAACAGAAAAAGCACACCACCATCCCTAATTCCAGATAATCCCTAGTAGTCCCAGGTTGGACCATGAACAGAAAATAAGCACTCCACTATCCATAATCCCCGACTACCACACAGAAACCAAACACGGACCTCAACAACCAGACATTGACCAACCATAAAACCCCAGCTCCACACAATATATACGCACCCCAAGAAATAGTAAAGAAACACTGAATGCCAAGTACAGGAAAAAGGCAACAAACTCCTTCTCAAACCAGGGTTACCATGCCACACTTTTTTTTTTTTTTTATCATGAAAAAACCGACAACTAATTTCTATTAATAAACAGCTAACCAGGAAACCAAATCGGGTAAAAGGTCAACTCCAAGCGCCCCGGGGGAAATGTCATCCATTGCTGCCAGAAAGGCAGGTTCCCAAAAGATCTGCCGTCCCATACATCTCGACCTCTCCTGAACGTCTAACCGCAACAAACCATAATGCCCCTAGTGAACATGAAAACCCTTAGTACACTCAAAGCCCCTATTGGAGAACCGAACCCGGACCGAGGCATATAAATAAAACAAACCGTAGTGAAAACTCAACCACCTACCCCCACACCTCTGACCAGCAATAGCACACACCCCACTGTAAAGTGAAAGATTAAACCGCCAGGTGCACCCCCCAAAACTGCTCACCACATCAGTGAACTACCATCAAACCCTTATCAAATACTAGGCGCGGCGATAAAACTGCTCACCACATCAGTGAACAACCATCAAACCCTTATCAAAGACTAGGCGCGGCGATAATCCTCCAGCCAAAAGACCCCATGACTATGACAATAAACCATAATACCGGCATGGTTATGGCTATCCACCACCGCTCTGCCAATATCCGTATCACCACCTGAATTACTCGCAAACCGCCATGGAATCACCAGTCATACACAAACACCCAGAGATGCAAGCACAATTATACCAACCCAAATAAAATGATGTCGTCACCTATAGATATACCCAGTATCATAAAAGCAAACTAGCATGAAAATAAAAAACCTCCCAACACACATGAAGTGCACAAAACGGCCTCCTGGACCACAAAGCAACCATTCCCTCACAGATTCGAACGCTGACCACATGGACCAGCCGTGCATTGTTCCGAACCCCCAGACAAACAAACTACCACCCTAGGTTTAAGTGAGCCTTAGTGAGCCTTAGGTTTAAGTGAGCCTTATCATGAAAGCAAACTAGCATGAAAATAAAAACCAGCCAACACTCATGAAGTGCACAAAGCGGCCTCCTGGACCAAAAAGCAACCATTCCCTCACAGATTCGAACGCTGGCCACATGGACCAGTCGTGCATCGTTCCGAACCCGCAGACAAACCAACTACCACCCTAGTGCACCCGAAACCATACGTAGCAACACCCTTACCAACCAATATAATCTAGACATTAATAAAGGTTTAAGTGAGCCTTACTTACTAGGCTGACTCCGCGGAACCCCACGGAACAGCCGTCACGTGTCCTCAGCGTCGAGCACCGCAACTGCGATTTTCTCCGTGGATCTACGCCGACTGCAGCCCTCCTGGGCCGCAGCGCCAGCGCCTAGACCGACTGTCCGTCCGGGAACGCTTGGAAAAAAATCACCGGCTCGGAGCCTCAAACAGGGGGGGGTTGCTCCAGCCGCAGGCAACACCTCTGAGGTCGGTGACGTCACACACCACCTCGCCACCGGGCTCCTTGTGGCGTCACATCACCGCGTCCACCGATGCCGATGACCGCGCCGGGTTAGGTGACCGCGCCGGGTTAGGTGACCGCGCCGGGTAACGTGGCCGCAACGTGCGCGTCCCAACTGTGCGCCGCGATCCGAAAGTAGAGAGGAGGCCGGCCACGTCACTCACCGCCCCGCTGCCTTGCTGACTGATTCCCGACTTCTGGCTCCGGCCCTGCGATGTCTTCTGCAACAGGTCTGCTAATGGGGCTCTTCCTCCGCTGCCAACTTATCTCCGGGCTGGGAGGCCGTGATCGTCGCTGCCGCTTCGGAGGCAGTGGGGTCCCATCTTCACCGCCTTCGCCATCACCGGAACCTAGCTGCAGCTGTTCCTTTATCCACAGCTGGCCGCGCTGCTCCATCATCCTCTTCATCCGTGCTACGAGGTATTCCATCTTCCGGATCCAAAGATTCAAGCTGAAGTCCCAGATGTGAGGGGCTGGGGAACGTACATCATGACGTCCTTGTACAGATCTTTGTGTCCTTCAAAATACTCCCACTCCTCCATGGAGAGACGATTCCGGACGTCTGCAAGGTAAGTTTTAGCATTTAGTGAACATGAGTGATTGCGAGCCCTTGGGATTAAGAACCTCGCAATGGGGTGGAACCACGCAACAGACTCCCCTCGCAATGGGGTGTAACCACGCAGCAGACTGACCTCGCAATGGGGTGTAACCACGCACCAGACTGACCTCGCAATGGGGTGTAACCACGCACCAGACTGACCTTGCAATGGGGTGTAATCACGCACCAGACTGGCGTATGTGCAGACTAACAGCAAACATAAATACCTGGTGTACCTCTCCTGCCACTCCTACCTTGTGTATGAAAAAGCTCTGTCGTTAATACTGTTCGGGTAGAGCTATCCGATAGCGCTATCCATGAAGAAAGTGCACGGGGAGAGCTATCCCATAGCTCTATTCCTAAAGGAAATGAACAGGTAGAGCTATCCGATAGCGCTATCCCTCAATGTTCCTGAGTGTAAGCTATTTCACATGGTTGAGCGCACTTGGGATCTGCCCCCAAGGCCCTGCCCATGCCCAATGTTTGGTCCGTAGACCGCGGCTAGGAGTTAGTCCCGCTTTTTCCCGCATGGTGCTTTTGAGGATATCTCTTTTTTCCACCATGGGTGCGTGAGGAGTGACATCAGTCACAGTTTTTGTTTTGTCCTCATGCTTTCCTGTAATGTAGAATATTGAAATTAGGTTAAAATACCACCAAAGACATTTGCAAGGAGTTTGTGTGGGTTACCTCCTGATTCCTCCCACACACCAAAGACATACTGATGGGGAATTATGATTGTAAACCCCAATGGGGACAGTGATAACAATGTAAGTAAAGTTGTGGAATTAACGGCGCTACATACAGTGGGGAAAATAAGCATCTGACACTGCTAATTTTGCACGTTTTCCCACCTACAAAGAATGGAGAGGTCTGTAATTTTTATTGTAGGTGCACTTCAACTGTGAGAGACAGAATGTTAAAAAAAAATCCAGAAAATCCCGTTGTATGATTTTTACATAACTAATTTGCATTTTGTTGCATGAAATAAGTATTTGACACAATAGAAAAACAGAACTTAATATTTGGTACAGAAACCTTTGTTTGCAATTACAGAGGTCATATGTGGTAGTTCTTTCCCAGGTTTGCAGACACCGCAGCAAGGATTTTGTCCCCCTCCCACTGGCGTAGCGTGGGGGGGGCGGGGGGGGGCGGTCCGCCCCAGGCGGCATGTGTGTGGGGGCGGCGCGGCAGCAGCAATTCCACCCTGCAGTGCAGTGCAGCGGCGGGCAGGGAGCGATGCGATCACGGCAGCTCCGCTGCCTGCAAGAGTGAATAGCAGGAGCGGAGCGGCAAGGGTCCGTCCTGCTTCCTGCCCGGAGGCCGCGCTTCCTGTTTCACACAGAGGAGCGCCGCTGAATGACGTCATCATTCAGCGGCCGCTGCTGTGTGAGGGAGGAAGCGCGGGCGATGCTGCGGACAGGTGAGAGGAGAGAGGTGGTGTCTTGTGTGTATGTATGTATGTATGTCTGTGTGTGTGTGTGTGTGTATGATGGAGCAGGCAATGATGGGATTGATGGTCTAGAAGGCAATGATGGGGTGATGGAGCAGACAATGATGGGGTGATGGAGCAGGCAATGATGGGGTGATGGAGCAGGCAATGATGGGGTGATGGAGCAGGCAGTGATGGAGCAGGCAATGATAGGGTGATGGAGCAGGCAATGATGGGGGTGATGGAGCAGGCAATGATGGGGTGATGGAGCAGGCAATGATGGGGTGATGGAGCAGGCAATGATGGGGTGATGGAGCAGGCAATGAGGGAAGTGATGGAGCAGACAATGATGGGGTGATGGAGCAGGCAATTATGGGGTGATGGAGCAGACAATGATGGGGGTGATGGAGCAGGCAGTGATGGGGTGATGGAGCAGGCAATGAGGGGAGTGATGGGGGTGATGGAGCAGGCAGTGATGGGGTGATGGAGAAGGCAGTGATAGGGTGATGGAGCAGGCAATGATGGGGTGATGAAGCAGGCAATGAGGGGAGTGATGGGGGTGATGGAGCAGGCAATGATGGGGTGATGGAGCAGGCAATGAGGGGAGTGATGGGGGTGATGGAGCAGGCAGTGATGGGGTGATGGAGAAGGCAGTGATAGGGTGATGGAGCAGGCAATGATGGGGGTGATGGAGCAGGCAATGATGGGGTGATGGAGCAGGCAATGAGGGGAGTGATGGGGGTGATGGAGCAGGCAATGATGGGGTGATGGAGCAGACAATTATGGGAGTGATGGAGCAGGCAGTGATGGGGTGATGGAGCAGACAATGATGGGAGTGATGGGGTGATGGAGCAGGCAGTGATGGGGTGATGGAGAAGGCAGTGATGGGGTGATGGAGCAGGCAATGATGGGGTGATGGAGCAGGCAATGATGGGGTGATGGAGCAGACAATGATGGGAGTGATGGGGTGATGGAGCAGGCAATGATGGGAGTGATGGGGAGAAGGCACAGTGATGGGGTGATGGAGAAGGCAGTGATGGGGAGAAGACAATGATGGGGTGATGGTCGAGAGGGCAATCATGGGGTGGTGGGTGAGAATGCAATGATGGTGGTGGTGGAAAGGGCAATAAATGGGGGTGGTGGAGGAGGAGGAAATGATGGAGGTGGTGGAATGGGCAATGATGGGAGTGGTGGGGGAGAAAGCAAAGATAGTGGTGGAGAAGAAAATGATGGAGGTGGGGGAGAGGACAATAATGGGATGCGAGGGGAGGAGGACAATGAGGGGTGTGGGGGATTGGGATGGGAGGAAGGGGGACTTATAATGGCCTTAGGAACAGGGGGAGGTGGAGGAAGACATTATCGTTTATTATGTCTAACACAGTCCCTTAGTATATAGTGTACTCACTAATTCTGTATAACACCATCCTTAGTTACATAGTTTCCTCTTTTATTATGTATAACACCGCCCCTTATTACCTACCATCCTCTCTAGTTATATATGGTGCCGTCCCTTATATAGATCCTCTGCTGTTATGTATAGTGCTGTCTCTTACATAGTGTATTTTTGTTATTTTTGTTATTCACAGCGCCATCTTTTATTACATGGTCCCCTCTCTTGTTAGATATAAAATGACTGCTGATCGAGGAGCCGGTGACCAGACGACCAGTCCATCAGCTCCTCCATTAGAAAGGAAGCTTTCCCATGCTCCATCAGCCATCATTGCATTATACAGCTAACAAGACAGGACGGTATGTAATAAAAAACAGGGCTCTATATAATCCAATATGTAAGGGACGGAACTGTACATAACAAGAGAAGGCACTGTGTAAGGGACAGCAATATACATAATAAAGGAGACTATGTAATATATACCTGTATGTGTGTGTGTGGCTATATAATATCAATAATCTATCTATCTATATATATATATACACACACACGTAGCTTTGACGCCATAAAAGGAGGGGGGCCCGGACACATTTCTTGCACAGGGACCCCAAGCTGTCAGTGTCCGCCCCCTGTCCGCCAAAATAATTTGTACTTTCTGTTTTTTTTTCTGTCACATTAATTAAAATTATTATTAAAAAAAGCCATTAGGTCTTCATCCAGCATCATCAAGCTAATACATACATATATATAGAGAACTGCAAGAAGTTGAAAGTCTAGAAATTTAGAAATAATAGCACAGTTAGTAGCAGACTAAAAATTAGATCTTTGAGTGTAGTGTGGGCTCTTCGGATGCTTCCGAATTATCAACGACCAAAGGGGCGGCAAATTTTTCGACTGCCCCGGGCGCCACAAACAGTTGCTACGCCACTGCCCCCTCCTCCATACAGATCTGTCAGGTTTCGGGTCTGTCGCTGTGTAACACTGAGCTCAGCTCCCTCCAAACGTTTCCTTTCGGGTTTAGGTCTGCAGACTGGCTAGGTTCCTCCAGGACATTAAAATGCATCTTATGGAGCCTCTCCTCAGCTGCCCTGGCTGTGTCTTTTGGGTCAAAGTCATGATGGAAGAACCAGCTATGACCCATCTTTAACGTTCTTACTGAAGGAAGGATGTTGTTGGCTAAAATCTCCCGATACATGACCCCATCTATCCACCCTTCAATATGGTGCCGTCGTCTTGTCCCCTTTGCAGAAAATGGAATGAATGAACCGTTGTCATATGCCGGTTTCCGGTGAATGACAACTTACTGTAGAGACTGGTACATAGAGATGAATCTCCGCCATTGCTACTTTATCACCCTGAAGAATGTTGAGCTCATAGTTTCTAAGAGTATCATGGCACTTCTAGTTTAATGCATTTGCAATTAAGGACATACCTGGTCGGTTTACAAGTTATGATGTATTGGTGCTGCACACATTGTCTATTTCTATATTAAGGGCAGCGCAGGGTGTCGCAGGGTCAGCCGTCATGGAGTGGCAGCGTCTTTATCGCCAACATAGGATGATGTTTGGTTGCTTATGTGGTGGAGCATTTCTCTGCTCATAAATCTATTTGTTTCTCGCCCCCTCTTGCTCCTATTTGTCTATATATGTCTGTGTATTCGGTGGAGCACACTAACATCTATACAGTATAATTTGTGTGGCACTATATATTGATGATTAAACTAGTTCTGAATAGCGCATACTAGGGAATTGGGGAGAGCCGCCGAGGCGCAAGGGCACCATTGTCATATCACAGGGGTGCCAACCTCCGCTGTTAGGCAGGTGGACAGGAAAGGGGATTACACAGGGGCTCTCCAGGATCATCTATTTATCTCTTCAATTTGTCGCCTTTCAGCATTTTAAGTGTGTGTCTTGTATGTTGTTAGTCCTTTTATAAATGGTTAATAAAGGTTTATATTTTAATTAATGGGGTCTTCATATGTGATCTGATTCCAGAACTTTCTCAGAATCATCCTTACTACATGAGGCAAGATCACGTACAGAGCCCCAGACCGAGGAAGATTGACCTGTCATCTTGTGTTTCCTCCATTTTCTAATAATTGTGCCAATAGCTGTTGCCTTCTCACCAGTTGCCTATTGTGCTGTAGCCCATCCCAGCCTTGAACAGGTCTACAATTTTGTCCCTGATGTCCTTAGACTTCATTTTGGTCTTGGCCATGGTGGAGAGGTTGGAGTGTGATTGAGTGTGTGGACAGGTGTCTTTTATACAGGTAGCGAGTTCAAACAGGAGCAGTTAGCACAAGTAATGAGCGTAGAGTAGGAGGGCTTCTTAAAGAAAAACTAACAGGTCTGCGAGACCCAGAATTCTTTCTGGTTAGAAGGTGATCAAACACTTATTTCATGCAATAAAATGCAAATCAGTTATGTAAAAATCATAAAATAAATCCAGAAAACCACATTGTAAGATTCCGTCTCTCACAGGTGAAGTGTACCTACAATAAAAACTACAGACCTCTCCATTCTTTGTAGGTGGGAAAACTTGCAAAATTGGCATTGTGTCAAATACCATATATACTCGTGTATAAGCCGAGATTTTCAGCCCATTTATTTGGGCTGAAAGTCCCCCTCTCGGCTTATACGCAAGTCATATATGCCAGGGAGTGGGCGGGTGAGGGGTAGTGGGGGTGTCAGATCATACTGACCCCCTGGCGCGTCTCTGCAGCCCCCCTGCCTGTCCCACGGTCTCAGGCGCCTGCCTTCAGCAGTCACGTGGTACCGCTCATTAAAAACATGAATATGCGCATATTCCTGTCTTTAATGAGTGGTATCACGTGACCGATGAAGGCTGGCGCCTGAGACCATGGGAGAACAGGGCTGCAGAGACCGCACCAGGAGAGGGTAAGTATATGTGATATTCACCTGTCCCCGTTCCCACGCTGCTCGCCGCTGCCTGCCACGTCCTCTGTCAGTGTCATTCAGGCAGCAGAGAACGCGCCCCCATCATATTTATATATTCACTATATTGAGGGTATTATGGAAAGTCCATGGTTACTTACTGGTGCAGACTGGTCTGTGGTCCCGGGTCGTGTCCGGTTGAAGGTCGGAGCGATCTCTTGGACCGTCATAGACTCTACATGCCGTTTATAGACATGGAGTCACTTCCTGACCTTTTTGGGAAATCCGCTGATTCTGTTGTTCTGCAGGCAGGATATTAGATGAGTCCTCATCTTCTCATGCTGGAACTTAGCTGTGGGTTCACCGTCATCTGCCATAAGCTCGTAGGCAAACGCTATAGCATATAAGCCACAGTCGTACCTTTTCTTCTGCTGATCCACATTGATAAACCTCAAATGTTTCAGGGGCTTGTCGACCACTTCACTGTACATATTGATAATCTGCTGACGGATGGATGGACTCAGATTCCTAGTCCTGACTCTGTCGGCCACAAAGATTTGGCCATTTTTATAGCAGGTTGTCAGCCAGTGCACCCTGTCCTCATCATAGTGGATTTGTACAGCATTCATCATTACGCTGTGCCCTGGTACCATAAGAGCGTAGGGGGGCTGCAGGCCAGCAAAACCATTAAACTGTCTGTGCAGCAGGTCCTGGGCCATGATGATGATCTCGTGATCCAGGAAACCTTCCTTTCCTTTGCTCAGCAGGTTGGTTAAGATTTCTGGAGGCAGGTTCCCAATATTGGGCATCTCCACTTGTGGAGTCGCTATCTCTGGGGTTACCTCTCTAAGTTGATCAGTAACGTTTTCTGTAGCCGCTCTCTTGGCTGGTGGCAGCATCTCAGGCTTACTGTTAGAGGAGATGGCCACATCCTTATCTGTTTCAGTATCGATGACGACATCATCTGGACCGGGAGAAGAAATGTTGGTGTTCTCAAGGTCATCTGTCTTTTTGACCATTGGTCCATCCTCATTTTTTCCTGTTAAAGAGATAAAGAGATCAAAGAAATCATAACTTTTTAGAATAAAATATTCTCCATATTTCTTATGGATTATTGCGTCTACTGCTCCTTTACTTCGCAACCGCCCACTGTAGATAAGCGTTGGCGCTTCCTGAGCTCTATGCAGCGCCGACGTTTGTCATGACTTGGTCGGTGGTCTTGCAGCGCTCACGACCCCCAGGGTCCTGCAAGCACTGTCATTCCAGCGCAGAGCGATAGCTCTGACAGGTGTTATCATTCCCGTGAAGCACCTGAAAGGTTGATAAACTTTTTGAATTTGGTTTTGAGCACTTTGAGGGGTGCAGTTTTTAGAATGGTGTCACTTTTGGGTATTTTCTGTATGAAATGCTCCTCAAAGTAACTTCAAATGTGATGTGGTCCCTAAAAAAATTGTTTTTGCAAATGGGAAGCATGCTGACAAGGATGGGAGGGGGGTAGCCACGCATACCAGGACGTGCAGCACAAAATCTCCGCCTCATCCCAGCCTGCAGCATCACCCCACTCGTGTCTCCTCCAGCAGCGACCCTGGGACCCCGCTTCATCGCAGCCACCACCCCCAGTAAGCAATAAGACGCATGGATTATAAGAAGCACCACCATTTTAGTAAAGAAAAGTTTTTTTCCTATATTTGGGGTGCGTCTTATAATCCGTAGTGTCGTATAATCCAAAAAATACGGTATTTGCACATAGATTTTATAGGCTTGTCCAGGGTTATAAAAATGTAATTGGTTTGTTTGAAGCACAAGACCACCCCTGTCTACAGGTTGTGCCTGTTATTGCAGATCAGCTCCAGTGACGGGAATGGTGTAGAGCTGCAATACCATGAACAAACTGAAGATTTTGATGGCACAGATTTTTTTTTTAAGAAGATGTCAGCCCTGTTTTTCTTATCCTGGAGAACTGCTTTAGTGTCAGATTGGTTAGGCTGTACTTACCACCAATAGGTTCAGCAGGAGTCTCTATATCTCCATCAGTAGAACATTGAGATTCAGCATCTCTCCTGGATTTATCCTTTTTCAGATGTCTTTAAAATAGTAAAATAAAAGGTATTTTATGAATTACAAAGTAACAGATCTTTGTTCTGTGGAATGAAATATAGACTCATATGTTTCTTCATTCATTTTGTCTTTTACATTCTGTAGAAACATTGGCAATAAGGAAAATTTTGGTATTTATCAACAATTTTTCATGTACATGAAAGTTCAATATGTGTGGATCGTACTGGGTTGTAAGGTAATATGAAGATCAGACAGGAGTGGATTTATTTGAGGGGAATTGAATTCTGCTCATACAAAACTCAGAATGTTGGAGAACACAGATTTTTTTGTAATTCACTCCACGCGAATAAAGCAAAGTGGAAGCTAGCGGCAGCCGCCAGCTTGTGGAAGGGTAGAGGGCTGGCAGAAAGATGAGCTCACTTCTCTGACCGACTTCCGCTGCTTTATGCCCGATGGCCAGTTTTCCACACTACCATCATGCCGCACCTCTGGCCATATGTTTCCTTTGGGCTGAAACTTTGGCTACAAGCGTCCCCGAAAGGTTTCTGCCCATGCAAGTCCCAACCAAGAGTCAACACTGGGCCGGAGTTGCGGGCAGAGAGCAGTGGGGGCTTCCAGAGAGGGGCTTGGTGATGTATGAACTTTATTTTCTTCTTACATCTTCCATTTATTACCATTTGGGACTGGGGAGACCCCAGAGCATAATAGGGAACAATTAATTTGTGAAGAATAATTTTGCTGTGAATTGAATCTCTAAATAAAAGCTGCATGATTTGGCAGAATTTTGTCAGTACCTCTCATCTCTATATATAAAAGTGAATGTATGTATGTATGTATGTATTTGTGTATCACCAACCAATCACGAAGCATCAGAGTGGGACACGGATGGAGAGCGGGGCTGCGGACGGATACAGCAGTACGGTGCATGGAGAGCGGGGCTGTGGAGTAAGAGTGCGGGGCTGTGGAGAGAGAGAGCTGGGCTGTGGAGGCACAGCGAGACACGGATGTAGAGCACGGCTGCGGAGGGATAGAACGGGACGGCGGGTGGAGAGTGGGGCTGTGGACGGATAGCGTGATGGTAGGTGGAGAGCGGGACTGCGGAAGGAGAGCGTGTTGGCAGGTGGAGAGCGGGGCTGTTAAGGAAGAGAGCGGGACCCACAGTTAGGTACTATGCCCAGGCAACTCTGGGCTCTTCAGCTAGTCTGTAATAAAGGTGTATTTTTTGACAGACTCCCATGTACAATATAAATCATCCTTTACAATACTTACCTACGTATGGCGTTACAGATGACACCAAGGAATATTCCAAGGAGGAATATGATGATGGTGAAAACTACAACACATATGATGACTTTAGTCCAAGGGATCTTTGAAGTATCAATACCATCCTCTGAAAAAACTGAAAAAGAAGAGAGAATACTTATATATTATCTATATATCCAATAACTTGTCTGTAATTCACTGCCATTATTATTGTAGCAGTCCTATAAAGGGAATCTGTCACCAGGCTTTTGCCATCTTATCGGAGAGAACCATAATGTAGAAGCATAGACCTTTACTATAGCGATGTGTCAATTACTGGACTGTTTCAATAGAATCACTGTTTTACCAGCAATCGATTATCACTACAGGACAACTGGTCTTGTGCCTCCTAGTCCAGCCAGACCCACAGCAATATGCAATGTAAGCACAAGCTGTGGCGGGGTTATACACAGCTGAAAAACTGAGCTCTGCTCAATCTGCAGCAGAGAAAACTGTGACTCTTTTATATAAGTCTATGGGACTGTAGGACCCAGCAACACGATTAAAAATATGGGACCGTAGTTTTGCTAAATTATGTCTCAGGGATGATGTCATATTAATATATAATAGATGTAATGGACAATATAGAGATCTATCCAGTGGCTTAGGTAGAGGCTGACGAGTCCTGGTGAAAATATGTAACCTGGGCCCCCACCTGCATATTTGTCAGATGTGTGGTCCTTTGTGGCATTCCAGATCCTATGAATCTCTGACAGTGGCATTTAACACGTGCCAGTAGAGGGGGTGTCATATCACAAGCTGATCGGCGTGTCCGTGACATGATCGTGGGGTAACGATGGGTCGCCATAACAGCCGAGGGTCTGCCGAAGACCCCATGCTTGTTGTGAGGATCCTCTTGGGAAAGTCAGCCTGTAGCTGGCGTTCATAGGAGAACATGGTTTTAGCTATAGAGAGCAGTGTTTATCCCCTGCTATGTATAGCACAATCAGCCGGACAGTGGCAGCGTCAAGTCCCTAAAGAGGACTATGGAGTACAGTAAAAATACAGTAAGAAGAGAAAAAAGTTAAGTAAAAATTAAACGCTTAAAAAAATAAATAAATAATTCAAAATACCCATTTCTTAAAGTTCGATCTATCAAAATCTAAACTAAGTTTGTCTGATCAGTAGACTACATAATGAGAAAAAAAAAATCAAAATTGCCAGAATAAAATATTTTGGCAGCCGCAACATTGCAATAAAAGACGATAAAAAAACCCCATAGTATCTACCCCAAAAAGGTATCAGTAAAAATATCAACTCAGGGCGCATAAAGTAAGCCTTCACCCAGCCTAATGAGGGTTACCCCAAAATATGTGAATATTTGGAAAAGTACTTACCGGCTGGGGTCGTATGCGTGGGCAAGGAATCATGGCGCTGGTTGATGAGAGGCGCACCTTCCACACATGCTAATAGCAAACTCACGATTAGAAGAAATCGAAAGAGCATTTTAGCTTGAAGAAATATCACTGAATGTGTAACACACAGGGAGTTATCGCTGAATGTGTAACACACAGGGAGTTATCGCTGAATGTGTAACACACAGGGAGTTATCGCTGAATGTGTAACACACAGGGAGTTATCGCTGAATGTGTAACACACAGGGAGTTATCGCTGAATGTGTAACACACAGGGAGTCTTGTCAGACAAAGCCTCTTCCTGCAGCGTCACTCCTTATAACCACACATTCCGTGATGTCACAATGGAGATCTCACTGTGACATCACGAGGAGCGGAACACCAGTGATGTCACAATGGGTCAGATAAAGGATAAACAGCGTATGCACAACTTCAGAAGGTGCTCAAGTAGGGCCCCACACCATACATGAATAATAAAGAAAACTTGGCACTCAACTTCTAGAATATTTTTTTGGATTTTTTTAATACAGCCAGAAAATAATAGACATTTCGGCCTCACTGGCCTTCATCAGTAACAGACTGCAGTATAGTAGTTAATCGCATTCAGTGCGGTAATAGAAGTGACACCATAGTCACTTTAAATGTGCCTGGTCATGCACTAGGCGCTGGGCATGGAACTTGAATCAAATAGTACCTGGGTGGGTGGGGGTGCCATGCAGACATCAGCGACCCAGAATCCACTGTGACACAGCTGACCAACAGTGGATTCTGGGTCGCTGATATCTGCATCGCACTGAATGCAATTAACTACTATACTGCAGTCTGTTACTGATGACGGCCAGTGAGGCCGAAACCTCTATTACAATGGGTCAGATAACTGCAACTACTCAACAGGGAGCAGCTCCCTCCATCTATATATGATTAATAGAATATTATTGTATAAGGACCAAGCCGCGTTAGAGGATATTATGAATGTATGGGGGCCACACAGAGAGACATTATTCATGTGTTGGCCACAGGGAGACATTACTATTACTGAGCCACATAGGGTGGCAATATTAACTCATCATGAACACATAGGTGGACAGTTTTACCAGATGAGTGCCACATATATACTGATACCTTCCACTATTCGGTCATTATATGGGGGCACCAGCAGTGTTAGTACAGTGATTCCTATTAATAATCACTATAATGATATGATTTGGTCACTATTTGCTGGTCATACGGTCATGGTGTAGCGGCATAATTTGTTTCTTGTATGTAGTAGTATTGGTACACTGTGTGCAAAACTACTAACCCCTTTACCCCCAAGGGTGGTTTGCACGTTAATGACCGGGCCAATTTTTACAATTCTGACCACTGTCCCTTTATGAGGTAATAACTCTGGAATGCTTTTATGGATCCCAGTGATTCTGACATTGTTTTTCTCATGACATATTGTACTTCATGTTTGTGGTGACATTTTATTCATATAACTTGCGTTTATTTGTGCAAAAAATGGAAATTTGGAGAAAATTTAGAAAATTTTGCAATTTTCCAACTTTGAAATTGTTATACCTTTAACCCCTTCCTGACATGAGACGTACTATCCCGTCCACGGTACCCGGGCCCGTATGACCGGGGACGGGATAGTACGTCTACCGCGATCAGCGGCGCCCACGTGGTGAGCGCCGCTGATCGCGGCCGGGTGTCAGCTGATTATCACAGCTGACACCCGACACGTTAACCCCTTGCACACCGCGATCAAACATGATCGCGGTGTACCGGGGGTTAAAGGGAAGCTTCGGCAGGGAGGGGGCTCCCTCCGTGCTTCCCTGAGCCCCCCACGGCAGCGCAATGTGCAGCGCTGCTGCGGGGGGCTCCTTTCCTCCAGGCCCCCGAATCCAAGATGGCGACGGGGGCCTTCGGGGGCCTGGGGAAGCTGGCTTCCTCAGTGCCTGCAAAGCGCAGGCATGAGGAAGCCTTGTGCACTGCCTGTGACAGATTGCTGATCTGTCACAGTGATCTGTGATGTGACAGATCAGCGATCTGTCACAGGACAGTGATGTCCCACCTGGGACTATGTAATAAAGTAAAAAAAAAATTAAAAAAAAGTGTAAAAATAAATTTAAAAAAATCGCCAAATAAATTAGTAAAAAAAAAAAAAATATTCCCCAATAAATTCATTTTTTGAAAATAATAAAAAAAAAAACAATAAAAGTACACATATTAGGTATCGCCGCGTCCGTAACGACCTGCCCTATAAAACTGTCCCATTAGTTAACCCCTTTAGCGAACCCCTTAAAAAATAAAAATAAAAAACGAAGCAAAAAATAATGATTTATTATCATACCGCCAAACAAAAAGTGCAATAACGCGCGATCAAAAAGACGCATATAAATATCCATGGTACCGCTGAAAACGTCATCTTGTCCCGCAAAAAACAAGCCGCCACACAGCATCATCAGCGAAAAAATAAAAAAGTTATAACTCGCAGAATAAAGCGATGCAAAAATAATAATTTTTTATATAAAATAGTTTTCATTGCATAAAACCGACAAAAACATAAAAAAACGACCTAAATGAGGTATCGCTGTAACCGTACTGACCCGAAGAATAAAACCGCTTTATCAATTTTACCGCACGCGGAACGGTGTAAACGCACCCCCCCCAAAAGAAATTCATGAAACGCTGGTTTTTGTTCATTCTGCGTCCCAAAAATCGGAATAAAAAGCGATCAAAAAATTTCACGTGCCCGAAAATGGTACCAATAAAAACGTCAAATCGTCCCGCAAAAAATAAGACCTCACATGACTCGGTGGGTCAAAATACGGAAAAATTATAGCTCTCAATATGTGGTGATGCAAAAACTATTTTTACAATAAAAAGCGTCTTTTAGCGTGCGACAGCCGCCAAACATAAAAACCGCCATAAATAGTAAATCAAACCCCCCCGTTATCACCCCCTTAGTTAGGGAAAAATAATAAAATAAAAAAAATGTATTTATTTCCATTTTTCCATTAGGGTTAGGGCTAGGGTTAGGGCTAGGGGTGTGTTGGGGTAGGGTTGGGGTAGGGTTAGTGCTAGGGTTAGGGCTAGGGTTTGGGCTAGGGTTAAGGCTAGGGTTAGGGTTAGGGCTAGGGTTAGGGGCGTGTTGGGGTTCGGGTTGGAGTTAGAATTGGGGGTTTCCACTGTTTGGGCACATCAGGGGCTCTCCAAATGCAACATGGCGTCTGATCTCAATTCCAGCCAATTCTGAGTTGAAAAAGTCAAATGGTGCTCCTTCCCTTCCAAGCTCTGCTATGCGCCCAAACAGTGTTTTACCCCCACATGTAGGGTAGCAGCCTACTCTGGACAAATTGCAAAACAATTTTTGGGGTCCAATTTCTCCTGTTACCCTTAGGAAAATAAAAAATTGGGGGCAAAAATATCATTTTTGTGGAAAAAAATGATTTTTTTATTTTCACATCCGAGTGTTATAAACTTCTGTGAAGCACTTGGGGGTTCAAAGTGCTCACCACACATCTAGATAAGTTCCGTGGGGGGTCTAGTGTCCAAAATGGGGTCACTTGTGGGGAGTTTCAATAGTTTAGGTACATCAGGGGCTCTCCAAACGCACATGACACCCGCAGACCATTCCATCAAAGTCTGCATTCCAAAACGTCACTGCTTCCCTTCCGAGCCCCGACGTGTGTCCATACAGTAGTTTTCTCCCACATATGGGGTGTCAGCGTACTCAGGACAAATTGGACAACAACTTTTGGGGTCCAATTTCTCCTGGTACCCTTGGGAAAATAAAAAAATGGTGACTAAAAGATCATGTTTGTGGAAAAAATACGAATTTTTTATTTTCACGCCCGGGCGTTGTAAACTTCTGTGAAGCACTGGGGGGTCAAAGTGCTCACCTCACATATAGATAAGTTCCTTAGGGGGTCTAGTTTACAAAATGGTGTCATTTGTGGGGTGTTTCCACTGTTTAGGTACATTAGGGGCTCTCCAAAGGCAACATGACACCCGCAGACCATTCCATCAAAGTCTGCATTCCAAAACGTCACTACTTCCCTTCCGAGCCCCGACGTGTGCCCATACAGTAGTTTTCTCCCACATATGGGGTAGCAGCGTACTCAGGACAAATTGGACAACAACTTTTGGGGTCCAATTTCTCCTGGTACCCTTGGGAAAATAAAAAAATGGTGACTAAAAGATCATGTTTGTGGAAAAAATACGAATTTTTTATTTTCACGCCCGGGCGTTGTAAACTTCTGTGAAGCACTGGGGGGGTCAAAGTGCTCACCACACATCTAGATAAGTTCCTTAGGGGGTCTAGTTTCCAAAATGGTGTCATTTGTGGGGGGGTTCCACTGTTTTGGTACATCAGGAGTTTTCCAAACGCGACATGGTGTCCGATCTCAATTCCAGCCAAAAACGTCAAATGGCGCTGCTTCCCTTCCGAGCTCTGCCATGCGCCCAAATAGTGGTTTACCCCCACATGTGGGGTATCAGCGTACTCAGGACAAATTGCACAATAACTTTTAGGGTCCTGTTACCCTTGGAAAAATAAGAATTGAGGGTGAAAAGATCATTTTTGTGGAAAAAATATGATTTTTTAATTGTATGGCTTTATGTTATAAACTTCTGTGAAGCCCATGGGGGTTCAAAGTTCTCACCACACATCTAGATAAGTTCCTTAGGGGGTCTAGTTTCCAAAATGGTGTCATTTGTGGGGGGTTTCCACTGTTTTGGTACATCAGGGGTTTTCCAAACGCGACATGGTGTCCGATCTCAATTCCAGCCAAAAACGTCAAATGGCGCTGCTTCCCTTCCGAGCTCTGCCATGCGCCCAAATAGTGGTTTACCCCCACATGTGGGGTATCAGCGTACTCAGGACAAATTGCACAATAACTTTTAGGGTCCTGTTACCCTTGTAAAAATAAGAATTGAGGGTGAAAAGATCATTTTTGTTGAAAAAATATGATTTTTTAATTGTATGGCTTTATGTTATAAACTTCTGTGAAGCCCATGGGGGTTCAAAGTTCTCACCACACATCTAGATAAGTTCCTTAGGGGGTCTATTTTCCAAAATGGTGTCATTTTTGGGGGGTTTCCACTGTTTTGGTACATCAGGGGTTTTCCAAACGCGACATGGTGTCCGATCTCAATTCCAGCCAAAAACGTCAAATGGCGCTGCTTCCCTTCCGAGCTCTGCCATGCGCCCAAATAGTGGTTTACCCCCACATGTGGGGTATCAGCGTACTCAGGACAAATTGCACAATAACTTTTATGGTCCTGCTACCCTTGGGAAAATAAAAATTGGGGTGAAAAGATCATTTTTGTGGAAAAAATATGATTTTTTAATTGTACCGCTGTACGTTATAAACTTCTGTAAAGCCCTTGTGGGTTCAAAGTTCTCACCACATATCTAGATAAGTTCCTTGGGGGGGTCTAGTTTCCAAAATGGGGTCACTTGTAGGGGGTTTCCACTGTTTAGGTACATCAGGGACTCTCCAAACGTGACATGGCGTCCAATCTGAATTCCAGCCAATTTTGCATTGAAAAAGTCAAACGGCGCTCCTTCCATTCTGAGCTCTGCCATGCGCCGAAACAGTCGTTCCCCCCACATATCAGGTATCTGCGTACTCAGGACAAATTGCACAATAACTTTTGCAGTTCAATTTCTCCTGTTACCCTTGGTAAAATAAAAAAAATTGAACCTGAAGTATTTTTTTTATGAAAAAAAGTTAGATGTTCATTTTTTTTTAAATATTCAAAAAAATTCCTGTGAAGCACCTAAAGGGTTAATAAACTTCTTGAATGTGGTTTTGAGCACCTTAAGGGGTGCAGTTTTTAGAATGGTGTCACTTTTGGGTATTTTCTATCATATAGACCCCTCAAAGTGGCTTCAAATGTGATGTGGTCCTAAAAATAAAATGGTGTTGTAAAAATGAGAAATCGCTGGTCAACTTTTAACCCTTATAACTTCCTAACAAAAAAAAATTTTGGTTCCAAAATTGTGCTGATGTAAAGTAAACATGTGGGAAATGTTAGTTATCAAGTTTTTTGTGTGCCGTATCTCTGTGATTTAAGGGCATAAAAATTCAAAGTTGGAAAATTGCGAAATTTTCAAAATTTTCGCCAAATTTCCGTTTTTCTCACAAATAAACGCAAGTTATTTGAACGAAATGTTACCACAAACATGAAGTACAATATGTCACGAGAAAACAATGTCAGAATCACCGGTATCCATGGAAGCGTTCGAGAGTTATGACCTCATAAAGGTACAGTGGTCAGAATTGTAAAAATTGGCCCGGTCATGAACGTGCAAACCACCCTTGGGGGTGAAGGGGTTAAATCACAGAGATATAGCACAGAAAAAACTTAATAAGCATTTATCATGGTCACGTCAGAAACGCGTCACTAATCCCGCCCATCATCGCACCCATCACATGAATTCAAGTTTTTAAAAATATGAAAAGAATTAAAATAATAAAAGTTCAAATCGCCCCCCTTTTGCCCCATTCAAAGTAAAAGAAAACAAAAATTCAAATACTCACTTATTTGGCATTGCTGCATTCAGAAACACCTGATCTATCAAAATATAAAAATAATTAATCCGATCGATAAACGGTGTAATGAGAGAAAAAAAAATCAAAACTAGATTTTAATTCTAGAGAATTAAGTGTCTTTGGTCACCGCAACATTGCAATATCGGGCGATCAAAAGATCGTATCTGCACCAACATGGTATCAATATAAACGTCAGCTCGGCGCGTAAAAAATAAGCCCTCACGCAACCCAAGATCCTAAAAATTGGAAACACTACGGGTCTAGGAAAATGGCGCCATTGTTTGTTTTTTTTTACAAACTTTAGATTTTTTTCACCACTTACCATAAATAAAAAAAGAACCTAGACATGTTTGGTGTATGATAACTCGTAATGAGCTGTAGAGTCATAACGGCAGGCCAGTTTTAGCATTTAGTGAACATGAGTGATTGCGAGTCCTTGGGATTACGAACCTCGCAATGGGGTGTAATCACACAACAGACTGACCTCACAATTGGGTGTAACTACACACCAGACTGACCTTGCAATGGGGTGTAACCACGCACCAGACTGGCGTATGTGCAGACTAACAGCAAACATAAATACCTGGTGTACCTCTCCTGCCACTCCTACCTTGTGTATAAAAAAGCACTGTCGTTAATACTGTTCGGGTAGAGCTATCCGATAGCGCTATCCATGAAGAAAGTGCACGGGTAGAGCTATCCCATAGCTCTCTTCCTAAAGGAAATGAACAGGTAGAGCTATCCGATAGCGCTATCCCTCAATGTTCCTGAGTGTAAGCTATTTCACATGGTTGAGCGCACTTGGGATCTGCCCCCAAGGCCCTGCCCATGCCCAATGTTTGGTCCGTAGACCGCGGCTAGGAGTTACTCCCGCTTTTTCCTGCATGGTGCTTTTGAGGATATCTCTTTTTTCCACCATGGGTGCGTGAGGAGTGACATGACTTAGGAAAGTCTGACTGATGGCTTCACTGTAATGACCCATCCCAAAACCCACACTTACCCCTTCTTAACCTAAAATAAGACATGACTGCGTGACATTGGATGTAAAAGGCCCCGTTTATTAACACCAAAACAAGCAATAACATTTTATCCATAAACGTAGTAATATTCCATAAACATAACCACCAGCAAAAGGAGGGGGGTGTAAATGAAGAGTCCATTGTACATGATTGCAACACCAGCTCCACCACGTGCCCTCAGCCGCACCACACCGGCTCGAGTACAGTGCCCTCAGCCGCACCACTCCGGCTCGAGGACACCCAGCCGAGTGTTGCCCAACCAATGTCCTGCTGGGACCCAGCCCAGCAGGGACCCACGTTAACATGCCCCGCTGTGACCCAGCACAGCAGGGTCCCACGTTAACATGTCCCGCTGTGACCCAGCACAGCTGGGACCCACCTTAACCTAGTATACCATTGCACCACTAGGGGTAACCCGCTCCTGCACTGGGTTCACCCCCCCGCTCTTTGTGCAATCCACCGACTTCAAATACCCCCCTCCTTTCCGCTAACCTCTGCGACAACGTCAATCCTCTTCTTCTCTTCACCATGTCGATCTCCAGAAGATCCTAAAATTAGGGCGGGATGGCGGGACGATTCCGGACGTCTGCAAGGTAAAGAATGACCATCCCCCCACCGTTCTGTCCTATATATCCATCCCTCAACTGACCACTCCCTGCCAACTCACATTGCACCATAACCCCCATAGCGCCACCCCACAACTTCACCACAAACACAAAAGCACTACACCTTAACCCTTCACTATCCCTCAGGCCTAGCATCCCTCCTTAGTCATGTGCGCCCTCCCTGTATCGCCTTTGGGGCAGGTGTCCAGGCTTGTCTTGACTTAGGAAAGTCTGACTGACGGCTTCACTGTAATGACCCATTCCCAAACCCACACTTACCCCTTCTTAACCTAAAATAAGACACGACTGCGTGACATTGGATGTAAAAGGCCACAGCAGCCCCGTTTATTAACACCAAAACAAGCAATAACATTTTAACCATAAACGTAGTAATATTCCATAAACATAACCACCAGCAAAAGGAGGGGGGTAAATGAAGAGCCCATTGTACATGATTGCAACACCAGCTCCACCACGTGCCCTCAGCCGCACCACACCGGCTCGAGGACAGTGCCCTCAGCCGCACCACACCGGCTCGAGGACACCCAGCCGAGTGTTGCCCAACCAATGTCCTGCTGGGACCCAGCCCAGCAGGGACCCACGTTAACATGCCCCGCTGTGACCCAGCACAGCAGGGTCCCACTTTAACATGTCCCGCTGTGACCCAGCACAGCTGGGACCCACCTTAACCAAGTATACCATTGCACCACAAGGGGTAACCCGCTCCTGCACCGGGTTCACCCCCCCGCTCTTTGTGCAATCCACCGACTTCAAATACCCCCCTCCTTTCCGCCACCACGAGCACGTATGACACCTTGTACGTGCGAGTACCACCACCAAAAACCCAACCCGAGCCGACTCTGCGGCTCAAGTAACCAATGCTTCTGTACCAAGACCAATCGATCAAAACTGATCCCCATTAGACCTCACAATGCCAACCTACACCAAACCACCAGTACAACAAGGTCAGCCAGACCCCCAAGACCTGCAACTAGCCAACCGCATCGTCCGATCCCATGCACCGCCTGCGCGACCAGTCCCCAACGAGCCACCTGAGCCACCGCCTCTGCCTCGTTGAGACCGCAACATTGCAGGCGCCTCCGAAAATTGCACTCCACCTGATAATTAATCAAAGCCAACCATTATTGCCGTGAACAAAAGAACCTACATTGGTTCCCCAAACCTCCGACAGATTCTTGAAAATGTGCCCAGTAAAAACCCACTATGTAGTCATTCCAAACAGGAGCCCCTATGAACAACACGAGCACGGCTCCCAGGCAGGAAGAAAATTGCACTCCACCTGATAATTAATCATAGCCAACCATTATTGACGTAACAAAAGAACCTACCTTGGTTCCCCAACCTCCGACAGATTCTTGAAAAACGTGCCCAGTAAATCCCACTATGTAGTCATTCCAAACAGGAGCCCCAATGAACAACACAAGCACGGCTCCCAGGCAAGAAGAAAATTGCACTCCACCTGATAATTAATCAATGCCAACCATATTACAGAAAGAGAAGAAATTCGAAGTGCACCTGAAGAAACAGAGGAATGGAGACATGTGACCCAGAGAAGCAGGAGGATCAGGAGGCAGTCAGCACCCATACTGCTCAGAAACCAGTACCAGGCTCTCACGCAGGAAAACGATGAAGAAATACATCAGGATAAGACTTTGCCAACAAACAGCAACCTTGTACGCCTTCAGAGTCCTCTTGGATGGAGAAAGAAAAATGTTGTGAAGAAGAAACGGAGAGTGGTGGTCATGGGGGATTCCCTGTTGAGAGGAACAGAGGCCGCTATCTGCAGACCGGATATAACTTCAAGAGAAATGTGCTGTCTTCCAGGTGCAAAAATTAAAGATGTGTCTGACAGGATATCAGGACTCTTCAGACCTACAGATGACTACCCATTCCTGCTACTACATGTGGGGACAAATGACACCGCAAGAAACGACCTGGAAACCATCTGCAGAGACTTTGAAGACTTAGGCAAGAAAGTGAAAGAACTGGGAGCACAGGTGGTCTTCTCTTCCATCCTCCCAGTGGATGGCCATGGAACAAGGAGGTGGAATAAGATTCTGCAGGTGAACAACTGGCTACGTCGATGGTGCCGTCAGCAACGATTTGGATTTCTGGATCACGGAGTGAACTACTTATACAATGGACTACTTGCTAGAGATGGGGTGCACCTTACGAAGACTGGAAAGCATGTATTTGGAAGTCGCCTTGCTACACTTGTAAGGAGAGCTTTAAACTAGAACAACATGGGAAGGGAAGCAAAAGACCAGAAAAAGCCATACATCTGACAAATGCTATTGAGAACTCTGCTATTAGAAGTGGAAAGGAAGAACAAAGACAAAAGAATCTAATTAATAAAAATATTGGAGAAAGAGAAACCAATCACAAACTAAAATGTTTCTATACTAATGCACAAAGCATGGGCAACAAACAAGGAGAATTGGAACTACTAACACAGGAAAAGAAATATGATGTCATTGGAATCACTGAAACTTGGTGGGACAATACACATGATTGGAATACAAGACTAGAAGGATACAACTTATTTGCAAGAAACAGACTTGATAAACGAGGAGGGGGTGTCGCATTGTATGTTAGAAACGCGTATATCTGCACAGAGATTGAAGCTTCAGAGACTGGGAGTTCTGTGGAAACTGTTTGGGTAAGAATACAAGGACAGAACAATGGAAAGGACACCATTGTAGGCATTTACTACAGGCCGCCTGTGCAAGCTGAAGATATGGATGAACTCTTTATGCATCAAATGGCCAAGTTCTCCAAAAAATATGACATAGTTGTCATGGGAGATTTCAACTATCCAGACATTTGTTGGGAATCTCTCTCAGGCAAAACTAACAGGTCAAGGAAATTCTTATCCTCTCTTGCTGACAACTTTATCTTCCAAAAGGTAAGGGAGAAAACAAGGGGAACTGCTACCTTGGATCTAATCCTTATAAACAGGGAGGAAATGGTTGAGGAGGTAATAGTGGCTGGGACCCTAGGAGGTAGCGACCATGCTATTTTAGAATTTTGGATAACTAGAGGCGGAAGACCTGTGAAGACTCAGACGTCAAGGTTAGATTTCAGAAAGGCAGATTTTAAGGGATTCAGAAAGAGAATTGGAGGGATCCAATGGCTGGATATCCTTAAAGACAAAAATGTCCAGGAAGGATGGGAAATCTTGAAAAATGAAATTCTCAAAGCACAGTTGTTAACAATTCCGAAAAGAGGGAAGAATAGGAAGCATTTAAGGAAACCAGGATGGATGAACACAGAACTTAAGCACATGCTAAAAAGGAAGAAAAAAATGTTTATAAAATGGAAAGAGGGAGGCATATCTAAAGAAGAATATAATGCTGTCTGCAGAACCTGCAGGGCACAAATCAGATTACCTAAAGCTGAAAATGAATTGAGGCTTGCAAGAGATGTCAAAAGCAATAATAAAGGATTTTGGGGATATGTCAAAAGTAAAAGAAAAGTCAAAGATGCTATAGGATTTTTACAGGATGAAAATGATGAAATGGTAAGACAGGATGTTGAGAAGGCTGAACTTTTAAATTCCTATTTTGCATCTGTTTTCTCTCAGAAAGGAAATGTAACATCAACTGTTATTCATTGTCCTATTAAGGGAATAGAAGAATCCAGGATATCTATAAACAGAAAGATAGTGAGGAAACACTTAGCTAACCTAAATGAATTCAAGTCTCCAGGTCCAGATGAATTACACCCCAGAGTACTGAAGGAGATAGCAGAAGAAATTTTTGAACCCCTCTCCATAATCTTTGAAAATTCTTGGAGAACAGGAGAAGTACCAGAAGACTGGAGAAGAGCAAATGTTGTTCCTATCTTCAAAAAGGGGAAGAAGGTGGACCCAGGCAACTATAGGCCGGTGAGTCTGACTTCTATACCAGGAAAGATCTTTGAACAAATTATTAAACAACATGTATGTCAATACCTGGATAAGAATGAAGTGATTAAACAGAGTCAACATGGGTTTGTAACTAATAAGTCATGTCAGACTAACTTAATTTCCTTCTATGACGGTATCACTGATTGGGTGGATCAAGGAAATGCTGTAGATATAGTATATCTTGACTTCAGCAAAGCATTTGACAAAGTCTCTCATACAATCCTTATTGAAAAAATGACTAAGTATGGAATGGACAAGGCAACTGTTAGGTGGATTCATAACTGGCTTAGTGATCGGACCCAAAGAGTGGTCATAAATGGCTGCACATCCAGTTGGAAGAATGTCTCAAGTGGGGTACCACAGGGCTCTGTCCTGGGCCCTGTATTGTTCAACATCTTTATCAACGATTTAGATGAAGGAATTGAGGGTAAACTGATTAAATTTGCTGATGACACAAAGCTAGGAGGGATAGCTAATACTAGAGAAGAGAGAGAGAGGATTCAAAAAGATTTAAATAAACTGGAGAAGTGGGCAGCAACTAACAGAATGGTTTTTAACAGGGAGAAATGCAAAGTACTACATCTGGGCAATAAAAATGAAAAAAGCATATATAGAATGGGAGGAATAGGGCTAAGTGACAGCACATGTGAAAAAGACTTGGGTATACTAATAGATCACAGACTGAATATGAGTCAACAGTGTGATGCAGCAGCAAAAAAGGCAAATGCAATTCTAGGATGTATTAACAGAAGCATACAGTCTAGATCACGTGAAGTCATTATTTCCCTCTACTCCTCTTTGGTCAGACCTCATCTGGAATATTGTGTCCAGTTTTGGGCACCACATTTTAAAAAAGACATCAACAAACTGAAGCAAGTTCAGAAAAGAGCGACCAGAATGGTGACCGGTCTGCAAACCCTGTCTTATGAGGAAAGGTTGCAGGATTTAGGAATGTTTAGTTTGCAAAAGAGAAGACTGAGAGGAGACTTAATAGCTGTCTACAAATATCTAAAGGGCTGTCACATTGTAGAAGGATCAACTTTATTCTCATTTGCACAAGGAAAGACTAGAAGCAATGGGATGAAACTGAATGGGAGGAGACACAGATTAGATATTAGAAAAAACTTTTTGACAGTTAGAGTGATCAATGAGTGGAACAGGCTGCCACGAGAAGTGGTGAGTTCTCCTTCAATGGAAGTCTTCAAACAGAGGCTGGACAGACATCTGACTGGGATGATTTAGCGAATCCTGCTTTGAGCAGGGGGTTGGACCAGATGGCCCAGGAGGTCCCTTCCAACTCTACGATTCTATGATTCTATGATTCTATGATTATTGCCGTAACAAAAGAACCTACACTGGTTCCCCAACCTCCGACAGATTCTTGAAAAACGTGCCCAGTAAAACCCACTATGTAGTCATTCCAAACAGGAGCCCCTATGAACAACAACACGAGCATGGCTCCCAGGCAGGAAGAAATGAACCACGGCATTCAGGCCCCATGTCTCAGCTCAAACCCCTTGACGCCCCAGCGACCAAGTCTCCACCACACACGTGCAGTACCAAAACGCTGTTGGTCCAGTCAACCCTGCGTGATAGCATCAATCTTAAAATATCCACCCAACTCGAAAACATAAACCAATCCACCCCGGAATCACGACCCGGAACCGAAGGCCGCCAAGCTGATCACCGGCCTGAAGAAAAGACCCCAGCTTTGTACTCATGTTCCACAACACTACTGCCACCAATGCGGTCCCAACACAAGTCAAAGTACACCCTTCTGACCACCACATACTGCACAATGACCCATAAAAAAGAGGGGGGACCCACACATGCCACATGACCACAATTAATTGTGTGCATCACCCGTGCACTTCGAACCCAGATTCACAATACTACTGTTGCCACCCTCTTACCAAAAGTGAGATGTACTCCGCACCCATTTCCCGCTGAACTGCGGACTCGACACTACTCACAAAATGAAAGAAATGTGACTCCACACTACCCGAAGTCCAGGAAAACTCAGACACACACCACGTCTCCCGAAAACCCCAGACACCATAAACCCGCGCCATCCGTCAAAACATTGCAGTCACCGGTGCCTGATGCTTGTCCACCACTCAGCCTTAAAGCACCGCAAAAACACTCCCCAAACGGAGCACAGCCCCAGACGATTACCAGGTCCTTAGGATCATTAAAAGTCAATGCACATCACACTAGCTTCCCCTGCCATGGCATACCACCAGCCCGACATTAATGAAAGTAATGTTATAGTTGCAACCTGCTCACCCACTACTTAAAGTACATCTCCCCCGCAGCTGCGCTGCACCACAATCGATATCAGCCGGTCCTGGCAAGTGCGCATAACGGAATGAATGACATAGCCATGTAGTGCCAGACGGGCTACACCCACGCGGGAGACCATTCACACGGCCATCGAAACAACATGTCCTGCCTCATGCTCTCTACAGAATTCCCGACAAATGGAACAACACCCGCTGGATAAACAAATCGTTCACCAACCAGGACCCCCGAGACCAGTAAAGCACACGCTGGGTTACCCAACTCAAATGTTGCATCATCCTTGCGCCAACACTTCACCCTAGCCCCCCGTCTGGGGCACCAGAAAAGAAAACACTCTAAGGAGAGCTGTATACCCAGAAGGCAAAGCAGGACCAGCTGCACCCAAAATAAATCTCCAAGCCCATCGTAACGAAAACTACCCACTCTGTATAATAATCTCCTACGTAGCTTCCATCAACGGCTGTAACAAATACCACCCGATACAGTCTGCCAAAAGTTCAGTCGGCAACCCTAAAGAACCGCAGTGAGAACCCACCAGTCCGTACGTACAAAAGTTGTTAAAACTGCCCCTGTGCAGCCACAACCAGCAAAGTACCGTAAGAACGCCATATGACTGCAGATCATGCAAAAGCCCCCAGTGGCACGTACACCCACATATTCAATAAACCAAATTCAACCCCCAAAACAGCAGCGCGATACACACAGGAACATAATAACGACCCGCGACCTGACACGATGTACACGTTAACCAAACCTGACTAGGACATAGGGCCCCAGGTGAATCAAACACGTTGACTTATCAAAACACACGATAACCGCAAATACGCCCTGAGCATGAAGAAACCCTTAGTAGTCACAGGTTGCACCATGAACAGAAAAAGCACACCACCATCCCTAATTCCAGATAATCCCTAGTAGTCCCAGGTTGGACCATGAACAGAAAATAAGCACTCCACTATCCATAATCCCCGACTACCACACAGAAACCAAACACGGACCTCAACAACCAGACATTGACCAACCATAAAACCCCAGCTCCACACAATATATACGCACCCCAAGAAATAGTAAAGAAACACTGAATGCCAAGTACAGGAAAAAGGCAACAAACTCCTTCTCAAACCAGGGTTACCATGCCACACTTTTTTTTTTTTATCATGAAAAAACCGTCAACTAATTTCTATTAATAAACAGCTAACCAGGAAACCAAATCGGGTAAAAGGTCAACTCCAAGCGCCCCGGGGGAAATGTCATCCATTGCTGCCAGAAAGGCAGGTTCCCAAAAGATCTGCCGTCCCATACATCTCGACCTCTCCTGAACGTCTAACCGCAACAAACCATAATGCCCCTAGTGAACATGAAAACCCTTAGTACACTCAAAGCCCCTATTGGAGAACCGAACCCGGACCGAGGCATATAAATAAAACAAACCGTAGTGAAAACTCAACCACCTACCCCCACACCTCTGACCAGCAATAGCACACACCCCACTGTAAAGTGAAAGATTAAACCGCCAGGTGCACCCCCCAAAACTGCTCACCACGTCAGTGAACTACCATCAAACCCTTATCAAATACTAGGCGCAGCGATAAAACTGCTCACCACATCAGTGAACAACCATCAAACCCTTATTAAAGACTAGGCGCGGCGATAATCCTCCAGCCAAAAGACCCCATGACTATGACAATAAACCATAATACCGGCATGGTTATGGCTATCCACCACCGCCCTGCCAATATCCGTATCACCACCTGAATTACTCGCAAACCGCCATGGAATCACCAGTCATACACAAACACCCAGAGATGCAAGCACAATTATACCAACCCAAATAAAATGATGTCGTCACCTATAGATATACCCAGTATCATAAAAGCAAACTAGCATGAAAATAAAAAACCTCCCAACACACATGAAGTGCACAAAATGGCCTCCTGGACCAAAAAGCAACCATTCCCTCACAGATTCGAACGCTGGCCACATGGACCAGTCGTGCATCGTTCTGAACCCGCAGACAAACCAACTACCACCCTAGTGCACCCGAAACCATACGTAGCAACACCCTTACCAACCAATATAATCTAGACATTAATAAAGGTTTAAGTGAGCCTTACTTACTAGGCTGACTCCACGGAACCCCACGGAACAGCCGTCACGTGTCCTCAGCGTCGATCACCGCAACTGCGATTTTCTCCGTGGATCTACGCCGACTGCAGCCCTCCTGGGCCGCAGCGCCAGCGCCTAGACCGACTGTCCGTCTGGGAACGCTTGGAAAAAAATCACCGGCTCGGAGCCTCAAACAGGGGGGGGTTGCTCCAGCCGCAGGCAACACCTCTGAGGTCGGTGATGTCACACACCACCTCGCCACCGGGCTCCTTGCCACGTCACATCACCGCGTCCATCGATGCCGATGACCGCGCCGGGTTAGGTGACTGCGCCGGGTTAGGTGACCGCGCCGGGTAACGTGGCCGCAACGTGCGCGTCCCAACTGTGCGCCGCGATCCGAAAGTAGAGAGGAGGCCGGCCACGTCACTCACCGCCCCGCTGCCTTGCTGACTAATTCCCGACTTCTGGCTCCGGCCCTGCGATGTCTTCTGCAACAGGTCTGCTAATGGGGCTCTTCCTCCGCTGCCAACTTATCTCCGGGCTGGGAGGCCGTGATCGTCGCTGCCGCTTCGGAGGCAGTGGGGTCCCATCTTCACCGCCTTCGCCATCACCGGAACCTAGCTGCAGCTGTTCCTTCATCCACAGCTGGCCGCGCTGCTCCATCATCCTTTTCATCCGTGCTACGAGGTATTCCATCTTCCGGATCCAAAAATTCAAGCTGAAGTCCCAGATGTGAGGGGCTGGGGAACCTACATCATGACGTCCTTGTACAGATCTTTGTGTCCTTCAAAATACTCCCACTCCTCCATGGAGAGACGATTCCGGACGTCTGCAAGGTAAGTTTTAGCATTTAGTGAACATGAGTGATTGCGAGCCATTGGGATTAAGAACCTCGCAATGGGGTGGAACCACGCAACAGACTCCCCTCGCAATGGGGTGTAACCACGCAGCAGACTGACCTTGCAATGGGGTGTAACCACGCACCAGACTGACCTTGCAATGGGGTGTAATCACGCACCAGACTGGCGTATGTGCAGACTAACAGCAAACATAAATACCTGGTGTACCTCTCCTGCCATTCCTACCTTGTGTATGAAAAAGCTCTGTCGTTAATACTGTTCGGGTAGAGCTATCCGATAGTGCTATCCATGAAGAAAGTGCACGGGGAGAGCTATCCCATAGCTCTATTCCTAAAGGAAATGAACAGGTAGAGCTATCCGATAGCGCTATCCCTCAATGTTCCTGAGTGTAAGCTATTTCACATGGTTGAGCGCACTTGGGATCTGCCCCCAAGGCCCTGCCCATGCCCAATGTTTGGTCCGTAGACCGCGGCTAGGAGTTAGTCCCGCTTTTTCCCGCATGGTGCTTTTGAGGATATCTCTTTTTTCCACCATGGGTGCGTGAGGAGTGACATCAGTCACAGTTTTTGTTTTGTCCTCATGCTTTCCTGTAATGTAGAATATTGAAATTAGGTTAAAATACCACCAAAGACATTTGCAAGGAGTTTGTGTGGGTTACCTCCTGATTCCTCCCACTCACCAAAGACATACTGATGGGGAATTATGATTGTAAACCCCAATGGGGACAGTGATAACAATGTAAGTAAAGTTGTGGAATTAACGGCGCTACATACAGTGGGGAAAATAAGCATCTGACACTGCTAATTTTGCACGTTTTCCCACCTACAAAGAATGGAGAGGTCTGTAATTTTTATTGTAGGTGCACTTCAACTGTGAGAGACAGAATGTTAAAAAAAAATCCAGAAAATCCCATTGTATGATTTTTACATAACTAATTTGCATTTTGTTGCATGAAATAAGTATTTGACACAATAGAAAAACAGAACTTAATATTTGGTACAGAAACCTTTGTTTGCAATTACAGAGGTCATATGTGGTAGTTCTTTCCCAGGTTTGCAGACACCGCAGCAAGGATTTTGTCCCCCTCCTCCATACAGATCTGTCAGGTTTCGGGTCTGTCACTGTGTAACACTGAGTTCAGCTCCCTCCAAACGTTTCCTTTCGGGTTTAGGTCTGCAGACTGGCTAGGTTCCTCCAGGACATTAAAATGCATCTTATGTAGCCTCTCCTCAGCTGCCCTGGCTGTGTCTTTTGGGTCAATGTCATGATGGAAGAACCAGCTATGACCCATCTTTAACGTTCTTACTGAAGGAAGGATGTTGTTGGCTAAAATCTCCCGATACATGACCCCATCTATCCTCCCTTCAATATGGTGCTGTCGTCTTGTCCCCTTTGCAGAAAATGGAATGAATGAACCATTGTCATATGCCGGTTTCCGGTGAATGACAACTTACTGTAGAGACTGGTACATAGAGATGAATCTCCGCCATTGCTACTTTATCACCCTGAGGAATGTTGAGCTCATAGTTTCTAAGAGTATCATGGCACTTCTAGTTTAATGCATTTGCAATTAAGGACATACCTGGTCGGTTTACAAGTTATGATGTATTGGTGCTGCACACATTGTCTATTTCTATATTAAGGGCAGCGCAGGGTGTCGCGGGTCAGCCGTCATGGAGTGGCCGCGTCTTTCTCGCCAACATAGGATGATGTTTGGTTGCTTATGTGGTGGAGCATTTCTCTGCTCATAAATCTATTTGTTTCTCGCCCCTCTTGCTCCTATTTCTCTATATATGTCTGTGTATTCAGTGGAGCACACTAACATCTATACAGTATAATTTGTGTGGCACTATATATTGATGATTAAACTATTTCTGAATAGCGCATACTAGGGAATTGGGGAGAGCCGCCGAGGCGCAAGGGCACCATTGTCATATCACAGGGGTGCCAACCTCCGCTGTTAGGCAGGTGGACAGGAAAGGGGATTACACAGGGGCTCTCCAGGATCATCTATTTATCTCTTCAATTTGTCGCCTTTCAGCATTTTAAGTGTGTGTCTTGTATGTTGTTAGTCCTTTTATAAATGGTTAATAAAGGTTTATATTTTAATTAATGGGGTCTTCATATGTGATCTGATTCCTGAACTTTCTCAGAATCATCCTTACTACATGAGGCAAGATCACGTACAGAGCCCCAGACCGAGGCAGATTGATCTGTCATCTTGTGTTTCCTCCATTTTCTAATAATTGTGCCAATAGCTGTTGCCTTCTCACCAGTTGCCTATTGTGCTGTAGCCCATCCCAGACTTGAACAGGTCTACAATTTTGTCCCTGATGTCCTTAGACTTCATTTTGGTCTTGGCCATGGTGGAGAGGTTGGAGTGTGATTGAGTGTGTGGACAGGTGTCTTTTATACAGGTAGCGAGTTCAAACAGGAGCAGTTAGCACAAGTAATGAGCGTAGAGTAGGAGGGCTTCTTAAAGAAAAACTAACAGGTCTGCGAGACCCAGAATTCTTTCTGGTTAGAAGGTGATCAAACACTTATTTCATGCAATAAAATGCAAATCAATTATGTAAAAATCATAAAATAAATCCAGAAAACCACATTGTAAGATTCCGTCTCTCACAGGTGAAGTGTACCTACAATAAAAACTACAGACCTCTCCATTCTTTGTAGGTGGGAAAACTTGCAAAATTGGCATTGCGTCAAATACCATATATACTCGTGTATAAGCCGAGATTTTCAGCCCATTTATTTGGGCTGAAAGTCCCCCTCTCGGCTTATACGCAAGTCATATATGCCAGGGAGTGGGCGGGGGAGGGGTAGTGGGGGTGTCAGATCATACTGACCCCCTGGCGCGTCTCTGCAGCCCCCCTGTTTGTCCCACGGTCTCAGGCGCCTGCCTTCAGCAGTCACGTGGTACCGCTCATTAAAAACATGAATATGCACATATTCCTGTCTTTAATGAGTGGTATCACGTGACCGATGAAGGCTGGCGCCTGAGACCATGGGAGAACAGGGCTGCAGAGACCGCACCAGGAGAGGGTAAGTATATGTGATATTCACCTGTCCCCGTTCCCACGCTGCTCGCCGCTGCCTGCCACGTCCTCTGTCAGTGTCATTCAGGCAGCAGAGAACGCGCCCCCATCATATTTATATATTCACTATATTGAGGGTATTATGGAAAGTCCATGGTTACTTACTGGTGCAGACTGGTCTGTGGTCCCGGGTCGTGTCCGGTTGAAGGTCGGAGCGATCTCTTGGACCGTCATAGACTCTACATGCCGTTTATAGACATGGAGTCACTTCCTGACCTTTTTGGGAAATCCGCTGATTCTGTTGTTCTGCAGGCAGGATATTAGATGAGTCCTCATCTTCTCATGCTGGAACTTAGCTGTGGGTTCACCGTCATCTGCCATAAGCTCGTAGGCAAACGCTATAGCATATAAGCCACAGTCGTACCTTTTCTTCTGCTGATCCACATTGATAAACCTCAAATGTTTCAGGGGCTTGTCGACCACTTCACTGTACATATTGATAATCTGCTGACGGATGGATGGACTCAGATTCCTAGTCCTGACGCTGTCGGCCACAAAGATTTGGCCATTTTTATAGCAGGTTGTCAGCCAGTGCACCCTGTCCTCATCATAGTGGATTTGTACAGCATTCATCATTACGCTGTGCCCTGGTACCATAAGAGAGTAGGGGGGCTGCAGGCCATCAAAACCATTAAACTGTCTGTGCAGCAGGTCCTGGGCCATGATGATGATCTCGTGATCCAGGAAACCTTCCTTTCCTTTGCTCAGCAGGTTGGTTAAGATTTCTGGAGGCAGGTTCCCAATATTGGGCATCTCCACTTGTGGAGTCGCTATCTCTGGGGTTACCTCTCTAAGTTGATCAGTAACGTTTTCTGTAGCCGCTCTCTTGGCTGGTGGCAGCATCTCAGGCTTACTGTTAGAGGAGATGGCCACATCCTTATCTGTTTCAATATCGATGACGACATCATCTGGACCGGGAGAAGAAATGTTGGTGTTCTCAAGGTCATCTGTCTTTTTGACCATTGGTCCATCCTCATTTTTTCCTGTTAAAGAGATAAAGAGATCAAAGAAATCATAATTTTTTAGAATAAAACATTCTCCATATTTCTTATGGATTATTGCGCCTACTGCTTCTTTACTTCGCAACCGCCCACTGTAGATAAGCGTTGGCGCTTCCTGAGCTCTATGCAGCGCCGACGTTTGTCATGACATGGTCGGTGGTCTTGCAGCGCTCACGACCCCCAGGGTCCAGCAAGCACTGTGATTCCAGCGCAGAGCGATAGCTCTGACAGGTGTTATCATTCCCGTGAAGCACCTGAAAGGTTGATAAACTTTTTGAATTTGGTTTTGAGCACTTTGAGGGGTGCAGTTTTTAGAATGGTGTCACTTTTGGGTATTTTCTGTATGAAATGCTCCTCAAAGTAACTTCAAATGTGATGTGGTCCCTAAAAAAATTGTTTTTGCAAATAGGAAGCATGCTGACAAGGATGGGAGGGGGGTAGCCACGCATACCAGGACGTGCAGCACAAAATCTCCGCCTCATCCCAGCCTGCAGCATCACCCCACTCGTGTCTCCTCCAGCAGCGACCCTGGGACCCCGCTTCATCGCAGCCACCACCCCCAGTAAGCAATAAGACGCATGGATTATAAGAAGCACCACCATTTTAGTAAAGAAAAGTTTTTTTCCTATATTTGGGGTGCGTCTTATACTCCGGAGTGTCGTATAATCCAAAAAATACGGTATTTGCACATAGATTTTATAGGCTTGTCCAGGGTTATAAAAATGTAATTGGTTTGTTTGAAGCACAAGACCACCCCTGTCTACAGGTTGTGCCTGTTATTGCAGATCAGCTCCAGTGAAGGGAATGGTGTAGAGCTGCAATACCATGAACAAACTGAAGATTTTGATGGCACAGATTTTTTTTTTAAGAAGATGGCAGCCCTGTTTTTCTTATCCTGGAGAACTGCTTTAGTGTCAGATTGGTTAGGCTGTACTTACCACCAATAGGTTCGGCAGGAGTCTCTATATCTCCATCAGTAGAACATTGAGATTCAGCATCTCTCCTGGATTTATCCTTTTTCAGATGTCTTTAAAATAGAGTAAAATAAAAGGTATTTTATGAATTACAAAGTAACAGATCTTTATTCTGTGGAATGAAATATAGACTCATATGTTTCTTCATTCATTTTGTCTTTTACATTCTGTAGAAACATTGGCAATAAGGAAAATTTTGGTATTTATCAACAATTTTTCATGTACATGAAAGTTCAATATGTGTGGATCGTACTGGGTTGTAAGGTAATATGAAGATCAGACAGGAGTGGATTTATTTGAGGGGAATTGAATTCTGCTCATACAAAACTCAGAATGTTGGAGAACACAGATTTTTTTCTAATTCACTCCACGCGAATAAAGCAAAGTGGAAGCTAGCGGCAGCCGCCAGCTTGTGGAAGAGTAGAGGGCTGGCAGAAAGATGAGCTCACTTCTCTGACCGACTTCCGCTGCTTTATGCCCGATGGCCAGTTTTCCACACTACCATCATGCCGCACCTCTGGCCATATGTTTCCTTTGGGCTGAAACTTTGGCTTCAAGCGTCCCCGAAAGGTCTCTGCCCATGCAAGTCCCAACCAAGAGTCAACACTGGGCCGGAGTTGCGGGCAGAGAGCAGTGGGGGCTTCCAGAGAGGGGCTTGGTGATGTATGAACTTTATTTTCTTCTTACATCTTCCATTTATTACCATTTGGGACTGGGGAGACCCCAGAGCATAATAGTGAACAATCAATTTGTGAAGAATAATTTTGCTGTGAATTGAATCTCTAAATAAAAGCTGCATGATTTGGCAGAATTTTGTCAGTACCTCTCATCTCTATATATAAAAGTGAATGTATGTATGTATGTATGTATGTGTGTGTCACCAACCAATCACTAAGCATCAGAGTGGGACACGGATGGAGAGCGGGGCTGAGGACGGATACAGCAGTACGGTGCATGGAGAGCGGGGCTGTGGAGTAAGAGTGCGGGGCTGTGGAGAGAGAGAGCTGGGCTGTGGAGGCACAGCGAGAAACGGATGTAGAGCACGGCTGCGGAGGGATAGAACGGGACGGCGGGTGGAGAGTGGGGCTGTGGACGGATAGCGTGATGGTAGGTGGAGAGCGGGACTGCGGAAGGAGAGCGTGTTGGCAGGTGGAGAGCGGGGCTGTTAAGGAAGAGAGCGGGACCCACAGTTAGGTACTATGCCCAGGCAACTCTGGGCTCTTCAGCTAGTCTGTAATAAAGATGGAATTTTTTGACAGACTCCCATGTACAATATAAATCATCCTTTACAATACTTACCTACGTATGGCGTTACAGATGACACCAAGGAATATTCCAAGGAGGAATATGATGATGGTGAAAACTACAACACATATGATGACTTTAGTCCAAGGGATCTTTGAAGTATCAATACCATCCTCTGAAAAAACTGAAAAAGAAGAGAGAATACTTATATATTATCTATATATCCAATAACTTGTCTGTAATTCACTGCCATTATTATTGTAGCAGTCCTATAAAGGGAATCTGTCACCAGGCTTTTGCCATCTTATCGGAGAGAACCATAATGTAGAAGCATAGACCTTTACTATAGCGATGTGTCAATTACTGGACTGTTTCAATAGAATCACTGTTTTACCAGCAATCGATTATCACTACAGGACAACTGGTCTTGTGCCTCCTAGTCCAGCCAGACCCCCAGCAATATGCAATGTAAGCACAAGCTGTGGCGGGGTTATAAACAGCTGAAAAACTGAGCTCTGATCAATCTGCAGCAGAGAAAACTGTGACTCTTTTATATACTGTAAGTCTATGGGACTGTAGGACCCAGCAACACGATTAAAAATATGGGACCGTAGTTTTGCTAAATTATGTCTCAGGGATGATGTCATATTAATATATAATAGATGTAATGGACAATATAGAGATCTATCCAGTGGCTTAGGTAGAGGCTGACGAGTCCTGGTGAAAATATGTAACCTGGGCCCCCACCTGCATATTTGTCAGATGTGTGGTCCTTTGTGGCATTCCAGATCCTATGAATCTCTGACAGTGGCATTTAACACGTGCCAGTAGAGGGGGTGTCATATCACAAGCTGATCGGCGTGTCCGTGACATGATCGTGGGGTAACGATGGGTCGCCATAACAGCCAAGGGTCTGCCGAAGACCCCATGCTTGTTGTGAGGATCCTCTTGGGAAAGTTAGCCTGTAGCTGGCGTTCATAGGACAACATGGTTTTAGCTATAGAGAGCAGTGTTTATCCCCTGCTATGTATAGCACAATCAGCCGGACAGTGGCAGCGTCTAGTCCCTAAAGAGGACTATGGAGTACAGTAAAAATACAGTAAGAAGAGAAAAAAGGTAAGTAAAAATTAAACGCTTAAAAAAATAAATAAATAATTCAAAATACCCATTTCTTAAAGTTCGATCTATCAAAATCTAAACTAAATCTGTCTGATCAGTAGACTACATAATGAGAAAAAAAAATCAAAATTGCCAGAATAAAATATTTTGGCAGCCGCAACATTGCAATAAAAGACGATAAAAAAAACCCATAGTATCTACCCCATAAAGGTATCAGTAAAAATATCAACTCAGGGCGCAAAAAGTAAGCCTTCACCCAGCCTAATGAGGGTTACTCCAAAATATGTGAATATTTGGAAAAGTACTTACCGGCTGGGGTCGTATGCGTGGGCAAGGAATCATGGAGCTGGTTGATGAGAGGCGCGCCTTCCACACATGCTAATAGCAAACTCACGATTAGAAGAAATCGAAAGAGCATTTTAGCTTGGAGAAATATCGCTGAATGTGTAACACACAGGGAGTTATCGCTGAATGTGTAACACACAGGGAGTTATCGCTGAATGTGTAACACACAGGGAGTTATCGCTGAATGTGTAACACACAGGGAGTCTTGTCAGACAAAGCCTCTTCCTGCAGCGTCACTTCTTATAACCACACATTCCGTGATGTCACAATGGAGATCTCACTGTGACATCACAAGGAGCGGAACACCAGTGATGTCACAATGGGTCAGATAAAGGATAAACAGCGTATGCACAACTTCAGAAGGTGCTCAAGTAGGGCCCCACACCATACATGAATAATAAAAAAAACTTGGCACTCAACTTCTAGAATATTTTTTTGGATTTTTTTAATACAGCCAGAAAATAATAGACATTTCGGCCTCACTGGCCTTCATCAGTAACAGACTGCAGTATAGTAGTTAATCGCATTCAGTGCGGTAATAGAAGTGACACCATAGTCACTTTAAATGTGCCTGGTCATGCACTAGGCGCTGGGCATGGAACTTGAATCAAATAGTACCTGGGTGGGTGGGGGTGCCATGCAGACATCAGCGACCCAGAATCCACTGTGACACAGCTGACCAACAGTGGATTCTGGGTCGCTGATATCTGCATCGCACTGAATGCAATTAACTACTATACTGCAGTCTGTTACTGATGACGGCCAGTGAGGCCGAAACCTCTATTACAATGGGTCAGATAACTGCAACTACTCAACAGGGAGCAGCTCCCTCCATCTATATATGATTAATAGAATATTATTGTATAAGGACCAAGCCGCGTTAGAGGATATTATGAATGTATGGGGGCCACACAGAGAGACATTATTCATGTGTTGGCCACAGGGAGACATTACTATTACTGGGCCACATAGGGTGGCAATATTAACTCATCATGAACACATAGGTGGACAGTTTTACCAGATGAGTGCCACATATATACTGATACCTTCCACTATTCGGTCATTATATGGGGGCACCAGCAGTGTTAGTACAGTGATTCCTATTAATAATCACTATAATGATATGATTTGGTCACTATTTGCTGGTCATACGGTCATGGTGTAGCGGCATAATTTGTTTCTTCTATGTAGTAGTATTGGTACACTGTGTGCAAAACTACTAACCCCTTTACCCCCAAGGGTGGTTTGCACGTTAATGACCGGGCCAATTTTTACAATTCTGACCACTGTCCCTTTATGAGGTAATAACTCTGGAATGCTTTTATGGATCCCAGTGATTCTGACATTGTTTCTCTCATGACATATTGTACTTCATGTTTGTGGTGATATTTTATTCATATAACTTGCGTTTATTTGTGCAAAAAATGGAAATTTGGAGAAAATTTAGAAAATTTTGCAATTTTCCAACTTTGAAATTGTTATACCTTTAAATCACAGAGATATAGCACAGAAAAAACTTAATAAGCATTTATCATGGTCACGTCAGAAACGCGTCACTAATCCCGCCCATCATCGCACCCATCACATGAATTCAAGTTTTTAAAAATATGAAAAGAATTAAAATAATAAAAGTTCAAATCACCCCCCTTTTGCCCCATTCAAAATAAAAGAAAAAACAAAAAAATTCAAATACACACTTATTTGGCATTGCTGCATTCAGAAACACCTGATCTATCAAAATATAAAAATAATTAATCCGATCGATAAACGGTGTAATGAGAGAAAAAAAATCAAAACTAGGTTTTAATTCTAGAGAATTAAGTGTCTTTGGTCGCCGCAACATTGCAATATCGGGCGATCAAAAGATCGTATCTGCACCAACATGGTGTCAATATAAACGTCAGCTCGGCGCGTAAAAAATAAGCCCTCACGCAACCCAAGATCCTAAAAATTGGAAACACTACGGGTCTAGGAAAATGGCGCCATTGTTTGTTTTTTTTTTACAAACTTTAGATTTTTTTCACCACTTACCATAAATAAAAAAAGAACCTAGACATGTTTGGTGCATGATAACTCGTAATGAGCTGTAGAGTCATAACGGCAGGCCAGTTTTAGCATTTAGTGAACATGAGTGATTGCGAGTCCTTGGGATTACGAACCTCGCAATGGGGTGTAACCACGCAGCAGACTCACCTCACAATGGGGTGTAACTACACACCAGACTGACCTTGCAATGGGGTGTAACCACGCACCAGACTGGCGTATGTGCAGACTAAGAGCAAACATAAATACCTGGTGTACCTCTCCTGCCACTCCTACCTTGTGTATAAAAAAGCACTGTCGTTAATACTGTTCGGGTAGAGCTATCCGATAGCGCTATCCATGAAGAAAGTGCACGGGTAGAGCTATCCCATAGCTCTCTTCCTAAAGGAAATGAACAGGTAGAGCTATCCGATAGCACTATCCCTCAATGTTCCTGAGTGTAAGCTATTTCACATGGTTGAGCGCACTTGGGATCTGCCCCCAAGGCCCTGCCCATGCCCAATGTTTGGTCCGTAGACCGCGGCTAGGAGTTAGTCCCGCTTTTCCCCGCATGGTGCTTTTGAGGATATCTCTTTTTTCCACCATGGGTGCGTGAGGAGTGACATGACTTAGGAAAGTCTGACTGACGGCTTCACTGTAATGACCCATCCCAAAACCCACACTTACCCCTTCTTAACCTAAAATAAAACACGACTGCGTGACATTGGATGTAAAAGGCCACAGCAGCCCCGTTTATTAACACCAAAACAAGCAATAACATTTTAACCATAAACGTAGTAATTTTCCATAAACATAACCACCAGCAAAAGGAGGGGGGGTAAATGAAGAGTCCATTGTACATGATTACAACACCAGCTCCACCACGTGCCCTCAGCCGCACCACACCGGCTCGAGGACAGTGCCCTCAGCCGCACCACACCGGCTCGAGGACACCCAGCCGAGTGTTGCCCAACCAATGTCCTGCTGGGACCCAGCCCAGCAGGGACCCACGTTAACATGCCCCGCTGTGACCCAGCACAGCAGGGTCCCACTTTAACATGTCCCGCTGTGACCCAGCACAGCTGGGACCCACCTTAACCAAGTATACCATTGCACCACAAGGGGTAACCCGCTCCTGCACTGGGTTCACCCCCCCGCTCTTTGTGCAATCCACCGACTTCAAATACCCCCCTCCTTTCCGCCACCACGAGCACGTATGACACCTTGTACGTGCGAGTACCACCACCAAAAACCTAACCCGAGCCGACTCTGCGGCTCAAGTAACCAATGCTTCTGTACCAAGACCAATCGATCAAAACTGATCCCCATTAGACCTCACAATGCCAACCTACACCAAACCACCAGTACAACAAGGTCAGCCACACCCCCAAGACCTTCAACTAGCCAACCGCATCGTCCGATCCCATGCACCGCCTGCGCGAACAGTCCCCAACGAGCCACCGCCTCTGCCTCGTTGAGACCGCAACATTGCAGGCGCCTCCGAAAATTGCACTCCACCTGATAATTAATCAAAGCCAACCATTATTGCCGTGAACAAAAGAACCTACATTGGTTCCCCAAACCTCCGACAGATTCTTGAAAATGTGCCCAGTAAAAACCCACTATGTAGTCATTCCAAACAGGAGCCCCTATGAACAACACGAGCACGGCTCCCAGGCAGGAAGAAAATTGCACTCCACCTGATAATTAATCACAGCCAACCATTATTGCCGTAACAAAAGAACCTACCTTGGTTCCCCAACCTCCGACAGATTCTTGAAAAACGTGCCCAGTAAAACCCACTATGTAGTCATTCCAAACAGGAGCCCCAATGAACAACACAAGCACGGCTCCCAGGCAAGAAGAAAATTGCACTCCACCTGATAATTAATCAATGCCAACCATTATTGCCGTAACAAAAGAACCTACACTGGTTCCCCAACCTCCGACAGATTCTTGAAAAACGTGCCCAGTAAAACCCACTATGTAGTCATTCCAAACAGGAGCCCCTATGAACAACAACACGAGCATGGCTCCCAGGCAGGAAGAAATGAACCACGGCATTCAGGCCCGATGTCTCAGCTCAAACCCCTTGATGCCCCAGCGACCAAGTTTCCACCACACACGTGCAGTACCAAAACGCTGTTGGTCCAGTCAACCCTGCGTGATAGCATCAATCTTAAAATATCCTCCCAACTCGAAAACATAAACCAATCCACCCCGGAATCACGACCCGGAACCGAAGGCCGCCAAGCTGATCACCGGCCTGAAGAAAAGACCCCAGCTTTGTACTCATGTTCCACAACACCCCTGCCACCAATGCGGTCCCAACACAAGTCAAAGTACACCCTTCTGACCACCACATACTGCACAATGACCCATAAAAAAGAGGGGGGACCCACACATGCCACATGACCACAATTAATTGTGTGCATCACCCGTGCACTTCGAACCCAGATTCACAATACTACTTTTGCCACCCTCTTACCAAAAGTGAGATGTACTCCGCACCCATTTCCCGCTGAACTGCGGACTCGACACTACTCACAAAATGAAAGAAATGTGACTCCACACTACCCGAAGTCCAGGAAAACTCAGACACACACCACGTCTCCCGAAAACCCCAGACACCATAAACCCGGGCCATCCGTCAAAACATTGCACTCACCGGTGCCTGATGCTTGTCCACCACTCAGCCTTAAAGCACCGCAAAAACACCCCCCAAACAGAGCACAGCCCCAGACGATTACCAGGTCCTTAGGATCATTAAAAGTCAATGCACATCGCACTAGCTTCCCCTGCCATGGCATACCACCAGCCCGACATTAATGAAAGTAATGTTATAGTTGCAACCTGCTCACCCACTACTTAAAGTACATCTCCCCCGCAGCTGCGCTGCACCACAATCGATACCAGCCGGTCCTGGCAAGTGCGCATAACGGAATGAATGACATAGCCATGTAGTGCCAGACGGGCTACACCCACGCGGGAGACCATTCACACGGCCATCGAAACAACATGTCCTGCCTCATGCTCTCTACAGAATTCCCGACAAATGGAACAACACCCGCTGGATAAACAAATCGTTCACCAACCAGGACCCCCGAGACCAGTAAAGCAAACGCTGGGTTACCCAACTCAAATGTTGCATCATCCTTGCGCCAACACTTCACCCTAGCCCCCCGTCTGGGGCACCAGAAAATAAAACACTCTAAGGAGAGCTGTATACCCAGAAGGCAAAGCAGGACCAGCTGCACCCAAAATAAACCTCCAAGCCCATCGTAACGAAAACTACCCACTCTGTATAATAATCTCCTACGTAGCTTCCATCAACGGCTGTAACAAATACCACCCGATACAGTCTGCCAAAAGTTCAGTCGGCAACCCTAAAGAACCGCAGTGAGAACCCACCAGTCCGTACGTACAAAAGTTGTTAAAACTGCCCCTGTGCAGCCACAACCAGCAAAGTACCGTAAGAACGCCATATGACTGCAGATCATGCAAAAGCCCCCAGTGGCACGTAGACCCACATATTCAATAAACCAAATTCAACCCCCAAAACAGCAGCGCGATACACACAGGAACATAATAACGACCCGCGACCTGACACGATGTACACGTTAACCAAACCTGACTAAGACATAGGGCCCCAAGTGAATCAAACACGTTGACTTATCAAAACACACGATAACCGCAAATACGCCCTGAGCATGAAGAAACCCTTAGTAGTCACAGGTTGCACCATGAACAGAAAAAGCACACCACCATCCCTAATTCCAGATAATCCCTAGTAGTCCCAGGTTGGACCATGAACAGAAAATAAGCACTCCACTATCCATAATCCCCGACTACCACACAGAAACCAAACACGGACCTTAACAACCAGACATTGACCAACCATAAAACCCCAGCTCCACACAATATATACGCACCCCAAGAAATAGTAAAGAAACACTGAATGCCAAGTATAGGAAAAAGGCAACAAACTCCTTCTCAAACCAGGGTTACCATGCCACACTTTTTTTTTTTTTTATCATGAAATAACCGTCAACTAATTTCTATTAATAAACAGCTAACCAGGAAACCAAATCGGGTAAAAAGTCAACTCCAAGCGCCCCGGGGGAAATGTCATCCATTGCTGCCAGAAAGGCAGGTTCCCAAAAGATCTGCCGTCCCATACATCTCGACCTCTCCTGAACGTCTAACCGCAACAAACCATAATGCCCCTAGTGAACATGAAAACCCTTAGTACACTCAAAGCCCCTATTGGAGAACCGAACCCGGACCAAGGCATATAAATAAAACAAACCGTAGTGAAAACTCAACCACCTACCCCCACACCTCTGACCAGCAATAGCACACACCCCACTGTAAAGTGAAAGATTAAACCGCCAGGTGCACCCCCCAAAACTGCTCACCACGTCAGTGAACTACCATCAAACCCTTATCAAATACTAGGCGCGGCGATAAAACTGCTCACCACATCAGTGAACAACCATCAAACCCTTATCAAAGACTAGGCGCGGCGATAATCCTCCAGCCAAAAGATCCCATGACTATGACAATAAACCATAATACCGGCATGGTTATGGCTATCCACCACCGCTCTACCAATATCCGTATCACCACCTGAATTACTCGCAAACCGCCATGGAATCACCAGTCATACACAAACACCCAGAGATGCAAGCACAATTATACCAACCCAAATGAAATGATGTCGTCACCTATAGATATACCCAGTATCATAAAAGCAAACTAGCATGAAAATAAAAAACCTCCCAACACACATGAAGTGCACAAAACGGCCTCCTGGACCACAAAGCAACCATTCCCTCACAGATTCGAACGCTGACCACATGGACCAGCCGTGCATTGTTCCGAACCCCCAGACAAACAAACTACCACCCTAGGTTTAAGTGAGCCTTAGTGAGCCTTAGGTTTAAGTGATCCTTAGTGAGCCTTATCATGAAAGCAAACTAGCATGAAAATAAAAACCAGCCAACACTCATGAAGTGCACAAAGCGGCCTCCTGGACCAAAAAGCAACCATTCCCTCACAGATTCGAACGCTGGCCACATGGACCAGTCGTGCATCGTTCCGAACCCGCAGACAAACCAACTACCACCCTAGTGCACCCGAAACCATACGTAGCAACACCCTTACCAACCAATATAATCTAGACATTAGTAAAGGTTTAAGTGAGCCTTACTTACTAGGCTGACTCCGCGGAACCCCACGGAACAGCCGTCATGTGTCCTCAGCGTCGAGCACCGCAACTGCGATTTTCTCCGTGGATCTACGCCGACTGCAGCCCTCCTGGGCCGCAGCGCCAGCGCCTAGACCGACTGTCCGTCCGGGAACGCTTGGAAAAAAATCACCGGCTTGGAGCCTCAAACGGGGGGGGTTGCTCCAGCCGCAGGCAACACCTCTGAGGTCGGTGACGTCACACACCACCTCGCCACCGGGCTCCTTGCCGCGTCACATCACCGCCGTCCACCTATGCCGATGACCGCGCCGGGTTAGGTGACCGTGCCGGGTTAGGTGACCGCGCCCGGTAACGTGGCCGCAACGTGCGCGTCCCAACTGTGCGCCGCGATCCGAAAGTAGAGAGGAGGCCGGCCACGTCACTCACCGCCCCGCTGCCTTGCTGACTGATTCCCGACTTCTGGCTCCGGCCCCGCGATGTCTTCTGCAACAGGTCTGCTAATGGGGCTCTTCCTCCGCTGCCAACTTATCTCCGGGCTGGGAGGCCGTGATCGTCGCTGCCGCTTCGGAGGCAGTGGGGTCCCATCTTCAACGCCTTCGCCATCACCGGAACCTAGCTGCAGCTGTTCCTTCATCCACAGCTGGCCGCGCTGCTCCATCATCCTCTTCATCCGTGCTACGAGGTATTCCATCTTCCGGATCCAAAGATTCAAGCTGAAGTCCCAGATGTGAGGGGCTGGGGAACCTACATCATGACGTCCTTGTACAGATCTTTGTGTCCTTCAAAATACTCCCACTCCTCCATGGAGAGACGATTCCGGACGTCTGCAAGGTAAGTTTTAGCATTTAGTGAACATGAGTGATTGCGAGCCCTTGGGATTAAGAACCTCGCAATGGGGTGGAACCACGCAACAGACTCCCCTCGCAATGGGGTGTAACCACGCAGCAGACTGACCTCGCAATGGGGTGTAACCACGCACCAGACTGACCTTGCAATGGGGTGTAACCACGCACCAGACTGGCGTATGTGCAGACTAACAGCAAACATAAATACCTGGTGTACCTCTCCTGCCACTCCTACCTTGTGTATGAAAAAGCTCTGTCGTTAATACTGTTCGGGTAGAGCTATCCGATAGCGCTATCCATGAAGAAAGTGCACGGGGAGAGCTATGCCATAGCTCTATTCCTAAAGGAAATGAACAGGTAGAGCTATCCGATAGCGCTATCCCTCAATGTTCCTGAGTGTAAGCTATTTCACATGGTTGAGCGCACTTGGGATCTGCCCCCAAGGCCCTGCCCATGCCCAATGTTTGGTCCGTAGACCGCGGCTAGGAGTTAGTCCCGCTTTTTCCCGCATGGTGCTTTTGAGGATATCTCTTTTTTCCACCATGGGTGCCTGAGGAGTGACATCAGTCACAGTTTTTGTTTTGTCCTCATGCTTTCCTGTAATGTAGAATATTGAAATTAGGTTAAAATACCACCAAAGACATTTGCAAGGAGTTTGTGTGGGTTACCTCCTGATTCCTCCCACACACCAAAGACATACTGATGGGGAATTATGATTGTAAACCCCAATGGGGACAGTGATAACAATGTAATAAAGTTGTGGAATTAACGGCGCTACATACAGTGGGTAAAATAAGCATCTGACACTGCTAATTTTGCACGTTTTCCCACCTACAAAGAATGGAGAGGTCTGTAATTTTTATTGTAGGTACACTTCAACTGTGAGAGACAGAATGTTAAAAAAAAATCCAGAAAATCCCGTTGTATGATTTTTACATAACTAATTTGCATTTTGTTGCATGAAATAAGTATTTGACACAATAGAAAAACAGAACTTAATATTTGGTACAGAAACCTTTGTTTGCAATTACAGAGGTCATATGTGGTAGTTCTTTCCCAGGTTTGCACACACCGCAGCAAGGATTTTGTCCCCCTCCTCCATACAGATCTGTCAGGTTTCGGGTCTGTCGCTGTGTAACACTGAGCTCAGCTCCCTCCAAACGTTTCCTTTCGGGTTTAGGTCTGCAGACTGGCTAGGTTCCTCCAGGACATTAAAATGCATCTCATGGAGCCTCTCCTCAGCTGCCCTGGCTGTGTCTTTTGGGTCAATGTCATGATGGAAGAACCAGCTATGACCCATCTTTAACGTTCTTACTGAGGGAAGGAGGTTGTTGGCTAAAATCTCCCGATACTTGACCCCATCTATCCTCCCTTCAATATGGTGCCGTCGTCTTGTCCCCTTTGCAGAAAATGGAATGAATGAACCATTTTCATATGCCGGTTTCCGGTGAATGACAACTTACTGTAGAGACTGGTACATAGAGATGAATCTCCGCCATTGCTACTTTATCACCCTGAAGAATGTTGAGCTCATAGTTTCTAAGAGTATCATGGCACTTCTAGTTTAATGCATTTGCAATTAAGGACATACCTGGTCGCTTTACAAGTTATGATGTATTGGTGCTGCACACATTGTCTATTTCTATATTAAGGGCAGCGCAGGGTGTCGCAGGGTCAGCCGTCATGGAGTGGCCGCGTCTTTCTCGCCAACATAGGATGATGTTTGGTTGCTTATGTGGTGGAGCATTTCTCTGCTCATAAATCTATTTGTTTCTCGCCCCTCTTGCTCCTATTTCTCTATATATGTCTGTGTATTCGGTGGAGCACACTAACATCTATACAGTATAATTTGTGTGGCTCTATATATTGATGATTAAACTAGTTCTGAATAGCGCATACTAGGGAATTGGGGAGAGCCGCCGAGGCGCAAGGGCACCATTGTCATATCACAGGGGTGCCAACCTCCGCTGTTAGGCAGGTGGACAGGAAAGGGGATTACACAGGGGCTCTCCAGGATCATCTATTTATCTCTTTAATTTGTCGCCTTTCAGCATTTTAAGTGTGTGTCTTGTATGTTGTTAGTCCTTTTATAAATGGTTAATAAAGGTTTATATTTTAATTAATGGGGTCTTCATATGTGATCTGATTCCTGAACTTTCTCAGAATCATCCTTACTACATGAGGCAAGATCACGTACAGAGCCCCAGACCGAGGAAGATTGACCTGTCATCTTGTGTTTCCTCCATTTTCTAATAATTGTGCCAATAGCTGTTGCCTTCTCACCAGTTGCCTATTGTGCTGTAGCCCATCCCAGCCTTGAACAGGTCTACAATTTTGTCCCTGATGTCCTTAGACTTCATTTTGGTCTTGGCCATGGTGGAGAGGTTGGAGTGTGATTGAGTGTGTGGACAGGTGTCTTTTATACAGGTAGCGAGTTCAAACAGGAGCAGTTAGCACAAGTAATGAGCGTAGAATAGGAGGGCTTCTTAAAGAAAAACTAACAGGTCTGCGAGACCCAGAATTCTTTCTGGTTAGAAGGTGATCAAACACTTATTTCATGCAATAAAATGCAAATCAATTATGTAAAAATCATAAAATAAATCCAGAAAACCACATTGTAAGATTCCGTCTCTCACAGGTGAAGTGTACCTACAATTAAAACTACAGACCTCTCCATTCTTTGTAGGTGGGAAAACTTGCAAAATTGGCATTGCGTCAAATACCATATATACTCGTGTATAAGCCGAGATTTTCAGCCCATTTTTTTGGGCTGAAAGTCCCCCTCTCGGCTTATACGCAAGTCATATATGCCAGGGAGTGGGCGGGGGAGGGGTAGTGCGGGTGTCAGATCATACTGACCCCCTGGCGCGTCTCTGCAGCCCCCCTGCCTGTCCCACGGTCTCTGGAGCCTGCCTTCAGCAGTCACGTGGTACCGCTCATTAAAAACATGAATATGCGCATATTCCTGTCTTTAATGAGTGGTATCACGTGACCGATGAAGGCTGGCGCCTGAGACCATGGGAGAACAGGGCTGCAGAGACCGCACCAGGAGAGGGTAAGTATATGTGATATTCACCTGTCCCCGTTCCCACGCTGCTCGCCGCTGCCTGCCACGTCCTCTGTCAGTGTCATTCAGGCAGCAGAGACCGCGCCCCCATCATATTTATATATTCACTATATTGAGGGTATTATGGAAAGTCCATGGTTACTTACTGGTGCAGACTGGTCTGTGGTCCCGGGTCGTGTCCGGTTGAAGGTCGGAGCGATCTCTTGGACCGTCATAGACTCTACATGCCGTTTATAGACATGGAGTCACTTCCTGACCTTTTTGGGAAATCCGCTGATTCTGTTGTTCTGCAGGCAGGATATTAGATGAGTCCTCATCTTCTCATGCTGGAACTTAGCTGTGGGTTCACCGTCATCTGCCATAAGCTCGTAGGCAAACGCTATAGCATATAAGCCACAGTCGTACCTTTTCTTCTGCTGATCCACATTGATAAACCTCAAATGTTTCAGGGGCTTGTCGACCACTTCACTGTACATATTGATAATCTGCTGACGGATGGATGGACTCAGATTCCTAGTCCTGACGCTGTCGGCCACAAAGATTTGGCCATTTTTATAGCAGGTTGTCAGCCAGTGCACCCTGTCCTCATCATAGTGGATTTGTACAGCATTCATCATTACGCTGTGCCCTGGTACCATAAGAGCGTAGGGGGGCTGCAGGCCAGCAAAACCATTAAACTGTCTGTGCAGCAGGTCCTGGGCCATGATGATGATCTCGTGATCCAGGAAACCTTCCTTTCCTTTGCTCAGCAGGTTGGTTAAGATTTCTGGAGGCAGGTTCCCAATATTGGGCATCTCCACTTGTGGAGTCGCTATCTCTGGGGTTACCTCTCTAAGTTGATCAGTAACGTTTTCTGTAGCCGCTCTCTTGGCTGGTGGCAGCATCTCAGGCTTACTGTTAGAGGAGTTGGCCACATCCTTATCTGTTTCAATATCGATGACGACATCATCTGGACCGGGAGAAGAAATGTTGGTGTTCTCAAGGTCATCTGTCTTTTTGACCATTGGTCCATCCTCATTTTTTCCTGTTAAAGAGATAAAGAGATCAAAGAAATCATAATTTTTTAGAATAAAATATTCTCCATATTTCTTATGGATTATTGCGTCTACTGCTCCTTTACTTCGCAACCGCCCACTGTAGATAAGCGTTGGCGCTTGCTGAGCTCTATGCAGCGCCGACGTTTGTCATGACATGGTCGGTGGTCTTGCAGCGCTCACGACCCCCAGGGTCCAGCAAGCACTGTGATTCCAGCGCAGAGCGATAGCTCTGACAGGTGTTATCATTCCCGTGAAGCACCTGAAAGGTTGATAAACTTTTTGAATTTGGTTTTGAGCACTTTGAGGGGTGCAGTTTTTAGAATGGTGTCACTTTTGGGTATTTTCTGTATGAAATGCTCCTCAAAGTAACTTCAAATGTGATGTGGTCCCTAAAAAAATTGTTTTTGCAAATAGGAAGCATGCTGACAAGGATGGGAGGGGGGTAGCCACGCATACCAGGACGTGCAGCACAAAATCTCCGCCTCATCCCAGCCTGCAGCATCACCCCACTCGTGTCTCATCCAGCAGCGACCCTGGGACCCCGCTTCATCGCAGCCACCACCCCCAGTAAGCAATAAGACGCATGGATTATAAGAAGCACCACCATTTTAGTAAAGAAAAGTTTTTTTCCTATATTTGGGGTGCGTCTTATAATCCGGAGTGTCTTATAATCCAAAAAATACGGTATTTGCACATAGATTTTATAGGCTTGTCCAGGGTTATAAAAATGTAATTGGTTTGTTTGAAGCACAAGACCACCCCTGTCTACAGGTTGTGCCTGTTATTGCAGATCAGCTCCAGTGAAGGGAATGGTGTAGAGCTGCAATACCATGAACAAACTGAAGATTTTGATGGCACAGATTTTTTTTTTAAGAAGATGGCAGCCCTGTTTTTCTTATCCTGGAGAACTGCTTTAGTGTCAGATTGGTTAGGCTGTACTTACCACCAATAGGTTCGGCAGGAGTCTCTATATCTCCATCAGTAGAACATTGAGATTCAGCATCTCTCCTGGATTTATCCTTTTTCAGATGTCTTTAAAATAGAGTAAAATAAAAGGTATTTTATGAATTACAAAGTAACAGATCTTTATTCTGTGGAATGAAATATAGACTCATATGTTTCTTCATTCATTTTGTCTTTTACATTCTGTAGAAACATTGGCAATAAGGAAAATTTTGGTATTTATCAACAATTTTTCATGTACATGAAAGTTCAATATGTGTGGATCGTACTGGGTTGTAAGGTAATATGAAGATCAGACAGGAGTGGATTTATTTGAGGGGAATTGAATTCTGCTCATACAAAACTCAGAATGTTGGAGAACACAGATTTTTTTGTAATTCACTCCACGCGAATAAAGCAAAGTGGAAGCTAGCGGCAGCCGCCAGCTTGTGGAAGAGTAGAGGGCTGGCAGAAAGATGAGCTCACTTCTCTGACCGACTTCCGCTGCTTTATGCCCGATGGTCAGTTTTCCACACTACCATCATGCCGCACCTCTGGCCATATGTTTCCTTTGGGCTGAAACTTTGGCTACAAGCGTCCCCGAAAGGTCTCTGCCCATGCAAGTCCCAACCAAGAGTCAACACTGGGCCGGAGTTGCGGGCAGAGAGCAGTGGGGGCTTCCAGAGAGGGGCTTGGTGATGTATGAACTTTATTTTCTTCTTACATCTTCCATTTATTACCATTTGGGACTGGGGAGACCCCAGAGCATAATAGGGAACAATCAATTTGTGAAGAATAATTTTGCTGTGAATTGAATCTCTAAATAAAAGCTGCTGATTTGGCAGAATTTTGTCAGTACCTCTCATCTCTATATATAAAAGTGAATGTATGTATGTATGTATGTATGTGTGTATCACCAACCAATCACGAAGCATAAGAGTGGGACACGGATGGAGAGCGGGGCTGCGGACGGATACAGCAGTACGGTGCATGGAGAGCGGGGCTGTGGAGTAAGAGTGCGGGGCTGTGGAGAGAGAGAGCTGGGCTGTGGAGGCACAGCGAGACACGGATGTAGAGCACGGCTGCGGAGGGATAGAACGGGACGGCGGGTGGAGAGTGGGGCTGTGGACGGATAGCGTGATGGTAGGTGGAGAGCGGGACTGCGGAAGGAGAGCGTGTTGGCAGGTGGAGAGCGGGGCTGTTAAGGAAGAGAGCGGGACCCACAGTTAGGTACTATGCCCAGGCAACTCTGGGCTCTTCAGCTAGTCTGTAATAAAGGTGTATTTTTTGACAGACTCCCATGTACAATATAAATCATCCTTTACAATACTTACCTACGTATGGCGTTACAGATGACACCAAGGAATATTCCAAGGAGGAATATGATGATGGTGAAAACTACAACACATATGATGACTTTAGTCCAAGGGATCTTTGAAGTATCAATACCATCCTCTGAAAAAACTGAAAAAGAAGACAGAATATATATATATTATCTATATATCCAATAACTTGTCTGTAATTCACTGCCATTATTATTGTAGCAGTCCTATAAAGGGAATCTGTCACCAGGCTTTTGCCATCTTATCGGAGAGAACCATAATGTAGAAGCATAGACCTTTACTATAGCGATGTGTCAATTACTGGACTGTTTCAATAGAATCACTGTTTTACCAGCAATCGATTATCACTACAGGACAACTGGTCTTGTGCCTCCTAGTCCAGCCAGACCCCCAGCAATATGCAATGTAAGCACAAGCTGTGGCGGGGTTATACACAGCTGAAAAACTGAGCTCTGCTCAATCTGCAGCAGAGAAAACTGTGACTCTTTTATATAAGTCTATGGGACTGTAGGACCCAGCAACACGATTAAAAATATGGGACCGTAGTTTTGCTAAATTATGTCTCAGGGATGATGTCATATTAATATATAATAGATGTAATGGACAATATAGAGATCTATCCAGTGGCTTAGGTAGAGGCTGACGAGTCCTGGTGAAAATATGTAACCTGGGCCCCCACCTGCATATTTGTCAGATGTGTGGTCCTTTGTGGCATTCCAGATCCTATGAATCTCTGACAGTGGCATTTAACACGTGCCAGTAGAGGGGGTGTCATATCACAAGCTGATCGGCGTGTCCGTGACATGATCGTGGGGTGGGGTAACGATGGGTCGCCATAACAGCCGAGGGTCTGCCGAAGACCCCATGCTTGTTGTGAGGATCCTCTTGGGAAAGTTAACCTGTAGCTGGCGTTCATAGGAGAACATGGTTTTAGCTATAGAGAGCAGTGTTTATCCCCTGCTATGTATAGCACAATCAGCTGGACAGTGGCAGCGTCAAGTCCCTAAAGAGGACTATGGAGTACAGTAAAAATACAGTAAGAAGAGAAAAAAGTTTAGTAAAAATTAAACGCTTAAAAAAATAAATAAATAATTCAAAATACCCATTTCTTATCGCTGCATTTGTAAAAGTTCGATCTATCAAAATCTAAACTAAATTTGTCTGATCAGTAGACTACATAATGAGAAAAAAAAATCAAAATTGCCAGAATAAAATATTTTGGCAGCCGCAACATTGCAATAAAAGACGATAAAAAAAACCCCATAGTATCTACCCCAAAAAGGTATCAGTAAAAATATCAACTCAGTTCGCAAAAACTAAGCCTTCACCCAGCCTAATGAGGGTTACCCCAAAATATGTGAATATTTGTAAAAGTACTTACCGGCTGGGGTCGTATGCGTGGGCAAGGAATCATGGCGCTGGTTGATGAGAGGCGCGCCTTCCACACATGCTAATAGCAAACTCACGATTAGAAGAAATCGAAAAAGCATTTTAGCTTGGAGAAATATCACTGAATGTGTAACACACAGGGAGTTATCGCTGAATGTGTAACACACAGGGAGTTATCGCTGAATGTGTAACACACAGGGAGTTATCGCTGAATGTGTAACACACAGGGAGTTATCGCTGAATGTGTAACACACAGGGAGTTATCGCTGAATGTGTAACACACAGGGAGTTATCGCTGAATGTGTAACACACAGGGAGTTATCGCTGAATGTGTAACACACAGGGAGTTATCGCTGAATGTGTAACACACAGGGAGTTATCGCTGAATGTGTAACACACAGGGAGTCTTGTCAGACAAAGCCTCTTCCTGCAGCGTCACTCCTTATAACCACACATTCCGTGATGTCACAATGGAGATCTCACTGTGACATCACAAGGAGCGGAACACCAGTGATGTCACAATGGGTCAGATAAAGGATAAACAGCGTATGCACAACTTCAGAAGGTGCTCAAGTAGGGCCCCACACCATACATGAATAATAAAGAAAACTTGGCACTCAACTTCTAGAATATTTTTTTGGATTTTTTTAATACAGCCAGAAAATAATAGACATTTCGGCCTCACTGGCCTTCATCAGTAACAGACTGCAGTATAGTAGTTAATCGCATTCAGTGCGGTAATACAAGTGACACCATAGTCACTTTAAATGTGCCTGGTCATGCACTAGGCGCTGGGCATGGAACTTGAATCAAATAGTACCTGGGTGGGTGGGGGTGCCATGCAGACATCAGCGACCCAGAATCCACTGTGACACAGCTGACCAACAGTGGATTCTGGGTCGCTGATATCTGCATCGCACTGAATGCAATTAACTACTATACTGCAGTCTGTTACTGATGACGGCCAGTGAGGCCGAAACCTCTATTACAATGGGTCAGATAACTGCAACTACTCAACAGGGAGCAGCTCCCTCCATCTATATATGATTAATAGAATATTATTGTATAAGGACCAAGCCGCGTTAGAGGATATTATGAATGTATGGGGGCCACACAGAGAGACATTATTCATGTGTTGGCCACAGGGAGACATTACTATTACTGGGCCACATAGGGTGGCAATATTAACTCATCATGAACACATAGGTGGACAGTTTTACCAGATGAGTGCCACATATATACTGATACCTTCCACTATTCGGTCATTATATGGGGGCACCAGCAGTGTTAGTACAGTGATTCCTATTAATAATCACTATAATGATATGATTTGGTCACTATTTGCTGGTCATACGGTCATGGTGTAGCGGCATAATTTGTTTCTTCTATGTAGTAGTATTGGTACACTGTGTGCAAAACTACTAACCCCTTTACCCCCAAGGGTGGTTTGCACGTTAATGACCGGGCCAATTTTTACAATTCTGACCATTGTCCCTCTATGAGGTAATAACTCTGGAATGCTTTTATGGATCCCAGTGATTCTGACATTGTTTTTCTCATGACATATTGTACTTCATGTTTGTGGTGACATTTTATTCATATAACTTGCGTTTATTTGTGCAAAAAATGGAAATTTGGAGAAAATTTAGAAAATTTTGCAATTTTCCAACTTTGAAATTGTTATACCTTTAAATCACAGAGATATAGCACAGAAAAAAGTTAATAAGCATTTATCATGGTCACGTCAGAAACGCGTCACTAATCCCGCCCATCATCGCACCCATCACATGAATTCAAGTTTTTAAAAATATGAAAAGAATTAAAATAATAAAAGTTCAAATCGCCCCCCTTTTGCCCCATTCAAAGTAAAAAAAAAAAAAAAATTCAAATACTTATTTGGCATTGCTGCATTCAGAAACACCTGATCTATCAAAATATAAAAATAATTAATCCGATCGATAAACGGTGTAATGAGAGAAAAAAAAAATCAAAACTAGATTTTAATTCTAGAGAATTAAGTGTCTTTGGTCGCCGCAACATTGCAATATCGGGCGATCAAAAGATCGTATCTGCACCAACATGGTATCAATATAAACGTCAGCTCGGCGCGTAAAAAATAAGCCCTCACGCAACCCAAGATCCTAAAAATTGGAAACACTACGGGTCTAGGAAAATGGCGCCATTGTTTGTTTTTTTTTTACAAACTTTAGATTTTTTTCACCACTTACCATAAATAAAAAAAGAACCTAGACATGTTTGGTGCATGATAACTCGTAATGAGCTGTAGAGTCATAACGGCAGGCCAGTTTTAGCATTTAGTGAACATGAGTGATTGCGAGTCCTTGGGATTACGAACCTCGCAATGGGGTGTAACCACGCAGCAGACTGACCTCGCAATTGGGTGTAACTACACACCAGACTGACCTTGCAATGGGGTGTAACCACGCACCAGACTGGCGTATGTGCAGACTAACAGCAAACATAAATACCTGGTGTACCTCTCCTGCCACTCCTACCTTGTGTATAAAAAAGCACTGTCGTTAATACTGTTCGGGTAGAGCTATCCGATAGCGCTATCCATGAAGAAAGTGCACGGGAAGAGCTATCCCATAGCTCTCTTCCTAAAGGAAATGAACAGGTAGAGCTATCCGATAGCGCTATCCCTCAATGTTCCTGAGTGTTAAGCTATTTCACATGGTTGAGCGCACTTGGGATCTGCCCCCAAGGCCCTGCCCATGCCCAATGTTTGGTCCGTAGACCGCGGCTAGGAGTTAGTCCCGCTTTTTCCCGCATGGTGCTTTTGAGGATATCTCTTTTTTCCACCATGGGTGCGTGAGGAGTGACATGACTTAGGAAAGTCTGACTGATGGCTTCACTGTAATGACCCATCCCAAAACCCACATTTACCCCTTCTTAACCTAAAATAAGACATGACTGCGTGACATTGGATGTAAAAGGCCACAGAAGCCCCGTTTATTAACACCAAAACAAGCAATAACATTTTATCCATAAACGTAGTAATATTCCATAAACATAACCACCAGCAAAAGGAGGGGGGGTAAATGAAGAGTCCATTGTACATGATTGCAACACCAGCTCCACCACGTGCCCTCAGCCGCACCACACCGGCTCAAGTACAGTGCCCTCAGCCGCACCACTCCGGCTCGAGGACACCCAGCCGAGTGTTGCCCAACCAATGTCCTGCTGGGACCCAGCCCAGCAGGGACCCACGTTAACATGCCCCGCTGTGACTCAGCACAGCAGGGTCCCACGTTAACATGTCCCGCTGTGACCCAGCACAGCTGGGACCCACCTTAACCTAGTATACCATTGCACCACCAGGGGTATCCCGCTCCTGCACTGGGTTCACCCCCCCGCTCTTTGTGCAATCCACCGACTTCAAATACCCCCCTCCTTTCCACCAACCTCTGCGACAACGTCAATCCTCTTCTTCTCTTCACCATGTCGATCTCCAGAAGATCCTAAAATTAGGGCGGGAGGGCGGGACGATTCCGGACGTCTGCAAGGTAAAGAATGACCATCCCCCACCGTTCTGTCCTATATATCCATCCCACAACTGACCACTCCCTGCCAACTCACATTGCACCATAACCCCCATAGCGCCACCCCACAACTTCACCACAAACACAAAAGCACTACACCTTAACCCTTCACTATCCCTCAGGCCTAGCATCCCTCCTTAGTCATGTGCGCCCTCCCTGTATCGCCTTTGGGGCAGGTGTCCGGGCTTGTCTTGACTTAGGAAAGTCTGACTGACGGCTTCACTGTAATGACCCATCCCAAAACCCACACTTACCCCTTCTTAACCTAAAATAAGACATGACTGCGTGACATTGGATGTAAAAGGCCACAGCAGCCCCGTTTATTAACACCAAAACAAGCAATAACATTTTAACCATAAACTTAGTAATATTCCATAAACATAACCACCAGCAAAAGGAGGGGGGGTAAATGAAGAGTCCATTGTACATGATTGCAACACCAGCTTCACCACGTGCCCTCAGCCGCACCACACCGGCTCGAGGACAGTGCCCTCAGCCGCACCACACCGGCTCGAGGACACCCAGCCGAGTGTTGCCCAACCAATGTCCTGCTGGGACCCAGCCCAGCAGGGACCCACGTTAACATGCCCCGCTGGGACCCACCTTAACCAAGTATACCATTGCACCACAAGGGGTAACCCGCTCCTGCACTGGGTTCACCCCCCCGCTCTTTGTGCAATCCACCGACTTCAAATACCCCCCTCCTTTCCGCCACCACGAGCACGTATGACACCTTGTACGTGCGAGTACCACCACCAAAAACCCAACCCGAGCCGACTCTGCGGCTCAAGTAACCAATGCTTCTGTACCAAGACCAATCGATCAAAACTGATCCCCATTAGACCTCACAATGCCAACCTACACCAAACCACCAGTACAACAAGGTCAGCCACACCCCCAAGACCTGAAACTAGCCAACCGCATCGTCCGATCCCATGCACCGCCTGCGCGACCAGTCCCCAACGAGCCACCTGAGCCACCGCCTCTGCCTCGTTGAGACCGCAACATTGCAGGCGCCTCCGAAAATTGCACTCCACCTGATAATTAATCAAAGCCAACCATTATTGCCGTGAACAAAAGAACCTACATTGGTTCCCCAAACCTCCGACAGATTCTTGAAAATGTGCCCAGTAAAAACCCACTATGTAGTCATTCCAAACAGGAGCCCCTATGAACAACACGAGCACGGCTCCCAGGCAGGAAGAAAATTGCACTCCACCTGATAATTAATCACAGCCAACCATTATTGCCGTAACAAAAGAACCTACCTTGGTTCCCCAACCTCCGACAAATTCTTGAAAAACGTGCCCAGTAAAACCCACTATGTAGTCATTCCAAACAGGAGCCCCAATGAACAACACAAGCACGGCTCCCAGGCAAGAAGAAAATTGCACTCCACCTGATAATTAATCAATGCCAACCATTATTGCCGTAACAAAAGAACCTACACTGGTTCCCCAACCTCCGACAGATTCTTGAAAAACGTGCCCAGTAAAACCCACTATGTAGTCATTCCAAACAGGAGCCCCTATGAACAACAACACGAGCATGGCTCCCAGGCAGGAAGAAATGAACCACGGCATTCAGGCCCGATGTCTCAGCTCAAACCCCTTGATGCCCCAGCGACCAAGTCTCCACCACACACGTGCAGTACCAAAACGCTGTTGGTCCAGTCAACCCTGCGTGATAGCATCAATCTTAAAATATCCACCCAACTCGAAAACATAAACCAATCCACCCCGGAATCACGACCCGGAACCGAAGGCCGCCAAGCTGATCACCGGCCTGAAGAAAAGACCCCAGCTTTGTTCTCATGTTCCACAACACCCCTGCCACCAATGCGGTCCCAACACAAGTCAAAGTACACCCTTCTGACCACCACATACTGCACAATGACCCATAAAAAAGAGGGGGGACCCACACATGCCACATGACCACAATTAATTGTGTGCATCACCCGTGCACTTCGAACCCAGATTCACAATACTACTGTTGCCACCCTCTTACCAAAAGTGAGATGTACTCCGCACCCATTTCCCGCTGAACTGCGGACTCGACACTACTCACAAAATGAAAGAAATGTGACTCACACTACCCGAAGTCCAGGAAAACTCAGACACACACCACGTCTCCCGAAAACCCCAGACACCATAAACCCGGGCCATCCGTCAAAACATTGCAGTCACCGGTGCCTGATGCTTGTCCACCACTCAGCCTTAAAGCACCGCAAAAACACCCCCCAAACGGAGCACAGCCCCAGACGATTACCAGGTCCTTAGGATCATTAAAAGTCAATGCACATCGCACTAGCTTCCCCTGCCATGGCATACCACCAGCCCGACATTAATGAAAGTAATGTTATAGTTGCAACCTGCTCACCCACTACTTAAAGTACATCTCCCCGCAGCTGCGCTGCACCACAATCGATACCAGCCGGTCCTGGCAAGTGCGCATAACGGAATGAATGACATAGCCATGTAGTGCCAGACGGGCTACACCCACGCGGGAGACCATTCACACGGCCATCGAAACAACATGTCCTGCCTCATGCTCTCTACAGAATTCCCGACAAATGGAACAACACCCGCTGGATAAACAAATCGTTCACCAACCAGGACCCCCGAGACCAGTAAAGCACACGCTGGGTTACCCAACTCAAATGTTGCATCATCCTTGCGCCAACACTTCACCCTAGCCCCCCGTCTGGGGCACCAGAAAATAAAACACTCTAAGGAGAGCTGTATACCCAGAAGGCAAAGCAGGACCAGCTGCACCCAAAATAAACCTCCAAGCCCATCGTAACGAAAACTATCCACTCTGTATAATAATCTCCTACGTAGCTTCCATCAACGGCTGTAACAAATACCACCCGATACAGTCTGCCAAAAGTTCAGTCGGCAACCCTAAAGAACCGCAGTGAGAACCCACCAGTCCGTACGTACAAAAGTTGTTAAAACTGCCCCTGTGCAGCCACAACCAGCAAAGTACCGTAAGAACGCCATATGACTGCAGATCATGCAAAAGCCCCCAGTGGCCGGTAGACCCACATATTCAATAAACCAAATTCAACCCCCAAAACAGCAGCGCGATACACACAGGAACATAATAACGACCCGCGACCTGACACGATGTACACGTTAACCAAACCTGACTAAGACATAGGGCCCCAGGTGAATCAAACACGTTGACTTATCAAAACACACGATAACCGCAAATACGCCCTGAGCATGAAGAAACCCTTAGTAGTCACAGGTTGCACCATGAACAGAAAAAGCACACCAACATCCCTAATTCCAGATAATCCCTAGTAGTCCCAGGTTGGACCATGAACAGAAAATAAGCACTCCACTATCCATAATCCCTGACTACCACACAGAAACCAAACACGGACCTCAACAACCAGACATTGACCAACCATAAAACCCCAGCTCCACACAATATATACGCACCCCAAGAAATAGTAAAGAAACACTGAATGCCAAGTACAGGAAAAAGGCAACAAACTCCTTTTCAAACCAGAGTTACCATGCCACACTTTTTTTTTTTTTTTATCATGAAAAAACCGTCAACTAATTTCTATTAATAAACAGCTAACCAGGAAATCAAATCGGGTAAAAGGTCAACTCCAAGCGCCCCGGGGGAAATGTCATCCATTGCTGCCAGAAAGGCAGGTTCCCAAAAGATCTGCCGTCCCATACATCTCGACCTCTCCTGAACGTCTAACCGCAACAAACCATAATGCCCCTAGTGAACATGAAAACCCTTAGTACACTCAAAGCCCCTATTGGAGAACCGAACCCGGACCGAGGCATATAAATAAAACAAACCGTAGTGAAAACTCAACCACCTACCCCCACACCTCTGACCAGCAATAGCACACACCCCACTGTAAAGTGAAAGATTAAACCGCCAGGTGCACCCCCCAAAACTGCTCACCACGTCAGTGAACTACCATCAAACCCTTATCAAATACTAGGCGCGGCGATAAAACTGCTCACCACATCAGTGAACAACCATCAAACCCTTATCAAAGACTAGGCGCGGCGATAATCCTCCAGCCAAAAGACCCCATGACTATGACAATAAACCATAATACCGGCATGGTTATGGCTATCCACCACCGCTCTGCCAATATCCGTATCACCACCTGAATTACTCGCAAACCGCCATGGAATCACCAGTCATACACAAACACCCAGAGATGCAAGCACAATTATACCAACCCAAATAAAATGATGTCGTCACCTATAGATATACCCAGTATCATAAAAGCAAACTAGCATGAAAATAAAAAACCTCCCAACACACATGAAGTGCACAAAACGGCCTCCTGGACCACAAAGCAACCATTCCCTCACAGATTCGAACGCTGACCACATGGACCAGCCGTGCATTGTTCCGAACCCCCAGACAAACAAACTACCACCCTAGGTTTAAGTGAGCCTTAGTGAGCCTTAGGTTTAAGTGATCCTTAGTGAGCCTTATCATGAAAGCAAACTAGCATGAAAATAAAAACCAGCCAACACTCATGAAGTGCACAAAGCGGCCTCCTGGACCAAAAAGCAACCATTCCCTCACAGATTCGAACGCTGGCCACATGGACCAGTCGTGCATCGTTCCGAACCCGCAGACAAACCAACTACCACCCTAGTGCACCCGAAACCATACGTAGCAACACCCTTACCAACCAATATAATCTAGACATTAATAAAGGTTTAAGTGAGCCTTACTTACTAGGCTGACTCCTCGGAACCCCACGGAACAGCCGTCACGTGTCCTCAGCGTCGAGCACCGCAACTGCGATTTTCTCCGTGGATCTACGCCGACTGCAGCCCTCCTGGGCCGCAGCGCCAGCGCCTAGACCGACTGTCCGTCCGGGAACGCTTGGAAAAAAATCACCGGCTCGGAGCTTCAAACTGGGGGGGGTTGCTCCAGCCGCAGGCAACACCTCTGAGGTCGGTGACGTCACACACCACCTCGCCACCGGGCTCCTTGCCGCGTCACATCACCGCCGTCCACCGATGCCGATGACCGCGCCGGGTTAGGTGACCGCGCCGGGTTAGGTGACCGCGCCGGGTAACATGGCCGCAACGTGCGCGTCCCAACTGTGCGCCGCAATCCGAAAGTAGAGAGGAGGCCGGCCACGTCACTCACCGCCCCGCTGCCTTGCTGACTGATTCCCGACTTCTGGCTCCGGCCCCGCGATGTCTTCTGCAACAGGTCTGCTAATGGGGCTCTTCCTCCGCTGCCAACTTATCTCCGGGCTGGGAGGCCGTGATCGTCGCTGCTGCTTCGGAGGCAGTGGGGTCCCATCTTCACCGCCTTCGCCATCACCGGAACCTAGCTGCAGCTGTTCCTTCATCCACAGCTGGCCGCGCTGCTCCATCATCCTCTTCATCCGTGCTACGAGGTATTCCATCCTCCGGATCCAAAGATTCAAGCTGAAGTCCCAGATGTGAGGGGCTGGGGAACCTACATCATGACGTCATTGTACAGATCTTTGTGTCCTTCAAAATACTCCCACTCCTCCATGGAGAGACGATTCCGGACGTCTGCAAGGTAAGTTTTAGCATTTAGTGAACATGAGTGATTGCGAGCCCTTGGGATTAAGAACCTCGCAATGGGGTGGAACCACGCAACAGACTCCCCTCGCAATGGGGTGTAACCACGCACCAGACTGACCTCGCAATGGGGTGTAACCACGCACCAGACTGACCTTGCAATGGGGTGTAATCACGCACCAGACTGGCGTATGTGCAGACTAACAGCAAACATAAATACCTGATGTACCTCTCCTGCCACTCCTACCTTGTGTATGAAAAAGCTCTGTCGTTAATACTGTTCGGGTAGAGCTATCCGATAGCGCTATCCATGAAGAAAGTGTACGGGTAGAGCAGCTATCCCATAGCTCTATTCCTAAAGGAAATGAACAAGTAGAGCTATCCGATAGCGCTATCCCTCAATGTTCCTGAGTGTAAGCTATTTCACATGGTTGAGCGCACTTGGGATCTGCCCCCAAGGCCCTGCCCATGCCCAATGTTTGGTCCGTAGACCGCGGCTAGGAGTTAGTCCCGCTTTTTCCCGCATGGTGCTTTTGAGGATATCTCTTTTTTCCACCATGGGTGCCTGAGGAGTGACATCAGTCACAGTTTTTGTTTTGTCCTCATGCTTTCCTGTAATGTAGAATATTGAAATTAGGTTAAAATACCACCAAAGACATTTGCAAGGAGTTTGTGTGGGTTACCTCCTGATTCCTCCCACACACCAAAGACATACTGATGGGGAATTATGATTGTAAACCCCAATGGGGACAGTGATAACAATGTAAGTAAAGTTGTGGAATTAACGGCGCTACATACAGTGGGGAAAATAAGCATCTGACACTGCTAATTTTGCACGTTTTCCCACCTACAAAGAATGGAGAGGTCTGTAATTTTTATTGTAGGTTCACTTCAACTGTGAGAGACAGAATGTTAAAAAAAATCCAGAAAATCCCGTTGTATGATTTTTACATAACTAATTTGCATTTTGTTGCATGAAATAAGTATTTGACACAATAGAAAAACAGAACTTAATATTTGGTACAGAAACCTTTGTTTGCAATTACAGAGGCCATATGTGGTAGTTCTTTCCCAGGTTTGCACACACCGCAGCAAGGATTTTGTCCCCCTCCTCCATACAGATCTGTCAGGTTTCGGGTCTGTCGCTGTGTAACACTGAGTTCAGCTCCCTCCAAACGTTTCCTTTCGGGTTTAGGTCTGCAGACTGGCTAGGTTCCTCCAGGACATTAAAATGCATCTCATGGAGCCTCTCCTCAGCTGCCCTGGCTGTGTCTTTTGGGTCAATGTCATGATGGAAGAACCAGCTATGACCCATCTTTAACGTTCTTACTGAAGGAAGGATGTTGTTGGCTAAAATCTCCCGATACATGACCCCATCTATTCTCCCTTCAATATGGTGCTGTCGTCTTGTCCCCTTTGCAGAAAATGGAATGAATGAACCATTGTCATATGCCGGTTTCCGGTGAATGACAACTTACTGTAGAGACTGGTACATAGAGATGAATCTCCGCCATTGCTACTTTATCACCCTGAGGAATGTTGAGCTCATAGTTTCTAAGAGTATCATGGCACTTCTAGTTTAATGCATTTGCAATTAAGGACATACCTGGTCGGTTTACAAGTTATGATGTATTGGTGCTGCACACATTGTCTATTTCTATATTAAGGGCAGCGCAGGGTGTCGCAGGGTCAGCCGTCATGGAGTGGCAGCGTCTTTCTCGCCAACATAGGATGATGTTTGGTTGCTTATGTGGTGGAGCATTTCTCTGCTCATAAATCTATTTGTTTCTCGCCCCTCTTGCTCCTATTTGTCTATATATGTCTGTGTATTCGGTGGAGCACACTAACATCTATACAGTATAATTTGTGTGGCACTATATATTGATGATTAAACTAGTTCTGAATAGCGCATACTAGGGAATTGGGGAGAGCCGCCGAGGCGCAAGGGCACCATTGTCATATCACAGGGGTGCCAACATCCGCTGTTAGGCAGGTGGACAGGAAAGGGGATTACACAGGGGCTCTCCAGGATCATCTATTTATCTCTTCAATTTGTCGCCTTTCAGCATTTTAAGTGTGTGTCTTGTATGTTGTTAGTCCTTTTATAAATGGTTAATAAAGGTTTATATTTTAATTAATGGGGTCTTCATATGTGATCTGATTCCTGAACTTTCTCAGAATCATCCTTACTACATGAGGCAAAATCACGTACAGAGCCCCAGACCGAGGAAGATTGACCTGTCATCTTGTGTTTCCTCCATTTTCTAATAATTGTGCCAATAGCTGTTGCCTTCTCACCAGTTGCCTATTGTGCTGTAGCCCATCCCAGCCTTGAACAGGTCTACAATTTTGTCCCTGATGTCCTTAGACTTCATTTTGGTCTTGGCCATGGTGGAGAGGTTGGAGAGTGATTGAGTGTGTGGACAGGTGTCTTTTATACAGGTAGCGAGTTCAAACAGGAGCAGTTAGCACAAGTAATGAGTGTAGAGTAGGAGGGCTTCTTAAAGAAAAACTAACAGGTCTGCGAGACCCAGAATTCTTTCTGGTTAGAAGGTGATCAAACACTTATTTCATGCAATAAAATGCAAATCAATTATGTAAAAATCATAAAATAAATCCAGAAAACCACATTGTAAGATTCCGTCTCTCACAGGTGAAGTGTACCTACAATAAAAACTACAGACCTCTCCATTCTTTGTAGGTGGGAAAACTTGCAAAATTGGCATTGCGTCAAATACCATATATACTCGTGTATAAGCCGAGATTTTCAGCCCATTTATTTGGGCTGAAAGTCCCCCTCTCGACTTATACGCAAGTCATATATGCCAGGGAGTGGGTGGGGGAGGGGTAGTGGGGGTGTCAGATCATACTGACCCCCTGGCGCGTCTCTGCAGCCCCCCTGCCTGTCCCACGGTCTCAGGCGCCTGCCTTCAGCAGTCACGTGGTACCGCTCATTAAAAACATGAATATGCGCATATTCCTGTCTTTAATGAGTGGTATCACGTGACCGATGAAGGCTGGCGCCTGAGACCATGGGAGAACAGGGCTGCAGAGACCGCACCAGGAGAGGGTAAGTATATGTGATATTCACCTGTCCCCGTTCCCACGCTGCTCGCCGCTGCCTGCCACGTCCTCTGTCAGTGTCATTCAGGCAGCAGAGAACGCGCCCCCATCATATTTATATATTAACTATATTGAGGGTTTTATGGAAAGTCCATGGTTACTTACTGGTGCAGACTGGTCTGTGGTCCCGGGTCGTGTCCGGTTGAAGGTCGGTGCGATCTCTTTGACCGTCATAGACTCTACATGCCGTTTATAGACATGGAGTCACTTCCTGACCTTTTTGGGAAATCCGCTGATTCTGTTGTTCTGCAGGCAGGATATTAGATGAGTCCTCATCTTCTCATGCTGGAACTTAGCTGTGGGTTCACCGTCATCTGCCATAAGCTCGTAGGCAAACGCTATAGCATATAAGCCACAGTCGTACCTTTTCTTCTGCTGATCCACATTGATAAACCTCAAATGTTTCAGGGGCTTGTCGACCACTTCACTGTACATATTGATAATCTGCTGACGGATGGATGGACTCAGATTCCTAGTCCTGACGCTGTCGGCCACAAAGATTTGGCCATTTTTATAGCAGGTTGTCAGCCAGTGCACCCTGTCCTCATCATAGTGGATTTGTACAGCATTCATCATTACGCTGTGCCCTGGTACCATAAGAGCGTAGGGGGGCTGCAGGCCAGCAAAACCATTAAACTGTCTGTGCAGCAGGTCCTGGGCCATGATGATGATCTCGTGATCCAGGAAACCTTCCTTTCCTTTGCTCAGCAGGTTGGTTAAGATTTCTGGAGGCAGGTTCCCAATATTGGGCATCTCCACTTGTGGAGTCGCTATCTCTGGGGTTACCTCTCTAAGTTGATCAGTAACGTTTTCTGTAGCCGCTCTCTTGGCTGGTGGCAGCATCTCAGGCTTACTGTTAGAGGAGTTGGCCACATCCTTATCTGTTTCAATATCGATGACGACATCATCTGGACCGGGAGAAGAAATGTTGGTGTTCTCAAGGTCATCTGTCTTTTTGACCATTGGTCCATCCTCATTTTTTCCTGTTAAAGAGATAAAGAGATCAAAGAAATCATAATTTTTTAGAATAAAATATTCTCCATATTTCTTATGGATTATTGCGTCTACTGCTCCTTTACTTCGCAACCGCCCACTGTAGATAAGCGTTGGCGCTTGCTGAGCTCTATGCAGCGCCGACGTTTGTCATGACATGGTCGGTGGTCTTGCAGCGCTCACGACCCCCAGGGTCCAGCAAGCACTGTGATTCCAGCGCAGAGCGATAGCTCTGACAGGTGTTATCATTCCCGTGAAGCACCTGAAAGGTTGATAAACTTTTTGAATTTGGTTTTGAGCACTTTGAGGGGTGCAGTTTTTAGAATGGTGTCACTTTTGGGTATTTTCTGTATGAAATGCTCCTCAAAGTAACTTCAAATGTGATGTGGTCCCTAAAAAAATTGTTTTTGCAAATAGGAAGCATGCTGACAAGGATGGGAGGGGGGTAGCCACGCATACCAGGACGTGCAGCACAAAATCTCCGCCTCATCCCAGCCTGCAGCATCACCCCACTCGTGTCTCCTCCAGCAGCGACCCTGGGACCCCGCTTCATCGCAGCCACCACCCCCAGTAAGCAATAAGACGCATGGATTATAAGAAGCACCACCATTTTAGTAAAGAAAAGTTTTTTTCCTATATTTGGGGTGCGTCTTATAATCCGGAGTGTCGTATAATCCAAAAAATACGGTATTTGCACATAGATTTTATAGGCTTGTCCAGGGTTATAAAAATGTAATTGGTTTGTTTGAAGCACAAGACCACCCCTGTCTACAGGTTGTGCCTGTTATTGCAGATCAGCTCCAGTGAAGGGAATGGTGTAGAGCTGCAATACCATGAACAAACTGAAGATTTTGATGGCACAGATTTTTTTTTTAAGAAGATGGCAGCCCTGTTTTTCTTATCCTGGAGAACTGCTTTAGTGTCAGATTGGTTAGGCTGTACTTACCACCAATAGGTTCAGCAGGAGTCTCTATATCTCCATCAGTAGAACATTGAGATTCAGCATCTCTCCTGGATTTATCCTTTTTCAGATGTCTTTAAAATAGAGTAAAATAAAAGGTATTTTATGAATTACAAAGTAACAGATCTTTATTCTGTGGAATGAAATATAGACTCATATGTTTCTTCATTCATTTTGTCTTTTACATTCTGTAGAAACATTGGCAATAAGGAAAATTTTGGTATTTATCAACAATTTTTCATGTACATGAAAGTTCAATATGTGTGGATCGTACTGGGTTGTAAGGTAATATGAAGATCAGACAGGAGTGGATTTATTTGAGGGGAATTGAATTCTGCTCATACAAAACTCAGAATGTTGGAGAACACAGATTTTTTTGTAATTCACTCCACGCGAATAAAGCAAAGTGGAAGCTAGCGGCAGCCGCCAGCTTGTGGAAGAGTAGAGGGCTGGCAGAAAGATGAGCTCACTTCTCTGACCGACTTCCGCTGCTTTATGCCCGATGGCCAGTTTTCCACACTACCATCATGCCGCACCTCTGGCCATATGTTTCCTTTGGGCTGAAACTTTGGCTACAAGCGTCCCCGAAAGGTCTCTGCCCATGCAAGTCCCAACCAAGAGTCAACACTGGGCCGGAGTTGCGGGCAGAGAGCAGTGGGGGCTTCCAGAGAGGGGCTTGGTGATGTATGAACTTTATTTTCTTCTTACATCTTCCATTTATTACCATTTGGGACTGGGGAGACCCCAGAGCATAATAGGGAACAATCAATTTGTGAAGAATAATTTTGCTGTGAATTGAATCTCTAAATAAAAGCTGCATGATTTGGCAGAATTTTGTCAGTACCTCTCATCTCTATATATAAAAGTGAATGTATGTATGTATGTATGTATGTGTGTATCACCAACCAATCACGAAGCATCAGAGTGGGACACGGATGGAGAGCGGGGCTGCGGACTGATACAGCAGTACGGTGCATGGAGAGCGGGGCTGTGGAGTAAGAGTGCGGGGCTGTGGAGAGAGAGAGCTGGGCTGTGGAGGCACAGCGAGACACGGATGTAGAGCACGGCTGCGGAGGGATAGAACGGGACGGCGGGTGAAGAGTGGGGCTGTGGACGGATAGCGTGATGGTAGGTGGAGAGCGGGACTGCGGAAGGAGAGCGTGTTGGCAGGTGGAGAGCGGGGCTGTTAAGGAAGAGAGCGGGACCCACAGTTAGGTACTATGCCCAGGCAACTCTGGGCTCTTCAGCTAGTCTGTAATAAAGGTGTATTTTTTGACAGACTCCCATGTACAATATAAATCATCCTTTACAATACTTACCTACGTATGGCGTTACAGATGACACCAAGGAATATTCCAAGGAGGAATATGATGATGGTGAAAACTACAACACATATGATGACTTTAGTCCAAGGGATCTTTGAAGTATCAATACCATCCTCTGAAAAAACTGAAAAAGAAGAGAGAATACTTATATATTATCTATATATCCAATAACTTGTCTGTAATTCACTGCCATTATTATTGTAGCAGTCCTATAAAGGGAATCTGTCACCAGGCTTTTGCCATCTTATCGGAGAGAACCATAATGTAGAAGCATAGACCTTTACTATAGCGATGTGTCAATTACTGGACTGTTTCAATAGAATCACTGTTTTACCAGCAATCGATTATCACTACAGGACAACTGGTCTTGTGCCTCCTAGTCCAGCCAGACCCCCAGCAATATGCAATGTAAGCACAAGCTGTGGCGGGGTTATACACAGCTGAAAAACTGAGCTCTGCTCAATCTGCAGCAGAGAAAACTGTGACTCTTTTATATACGTCTATGGGACTGTAGGACCCAGCAACACGATTAAAAATATGGGACCGTAGTTTTGCTAAATTATTTCTCAGGGATGATGTCATATTTATATATAATAGATGTAATGTACAATATAGAGATCTATCCAGTGGCTTAGGTAGAGGCTGATGAGTCCTGGTGAAAATATGTAACCTGGGCCCCCACCTGCATATTTGTCAGATGTGTGGTCCTTTGTGGCATTCCAGATCCTATGAATCTCTGACAGTGGCATTTAACACGTGCCAGTAGAGGGGGTGTCATATCACAAGCTGATCGGCGTGTCCGTGACATGATCGTGGGGTAACGATGGGTCGCCATAACAGCCAAGGGTCTGCCGAAGACCCCATGCTTGTTGTGAGGATCCTCTTGGGAAAGTTAGCCTGTAGCTGGCGTTCATAGGAGAACATGGTTTTAGCTATAGAGAGCAGTGTTTATCCCCTGCTATGTATAGCACAATCAGCCGGACAGTGGCAGCGTCTAGTCCCTAAAGAGGACTATGGAGTACAGTAAAAATACAGTAAGAAGAGAAAAAAGTTAAGTAAAAATTAAACGCTTAAAAAAATAAATAAATAATTCAAAATACCCATTTCTTAAAGTTCGATCTATCAAAATCTAAACTAAATCTGTCTGATCAGTAGACTACATAATGAGAAAAAAAAATCAAAATTGCCAGAATAAAATATTTTGGCAGCCGCAACATTGCAATAAAAGACGATAAAAAAAACCCATAGTATCTACCCCAAAAAGGTATCAGTAAAAATATCAACTCAGGGCGCAAAAAGTAAGCCTTCACCCAGCCTAATGAGGGTTACCCCAAAATATGTGAATATTTGGAAAAGTACTTACCGGCTGGGGTCGTATGCGTGGGCAAGGAATCATGGAGCTGGTTGATGAGAGGCGCGCCTTCCACACATGCTAATAGCAAACTCACGATTAGAAGAAATCGAAAGAGCATTTTAGCTTGGAGAAATATCGCTGAATGTGTAACACACAGGGAGTTATCGCTGAATGTGTAACACACAGGGAGTTATCGCTGAATGTGTAACACACAGGGAGTTATCGCTGAATGTGTAACACACAGGGAGTCTTGTCAGACAAAGCCTCTCCCTGCAGCGTCACTCCTTATAACCACACATTCCGTGATGTCACAATGGAGATCTCACTGTGACATCACAAGGAGCGGAACACCAGTGATGTCACAATGGGTCAGATAAAGGATAAACAGCGTATGCACAACTTCAGAAGGTGCTCAAGTAGGGCCCCACACCATACATGAATAATAAAGAAAACTTGGCACTCAACTTCTAGAATATTTTTTTGGATTTTTTTAATACAGCCAGAAAATAATAGACATTTCGGCCTCACTGGCCTTCATCAGTAACAGACTGCAGTATAGTAGTTAATCGCATTCAGTGCGGTAATAGAAGTGACACCATAGTCACTTTAAATGTGCCTGGTCATGCACTAGGCGCTGGGCATGGAACTTGAATCAAATAGTACCTGGGTGGGTGGGGGTGCCATGCAGACATCAGCGACCCAGAATCCACTGTGACACAGCTGACCAACAGTGGATTCTGGGTCGCTGATATCTGCATCGCACTGAATGCAATTAACTACTATACTGCAGTCTGTTACTGATGACGGCCAGTGAGGCCGAAACCTCTATTACAATGGGTCAGATAACTGCAACTACTCAACATGGAGCAGCTCCCTCCATCTATATATGATTAATAGAATATTATTGTATAAGGACCAAGCCGCGTTAGAGGATATTATGAATGTATGGGGGCCACACAGAGAGACATTATTCATGTGTTGGCCACAGGGAGACATTACTATTACTGGGCCACATAGGGTGGCAATATTAACTCATCATGAACACATAGGTGGACAGTTTTACCAGATGAGTGCCACATATATACTGATACCTTCCACTATTCGGTCATTATATGGGGGCACCAGCAGTGTTAGTACAGTGATTCCTATTAATAATCACTATAATGATATGATTTGGTCACTATTTGCTGGTCATACGGTCATGGTGTAGCGGCATAATTTGTTTCTTGTATGTAGTAGTATTGGTACACTGTGTGCAAAACTACTAACCCCTTTACCCCCAAGGGTGGTTTGCACGTTAATGACCGGGCCAATTTTTACAATTCTGACCACTGTCCCTTTATGAGGTAATAACTCTGGAATGCTTTTATGGATCCCAGTGATTCTGACATTGTTTCTCTCATGACATATTGTACTTCATGTTTGTGGTGACATTTTATTCATATAACTTGCGTTTATTTGTGCAAAAAATGGAAATTTGGAGAAAATTTAGAAAATTTTGCAATTTTCCAACTTTGAAATTGTTATACCTTTAAATCACAGAGATATAGCACAGAAAAAACTTAATAAGCATTTATCATGGTCACGTCAGAAACGCGTCACTAATCCCGCCCATCATCGCACCCATCACATGAATTCAAGTTTTTAAAAATATGAAAAGAATTAAAATAATAAAAGTTCAAATCACCCCCCTTTTGCCCCATTCAAAATAAAAGAAAAAAAAAAAAAATTCAAATACTTATTTGGCATTGCTGCATTCAGAAACACCTGATCTATCAAAATATAAAAATAATTAATCCGATCGATAAACGGTGTAATGAGAGAAAAAAAAATCAAAACTAGATTTTAATTCTAGAGAATTAAGTGTCTTTGGTCGCCGCAACATTGCAATATCGGGCGATCAAAAGATCGTATCTGCACCAACATGGTATCAATATAAACGTCAGCTCGGCGCGTAAAAAATAAGCCCTCACGCAACCCAAGATCCTAAAAATTGGAAACACTACGGGTCTAGGAAAATGGCGCCATTGTTTGTTTTTTTTTTACAAACTTTAGATTTTTTTCACCACTTACCATAAATAAAAAAAGAACCTAGACATGTTTGGTGCATGATAACTCGTAATGAGCTGTAGAGTCATAACGGCAGGCCAGTTTTAGCATTTAGTGAACATGAGTGATTGCGAGTCCTTGGGATTACGAACCTCGCAATGGGGTGTAACCACGCAGCAGACTGACCTCGCAATTGGGTGTAACTACACACCAGACTGACCTTGCAATGGGGTGTAACCACGCACCAGACTGGCGTATGTGCAGACTAACAGCAAACATAAATACCTGGTGTACCTCTCCTGCCACTCCTACCTTGTGTATAAAAAAGCACTGTCGTTAATACTGTTCGGGTAGAGCTATCCGATAGCGCTATCCATGAAGAAAGTGCACGGGAAGAGCTATCCCATAGCTCTCTTCCTAAAGGAAATGAACAGGTAGAGCTATCCGATAGCGCTATCCCTCAATGTTCCTGAGTGTTAAGCTATTTCACATGGTTGAGCGCACTTGGGATCTGCCCCCAAGGCCCTGCCCATGCCCAATGTTTGGTCCGTAGACCGCGGCTAGGAGTTAGTCCCGCTTTTTCCCGCATGGTGCTTTTGAGGATATCTCTTTTTTCCACCATGGGTGCGTGAGGAGTGACATGACTTAGGAAAGTCTGACTGATGGCTTCACTGTAATGACCCATCCCAAAACCCACATTTACCCCTTCTTAACCTAAAATAAGACATGACTGCGTGACATTGGATGTAAAAGGCCACAGAAGCCCCGTTTATTAACACCAAAACAAGCAATAACATTTTATCCATAAACGTAGTAATATTCCATAAACATAACCACCAGCAAAAGGAGGGGGGGTAAATGAAGAGTCCATTGTACATGATTGCAACACCAGCTCCACCACGTGCCCTCAGCCGCACCACACCGGCTCAAGTACAGTGCCCTCAGCCGCACCACTCCGGCTCGAGGACACCCAGCCGAGTGTTGCCCAACCAATGTCCTGCTGGGACCCAGCCCAGCAGGGACCCACGTTAACATGCCCCGCTGTGACTCAGCACAGCAGGGTCCCACGTTAACATGTCCCGCTGTGACCCAGCACAGCTGGGACCCACCTTAACCTAGTATACCATTGCACCACCAGGGGTATCCCGCTCCTGCACTGGGTTCACCCCCCCGCTCTTTGTGCAATCCACCGACTTCAAATACCCCCCTCCTTTCCGCCAACCTCTGCGACAACGTCAATCCTCTTCTTCTCTTCACCATGTCGATCTCCAGAAGATCCTAAAATTAGGGCGGGAGGGCGGGACGATTCCGGACGTCTGCAAGGTAAAGAATGACCATCCCCCACCGTTCTGTCCTATATATCCATCCCACAACTGACCACTCCCTGCCAACTCACATTGCACCATAACCCCCATAGCGCCACCCCACAACTTCACCACAAACACAAAAGCACTACACCTTAACCCTTCACTATCCCTCAGGCCTAGCATCCCTACTTAGTCATGTGCGCCCTCCCTGTATCGCCTTTGGGGCAGGTGTCCGGGCTTGTCTTGACTTAGGAAAGTCTGACTGACGGCTTCACTGTAATGACCCATCCAAAAACCCACACTTACCCCTTCTTAACCTAAAATAAGACATGACTGCGTGACATTGGATGTAAAAGGCCACAGCAGCCCCGTTTATTAACACCAAAACAAGCAATAACATTTTAACCATAAACTTAGTAATATTCCATAAACATAACCACCAGCAAAAGGAGGGGGGGTAAATGAAGAGTCCATTGTACATGATTGCAACACCAGCTCCACCACGTGCCCTCAGCCGCACCACACCGGCTCGAGGACAGTGCCCTCAGCCGCACCACACCGGCTCGAGGACACCCAGCCGAGTGTTGCCCAACCAATGTCCTGCTGGGACCCAGCCCAGCAGGGACCCACGTTAACATGCCCCGCTGGGACCCACCTTAACCAAGTATACCATTGCACCACAAGGGGTAACCCGCTCCTGCACTGGGTTCACCCCCCCGCTCTTTGTGCAATCCACCGACTTCAAATACCCCCCTCCTTTCCGCCACCACGAGCACGTATGACACCTTGTACGTGCGAGTACCACCACCAAAAACCCAACCCGAGCCGACTCTGCGGCTCAAGTAACCAATGCTTCTGTACCAAGACCAATCGATCAAAACTGATCCCCATTAGACCTCACAATGCCAACCTACACCAAACCACCAGTACAACAAGGTCAGCCACACCCCCAAGACCTGCAACTAGCCAACCGCATCGTCCGATCCCATGCACCGCCTGCGCGACCAGTCCCCAACGAGCCACCTGAGCCACCGCCTCTGCCTCGTTGAGACCGCAACATTGCAGGCGCCTCCGAAAATTGCACTCCACCTGATAATTAATCAAAGCCAACCATTATTGCCGTGAACAAAAGAACCTACATTGGTTCCCCAAACCTCCGACAGATTCTTGAAAATGTGCCCAGTAAAAACCCACTATGTAGTCATTCCAAACAGGAGCCCCTATGAACAACACGAGCACGGCTCCCAGGCAGGAAGAAAATTGCACTCCACCTGATAATTAATCACAGCCAACCATTATTGCCGTAACAAAAGAACCTACCTTGGTTCCCCAACCTCCGACAAATTCTTGAAAAACGTGCCCAGTAAAACCCACTATGTAGTCATTCCAAACAGGAGCCCCAATGAACAACACAAGCACGGCTCCCAGGCAAGAAGAAAATTGCACTCCACCTGATAATTAATCAATGCCAACCATTATTGCCGTAACAAAAGAACCTACACTGGTTCCCCAACCTCCGACAGATTCTTGAAAAACGTGCCCAGTAAAACCCACTATGTAGTCATTCCAAACAGGAGCCCCTATGAACAACAACACGAGCATGGCTCCCAGGCAGGAAGAAATGAACCACGGCATTCAGGCCCGATGTCTCAGCTCAAACCCCTTGATGCCCCAGCGACCAAGTCTCCACCACACACGTGCAGTACCAAAACGCTGTTGGTCCAGTCAACCCTGCGTGATAGCATCAATCTTAAAATATCCACCCAACTCGAAAACATAAACCAATCCACCCCGGAATCACGACCCGGAACCGAAGGCCGCCAAGCTGATCACCGGCCTGAAGAAAAGACCCCAGCTTTGTTCTCATGTTCCACAACACCCCTGCCACCAATACGGTCCCAACACAAGTCAAAGTACACCCTTCTGACCACCACATACTGCACAATGACCCATAAAAAAGAGGGGGGACCCACACATGCCACATGACCACAATTAATTGTGTGCATCACCCGTGCACTTCGAACCCAGATTCACAATACTACTGTTGCCACCCTCTTACCAAAAGTGAGATGTACTCCGCACCCATTTCCCGCTGAACTGCGGACTCGACACTACTCACAAAATGAAAGAAATGTGACTCACACTACCCGAAGTCCAGGAAAACTCAGACACACACCACGTCTCCCGAAAACCCCAGACACCATAAACCCGGGCCATCCGTCAAAACATTGCAGTCACCGGTGCCTGATGCTTGTCCACCACTCAGCCTTAAAGCACCGCAAAAACACCCACCAAACGGAGCACAGCCCCAGACGATTACCAGGTCCTTAGGATCATTAAAAGTCAATGCACATCGCACTAGCTTCCCCTGCCATGGCATACCACCAGCCCGACATTAATGAAAGTAATGTTATAGTTGCAACCTGCTCACCCACTACTTAAAGTACATCTCCCCGCAGCTGCGCTGCACCACAATCGATACCAGCCGGTCCTGGCAAGTGCGCATAACGGAATGAATGACATAGCCATGTAGTGCCAGACGGGCTACACCCACGCGGGAGACCATTCACACGGCCATCGAAACAACATGTCCTGCCTCATGCTCTCTACAGAATTCCCGACAAATGGAACAACACCCGCTGGATAAACAAATCGTTCACCAACCAGGACCCCCGAGACCAGTAAAGCACACGCTGGGTTACCCAACTCAAATGTTGCATCATCCTTGCGCCAACACTTCACCCTAGCCCCCCGTCTGGGGCACCAGAAAATAAAACACTCTAAGGAGAGCTGTATACCCAGAAGGCAAAGCAGGACCAGCTGCACCCAAAATAAACCTCCAAGCCCATCGTAACGAAAACTATCCACTCTGTATAATAATCTCCTACGTAGCTTCCATCAATGGCTGTAACAAATACCACCCGATACAGTCTGCCAAAAGTTCAGTCGGCAACCCTAAAGAACCGCAGTGAGAACCCACCAGTCCGTACGTACAAAAGTTGTTAAAACTGCCCCTGTGCAGCCACAACCAGCAAAGTACCGTAAGAACGCCATATGACTGCAGATCATGCAAAAGCCCCCAGTGGCACGTAGACCCACATATTCAATAAACCAAATTCAACCCCCAAAACAGCAGCGCGATACACACAGGAACATAATAACGACCCGCGACCTGACACGATGTACACGTTAACCAAACCTGACTAAGACATAGGGCCCCAGGTGAATCAAACACGTTGACTTATCAAAACACACGATAACCGCAAATACGCCCTGAGCATGAAGAAACCCTTAGTAGTCACAGGTTGCACCATGAACAGAAAAAGCACACCAACATCCCTAATTCCAGATAATCCCTAGTAGTCCCAGGTTGGACCATGAACAGAAAATAAGCACTCCACTATCCATAATCCCTGACTACCACACAGAAACCAAACACGGACCTCAACAACCAGACATTGACCAACCATAAAACCCCAGCTCCACACAATATATACGCACCCCAAGAAATAGTAAAGAAACACTGAATGCCAAGTACAGGAAAAAGGCAACAAACTCCTTTTCAAACCAGAGTTACCATGCCACACTTTTTTTTTTTTTTATCATGAAAAAACCGTCAACTAATTTCTATTAATAAACAGCTAACCAGGAAATCAAATCGGGTAAAAGGTCAAATCCAAGTGCCCCGGGGGAAATGTCATCCATTGCTGCCAGAAAGGCAGGTTCCCAAAAGATCTGCCGTCCCATACATCTCGACCTCTCCTGAACGTCTAACCGCAACAAACCATAATGCCCCTAGTGAACATGAAAACCCTTAGTACACTCAAAGCCCCTATTGGAGAACCGAACCCGGACCGAGGCATATACATAAAACAAACCGTAGTGAAAACTCAACCACCTACCCCCACACCTCTGACCAGCAATAGCACACACCCCACTGTAAAGTGAAAGATTAAACCGCCAGGTGCACCCCCCAAAACTGCTCACCACGTCAGTGAACTACCATCAAACCCTTATCAAATACTAGGCGCGGCGATAAAACTGCTCACCACATCAGTGAACAACCATCAAACCCTTATCAAAGACTAGGCGCGGCGATAATCCTCCAGCCAAAAGACCCCATGACTATGACAATAAACCATAATACCGGCATGGTTATGGCTATCCACCACCGCTCTGCCAATATCCGTATCACCACCTGAATTACTCGCAAACCGCCATGGAATCACCAGTCATACACAAACACCCAGAGATGCAAGCACAATTATACCAACCCAAATAAAATGATGTCGTCACCTATAGATATACCCAGTATCATAAAAGCAAACTAGCATGAAAATAAAAAACCTCCCAACACACATGAAGTGCACAAAACGGCCTCCTGGACCACAAAGCAACCATTCCCTCACAGATTCGAACGCTGACCACATGGACCAGCCGTGCATTGTTCCGAACCCCCAGACAAACAAACTACCACCCTAGGTTTAAGTGAGCCTTAGTGAGCCTTAGGTTTAAGTGAGCCTTAGTGAGCCTTATCATGAAAGCAAACTAGCATGAAAATAAAAACCAGCCAACACTCATGAAGTGCACAAAGCGGCCTCCTGGACCAAAAAGCAACCATTCCCTCACAGATTCGAACGCTGGCCACATGGACCAGTCGTGCATCGTTCCGAACCCGCAGACAAACCAACTACCACCCTAGTGCACCCGAAACCATACGTAGCAACACCCTTACCAACCAATATAATCTAGACATTAATAAAGGTTTAAGTGAGCCTTACTTACTAGGCTGACTCCGCGGAACCCCACGGAACAGCCGTCACGTGTCCTCAGCGTCGAGCACCGCAACTGCGATTTTCTCCGTGGATCTACGCCGACTGCAGCCCTCCTGGGCCGCAGCGCCAGCGCCTAGTCCGACTGTCCGTCCGGGAACGCTTGGAAAAAAATCACCGGCTCGGAGCTTCAAACTGGGGGGGGTTGCTCCAGCCGCAGGCAACACCTCTGAGGTCGGTGACGTCACACACCACCTCGCCACCGGGCTCCTTGCCGCGTCACATCACCGCCGTCCACCGATGCCGATGACCGCGCCGGGTTAGGTGACCGCGCCGGGTTAGGTGACCGCGCCGGGTAACATGGCCGCAACGTGCGCGTCCCAACTGTGCGCCGCAATCCGAAAGTAGAGAGGAGGCCGGCCACGTCACTCACCGCCCCGCTGCCTTGCTGACTGATTCCCGACTTCTGGCTCCGGCCCCGCGATGTCTTCTGCAACAGGTCTGCTAATGGGGCTCTTCCTCCGCTGCCAACTTATCTCCGGGCTGGGAGGCCGTGATCGTCGCTGCTGCTTCGGAGGCAGTGGGGTCCCATCTTCACCGCCTTCGCCATCACCGGAACCTAGCTGCAGCTGTTCCTTCATCCACAGCTGGCCGCGCTGCTCCATCATCCTCTTCATCCGTGCTACGAGGTATTCCATCCTCCGGATCCAAAGATTCAAGCTGAAGTCCCAGATGTGAGGGGCTGGGGAACCTACATCATGACGTCATTGTACAGATCTTTGTGTCCTTCAAAATACTCCCACTCCTCCATGGAGAGACGATTCCGGACGTCTGCAAGGTAAGTTTTAGCATTTAGTGAACATGAGTGATTGCGAGCCCTTGGGATTAAGAACCTCGCAATGGGGTGGAACCACGCAACAGACTCCCCTCGCAATGGGGTGTAACCACGCAGCAGACTGACCTCGCAATGGGGTGTAACCACGCACCAGACTGACCTTGCAATGGGGTGTAATCACGCACCAGACTGGCGTATGTGCAGACTAACAGCAAACATAAATACCTGATGTACCTCTCCTGCCACTCCTACCTTGTGTATGAAAAAGCTCTGTCGTTAATACTGTTCGGGTAGAGCTATCCGATAGCGCTATCCATGAAGAAAGTGTACGGGTAGAGCAGCTATCCCATAGCTCTATTCCTAAAGGAAATGAACAAGTAGAGCTATCCGATAGCGCTATCCCTCAATGTTCCTGAGTGTAAGCTATTTCACATGGTTGAGCGCACTTGGGATCTGCCCCCAAGGCCCTGCCCATGCCCAATGTTTGGTCCGTAGACCGCGGCTAGGAGTTAGTCCCGCTTTTTCCCGCATGGTGCTTTTGAGGATATCTCTTTTTTCCACCATGGGTGCGTGAGGAGTGACATCAGTCACAGTTTTTGTTTTGTCCTCATGCTTTCCTGTAATGTAGAATATTGAAATTAGGTTAAAATACCACCAAAGACATTTGCAAGGAGTTTGTGTGGGTTACCTCCTGATTCCTCCCACACACCAAAGACATACTGATGGGGAATTATGATTGTAAACCCCAATGGGGACAGTGATAACAATGTAAGTAAAGTTGTGGAATTAACGGCGCTACATACAGTGGGGAAAATAAGCATCTGACACTGCTAATTTTGCACGTTTTCCCACCTACAAAGAATGGAGAGGTCTGTAATTTTTATTGTAGGTACACTTCAACTGTGAGAGACAGAATGTTAAAAAAAATCCAGAAAATCCCGTTGTATGATTTTTACATAACTAATTTGCATTTTGTTGCATGAAATAAGTATTTGACACAATAGAAAAACAGAACTTAATATTTGGTACAGAAACCTTTGTTTGCAATTACAGAGGTCATATGTGGTAGTTCTTTCCCAGGTTTGCACACACCGCAGCAAGGATTTTGTCCCCCTCCTCCATACAGATCTGTCAGGTTTCGGGTCTGTCGCTGTGTAACACTGAGCTCAGCTCCCTCCAAACGTTTCCTTTCGGGTTTAGGTCTGCAGACTGGCTAGGTTCCTCCAGGACATTAAAATGCATCTCATGGAGCCTCTCCTCAGCTGCCCTGGCTGTGTCTTTTGGGTCAATGTCATGATGGAAGAACCAGCTATGACCCATCTTTAACGTTCTTACTGAGGGAAGGATGTTGTTGGCTAAAATCTCCCGATACATGACCCCATCTATCCTCCCTTCAATATGGTGCCGTCGTCTTGTCCCCTTTGCAGAAAATGGAATGAATGAACCATTGTCATATGCCGGTTTCCGGTGAATGACAACTTACTGTAGAGACTGGTACATAGAGATGAATCTCCGCCATTGCTACTTTATCACCCTGAAGAATGTTGAGCTCATAGTTTCTAAGAGTATCATGGCACTTCTAGTTTAATGCATTTGCAATTAAGGACATACCTGGTCGGTTTACAAGTTATGATGTATTGGTGCTGCACACATTGTCTATTTCTATATTAAGGGCAGCGCAGGGTGTCGCAGGGTCAGCCGTCATGGAGTGGCCGCGTCTTTCTCGCCAACATAGGATGATGTTTGGTTGCTAATGTGGTGGAGCATTTCTCTGCTCATAAATCTATTTGTTTCTCGCCCCTCTTGCTCCTATTTGTCTATATATGTCTGTGTATTCGGTGGAGCACACTAACATCTATACAGTATAATTTGTGTGGCACTATATATTGATGATTAAACTAGTTCTGAATAGCGCATACTAGGGAATTGGGGAGAGCCGCCGAGGCGCAAGGGCACCATTGTCATATCACAGGGGTGCCAACCTCCGCTGTTAGGCAGGTGGACAGGAAAGGGGATTACACAGGGGCTCTCCAGGATCATCTATTTATCTCTTCAATTTGTCGCCTTTCAGCATTTTAAGTGTGTGTCTTGTATGTTGTTAGTCCTTTTATAAATGGTTAATAAAGGTTTATATTTTAATTAATGGGGTCTTCATATGTGATCTGATTCCTGAACTTTCTCAGAATCATCCTTACTACATGAGGCAAAATCACGTACAGAGCCCCAGACCGAGGAAGATTGACCTGTCATCTTGTGTTTCCTCCATTTTCTAATAATTGTGCCAATAGCTGTTGCCTTCTCACCAGTTGCCTATTGTGCTGTAGCCCATCCCAGCCTTGAACAGGTCTACAATTTTGTCCCTGATGTCCTTAGACTTCATTTTGGTCTTGGCCATGGTGGAGAGGTTGGAGAGTGATTGAGTGTGTGGACAGGTGTCTTTTATACAGGTAGCGAGTTCAAACAGGAGCAGTTAGCACAAGTAATGAGCGTAGAGTAGGAGGGCTTCTTAAAGAAAAACTAACAGGTCTGCGAGACCCAGAATTCTTTCTGGTTAGAAGGTGATCAAACACTTATTTCATGCAATAAAATGCAAATCAATTATGTAAAAATCATAAAATAAATCCAGAAAACCACATTGTAAGATTCCGTCTCTCACAGGTGAAGTGTACCTACAATAAAAACTACAGACCTCTCCATTCTTTGTAGGTGGGAAAACTTGCAAAATTGGCATTGCGTCAAATACCATATATACTCGTGTATAAGCCGAGATTTTCAGCCCATTTATTTGGGCTGAAAGTCCCCCTCTCGACTTATACGCAAGTCATATATGCCAGGGAGTGGGTGGGGGAGGGGTAGTGGGGGTGTCAGATCATACTGACCCCCTGGCGCGTCTCTGCAGCCCCCCTGCCTGTCCCACGGTCTCAGGCGCCTGCCTTCAGCAGTCACGTGGTACCGCTCATTAAAAACATGAATATGCGCATATTCCTGTCTTTAATGAGTGGTATCACGTGACCGATGAAGGCTGGCGCCTGAGACCATGGGAGAACAGGGCTGCAGAGACCGCACCAGGAGAGGGTAAGTATATGTGATATTCACCTGTCCCCGTTCCCACGCTGCTCGCCGCTGCCTGCCACGTCCTCTGTCAGTGTCATTCAGGCAGCAGAGAACGCGCCCCCATCATATTTATATATTAACTATATTGAGGGTATTATGGAAAGTCCATGGTTACTTACTGGTGCAGACTGGTCTGTGGTCCCGGGTCGTGTCCGGTTGAAGGTCGGAGCGATCTCTTGGACCGTCATAGACTCTACATGCCGTTTATAGACATGGAGTCACTTCCTGACCTTTTTGGGAAATCCGCTGATTCTGTTGTTCTGCAGGCAGGATATTAGATGAGTCCTCATCTTCTCATGCTGGAACTTAGCTGTGGGTTCACCGTCATCTGCCATAAGCTCGTAGGCAAACGCTATAGCATATAAGCCACAGTCGTACCTTTTCTTCTGCTGATCCACATTGATAAACCTCAAATGTTTCAGGGGCTTGTCGACCACTTCACTGTACATATTGATAATCTGCTGACGGATGGATGGACTCAGATTCCTAGTCCTGACGCTGTCGGCCACAAAGATTTGGCCATTTTTATAGCAGGTTGTCAGCCAGTGCACCCTGTCCTCATCATAGTGGATTTGTACAGCATTCATCATTACGCTGTGCCCTGGTACCATAAGAGCGTAGGGGGGCTGCAGGCCAGCAAAACCATTAAACTGTCTGTGCAGCAGGTCCTGGGCCATGATGATGATCTCGTGATCCAGGAAACCTTCCTTTCCTTTGCTCAGCAGGTTGGTTAAGATTTCTGGAGGCAGGTTCCCAATATTGGGCATCTCCACTTGTGGAGTCGCTATCTCTGGGGTTACCTCTCTAAGTTGATCAGTAACGTTTTCTGTAGCCGCTCTCTTGGCTGGTGGCAGCATCTCAGGCTTACTGTTAGAGGAGATGGCCACATCCTTATCTGTTTCAATATCGATGACGACATCATCTGGACCGGGAGAAGAAATGTTGGTGTTCTCAAGGTCATCTGTCTTTTTGACCATTGGTCCATCCTCATTTTTTCCTGTTAAAGAGATAAAGAGATCAAAGAAATCATAATTTTTTAGAATAAAACATTCTCCATATTTCTTATGGATTATTGCGTCTACTGCTTCTTTACTTCGCAACCGCCCACTGTAGATAAGCGTTGGCGCTTCCTGAGCTCTATGCAGCGCCGACGTTTGTCATGACATGGTCGGTGGTCTTGCAGCGCTCACGACCCCCAGGGTCCTGCAAGCACTGTGATTCCAGCGCAGAGCGATAGCTCTGACAGGTGTTATCATTCCCGTGAAGCACCTGAAAGGTTGATAAACTTTTTGAATTTGGTTTTGAGCACTTTGAGGGGTGCAGTTTTTAGAATGGTGTCACTTTTGGATATTTTCTGTATGAAATGCTCCTCAAAGTAACTTCAAATGTGATGTGGTCCCTAAAAAAATTGTTTTTGCAAATAGGAATCATGCTGACAAGGATGGGAGGGGGGTAGCCACGCATACCAGGACGTGCAGCACAAAATCTCCGCCTCATCCCAGCCTGCAGCATCACCCCACTCGTGTCTCCTCCAGCAGCGACCCTGGGACCCCGCTTCATCGCAGCCACCACCCCCAGTAAGCAATAAGACGCATGGATTATAAGAAGCACCACCATTTTAGTAAAGAAAAGTTTTTTTCCTATATTTGGGGTGCGTCTTATAATCCGGAGTGTCGTATAATCCAAAAAATACGGTATTTGCACATAGATTTTATAGGCTTGTCCAGGGTTATAAAAATGTAATTGGTTTGTTTGAAGCACAAGACCACCCCTGTCTACAGGTTGTGCCTGTTATTGCAGATCAGCTCCAGTGAAGGGAATGGTGTAGAGCTGCAATACCATGAACAAACTGAAGATTTTGATGGCACAGATTTTTTTTTTAAGAAGATGGCAGCCCTGTTTTTCTTATCCTGGAGAACTGCTTTAGTGTCAGATTGGTTAGGCTGTACTTACCACCAATAGGTTCGGCAGGAGTCTCTATATCTCCATCAGTAGAACATTGAGATTCAGCATCTCTCCTGGATTTATCCTTTTTCCGATGTCTTTAAAATAGAGTAAAATAAAAGGTATTTTATGAATTACAAAGTAACAGATCTTTATTCTGTGGAATGAAATATAGACTCATATGTTTCTTCATTCATTTTGTCTTTTACATTCTGTAGAAACATTGGCAATAAGGAAAATTTTGGTATTTATCAACAATTTTTCATGTACATGAAAGTTCAATATGTGTGGATCGTACTGGGTTGTAAGGTAATATGAAGATCAGACAGGAGTGGATTTATTTGAGGGGAATTGAATTCTGCTCATACAAAACTCAGAATGTTGGAGAACACAGATTTTTTTGTAATTCACTCCACGCGAATAAAGCAAAGTGGAAGCTAGCGGCAGCCGCCAGCTTGTGGAAGAGTAGAGGGCTGGCAGAAAGATGAGCTCACTTCTCTGACCGACTTCCGCTGCTTTATGCCCGATGGCCAGTTTTCCACACTACCATCATGCCGCACCTCTGGCCATATGTTTCCTTTGGGCTGAAACTTTGGCTACAAGCGGCCCCGAAAGGTCTCTGCCCATGCAAGTCCCAACCAAGAGTCAACACTGGGCCGGAGTTGCGGGCAGAGAGCAGTGGGGGCTTCCAGAGAGGGGCTTGGTGATGTATGAACTTTATTTTCTTCTTACATCTTCCATTTATTACCATTTGGGACTGGGGAGACCCCAGAGCATAATAGGGAACAATCAATTTGTGAAGAATAATTTTGCTGTGAATTGAATCTCTAAATAAAAGCTGCATGATTTGGCAGAATTTTGTCAGTACCTCTCATCTCTATATATAAAAGTGAATGTATGTATGTATGTATGTGTGTATCACCAACCAATCACGAAGCATCAGAGTGGGACACGGATGGAGAGCGGGGCTGCGGACGGATACAGCAGTACGGTGCATGGAGAGCGGGGCTGTGGAGTAAGAGTGTGGGGCTGTGGAGAGAGAGAGCTGGGCTGTGGAGGCACAGCGAGACACGGATGTAGAGCACGGCTGTGGAGGGATAGAACGGGACGGTGGGTGGAGAGTGGGGCTGTGGACAGATAGCGTGATGGTAGGTGGAGAGCGGGACTGCGGAAGGAGAGCGTGTTGGCAGGTGGAGAGCGGGGCTGTTAAGGAAGAGAGCGGGACCCACAGTTAGGTACTATGCCCAGGCAACTCTGGGCTCTTCAGCTAGTCTGTAATAAAGATGTATTTTTTGACAGACTCCCATGTACAATATAAATCATCCTTTACAATACTTACCTACGTATGGCGTTACAGATGACACCAAGGAATATTCCAAGGAGGAATATGATGATGGTGAAAACTACAACACATATGATGACTTTAGTCCAAGGGATCTTTGAAGTATCAATACCATCCTCTGAAAAAAGTGAAAAAGAAGAGAGAATACTTATATATTATCTATATATCCAATAACTTGTCTGTAATTCACTGCCATTATTATTGTAGCAGTCCTATAAAGGGAATCTGTCACCAGGCTTTTGCCATCTTATCGGAGAGAACCATAATGTAGAAGCATAGACCTTCACTATAGCGATGTGTCAATTACTGGACTGTTTCAATAGAATCACTGTTTTACCAGCAATCGATTATCACTACAGGACAACTGGTCTTGTGCCTCCTAGTCCAGCCAGACCTCCAGCAATATGCAATGTAAGCACAAGCTGTGGCGGGGTTATACACAGCTGAAAAACTGAGCTCTGCTCAATCTGCAGCAGAGAAAACTGTGACTCTTTTATATACAGTGCCTACAAGTAGTATTCAACCCCCTGCAGATTTAGCAGGTTTGATAAGATGCAAATAAGTTAGAGCCTTCAAACTTCACACAAGAGCAGGATTTATTAACAGATGCATAAATCTTACAAACCAAAAAGTTATGTTGCTCAGTTAAATTTTAATAAATTTTAAACATAAAAGTGTGGGTCAATTATTATTCAACCCCTAGGTTTAATATTTTGTGGAATAACCCTTGTTTGCAATTACAGCTAATAATCGTCTTTTATAAGACCTGATCAGGCCGGCACAGGTCTCTGGAGTTATCTGGGCCCACTCCTCCATGCAGATCTTCTCCAAGTTATCTAGGTTCTTTGGGTGTCTCATGTGGACTTTAATCTTGAGCTCCTTCCACAAGTTTTCAATTGGGTTAAGGTCAGGAGACTGACTAGGCCACTCCAACACCTTGATTTTTTGCCTCTTGAACCAGGCCTTGGTTTTCTTGGCTGTGTGCTTTGGGTCATTGTCTTGTTGGAAGATGAAATGACGACCCATCTTAAGATCCTTGATGGAGGAGCGGAGGTTCTTGGCCAAAATCTCCAGGTAGGCTGTGCTATCCATCTTCCCACGGATGCGGACCAGATGGCCAGGCCCCTTGGCTGAGAAACAGCCCCACAGCATGATGCTGCCACCACCATGCTTGACTGTAGGGATGGTATTCTTGGGGTCGTATGCAGTGCCATCCTGTCTCCAAACGTCACGTGTGTGGTTGGCACCAAAGATCTCGATCTTGGTCTCATCAGACCAGAGAACCTTGAACCAGTCTGTCTCAGAGTCCTCCAAGTGATCATGAGCAAACTGTAGACGAGCCTTGACATGACACTTTGAAGGTAAAGGTACCTTACGGGCTCGTCTGGAACGGAGACCATTGCGGTGGAGTACGTTACTTATGGTATTGACTGAAACCAATGTCCCCACTGCCATGAGATCTTCCCGGAGTTCCTTCCTTGTTGTCCTTGGGTTAGCCTTGACTCTTCGGACAAGCCTGGCCTCGGCACGGGAGGAAACTTTCAAAGGCTGTCCAGGCCGTGGAAGGCTAACAGTAGTTCCATAAGCCTTCCACTTCCGGATGATGCTCCCAACAGTGGAGACAGGTAGGCCCAACTCCTTGGAAAGGGTTTTGTACCCCTTGCCAGCCTTGTGACCCTCCACGATCTTGTCTCTGATGGCCTTGGAATGCTCCTTTGTCTTTCCCATGTTGACCATGTATGAGTGCTGTTCACAAGTTTGGGGAGGGTCTTAAATAGTCAGAAAAGGCTGGAAAAAGAGATAATTAATCCAAACATGTGAAGCTCATTGTTCTTTGTGCCTGAAATACTTCTTAATACTTTAGGGGAACCAAACAGAATTCTGGTGGTTTGAGGGGTTGAATAATAAATGACCCTCTGAATAAACTTTTCACAATTTAGAAAAAAATTAAACAAAGAAATAACATTCTTTTTTGCTGCAGTGCATTTCACACTTCCAGGCTGATCTACAGTCCAAGTGTCACTATGCCAAGTTAATTCCGAATGTGTAAACCTGCTAAATCTGCAGGGGGTTGAATACTACTTGTAGGCACTGTAAGTCTATGGGACTGTAGGACCCAGCAACACGATTAAAAATATGGGACCGTAGTTTTGCTAAATTATGTCTCAGGGATGATGTCATATTAATATATAATAGATGTAATGGACAATATAGAGATCTATCCAGTGGCTTAGGTAGAGGCTGACGAGTCCTGGTGAAAATATGTAACCTGGGCCCCCACCTGCATATTTGTCAGATGTGTGGTCCTTTGTGGCATTCCAGATCCTATGAATCTCTGACAGTGGCATTTAACACGTGCCAGTAGAGGGGGTGTCATATCACAAGCTGATCGGCGTGTCCGTGACATGATCGTGGGGTAACGATGGGTCGCCATAACAGCCGAGGGTCTGCCGAAGACCCCATGCTTGTTGTGAGGATCCTCTTGGGAAAGTCAGCCTGTAGCTGGCGTTCATAGGAGAACATGGTTTTAGCTATAGAGAGCAGTGTTTATCCCCTGCTATGTATAGCACAATCAGCCGGACAGTGGCAGCGTCAAGTCCCTAAAGAGGACTATGGAGTACAGTAAAAATACAGTAAGAAGAGAAAAAAGTTAAGTAAAAATTAAACGCTTAAAAAAATAAATAAATAATTCAAAATACCCATTTCTTATCGCTGCATTTGTAAAAGTTCGATCTATCAAAATCTAAACTAAATTTGTCTGATCAGTAGACTACATAATGAGAAAAAAAAATCAAAATTGCCAGAATAAAATATTTTGGCAGCCGCAACATTGCAATAAAAGACGATAAAAAAAACCCATAGTATCTACCCCAAAAAGGTATCAGTAAAAATATCAACTCAGGGCGCAAATAGTAAGCCTTCACCTAGTCTAATGAGGTTTACTCCATAATATGTGAATATTTGGAAAAGTACTTACCTGCTGGGGTCGTATGCGTGGGCAAGGGATCATGGCGCTGGTTGATGAGAGGCGCGCCTTCCACAGATGCTAATAGCAAACTCACGATTAGAAGAAATCGAAAGAGCATTTCAGCTTGGAGAAATATCGCTGAATGTGTAACACACAGGGAGTTATCGCTGAATGTGTAACACACAGGGAGTTATCGCTGAATGTGTAACACACAGGGAGTTATCGCTGAATGTGTAACACACAGGGAGTCTTGTCAGACAAAGCCTCTTCCTGCAGCGTCACTCCTTATAACCACACATTCCGTGATGTCACAATGGAGATCTCACTGTGACATCACGAGGAGCGGAACACCAGTGATGTCACAATGGGTCAGATAAAGGATAAACAGCGTATGCACAACTTCAGAAGGTGCTCAAGTAGGGCCCCACACCATACATGAATAATAAAGAAAACTTGGCACTCAACTTCTAGAATATTTTTTTGGATTTTTTTAATACAGCCAGAAAATAATAGACATTTCGGCCTCACTGGCCTTCATCAGTAACAGACTGCAGTATAGTAGTTAATCGCATTCAGTGCGGTAATAGAAGTGACACCATAGTCACTTTAAATGTGCCTGGTCATGCACTAGGCGCTGGGCATGGAACTTGAATCAAATAGTACCTGGGTGGGTGGGGGTGCCATGCAGACATCAGCGACCCAGAATCCACTGTGACACAGCTGACCAACAGTGGATTCTGGGTCGCTGATATCTGCATCGCACTGAATGCAATTAACTACTATACTGCAGTCTGTTACTGATGACGGCCAGTGAGGCCGAAACCTCTATTACAATGGGTCAGATAACTGCAACTACTCAACAGGGAGCAGCTCCCTCCATCTATATATGATTAATAGAATATTATTGTGTAAGGACCAAGCCGCGTTAGAGGATATTATGAATGTATGGGGGCCACACAGAGAGACATTATTCATGTGTTGGCCACAGGGAGACATTACTATTACTGGGCCACATAGGGTGGCAATATTAACTCATCATGAACACATAGGTGGACAGTTTTACCAGATGAGTGCCACATATATACTGATACCTTCCACTATTCGGTCATTATATGGGGGCACCAGCAGTGTTAGTACAGTGATTCCTATTAATAATCACTATAATGATATGATTTGGTCACTATTTGCTGGTCATACGGTCATGGTGTAGCGGCATAATTTGTTTCTTGTATGTAGTAGTATTGGTACACTGTGTGCAAAACTACTAACCCCTTTACCCCCAAGGGTGGTTTGCACGTTAATGACCGGGCCAATTTTTACAATTCTGACCACTGTCCCTTTATGAGGTAATAACTCTGGAATGCTTTTATGGATCCCAGTGATTCTGACATTGTTTTTCTCGTAACATATTGTACTTCATGTTTGTGGTGAAATTTTATTCATATAACTTGCGTTTATTTGTGCAAAAAACGGAAATTAGGTGAAAATTTTGAAAATTTTGCAATTTTCCAATTTTTAAATTTTTATACCTTTAAATCACAGAGATATAGCACAGAAAAAACTTAATAAGCAACATTTCCCACACATTTACTTTACATCCACATAATTTTGTAACAAAAATTTTTTTTTGTTAGGAAGTTATAAGGCTTAAAAGTTCACCAGCGATTTCTCATTTTTACAACCCCATTTTTTTTTTCGGGATCGCATCACACTTTGAGGGGTCTATATGATAGAAAATACCCAAAGTGACACCATTCTAAAAACTGCATCCCTCAAGGTGCTCAAAACTACATTCAAGAAGTTTATTAACCCTTTCAGTTGCTACAAAGGAATTTTTTGAATGTTTTAAAAAAATGAACATTTTTTTTCACAAAAATATTACTTCAGGTCCAATTTTTTTTTATTTTACCAAGGGTAACAGGAGAAAGTGGACTGCAAAAGTTATTGTACAATTTGTCCTGAGTACGCAGATACCTGATATGTGGGGGGAACCACTGTTTCGGCGCATGGCAGAGCTTGAAAGGGAAGGAGCTCCGTTTGACTTTTTCAACGCAAAATTGGCTGGAATTGAGATTGGACGCCATGTCACGTTTGGAGAGCCCCTGATGTGCCTAAACAGTGGAAACCCCCCACAAATGACACCATTTTGGAAACTACACCCCCGAAGGAACTTATCTAGATGTGTGTTGAGAACTTTGAACCCCTATTGGCTTCATACAAGTTTATAATGTTCAGCCGTAAAATTAAAAAATCATATTTTTTCCACAAAAATGACCTTTTCATCCCCAATTGTTATTTTCCCAAGGGAATCAGGACCACAAAAGTTATTGTGCAATTTGTCCTGAGCAAGCTGACACCCCATATGTGGGGGTAAACCACTATTTGGGCACATGGCAGAGCTCGCAAGGGAATGAGCGCCGTTTGACTTTTTCAACGCAGAATTGTCTTGACGCCATATTGCATTTGGAGAGCCCCTGATGTGTCTGAACAGTGGAAACCCCCCACAAATGACACCATTTTGGAAACTAGACCCCCTAAGGAACTTATCTAGCTGTATGGTGGGAACTTTGAACCCCCATGGGCTTCACATAAGTTTATAACGTACAGCCGTAAAATGACAAAATCATATTTTTTCCACAAAAATGAGCTTTTTACCCCCAATTGTTATCTTCCCAAGGGAAACAGGATGCCAAAAGTTGTTTTGCAATTTGTCCTGAGAACGCTGATACCCCATATGTGGGGTAAACCACTGTTTGGGCGTATGGCAGAGCTCGGAAGAGAAGGAGCACCGTTTGAGGCAAAATTGACTGGAATTGAGATCGGGCGCCATGTCGCATTTGGAGAGCCCCTTATGTGCCTGAACAGTGGAGACCCCCCACACACATGACCCCATTTTGGAAACTAGACCCCCCAAGGAACTTATCTATATGTGTAGAGCACTTTGAACCCCCAAGTGCTTCACGGAAGTTTATAACGACCGGGCGTGAAAATAAAAAAATATTTTTTCCACAAACATGATCTTTTAGTCCCCAATTTTTTTATTTTCCCAAGGGTAACAGAAGAAATTGGACCCCAAAAGTTGTTGTCCAATTTGTCCTGAGTACGTGATACCCCATATGTGGGAGAAAACTACTGTATGGGCACACATCGGAGCTCGGAAGGGAAGTAGTGATGTTTTGGAATGCAGACTTTGATGGAATGGTCTGCGGGTGTCATGTCACGTTTGGAGAGCCCCTGATGTGCCTAAACTGTGGAAAACGCTCACAAGTGACCCCATTTTGGAAACTAGACCCCCCAAGGAACTTATCTAGGTGTGTGTTGAGCACTTTGAACCCCCAAGTGCTTCATAGAAGTTTATAACGCCGGGCGTGAAAAAAAAAATCATATTTTTTCCACAAACATGATCATTGCAACCAGGGGCGGACACTGACAGCTTGGGGCCCCTGTGCAAGAAATGTGTCTGGGCCCCCCTTCCTTTTGTGGCATCAAAGTTACATATATATACTGTATATATACTAGCTCAAAAGCCCGGCGCTGCCCGGACATAGTAACTAACTGTGGTTAGTTATAACAAATTATAATTATCCTCCATCCCATAGTCCCGTGCCCATATACCCATCATACATATCCACCATCCCATAGGCCCATGCCCATATACCCATCGTACATATCCTCCATCCCATAGTCGAGTGCCCATATACCCATCACACATCCTCCATCCCATAGTCGAGTGCCCATATACCCATCATACATATTCTCCATCCCATAGTCCCATGCCCATATACACATCATACATATTCGCCATCCCATAGTCGAGTGCCCATATACCCATCACACATCATTCATCTCATAGTCCCGTGCCCATATACGCATCATACATATCCTCCATCCCATAGTCCCGTGCCCATATACCCATCATACATATCCTCCATCCCATAGTCCAATGCCTATATACCCATCATGATACAGGAAAGATGTATATCTTTGTACCGTGTTAGCCAATAGATAGTAGATTAGTCTAGCCTGATGAAGAGACCTGAGTAGTCTCGAAAGCTTGCAATGTGTTACCATCTTTTCAGTTAGCCATTAAAAGGTATCAACTACTGAGGACTCTCAATCCTGAATATTTTTATATACCCATCACACATCCTCCATCCCATAGTCCCGTGCCCATATACCCATTATGACATCATCATCATGGCAACCGTTATGACATAACCGTCACCATTGCAACCTATTAAGACATCATTGTCACCATGGCAACCATCGTGACAGCATCTTCGCCATTGCAACCTATTATGACATTAGCATCGTCATGGCAACCATTATGACATCATAATGAGGGGCGGGGCTTGACACACACACTTTTTCCCCATTATGTAGATAGGGGCAAAATTGTTTGGTGAATTGGAACGCGCGGGGTTAAAATTTCGCCTCACAACATAGCCTATGACGCTCTCGGGGCCCAGATGTGTGACTGTGCCACATTTTGTGGTTGTAGCTGCGACGGTGCGGATGCCAATCCCGGACATACACACACATACACACCCATATTGAGCTTTATATATTAGATATAGCCACACACACATACATGTATATATTACATAGTCTCCTTTATTATGTATATTGCTGTCCCTTACACAGTCCTCTCTCTTGTTATGTACAGCACCGTCCCTAAATATTAGATTATATAAAGCCCTGTTTTCTGTTTTTTATTACATACCGTCCTGTCTTGTTAGCTGTATAATGCAGTGATGGCTGATGGAGCATGGGAAAGCGTCCTTTCTAATGGAGGAGCTGATTGACTGGTAGTCTGGTCACCGGCTCCTCGATCAGCAGTCATTTTATACCTAAAAAGATAGGGGACTATGTATTAAAAGAAGGTGCTGTGAATAACAAAATTAACAAGAATGCACTATGTAAGAGACAGCACTATACATAACAGCAGAGGAAGCTATATAATAAGGGACGGCATCATATATAACTGGAGAGGATGGTACGTAATAAGGGACGGTGTTCTACATAATAAAAGAGGAAACTATGTAACTAAGGATGGTGTGATATAGAATTAGTGAGTACACTATATGCTAAGCGACTGTATTATACATAATAAGTATGTACACTATATACTAAAGGACTGTGTTAGACATAATAAGCGATAATGTCTTCCTCCACCTCCCCCTGTTCCTAAGGCCATTATAATCCCCCCTTCCTCCCATCCCAATCCCCCACACCCCTCATTGTCCTCCTCCCCCAGATCCCATTATTTTCCTCTCCCCCACCCCATCATTACCCTCTTCACCACCTCCATCATTTTCTTCTCCCCCACCACTATCTTTGCTTTCTCCCCCACCACTCCCATCATTGCCCATTCTCCCACCTCCATCATTTCCTCCTCCACCACCCCCATTATTGCCCTTTCCACCACCACCATCATTGCCTTCTCCCCACCACCCCATCATTGCCCTCTCCATCACCCCCATCATTGCCTTCTCCCCATCACTGCATTCTCTCCATCACTCCCATTATTGCCTTCTCCCCATCACTCCCATCATTGCCTTCTCATCATCACTCCCATCGTTGCCTTCTCCATCACCCCATCATTGCCTTCTCACCATCACTCCCATCATTGCCTTCTCCATCACTCCCATCACTGCCTTCTCCCCATCACCCCATCACAGCCTTCTCACCATCACCCCAATCATGGCCTTCACCCCATCACGGCCTTCTCCCAATCACCCCATCACGGCCTTCTCCCCATCACCCCATCATGGCCTTCTCCCCATCACCCCATCATGGCCTTCTCCCCATCACCCCATCATGGCCTTCTCCCCATCACCCCATCATGGCCTTCTCCACCTACACACACACATACATACATATACACACACATAGATACATACACATACACACACACACATCTACACACACACACAGCAGTGACAGCACCTCACCTGTCCGTGTCCGCAGCATCACCGCCTCCGCCCTCCGCCTGCTTCCGCGCTCTGGCACACCGGCGGCGCCGGTGAATGATGACGTCATTCAGTGGTGCTGCTCTCTGTGTCAGAGACAGGAAGCGCCGGCTCCGGGCAGGAAGGATCCTTGCAGCTCCGCTGCTATTTTCTGTTGCAGGCAGCGGAGCTGCTGGGATCGCTCCCTGCCCGCCGCACATGAGGGCAATCTGGCCAAGGGCCCCCTGGAGCCTCGGGCCCAGAGAAACCGGCCAGATTGCCCTCATCATTAGTCACCCTGCAGAGCCTCCCTGGAGCCTCTGGGCCCTGGTGCAGTCGCACCGGTTGAACTGGCGGTATGTCCGCCCATGGTTTGGAATTTTTAGCCATTATTAGTGTAAGTTATTGCTCTGGCAGCAGTAATTGTCCTGTAACAGACGCTGTGTGAGTGGTGACACTGGCAGGAGTGTGAACAGGGCTCTGTAATACTGTGACCAGCCCTCCTTGGTGGAAAATACCTTCATCGGACTACAACTCCCAGCATTCTATCAAACAAACAAGATCATATAGATATTTTTAAGTTTTGGAAGGCATTTTGTCAGCAAAGTTATAACCAAACTTTATTCAAAACACTTACATGTCAGTATGACAGCTTGATAAAAAAAATTCTCTTTGTTTTTATTTATTTATTTTTTCCAGCGTTTATTTTTTGATAAAAAATAACCCTGCAAGACGATCCTCAATGTCAGTACAATTACAGCGAGGCCTAGTTTGTGTAGTTTTTTTTTTTTTTTTTAAACATTTTAGTGGCTTTTGGATTTTTTTATTAGGGGGCACTTAAACTATGGGTTAAATAATTTTAGATTTTGATCCCTCCAAAATGCATCATATGAGTTTATTTTTAAAATGTTAATTACTTTTTAACGTTCTATTATTATTATTTTTTTTTTATTCCCTTGGGGACTTGAACCTTTGACAGTTCAGCAATACGTAAGAAAACTTCTGATCTCCTGTGGAGCCCAGCCGGTGGCTTCATGGGAGCACCAAGATGGCACTAGGGGACCTCTGTCGGCGACTTTTCAGCTCCCCACCATCTTGTCAGGGAGGGGGTGGATTGGGTAGTATAAATAAAAACGTCAGATAAAGCCGCAAAACATGAGCCCTCGCTCAGCTCCAGATCCCGAAGAACGGAAACGCTGAGGGTCTCGAAAAATGACGACAAACACAAAAATTTTTCCTAAAAATGTTGGGAATTTTTTTTCACCATTGAAATAATAAAGAACCTATCCATGTTTGGTATCTGCGTACTTGTAGTGACCGGCGGAATCATATTATTGGGTCAGTTTTATCATATAGTGAACAATTGTATAATTGCACTTTTTTTTGCAATTTCGCCATACAAATTTTTTTCTCCCCGTTTTCCGGTACCCCATGTGGTAAAATCAGTGGTGCCATTGAAAAGTACAACTCGTCCCTCAAAAAACCAAGCCTCCATACAGTTATATTGACGGAAAAATAAAAAAAAGTTATGACTCATGGGAAGAAGGGGAGAAAAAAATGGAAAATCGCCCAGGGGTGAAGGGGTTAAAAGCATTTTTCCATTTTCCCAAATAGATATCATTGGAGAGTCCTTGCAGATACAAGCGCTTTTGCAATTTACTGTTGATTACATTTTTCAGCCGTTCTCAAGATATTAACATTTTAGTTTTGTTTACAGATCGTCGCCTCGGACACCGACCACCGCTGCAGTCCGACCTGTAAGCACGGCACTGAAATGTGCCAAATGGGCAGGGCTTACAAGCTCTTTTCTGTTGAGCTTGTAAACACTGTTCTGAAGCTGTCTGGGAGTGCGCTGCCACCTGCTGCTCTCTGCCAGCTTCAGAGCAGTGGTGACGAGTTACTCCACAGCAGTGGTGGTCGGTCGCTTAAGCAACGAGCTGTAAAAAAAACAGAAAAATGTTAATATCTCAGGAGCGGCTGCAAATTTTAAAATCAATAAATTGCAAAAGTGCTTGTTTTTACAAGGTTTATCTGGCAGTATCCAATTATGATGATGGGATTAACCCTTTAAGCATCTCGCGGGGTCAGTAAAGGGTATTTTCTTTAGCATTTGTACAAATAGGACAATAAGGGGCTGGCGCCTGTCCTCCAAACAAACGTTCATCCTGTAGCTTCTAAAGTGTGTGGCCTCGTTCACATAGGTAGCTGTGGGTACAGTAGGGAGAGGAGCATCTGCTAACCTGGTACAGGTTGGTATTCCTACTGATGCGGAGACTTCGGACCTTCAAGTTTTCATTAGTGTATTCATCTTACCCTCCAAAAACATCTCCACCCCTGTCTACAGGCCGTGTGCGGTATTGCGTCTTTGCGCCATTCACTTCAGTGGAGCAGAACTGCAGTACCAGCAATAACCTGTAGACACAAGTGGCGCTATTTTTGGAAAAATCTGCCTTGTACAACCCCTTTCATGGGGGGGTATGTGATGATCGCCGTTATAGCAGGTGGCTGTGTCACTCATTATAGTAAGTTGCCGGAGGTGTCACCTGTGGTTGTCATCATTGGGGCACTCTACTTTGTTTAAAAGGTATGTCCCCTTTCAGAATTTTTTTTTCTATAAGCTCCATTGGCAGTAAATAAAACCAAACAAACTCTTGTTTACTCACCCTCCCCGGGTCCAGTTACTAAGGCAGAGCTGCAGCCAATATTAGATACTCAGTGCTGGATCCGGGTATCGGGAGTAATGATAATAATTTTATTTCTATAGCGCCGACATATTCCGCAGCACTTTACATTTCAGAGGGGATTTGTACAGACAATAGACATTACAGCATAACAATAATCACATAGATCATAACAGATACCAAGAGGAGTGAGGGCCCTGCTTGCAAGCTTACAGTCTATGAGGAAAGAGGGAGACACGAAAGGTGGGTGGTAATATTTGCTTTCATTGTACGGTCCGGCAATCAGTGTTATAAATCGGGTGTTCATGTAATGCTGCATGAACCGGCAATCAACCAGTATGTGTAACAGTACAGACATAGAGGGCTATTAAATGGAGAAGAATGTGAGAACAGATGATATGAGGGTCCTGGTTTTGAAGAAAATTTTGTATGGGCAAAACAGGGATAGTTAGATAAATGTGTTGAGGCGGTAAGCCAATCTGGAAAAATGCGTTTTAGGGCACGCTAAAAACTGTGGGTATTTGGGATTATCCTGAGTAGTGCATTCCAAAAAATTGGCGCAGCACGTGAGAAGTCTGGGAGGTTCGGATTATTGAGAAGGTTAACATCAGGTCATCAGCAGAACGGAGATGAAAAATAAAATGCAAAGAGAGGCGCAATGAGTGTACCTGTGTTTAAATTAATTCCCTAACTGAATCGACAGGGTGCTCACCTTACAGGGTTGTGCCACCCTTGCACAACCACGGTGTGAATGTGAATGGTAGTTGGGGAGCGTGTCCTCGCAACCCAGTAGGGCACTGTACATGGCTATCAGCAACCTCCGCTCTCCTGGTCAGTCCATCTCTCACCGGCTTCCGGATGTAAAGTTGAGACCGATCCCAGCCGTAAGTGAACACCAAGGATCCCGGAGCTTCCCAGCAGAACGGAGGGCACGGGTAGGGTGGTAGACTGAGAGGATGGAGGAGATGTAGGGTGGTGCTGAGCCATGGAGCGCTTTGTGGGTGATAAGTTTATATTGAACTCTGGAGTGGATGGGTAACCGGTGTAATGACTGTCACAAGTTAGAGGCATCGGTGTAACGATTGGTGAGGAATATGATCCTGGCTGCACCATATTTGGTGGCACTTTGAACTCTCAGGAAGGGGTTTCAGCGATATCTGTGGTGGTTACTGTATGTAATTATATGTCATCTTTCCTCTGTAGAGATGCCGAGGAGAACAGAATGAAGGAATATCAAGCAGCAGTGGCGATCCAGAGCTGGTTTCGGGGATGCAGGGTCCGGGGCTACCTCAGGTGAGGGGTTTAGTCAATTTATAGTCATGTAAGTTTGTAAACTTTATGAATATGGATGTCATAAAGGGAGGCCCACCGAGGGAGCATCTGGAAAGGCTGGACCTAGCAGCATAATCTCCCATTCATGTCAAAGAACATATTGTAATACCGCATTTACCCTGTAGTGGTCACTGCAGAGAAATTGTGCTGTTGCCCAGAGCTTAATCAATATTTTCCAGATCATCGGTTCAGCTTGTTTAGAAAAAGGAGCGTTGCCCAATTACACATAAAAAACTTGAACAAAATTAACTATTTTACATCCTGATTTAGACCATATGTCCGTGAGCTTTTCAGCTGTGTTTTTTTTGCACTGAAAGAAAAAATAGCAATCTGCTCTGGTTAGTGCATTTCTGCAGTATTTTCCCCTTTTTAATGCATTTTTGGTGGAGATTTGAAGCAGCGAACTTTTAATGCTTTTTTTTTAGTGCAGAAGCATTTGAAAACATGGAAAAAAAAACATCTATATAGGTGAGTGCACACGCTGCGGATTCACCTGCGGATTTTTCCGCGTGGATTTGCAGGTAAAAACGCATGTAAAGTGACCTGCGGTTTTCCTGCGGATTTGCCAGCGGTTTTCCCCTGCGGACTGACACCTGGACAATGGAACAGGTGTCAAACCACTGCGGAATCCGCAGAAAGAATTGACATGCTGCGGATTTAAAACCGCGGAAAAATCCGCAGCATGTGCATTGTGGATTTGAAATCCCATTGGCTTACATGGTACTGTACCATGCCTGCGGAACTGCTGCGGATCCGCAGGGCCAAATTCCCTACGGATCCGCAGCAGAATCCGCAGCATGTGCACACACCCTAAGAGCAATTGTAATAGAAAGTGGAACACGATTTAAAATCTATTTTGTGGCCTTTTATGGTTTTAAAGGATGGAAAAAAAAGTGTAAAAAAACCCACCACATTTTTCATTAGATTTTCTCCTGATATCCACCAAAAAAATGCAAATAAACAAATGACAATAAAATTCGGCTCCACGTGTGACTTAAAACGGAGGCAAAAATTATTTGAATAACAAAAAAAAAACAAAAAAACTTTACAACTGTTAAAGCCACATGTATGAAGAACAATAAAAATGTGCCTGGTCTTGAAGAGGATATCTTCATTTTAAGATGTTTTTTTATTATTTTACACCAACTAGAGAAGCCACTCTCCTTTATTTAACTAGTTAGATGCCAAAATCCACATTGACTGTGGCATCTAAGTGGTTGCACTGCACTTCCGTAAGCACAGTAATAGGTGGTTGTCCACCAGCCCCTTGTCATGCTCCACCAAGGAGCCAGGCGGTCCATAGCGAGAAGGATGGGAAGTAAAGCACTGCCACTAGAGAAAAATAGGAAGGCAATACCTAAAACTTGTCATGTGCAGCCCTCAGCTTCCTGACGCCCCTAGACGGGTTCTTTCATCCTCGGGCGGAAATCACGTTCCTGTCCCTGTCTTTCTCTAGGCACGCCTCTGGCTAGTACATGGAGCAGTGGGAACACTAGTCCTGCTCTCAGATAAAGAAACAAAAGGAAAACAGACAAGATTAAAAGGAAACAACAATCACTCTACGCACACCCAGACTCCATAAATATATAAAGGAAGGTGAGGCAAATCAGAAGGGAGATAAGAATTAGGAAGACACCTGATAAACTTCCAAACAGCAATCTCTGGAGATGATTCCTAAATGACTTCTCTTTCCACAGCTCACAGCCCCAAACCATTTCTAAGGTATAGCAAGCTATCAATGGCAACGACCCAAGCCAAGAACTAAGAGTACTTATACCAGAGGGGAGTGGAAAAATTAGAACAGCTGAGATAGCTCTGGATGGAAAGCTTTAGGTGACAAACAGGACTTCTTAACTCTGGAAAGCAAAGAAGAGAAGATCCAACCAGTGCTTTAATTAATGCGTTTAGACAAACTATGCAATCTTCTGACCCCTGAAATAAAGGAGACCACTCTCTGTCCCTCGTGACAGTACCCCCTCCTCCTGAGAGGGATGCGCGACCCTCAGGACCAGGTTTAGCTAGATGTGAGGCATAAAAGGGCCAAACCAACTTGGTCGCATGAACATCAGACGCTGGTGCCCACATTCTCTCCTGTAGACCCTAGCCCTTTCAATGCACCAAATACTGAAGAGTACGACATCCAAGCATTTTCGATAAGCTATACTCTTATATTTGGAACCCACCATCCGCAAATTATTAAAAACCAAACCACATAGAGGTAAAAAAAAAAAAGAGGAAAATCGCTCCTCCCCATGAACTCCTGAAGAATGATTCCATTAAAGATGCAAAAATTAAGGATGAAATCCATATGCCCCGAGGAACGGAGACTTGCCTGTAGATTTGTGATGACAATTATTCACTGCGAACTCTGCTAAAGGTAAATAAGACGCCCAATCCTCCAGAATATCGGAAACAAAACATTTTAGGTACGTCTCAAGATTCTGATTCATCCGTTCTGTCTACCCATTAAATTGTGGATGGAAGGCAGAAGAAAATCAGAGATGAATCCTTTATCAAGCACAAATGCCTCCAAAATTTTCATATAAATTGGGTCCCACGATAAGAAGATCAGAAACAATATCAGAGGGGATCTCATCAAGTTTCACAATCTCGATAATGAAAACTTGTGCCAAAGTTTTAGCATTAAAAAGTGCAGGAAATGCAATAAAATGAGCCATTTTGCTAAATCTATCCACAACTACTAATATTACTGTTTTACCTGCGCACACAGGCAGTTAAGTGGTAAAATCCACTGACAGGTGAGTCCATTGTCTACAAGGAATGGACAAAGGTTGCAGAACCCCAGACCGACTAGTATGGGGGTTTCAAACGCGCACAAGTATTGCAAGAAGGGACATAATTGTGCCCCCCCTTGACTTCTACAGATACGAGCATATTGCCGAAATGATCACTCCTCTCTGCAAAATGCAAACACTACTATCTTCCCCGGAAACAATGGGACAGTGCATCAAGCTTTGACGTTTTTAACCCCTGGACAATAAGTCCCAAGAAATTAATCCTGGTGAAAATCAAAGATCACAATGCCTGTCTAGCAGTAAGTTGTTGAAAAGATTCGAGATACAGTAAATTTTTATGGTCTGTGATGACCATGACTGGATGTACAGCCCCCAAAAAATTGACCCCATTCCTCGAAAGGCAGCTTTATTGCCAAAAGATCCCTATTTCCAATATCATATTTCCTTTTGCCCAGTGACAATTTGTTAGAAAAAAAGGCACCCGGACGCCATGTCATAAAAGAGGTAAAGGAAACAAGTTATCAGCTTCACATTATTGAACTGGTGGGTGGCAAATGATCCCATCACGGTCCCCTCTACTTTGTTTTACTATGGTGTTTAACCTTTGAAAAATCAGCTGGGAGAAAAACCAAAGCATAAGAAGTAGTATCCTTCGCTCCCTATGCATCTTCCCTGCCTGTCTGAAATGTCTCCTTTACTTTGTGTATAGGGAGAGAACAGAAATCTAGGTAAGCCGGACATAGAGAAGCAGGACAGCAAGCTTTCCCCTTGCCTGGACTCTTAGTTTTTCTTTTTTTTAATCTCATTCCGACCTGTTTTTAAAGCTATATTTTCTAGGAAACACTGCAGGGTTTCAGAATAAAAAATAGCTCTCTGTAATGAGGGACCATATTAACATTTCATGCTTCTCTTGGTAGGGGCTACATGAATGTACTGTGAGACTGGATGCAAACTGATCAGTCCCTCCGTAATATCGTCTTTTTAGATACCTCAACAGTATGACGACAGTGATCCAGAAATGGTGGCGTGGGTATCAAGCAAGAAAATATTTCAGGAGCAAAGTTAAGGTAATAAATACTGCCACACACTGACTGACTGTAATTTTAACTGAGCAAGTTAAAGTAAAAATAAATTAGAAACAAAATATTCTCTTTTCATGCTTTAATAGAGGACATTATCTAACTTATTAATCATCATATTATTCTTGTCTGTAAAATACAATATTATAGTAATTATATTCTTGCACATAGGGAGCAGTATTATAGTAGTTATAATCTCGTACATAGGGGCAGTATTATAGTAGTTATATTCTTGCACATAGGGAGCAGTATTATAGTAGTTATAATCTCGTACATAGGGGCAGTATTATAGTAGTTATATTCTTGTACATAGGAGCAGTATTATGGTAGTTATATTCTTGTACATAGAGAGCAGTATTATAGTAGTTATATTCTTGTACATAGGGGCAGTATTATAGTAGTTATATTCTTGTACATAGGAGCAGTATTATAGTTGTTATATTCTTGTACATAGGGGAAAGTATTATAGTAGTTATATTCTTGTACATAGGGGCAGTTTTATAGTTGTTATATTCTTGTACATAGGGGAAGTATTATAGTTGTTATATTCTTGTACATAGGGGCAGTATTATAGTAGTTATATTCCTGTACATAGGAGCAGTATTATAGTATTTATATTCTTGTACATAGGAGCAGTATTATAGTAGTTATATTCTTGTACATAGGAGCAGTATTATAGTAGTTATATTCTTGTACATAGGGGCAGTATTATAGTAGTTATATTCTTGTACATAGGGGAAGTATTATAGTTGTTATATTCTTGTACATAGGAGCAGAATTATAGCAGTTAGATTCTTGTACATAGGAGCAGTATTATAGTAGTTAGATTCTTGTACATAGGAGCAGTATTATAGTAGTTATATTCTTGTACATAGGAGCAGTATTATAGTAGTTATATTCTTGTACATAGGGGCAGTATTATAGTAGTTATATTCTTGTACATAGGGGCAATATTATAACAGTTATATTATTGTACATAGGAGCAGTATTATAGAAGTTATATTATTGTACATAGGAGCAGTATTATAGTAGTTATATTCTTGTACATAGGGGCAGTATTATAGTAGTTATATTCTTGTACATAGGAGCAGTATTATAGTAGTTATATTCTTGTACATAGGGGCAGTATTATAGTAGTTATATTCTTGTACATAATAGCAGGTATTATAGTAGTTATAATCTTGTACATAGGGGGCAGTATTATAGTAGTAATATTCTTGTACATAGGAGCAGTATTATAGTAGTTATAGTCTTGTATATAGGAGCAGTATTATAGTAATTATATTCTTTTACATAGCAGCAGTATTATAGTAGTTATATTCTTTTACATAGGAGCAGTATTATAGTAGTTATATTCTTGTACATAGGGGCGGTATTATAGTAGTTACAGTCTTGTACATAGGAGGCAGTATTATAGTAGTTATATTCTTGTACATAGGAGCAGTATTATATTAGTTATATTCTTGTATATAGGGGCAGTATTATAGTAGTTATATTCTTGCACATAGGAGCAGTATTATAGTAGTTATATTCTTGTACATAGGAGCAGTATTATAGTAGTTATATTCTTCTACATAGTAGCAGTATTATAGTAGTTATATTCTTGTACATAGGAGCAGTATTATATTAGTTATATTCTTGTATATAGGGGCAGTATTAGAGTAGTTATGTTCTTGCACATAGGAGCAGTATTATAGTAGTTATATTCTTGTACATAGGAGCAGTATTATAGTAGTTATATTCTTCTACATAAAAAAAAATAAAAAACAAATCTGAACTGAGAAAAGTAAGTTAATGTGTATGCACAATGTAAGTGCATATTAACACATGACCATTAACCAGAGAAAACAAAAAGCAAAAAACACAAATATCCTGAACTAAAAAGTAAAAAATGTATACTGCAAATAATGCATAAAGGTAATAATAATAAGGGTATTTAGTAAACATAATTTTGATCAAAATAATGTACAAGCCATCCCGCCACGTCACGGCAACCCTTGTGGGACAGTCCCTACTCTAGTATTAAAACCTTTTCACTTGCCAAGTGGCGTGAATGTGAACAAGGGTCGAGCGGCTGAACCACTATTAACAGTTTAGGCCAGACTGGATGGCTTTCCCAGCTCAGAAAGAGGGCGGTCACACACATATATGCACTGAATGCACAATGAAATGAATAAAAAAAAGTAGCAGTATTATAGTAGTTATATTCTTGTACATAGGGGCAGTATTATAGTAGATACAGTCTTGAACATAGGAGGCAGTATTATAGTAGTTATATTCTTGTACATAGGAGCAGTATTATAGTAGTTATTCTTGTACATAGGAGCAGTATTATAGTAGTTATATTCTTGTACATAGGGACAGTATTATAGTAGTTATATTCTTGGACATAGGAGTCAGTATTATAGTAGTTATATTCTTGTACATAGGAGCAGTATTATAGTAGTTATATTCTTGTACATAGGAGCAGTATTATAGTAGTTATATTCTTGTACATGGGGACAGTATTATAGTAGTTATATTCTTGTACATAGGAGCAGTATTATAGTAGTTATATTCTTGCACATAGGAGCAGTATTATAGTAGTTATATTCTTGTGCATAGGAGCAGTATTATAGTAGTTATATTCTTCTAAAGAGGGCGGTCACACCCATATATGCACTGAATGCACAATGAAATGAATAAAAAAAAGTAGCAGTATTATAGTAGTTATATTCTTGTACATAGGGGCAGTATTATAGTAGATACAGTCTTGAACATAGGAGGCAGTATTATAGTAGTAATATTCTTGTACATAGGAGCAGTATTATAGTAGTTATATTCTTGTACATAGGAGCAGTATTATAGTAGTTATATTCTTCTACATAGTAGCAGTATTATAGTAGTTATATTCTTGTACATAGGAGCAGTATTATATTAGTTATATTCTTGTATATAGGGGCAGTATTAGAGTAGTTATGTTCTTGCACATAGGAGCAGTATTATAGTAGTTATATTCTTGTACATAGGAGCAGTATTATAGTAGTTATATTCTTCTACATAGTAGCAGTATTATAGTAGTTATACTCTTGTACATAGGGGCAGTATTATAGTAGATACAGTCTTGGACATAGGAGGCAGTATTATAGTAGTTATATTCTTGTACATAGGAGCATTATTATAGTAGTTATTCTTGTACATAGGAGCAGTATTATAGTAGTTATATTCTTGTACATAGGGGCAGTATTATAGTAGATACAGTCTTGGACATAGGAGGCAGTATTATAGTAGTTATATTCTTGTACATAGGAGCAGTATTATAGTAGTTATATTCTTGTACATAGGAGCAGTATTATAGTAGTTATATTCTTGTACATGGGGACAGTATTATAGTAGTTATATTCTTGTACATAGGAGCAGTATTATAGTAGTTATATTCTTGTACATAGGAGCAGTATTATAGTAGTTATATTCTTGTACATAGGGGCAGTATTATAGTAGTTATATTCTTGTACATAGGAGCAGTATTATAGTAGTTATTCTTGTACATAGGAGCAGTATTATAGTAGTTATATTCTTGTACATAGGAGCAGTATTATAGTAGTTATATTCTTGTACATAGAGGGCAGTATTATAGTAGTTATATTCTTGTACATAGGAGCAGTATTATAGTAGTTATATTCTTCTACATAGTAGCAGTATTATAGTAGTTATATTCTTGTACATAGGGAGCAGTATTATAGCAGTTATAGTCTTGTACATAGAATGTACTGTCTTCCAACTGAGACCTCTTCTCAGGCATTCTGCTGTAATCTATCGGTTTGCCTGGCAACAACTGTTCCTCCTATTCTCTACACTACCACCTTAGGGGAATACTTGCATTACATAATCCTCATCAATGAGATCCGGTCTTCCTGAGTAAATGACTGTCTTTCTACTTGCTCTCCATTCTGGCAAAATTATAAGATTTCTGAATGAAGCACTCCCTTTTATAATTTTGAATTGCTTTTGGCGAACCCATCAATGAGTTGATTGTAGTGACCAAAAGGACACAGACACAGGCCCAGGCAGCCCCTCATTCCCACTTCCCCACATGGGGGTCTCTATTATAAATATAACCCTGACTAAAGTTGGAGGAAATCAAGAGTTAGTGCAAGACCAATACTATCAATAATACCGCTATAAAGGGTTAAATAATAATGCCATGCTATGATCGCATAGTACCCCATCACTTTTACCCAGTGATGCCGTACTGATTATTACCGAACACAAAATTTGCCAAGACCAATATTACAATATTAATAATACCACCTGAGCACACCCACATATTATCAGCAAATACAGTAGTAATAACACCACCATAACTGATCATGAGCAAAAACTACTATAGTAAGACTGATATTACCACCATACAGTTGCCATATACTGGTGACGTTCTCATTGATTGTGATTGTTCATTTTCCCTTTTGTTTTCCATTTGGCCCAGATTGCCATGATTACTTCTTCCGTTCATATGTCGTCCCTGCATGAATGTGACACACAGACATCTTATTACTTTTCCAGCCCGCTCTTCACATTCTTCCGGGTCTGCATAAACCACATAGTGATGTAACCAGTGCTGTAGATAGTAATAAAGCCCCTGCAGCGTTTCAGCATAGTGATAATGCCCCTTATGCCTCCTTATAGTTTTATAGCCCCCCCCATGGGTATAATGTCCCCTCTGTGCCTCCCTGTAATAATATTGCCCCTTTATGCCTCCTTATGATAATGCCTCCCATTGTGCCTCTCTTTATTGCTGACCACCTACATTGTGGCTCATTATAATAATGACCCCCTATTGTACCTCCTTTTAAAAATCACTCCCCCTGTCCATTCTCTGCGCCTGCCATAGGATAAAAACAAAAACTAATATTCATCTCACCCTACTCATTCCAAGTGGTGACGCGCTCCTCCACTGCCGACTGCGAGCCGGTGTTGGCAGTGCCATGAAGTCCTGTAAATCATCACATGTCTATCGGCCCCTGCCTGGTGCTGGCCTCTTGTAAGGCCCGAGTAAGTGTTGGAGAATGGAGCCGACGGTTCTCTGCTCCGCTACATTTGTTGACATTTGGTCCCACTTCCAAGCTTCTTTTTTCTAATCCAGACCTCCAAACCTGTAGCATTCACACTGATACAGTGACTTTCCTCCCCCCTGCAGCCACCACTTGAGGACGCTTAGGAGTTTCCTGCATCATTGAGTCTAATGTCCAGACACCTCTACGTATATCAGTCTAAGGCTAGTTTCACACTTGCGCCTTTTTGCGCAGTGTATCGAGCGCACATGAAACGCATGTCAAAAGTGCATGCAAACGCTTGTAAACGCTGCGTTTTTTTGTAGCATTATTGTGCGCATTACGACAAAAAAAATCGCAGCGTTTTTATGCGTTTTCATTTTTTATGCGCAATGGTGTCACTTCACAGGAGGAAAAATCCTTGAAAAATTCTTTCAACACTCTCCACCAATGGGACAGAAGTGGGCGTGTCTTATGGAAATTCTTTATATAGACCCTGTTTATAGCTGAATTCTTCACATTTGCTTGCATTTGCCTTGTGAAACATGGATATGCGCTGGAAGAGTTTTTACTTTGGCTTGGATCTGGACATGAGGACGGCTCAGGCTTATGCAGTTGCTTGCCATGAACAGAGGGAGAGATAGAGAGAGGCAGCGAAGACGGCAGCAGCGGCGTTTGTGGATACATCCCATTATTGAACTCCGGGAGAGCCGTGTAGTGTACCACACCCTCTACAGCGAGCTCCAGGCAAACCCGGAGAAATTTACGGATTATACCCGGATGTCCCAAGAAACCTTTAACTATTTGCTTGGTCGGGTCCAAGAAGTCATCCGGAGACAGGACACGCAGCTCCGGCGTGCGATTCCTCCTGAGGAACGACTCCTGGTCACATTATGGTAGGTAGTTTTGCAAAACCAATGCCTACCTAATTTTCTTTGTTGTGTGACATGTACTCTTCCAAATCTGCCAGAATTATAGTTCTGCCATCTAGTTAACAAAAGGCTGCGGTAATTTTTTTATGGCATGTATTGAACAAAAGGCTGCAGATATATTTTTCTTTTTTATTGAATTTTAGGTGTGTACAAAAATCCCTATACACAAATATTAACTTTTTTTTTTCTTTGTGTCACAGATTCCTGGCTACTGGAGAAACCCTCTCTTCATTGCAGTTCCAGTAACGTATTGGAATCTCCACGTTGTCTGGAATTGTAGCGGACACCTGCCGGGCTTTGTGGAACGTTCTTTGTCCCGAATTCATGCCCATGCCAACCGCAGAAAAGTGGTTGGAAATCGCCGAAAGATTCTGGACTGTCTGCAATTTCCCTAACTGTTTGGGAGCGGTGGATGGGAAACACATCTGGAATATCAAGCCCAAAAGAACTGGCTCTGAGTACTACAACTATAAAAAGTACTTTTCTACTGTACTGATGGCCATTGCGGATGCAGACTGTAAGTTTATTGCAGTGGACATTGGGGCATTTGGTCGTGGGAATGACTCCCAGGCTTTTAAGAACTCGGGCATGGGCAAGAGGTTGTATGGCAACCAGTTCAATTTCCCCATGCCACAGCCTCTTCCGAACACCGAAGGTCCGCCACAGCCATTTGTAATGGTTGGTGATGAAGCGTTCCAGATGTGCCAAAACCTGCTCAAGCCCTACTCCAGCCGGGACTTGGACCACAACAAAAGAATTTTTAATTACAGGCTCACCAGGGCCAGAAGAACAGTAGAGTGTGCATTTGGTATACTTGTATCTAGATGGCGCATTCTTGGCACAGCCATTAATCTGAAACTGGAAACAGTGGATGAGGTGGTGAAGGCCTGTGTCGTTCTACATAATTTTGTAATAGCCAGAGAGCACCTGAACTTAGATCTTGATGATGTCGCTCCTAAGCCATTGCCTGAATTTACTCAGCACCCTCTCAGGTCATCCGTTGAAGTTGGCCAAATGAGGGACCAATATGTGGCCTACTTCAACTCAGATGTAGGACAGGTGGAATGGCAAAATGGTGTAAAAAAATTGTCTTGTTGGTATGTTAATAAAAAAAAACACTTTTGATACGAGTACTGAGTGCATTCTGTGTTTTTACACTCCCAATACTATTAGCAAGTATCCAGGTGTATCAGTGAATTTATGATGCTGTGTTTTGTGCCTCATGAATTCACTAATACTCCTGAGTAGGTGACTATACATACACACACAAGTTGTATTACCTTTACAGTGTGTGTTCAATTAACAGCGACTGTGGAGATAATACAACTAATATTTGTGTCACATGGGGCGATTTTACAAATAGTGATTTTTGGATTCACTGGCATACTTCACTTTTTATGCCACCGAAACCTGTGACTATAAATATTATTTAGAAAAAAAGACAAACATTGAGCTTGGTTTGATTTGGTTCACATGCAGCATATAAATGCATGTTCAACATGGCCAAACTGCATACAAAAACCTACAAAAGACAAAATGAAAAAAAAACGCTGCTATAAATAAATAAGTAAAAAGCAAAAGTGCATTTAAATCATACAGACTTCTTAGTAATACTGTATTTGATCAAACATAGCATAAAAGCCGTCCCACCATCGACAAGGTGACTGTGGTCGGGGCGGTCCCACACGGTCTAGTATTAATAACCTTATGTGTCAAAGTTGACATCTGTGTGAATAAGGGCAGACAAGGACCGGGTCCCAACCACTAGGACACCAGTTGGGGGAAGTCATTAAATACAATTTCCAGCTCAAATTGTAGTATCAGCACTGTGGCTTGGATTTTGAAAGCACACTGGCAAAATACCCAGCCCTGGTGTCATGCTGAAGTGACGAATACTTTACAAATGTATCACACATGGGCAGGAGAATACACATTAAACTGCAGCATCACTACACTGTTCTTCAAATATATGGAGAGTTAAGCAGCGCTGCAGGTCCAAACTCCTGTGTATTCACCTGCAGAGGTGTGATAGTGATGATGATACAAGGTCAGGGTATTTGTGAAGTATATATAACATTTATTTTCACCATCATTAATCAGTTTCTTCAACACACATGTAATAGAGTATGTGGTTAATTACAAGGTATATCTACAGTTCCTTGCCTTATCTCTAATAGTTAAATTATGATGGTACAAAATAGGCAAGGTAACAACAGATATGCCTTGCACTCAACACCATCCTCTATGCCAGGGTTTCCAAAATCTAGTCCTAAATATCCACCAACAGATCATGTTTTAAGGATTTATTTTTTTTTTTTCCTCAGGTGATGCAGTTATCAGCAGAGTAATGGAATTACTTAAAACATGATTTGTTTGTGGGCCTTGAAGACTGGAGTTGGGGAACCCTGCTCAATTCAGTCTGTGCAATACACCAGATATCTCCGTTACTGATGTTTCTTGTGTCAGTCTAGAACTAAATTGTTGTAAAAATAAAAAAAAAACAAACAATCTACATGACTTGTCTTTTCCACAGCAGTCTCTACATTCTTGGAGTATTGCACAGACTGGATCCAGCAGGGTTCCCCAAACAAAGTCCTCAAGGTCCACCAACAGATCATATTGTAAGGAAATCCATATCTCCGTTGATAACGGCTTCACAAGAGCAAAAAAAAGGAATTCCATACAACATGATCTGTTGGTGGCCCTTGAGGACTGGAGTTGGGGAACCCTGCTGGATCCAGTCTGTGCAATATTATAAGAATGTAGAGACTGCTGTGGAAAAGAAAAGTCATATAGATTGGTTGTTTTGACAACACATATCTCCAAGACTGACACAAGAATCTCCAAGACTGACACAAGAATCTCCAAGACTGACACAAGAATCTCCAAGACTGACACAAGAAACATGTCTCAGTAATGGAGATATCTGGTGGCAAAAACGCTAAGTGTACGGCGCAGTGTGTGTACGGCGCAGTGTGTGTACGGCGCAGTGTGTGTACGGCGCAGTGTGTGTAGTCGGCGATTGACACAGTAACCAATCCAAATATTTTGAAAGCAGAATTGCACATATATTTTTACAAAAAAAAAAAAAAATGATTTTATTAGGAATGACATTTGGGGAAAGATTGGGATACTTTGGGTGTGTGGAGAGACGAGGAACGGCTGGAGGTTGAGGAAGGGGTTCTAGGAGAAGGGGCGACAAAAGTACTGGGGGAAGGGAGCTCTGGAATGGACATGGAGGCAGGTTGAGACACATTAGGAGGAGAGGGTGGATGGACGAACACATTTTTTTTTTCCCTTTTCTTTGACGCAGGAGTATCCTGCCTGGACCGACTTCCACCGTGTGACTGCCTTACTTTGCTCGACCGCTTGGAGATGGTGGACCGTGGCGTTGACCTGTAAAATATCGAATACGGGTCACCACTCTGCTACTCTGTGATGGTGGTGCTCCTAGAAGTGGCAGTGGCGGTGCTCCTATAAGGGGACAAAGTTGTGTCAGTGCTCATAGAAGTGGCGGCGGGGGATGTCATACGAGGAGACGAAATCGTGTCGGTGCTCAAAGAAGTGGCAGTGATCCTTGGAGATGTAGTCATGTCGGTGATCTGAGCAGAAGTTCTGGCGGTGCAGCTCCTTTGATGAGGAGTGCTGGCGGTGCAGCTCCTTTGATGAGGAGTGCTGGCGGTGCAGCTCCTTTGATGAGGAGTGCTGGCGGTGCAGCTCCTTTGATGAGGAGTGCTGGCGGTGCAGCTCCTTTGATGAGGAGTGCTGGCGGTGCAGCTCCTTTGATGAGGAGTGCTGGCGGTGCAGCTCCTTTGATGAGGAGTGCTGGCGGTGCAGCTCCTTTGATGAGGAGTGCTGGCGGTGCAGCTCTTTTGATGTTGACTGCTGGCGGTGCAGCTCCTTTGATGTTGACTGGTGGTGTCGGTGGCCCAAGCAGGTTCTGTGGTAGTTTTGCTCCAAGCAGGTGGTGCTGTGGCGGTGGTGGTGCTCCATACAGGAGCAGCGCTTGCCATAGTGGTGGTGGCGAAGGAGTGTCCAGCAGCACTCAGACTTGGGGTGGTGTAGTGGTGTCCGGCTTCACTGGGAATGCAGCAGAAGTCGGTAGGGAGGTGTAGCGAGTCAATGGTGGCACTGTTGGAAATGACACCACTGACTGCTGCACATACCGATTCTGCTGCATAGCCTGCAAGTGAGCAGTGTTGCAGGCCTGTAACACACTCAGCTGTTTCTCAGGACTATGGTGTTCCGCCATGCCCTGTTCAATTTTACTGAAAAAATCGTGCGCCGGTCTGAGGTTGGCCTCCAGACAGTCAAGGCGCTGGTCGACAGAGTGGAAGCGGTGTTCCATGTGGTTAAAACCACGTTCTATCAGGGAAAAACCGCTTTCCATTCTGGCGGACAGCGCCTTGAGGCTGGACTGAAAGGCCTCGCTCAAGTGCATGAACTCGGGCATGACAGGCCTGTCCGAGGCCCTCTGCCGCTGGCTGCATAACCAGTGACAGAGACCTGGGACAGGGGAACACCCGATGGACCAGCTTCCTGGTCACCAGCTGTCTGTGTTGCTGACCTGCAAGATGCTTCCTGGCTGTCGGATGGCTGGGACGGGTCCGAGGTCAATGGATGAAGAACCGCTCCCGGGACAGGTTGCAGGGTGCTGCTCCAAGTGCTGTGGAAAGAAAGGGAAAACATTAGTATCATGCATTAACAAGAAGAATCAGCTGTGGAATAGAAAAGCACATAGTAATAAAAAAAAAAAATACTTAGGGTATGTGCACACGCTGCGGATTCCGCTGCGTTTCCGCAGCGTCTTTGGCCGCTGCGGACCCGCAGCAGTTTTAGCTGCGGTGTACAGTACCATTCAAATGAATGGAAAAAAAAAACGCTGTGTAGACGTTGCGGAAAAATCAGCGCGGATTTGCTGCGGTTTTGAAACCGCAGAAAGAAGTGACATGTCAATTCTTTCTGCGGAATCCGCAGCGGGTTCCTATCTCCACCATTGTGGAGATGGTTAATCCGCAGGACCAAACCGCAGTCAAAACCGCAGATAATCCGCAGGTCTTTTGACCTGCGGTTTATCTGCGGTTCTTGCAAAATCCGTGCGGTTTAATCCGCAGCGGATTCCGCAGCGTCTGCACACACCCTTACGCTCTGCTGGCAAGGACAGGTCTCAGGAAAGCCAACTCGCGATGATAGCGGTACTTTCTTCTGCGCCTTGCCTCTGAACCACTGCGAACCTGTCCCTCAGTACGAACATCAGTGTTGAAGCGGTCCTTCATCGAGCGCCAACGTGTGCGGATTTTGTTCACTGTTGGGAAAAAAAGAAAAAACATTAGACAATGCACTGAAGGCAACATAATTATCAGCACACACACCTGATAGAACTTTGCAAACAGTCAATGCGGCAGCACAAAAAAATTCTATACACAATGCAGTCACTGTTGATCCTGAGGACACTGTTATGTTTCCTGCTAGAATATATGTAGCAGCCAAAACAGTATCATCAGGAGCAAGAGTAAAAACAGGATCAAGACAGCAGTTCAATACAAAAAGCAATCACTGTTTTCCAGAAGGCATTGGTGTGTTTGATGCAAGAATATATCTTGCCACAAACACACCAGCACCATCAGGACCATAAATCAATGCAGCTTCAAGACAGCAGTTCAATACACAAAGCATCACTGTTTTCCTGAAGGCATTGGTGTGTTTGATGCAAGACTATATCTTGCCACAAACACACCAGGACCATAAATCAATGCAGCTTAAAGACAGCAGTTCAATACACAAAGCAATCACTGTTTTCCAGAAGGTATTGGTGTGTTTGATGCAAGAATATATCTTGCCACAAACACACCAGCACCATCAGGACCAAAAATCAATGCAGCTTCAAGACAGCAGTTCAATACACAAAGCAATCACTGTTTTCCTGAAGGCATTGGTGTGTTTGATGCAAGAATATCCAAGAAGTATCATTTCTCCTTGCGGAGAATGACATGCTAAGCATGTCGAGGTGAGGAGACTTAAAGCCGCAATGCTCCTCTGGGAAATATGCCAATTATGCAAATTGTCTCTTCAGAGAGGAAGAGGACTAGAACTCTAGTGCCACCTATTGGAGGTAGCAATCCTAAAAGTCAATGTTGACCCTTTAACGAGCCTACACTAGAGTTCTAGTCCTCTTCCTCTCTGAAGAGACAATTTGCATAATTAGCATATTTCCCAGAGGAGCATTGCGGCTTTAAGTCTCCTCACCTCGACATGCTTAGCATGTCATTCTCCGCAAGGAGAAATGATACTTCTTGGATATCGGTCAGACGCCTCTCTCACAGCCAAACCAGATCTCCCACTTTGCACTGATGAGGGGCAGTACCCCGAAACACAGTGTCTGCAAATGGAGATTCTGGTTTGGCTTTTATCCTAAGTCATGTAACTAGGCTCGTTAAAGGGTCAACATTGACTTTTAGGATTGCTACCTCCAATAGGTGGCACTAGAGATGCAAGAATATATCTTGCCACAAACACACCAGCACCATCAGGACCATAAATCAATGCAGCTTCAAGACAGCAGTTCAATACACAAAGCAATCACTGTTTTCCTGAAGGCATTGGTGTGTTTGATGCAAGAATATATTTTGCCACAAACACACCAGCACCATCTGGACCAAAAATCAATGCAGTATCACAGAGCCCTTTTGGAAGCTGCAGAGGCGCTGTCCCAGCCATCCATCATCGCTGCGGCCACCTCATTCCAGAGCTGCAGGGTCACCACTGTATCTTGGTTCTGCTGGTCACAGCTGTCCCACAACGGGATACGTTCCTCAACAAGGCGGATCAGGTGCTCGCTGTCGATGTACACTTCTTCGTCATCCTGTTGTGGAACCTAGTGTTAGGGTTGGCGGAACACACCAAATTCTAAAATAGTAGTAGGTGCGTTCGCAGCCCGGGGTCCACCGTGCAGAGGTGGTACACTGCTGCTAAGTAATGGCGGAAGAATTAAGCGGTGTGAAACCAGTCACACGTGGGTTACGTCACCCAATGTGAACAGGGGCGAACTCTGTTAATGCACAGAGCCGCACAACCGCTGAACGTAGATGCCGGAGCCTGATAAGCTCACAGAGCCCGGCCAAAAGAGCACACAGTGTACGGCCACAGAACTCTACCCTAAGGACACGGGGTTAGAGTCCTTCTAGGCCCTCTGAACGCACGGCGTCACTGCCGTGAACGCCGCTATAGACGCTGGCTATGGAGCACGTGCACTGAGGCGTGCCGAGTCCCTGGTGAGGACTGATGTCTGACTCCACCTCTGTCCTACCTACGCCTGGGCGCTAGCAGGCTAGGCTGCACAACACATGCGTACCCAGGGTAAGGGTTTCTTAATGAGTCATTCACCAGAGACATTCATGCGTGCATACATCACTCACTCCACATAGTCTGTAAACACAGTCTTATCCTAGCGCATGGCCGAGAGGCCATGCAAACCTTTTATAGCCGCGAGCGTCCGGGACCTTCCTGGCTTCTCGAATGGGCCAATCCGAACAGGAGCAGGACCTGAGCACGTGACCTTCGATCTCCAATGGGAGATCACTCCTCGGGCATGCTCAGTGGCCCGACATGGGGACTTAGTCCCTGGAGAATCTCGCTGCTGAGCAGCATGTATTGTCATAGCTGCGCCAGAGGTAGCAGCAGAAAGCAAACCCACGGAACTGGTCTGGGCAGAGCGACTGGACCGATGAGTTTGCTGAGCAACCTCCTCTGTGGCTGGAGAGGAATGGGAGACCGCTAGATGTAAGGCTTGGGATTCTCGCTGTGCAGCGACATAAATCTGATGCCTAACACCAAAAAAAAAAAAAAAAAAAAAAAAATTAGAATGTTTGGAGAATGAAAAAGAAAAACAGAGAATAAGCAAGATAAAAAAAGGAAAGACTATATACTAACCTTGCTGCTCCTGCACTTCACCTTCACTGTCTGATGTCTGTACAAGAGAAAAAAAAATTAAAACACATTTCTAGAGGCAGTTAAACTTACCCAAAGGCAGCAACATCATCAGCTTGGGCCAGTTCATGGCAAATAGGCCGATCCAGAAGAAGACATGCTGAAATTTAAACAAAAAATACATTAGAACATTATAAAATTGTACAGGACACACAGACATTATGTTGAAGAATACTCACATTTTGGCTTCTGAAGCTTGAATCCACAGTTGGAAGGCTGTCTTGTCTCTTCAAGGCTGTCTGTAGAGTATTGGTCTGGCCCTGAAGACACCTTCTTTTATCTAGACTCCTCTCAAACAATGTTGCTTGTTTAGGGGAAGGTTTAGACAAGTGTCTAGACATTGTTTACTGAAATTGCGTGCGCGCACAAAGCGCTGACGTGCGTGCATCCAAGCGCACGTCAGCGACCCCATAGACTGTAATGCTATTTTTGGGTGCACACCGTGCGCGCGCGATTTTTTTAACGATGTAGGCGGAACAAAAAATGCAACATGTAGCGTACGGCGCGTCTGGGCGCACACCTGTAAAATGCGCAGCGCACACTAAACACTGATGAGCGCGTGCAATCGCAAGACCCTGCGACCACCATGTTAGAGATAGGGGAACATTGCGCGTGCGCCTGATAGCGCACGATGCGCTGCGCGATAAAACGCTAGTGTGAAACCAGCCTTAGAGGGTTATTCCCATCTTCGTAGATGGGTATTATCAGACAGGGCTTGTAAATACAAACAACTTGGTAAATTTCCACTTTTTAAAACCTTCAACCATTCTTGAGATATTAACATTTTTTCTCTTGTTCACTCATTGTCATAGAGACCGACCACCGCTGCTAGATCGCAAAACATGTACAGTGCATGCGCAGCGCTTACAAGCTCTCCTCTACTAAGTTGGTAATCAGTTTTGAAGCTAGTCAGGGTCGCTGGAGCACGCCGTAGCCTCCTAATCTCCTGTCTTCAGCGCTTGCAAGCTAGACGGCAGTGGTGGTCAGTCTACTAGGCAACGAGCCATAAACAAAAGAAAAGAACAAGTGTTAATATCTCAAGAACGGTTGCAAATTTTAAAAAGCAGTAAATTGCAAAAGTGCTTGTATTTACAAGCTCTATCCAATAATATCTGTCTATCTATCAAGATGGGAATCCTTTAAATCTACGTTGTGTAGGGGATTTGGAGCTCTGTGTCAGAAAACCTGATAAGGAAAAGATTCATTAAAAGATGAATCAAGACAAATCTGACCCGACTTAATTTAGAAAAAAGGAGTGGTCATTAGTTTTAATGTTACTAATATCACAGATGTTAGCTCTTCAGCCCCCCCAACTCTTATTAGCCCCCAATCCCCTCCATTGATTTTCCTACTTGCTTCATCCTCCCCTTCGTTCCTATTGCAGAGCTGGATTTGTAGGTCACTTTAAACATTTTCTGCCGCTAATAGCTGGAGAGGAATTAGTTGCCAGCAAACAAGGTAAAGCATATGCACAAAAAGCCTGTGATTGCTTGTTAATAAATCACCCTAATGATCATATACAAAATGGCGAAATAAAAGTAGCACTGATGCGGAAAATAAAAGCTCATCAGATCGAGCGCCCATATGTGCCGAGTAACCGCGCTGCTTTGTCAACATCGCTCTGATCTATCTCCTTTGATTTTGTCGAGTTAGGAATAGCAGACTGGTAAAGTGCACCCCTGAACCGCCTCCATGCTCGGGGCCGAGGTCATACGAGCAGGTATTAATCTTGCTGTCTGTCCTGGGACGCTCTCGCTGCGTGCTCTGCACTCACTCAGTGACCTTATCGAATCGTTCGCTTTCACGTATCATCCTCTCGGTGCAGTTTTTTTGTTTCTAAAAGACGGCGACTTTACACGTGCAAAGTCCCAGCGATGTTACAGTCATCTGATTCCAGTGCTATAAATGTTCTAAGGACGACGAGACGAGAAATCCGTCACATGTACTGTATATACACGGTATGTGCTGTGCCGACATTGTCAGGAGGGAGCACGCGGCGCGCTAAGAAGGACCCGTCACCAACTCAAAAAAGGGCAGAGATCTTATTTTATTCCCGCTGCTCCCATTATTATTCTTTTTTTCTGTTTGATTTTTTATTATCCACAATACGATTCCAGTGATATGGGCCTTTTACTTGAAGCTAATTTTTTTATGGTCTTTACCAGGGGGATAAGACTCACACAATTCTCTGAGGGGGCTTGTCTTTACATTGTTTTCCATAATTACTTTGGTAAAAACCATTAAAAAAGCACTAAATTATATAATTATATATAAAAACACAGAATAATCTGGAGTAGTGAAAATCAAATAAGACCAACCTCAGTTGTGACACAGATCGCTCATACTGTATATGGTGTCCTGTACAGGAGCTGTATGAGTTCCCCATTCTTCTATTTGACTCCCCCATGGTGTCCGGTTCAGGTGCTGTATGTGGTCTCCGTACATCTTTATGATTTCCTCATTGAGTACTGTACAGGTTATGTATGTGTTCCCCATACTTCTGTATGAGTTGTCTGTAGTGTCATGTACAGGTGCTGTATGTCGTCCCCTTACTTCTGTATAAGTTCCTTGTGGGATTCTCTGTGAGTTCCCCAAGCTTCTCTATGACGTCCCCGTGGTGTCCTGTACAGGTGCTGTATGAGTTCCCCATACTTCTGTATGATTCCCCCCGTGGTGTCCTGTACAGGTGCTGTATGAGTTCCCCATACTTCTGTATGATTCCCCCGTGGTGTCCTGTACAGGTGCTGTATGAGTTCCCCATACTTCTGTATGACTCCCCCATGGTGTCCTGTACAGGTGCTGTATGAGTTCCCCATACTTCTGTATGACTCCCCCTTGGTGTCCGGTACAGGAGCTGTATGAGTTCCCCATACTTCTGTATGAGTTCACCATGGTGTCCTGTACAGGAGCTGTATGAGTTCCCCATACTTCTGTATGAGTTCCCCATGGTGTCCTGTACAGGTGCTGTATGAGTTCCCCATACTTCTGTATGAGTTCCCCATGGTGTCCTGTACAGGTGCTGTATGAGATCCCCATACTTCTGTATGACTCCCCCATGGTGTCCTGTATAGGAGCTGTATGAGTTCCCCGTACTTCTGTATGAGTTTCTCATGGTGTCCTGTACAGGAGCTGTATGAGATCCCCATACTTCTGTATGAGTTCCTCATGGTGTCCTGTACAGGAGCTGTATGAGTTCCCCATACTTCTGTATGACTCCCACGTGGTGTCCTGTACAGGTGCTGTATGAGTTCCTCATACTTCTGTATGACTCCCCCATGGAGTCCTGTACTGGTGCTGTATGAGTTCCCCGTACTTCTGTATGACTCCCCCATGGTGTCCTGTACAGGTGCTGTATGAGTTCCCCGTACTTCTGTATGAGTTTCTCATGGTGTCCTGTACAGGAGCTGTATGAGATCCCCATACTTCTGTATGAGTTCCTCATGGTGTCCTGTACAGGAGCTGTATGAGTTCCCCATACTTCTGTATGAGTTCCCCATGGTGTCCTGTACAGGTGCTGTATGAGTTCCCCATATTTCTGTATGACTCCCCCATGGAGTCCTGCACAGGTGCTGTATGAGTTCCCCGTACTTCTGTATGACTCCCCCATGGTGTCCTGTACAGGTGCTGTATGAGTTCCCCATACTTCTGTATGACTCCCCCATGGTGTCCTGTACAGGTGCTGTATGAGATCCCCATACTTCTGTATGACTCCCCCATGGTGTCCTGTACAGGAGCTGTATGAGTTCCCCGTACTTCTGTATGAGTTCCCCATGGTGACCTGTGCAGGTGTTGTATGAGTTCCCTGTACTTCTGTATGACTCCCCCATGGTGTCCTGTACAGGTGCTGTATGATTTCCCCATACTTCTGTATGAATCCCCCATGGTGTCCTGTACAGGAGCTGTATGAGTTCCCCGTACTTCTGTATGACTCCCCCATGGTGTCCTGTACAGGTGCTGTATGATTTCCCCATACTTCTGTATGACTCCCCCATGGTGTCCTGTGCAGGAGCTGTATGAGATCCCCATACTTCTGTATGGAGTTCCCCATGGTGTCCTGTACAGGTGCTGTATGAGTTCCCCATACTTCTGTATGACTCCCCCATGGTGTCCTGTACAGGTGCTGTATGAGTTCCCCATACTTCTGTATGACTCCCCCATGGTGTCCTGTGCAGGTGCTGTATGAGTTCCCCGTACTTCTGTATGACTCTCCCATGGTGTCCTGTACAGGTGCTGTATGAGTTCCCCATACTTCTGTATGACTCCCCCATGGTGTCCTGTACAGGAGCTGTATGAGTTCCCCGTACTTCTGTATGAGTTCCCCATGGTGTCCTGTACAGGAGCTGTATGAGTTCCCCATACTTCTGTATGACTCCCCCATGGTGTCCTGTACAGGAGCTGTATGAGTTCCCCATACTTCTGTATGAGTTCCCCATGGTGTCCTGTACAGGAGCTGTATGAGTTCTCCGTACTTCTGTATGAGTTCCCCATGGTGTCCTGTACAGGAGCTGTATGAGTTCCCCATACTTCTGTATGACTACCCCATGGTGTCCTGTACAGGAGCTGTATGAGTTCCCCATACTTCTGTATGACTCCCCCATGGTGTCCTGTACAGGAGCTGTATGAGTTCCCCATACTTCTGTATGACTCCCCCATGGTGTCCTGCACAGGAGCTGTATGAGTTCCCCATACTTCTGTATGAATCCCCAATGGTGTCCTGTACAGGAGCTGTATGAGTTCCCCATACTTCTGTATGACTCCCCCATGGTGTCCAGTACAGGATCTGTATGAGTTCCCCATTCTTCTGTATGAGTTCCCCATGATTTCCTGTGCAGGAGCTGTATGAGTTCCCCATACTTCTGTATGACTCCCCCATGGTGTCCTGTACAGAAGCTGTATGAGTTCGCCATACTTCTGTATGAGTTCCCCATGGTGTCCTGTACAGGAGCTGTATGAGTTCCCCATACTTCTGTATGACACCCCCATGGTGTCCTGTACAGGTACTGTATGAGTTCCCCGTACTTCTGTATGAGTTCCCCATGGTGTCCTGTACAGGAGCTGTATGAGTTCTCCATACTTCTGTATGACTCCCCCATGGTGTCCTGTACAGGTACTGTATGAGTTCCCGATACTTCTGTATGAGTTCCCCATGGTGTCCTGTACAAGTGCTGTATGAGTTCCCCATACTTCTGTATGACTCCCCCATGGTGTCCTGTACAGGAGCTGTATGAGTTCCCCATACTTCTGTATGAGTTCCCCATGGTGTCCTGTACAGGAGCTGTATGAGTTCTCCGTACTTCTGTATGACTCCCCCATGGTGTCCTGTACAGGAGCTGTATGAGTTCCCCGTACTTCTGTATGACTCCCCCATGGTGTCCTGTACAGTAGTTGTATGAGTTCCCCATACTTCTGTATGAGTTCCCCATGGTGTCCTGTACAGGTGCTGTATGAGTTCTTCATACTTCTGTATGACTCCCCCATGGTGTCCTGTACAGGTGCTGTATGAGTTCCCCATACTTCTGTATGAGTTCCCCATGGTGTCCTGTACAGGTGCTGTATGAGTTCCCCATACTTCTGTATGAGTTCCCCATACTTCTGTATGAGTTCCCCATGGTGTCCTGCACAGGAGCTGTATGAGTTCTCCATTCTTCTGTATGACTCCCCCATGGTGTCCTGTACAGGTGCTGTATGAGTTCCCCATACTTCTGTATGACTCCCCCATGGTGTCCTGTACAGGAGCTGTATGAGTTCCCCATGGTGTCCTGTACAGGAGCTGTATGAGTTCTGTGGCGAACAGCCCACGGCCGTTCGTCCACTTACGGAGGCGACTAACGGGGGTCCTGCTGCCACCAAAACGCGACGGACAGCGGACCCTGTGTCACCACTATGTCACAGTCCCACCACTGACACGGGTGTATCAGCGGACGGAGGGACGAGACACAATGCCGGCACACGGCTATCACAGGCGCAGTGGGGCTTATCTTAGTTATCCCACCACTGGCACCATGTGACAAAAATATCCAGCAAGTTAATCTCGCTCTACAATTTGCCACACGGGGAGTTTAATTTGGATGCCCCACCACTGCTATCAATCTTCCAAGTACTGCGGGGATTTATGTATATCCCACTTTCTCAGTTCCACTTTGGAACTTGCAGCTCTCTGGCGCCCCCCTTACCCTCAGGTCAGTCAGGGAACTGCACCTAGGATAATTGGTCGCCGGACGGGCTGCCTGTTGTGAACCGGCAATTAGGCTTCTGCAGTAAGGGAGTTATGAATGCTGGTGCCGCAGACCCTCATTCAGCTATATAAGACCCTTCTAGACTGCCAGCAAGCCGCAATAGCCGTACACAACGCGCTGCCACCAGTCACGGTTACTTAATTCACAGTGTTAAATTAAGAGGGTCCGTGGCAAACCCCTTGAATTAGTAGCGATTATCTATCAAAGGCGTATAGTTCGAGTCTCAGAGCATAGAGACAGATCTAAATAATTATTTCATTTATTTTCCGAAAGAGGACAGTGATTACAGATAAAAGTTGCTATAAAATTGAGACATAAAATGTGTACAGTACAGGTATAAAATAAAAGTGGAGAAAACAAAGAGAGTACACTCACAGTTCCATATTGTCCCTTAGGCAGACCATGCGGCTAAGGTGGGTGGAGGCAGAGCTGCACTTCTCCGCTCATCTGGGTCTTTCTAGCACGACGACTTGAGCTGTTCTGCCCTGGTTTTGTCCAGGAAATGCTTTATAGACTTGCTATGTGACATCACGGAGAGATGCATGCTGGGTTAATCCCACCTCTCCCTTTTGGATTTAGAATTACACTAGAAAACTTATACTAATCATAACTCCGTGGGGGCAGCCCGCAAAGACACATATAGGGCATCATTGGTTGTGATTTGTTGAGTACAATAATTCAAGACCAAATATGCAGTAGTTCTGATACACCGTTTAGCTGGAACACATATCTTAGGTTCTGAAAGGATTACGCTTCGCCAGAACCACGGCAGCGACGCTGTGACCGCCCGGATTACAAAAATGTGATTTTCATATCTCTAGGGTATTTGGTTCTTATGGTATAGTCTCTCATAGTTTTATTCGTTTCAATCAAAGAAGTTTTTCCCGCTCTGAAGAGGAGAGAAGGAAACAAATGGTTGTAACAGCAGGGGGGTCTCCTATTACTAGTGCGAACACAGGCTGTAGAGGAGGGGGGGTGGCACTGCTCTGTGTGTGTGTGAAGGGAGGAGGGATGAAGCTGCAGAGGTAGCAGCCTGGATTGTCATATCTGCCGGATCTTTCTGGAAAGTTACAACAGAAAACATCATATTTTGTGGACAAAACCCCATACCTCACAGACATTGTACATCACACCTCCCCCTTAAGAGGGCGCTAAGGAGGCATTACCTCTCGGTAATCGGCCATGCGCACCTCAGCGGGTTCGCCCCGGCGGGACAACCCATCGGCATTGCCGTTTTCACTGCCCTTCCTGTGTATTACAGTGAAGTCGTACTGTTGAAGGGCAAGGCTCCAGCGGTGCAACCTTCCATTGGTTCCGGACACTGTGTGCAACCAGCTCAGAGGGTTGTGGTCAGTTACCACCGTGAAGGCGTGCCCGTACAGGTAGGGCTGCAAACGTTGCAGTGCCCACACCATGGCCAGACACTCCTTCTCGATGGTCGAGTATGCCACTTCCCTCGGCAAAAGTTTCCGGCTCAGGTACAACACGGGGTGTTCTTGGTCCCCCGAGTCGACCTGGCTAAGCACAGCACCGAGGCCAAACTCGCTGGCGTCGGTCTGTACCAGAAACGGGCGACTGCTGTCGACTGCTCTCAACACTGGAGAGTTGCACAGGGCTGCTTTCAAAGCTTGGAAAGCCGCCTCACAGTCATCTGTCCAGTTGACTGTTTGGGGTAGCCTCTGCTTGGTGAGGTCAGTCAAGGGTTTGGCAAGGGCGCTATAGTCCTGTACGAACCGCCTATAGTACCCTGCAGTGCCCAAGAAGGACTTCACCTGTTTCTTGGTCCTGGGGGTGGGCCAGGACACGATTGCGTCCACTTTTTCTGGCTCCGGACTCATGGAACCCCCGCCTACCCGGTGCCCCAGGTAGTGGACCTTGCGCATGTCTATCTGGTACTTCCCCGGCTTGATGGTCAGGCCTGCCTGGTGAAGACGCTTGAGCACCTCCTGGAGGTGCTGAAGGTGTTCCTCCCAGGTGGAACTGAAGACGGCAATATCGTCTAAGTACACCACCGCGTACTCCTCCAGTCCCCGAAGCAGGTGGTTGACCATCCGCTGGAAAGTGGCAGGGGCATTCTTCATGCTGAAGGGCATGACCGTGGACTCGTACAGTCCAAAGGGGGTGATAAAGGCGGATTTCTCCTGCGCCTCAGGGCTCAGGGGAATCTGCCAGTATCCCCGACTCAAATCCATGATGGATATGTAGTTGGCGTTTGTCAACCGCTCGAGCAGATCCTCGATGCGCGGCATTGGGTGGGCATCAGAGGTTGTGATGGCGTTGAGCCCCCTTTAGTCCACGCAGAACCGGGTGGTTCGATCCTTTTTAGGCACGAGGACTACAGGTGAAGCCCACGCGCTTTTTGACCGTCGAATCACCCCCAGCCTTAACATCTCATCGATCTCTTGGCGCATGACTTGTTGCACCGTCTCAGAGATCCGATAGGGTGTTCGCCGTAATGGGGCCTGATTCCCGGTGTCCACCTCATGAACCGCTAACTCCGTCCTCCCCGGTTGGTAGGTGAACACGGGCCGGAAGAGTTTCAGGGTGGCCATCAACTGCAACCGCTGGGACACGGTGAGCGAACCACTTATCTCCATGTCCTCAATGGACCCATTGGCCTTGGCCTGGGCCAGCATGTCCAGGAGGGGATCTTCCTCCCCATCCTCTGGCAGATTGCAGACCGGTAGGACGCAAGCTTCACGTTCGTAGTGCGCCTTCAGCATGTTGACGTGAAAGGCCTTGCGCCTACCCCGAGCATGGTCAAGCGTGACCACGTAGGTGACCGGGTTGAGCTGTTGGTGGACGACGTACGGGCCTTCCCAGGCTGCCTGAAGCTTATCCGTTGGTACAGGGACCAGCACCCACACCTTTTGACCCACCTGGTAGGTCCGCTCCCGGGCGTTCTGGTCGTACCAGCGCTTCTGGTCAGCCTGAGCCTGCGTCATGTTGTCATGCACCAACTGCGTCAAGGTCTGCATCTTGTCACGGAAACGCATGACATAATCCACGATGGACACTTCTGTGGGGTTTGGCTCATCTTCCCAGGATTCTCTTATCAACCCAAGGGGTCCCCGGACTCGCCTGCCATACAGGAGCTCGAAGGGGGAGAACCCGGTCGAGGCCTGCGGAACTTCTCTGTAAGCGAACAGCAGGTGTGGGAGGTACCGCTCCCAGTCGCGCCCTTGGGTCTCAACCAGTATGCGGAGCATCTGTTTGAGGGTACCGTTGAAACGTTCACACAAACCATTAGTCTGTGGGTGATACGGACTCGATACCAGCTGCGTCACCTGCATTTTCTCACAGAGAGCCTCCATTAGGCGAGACATGAATTGGGGCCCTTGATCGATAAGCATCTCCCTGGGAAATCCTACTCTTGAAAAGATGGTCACCAGTGCGTCAGCCACCTTATCTGCCCTGGTTGAAGACAGAGCTACTGCCTCTGGGTACCAGGTAGCGTAGTCTACCACGGTGAGAATGTATCGCTTTCCGGAGCTGCTGGGGACGGACAGCGGTCCTACAATGTCCACCGCGATTCTCTGGAAAGGCTCCTCTATCACCGGCAAAGGAATAAGGGGAGCCTTAAGAGCAGGCCCCGCCTTACCCACTTTTTGACAGGTGGCGCAGGAGCGGCAGTAGTGTGTTACATCTGTCCCCATCTTGGGCCAATAGAAGTGTTGAGACAGCAGTGCCTTTGTTTTGCTGATCCCCAAGTGTCCAGCGAGTGGAATCTCATGGGTAATCCGCAACAACTCGGTTCTGAACTGATAGGGGACGACCAGCTGTCTTTCCCTCAACCACTCCTTTTTAGGATCTCCGGGTACTGTCTCCCGGTACAACCTTCCTCGTTCCCAGAACACCCTCTCCTTATCAGACTTGGAGGTGGGCGTCTCGGCGAGACCTCTCAATTTCTCCAGGCTGGCATCTGAGTGCAGAGCAGCCTGGAACTCCATGCTGGAGGCTGCCAGAAGTGACGTCAGGGTCCCCTCTTTACTGGGACCCTCTGGAACCGGCTCTGGGTTCACCTCTGGTTCAGTCTCTCCTGTAGCAGCAGAGGGTCCAGAAGACAGTGCGTTACCTGCGATCTGGGCACTCTGACTGCGTGTGACAGCTGCTATGTATGCTGTCTCCCTGGTGATTTCTACAGACCCACCAGCCGGTGCTGGCTTGGGCTCTACCTCCCCATCCACCCCCAACACTTCAGGAGCAGGGCTACTTATGGGCCAGTTACCTTCCTCGGTGGCACTGGTCAGCTGCATGGCATTACCTTCCTCATGGTCTCCATGCACCTCCCCATTCTCTTGAGCACCGTTGCTTACTCCTGCCAGGGGTTCCTCAGCCGTCTCACTCCGCAGAGTGAGGGGGCTGAGCACTTCGGTACCTGTGGACACATCTACCGCTTCAAAGAAAGGGTTAACGGGTTCAGTCGGCACAGATACATCAACCTCATCATCATCCTTCCTAGGGGAAGAATGGTTATCAGTTTGCTTTGGCACATTCACATCAGCATCATACCTGGGGAAAGAATGGTTGTTAGTTGCATCATTACTCATCAAGGCATTAGCAGGTAACACATTCAGTTTCCCGTCATCATCATCATCATCATCAGGGTTAACGTTACCCTTATTATCAGTTTGGGGAAGGGTGTCAGGGACGTAGTATGCAACCATCCGCCCCAAGTCAGTCCCCAATAAAACATCAGTGGGCAGGTTTTCAGACACTCCCACCTCCCTCAACCCGCTCCCAGCACCCCAATCGAGATAAACTCGTGCCACTGGCAAGGGACAACGGGTGCCTCCAATCCCGGTGACAGTCAGGGTTTTCCCCTCAACAAACTCTTCAGGGGCCGCCAGTCCAGGACAGATGAGGGTTCGTTCAGCCCCGGTGTCCTTGAGGCCTGTAGCAAGACGGGCCCCCACCTGAACAGGTTGAACGTTGTCGTCAGCCCTCCCAACCACACCTCCCACCAAAAGAACAGAGGCGTTGGTCCCGGGGGCCTTGGCTGGGGGGTTCTTCGGCCTATTCGGACAGGTGTAAAAGAAGTGACCAGGCCGCTGGCAGTGGTGACACAGGCGACTGTCAGTAGCCGGCCTGCTGTTGGCAACAGGGACTGGGCCTGCGGAGGGACGGCTAGCTGGGGCACTGGGGTTGGTTGCTGGCTTACCCCCTTTCCAGCTGGTGGCGACTGGCCTCCGCGTCTCGGGCTTCCGGTTGGCCTCGTAGTTGTCGGCGATCTGCGCCGTTTTGTCCGCGTTCGTTGGTTCGCGGTCCAGGATGAACTGTCGGACCTCAGCTGGGCAGAGATGCAGGAACTGGTCTTTGATCATCAGGTCCCGTAGCTGCTCAAAGGTTTCAACGGACAGTCCATGGATCCACTGGTCAAAGTGGGTCCTGAGTCCTTGCACCACATCACTGTAGCTATCATGTGGGCCACGTTGGAGGTGTCGGAACTTCTTTCGGTATACCTCAGGTGTCAGCCGATATTTGGCGATCAGCGCCTCTTTTATGGCGCGATAGTCATCATCATGCGCTTGCGGAAGAGAAGCAAACGCCTCCAGAGCTTTGCCTTTTAGCCCTGGGGTCAAGTACCTGGCCCATTGGTCTTCGGGCAGTCGGTACTGTCTGCAGGCTTTCTCAAAGGCTCGCAGAAACGTGTCCAAGTCCCCGTCCTTTTCCATCACGGGAAAATGCTCTGTCCGGGGTTTAGGAGTCTGGACGCTGCTGGGCTCACTGGTTCGGGCTGTGGGGGCATTCCACCCCCGCTGGAGCATCTCCAGCTCATGGGCCCTCTGAGCTTCTGCATGGCGCTCAGCTCTCTCAGCCTGGGATTGACGCTCACGTTCGGCTCTCTCAGCCTGGGCTTGACGCTCGGCCTGGGCCTCCTGCCGATATTGCCGGATCAGTGTCAGACGACCCTCACTGTCTTCGGCAGAGAGTTCGTCCAAGGCCATTTGCAGATAGGGGTCCACCCCGTTATGGTTGAATGTGGGGCCAGCGCTCATGAGTGGAGCCTCTGCTGCAGCCCCATTGTTACTTGAGCCCGCTTCTGCGTTCGCTGGGCTCTGGTCGTTTTCCCGTTGCACCAGAGCCGCGATCATTTGGGCTTTGTTTTTGTTCGTGGTGTCGATCCGCCACACCCCGCAGAGGGCAATAAGAGATGCCTTGTTATGCTGCTTATACCACTCTGCTCCCATCGTAGCCATGGTTGCCAAATAAAAGACAGAAAAGAAAAACGGAGAAAAAGGGAGGGAATACTTGCAAGTACACACTAATGTCTCAGGACTAGTAACCACTGAGTCTGTTCTCCAAAACCTATGATGCAGGATTCCCGCAGGAACCGTACAGGTCTTTAGTGAGAGGAATGATTGCTCAAACCAAATCACTAATGCTCTAGGATTAACCCACCGCTCTGCCACCAATATGTCACGAACAGCCCACGGCCGTTCGTCCACTTACGGAGGCGACTAACGGGGATCCCGCTGCCACCAAAACGCGACGGACAGCGGACCCTGTGTCACCACTATGTCACAGTCCCACCACTGACACGGGTGTATCAGCGGACGGAGGGACGAGACACAATGCCGGCACACGGCTATCACAGGCACAGTGGGGCTTATCTTAGTTATCCCACCACTGGCACCATGTGACAAAAATATCCAGCAAGCTAATCTCGCTCTACAATTTGCCGCAGGGGGAGTTTAATTTGGATGTCCCACCACTGCTATCAATCTTCCAAGTACTGCGGGGATTTATGTATATCCCACTTTCTCATTTCCACTTTGGAACTCGCAGCTCTCCGGCGCCCCCCTTACCCTCAGGTCAGTCAGGGAACTGCACCTAGGATAATTAGTCGCCGGACGGGCTGCCTGTTGTGAACCGGCAATTAGGCTTCTGCAGTAAGGGAATTATCAATGCTGTGGCTGCAGCCCCTTATTCAGCAATATAAGACCCTTCTAAACTGCCAGCAAGCCGCAATAGCCGTACACAACGCGCTGCCACCAGTCACGGTTACTTAATTCACAGTGTTAAATTAAGTGGGTCCGTGGCAAACCCCTTGAATTAGTAGCGATTATCTATCAAAGGCGTATAGTTCGAGTCTTAGAGCATAGAGACAGATCTAAATAATTATTTCATTTATTTTCCGAAAGAGGACAGTGATTACAGATAAAAGTTGCTATAAAATTGAGACATAAAATATGTACAGTACAGGTATAAAATAAAAGTGGAGAAAACAAAGAGAGTACACTCACAGTTCCATATTGTTCCTTAGGCAGACCATGCGGCTAAGGTGGGTGGAGGCGGAGCTGCACTTCTCCGCTCATCTGGGGATCTTTCTAGCACGACGACTTGAGCTGTTCTGCTCTGGTTTTGTCCAGGAAATGCTTTATAGACTTGCTATGTGACATCACGGAGAGATGCATGCTGGGTTAATCCCACCTCTCTCTTTTGGATGTAGAATTACACTAGAAAACTTATACTAATCATAACTCCGTGGGGGCAGCCCGCACAGACACATATAGGGCATCATTGGTTGTGATTTGTTGAGTACAATAATTCAAGACCAAATATGCAGTAGTTCTGATACACCGTTTAGCTGGAACACATATCTCAGGTTCTGAAAGGATTACGCTTCGCCAGAACCACAGCAGCGACGCTGTGACCGCCCGGATTACAAAAATGTGATTTTCATATCTCTAGGGTATTTGGTTCTTATGGTATAGTCTCTCATAGTTTTATTCGTTTCAAACAAAGACGTTTTTCCCGCTCTGAAGAGGAGAGAAGGAAACAAATGGTTGTAACAGCAGGGGGGTCTCCTATTACTAGTGCGAACACAGGCTGTAGAGGAGGGGGGGTGGCACTGCTCTGTGTGTGTGTGAAGGGAGGAGTGATGAAGCTGCAGAGCTAGCAGCCTGGATTGTCATATCTGCCAGATCTTTCTGGAAAGTTACAACAGAAAACATCATATTTTGTGGACAAAACCCCATACCTCACAGACATTGTACATCACATCCCCCATGGTGTCCTGTACAGGAGCTGTATGAGTTCCCCATAATTCTGTATGACTCCCCCATGGTGTCCTGTATAGGTGCTGTATGAGTTCCCCGTACTTCTGTATGAGTTCTCCATGGTGTCCTGTACAGGTGCTGTATGAGTTCCTCATACTTCTGTATGAGTTCCCCATGGTGTCCTGTACAGGTGCTGTATGAGTTCCCCATACTTCTGTATAACTCCCCCATGGTGTCCTGTACAGGTGCTGTATGAGTTCCCCATAATTCTGTATGACTCCCCCATGGTGTCCTGTACAGGTGCTGTATGAGTTCCCCATACTTCTGTATAACTCCACCATGGTGTCCTGTACAGGAGTTGTATGAGTTCCCCATACTTCTGTATGAGTTCCCCATGGTGTCCTGCGCTGGAGCTGTATGAGTTCTCCATTCTTCTGTATGACTCCCCCATGGTGTCCTGTACAGGATCTGTATGAGTTCCCCATACTTCTGTATGACTCCCCCATGGTGTCCTGTACAGGAGCTGTATGAGTTCCCCATACTTCTGTATGACTCCCCCATGGTGTCCTGTACAGGTGCTGTATGAGTTCCCCATAATTCTGTATGACTCCCCCATGGTGTCCTGTACAGGAACTGTATGAGTTCCCCATACTTCTGTATGAGTTCCCCATGGTGTCCTGTACAGGAGCTGTATGAGTTCCCCATACTTCTGTATGACTCCCCCATGGTGTCCTGTACAGGAGTTGTAGGAGTTCCCCATACTTCTGTATGAGTTCCCCATGGTGTCCTGTACAGGTGCTGTATGAGTTCCCCATACTTCTGTATGAGTTCCCCATGGTGTCCTGTACAGGTGCTGTATGAGTTCCCCATACTTCTGTATAACTCCACCATGGTGTCCTGTACAGGAGTTGTATGAGTTCCCCATACTTCTGTATGAGTTCCCCATGGTGTCCTGCGCTGGAGCTGTATGAGTTCTCCATTCTTCTGTATGACTCCCCCATGGTGTCCTGTACAGGTGCTGTATGAGTTCCCCATACTTCTGTATGACTCCCCCATGATATCCTGTACAGGAGCTGTATGAGTTCCCCATTCTTCTGTATTACTCCCCCATGGTGTCCTGTACAGGAGCTGTATGAGTTCCCCATGGTGTCCTGTACAGGTGCTGTATGAGTTCCCCATACTTCTGTATGACTCCCCCATGGTGTCCTGTGCAGGAGCTGTTTGAGTTCCCCATTCTTGTGTATGACTTCCCCATGGTGTCCTGTACAGGAGCTGTATGAGTTCCCCATACTTTTGTATGAGTTCCCCATGGTGTCCTGTACAGGTGCTGTATGAGTTCCCCATACTTTTGTATGAGTTCCCCATGGTGTCCTGTACAGGAGCTGTATGAGTTCCCAATACTTCTGTATGACTCCCCCATGGTGTCCTGTACAGGAGCTGTATGAGTTCCCCATACTTCTGTATGACTCCCCCATGGTGTCCTGTACAGGTGCTGTATGAGTTCCCCATACTTCTGTATGACTCCCCCATGGTGTCCTGTACAGGAGCTGTATGAGTTCCCCATACTTCTGTATGAGTTCCCCATGGTGTCCTGTACAGGTGATGTATGAGTTCCCCATACTTCTGTATGACTCCCCCATGGTGTCCTGTACAGGAGCTGTATGAGTTCCCCATACTTCTGTATGACTCCCCCATGGTGTCCTGTACAGGTGCTGTATGAGTCCCCATACTTCTGTATGACTCCCCCATGGTGTCCTGTGCAGGATCTGTATGAGTTCCCCATACTTCTGTATGACTCCCCCATGGTGTCCTGTACAGGAGCTGTATGAGTTCCCCATACTTCTGTATGACTCCCCCATGATGTCCTGTACAGGTGCTGTATGAGTTCCCCATAATTCTGTATGACTCCCCCATGGTGTCCTGTACAGGTGCTGTATGAGTTCCCCATGGTGTCCTGTACAGGTGCTGTATGAGTTCCCCATACTTCTGTATGACTCCCCCATGATGTCCTGTACAGGTGCTGTATGAGTTCCCCATAATTCTGTATGACTCCCCCATGGTGTCCTGTACAGGTGCTGTATGAGTTCCCCATGGTGTCCTGTACAGGTGCTGTATGAGTTCCCCATGGTGTCCTGTGCAGGAGCTGTTTGAGTTCCCCATTCTTGTGTATGACTCCCCCATGGTGTCCTGTACAGGAGCTGTATGAGTTCCCCATACTTTTGTATGAGTTCCCCATGGTGTCCTGTACAGGTGCTGTATGAGTTCCCCATACTTTTGTATGAGTTCCCCATGGTGTCCTGTACAGGAGCTGTATGAGTTCCCCATACTTCTGTATGACTCCCCCATGGTGTCCTGTACAGGAGCTGTATGAGTTCCCCATACTTCTGTATGACTCCCCCATGGTGTCCTGTACAGGTGCTGTATGAGTTCCCCATACTTCTGTATGACTCCCCCATGGTGTCCTGTACAGGAGCTGTATGAGTTCCCCATACTTCTGTATGAGTTCCCCATGGTGTCCTGTACAGGTGATGTATGAGTTCCCCATACTTCTGTATGACTCCCCCATGGTGTCCTGTACAGGAGCTGTATGAGTTCCCCATACTTCTGTATGACTCCCCCATGGTGTCCTGTACAGGTGCTGTATGAGTCCCCATACTTCTGTATGACTCCCCCATGGTGTCCTGTGCAGGATCTGTATGAGTTCCCCATACTTCTGTATGACTCCCCCATGGTGTCCTGTACAGGAGCTGTATGAGTTCCCCATACTTCTGTATGAATCCCCCATGATGTCCTGTACAGGTGCTGTATGAGTTCCCCATAATTCTGTATGACTCCCCCATGGTGTCCTGTACAGGTGCTGTATGAGTTCCCCGTACTTCTGTATGAGTTCTCCATGGTGTCCTGTACAGGTGCTGTATGAGTTCCCCATGGTGTCCTGTACAGGAGCTGTATGAGTTCCCCATACTTCTGTATGAGTTCCCTATGGTGTCCTGTACAGGAGCTGTATGAGTTCCCCGTACATCTGTATAACTCCCCCATGGTGTCCTGTACAGGAGCTGTATGAGTTCCCCATACTTCTGTATGAGTTCTCCATGGTGTCCTGTGCAGGAACTGTATGAGTTCCCCATACTTCTGTATGACTCCCCCATGGTGTCCTGTACAGGAGCTGTATGAGTTCCCCATACTTCTGTATGACTCCCCCATGGTGTCCTGTACAGAAGCTGTATGAGTTCCCTATACTTCTGTATGACTCCCCCATGGTGTCCTGTACAGGAGCTGTATGAGTTCCCCATACTTCTGTATGACTCCCCCATGGTGTCCTGTACAGGTGCTGTATGAGTCCCCATACTTCTGTATGACTCCCCCATGGTGTCCTGTGCAGGATCTGTATGAGTTCCCCATACTTCTGTATGACTCCCCCATGGTGTCCTGTACAGGAGCTGTATGAGTTCCCCATACTTCTGTATGACTCCCCCATGATGTCCTGTACAGGTGCTGTATGAGTTCCCCATAATTCTGTATGACTCCCCCATGGTGTCCTGTACAGGTGCTGTATGAGTTCCCCGTACTTCTGTATGAGTTCTCCATGGTGTCCTGTACAGGTGCTGTATGAGTTCCCCATGGTGTCCTGTACAGGAGCTGTATGAGTTCCCCATACTTCTGTATGAGTTCCCTATGGTGTCCTGTACAGGAGCTGTATGAGTTCCCCGTACATCTGTATAACTCCCCCATGGTGTCCTGTACAGGAGCTGTATGAGTTCCCCATACTTCTGTATGAGTTCTCCATGGTGTCCTGTGCAGGAACTGTATGAGTTCCCCATACTTCTGTATGACTCCCCCATGGTGTCCTGTACAGGAGCTGTATGAGTTCCCCATACTTCTGTATGACTCCCCCATGGTGTCCTGTACAGAAGCTGTATGAGTTCCCTATACTTCTGTATGACTCCCCCATGGTGTCCTGTACAGGTGCTGTATGAGTTCCCCATACTTCTGTATGAGTTCCCCATGGTGTCCTGTACAGGTGCTGTATGAGTTCCCCATACTTCTGTATGACTCCCCCATGGTGTCCTGTACAGGAGCTGTATGAGTTCCCCATACTTCTGTATGAGTTCTCCATGGTGTCCTGTGCAGGAGCTGTATGAGTTCCCCATACTTCTGTATGACTCCCCCATGGTGTCCTGTACAGGTGCTGTATGAGTTCCCCATACTTCTGTATGAGTTCCCCATGGTGTCCTGTACAGGTGCTGTATGAGTTCCCCATACTTCTGTATGAGTTCCCCATGGTGTCCTGTGCAGGAGCTGTATGAGTTCCCCATACTTCTGTATGACTCCCCCATGGTGTCCTGTGCAGGTGCTGTATGAGTTCCCCATACTTCTGTATGACTCCCCCATGGTGTCCTGTACAGGTGCTGTATGAGTTCCCCATACTTCTGTATGACTCCCCCATGGTGTCCTGTACAGAAGCTGTATGAGTTCCCCATACTTCTGTATGAGTTCCCCATGGTGTCCTGTACAGGTGCTGTATGAGTTCCCCATACTTCTGTATGACTCCCCCATGGTGTCCTGTACAGGTGCTGTATGAGTTCCCCATACTTCTGTATGAGTTCCCCATGGTGTCCTGTACAGGTGCTGTAGGAGTTCCCCGTACTTCTGTATGACTCCCCCATGGTGTCCTGTACAGGTGCTGTATTAGTTCCCCATACTTCTGTATGATTCCCCCATGGTGTCCTGTACAGGTGCTGTATGAGTTCCCCATACTTCTGTATGACTCCCCCATGGTGTCCTGTACAGGTGCTTTATGAGTTCCCCATACTTCTGTATGACTCCCCCATGGTGTCCTGTACAGGAGCTGTATGAGTTCTCCATACTTCTGTATGAGTTCCCCATGGTGTCCTGTACAGGTGCTGTATGAGTTCCCCTTACTTCTGTATGACTCCCCCATGGTGTCCTGTACAGGAGCTGTATGAGTTCCCCGTACTTCTGTATGACTCCCTCATGGTGTCCTGTACAGGAGCTGTATGAGTACCCCATTGTGACGAACGGCCCACCGCCGTTCGTCCAAAATACGGAGGCGACTAACGGGGGTCCCGCTGCCACCAAAACGCGACGGACAGCGGACCCTGTGTCACCACTATGTCACAGTCCCACCACTGACACGGGTGAATCAGCGGACGGGAGGACGCGACACAATGCCGGCACACGGCTATCACAGGCACAGTTGGGGCTTATATTAGTTATCCCACCTCTGGCACCATGTGACAACAATACCCAGCAAGCTAATCTCGCTCTATAATTTGCCGCAGGGGGAGTTTAATTTGGATGCCCCACCACTGCTATCAATCTTCCAAGTACTGCGGGGATTTATGTATATCCCACTTTCTCAGTTCCACTTTGGAACTCGCAGCTCTCCGGCACCCCCCTTACCCTCAGGTCAGTCAGGGAACTGCACCTAGGATAATTAGTCGCCGGACGGACTGCCTGTTGTGAACCGGCAATTAGGCTTCTGCAGTAAGGGAATTATCAATGCTGTGGCCGCAGCCCCTTATTCAGCAATATAAGACCCTTTTGTACTGCCAGCAAGCCGCAATAGCCGTACACAACGCGCTGCCACCAGTCACGGTTACTTAATTCACAGTGTTAAATTAAGAGGGTCCATGGCAAACCCCTTGAATTAGTAGCGATTATCTATCAAAGGCGTATAGTTCGATTCTTAGAGCATGGAGACAGGCTAAATATTAAATCATTTATTTTCCGAAAGAGGACAGTGATTACAGATAAAAGTTGCTATAAAATTGAGACATAAAATATGTACAGTACAGATATAAAATAAAGGGATTAAAAACAGAGGTACACTCACGGTTGTTCATGACTCTTTAGGCAAACCCATGCGGCGGAGAAAGAAGGCGGAGCCACACATCTCCACTCATCTGGAGTTCTGGTCAGCACGAGGATTGGAGCTCTTCTGAGCTGGTTTTGCCAAGCGAATGCCTTATAGGCTTTGCTTTGTGACATCACGGAGAGATGCATTCTGGGTTGATCCCACCTCTCTCATCCAAGTTATATTTTGGCTACAAAACTTAGATTAGCTATAACTTTATGGGAGAAGCTGGTATGGACTCATCAGTGGTATCATGTTTCCCAGCGTAATGAGACCATCAAGAAAACATCAAACTTCTATGCGATATGACCGTCCATTTGGGCGCAAATCATATCTCAGGTTCTCGACATGTTAGGACTTCGGAAGTGACACTGTAGCGGAGCTGGGACCGCTCGGATCACAGAGATATGGTTATTATATCTCTATGTTATAGGGCTTTCGCAGGGCAGGCTCTTAAAGGTTTACTTCTAACTCCTGATTTCAAACAAAGAGTTTTTTCCCGCACTTTTTTTCCTTTCAGTTGAGGCTGAGAGAAGCCAAATGGTGTAACAGCAGGGGGCCTCCTATTCCTAGTGTGAACACAGGCTGTAAAGGAGGGGGGTGACACTGCTCTGTGTGTGTGAAGGGAGGAGGGGTGAAGCTGCAGAGCCAGCAGCCTGGATGGTCATATAGTGCTGGATCTTTCTGGAAAGTTACAACAGAAAACATCATATTTTTGTAGGCAAAACCCCGTACCTCACAGACATTGTATATCACACCTCCCCCCTTAAGAGTTCGCTGAGGAGGCATTACTTCTCGGTAATCGGCCATGCGCACTTCAGCGGGTTCGCCCCGGCGGGACAACCCATCGGCATTGCCGTTTTCACTGCCCTTCCTGTGTTTTACAGTAAAGTCGTACTGTTGAAGGGCAAGGCTCCAGCGGAGCAACCTTCCATTGGTTCCAGACACTGTGTGCAACCAGCTCAGAGGGTTGTGGTCGGTTACCACCGTGAAGGCACGCCCGTACAGGTAGGGCTGCAAACGTTGCAGTGTCCACACCATGGCCAGACACTCCTTCTCGATGGTCGAGTATGCCACTTCCCTCGGCAAAAGTTTCCGGCTCAGGTACAACACGGGGTGCTCTTGGTCCCCCGCGTCGACCTGGCTAAGCACAGCACCGAGGCCAAACTCGCTGGCGTCGGTCTGTACCAGAAACGGGCGACTGCTGTCGACTGCTCTCAACACTGGAGAGTTGCACAGGGCTGCTTTCAAAGCTTGGAAAGCCGCCTCACAGTCATCTGTCCAGTTGACTGTTTGGGGTAGCCTCTGCTTGGTGAGTTCAGTCAAGGGTTTCGCAAGGGCGCTATAGTCCTGTACGAACCGCCTATAGTACCCTGCAGTGCCCAAGAAGGACTTCACCTGCTTCTTGGTCCTGGGGGTGGGCCAGGACACGATTGCGTCCACCTTTTCTGGCTCCGGACTCATGGAACCCCCGCCTACCCGGTGCCCCAGGTAGTGGACGTCGCTCATGCCCATCTGGCACTTCCCCGGCTTGATGGTCGGGCCTGCCTGGTGAAGACGCTTGAGCACCTCCTGGAGGTGCTGAAGGTGTTCCTCCCAGGTGGAACTGAAGACGGCAATATCGTCTAAGTACGCCACCGCGTACTCCTCCAGTCCCCGAAGCAGGTGGTTGACCATCCGCTGGAAAGTGGCAGGGGCATTCTTCATGCCGAAGGGCATGACCGTGGACTCGTACAGTCCAAAGGGGGTGATAAAGGCGGATTTCTCCTGCGCCTCAGGGCTCAGGGGAATCTGCCAGTATCCCCGACTCAAATCCATGATGGATATGTAGTTGGCGTCTGCCAACCGCTCGAGCAGATCCTCGATGCGCGGCATCGGGTGAGCATCAGAGGTTGTGATGGCATTGAGCCCCCTGTAGTCCACGCAGAATCGGGTGGTTCGATCCTTTTTAGGCACGAGGACTACAAGTGAAGCCCACGCGCTTTTTGACTGTCGAATCACCCCCAGCCTTAACATCTCATCGATCTCTTGGCGCATGACTTGTTGCACTGTTTCAGAGATCCGATAAGGTGTTCGTCGTAATGGGGCGTGATTCCCGGTGTCCACCTCATGAACCGCTAACTCCGTCCTCCCCGGTTGGTTGGTGAACACGGGCCGGAAGAGTTCCAGGGTGGCCATCAACTGCAACCGCTGGGACACGGTGAGCGAACCACTTATCTCCATGTCCTCAATGGACCCATTGGCCTTGGCCTGGGCCAGCATGTCCAGGAGGGGATCTTCCACCCCATCCTCTGGCAGATTGCAGACCGGTAGGACGCAAGCTTCACGTTCGTAGTGCGCCTTCAGCATGCTGACGTGAAAGGCCTTGCGCCTACCCCGAGCATGGTCAAGCACGACCACGTAGGTGACCGGGTTGAGCTGTTGGTGGACGACGTACGGGCCTTCCCAGGCTGCCTGAAGCTTATCCGTTGGTACAGGGACCAGCACCCACACCTTTTGACCCACCTGGTAGGTCCGCTCCCGGGCGTTCTGGTCGTACCAGTGCTTCTGGTCAGCCTGAGCCTGCGTCATGTTGTCATGTACCAACTGCGTCAAGGTCTGCATCTTGTCACGGAAGCGCATGACATAATCCACGATGGACACTTCTGTGGGGTTTGGCTCATCTTCCCAGGATTCTCTTATCAACCCAAGGGGTCCCCGGACTCGCCTGCCATACAGGAGCTCGAAGGGGGAGAACCCGGTCGAGGCCTGCGGAACTTCTCTGTAAGCGAACAGCAGTCGCGCCCTTGGGTCTCAACCAGTATGCGGAGCATCTGTTTGAGGGTACCGTTGAAGCGTTCACACAAACCATTAGTCTGTGGGTGATACGCACTCGATACCAGGTGCGTCACCTGCATTTTCTCACAGAGAGCCTCCATTAGGCGAGACATGAATTGGGGCCCTTGATCGGTAAGCATCTCCCTGGGAAATCCTACTCTTGAAAAGATGGTCACCAGTGCGTCAGCCACCTTATCTGCCCTGGTTGAAGACAGAGCTACTGCCTCTGGGTACCGGGTAGCGTAGTCTACCACGGTGAGAATGTATCGCTTTCCGGAGCTGCTGGGGACGGACAGCGGTCCTACAATGTCCACCGCGATTCTCTGGAAAGGCTCCTCTATCACCGGCAAAGGAATAAGGGGAGCCTTAAGAGCAGGCCCCGCCTTAACCACTTTTTGACAGGTGGCACAGGAGCGGCAGTAGTGTGTTACATCTGTCCCCATCTTGGGCCAATAGAAGTGTTGAGACAGCCGTGCCTTTGTTTTGCTGATCCCCAAGTGTCCAGCGAGTGGAATCTCATGGGCAATCCGCAACAACTCAGTTCTGAACTGATAGGGGACGACCAGCTGTCTTTCCCTCAACCACTCCTTTTTAGGATCTCCGGGTACTGTCTCCCGGTACAACCTTCCTCGTTCCCAGAACACCCTCTCCTTATCAGACTTGGAGGTGGGCGTCTTGGCGAGACCTCTCAATTTCTCCAGACTCGCATCTGAGTGCAGAGCAGCCTGGAACTCCTTGCTGGAGGCTGCCAGAAGTGACGTCAGGGTACCTTCTTTACTGGGACCCTCTGGAACCGGCTCTGGGTTCACCTCTGGTTCAGTCTCTCCTGTAGCAGCAGAGGGTCCAGAAGACAGTGCGTTACCTGTGATCTGGGCACTCTGACTGCGTGTGACAGCTGCTATGTATGCTGCCTCCCTGGGAATTTCTACAGACCCACCAGCCGGTGCTGCCCTGGGCTCTACCTCCCCGTCCACCCCCAACACTTCAGGAGCAGTGCTACTTATGGGCCAGTTACCTTCCTCGGTGGCACTGGTCAGCTGCATGGCATTACCTTCCTCATGGTCCACATTCAGCTCCCCATTTCCTTGAGCACCGTTGTTTGCTCCTGCCAGGGGTTCCTCAGCCGTCTCACTCCGCAGAGTGACGGGGCTGAGCACCTCGGTACCTGTGGACACATCTACCATTTCAAAGAAAGGGTTAACGGGTTCAGTCGGCACAGATACATCAACATCATCTTTCCTAGGAAAAGAATGGTTATCAGTTTGCTTTGGTACATTCACATCAGCATCAGCATCATACCTGGGGAAAGAATGGTTGTTAGTTGCATCATTACTCATCAAGGCATTAGCAGGTAACACATTCAGTTTCCCATCATCATCATCATCATCATCAGGGTTAACGTTACCCTTATCAGTTTGGGGAAGGGTGTCAGGGACGTAGTATGCAACCATCCGCCCCAAGTCAGTCCCCAATAAAACATCAGTGGGCAAATTTTCAGACACTCCCACCTCCCTCAACCCGCTCCCAGCACCCCAGTCAAGAAAAACCCGGGCCACTGGCAAGGGACAACGGGTGTCTCCAATCCCGGTGACAGTCAGGGTTTTCCCCTCGACAAACTCTTCAGGGGCCGCCAGTCCAGGACGGATGAGGGTTCGTTCAGCCCCGGTGTCCTTGAGGCCTGTAGCAAGACGGGCCCCCACCTGAACAGGTTGAACGTTATCGTCAGCCCTCCCAACCACACCTCCCACCAAAAGAACAGAGGCGTTGGGCCTTGGCTGGGGGGTTCTTCGGCCTATCCGGACAGGTGTAAGAGAAGTGACCAGGCCGCTTGCAGAGGTGACACAGGCGACTGTCGGTAGCCGGCCTGCTGTTGGTAACAGGGACTGGGCCTCCGGAGGGACGGCTAGCTGGGGCACTGGGGTTGGTTGCAGGCTTACCCCCTTTCCAGCTGGTGGCGACTGGCCTCCGCGTCTCGGGCTTCCGGTTGGCCTCGTAGTTGTCGGCGATCTGCGCCGCTTTGTCCGCGTTCGTTGGTTCGCGGTCCAGGATGAACTGTCGGACCTCAGCTGGGCAGAGATGCAGGAACTGGTCTTTGATCATCAGGTCCGGTAGCTGCTCAAAGGATTCAACGGACAGTCCATGGATCCACTGGTCAAAGTGGGTCCTGAGTCCTTGCACCACATCACTGTAGCTATCATGTGGGCCATGTTGGAGGTGTCGGAACTTCTTTCGGTATACCTCAGGTGTCAGCCGATATTTGGCGATCAGCGCCTCCTTTATGGCGCGATAGTCATCATGATGCGCTTGCGGAAGAGAAGCAAACGCCTCCAGAGCTTTGCCTTTTAGCCCTGGGGTCAAGTACCTGGCCCATTGGTCTTCGGGCAGTCGGTACTGTCTGCAGGCTTTCTCAAAGGCTCGCAGAAACGTGTCCAAGTCCCCGTCCTTTTCCATCACGGGAAAATGCTCTGTCCGGGGTTTAGGAGTCTGGACGGTGCTGGGCTCACTGGTTCGGGCTGTGGGGGCATTCCACCCCCGCTGGAGCATCTCCAGCTCATGGGCCCTCTGAGGCTCAGTTTGGCGCTCACGTTCGGCTCTCTGAGCCTCTGCTCGGCGCTCGGCTCTTTCCGCCTCCCGCTCGGCTCGCTGCTCTGCTCTCTCTCGAGCTTGCTGGATCAGCTGCAGGCGTCCGTCACGGTCTTCGGCAGGGAGTGCGTCCAAGGCCGCTTGCAGATAGGGGTCCACCCCGTTCTGGTTGAATGTGGGGCCAGCGCTCATGAGTGGAGCCTCTGCTGCAGCCCCATTGTTACTTGAGCCCGCTTCTGCGTTCGCTGGGCTCTGGTCGTTTTCCCGTTGCACCAGAGCCGCGATCATTTGGGCTTTGTTTTTGTTCGTGGTGTCGATCCGCCACACCCCGCAGAGGGCAATAGGAGATGCCTTGTTATGCTGCTTATACCACTCTGCTCCCATCGTAGCCATGGTTGCCAAATAAAAGACAGAAAAGAAAAATGGAGAAAAAGGGAGGGAATACTTGCAAGTACACACTAATGTCTCAGGACTAATAACCACTGAGTCTGTTCTCCAAAACCTATGATGCAGGATTCTCGCAGGAACCGTGCAGGTTTTTAGTGAGAGGAATGATTGCTCAAACCAAATCACTAATGCTCTAGGATTATCCCACCGCTCTGCCACCAATATGTGACGAACGGCCTACCGCCGTTCGTCCAAAATACGGAGGCGACTAACGGGGGTCCCGCTGCCACCAAAACGCGACGGACAGTGGACCCTGTGTCACCACTATGTCACAGTCCCACCACTGACACGGGTGTATCAGCGGACGGGGGGACGCGACACAATGCCGGCACACGGCTATCACAGGCACAGTTGGGGCTTATCTTAGTTATCCCACCACTGGCACCATGTGACAACAATACCCAGCAAGCTACTCTCGCTCTACAATTTGCCGCAGGGGGAGTTTAATTTGGATGCCCCACCACTGCTATCAATCTTCCAAGTACTGCGGGGATTTATGTATATCCCACTTTCTCAGTTCCACTTTGGAACTCGCAGCTCTCCGGCGCCCCCCTTACCCTCAGGTCAGTCAGGGAACTGCACCTAGGATAATTAGTCGCCGGACGGACTGCCTGTTGTGAACCGGCAATTAGGCTTCTGCAGTAAGGGAATTATCAATGCTGTGGCCGCAGCCCCTTATTCAGCAATATAAGACCCTTTTGTACTGCCAGCAAGCCGCAATAGCCGTACACAACGCGCTGCCACCAGTCACGGTTACTTAATTCACAGTGTTAAATTAAGAGGGTCCATGGCAAACCCCTTGAATTAGTAGCGATTATCTATCAAAGGCGTATAGTTCGATTCTTAGAGCATGGAGACAGGCTAAATATTAAATCATTTATTTTCCGAAAGAGGACAGTGATTACAGATAAAAGTTGCTATAAAATTGAGACATAAAATATGTACAGTACAGATATAAAATAAAGGGATTAAAAACAGGTACACTCACGGTTGTTCATGACTCTTTAGGCAAACCCATGCGGCGGAGAAAGAAGGCGGAGCCACACATCTCCACTCATCTGGAGTTCTGGTCAGCACGAGGATTGGAGCTCTTCTGAGCTGGTTTTGCCAAGCGAATGCCTTATAGGCTTTGCTTTGTGACATCACGGAGAGATGCATTCTGGGTTGATCCCACCTCTCTCATCCAAGTTATATTTTGGCTACAAAACTTAGATTAGCTATAACTTTATGGGAGAAGCTGGTATGGACTCATCAGTGGTATCATGTTTCCCAGCGTAATGAGCCCATCAAGAAAACATCAAACATCTATGCGATATGACCGTCCATTTGGGCGCAAATCATATCTCAGGTTCTCGACATGTTAGGACTTCGGAAGTGACACTGTAGCGGAGCTGGGACTGCTCGGATCACAGAGATATGGTTATTATATCTCTATGTTATAGGGCTTTCGCAGGGCAGGCTCTTAAAGGTTTACTTCTAACTCCTGATTTCAAACAAAGAGTTTTTTCCCGCACTTTTTTCCTTTCAGTTGAGGCTGAGAGAAGCCAAATGGTGTAACAGCAGGGGGCCTCCTATTCCTAGTGTGAACACAGGCTGTAAAGGAGGGGGGTGACACTGCTCTGTGTGTGTGAAGGGAGGAGGGGTGAAGCTGCAGAGCCAGCAGCCTGGATGGTCATATAGTGCTGGATCTTTCTGGAAAGTTACAACAGAAAACATCATATTTTTGTAGGCAAAACCCCGTACCTCACAGACATTGTATATCACACCCATACTTCTGTATGACTCCCCCATGGTGTCCTGTACAGGTGCTGTATGAGTTCCCCATACTTCTGTATGACTCCCCCATGGTGTCCTGTACAGGAGCTGTATGAGTTCCCCATACTTCTGTATGATTCCCCCATGGTGTCCTGTACAGGTGCTGTATGAGTTCCCCATACTTCTGTATGATTCCCCCATGGTGTCCTGTACAGGTGCTGTATGAGTTCCCCATACTTCTGCATGACTCCCCCATGGTGTCCTGTACAGGTGCTGTATGAGTTCCCCGTACTTCTGTATGAGTTCCCCATGGTGTCCTGTACAGGAGCTGTATGAGTTCCCCATACTTCTGTATGATTCCCCCATGGTGTCCTGTAGAGGAGCTGTATGATTTCCCCATACTTCTGTATGATTCCCCCATGGTGTCCTGTTCAGGTGCTGTATGAGTTCCCCGTACTTCTGTATGATTCCCCCATGGTGTCCTGTACAGGTGCTGTATGAGTTCCCCATACTTCTGCATGACTCCCCCATGGTGTCCTGTACAGGTGCTGTATGAGTTCCCCATACTTCTGTATGATTCCCCCATGGTGTCCTGTACAGGTGCTGTATGAGTTCCCCATACTTCTGCATGACTCCCCCATGGTGTCCTGTACAGGTGCTGTATGAGTTCCCCGTACTTCTGTATGATTCCCCCATGGTGTCCTGTACAGGTGCTGTATGAGTTCCCCATACTTCTGTATGATTCCCCCATGGTGTCCTGTACAGGTGCTGTATGAGTTCCCCGTACTTCTGTATGATTCCCCCATGGTGTCCTGTACAGGTGCTGTATGAGTTCCCCATACTTCTGTATGATTCCCCCATGGTGTCCTGTACAGGTGCTGTATGAGTTCCCCATACTTCTGTATGATTCCCCCATGGTGTCCTGTACAGGTGCTGTATGAGTTCCCCGTACATCTGTATGATTCCCCCATGGTGTCCTGTACAGGTGCTGTATGAGTTCCCCATACTTCTGTATGATTCCCCCATGGTGTCCTGTACAGGTGCTGTATGAGTTCCCCATACTTCTGTATGACTCCCCCATGGTGTCCTGTACAGGTGCTGTATGAGTTCCCCATACTTCTGTATGATTCCCCCATGGTGTCCTGTACAGGAGCTGTATGAGTTCCCCATACTTCTGTATGATTCCCCCACGGTGTCCTGTACAGGAGCTGTATGAGTTCCCCATACTTCTGTATGATTCCCCCATGGTGTCCTGTACAGGAGCTGTATGAGTTCTCCATTCTTCTGTATAACTCCCCCATGGTGTCCTGTACAGGTGCTGTATGAGTTCCCCGTACTTCTGTATGATTCCCCCATGGTGTCCTGTATAGGAGCTGTATGAGTTCCCCATACTTCTGTATGATTCCTCCATGGTGTCCTGTACAGGAGCTGTATGAGTTCCCCATACTTCTGTATGAGTTCCCCATGGTGTCCTGTACAGGAGCTGTATGAGTTCCCCATACTTCTGTATGATTCCCCCATGGTGTCCTGTACAGGTGCTGTATGAGTTCCCCATACTTCTGTATGAGTTCCCCATGGTGTCCTGTACAGGTGCTGTATGAGTTCCCCGTACTTCTGTATGATTCCCCCATGGTGTCCTGTATAGGAGCTGTATGAGTTCCCCATACTTCTGTATGATTCCTCCATGGTGTCCTGTACAGGAGCTGTATGAGTTCCCCATACTTCTGTATGATTCCCCCATGGTGTCCTGTACAGGAGCTGTATGAGTTCCCCATACTTCTGTATGAGTTCCCCATGGTGTCCTGTACAGGAGCTGTATGAGTTCCCCATACTTCTGTATGAGTTCCCCATGGTGTCCTGTACAGGTGCTGTATGAGTTCCCCATACTTCTGTATGATTCCCCCATGGTGTCCTGTACAGGAGCTGTATGAGTTCTCCATTCTTCTGTATGATTCCCCCATGGTGTCCTGTACAGGTGCTGTATGAGTTCCCCATACTTCTGTATGATTCCCCCATGGTGTCCTGTACAGGAGCTGTATGAGTTCCCCATACTTCTGTATGATTCCCCCATGGTGTCCTGTACAGGAGCTGTATGAGTTCCCCATACTTCTGTATGATTCCCCCATGGTGTCCTGTACAGGTGCTGTATGAGTTCCCCATACTTCTGTATGAGTTCCCCATGGTGTCCTGTACAGGAGCTGTATGAGTTCCCCATACTTCTGTATGATTCCCCCATGGTGTCCTGTACAGGAGCTGTATGAGTTCCCCATACTTCTGTATGATTCCCCCATGGTGTCCTGTACAGGTGCTGTATGAGTTCCCCATACTTCTGTATGATTCCCCCATGGTGTCCTGTACAGGAGCTGTATGAGTTCCCCATACTTCTGTATGATTCCCCCATGGTGTCCTGTACAGGAGCTGTATGAGTTCCCCATACTTCTGTATGATTCCCCCATGGTGTCCTGTACAGGTGCTGTATGAGTTCCCCATACTTCTGTATGATTCCCCCATGGTGTCCTGTACAGGAGCTGTATGAGTTCCCCATACTTCTGTATGATTCCCCCATGGTGTCCTGTACAGGTGCTGTATGAGTTCCCCATACTTCTGTATGATTCCCCCATGGTGTCCTGTACAGGTGCTGTATGAGTTCCCCGTACTTCTGTATGATTCCCCCATGGTGTCCTGTACAGGAGCTGTATGAGTTCCCCATACTTCTGTATGAGTTCCCCATGGTGTCCTGTACAGGTGCTGTATGAGTTCCCCATACTTCTGTATGATTCCCCCATGGTGTCCTGTACAGGAGCTGTATGAGTTCTCCATTCTTCTGTATGACTCCCCCATGGTGTCCTGTACAGGTGGCGGAAGATCGCAGCATAATTCGAGTGAGTGCGGCTGCCTTGTGTTCCAATAGATTTCCTGTCCGATACAAGCAAGTCGCATTAAGTTGTAATCAGTTGGATTTTTGTCGCGTTACACTGTAGGTTGTGATGTGTTCACAGCCTGTTGCATTGTTCTGATTTGTTGCAGCTGCAACAATCTGTACGCTGGGGTCTGTGTCACAGTTATGGCTGCAGCCTTGAAGGGAACTAGGCGCCATCAATGGATCTGCGACAATATCATGGCCATATATAAAAAAAACATTTTCTTTCAACCTGGACGAACACTGTCCTCGTGGTCTGCACAACGGTGCAGCGAAATCCGGACAGTCCAAGCCATCTCCAGAGGTCATGAGCCGGTGGGAAACTAATTTTTTATTATCCAGACATTGAGTATAGCTGGTAACTGTAATATACAGTTACAGTAAGTGCCAAATATCACGGCTGCTCCACGCTGTGGCGACATTACTGGTGCACACCATGGTAGCATTACTACTGCTTCATGCTATAGCGACATTACTTCTGCTGCATGTAATGGCGACATTACTGCTGCACACCATGGCAACATGATTGCTGCTGCATGCTTTGGGACATTGCTGCTGCTGCATGCTATAGCGATATCTCTGCTAATGCACACCATGGGGCCTGCTGCAGGCTATTTATTTATTTTTATTTATTTTACTCACTTATATAGCGCCATTAATTCCACAGCGCTTTACAGATATTATTGGAACTGTCCCCATCGGGGCTCACAATCTAGATTCCCTATCAGTATGTCTTTGGAGTGTGGATGGAAGCTGGAGAACCCGGGGTAAACCCATGCAAACACGGGGAGAACATACAAACTCCTTGCAGATGTTGTCCTTGGTGGGATTTCCACTCGGAACCCCAACACTGCAAGGCTATAGTGCTAACCACTGAGCCACCATGCTGCCCTACTGCTGCTGCACACTATGGCAACATCACTGCTGCGCGGCATTACTGCTGCATGCTATGGGGACATTGCTGCTCCTGCATTCTATGGCGACATTACTGCTGTTCCATGCTATGGCAACACTATTGCTGCTGCACGATTCAGCAACATTACTACTGCACTCGGCTTGACATTACTGCTGCTGCAGCATTGGCAACATTACTGCTGCTGCACCCTGCGGCGACATTACTGCTGCACACAGTGGCGACATTACTGCTGCTGCACGTTTTGGTGACATTATTGCTGCTGCAACATTACTGCTGCTGCACGCTGGTGCGACATTACTGCTGCTGCACGCTGCGGCAGCGATGATACTGCTGCACACCATGATGACATTACTGCTGCTGCACGCTGGATGACATTGCTGCTTCTGCATGCTATGGCAACATTACTGCTGCACGATTCAGCGACATTACTGCTGCACGCTGCGGCGACATTACTGCAGCTGCACGTATTGTTAACATTACTGCTGCACGCTGCGGCGACATTACTGCTGCTGCACGCTGCGGCGACATTACTGCTGCACGCTGCGCGACATTACTGCTGCGGCACGCTGCGGCGACATTACTGCTGCTGCACGCTGCGGCGACATTACTGCTGCTGCACGCTGCGGCGATATTACTGCTGCTGCACGCTGTGGCGACATTACTGCTGCTGCACGCTGCGGCGACATTACTGCTGCTGCACGCTGCAGCGACATTACTGCTGCTGCTGCATGCTGCGGCGACATTAAGGCTGTTGCACGCTGTGGCGACATTACTGCTGCTGCACGCTGCGGCGACATTACTGCTGCTGCACGCTGCGGCGACATTACTGCTGCTGCACGCTGTGGCGACGTTACTGCTGCTGCACGTATTGTCAACATTACTGCTGCTGCACGCTGCGGCGACATTACCGCTGCTGCACGCTGCGGCGACATTACCGCTGCTGCACGCTGCGGCGACATTACTGCTGCTGCACGCTGCGGCGACATTACTGCTGCTGCACGCTGCGGCAACATTACTGCTGCTGCACGCTGCAGCGACATTACTGCTGCACGCTGCGGCGACATTACTGCTGCTGCTGCACGCTGCGGTGACATTACTGCTGCTGCACGCTGTGGCGACAGCCTCCATCACATCCGCTGTGCACTGGGCGTAGAGTCCAGAAATGAACAGTCCATAGGGGTAGAGCACTGAGGGTTGGATTGGCGTCTGCTGCTTCTGTACTTTTGATACATACGAGTAATGAGTCAATGTGTATGAATGGATGTTTGCACATTGTTTTAGAGGATTTCAGCAGTCGGAACCCCGCGCTCCTGCGAGGCTGCAGTGGAAAACCTACCATTAAAATGTAGCGGATAGCAGGACATGGACTGAAGCGTCCACTCGGAAATGTCACAGGAGTGGCTGTGCATTAATCAAACGCGTGTGTGTAAACAGATAAGTCTTCCGTCTGATTCTAAAGATTTCTAGAGAGGGACATCTCTGAATAGATGAATACACAACACATTGTATATTGCTGGAGGGACAGAATACAACATTAATCACATTATAATCGCCAGACTGCTAGAATTTATTCCGCAGGTCTCCGTTCTATGCAAAACGCCACCGTCTCTTTAAATGTTACCTTTTACATACAGATTCGCCTCATCCCGGGGAGAAAAAAGGGGGATTATTGTTAAGTCTGCACTCAATTATTCCCATTTTCTTAAAGTGGCGGCACAATCTGTATTTACTGGTTTATCTTCATCACTTTCCCTGGTAAACAAGGCTTATCACCTGTCCCCGCATTTAATAAGCCCCCTGATCCGTCCCATAAATTATTCCCTCGTTATCCACAAGCGCACCCAAATCCAAACCAGCCCTCAATCACTTTCCCAGACGAGGACATAGATCAGGGAGCCGGATTCGTTTAGATAGTCATTCATTTCCTGGAAATCCGGATACAGTATGTATATGATAGCGCCCCTTCCCCACCAGCGATAACGCGCGTTTGTAGGATTACACTCCGTGATTAATTAAATCAATGCAAAGAGATATCTAACAATAATAATAATTATAGGGAAAAATGGAAAAAAAGAATGAAAAGCTCCAAGGTAGATTTATGGGAATAGTAACCTTCAGTTAAAGAGCAAAATCCAGTCTTGGATGATGTTAACACCGGTCGGTGGTGCACGAGAGACGTTGTGTTTCATTAATCCGGATGTGGATAAGACATTTCCAATTCTCACCTTTTTAGGGGACCTTTCTCGTAGACTCAGTCTTGTCCTCTGCTGGACAGTGAGTTTTGTTTCAGGCGCCTTTTGAGTGGGGGAAGGGAAGTGACAACTGATCTGAGCATATTTCTAGGTCTGAAGTACAGTTGTCATTTTCTAACCCTTTTCCACCATCGGTCTGACGAATAAGAGTCGTTGCCGCAATGAGGGTTACCGCATTTCCCCTCTCCCCAAAAGCGAAGACTAGGAATGAAGTTGGCAAAGCAGATGGTCTCGCAAATGGATGATCTTTCTATTTTCTGGTTGCGCCTCCAGCCTTTATATACTTTACAAAGGCTTAGTGCTACTGACCATTATGGGCAAGAATTTACTACTGCTAGGTAATGGAGAGGAGCAAAGAGGTCCACAGGACCCTGGTCTAGAAGCCACATTGTGGTGCAATTTGAGTCTTGTGGATCACAATGCAAATGCTCCTCTGGGGCCATCAACTAACTCAGGTCAATTGTAACCCATCCACCTATTATAGTTGCACCCCTGAATAGACCAGAGCCCTTCAAATCATCTCTTACCTGCTGGAGGCCACTCTTCTGATCAGTCGCCCGGTGCAACACCATGTCTGCATCACACCGCAACTAAGTTGCGTCAGGCCGACTAATTAAAAGGCTGGGAATGATGACATCTAGAAGAACGTTCTCAAGGCTCCTGTCTGGTGACCACGGACCACCAAAGTTCCCCTGGACAGTGGCCTTGCAAACCTTTTTTCTCAATTCTACTAGGCAGTACAGGACTGCCAACCATTAAAAACTCCCAATCTATATGTCTGACACATCATGAAGGTGATTAAGGCTGAGGCTACATGGCAACATTGGCTGCAACACCATTTTGGCAACACAATACCAATAAATTAGGTCACATTGTGACATCGAGGATAAAGCAACCAAGATGCGACAAGCAAATCACAAAAAATCCAAGGCAGTTGGACTTTTTGCAACTTGCTTATTGCAGTACCCTTGGTGTCATAAGATGACCACATTCACTGGTATTGCCTGTGATGTAGTAGTGATTTGAGGGCTATCCATGATTTTCATGATTAGCACACGTGGGGCCATTCACATGCCGTGAGGTCCGCAGAAAATTGTGGAGACATGTCCACTTTTGATCCAAGGGTTGGATCAAAATTGGCAATGCAAGTCAATGGGTCCATGATTAAATTGGACCATGTTCAGAAGACATCAGAGTGCGGACGGATTTTCACCGACTGTCAGAATGGAGAAGGTGCAGATTTTTTTCTTTGTAGTGTCTCCACATACCAGAAAAATGGATGACACTCGTATCAAACTCTGATCAGAATAATCGGTCTTGTTTCTTTTGCACATGTAAAAAAATCAGACATCTGCATGAGCCCTTAGAGTCATGACATTGGAAACCCTTTCTTTTCAATATCCTGTTACAAATCTAGTAGTTAGAATAGAATCGTAGAGTTGGAAGGGACCTCCTGGGCCATCTGGTCCAACCCCCTGCTCAAAGCAGGATTCGCTAAATCATCCCAGTCAGATGTCTGTCCAGCCTCTGTTTGAAGACTTCCATTCATAGTTAGGGGGTTCCATATTCAGGCCCCTAATCTAAAAAAGAAAAAAAAAAACATTCAAGACCAGACACGTGTGGGGAAGGTGACTTGACTGACAGACTTGACTGGTAGTAGGCGGGGACGGTTTGTGCACTAGAGACGGAGAATGACAGGTTAGAAGGGTGACAGCTAGGAAAGGGAGATAGGAGAGTGTAGTACCGAGAAATGACCACAAGATGGCAGGGAGTAGTTCTGGACTTAACAACGGCTTATGGCTCGTGAAACGCACAGTCATGGGGGGGGGAGATAGGAGCCCGGGAGGGAAATTCCCCTGTAAGGGAGGGGATAAATAGAAGAAGGCGGGGATCGGGTTTGGTCAGTCCCAGGAGGAGCTCGACAGAAGACTTGGAACGGAAGTCAGAAACGGAGAAGAGCTTGACCGGGGGACTGATGGGAGAAGACAGTCAGGGGAGTGGCCCTGACACGACGTACCGCAGGACAGACGAGGAGGTGGGTCGGACACGACGTACCGCAGGACAGGGGAGGCCCCGGGGGTACCAACTGGACGACGATCTCGGACAGGTGAAGTGCTGGGGGTGGATTGGTCTAGGACAGCCCCCAGTGAAAGATCCACGAGGTGCGTTACTGTGACTGGAATGAAGGCACAGGTACCCGGGCCTGGAAACAGTGTGGAGAAGCTGTGGTGCGTGTTTGGTGGTCGTCAGGAGGACGACTAAATAAACCTGGAACTGTTACAACTGGATTCTGTCTCCGTCTCGTTTTTGTCTCGTCTGGTAAGCAGCGGTCCACCCCCCCAATCCCGGCCCCTACCACACACGTTTAAGTAATACATATACAGATAGCTGATTTCAATAGAGAGGCGTAATACCTTATCTTGCCTGCGGGCGTGCTGTAGGGAAATGAAACACTCACTGTCTCACTCACCCTCAGATCACAGCTGCTCTCTAGGGAGCAGGACACTTTCTATAAACGCATATATTTGCACAGGTGCCACATTTTATTCCAAAAACGTGCCATTAAACGCCGGGAAAGGAGGCAGCTCCGGCTCTAATGGATAAAGGGAGCCGGAGAGGGAACGGCATCATTGTCTTCATTGGTAAATAACATATTGCAGCCAACTGTTTCTTAATTGCCCAGACTGTTGATAAATAATCCAGTCCTGCTGCTCTCCACAGACAATTTGCTTTGGATCGAGCTAAGGCAATTCAAATAACGCTAATTATTTATGATTTTATGATGTTAAAATGAATATTAAATGAAACAAAATTCCCAAGGATTACTCGCATGGCGGCTAAGTACATAACATTTTGTACAGATGGTTGGAAGACTCATTTTTGCTTCATTGCCGCATACATATCCTTGAAGGATTCCGTCGGAAGACAGCCCTATCTTTGAATTTTTCATTAAACCAGACGTCTTGAAATATGAATTCCTTTTATGTTTCTGCGAGTTTTGGGTAAGAGAACTCCGAGTGAATAAATCATGCAATGCTACGTGTCACCAGGACTTGTGAATATTTCTGCAATGTTATTTTATCCTCAGTAGAGCCCCATTGATTATCAAACTCAGCGGAGAGCGTTTTATGATCATATATCTCCATTAGCGCCTACTTTGACTGCCATGGATTTTTTTTCTCTGGTTAAGCCTGCATTATGTATTAGCCGTCCCGCCTTCTCAATACCCAAAGTTTGATATGGCTTTCAATTATATATTACGTATAGGCTTTTTTTTTTCTTATCTGCTATATGTTAAAAAAAAAAAAAAAATCGGAGGTGGTGTATGTCTGTGCCTATGTGTGTGAGCGTCACCAGCCGAGACCTAAGCCACCCTTCTCCTCTTCTCTTCCTCCGCAGACAGCGTACTTTATTATGAAGATGAATTTCTACAATGAAATGGCTGTCAGGGTAAATATCTCTCTTCTTGTTATACAGATGAAAAGTCAATTGTGATCTGAATTTACTTTTAATAATGTAAGTAAACTAGACTAATGCCTACATAATCAAGACGAGGGCAAAATGGAAAATCTACAGTGTAGCCGTCAAGGAAAAAGAAGATGAAGAAGCGGAGCGAACCGACAGCTGGGGGCTTTCACTCCACTACTAACTTGGTGATTTTATTAAAGGGAATCTGTTACCCCATTTTTGCCCTATGAGATGCGGCCACCGCCATCAGGGGCTTATCTACAGCATTCTGTAATGCTGTAGATAAGCCCCCGATGTAACCTGAAAAATAAGAAAAATGAGTCAGATTATACTCACCCGGGGGTCCAGTCCGGTCCGATGGGTGTCGCGGTCCGGTCCAGCGCCTCCTATCTTCTAGCGATGACGTACTTCTGCCGCAGCTCCTGCGCAGGTGTACTATATCTGCCCTCTTGAGGGCAGATTAAAGTACTGCAGTGCGCAGGTGGCGGACCACTCTGACCTTTCCCGGCTTTTCTTTGTCTATTCCTAGTTATTGTTGATAAATGGATAAAACTGCAAAGGGTTTGTAAAAGAAAGCAACTCTGTAAATTTCCTGTCATTAAAAATCATCTCCGTTACCTGTAATTAAAAACTGGCCACCTCTGCTGTTTTAAGGCTGAGTGCACATGTACTTTTTTGCCCTGCGGATTTTTCCACGCAGAATGGAAGAAATCCGCAGGTCAAATGACCTGCATTTTTCCTGCGGATTTCTTCCATTTTTCCTGCGGTTTTCTTGCGGTTTTTGTGCGGTTTTCCACTGCGGATTTGGTGACAGGGGAGATGGAAAACCACACAAAATAAGTAACATGCTGCGGATTTTGTACCGCAGGAAAACCGCGCGGAAAAATCTGCAGCGTCTGCACAGCGGTTTTTTTTTTTCATTGATTTTAAGGCTACTGTACATCACAATGCGGATATGCAACGTTTCTGCGCGGTAAAATCCGCTGCGGAACCGCTGCAAATCTACATCGTGTGCACACAGCCTAAGAGCGTCGGACGGTCTCCTAAGCAAAGAGAGCAGTGCTTACAAGCTCTTTGCTTTAGAGATTGTAAATGCTCCTCTTATCACTGGATTCTGCCAGGTTCAGTGCCTGTCATGACACAGCTGTCTGGTGACTCGGGACTAGGGATTCCTTTCCTGGCCCTAACACTAGGGGGCACCCTAGCTCGCCCTGTTCTCTGGGATACTTCAGATGGCGAAATATTCAGAATTGAGTTTCCTCAGTGATTGATACCTTTCAATGGCTAACTGAAAAGATGGTAGCAAATTGCAATCTTTATACTGGGGTCTCTTCATCAGGCATTGACTAATACAAAATCTGAAGAGTCACATATTTATGCACAACACAGCACATAAATAATGCAATAGATAAGACAAGTGACATGAAGCAGAACTATCATTATGGGGGAGTGATAGACAGTTATGGCCATAATTATTGGAACAGTTCATAAATAAGGAGTGTGAATGTTTTATTGTCCTCCGATTGGGGTCTGGTTCTGTGATGACCCCAGAAGGTCTTAAGAGCAAATCCCTTAACTGCTGTAAAAAGACATAAATCCATGCAACACATTCATTCCTGCACTGAGTGTGTCAAAGGTCGTCATGAATTTGTACTCCCAGACCCTCCTGTCTCTCTGAGATTTGAAATTCTCTTTTAAAACAGTTAAAACAAGTAATTTCATGCTAAGATCAGGCATACAAAAATGTTTTGCCACAGGTAGATCCATTCTTTTTTCTCTTATTGTGTGACGATGAGAATTCATCCTTGTTTTCAGTTTTTGCCCTGTCTCCCCCACATACAGACCCCCAGTTGGATATTTAGTACAAATAATTAAGTACACCACATTAGATGTGATGCAGCTGAAAGTACCTGCGATCTTGTAGTCCTGATGTGAGTTGGGGATCTTTTATCTTGTCCGTCATTATAATTGGACAGGTTTTACATTTTTTCTGGTTGCAAGGAAAGGTGCCTACAGCTGTAGGAGAGGACAGGGAGCTTCTGACAATGATGCTTCTTAGATTTGGGGGCTGCCTAAAACACAGCAGTGGGGAGTCTGGAAATATGGATTGTAATTGGGCATCTTTTTGTAGTAAAGGTTGTAATTTCCGTGCAGCTCCCCTTAGCACTTCCAGATTTGGTTTGTAGGTGACCACTAGAGGCACCCAGTTATTCTCTTCTTTAGCTTTGTAATGTAGCAGGTGATTCCTTGATATTCTGGTCGCCCTTGTAATTTGGTTTTGAATTGTTCTTGGATGGTAGCCCTGATTCAAAAAGGTCTTTCTGAGGCGACCAAGGTGTTCATGGGGTTGGAACATATATGATTGTATCTGATGGCTTGGCTGTAGCCAATAGAGTTTTTTATGTGTTTTGGATGGAAACTGTCCCATTTAAGGTATGTTGGACGGTCGATTGGCTTCTGATACAGGGATGTCTCTATTTCATTGTTCTTTAGCTTAATGATGGTGTCTAAAAAGTTAATTTTAGAGCTGGAGTAGTTGAGTGTTACGTTGATGGTGGGATGAAATTGATTAAACAAATAAATAAACATGTTTAATAATCTGGAGAGGTGCTTCTTCTCAGTGCCGGAGTAGGAGCAACCAGACGCTGCGGTCTTTTGATATCACTCCGTCGTGGTAACCCCGTGACAGTGCCCCTGTATTGCTCAGCCTCTGCTTGCAGCATGCTTAAAGGGGTTGTCTGGAAAATAAAAGAGGGGACTGAAAAGACTACAGAGAAAGGAAGAGGGGAGGGGACTACAGAAAATGGAAGATAGGAGTGGACTACAGAAAATGGAAGAGGGGAGGGGACTACAGAGAAGGGAAGAGAGGAGGGGACTACAGAGAATGGAAGAGAGGAGGGGACTACAGAGAATGGAAGAGAGGAGGGGGCTACAGAAAATGGAAGAGAGGAGGGGACTACAGAGAATGGAAGAGGGGAGGGGACTACAGAGAATGGAAGAGGGGAGGGGACTACAGAGAAGGGAAGAGAGGAGGAGACTACAGAGAATGGAAGAGAGGAGGGGACTACAGAGAATGGAAGAGAGGAGGGGACTACAGAGAATGGAAGAGAGGAGGGGACTACAGAAAATGGAAGAGAGGACTACAGAGAATGGAAGAGAGGAGGGGATGACAGAGAATGGAAGAAGGGAGGGGACTACAGAGAAGGGAAGAGAGGAGGGGACTACAGAGAATGGAAGAGAGGAGGGGACTACAGAAAATGGAAGAGAGGAGGGGACTACAGAGAATGGAAGAGAGGAGGGGACTACAGAGAATGGAAGAGAGGAGGGGACTACAGAGAAGGGAAGAGAGGAGCGGACTACAGAGAAGGGAAGAGAGGAGGGGACTACAGAGAATGGAAGAGAGGAGGGGACTACAGAAAATGGAAGAGAGGACTACAGAGAATGGAAGAGAGGAGGGGGCTACAGAGAATGGAAGAGAGGAGGGGACCACAGAGAATGGAAGAGAGGAGGGGACTACAGAGAATGGAAGAGAGGAGGGGACTACAGAGAATGGAAGAGAGGAGGGGACCACAGAGAATGGAAGAGAGGAGGAGACTACAGAGAATGGAAGAGAGGAGGGGACTACAGAGAATGGAAGAGAGGAGGGGACTACAGAGAATGGAAGAGAGGAGGGGACTACAGAGAATGGAAGAGAGGACTACAGAGAATGGAAGAGAGGAGGGGACTACAGAGAATGGAAGAGAGGAGGGGACTACAGAGAATGGAAGAGAAGAGGGGGCTACAGAGAATGGAAGAGAGGAGGGGGCTACAGAGAATGGAAGAGAGGAGGGGACTACAGAGAATGGAAGAGAGGACTACAGAGAATGGAAGAGAGGAGGAGACTACAGAGAATGGAAGAGAGGAGGGACTACAGAGAATGGAAGAGAGGAGGGGACTACAGAGAATGGAAGAGAGGAGGGGACTACAGAAAATGGAAGAGAGGACTACAGAGAATGGAAGAGAGGAGGGGACTGAGGAGTACAGAGAATGAAAGAGTAGGGGAATACAGAGATTGGAAGAGGGGGCTGAGGGGACTACAGAAAATGGAAGAGAAGAGGGGGCTACAGAGAATGGAAGAGAGGAGGGGACTACAGAAAATGGAAGAGAGGACTACAGAGAATGGAAGAGAGGAGGGGACTACAGAGAATGGAAGAGGGGAGAGGACTACAGAGAATGGAAGAGAGGGGACTACAGAGAATGGAAGAGAGGAGGGGACTACAGAGAATGGGAGAGGAGGGGACTACAAAGAATGGAAGAGAGGAGGGGACTACAGAAAATAGAATAGAGGACTACAGAGAATGGAAGAGAGGAGGGGACTACAGAGAATGGAAGAGGGGAGAGGACTACAGAGAATGGAAGAGAGGGGACTACAGAGAATGGAAGAGAGGAGGGGACTACAGAGAATGGGAGAGGAGGGGACTACAAAGAATGGAAGAGAGGAGGGGACTACAGAAAATAGAATAGAGGACTACAGAGAATGGAAGAGAGGAGGGGGCTACAGAGAATGGAAGAGGGGAGGGGACTACAGAGAAGGGAAGATAGGAGGGGACTACAGAGAATGGAAGAGAGGGGGGGACTACAGAGAATGGAAGAGAGGAGGGGACTACAAAGAATGGAAGAGAGGAGGGGACTACAGAAAATGGAAGAGAGGAGGGGACTACAGAAAATGGAAGAGAGGAGGGGACTACAGAAAATGGAAGAGAGGACTACAGAGAATGGAAGAGAGGAGGGGACTGAGGACTACAGAGAATGAAAGAGAGTAGGGGAATACAGAGATTGGAAGAGGGGGCTGAGGGGACTACAGAGAATGGAAGAGAAGAGGGGACTACAGAGAATGGAAGAGAAGAGGGGACTACAGAGAATGGAAGAGAAGAGTGGGCTACAGAGAATAGAAGAGAAGAGGGGGCTACAAAGAATGGAAGAGAAGAGGGGGCTACAGAGAATGGAAGAGAAGAGGGGACTACAGAGAATGGAAGAGAGGAGGGGGCTACAGAAAATGGAAGAGAGGAGGGGACTACAGAGAATGGAAGAGGGGAGGGGACTACAGAGAATGGAAGAGGGAAGGGGACTACAGAGAATGGAAGAGGGGAGGGGACTACATAGAATGGAAGAGAGGAGGGGACTACAGAGAATGGAAGAGAGTAGGGGACTACAGAGAATGGAAGAGGGGAGGGGACTACAGAGAAGGGAAGAGACGAGGGGACTACAGAGAATGTAAGAGAGGAGGGGACTACAGAGAATGGAAGAGAGGACTACAGAGAATGGAAGAGAGGAGGAGACTACAGAGAATGGAAGAGAGGAGGGACTACAGAGAATGGAAGAGAGGAGGGGACTACAGAGAATGGAAGAGAGGAGGGGACTACAGAAAATGGAAGAGAGGACTACAGAGAATGGAAGAGAGGAGGGGACTGAGGACTACAGAGAATGAAAGAGTAGGGGAATACAGAGATTGGAAGAGGGGGCTGAGGGGACTACAGAAAATGGAAGAGAAGAGGGGGCTACAGAGAATGGAAGAGAGGAGGGGACTACAGAAAATGGAAGAGAGGACTACAGAGAATGGAAGAGAGGAGGGGACTACAGAGAATGGAAGAGGGGAGAGGACTACAGAGAATGGAAGAGAGGGAACTACAGAGAATGGAAGAGAGGAGGGGACTACAGAGAATGGGAGAGGAGGGGACTACAAAGAATGGAAGAGAGGAGGGGACTACAGAAAATAAAATAGAGGACTACAGAGAATGGAAGAGAGGAGGGGACTACAGAGAATGGAAGAGGGGAGAGGACTACAGAGAATGGAAGAGAGGGGACTACAGAGAATGGAAGAGAGGAGGGGACTACAGAGAATGGGAGAGGAGGGGACTACAAAGAATGGAAGAGAGGAGGGGACTACAGAAAATAGAATAGAGGACTACAGAGAATGGAAGAGAGGAGGGGGCTACAGAGAATGGAAGAGGGGAGGGGACTACAGAGAAGGGAAGATAGGAGGGGACTACAGAGAATGGAAGAGAGGGGGGGACTACAGAGAATGGAAGAGAGGAGGGGACTACAAAGAATGGAAGAGAGGAGGGGACTACAGAAAATGGAAGAGAGGAGGGGACTACAGAAAATGGAAGAGAGGAGGGGACTACAGAAAATGGAAGAGAGGACTACAGAGAATGGAAGAGAAGAGGGGACTGAGGACTACAGAGAATGAAAGAGAGTAGGGGAATACAGAGATTGGAAGAGGGGGCTGAGGGGACTACAGAGAATGGAAGAGAAGAGGGGACTACAGAGAATGGAAGAGAAGAGGGGACTACAGAGAATGGAAGAGAAGAGTGGGCTACAGAGATTAGAAGAGAAGAGGGGGCTACAGAGAATGGAAGAGAAGAGGGGGCTACAGAGAATGGAAGAGAAGAGGGGACTACAGAGAATGGAAGAGAGGAGGGGGCTACAGAAAATGGAAGAGAGGAGGGGACTACAGAGAATGGAAGAGGGGAGGAGACTACAGAGAATGGAAGAGGGAAGGGGACTACAGAGAATGGAAGAGGGGAGGGGACTACAGAGAATGGAAGAGAGGAGGGGACTACAGAGAATGGAATAGAGTAGGGGACTACAGAGAATGGAAGAGGGGAGGGGACTACAGAGAAGGGAAGAGACGAGGGGACTACAGAGAATGTAAGAGAGGAGGGGACTACAGAGAATGGAAGAGAGGAGGGGACAACAGAAAATGGAAGAGAGGACTACAGAGAATAGAAGAGAGAAGGGGACTACAGAGAAAGGAAGAGGGGAAGGGACTACAGAGAAGGGAAGGAAAGAGAGAAGGGGCCTACAGAGAATGGAAGAGAGGAGGGGACTACAAAGAGTGGAAGAGAGGAGGGGACTACAGAGAAGGGAAGAGAGGAGGGGACTACAGAGAATGTAAGAGAGGAGGGGACTACAGAAAATGGAAGAGAGGAGGGGACTACAGAGAATGGAAGAGAGGAGGGGACTACAGAAAATGGAAGAGAGGACTACAGAGAATGGAAAAGAGGAGGGGGCTACAGAGAATGGAAGAGAGGAGGGGACTACAGAGAATGGAAGAGAAGAGGGGGCTACAGAGAATGGAAGAGAGGAGGGGGCTACAGAGAAAGGAAGAGAGGAGGGGACTACAGAGAATGGAAGAGAGGACTACAGAGAATGGAAGAGAGGAGGGGACTACAGAGAATGGAAGAGAGGAGGGGACTACAAAGAATGGAAGGGAGGAGGGGACTACAGAAAATGGAAGAGAGGACTACAGAGAATGGAAGAGAGGAGGGGACTGAGGACTATAGAGAATGAAAGAGAGTAGGGGAATACAGAGATTGGAAGAGGGGACTGAGGGGACTACAGAGAATGGAAGAGAAGAGGGGACTACAGAGAAGGGAAGAGAGGAGTGGACTACAGAGAATGGAAGAGAGGAGGGGACTACAGAGAATGGAAGAGAAGAGGGGGCTACAGAGAATGGAAGAGAAGAGGGGGCTACAGAGAATGGAAGAGAAGAGTGGACTACAGAGAATGGAAGAGAGGAGGGAACTACAGAAACTGGAAGAGAGGACTACAGAGAATGGTAGAGAGGAGGGGACTACAGAGAATGGAAGAGGGGAGGGGACTACAGAGAAGGGAAGAGAGGAGGGGACTACAGAGAATGAAAGAGAGGAGGGGACTACAGAGAATGGAAGAGAGGAGGGGACTACAAAAATGGAAGAGAGGAGGGGACTACAGAGAAGGGAAGAGAGGAGGGGACTACAGAGAATGGAAGAGAGGAGGGGACTACAGAAAATGGAAGAGAGGAGGGGACTACAGAGAATGGAAGAGAGGAGGGGACTACAGAAAATGGAAGAGAGGACTACAGAGAATGGAAGAGAGGAGGGGACTGAGGACTACAGAGAATGAAAGAGCAGGGGAATACAGAGATTGGAAGAGGGGGCTGAGGGGACTACAGAGAATGGAAGAGAAGAGGGGACTACAGAGAAGGGAAGAGAGGAGGGGACTACAGAGAATGGAAGAGAGGAGGGGACTACAGAGAATGGAAGAGAAGAGGGGGCTACAGAGAATGGAAGAGAAGAGGGGGCTACAGAGAATGGAAGAGAAGAGGGGACTACAGAGAATGGAAGAGAGGAGGGGACTACAGAAACTGGAAGAGAGGACTACAGAGAATGGTAGAGAGGAGGGGACTACAGAGAATGGAAGAGGGGAGGGGACTACAGAGAAGGGAAGAGAGGAGGGGACTACAGAGAATGAAAGAGAGGAGGGGACTACAGAGAATGGAAGAGAGGAGGGGACTGCAAAGAATGGAAGAGAGGAGGGGACTACAGAGAAGGGAAGAGAGGAGGGGACTACAGAGAATGGAAGAGAGGAGGGGACTACAGAAAATGGAAGAGAGGAGGGGGCTACAGAGAATGAAAGAGAGGAGGGGACTACTGAAAATGGAAGAGAGGACTACAGAGAATGGAAGAGAGGAGGGGGCTACAGAGAATGGAAGAGAGGAGGGGACTACAGAGAATGGAAGAAAGGAGGGGACTACAGAGAATGGAAGAGAAGAGTGGGCTACAGAGAATGGAAGAGAGGCGGGGGCTACACAGAATGGAAGAGAGGAGGGGACTACAGAGAATGGAAGAGAGGAGGGGACAACAGAGAATGGAAGAGAGGACTACAGAGAATGGAAGAGAGGACTACAGAGAATGGAAGAGAGGAGGAGACTACAGAGAATGGAAGAGAGGAGGGGACTACAGAGAATGGAAGAGAGGAGGGGACTACAGAGAATGGAAGAGAGGAGGGGACTACAGAAAATGGAAGAGAGGACTACAGAGAATGGAAGAGAGGAGGGGACTACAAAAAATGGAAGAGAGGACTACAGAGAATGGAGGAGAGGAGGGGAATACAGAGATTGGAAGAGGGGGCTGAGGGGACTACAGAAAATGGAAGAGAAGAGGGGACTACAGAGAATGGAAGAGAAGAGGGGGCTACAGAGAATGGAAGAGAAGAGGGGGCTACAGAGAATGGAAGAGGGGAGGGGACTACAGAGAATGGAAGAGGGGAGGGGACTACAGAGAATGGAAGAGGGGAGGGGACTACAGAGAAGGGAAGAGAGGAGGGGACTACAGAGAATGGAAGAGAGGAGGGGACTACAGAGAATGGAAGAGGGGAGGGGACTACAGAGAATGGAAGAGGGGAGGGGACTACAGAGAAGGGAAGAGAGGAGGGGACTACAGAGAATGGAAGAGAGGAGGGGACTACAGAAAATGGAAGAGAGGACTACAGAGAATGGAAGAGAGGAGGGGAATACAGAGATTGGGAGAGGGGGCTGAGGGGACTACAGAGAATGGAAGAGAAGAGGGGACTCCAGAGAATGGAAGAGAAGAGGGGGCTACAGAGAATGGAAGAGAAGAGGGGGCTACAGAGAATAGAAGAGAAGAGGGGGCTACAGAGAATGGAAGAGAAGAGGGGGCTACAGAGAATGGAAGAGGGGAGGGGACTACAGAGAATGGAAGATGGGAGGGGACTACAGAGAAGGGAAGAGAGGAGGGGACTACAGAGAGTGGAAGAGAGGAGGGGACTACAGAGAATGGAAGAGGGGAGGAGACTACAGAGAAGGGAAGAGAGGAGGAGACTACAGAGAATGGAAGAGAGGAGGGGACTACAGAGAATGGAAGAGAGGAGGGGACTACAGAGAATGGAAGAGAGGAGGGAACTACAGAGAATGGAATAGAGGAGGGGACTACAGAAAATGGAAGAGAGGACTACAGAGAATGGAAGAGAGGAGGGGACTACAGAGAATGGAAGAGAGGAGGGGACTACAGAGAATGGAAGAGAGGAGGGGACTACAGAGAAGGGAAGAGAGGAGGGGACTACAGAGAAGGGAAGAGAGGAGGTGACTACAGAGAATGGAAGAGAGGAGGGGACTACAGAAAATGGAAGAGAGGACTACAGAGAATGGAAGAGAGGAGGGGACTGAGGACTACAGAGAATGAAAGAGTAGGGGAATACAGAGATTGGAAGAGGGGGCTGAGGGGACTACAGAAAATGGAAGAGAAGAGGGGGCTACAGAGAATGGAAGAGAGGAGGGGACTTCAGAAAATGGAAGAGAGGACTACAGAGAATGGAAGAGAGGAGGGGACTACAGAGAATGGAAGAGGGGAGAGGACTACAGAGAATGGAAGAGAGGGGACTACAGAGAATGGAAGAGAGGAGGGGACTACAGAGAATGGGAGAGGAGGGGACTACAAAGAATGGAAGAGAGGAGGGGACTACAGAAAATAGAATAGAGGACTACAGAGAATGGAAGAGAGGAGGGGGCTACAGAGAATGGAAGAGGGGAGGGGACTACAGAGAAGGGAAGATAGGAGGGGACTACAGAGAATGGAAGAGAGGGGGGGACTACAGAGAATGGAAGAGAGGAGGGGACTACAAAGAATGGAAGAGAGGAGGGGACTACAGAAAATGGAAGAGAGGAGGGGACTACAGAAAATGGAAGAGAGGAGGGGACTACAGAAAATGGATGAGAGGACTACAGAGAATGGAAGAGAGGAGGGGACTGAGGACTACAGAGAATGAAAGAGAGTAGGGGAATACAGAGATTGGAAGAGGGGGCTGAGGGGACTACAGAGAATGGAAGAGAAGAGGGGACTACAGAGAATGGAAGAGAAGAGGGGACTACAGAGAATGGAAGAGAAGAGTGGGCTACAGAGAATAGAAGAGAAGAGGGGGCTACAGAGAATGGAAGAGAAGAGGGGGCTACAGAGAATGGAAGAGAAGAGGGGACTACAGAGAATGGAAGAGAGGAGGGGGCTACAGAAAATGGAAGAGAGGAGGGGACTACAGAGAATGGAAGAGGGTAGGGGACTACAGAGAATGGAAGAGAAGAGGGGACTACAGAGAATGGAAGAGAGGAGGGGGCTACAGAAAATGGAAGAGAGGAGGGGACTACAGAGAATGGAAGAGAAGAGGGGACCACAGTGAAGGGAAGAGAGGAGGGGACTACAGAGAATGGAAGAGAGGAGGGGACTACAGAGAATGGAAGAGAAGAGGGGGCTACAAAGAATGGAAGAGAAGAGGGGGCTACAGAGAATGGAAGAGAAGAGGGGACTACAGAGAATGGAAGAGAGGAGGGGACAACAGAAACTGGAAGAGAGGACTACAGAGAATGATAGAGAGGAGGGGACTACAGAGAATGGAAGAGGGGAGGGGACTACAGAGAAGGGAAGAGAGGAGGGGACTACAGAGAATGAAAGAGAGGAGGGGACTACAGAGAATGGAAGAGAGGAGGGGACTGCAAAGAATGGAAGAGAGGAGGGGACTACAGAGAAGGGAAGAGAGTAGGGGACTACAGAGAATGGAAGAGGGGAGGGGACTACAGAGAAGGGAAGAGACGAGGGGACTACAGAGAATGGAAGAGAGGAGGGGACTACAGAGAATGGAAGAGAGGAAGGGACTACAGAGAATGGAAGAGGAGGGGACAACAGAAAATGGAAGGGAGGACTACAGAGAATAGAAGAGAGAAGGGGACTACAGAGAAAGGAAGAGGGGAAGGGACTACAGAGAAGGGAAGGGAAGAGAGAAGGGGCCTACAGAGAATGGAAGAGAGGAGGGGACTACAAAGAGTGGAAGAGAGGAGGGGACTACAGAGAAGGGAAGAGAGGAGGGCACTACAGAAAATGGAAGAGAGGAGGGGACTACAGAGAATGGAAGAGAGGAGGGGACTACAGAAAATGGAAGAGAGGACTACAGAGAATGGAAAAGAGGAGGGGGCTACAGAGAATGGAAGAGAGGAGGGGACTACAGAGAATGGAAGAGAAGAGGGGGCTACAGAGAATGGAAGAGAGGAGGGGGCTACAGATAAAGGAAGAGAGGAGGGGACTACAGAGAATGGAAGAGAGGACTACAGAGAATGGAAGAGAGGAGGGGACTACAGAGAATGGAAGAGAGGAGGGGACTACAGAGAATGGAAGAGAGGAGGGGACTACAGAGAATGGAAGAGAGGAGGGGACTACAGAGAATAGAAGAGAAGAGGGGGCTACAGAGAATGGAAGAGAAGAGGGGGCTACAGAGAATGGAAGAGAAGAGGGGACTACAGAGAATGGAAGAGAGGAGGGGACTACAGAAACTGGAAGAGAGGACTACAGAGAATGGTAGAGAGGAGGGGACTACAGAGAATGGAAGAGGGGAGGGGACTACAGAGAAGGGAAGAGCGGAGGGGACTACAGAGAATGAAAGAGAGGAGGGGACTACAGAGAATGGAAGAGAGGAGGGGACTGCAAAGAATGGAAGAGAGGAGGGGACTACAGAGAAGGGAAGAGAGGAGGGGACTACAGAAAATGGAAGAGAGGACTACAGAGAATGGAAGAGAGGAGGGGACTGAGGACTACAGAGAATGAAAGAGAGCAGGGGAATACAGAGATTGGAAGAGGGGGCTAAGGGGACTACAGAGAATGGAAGAGAAGAGGGGACCACAGTGAAGGGAAGAGAGGAGGGGACTACAGAGAATGGAAGAGAGGAGGGGACTACAGAGAATGGAAGAGAAGAGGGGGCTACAGAGAATGGAAGAGAAGAGGGGGCTACAGAGAATGGAAGAGAAGAGGGGACTACAGAGAATGGAAGAGAGGAGGGGACTACAGAAACTGGAAGAGAGGACTACAGAGAATGGTAGAGAGGAGGGGACTACAGAGAATGGAAGAGGGGAGGGGACTACAGAGAAGGGAAGAGAGGAAGGGACTACAGAGAATGAAAGAGAGGAGGGGACTACAGAGAATGGAAGAGAGGAGGGGACTGCAAAGAATGGAAGAGAGGAGGGGACTACAGAGAAGGGAAGAGAGTAGGGGACTACAGAGAATGGAAGAGACGAGGGGACTACAGAGAATGGAAGAGAGGAAAGGACTACAGAGAATGGAAGAGAGGAAGGGACTACAGCGAATGGAAGAGAGGAGGGGACAACAGAAAATGGAAGAGAGGACTACAGAGAATAGAAGAGAGAAGGGGACTACAGAGAAAGGAAGAGGGGAAGGGACTACAGAGAAGGGAAGGGAAGAGAGAAGGGGCCTACAGAGAATGGAAGAGAGGAGGGGACTACAAAGAGTGGAAGAGAGGAAGGGACTACAGAGAAGGGAAGAGAGTAGGGGACTACAGAGAATGGAAGAGGGGAGGGGACTACAGAGAAGGGAAGAGACGAGGGGACTACAGAGAATGGAAGAGAGGAGGGGACTACAGAGAATGGAAGAGAGGAGGGGACTACAGAGAATGGAAGAGAGGAGGGGACTACAGAAAATGGAAGAGAGGACTACAGAGAATGGAAGAGAGGAGGGGACTGAGGACTACAGAGAATGAAAGAGAGCAGGGGAATACAGAGATTGGAAGAGGGGGCTGAGGGGACTACAGAGAATGGAAGAGAAGAGGGGACCACAGTGAAGGGAAGAGAGGAGGGGACTACAGAGAATGGAAGAGAGGAGGGGACTACAGAGAATGGAAGAGAAGAGGGGGCGACAGAGAATGGAAGAGAAGAGGGGGCTACAGAGAATGGAAGAGAAGAGGGGACTACAGAGAATGGAAGAGAGGAGGGGACTACAGAAACTGGAAGAGAGGACTACAGAGAATGGTAGAGAGGAGGGGACTACAGAGAATGGAAGAGGGGAGGGGACTACAGAGAAGGGAAGAGAGGAGGGGACTACATAGAATGAAAGAGAGGAGGGGACTACAGAGAATGGAAGAGAGGAGGGGACTGCAAAGAATGGAAGAGAGGAGGGGACTACAGAGAAGGGAAGAGAGGAGGGGACTACAGAAAATGGAAGAGAGGACTACAGAGAATGGAAGAGAGGAGGGGAACGAGGACTACAGAGAATGAAAGAGAGCAGGGGAATACAGAGATTGGAAGAGGGGGCTGAGGGGACTACAGAGAATGGAAGAGAAGAGGGGACCACAGTGAAGGGAAGAGAGGAGGGGACTACAGAGAATGGAAGAGAGGAGGGGACTACAGAGAATGGAAGAGAAGAGGGGGCTACAGAGAATGGAAGAGAAGAGGGGGCTACAGAGAATGGAAGAGAAGAGGGGACTACAGAGAATGGAAGAGAGCAGGGGACTACAGAAACTGGAAGAGAGGACTACAGAGAATGGTAGAGAGGAGGGGACTACAGAGAATGGAAGAGGGGAGGGGACTACAGAGAAGGGAAGAGAGGAGGGGACTACAGAGAATGAAAGAGAGGAGGGGACTACAGAGAATGGAAGAGAGGAGGGGACTGCAAAGAATGGAAGAGAGGAGGGGACTACAGAGAAGGGAAGAGAGTAGGGGACTACAGAGAATGGAAGAGGGGAGGGGACTACAGAGAAGGGAAGAGACGAGGGGACTACAGAGAATGGAAGAGAGGAGGGGACAACAGAGAATGGAAGAGAGGAAGGGACTACAGAGAATGGAAGAGAGGAGGGGACAACAGAAAATGGAAGAGAGGACTACAGAGAATAGAAGAGAGAAGGGGACTACAGAGAAAGGAAGAAAGGAAGGGACTACAGAGAAGGGAAGGGAAGAGAGAAGGGGCCTACAGAGAATGGAAGAGAGGAGGGGACTACAAAGAGTGGAAGAGAGGAGGGGACTACAGAGAAGGGAAGAGAGGAGGGGACTACAGAGAATGTAAGAGAGGAGGGGACTACAGAAAATGGAAGAGAGGAGGGGACTACAGAGAATGGAAGAAAGGAGGGGACTACAGAAAATGGAAGAGAGGACTACAGAGAATGGAAAAGAGGAGGGGGCTACAGAGAATGGAAGAGAGGAGGGGACTACAGAGAATGGAAGAGAAGAGGGGGCTACAGAGAATGGAAGAGAGGAGGGGGCTACAGATAAAGGAAGACAGGAGGGGACTACAGAGAATGGAAGAGAGGACTACAGAGAATGGAAGAGAGGAGGGGACTACAGAGAATGGAAGAGAGGAGGGGACTACAGAGAATGGAAGAGAGGAGGGGACTACAGAAAATGGAAGAGAGGACTACAGAGAATGGAAGAGAGGAGGGGACTGAGGACTATAGAGAATGAAAGAGAGTAGGGGAATACAGAGATTGGAAGAGGGGACTGAGGGGACTACAGAGAATGGAAGAGAAGAGGGGACTACAGAGAAGGGAAGAGAGGAGTGGACTACAGAGAATGGAAGAGAGGAGGGGACTACAGAGAAGGGAAGAGAAGAGGGGGCTACAGAGAATGGAAGAGAAGAGGGGGCTACAGAGAATGGAAGAGAAGAGGGGACTACAGAGAATGGAAGAGAGGAGGGAACTACAGAAACTGGAAGAGAGGACTACAGAGAAGGGTAGAGAGGAGGGGACTACCGAGAATGGAAGAGGGGAGGGGACTACAGAGAAGGGAAGAGAGGAGGGGACTACAGAGAATGAAAGAGAGGAGGGGACTACAGAGAATGGAAGAGAGGAGGGGACTACAAAAAATGGATGAGAGGAGGGGACTACAGAGAAGGGAAGAGAGGAGGGGACTACAGAGAATGGAAGAGAGGAGGGGACTACAGAAAATGGAAGAGAGGAGGGGACTACAGAGAATGGAAGAGAGGAGAAGACTACAGAAAATGGAAGAGAGGACTACAGAGAATGGAAGAGAGGAGGGGACTGAGGACTACAGAGAATGAAAGAGAGCAGGGGAATACAGAGATTGGAAGAGGGGGCTGAGGGGACTACAGAGAATGGAAGAGAAGAGGGGACTACAGAGAAGGGAAGAGAGGAGGGGACTACAGAGAATGGAAGAGAGGAGGGGACTACAGAGAATGGAAGAGAAGAGGGGGCTACAGAGAATGGAAGAGAAGAGGGGGCTACAGAGAATGGAATAGAAGAGGGGACTACAGAGAATGGAAGAGAGGAGGGGACTACAGAAACTGGAAGAGAGGACTACAGAGAATGGTAGAGAGGAGGGGACTACAGAGAATGAAAGAGGGGAGGGGACTACAGAGAAGGGAAGAGAGGAGGGGACTACAGAGAATGAAAGAGAGGAGGGGACTACAGAGAATGGAAGAGAGGAGGGGACTGCAAAGAATGGAAGAGAGGAGGGGACTACAGAGAAGGGAAGAGAGGAGGGGACTACAGAGAATGGAAGAGAGGAGGGGACTACAGAAAATGGAAGAGAGGAGGGGACTACAGAGAATGAAAGATAGGAGGGGACTACAGAAAATGGAAGAGAGGACTACAGAGAATGGAAGAGAGGAGGGGGCTACAGAGAATGGAAGAGAGGAGGGGACTACAGAGAATGGAAGAGAGGAGGGGACTACAGAGAATGGAAGAGAAGAGGGGGCTACAGAGAATGGAAGAGAGGAGGGGGCTACACAGAATGGAAGAGAGGAGGGGACCACAGAGAATGGAAGAGAGGAGGGGACTACAGAGAATGGAAGAGAGGACTACAGAGAATGGAAGAGAGGACTACAGAGAATGGAAGAGAGGAGGAGACTACAGAGAATGGAAGAGAGGAGGGGACTACAGAGAATGGAAGAGAGGAGGGGACTACAGAGAATGGAAGAGAGGAGGGGACTACAGAAAATGGAAGAGAGGACTACAGAGAATGGAAGAGAGGAGGGGACTACAAAAAATGGAAGAGAGGACTACAGAGAATGGAGGAGAGGAGGGGAATACAGAGATTGGAAGAGGGGGCTGAGGGGACTACAGAAAATGGAAGAGAAGAGGGGACTACAGAGAATGGAAGAGAAGAGGGGGCTACAGAGAATGGAAGAGAAGAGGGGGCTACAGAGAATGGAAGAGGGGAGGGGACTACAGAGAATGGAAGAGGGGAGGGCACTACAGAGAATGGAAGAGAAGAGGGGACTACAGAGAAGGGAAGAGAGGAGGGGACTACAGAGAATGGAAGAGAGGAGGGGACTACAGAGAATGGAAGAGGGGAGGGGACTACAGAGAATGGAAGAGGGAAGGGGACTACAGAGAAGGGAAGAGAGGAGGGGACTACAGAGAATGGAAGAGAGGAGGGGACTACAGAGAATGGAAGAGAGGAGGGGACTACAGAGAATGGAAGAGAGGAGGGGACTACAGAGAATGGAAGAGAGGAGGGGACTACAGAAAATGGAAGAGAGGACTACAGAGAATGGAAGAGAGGAGGGGACTACAGAAAATGGAAGAGAGGACTACAGAGAATGGAAGAGAGGAGGGGAATACAGAGATTGGAAGAGGGGGCTGAGGGCACTACAGAGAATGGAAGAGAAGAGGGGACTCCAGAGAATGGAAGAGAAGAGGGGGCTACAGAGATTGGAAGAGAAGAGGGGGCTACAGAGAATGGAAGAGGGGAGGGGACTACAGAGAATGGAAGAGGGGAGGGGACTACAGAGAATGGAAGAGGGGAGGGGACTACAGAGAAGGGAAGAGAGGAGGGGACTACAGAGAGTGGAAGAGAGGAGGGGACTACAGAGAATGGAAGAGGGGAGGAGACTACAGAGAAGGGAAGAGAGGAGGAGACTACAGAGAATGGAAGAGAGGAGGGGACTACAGAGAATGGAAGAGAGGAGGGGACTACAGAGAATGGAAGAGAGGAGGGGACTACAGAGAATGGAAGAGAGGAGGGGACTACAGAGAATGGAAGAGAGGAGGGGACTACAGAAAATGGAAGAGAGGACTACAGAGAATGGAAGAGAGGAGGGGACTACAGAGAATGGAAGAAGGGAGGGGACTACAGAGAATAGAAGAGAAGAGGGGACTACAGAGAATGGAAGAGAGGAGGGGACTACATAGAATGGAAGAGAGGAGGGGACTACAGAGAAGGGAAGAGAGGAGGGGACTACAGAGAAGGGAAGAGAGGAGGTGACTACAGTGAATGGAAGAGAGGAGGGGACTACAGAAAATGGAAGAGAGGAGGGGACTACAGAGAATGGAAGAGAGGAGGGGACTACAGAAAATGGAAGAGAGGACTACAGAGAATGGAAGAGAGGAGGGGGCTACAGAGAATGGAAGAGAGGAGGGGTCTACAGAGAATGGAAGAGAGGAGGGGACTACAGAGAATGGAAGAGAAGAGGGGGCTACAGAGAATGGAAGAGAGGAGGGGGCTACAGAGAATGGAAGAGAGGAGGGGACTACAGAGAATGGAAGAGAGGACTACAGAGAATGGAAGAGAGTAGGAGACTACAGAGGATGAAAGAGAGGAGGGGACTACAGAGAATGGAAGAGAGGAGGGGACTACAGAGAATGGAAGAGAGGAGGGGACTACAGAAAATGGAAGAGAGGACTACAGAGAATGGAAGAGAGGAGGGGACTGAGGACTATAGAGAATGAAGGAGTAGGGGAATACAGAGATTGGAAGAGGGGGCTGAGGGGACTACAGAGAATGGAAGAGAAGAGGGGACTACAGAGAATGGAAGAGAAGAGGGGACTACAGAGAATGGAAGAGAAGAGTGGGCTACAAAGAATGGAAGAGAAGAGGGGGCTACAGAGAATGGAAGAGAAGAGGGGGCTACAGAGAATGGAAGAGAAGAGGGGACTACAGAGAATGGAAGAGAGGAGGGGGCTACAGAAAATGGAAGAGAGGAGGGGACTACATAGAATGGAAGAGGGGAGGGGACTACAGAGAATGGAAGAGGGAAGGGGACTACAGAGAATGGAAGAGGGGAGGGGACTACAGAGAAGGGAAGAGAGGAGGGGACTACAGAGAATGGAGAGAGTAGGGGACTACAGAGAATGGAAGAGGGGAGGGGACTACAGAGAATGGAAGAGAGGAGGGGACTACAGAAAATGGAAGAGAGGACTACAGAGAATAGAAGAGAGAAGGGGACTACAGAGAAAGGAAGAGGGGAAGGGACTACAGAGAACGGAATGGAAGAGAGAAGGGGCCTACAGAGAATGGAAGAGAGGAGGGGACTACAAAGAGTGGAAGAGAGGAGCGGACTACAGAGAAGGGAAGAGAGGAGGGGACTACAGAGAATGTAAGAGAGGAGGGGAATACAGAAAACAGAAGAGAGGAGGGGACTACAGAGAATGGAAGAGAGGAGGAGACTACAGAAAATGGAAGAGAGGACTACAGAGAATGGAAAAGAGGAGGGGGCTACAGAGAATGGAAGAGAGGAGGGGACTACAGAGAATGGAAGAGAAGAGGGGGCTACAGAGAATTGAAGAGAGGAGGGGGCTACAGAGAAAGGAAGAGAGGAGGGGACTACAGAGAATGGAAGAGAGGACTACAGAGAATGGAAGAGAGGAGGGGACTACAGAGAATGGAAGAGAGTAGGGGACTACAGAGAATGGAAGAGAGGAGGGGACTACAGAAAATGGAAGAGAGGAGGGGACTACAGAGAATGGAAGAGAGGAGGGGACTACAAAAAATGGAAGAGAGTAGGGGAATACAGAGAATGTAAGAGAGTAGGGGAATACAGAGATTGGAAGAGGGGGCTGAGGGGACTACAGAGAATGGAAGAGAAGAGGGGACTACAGAGAAGGGAAGAGAGGGGACTACAGAGAATGGAAGAGAGGAGGGGACTATAGAGAATGGAAGAGAAGAGGGGGCTACAGAGAATGGAAGAGAAGAGGGGGCTACAGAGAATGGAAGAGAAGAGGGGACTACAGAGAATGGAAGAGAGGAGGGAACTACAGAAACTGGAAGAGAGGACTACAGAGAATGGTAGAGAGGAGGGGACTACAGAGAATGGAAGAGGGGAGGGGACTACAGAGAAGGGAAGAGAGGAGGGGACTACAGAGAATGAAAGAGAGGAGAGGACTACAGAGAATGGAAGAGAGGAGGGGACTACAAAAAATGGAAGAGAGGAGGGGACTACAGAGAAGGGAAGAGAGCAGGGGACTACAGAGAATGGAAGAGAGGAGGGGACTACAGAAAATGGAAGAGAGGAGGGGACTACAGAGAATGGAAGAGAGGAGGGGACTACAGAAAATGGAAGAGAGGACTACAGAGAATGGAAGAGAGGAGGGGACTGAGGACTACAGAGAATGAAAGAGAGCAGGGGAATACAGAGATTGGAAGAGGGGGCTGAGGGGACTACAGAGAATGGAAGAGAAGAGGGGACTACAGAGAAGGGAATAGAGGAGGGGACTACAGAGAATGGAAGAGAAGAGGGGGCTTCAGAGAATGGAAGAGAAGAGGGGGCTACAGAGAATGGAAGAGAAGAGGGGACTACAGAGAATGGAAGAGAGGAGGGGACTACAGAAACTGGAAGAGAGGACTACAGAGAATGGTAGAGAGGAGGGGACTACAGAGAATGGAAGAGGGGAGGGGACTACAGAGAAGGGAAGAGAGGAGGGGACTACAGAGAATGAAAGAGAGGAGGGGACTACAGAGAATGGAAGAGAGAAGGGGACTACAAAGAATGGAAGAGAGGAGGGGACTACAGAGAAGGGAAGAGAGGAGGGGACTACAGAGAATGGAAGAGAGGAGGGGACTACAGAAAATGGAAGAGAGGAGGGGACTACAGATAATGGAACAGAGGAGGGGACTACAGAAAATGGAAGAGAGGACTACAGAGAATGGAATAGAGGAGGGGGCTACAGAGAATGGAAGAGAGGAGGGGACTACAGAGAATGGAAGAGAGGAGGGGACTACAGAGAATGGAAGAGAAGAGGGGGCTACAGAGAATGGAAGAGAGGAGGGGGCTACACAGAATGGAAGAGAGGAGGGGACTACAGAGAATGGAAGAGAGGACTACAGAGAATGGAAGAGAGGACTACAGAGAATGGAAGAGAGGACTACAGAGAATGGAAGAGAGGAGGAGACTACAGAGAATGGAAGAGAGGAGGGGACTACAGAGAATGGAAGAGAGGAGGGGACTACAGAGAATGGAAGAGAGGAGGGGACTACAGAGAATGGAATAGAGGAGGGGACTACAGAAAATGGAAGAGAGGACTACAGAGAATGGAAGATAAGAGGGGACTACAAAAAATGGAAGAGAGGACTACAGAGAATGGAGGAGAGGAGGGGAATACAGAGATTGGAAGAGAAGAGGGGGCTACAGAGAATGGAAGAGAAGAGGGGGCTACAGAGAATGGAAGAGGGGAGGGGACTACAGAGAATGGAAGAGGGGAGGGGACTACAGAGAATGGAAGAGGGGAGGGGACTACAGAGAAGGGAAGAGAGGAGGGGACTACAGAGAATGGAAGAGAGGAGGGGACTACAGAGAATGGAAGAGAAGAGGGGGATACAGAGAATGGAAGAGAAGAGGGGGCTACAGAGAATGGAAGAGGGGAGGGGACTACAGAGAATGGAAGAGGGGAGGGGACTACAGAGAATGGAAGAGGGGAGGGGACTACAGAGAAGGGAAGAGAGGAGGGGACTACAGAGAATGGAAGAGAGGAGGGGACTACAGGGAATGGAAGAGGGGAGGGGACTACAGAGAATGGAAGAGGGGAGGGGACTACAGAGAATGTAAGAGGGGAGGGGACTACAGAGAATGGAAGAGAGGAGGGGACTACAGAGAATGGAAGAGAGGAGGGGACTACAGAAAATGGAAGAGAGGACTACAGAGAATGGAAGAGAGGAGGGGAATACAGAGATTGGAAGAGGGGGCTGAGGGGACTACAGAGAATGGAAGAGAAGAGGGGACTACAGAGAATGGAAGAGAAGAGGGGGCTACAGAGAATGGAAGAGAAGAGGGGGCTACAGAGAATGGAAGAGAGGAGGGGACTACAGAGAATGGAAGAGGGGAGGGGACTACAGAGAAGGGAAGAGACGAGGGGACTACAGAGAATGGAAGAGAGGAGGGGACAACAGAGAATGGAAGAGAGGAAGGGACTACAGAGAATGGAAGAGAGGAGGGGACAACAGAAAATGGAAGAGAGGACTACAGAGAATAGAAGAGAGAAGGGGACTACAGAGAAAGGAAGAAAGGAAGGGACTACAGAGAAGGGAAGGGAAGAGAGAAGGGGCCTACAGAGAATGGACGAGAGGAGGGGACTACAAAGAGTGGAAGAGAGGAGGGGACTACAGAGAAGGGAAGAGAGGAGGGGACTACAGAGAATGTAAGAGAGGAGGGGACTACAGAAAATGGAAGAGAGGAGGGGACTACAGAGAATGGAAGAAAGGAGGGGACTACAGAAAATGGAAGAGAGGACTACAGAGAATGGAAAAGAGGAGGGGGCTACAGAGAATGGAAGAGAGGAGGGGACTACAGAGAATGGAAGAGAAGAGGGGGCTACAGAGAATGGAAGAGAGGAGGGGGCTACAGATAAAGGAAGACAGGAGGGGACTACAGAGAATGGAAGAGAGGACTACAGAGAATGGAAGAGAAGAGGGGACTACAGAGAAGGGAAGAGAGGAGTGGACTACAGAGAATGGAAGAGAGGAGGGGACTACAGAGAAGGGAAGAGAAGAGGGGGCTACAGAGAATGGAAGAGAAGAGGGGGCTACAGAGAATGGAAGAGAAGAGGGGACTACAGAGAATGGAAGAGAGGAGGGAACTACAGAAACTGGAAGAGAGGACTACAGAGAAGGGTAGAGAGGAGGGGACTACCGAGAATGGAAGAGGGGAGGGGACTACAGAGAAGGGAAGAGAGGAGGGGACTACAGAGAATGAAAGAGAGGAGGGGACTACAGAGAATGGAAGAGAGGAGGGGACTACAAAAAATGGATGAGAGGAGGGGACTACAGAGAAGGGAAGAGAGGAGGGGACTACAGAGAATGGAAGAGAGGAGGGGACTACAGAAAATGGAAGAGAGGAGGGGACTACAGAGAATGGAAGAGAGGAGAAGACTACAGAAAATGGAAGAGAGGACTACAGAGAATGGAAGAGAGGAGGGGACTGAGGACTACAGAGAATGAAAGAGAGCAGGGGAATACAGAGATTGGAAGAGGGGGCTGAGGAGACTACAGAGAATGGAAGAGAAGAGGGGACTACAGAGAAGGGAAGAGAGGAGGGGACTACAGAGAATGGAAGAGAGGAGGGGACTACAGAGAATGGAAGAGAAGAGGGGGCTACAGAGAATGGAAGAGAAGAGGGGGCTACAGAGAATGGAAGAGAAGAGGGGACTACAGAGAATGGAAGAGAGGAGGGGACTACAGAAACTGGAAGAGAGGACTACAGAGAATGGTAGAGAGGAGGGGACTACAGAGAATGAAAGAGGGGAGGGGACTACAGAGAAGGGAAGAGAGGAGGGGACTACAGAGAATGAAAGAGAGGAGGGGACTACAGAGAATGGAAGAGAGGAGGGGACTGCAAAGAATGGAAGAGAGGAGGGGACTACAGAGAAGGGAAGAGAGGAGGGGACTACAGAGAATGGAAGAGAGGAGGGGACTACAGAAAATGGAAGAGAGGAGGGGACTACAGAGAATGAAAGATAGGAGGGGACTACAGAAAATGGAAGAGAGGACTACAGAGAATGGAAGAGAGGAGGGGGCTACAGAGAATGGAAGAGAGGAGGGGACTACAGAGAATGGAAGAGAGGAGGGGACTACAGAGAATGGAAGAGAAGAGGGGGCTACAGAGAATGGAAGAGAGGAGGGGGCTACACAGAATGGAAGAGAGGAGGGGACCACAGAGAATGGAAGAGAGGAGGGGACTACAGAGAATGGAAGAGAGGACTACAGAGAATGGAAGAGAGGACTACAGAGAATGGAAGAGAGGAGGAGACTACAGAGAATGGAAGAGAGGAGGGGACTACAGAGAATGTTAGAGAGGAGGGGACTACAGAGAATGGAAGAGAGGAGGGGACTACAGAAAATGGAAGAGAGGACTACAGAGAATGGAAGAGAGGAGGGGACTACAAAAAATGGAAGAGAGGACTACAGAGAATGGAGGAGAGGAGGGGAATACAGAGATTGGAAGAGGGGGCTGAGGGGACTACAGAAAATGGAAGAGAAGAGGGGACTACAGAGAATGGAAGAGAAGAGGGGGCTACAGAGAATGGAAGAGAAGAGGGGGCTACAGAGAATGGAAGAGGGGAGGGGACTACAGAGAATGGAAGAGGGGAGGGCACTACAGAGAATGGAAGAGAAGAGGGGACTACAGAGAAGGGAAGAGAGGAGGGGACTACAGAGAATGGAAGAGAGGAGGGGACTACAGAGAATGGAAGAGGGGAGGGGACTACAGAGAATGGAAGAGGGGAGGGGACTACAGAGAAGGGAAGAGAGGAGGGGACTACAGAGAATGGAAGAGAGGAGGGGACTACAGATAATGGAAGAGAGGAGGGGACTACAGAGAATGGAAGAGAGGAGGGGACTACAGAGAATGGAAGAGAGGAGGGGACTACAGAAAATGGAAGAGAGGACTACAGAGAATGGAAGAGAGGAGGGGACTACAGAAAATGGAAGAGAGGACTACAGAGAATGGAAGAGAGGAGGGGAATACAGAGATTGGAAGAGGGGGCTGAGGGCACTACAGAGAATGGAAGAGAAGAGGGGACTCCAGAGAATGGAAGAGAAGAGGGGGCTACAGAGAATGGAAGAGAAGAGGGGGCTACAGAGAATGGAAGAGGGGAGGGGACTACAGAGAATGGAAGAGGGGAGGGGACTACAGAGAATGGAAGAGGGGAGGGGACTACAGAGAAGGGAAGAGAGGAGGGGACTACAGAGAGTGGAAGAGAGGAGGGGACTACAGAGAATGGAAGAGGGGAGGAGACTACAGAGAAGGGAAGAGAGGAGGAGACTACAGAGAATGGAAGAGAGGAGGGGACTACAGAGAATGGAAGAGAGGAGGGGACTACAGAGAATGGAAGAGAGGAGGGGACTACAGAGAATGGAAGAGAGGAGGGGACTACAGAAAATGGAAGAGAGGACTACAGAGAATGGAAGAGAGGAGGGGACTACAGAGAATGGAAGAAGGGAGGGGACTACAGAGAATAGAAGAGAAGAGGGGACTACAGAGAATGGAAGAGAGGAGGGGACTACATAGAATGGAAGAGAGGAGGGGACTACAGAGAAGGGAAGAGAGGAGGGGACTACAGAGAAGGGAAGAGAGGAGGTGACTACAGTGAATGGAAGAGAGGAGGGGACTACAGAAAATGGAAGAGAGGAGGGGACTACAGAGAATGGAAGAGAGGAGGGGACTACAGAAAATGGAAGAGAGGACTACAGAGAATGGAAGAGAGGAGGGGGCTACAGAGAATGGAAGAGAGGAGGGGACTACAGAGAATGGAAGAGAGGAGGGGACTACAGAGAATGGAAGAGAAGAGGGGGCTACAGAGAATGGAAGAGAGGAGGGGGCTACAGAGAATGGAAGAGAGGAGGGGACTACAGAGAATGGAAGAGAGGACTACAGAGAATGGAAGAGAGTAGGAGACTACAGAGGATGAAAGAGAGGAGGGGACTACAGAGAATGGAAGAGAGGAGGGGACTACAGAGAATGGAAGAGAGGAGGGGACTACAGAAAATGGAAGAGAGGACTACAGAGAATGGAAGAGAGGAGGGGACTGAGGACTATAGAGAATGAAGGAGTAGGGGAATACAGAGATTGGAAGAGGGGGCTGAGGGGACTACAGAGAATGGAAGAGAAGAGGGGACTACAGAGAATGGAAGAGAAGAGGGGACTACAGAGAATGGAAGAGAAGAGTGGGCTACAAAGAATGGAAGAGAAGAGGGGGCTACAGAGAATGGAAGAGAAGAGGGGGCTACAGAGAATGGAAGAGAAGAGGGGACTACAGAGAATGGAAGAGAGGAGGGGGCTACAGAAAATGGAAGAGAGGAGGGGACTACATAGAATGGAAGAGGGAAGGGGACTACAGAGAATGGAAGAGGGGAGGGGACTACAGAGAAGGGAAGAGAAGAGGGGACTACAGAGAATGGAAGAGAGGAGGGGACTACAGAAACTGGAAGAGAGGACTACAGAGAATGGTAGAGAGGAGGGGACTACAGAGAATGAAAGAGGGGAGGGGACTACAGAGAAGGGAAGAGAGGAGGGGACTACAGAGAATGAAAGAGAGGATGGGACTACAGAGAATGGAAGAGAGGAGGGGACTGCAAAGAATGGAAGAGAGGAGGGGACTACAGAGAAGGGAAGAGAGGAGGGGACTACAGAGAATGGAAGAGAGGAGGGGACTACAGAAAATGGAAGAGAGGAGGGGACTACAGAGAATGAAAGATAGGAGGGGACTACAGAAAATGGAAGAGAGGACTACAGAGAATGGAAGAGAGGAGGGGGCTACAGAGAATGGAAGAGAGGAGGGGACTACAGAGAATGGAAGAGAGGAGGGGACTACAGAGAATGGAAGAGAAGAGGGGGCTACAGAGAATGGAAGAGAGGAGGGGGCTACAGAGAATGGAAGAGAGGAGGGGACTACAGAGAATGGAAGAGAGGACTACAGAGAATGGAAGAGAGTAGGAGACTACAGAGGATGAAAGAGAGGAGGGGACTACAGAGAATGGAAGAGAGGAGGGGACTACAGAGAATGGAAGAGAGGAGGGGACTACAGAAAATGTAAGAGAGGACTACAGAGAATGGAAGAGAGGAGGGGACTGAGAACTATAGAGAATGAAGGAGTAGGGGAATACAGAGATTGGAAGAGGGGGCTGAGGGGACTACAGAGAATGGAAGAGAAGAGGGGACTACAGAGAATGGAAGAGAAGAGGGGACTACAGAGAATGGAAGAGAAGAGTGGGCTACAAAGAATGGAAGAGAAGAGGGGGCTACAGAGAATGGAAGAGAAGAGGGGGCTACAGAGAATGGAAGAGAAGAGGGGACTACAGAGAATGGAAGAGAGGAGGGGGCTACAGAAAATGGAAGAGAGGAGGGGACTACATAGAATGGAAGAGGGGAGGGGACTACAGAGAATGGAAGAGGGAAGGGGACTACAGAGAATGGAAGAGGGGAGGGGACTACAGAGAAGGGAAGAGAGGAGGGGACTACAGAGAATGGAGAGAGTAGGGGACTACAGAGAATGGAAGAGGGGAGGGGACTACAGAGAATGGAAGAGAGGAGGGGACTACAGAAAATGGAAGAGAGGACTACAGAGAATAGAAGAGAGAAGGGGACTACAGAGAAAGGAAGAGGGGAAGGGACTACAGAGAACGGAATGGAAGAGAGAAGGGGCCTACAGAGAATGGAAGAGAGGAGGGGACTACAAAGAGTGGAAGAGAGGAGCGGACTACAGAGAAGGGAAGAGAGGAGGGGACTACAGAGAATGTAAGAGAGGAGGGGAATACAGAAAACAGAAGAGAGGAGGGGACTACAGAGAATGGAAGAGAGGAGGGGACTACAGAAAATGGAAGAGAGGACTACAGAGAATGGAAAAGAGGAGGGGGCTACAGAGAATGGAAGAGAGGAGGGGACTACAGAGAATGGAAGAGAAGAGGGGGCTACAGAGAATTGAAGAGAGGAGGGGGCTACAGAGAAAGGAAGAGAGGAGGGGACTACAGAGAATGGAAGAGAGGACTACAGAGAATGGAAGAGAGGAGGGGACTACAGAGAATGGAAGAGAGTAGGGGACTACAGAGAATGGAAGAGAGGAGGGGACTACAGAAAATGGAAGAGAGGAGGGGACTACAGAGAATGGAAGAGAGGAGGGGACTACAAAAAATGGAATAGAGTAGGGGAATACAGAGAATGTAAGAGAGTAGGGGAATACAGAGATTGGAAGAGGGGGCTGAGGGGACTACAGAGAATGGAAGAGAAGAGGGGACTACAGAGAAGGGAAGAGAGGAGGGGACTACAGAGAATGGAAGAGAGGAGGGGACTATAGAGAATGGAAGAGAAGAGGGGGCTACAGAGAATGGAAGAGAAGAGGGGGCTACAGAGAATGGAAGAGAAGAGGGGACTACAGAGAATGGAAGAGAGGAGGGAACTACAGAAACTGGAAGAGAGGACTACAGAGAATGGTAGAGAGGAGGGGACTACAGAGAATGGAAGAGGGGAGGGGACTACAGAGAAGGGAAGAGAGGAGGGGACTACAGAGAATGAAAGAGAGGAGAGGACTACAGAGAATGGAAGAGAGGAGGGGACTACAAAAAATGGAAGAGAGGAGGGGACTACAGAGAAGGGAAGAGAGCAGGGGACTACAGAGAATGGAAGAGAGGAGGGGACTACAGAAAATGGAAGAGAGGAGGGGACTACAGAGAATGGAAGAGAGGAGGGGACTACAGAAAATGGAAGAGAGGACTACAGAGAATGGAAGAGAGGAGGGGACTGAGGACTACAGAGAATGAAAGAGAGCAGGGGAATACAGAGATTGGAAGAGGGGGCTGAGGGGACTACAGAGAATGGAAGAGAAGAGGGGACTACAGAGAAGGGAAGAGAGGAGGGGACTACAGAGAATGGAATAGAGGAGGGGACTACAGAGAATGGAAGAGAAGAGGGGGCTTCAGAGAATGGAAGAGAAGAGGGGGCTACAGAGAATGGAAGAGAAGAGGGGACTACAGAGAATGGAAGAGAGGAGGGGACTACAGAAACTGGAAGAGAGGACTACAGAGAATGGTAGAGAGGAGGGGACTACAGAGAATGGAAGAGGGGAGGGGACTACAGAGAAGGGAAGAGAGGAGGGGACTACAGAGAATGAAAGAGAGGAGGGGACTACAGAGAATGGAAGAGAGAAGGGGACTACAAAGAATGGAAGAGAGGAGGGGACTACAGAGAAGGGAAGAGAGGAGGGGACTACAGAGAATGGAAGAGAGGAGGGGACTACAGAAAATGGAAGAGAGGAGGGGACTACAGATAATGGAAGAGAGGAGGGGACTACAGAAAATGGAAGAGAGGACTACAGAGAATGGAATAGAGGAGGGGGCTACAGAGAATGGAAGAGAGGAGGGGACTACAGAGAATGGAAGAGAGGAGGGGACTACAGAGAATGGAAGAGAAGAGGGGGCTACAGAGAATGGAAGAGAGGAGGGGGCTACACAGAATGGAAGAGAGGAGGGGACTACAGAGAATGGAAGAGAGGAGGGGACTACAGAGAATGGAAGAGAGGACTACAGAGAATGGAAGAGAGGACTACAGAGAATGGAAGAGAGGAGGAGACTACAGAGAATGGAAGAGAGGAGGGGACTACAGAGAATGGAAGAGAGGAGGGGACTACAGAGAATGGAAGAGAGGAGGGGACTACAGAGAATGGAATAGAGGAGGGGACTACAGAAAATGGAAGAGAGGACTACAGAGAATGGAAGATAAGAGGGGACTACAAAAAATGGAAGAGAGGACTACAGAGAATGGAGGAGAGGAGGGGAATACAGAGATTGGAAGAGGGGGCTGAGGGGACTACAGAGAATGGAAGAGAAGAGGGGACTACAGAGAATGGAAGAGAAGAGGGGGCTACAGAGAATGGAAGAGAAGAGGGGGCTACAGAGAATGGAAGAGGGGAGGGGACTACAGAGAATGGAAGAGGGGAGGGGACTACAGAGAATGGAAGAGGGGAGGGGACTACAGAGAAGGGAAGAGAGGAGGGGACTACAGAGAATGGAAGAGAGGAGGGGACTACAGGGAATGGAAGAGGGGAGGGGACTACAGAGAATGGAAGAAGGGAGGGGACTACAGAGAATGTAAGAGGGCAGGGGACTACAGAGAATGGAAGAGAGGAGGGGACTACAGAGAATGGAAGAGAGGAGGGGACTACAGAAAATGGAAGAGAGGACTACAGAGAATGGAAGAGAGGAGGGGAATACAGAGATTGGAAGAGGGGGCTGAGGGGACTACAGAGAATGGAAGAGAAGAGGGGACTACAGAGAATGGAAGAGAAGAGGGGGCTACAGAGAATGGAAGGGGCTACAGAGAATGGAAGAGAGGAGGGGACTACAGAGAATGGAAGAGGGGAGGGGACTGCAGAGAATGGAAGAGGGGAGGGGACTACAGAGAAGGGAAGAGAGGAGGGGACTGCAGAAAATGGAAGAGAGGACTACAGAGAATGGAAGAGAGGAGGGGGCTACAGAGAATGGAAGAGAGGAGGGGACTACAGAGAATGGAAGAGAGGAGGGGACTACAGAGAATGGAAGAGAAGAGGGGGCTACAGAGAATGGAAGAGAGGAGGGCGCTACAGAGAATGGAAGAGAGGAGGGGACTACAGAGAATGGAAGAGAGGACTACAGAGAATGGAAGAGAGGAGGAGACTACAGAGAATGAAAGAGAGGAGGGGACTACAGAGAATGGAAGAGAGGAGGGGACTACAGAGAATGGAAGAGAGGAGGGGACTACAGAAAATGGAAGAGAGGACTACAGAGAATGGAAGAGAGGAGGGGACTGAGGACTATACAGAATGAAAGAGTAGGGGAATACAGAGATTGGAAGAGGGGGCTGAGGGGACTACAGAGAATGGAAGAGAAGAGGGGACTACAGAGAATGGAAGAGAAGAGGGGGCTACAGAGAATGGAAGAGAAGATGGGGCTACAGAGAATGGAAGAGAAGAGGGGGCTGCAGAGAATGGAAGAGAGGAGGGGACTACAAAGAATGGAAGAGAGGAGGGGACTACAGAGAAGGGAAGAGAGGAGGGGACTACAGAGAATGTAAGAGAGGAGGGGACTACAGAAAATGGAAGAGAGGACTACAGAGAATGGAAGAGAGGAGGGGGCTACAGAGAATGGAAGAGAGGAGGGGACTACAGAGAATGGAAGAGAGGAGGGGACTACAGAGAATGGAAGAGAAGAGGGGGCTACAGAGAATGGAAGAGAGGAGGGGGCTACACAGAATGGAAGAGAGGTGACTACAGAGAATGGAAGAGAGGAGGGGACTACAGAGAATGGAAGAGAGGACTACAGAGAATGGAAGAGAGGACTACAGAGAATGGAAGAGAGGAGGAGACTACAGAGAATGGAAGAGAGGAGGGGACTACAGAGAATGGAAGAGAGGAGGAGACTACAGAGAATGGAAGAGAGGAGGGGACTACAGAGAATGGAAGAGAGGAGGGGACTACAGAAAATGGAAGAGAGGACTACAGAGAATGGAAGAGAAGAGGGGACTACAAAAAATGCAAGAGAGGACTACAGAGAATGGAGGAGAGGAGGGGAATACAGAGATTGGAAGAGGGGGCTGAGGGGACTACAGAGAATGGAAGAGAAGAGGGGACTACAGAGAATGGAAGAGAAGAGGGGGCTACAGAGAATGGAAGAGAAGAGGGGGCTACAGAGAATGGAAGAGGGGAGGGGACTACAGAGAATGGAAGAGGGGAGGGGACTACAGAGAATGGAAGAGGGGAGGGGACTACAGAGAAGGGAAGAGAGGAGGGGACTACAGAGAATGGAAGAGAGGAGGGTACTACAGAAAATGGAAGAGAGGACTACAGAGAATGGAAGAGAGGAGGGGAATACAGAGATTGGAAGAGGGGGCTGAGGGGACTACAGAGAATGGAAGAGAAGAGGGGACTACAGAGAATGGAAGAGAGGAGGGGACTACAGAGAATGGAAGAGGGGAGGGGACTACAGAGAATGGAAGAGGGGAGGGGACTACAGATAATGGAATAGGGGAGGGGACTACAGAGAAGGGAAGAGAGGAGGGGACTACAGAGAATGGAAGAGAGGAGGGGACTAAAGAAAATGGAAGAGAGGACTACAGAGAATGGAAGAGAGGAGGGGAATACAGAGATTGGAAGAGGGGGCTCAGGGGACTACAGAGAATGGAAGAGAAGAGGGGACTACAGAGAATGGAAGAGAAGAGGGGGCTACAGAGAATGGAAGAGAAGAGGGGGCTACAGAGAATGGAAGAGGGGAGGGGACTACAGAGAATGGAAGAGGGGAGGGGACTACAGAGAATGTAAGAGGGGAGGGGACTATAGAGAAGGGAAGAGAGGAGGGGACTACAGAGAGTGGAAGAGAGGAGGGGACTACAGAGAATGGAAGAGGGGAGGAGACTACAGAGAAGGGAAGAGAGGAGGAGACTACATAGAATGGAAGAGAGGAGGGGACTACAGAGAATGGAAGAGAGGAGGGGACTACAGAGAATGAGAGAGAGGAGGGGACTACAGAGAATGGAAGAGAGGAGGGGACTACAGAAAATGGAAGAGAGGACTACAGAGAATGGAAGAGAGGAGGGGACTACAGAGAATGGAAGAAGGGAGGGGACTACAGAGAAGGGAAGAGAGGAGGGGACTACAGAGAATGGAAGAGAGGAGGGGACTACAGAGAATGGAAGAGAGGAGGGGACTACAGAGAAGGGAAGAGAGGAGGGGACTACAGAGAAGGGAAGAGAGGAGGTGAATACAGAGAATGGAAGTGAGGAGGGGACTACAGAAAATGGAAGAGAGGAGGGGACTACAGAGAGTGGAAGAGAGGAGGGGACTGTAGAAAATGGAAGAGAGGACTACAGAGAATGGAAGAGAGGAGGGGGCTACAGAGAATGGAAGAGAGGAGGGGACTACAGAGAATGGAAGAGAGGAGCGGACTACAGAGAATGGAAGAGAAGAGGGGGCTACAGAGAATGGAAGAGAGGAGGGGGCTGCAGAGAATGGAAGAGAGGAGGGGACTACAGAGAATGGAAGAGAGGACTACAGAGAATAGAAGAGAGGAGGAGACTACAGAGAATGAAAGAGAGGAGGGGACTACAGAGAATGGAAGAGAGGAGGGGACTACAGAGAATGGAAGAGAGGAGGGGACTACAGAAAATGGAAGAGAGGGCTACAGAGAATGGAAGAGAGGAGGGGACTGAGGACTATAGAGAATGAAAGAGTAGGGGAATACAGAGATTGGATGAGGGGGCTGAGGGGACTACAGAGAATGGAAGAGAAGAGGGGACTACAGAGAATGGAAGAGAAGAGGGGACTACAGAGAATGGAAGAGAAGAGGGGGCTGCAGAGAATGGAAGAGAGGAGGGGACTACAGAAAATGGAAGAGAGGAGGGGACTACAGAAAATGGAAGAGAGGACTACAGAGAATGGAAGAGAGGAGGGGACTGAGGACTATAGAGAATGAAAGAGTAGGGGAATACAGAGATTGGATGAGGGGGCTGAGGGGACTACAGAGAATGGAAGAGAAGAGGGGACTACAGAGAATGGAAGAGAAGAGGGGACTACAGAGAATGGAAGAGAAGAGGGGGCTGCAGAGAATGGAAGAGAGGAGGGGACTACAGAAAATGGAAGAGAGGAGGGGACTACAGAAAATGGAAGAGAGGACTACAGAGAATGGAAGAGAGGAGGGGACTACAGAGAATGGAAGAGGGGAGAGGACTACAGAGAATGGAAGAGAGGAGGGGACTACAGAGAATGGAAGAGAGGAGGGGACTACAGAGAATGGAAGAGAGGAGGGGACTACAAAGAATGGAAGAGAGGAGGGGACTACAGAAAATGGAATAGAGGACTACAGAGAATGGAAGAGAGGAGGGGACTACAGAGAATGGAAGAGGGGAGGGGACTACAGAGAATGGGAGAGGAGGGGACTACAAAGAATGGAAGAGAGGAGGGGACTACAGAAAATGGAATAGAGGACTACAGAGAATGGAAGAGAGGAGGGGGCTACAGAGAATGAAAGAGGGGAGGGGACTACAGAGAAGGGAAGATAGGAGGGGACTACAGAGAATGGAAGAGAGGGGGGGACTACAGAGAATGGAAGAGAGGAGGGGACTACAAAGAATGGAAGAGAGGAAAGGACTACAGAAAATGGAAGAGAGGAGGGGACTACAGAAAATGGAAGAGAGGAGGGGACTACAGAAAATGGAAGAGAGGACTGCAGAGAATGGAAGAGAGAAGGGGACTGAGGACTACAGAGAATGAAAGAGAGTAGGGGAATACAGAGATTGGAAGAGGGGGCTGAGCGGACTACAGAGAATGGAAGAGAAGAGGGGACTACAGAGAATGGAAGAGAAGAGTGGGCTACAGAGAATGGAAGAGAAGAGGGGGCTACAGAGAATGGAAGAGAAGAGGGGGCTACAGAGAATGGAAGGGAAGAGGGGACTACAGAGAATGGAAGAGAGGAGGGGGCTACAGAAAATGAAAGAGAGGAGGGGACTACAGAGAATGGAAGAGGGAAAGGGACTACAGAGAATGGAAGAGGGGAGGGGACTACAGAGAAGCGAAGAGAGGAGGGGACTACAGAGAATGGAGGAGAATAGGGGACTACAGAGAATGGAAGAGGGGAGGGGACTACAGAGAAGGGAAGAGACGAGGGGACTACAGAGAATGGAAGAGAGGAGGGGACTACAGAGAATGGAAGAGAGGAGGGGACTACAGAAAATGGAAGAGAGGAGGGGACTACAGAAAATGGAAGAGAGGACTACAGAGAATAGTAGAGAGAAGGGGACTGAGGACTATAGAGAATGAAAGAGTAGGGGAATACAGAGATTGGAAGAGGGGGCTGAGGGGACTACAGAGAATGGAAGAGAAGAGGGGACTACAGAGAATGGAAGAGAAGAGGGGACTACAGAGAATGGAAGAGAAGAGTGGGCTACAGAGAATGGAAGAGAAGAGGGGGCTACAGAGAATGGAATAGAAGAGGGGGCTACAGAGAATGGAAGAGAAGAGGGGACTACAGAGAATGGAAGAGAGGAGGGGGCTACAGAAAATGGAAGAGAGGAGGGGACTACAGAGAATGGAAGAGGGAAGGGGACTACAGAGAATGGAAGAGGGGAGGGGACTACAGACAAGGGAAGAGAGGAGGGGACTACAGAGAATGGAAGAGAGTAGGGGACTACAGAGAATGGAAGAGGGGAGGGGACTACAGAGAAGGGAAGAGACGAGGGGACTATAGAGAATGGAAGAGAGGAGGGGACTACAGAGAATGGAAGAGAGGAGGGGACTACAGAGAATGCAAGAGAGGAGGGGACTACAGAAAATGGAAGGGAGGACTACAGAGAATAGAAGAGAGAAGGCGACTACAGAGAAAGGAAGAGGGGAAGGGACTACAGAGAAGGGAAGAGAGGAGGGGCCTACAGAGAATGGAAGAGAGGAGGGGACTACAAAGAGTGGAAGAGAGGAGGGGACTACAGAGAAGGGAAGAGAGGAGGGGACTACAGAGAATGGAAGAGAGGAGGGGACTACAGAAAATGGAAGAGAGGAGGGGACTACAGAGAATGGAAGAGAGGAGTGGACTACAGAAAATGGAAGAGAGGACTACAGAGAATGGAAAAGAGGAGGGGGCTACAGAGAATGGAAGAGAGGAGGGGACTACAGAGAATGGAAGAGAAGAGGGGGCTACAGAGAATGGAAGAGAGGAGGGGGCTACAGAGAAAGGAAGAGAGGAGGGGACTACAGAGAATGGAAGAGAGGACTAAAGAGAATGGAAGAGAGGCGGGGACTACAGAGAATGGAAGAGAGGAGGGGACTACAGAGAATGGAAGAGAGGAGGGGACTACAGAAAATGGAAGAGAGGACTACAGAGAATGGAAGAGAGGAGGGGACTGAGGACTACAGAGAATGAAAGAGAGTAGGGGAATACAGAGATTGGAAGAGGGGGCTGAGGGGACTACAGAGAATGGAAGAGAAGAGGGGACTACAGAGAAGGGAAGAGAGGAGGGGACTACAGAGAATGGAAGAGAGGAGGGGACTACAGAGAATGGAAGAGAAGAGGGGGCTACAGAGAATGGAAGAGAAGAGGGGGCTACTCAGAATGGAAGAGAAGAGGGGACTACAGAGAATGGAAGAGAGGAGGGAACTACAGAAACTGGAAGAGAGGACTACAGAGAATGGTAGAGAGGAGGGGACTACAGAGAATGGAAGAGGGCTGGGGACTACAGAGAAGGGAAGAGAGGAGGGAACTACAGAGAATGAAAGAGAGGAGGGGACTACCGAGAATCGAAGAGAGGAGGGGACTACAAAAAATGGAAGAGAGGAGGGGACTACAGAGAATGGAAGAGAGGAGGGGACTACAGAAAATGGAAGAGAGGAGGGGACTACAGAGAATGGAAGAGAGGAGGGGACTACAGAAAATGGAAGAGAGGACTACAGAGAATGGAAAAGAGGAGCGGGCTACAGAGAATGGAAGAGAGGAGGGGACTACAGAGAATGGAAGAGAAGAGGGGGCTACAGAGAATGGAAGAGAAGAGGGGGCTACAGAGAAAGGAAGAGAGGAGGGGACTACAGAGAATGGAAGAGAGGACTACAGAGAATGGAAGAGAGGCGGGGACTACAGAGAATGGAAGAGAGGAGGGGACTACAGAGAATGGAAGAGAGGAGGGGACTACAGAAAATGGAAGAGAGGACTACAGAGAATGGAAGAGAGGAGGGGACTGAGGACTACAGAGAATGAAAGAGAGTAGGGGAATACAGAGATTGGAAGAGGGGGCTGAGGGGACTACAGAGAATGGAAGAGAACAGGGGACTACAGAGAAGGGAAGAGAGGAGGGGACTACAGAGAATGGAAGAGAGGAGGGGACTACAGAGAATGGAAGAGAAGAGGGGGCTACAGAGAATGGAAGAGAAGAGGGGGCTACTCAGAATGCAAGAGAAGAGGGGACTACAGAGAATGGAAGAGAGGAGGGAACTACAGAAACTGGAAGAGAGGACTACAGAGAATGGTAGAGAGGAGGGGACTACAGAGAATGGAAGAGGGCAGGGGAATACAGAGAAGGGAAGAGAGGAGGGAACTACAGAGAATGAAAGAGAGGAGGGGACAACAGAGAATCGAAGAGAGTAGGGGACTACAAAAAATGGAAGAGAGGAGGGGACTACAGAGAATGGAAGAGAGGAGGGGACTACAGAAAATGGAAGAGAGGAGGGGACTACAGAGAATGGAAGAGAGGAGGGGACTACAGAAAATGAAAGAGAGGACTACAGAGAATGGAAGAGAGGAGGGGGCTACAGAGAATGGAAGAGAGGAGGGGACTACAGAGAATGGAAGAGAGGAGGGGACTACAGAGAATGGAAGAGAAGAGGGTGCTACAAAGAATGAAAGAGAGGAGGGGGCTACAGAGAATGGAAAAGAGGAGGGGACTACAGAGAATGGAAGAGAGGAGCGCACTACAGAGAATGGAAGAGAGGACTACAGAGAATGGAAGAGAGGACTACAGAGAATGGATGAGAGGAGGGGACTACAGAGAATGGAAGAGAGGAGGGGACTACAGAGAATGGAAGAGAGGAGGGGACTACAGAGAATGGAAGAGAGGAGGGGACTACAGAGAATGGAAGAGAGGAGGGGACTACAGAAAATGGAAGAGAGGACTACAGAGAATGGAAGAGAGGAGGGAACTACAAAAAATGGAAGAGAGGACTACAGAGAATGGAGGAGAGGAGGGGAATACAGAGATTGGAAGAGGGGGCTGAGGGGACTACAGAGAATGGAAGAGAAGAGGGGACTACAGAGAATGGAAGAGAAGAGGGGGCTACAGAGAATGGAAGAGAAGAGGGGGCTACAGAGAATGGAAGAGGGGAGGGGACTACAGAGAATGGAAGAGGGGAGGGGACTACAGAGAATGGAAGAGGGGAGGGGACTACAGAGAAGGGAAGAGAGGAGGGGACTACAGAGAATGGAAGAGAGTAGGGGACTACAGAGAATGGAAGAGGGGAGGGGACTACAGAGAATGGAAGAGGGGAGGGGACTACAGCGAATGGAAGAGGGGAGGGGACTACAGAGAAGGGAAGAGAGGAGGGGACTACAGAGAATGGAAGAAAGGAGGGGACTACAGAAAATGGAAGAGAGGACTACAGAGAATGGAAGAGAGGAGGGGAATACAGAGATTGGAAGAGGGGGCTGAGGGGACTACAGAGAATGGAAGAGAAGAGGGGACTACAGAGAATGGAAGAGAAGAGGGGGCTACAGAGAATGGAAGAGGGGAGGGGACTACAGAGAATGGAAGAGGGGAGGGGACTACAGAGAATGGAAGAGGGGAGGGGACTACAGAGAAGAGAGGAGGGGACTACAGAGAGTGGAAGAGAGGAGGTGACTACAGAGAATGGAAGAGGGGAGGAGACTACGGAGAAGGGAAGAGAGGAGGAGACTACAGAGAATGGAAGAGAGGAGGGGACTACAGAGAATGGAAGAGAGGAGGGGACTACAGAGAATGGAAGAGAGGAGGGGACTACAGAAAATGGAAGAGAGGACTACAGAGAATGGAAGAGAGGAAGGGACTACAGAGAATCGAAGAAGGGAGGGGACTACAGAGAAGGGAATAGAGGAGGGGACTACAGAGAATGGAAGAGAGGAGGGGACTACAGAGAATGGAAGAGAGGAGGGGACTACAGAGAAGGGAAGAGAGGAGGGGACTACAGAGAAGGGAAGAGAGGAGGTGACTACAGAGAATGGAAGTGAGGAGGGGACTACAGAAAATGGAAGAGAGGAGGGGACTACAGAGAATGGAAGAGAGGAGGGGACTACAGAGAATGGAAGAGAAGAGGGGGCTACAGAGAATGGAAGAGAGGAGGGGACTACAGAGAATGGAAGAGAGGAGGGGACTACAGAGAAGGGAAGAGAGGAGGGGACTACAGAGAAGGGAAGAGAGGAGGTGACTACAGAGAATGGAAGTGAGGAGGGGACTACAGAAAATGGAAGAGAGGAGGGGACTACAGAGAATGGAAGAGAGGAGGGGACTACAGAAAATGGAAGAGAGGACTACAGAGAATGGAAGAGAGGAGGGGGCTACAGAGAATGGAAGAGAGGAGGGGACTACAGAGAATGGAAGAGAGGAGGGGACTACAGAGAATGGAAGAGAAGAGGGGGCTACAGAGAATGGAAGAGAGGAGGGGGCTATAGAGAATGGAAGAGAGGAGGGGACTACAGAGAATGGAAGAGAGGACTACAGAGAATGGAAGAGAAAAGGAGACTACAGAGAATGAAAGAGAGGAGGGGACTACAGAGAATGGAAGAGAGGAGGGGACTACAGAGAATGGAAGAGAGGAGGGGACTACAGAAAATGGAAGAGAGGACTACAGAGAATGGAAGAGAGGAGGGAACTGAGGACTATAGAGAATGAAAGAGTAGGGGAATACAGAGATTGGAAGAGGGGGCTGAGGGGACTACAGAGAATGGAAGAGAAGAGGGGACTACAGAGAATGGAAGAGAAGAGGGGACTACAGAGAATGTAAGAGAAGAGGGGGCTACAGAGAATGGAAGAGAAGAGGGGGCTACAGAGAATGGAAGAGAAGAGGGGGCTGCAGAGAATGGAAGAGAGGAGGGGACTACAGAAAATGGAAGAGAGGAGGGGACTACAGAAAATGGAAGAGAGGACTACAGAGAATGGAAGAGAGGAGGGGACTACAGAGAATGGAAGAGGGGAGAGGACTACAGAGAATGGAAGAGAGGAGGGGACTACAGAGAATGGAAGAGAGGAGGGGACTACAGAGAATGGAAGAGAGGAGGGGACTACAAAGAATGGAAGAGACGAGGGGACTACAGAAAATGGAATAGAGGACTACAGAGAATGGAAGAGAGGAGGGGACTACAGAGAATGGAAGAGGGGAGGGGACTACAGAGAAGGGAAGAGAGGAGGGGACTACAGAGAACGGAAGAGAGGAGTGGACTACAGAGAATGGAAGAGAGGAGGGGACTACAAAGAATGGAAGAGAGGAGGGGACTACAGAAAATGGAAGAGAGGAGGGGACTACAGAAAATGGAAGAAAGGAGGGGACTACAGAAAATGGAAGAGAGGACTACAGAGAATGGAAGAGACGAGGGGACTGAGGACTACAGAGAATGAAAGAGAGTAGGGGAATACAGAGATTGGAAGAGGGGGCTGAGGAGACTACAGAGAATGGAAGAGAAGAGGGGACTACAGAGAATGGAAGAGAAGAGGGGGCTACAGAGAATGGAATAGAAGAGGGGGCTACAGAGAATGGAAGAGAGGAGGGGGCTACAGAGAATGTAAGAGAAGAGGGGGCTACAGAGAATGTAAGAGAGGAGGGAGCTACAGAAAATGGAAGAGAGGAGGGGACTACAGAGAATGGAACAGGGGAGGGGACTACAGAGAATGGAAGAGGGGAGGGGACTACAGAGAATGGAAGAGGGGAGGGGACTACAGAGAATGGAAGAGGGGAGGGGACTACAGAGAAGGGAAGAGAGGAGGGGACTACAGAGAATGGAAGAGAGTAGGGAACTACAGAGAATGGAAGAGGGGAGGGGACTACACAGAAGGGAAGAGAGGAGGGAACTACAGAGAATGGAAGAGAGGACGGGACTACAGAGAATGGAAGAGAGGAGGGGACTACAGAGAATGGAAGAGAGGAGGGGACTACAGAAAATGGAAGAGAGGACTACAGAGAATGGAAGAGAGGAGGGGACCACAGAGAATGGAAGAGGGGAAGGGACTACAGAGAATGTAAGAGAGGAGGGGACTACAGAAAATGGAAGAGAGGAGGGAACTACAGAGAATCGAAGAGAGGTGGGGACTACAGAGAATGGAAGAGAGGAGGGGGCTACAGAGAGTGGAAGAGAGGAGGGGGCTACAGATAAAGGAAGAGAGGAGGGGACTACAGAGAATGGAAGAGAGGAGGGGACTACAGAGTATGGAAGAGAGGAGGGGACTACAGAAAATGGAAGAGAGGACTACAGAGAATGGAAGAGAGGAGGGGACTGAGGACTACAGAGAATGAAAGCGAGTAGGGGAATACAGATATTGGAAGAGGGGGCTGAGGGGACTGCAGAGAATGGAAGAGAAGAGGGGACTACAGAGAAGGGAAGAGAGGAGGGGACTACAGAGAATGGAAGAGAGGAGGGGACTACAGAGAATGGAAGAGAGGAGGGGACTACAAAGAATGGAAGAAAGGAGGGGACTACAGAAAATGGAATAGAGGACTACAGAGAAAGGAAGAGAGGAGGGGACTGCAGAGAATGGAAGAGGGGAGGGGACTACAGAGAAGGGAAGAGAGGAGGGGACTACAGAGAATGGAAGAGAGGAGGGGACTACAGAAAATGGAAGAGAGGAGGGGACTACAAAGAATGGAAGAGAGGAGGGGACTACAGAAAATGGAAGAGAGGAGGGGACTACAGAAAATGGAAGAGAGGACTACAGAGAATGGAAGAGAGGAGGGGACTGAGGACTACAGAGAATGAAAGAGAGTAGGGGAATACAGAGATTGGAAGAGGGGGCTGAGGGGACTACAGAGAATGGAAGAGAAGAGGGGACTACAGAGAATGGAAGAGAAGAGGGGGCTACAGAGAATGGAAGAGAAGAGGGGGCTACTGAGAATGGAAGAGAAGAGGAGGCTACAGAGAATGGAAGAGAAGAGGGGGCTACAGAGAATGGAAGAGAGGAGGGGGCTACAGAAAATGGAAGAGAGGAGGGGACTACAGGGAATGGAAGAGGGGAGGGGACTACAGAGAATGGAAGACGGGAGGGGACTACAGAGAAGAGGGGACTACAGAGAATGGAAGAGAGGAGGGGACTACAGAGAATGGAAGAGAGGAGGGGACTACAGAAAATGGAAGAGAGGACTACAGAGAATGGAAGAGAGGAGGGGACTACAGAGAATGGAAGAGGGGAAGGGACTACAGAGAAGGGAAGAGAGGAGGGGACTACAGAGAATGGAAGAGAGGAGGGGACTACAGAGAATGGAAGAGAGGACTACAAAGAATGGAAGAGAGGAGGGGACTACAGAGAATGGAAGAGAGGAGGGGACTACAGAGAATGGAAGAGAGGAGGGGACTACAGAAAATGGAAGAGAGAACTACAGAGAATGGAAGAGAGGAGGGGACTGAGGACTACAGATAATGAAAGAGAGTAGGGGAATACAGAGATTGGAATAGGGGGCTGAGGGGACTACAGAGAATGGAAGAGAAGAGGGGACTACAGAGAATGGAAGAGAAGAGAGGACTACAGAGAATGGAAGAGAAGAGGGGGCTACAGAGAATGGAAGAGAAGAGGGAGTTACAGAGAATGGAAGAGAGGAGGAGACTACAGAAAATGGAAGAGAGGTGGGGACTGCAGAAAATGGAAGAGAGGACTACAGAGAATGGAAGAGAGGAGGGGACTACAGAGAATGGAAGAGGGGAGGGTACTACAGAGAATGGAAGAGAGGAGGGGACTACAGAGAATGGAAGAGGGGAGGGGACTACAGAGAATGGAAGAGAGGAGGGGACTACAGAGAATGGGAGAGAGGAGGGGACTACAGAGAATGGAAGAGAGGAGGGGACTACAGAGAATGGAAGAGAGGAGGGGACTACTGAAAATGGAAGAGAGGACTACAGAGAATGGAAGAGAGGAGGGGACTGAGGACTACAGAGAATGAAAGAGAGTAGGGGAATACAGAGATTGGAAGAGGGGGCTGAGGGGACTGCAGAGAATGGAAGAGAAGAGGGGACTACAGAGAATGAAAGAGAAGAGGGGGCTACAGAGAATGTAAGAGAAGAGGGGGCTACAGAGAATGGAAGAGAAGAGGGGGCTACAGAGAATCGAAGAGAAGAGGCGACTACAGAGAATGGAAGAGAGGAGGGGCCTACAGAAACTGGAAGAGAGGACTACAGAGAATGGAAGAGAGGAGGGGACTACAGAAAATGGAAGAGGGGAGGGGACTACAGAGAAGGGAAGAGAGGAGGGGACTACAGAGAATGAAAGAGAGGAGGAGACTACAGAGAATGGAAGAGAGGAGGGGACTGCAAAGAATGGAAGAGAGGAGGGGACTACAGAGAAGGGAAGAGAGGAGGGGACTACAGAGAATGGAAGAGAGGAGGGGACTAAAGAGAATGGAAGAGAGGAGGGGACTACAGAAAATGGAAGAGAGGAGGGGACTACAGAAAATGGAAGAGAGGAGGGGGCTACAGAGAATGGAAGAGAGTAGGGGACTACAGAGAATGGAAGAGAGGAGGGGACTACAGAGAATGGAAGAGAGGAGGGGACTACAGAGAATGGAAGAGAGGACTACAGAGAATGGAAGAGAGGTGGGGACTACAGAGAATGGAAGAGAGGAGGGGACTACAGAGAATGGAAGAGAAGAGGGGACTACAGAAAATGGAAGAGAGGACTACAGAGAATGGAAGAGAGGAGGGGACTACAGAAAATGGAAGAGAGGACTACAGAGAATGGAAGAGAGGAGGGGAATACAGAGATTGGAAGAGTGGGATGAGGGGACTACAGAAAATGGAAGAGAAGAGGGGACTACAGAGAATGGAAGAGAAGAGGGGGCTCCAGAGAATGGAAGAGAAGAGGGGTCTAAAGAGAATGGAAGAGAAGAGGGGGCTACAGAGAATTGAAAAGAGGGGACTATGGAGAATATAAAAGGGGACTACAGAGAATGGAATATGGGACTACAGAGAATGGAAAGAGAGTATGAGACTATAGAGATTGGAAGAGGGGGCTGAGGGGACTATAGAGAATGGAAGAGAGGACGAGACTGAAGGGGATACAGAGAATACATGAGAGCGAGGGGACTGAAGAGAAAGGAAGAGAGGAGAGTTTACACTAAATTTACACTAAAACGCGTAATTTTTCACTGCCTCTAAAAAAGCCTCTGTATGTGCATATGGGTCGCCCTCCCAGGGCTGCGGGGTACTCGATACCGGGCCGGTGTCAGCGGGATGTGTCACAGCAGCGGTGACCCGGACCGTGGCCCTGGGCGCCCAAGTAACAGGAAGATATGTGAATGGTGAATAGTTCGTGATGCCACCTGTGGTGTTCGGCAACTAGAATGTTAGGCCGACGCTGCATGCAGATCCTCTGGGGCTGGTGGTGTGTTGCAGCCTAGATGTGTAGCTCCCCACAGGTGAAGCTGTAGCCCCAAGGCAGCGAAGATGTAGAGACACTTAGAGGGTGTAGTGTCGGGCGCAGGGGATGTAGCAGTGCTGGGCAGACGGACGCAGGAAGGAATAGAGGACACCAGGGCATGTAGTTCCTAAGCTTTACTCACAGTTTGTAGTGCCCGCTTCTGTGCCGTGTCCTCCGGGTCAGAGACTCAATCAACCTCCGGGCAAGTTAGGATTCTCCCCTCCAACACTCCGCCAACATGTACCTTTCTGAACGACTCCTCTATAGCGCCTTAAAGTGTGAAGATCTCCTAGTACTGAGTTACACTGGAGTTCCTCCTGTCAGATGTTCCCAAGAACTCTACTTGTACGGCAGACAGCTGTAGCCTGCTTCGGGGACTCCCTTTTCCTATCCAATTGCTGTTGTGCCCCAAGTCTTAGATGGGAGTAGTGCATTTGCAGCCAACTACTCCACCGGTGTCTGCTGCAGAACCATAAGTGTCCATACAACCTCGGGGACCGGGCCCCGGCCTTGCACTAAGAACCTATAGGCAGGATTTCTCCTCTCACCCACGTCCTCTCTGTTCTCTCTACTCCTTCGTTCCGTACTTGTCTTTCTTTCTTATGGAAGCTTAGATTTCAGTTCTACATCTTTCTCCTTCTTTTCCTTTCCCGTGCCAGCTGGCTCAGGTCACTGAGGCAGCTGCAGCACTCCTTCCCCTTCCCTTCTTCCCTTCTTCCAGGGATCCTCACTCCTGTCTGAGTGACTTCCTACCCGACTGACCTGTCAGACTGACCTCACATCCTACACTTTCCCACTCTTTTATGTATCTTAACTCCACCCACCTCCCAGCACATCCAGTGTTCCAAGCAGGGAACCATCAAAGGTGCTCTGCTACTCTCTGAGCAAGGAGCTGCAATGTGGTTATGCAGAACTACCCTGTTGTGTGTGGGGTGCGAGTTTTGGAGTGAGGAAAGGAGTTCCCACCTTACCCGGATGGTGGGGCACTACACCTTAGGAGAAGGTGCAGTACCTCTGTGGCTACTGAGCCTCAGGGGCGCCACACATAGATTTAGTATTTCATTGACCCCATTAACGCTGTGGGCAGAAAAATGGAAGTAAAAGAACAGAGGAAAAAACTGCAATGACCGAACTGGATCTGTCAAGAAATTATCTCATGAAGATCACCACTTTTAGGCTATGTTCACATTCGGCCAACACTTTCATGAGATCATCCAAATCCTGCACGGTAAAATAGAGGTTATTCATAGAATCTAATAGAGACCATAAAATAGAAATCTAAGCAATGCACATAAAATAAAAGCGAGAAGCCAGGACCGCGCGCCGCCCTGAGATGTCTTAAGATGAGAAAGATGCCGGCGAGACGCTGAGAGGAGTACGTCCTTTCCCTTCACTTCAAATGTATCAGATAGCTGTAAACTAGACTGCGACATTGATTTCCAGTACCGGCTCCTAAAATAGTAAACACATTTCAATTGATAGGACGTCTGGATAAAGAGGACTTTATATATTACAGGGAGACGGCAGCACAAAATAGCAGAAATCCTTCTAAAAGCTCGAGAATGTGTCCTCATTGAAGGGAAGTGCACCCCATGATATCAACTCGCAGTAAAGCTGGTGCTTAAAGGGAGTGTGTCACCAGAACTTACGCTATCGTTTAAATTTCGTTTTTATGTTACATTAATTTTTTTTTTTCTAAAAACGTTTCATATGCTTTTTGGCAATTTTCCATATCACTCTATATTATAAAGAAAGAGAAAAAAGGATCCATCATTCACTATACGCGATGTCACAGCTCACCTCCTCCTCCTACATACCATGACTGATAACATCCCCAGGTACAATGGACACACGCTCTGGTTAAAATGCCAGGTTATTGTCATGTGAAAAAAATCACACCAACAAGAATCATTTCAGAATTTTTTCCAATTTTAATGTCACTAAAGCCATAGTCTGTTAACAGCTTACAACACAGCAAAAGGATCTTGTTGTTGAAAATTAGATATACCATTTATGCATCTTCATTATTTTAGTTCTTTATTTTTCTTTCTACACTCAAAAAGATTTCAGTTTATTTTTCAACACTGAAAGATTATGTGAGACATAAAAGGTGGAAATGATTCTTCTTGGTATGATGTTTCTACTTGACAAAAACCTGGTAATCTATCAAGGGTGTGTAGATTTTTTACATCCTGTACAATGTCTAATAACACCTCTATATACAGTAGATACAATATCCACTATTCACAATAGGTGATGTCACAGCTCACCTCCTCCTCCTGTACAATGACTGATAACACCTCTATATACAGTAGATAACAAAATATCCACTATTCACAATAGGTGATGTCACAGCTCACCTCCTCCCCCTCCTGTACAATGACAGATAACTTCTCTATATACAGTAGATAACACAGGATCCACCACTCACAATAGGGGATATCACAGCTCACCTCCTCTTCCTGTGCAATGACTGATAACACCTCTGTATACAGTAGATAACAAGGAATCCACCATTCACAATAGGTTATGTCACAGCTCACCTCCTCCTCCTCCTGTACAATGAGTGATAGCATCTCTATATACAGGGAATACACACCCCTGTTAAACTGCCAGGTTTTTGGTAAATCTTGTAAAAAAGAAATCATATAGAAGAATCATTTGAGAACTTTTTCCACCCTTAATGTCACCCATAATTGATACAAAGCTATTGACAAAAAAGAAAATAAAATAAATAAAACTAAAATAACGTGGTTGCATAAGTGTAAACACCCTCTTAGCCAATCACATTTACACTCATGTTAGATTGTAATTGGTAGACAGTTGCCATCATTACCAGGGATTCTGATTTGTAGGATCTTCCTGACATTTTCTTAGTTGCATTTTGCAGCAAAAGCCATGGTCCATAAACAGCTTACAGCACAGCAAAGGCATGTCATTGTTGAAAATTAGATATATCATAACCCTGTGAAGATGATCAACAAGAAGTACACTATGCGTCAGCACACTGCGATTAATGAATACTTTTGAATAGATGAACTTCACTATTGCTGTAAACATTACATACATAAGGTACTTACATAGCATGTTTTGACTGAAGAGCGTAAAAATCATCCAACCATCCATCCAGATTAGACTTTGCCAAAAAAACATCTAACGAACCCAGCCCAGTTCTGAAAAAGCATTCTTTGTACAGATGAAACGAAGATCAACCTGTACCAGAATGATGGGAAGAAGAAAGTATGGAGAAGGCCTCCAGGGTAGAAGGTATAGCAGCTGGTATGCCGTCCAATATTTGGAGAGTTACATCTCCATTGCTGAAGGAGTCTCGTAGGCCAGGACACTAAAAAGAAGAAAGTATATTGAGTGTATTCACACAGGGAATAAGATGGAAACAGGAATAATTGAAGCTTTCCATTGCGGCTGATCGTAATCCTAGCAAATTAGGGCCCGATTCAAGGTTTTGCTGATGGCCCCTACAGCTACTGAAGTGACCAAAATACTAAAGTGGTTTTCCACCTCTGAAAATGTTTATTTTGAAAATCCATCCAAAAAGAATTAAAATAATTCATGAAAAAGTATACTCACCTTACCGATCCAATGACCACCTCTTCCAGTGCGGCCCAGGTCCCCTGCCATTCTATGTTCTTCCTCTCCCAATGCTGTCCAGGTCCCAAGCCATTCTCTTTTCTTCCTCTTCCAGTGCTGCCCAGGTCCCCTGCTGACTCTGCTCTTCCTCTTCCAGTGCTGCTCATTTCCCCTGCTATTCTCTGTTCTTCCTCCTCCAGTGCTGACCAGGTCCCTTGCCATTCTCTGTTCTTCCTCTTCCAGTGCTGCCTAAGTCCCCTGCAAATCCCTGTTCTTCCTCTTCTAGTGTTGCCCAGGTCCCCTGCAAATCCCTGTTCTTCCTCTTCTAGTGCTGCCCAGGTCCCCTGCCATTCTCTGTCCTTCCTCTTCCAGTGCTGCCCAGGTCCCCTGCAAATCCCTGTTCTTCCTCTTCTAGTGCTGCCCAGGTCCCCTGCCAGTCTCTGTTCTTCCTCTTCCATTGCTGCCCAGGTCCCCTGCCATTATCTGTTCTTCATCTTCCATTGCTTCCCAGGTTCTTTGCCATTCTCTGTTCTTCCTCTTCCAGTGCTGCCCAGGTCCCCTGCCATTCTCTGTCCCTCCTCTTCCAGTGCTGCCCAGGTCCCCTGCCATTCTCTTTTCTTCCTCTTCCACTGCTGCCCAGGTCCCCTGCCAGTCTCTGTTCTTCCTCTTCCATTGCTGCCCAGGTCCCCTGCCATTATCTGTTCTTCCTCTTCCATTGCTGCCCAAGTCCCCTGCTATTATCTGTTCTTCGTCTTCCATTGCTGCCCAGGTTCCCTGCCATTCTCTGTTCTTCCTCTTCCATTGCTGCCCAGGTCCCCTGCCATTCTCTTTTCTTCCTCTTCCACTGCTGCCCAGGTCCCCTGCCATTCTCTGTTCTTCCTCTTCCAGTGCTGCCCAGGTCCCCTGCCATTCTCTTTTCTTCCTCTTCCACTGCTGCCCAGGTCCCCTGCCATTCTCTTTTCTTCCTCTTCCACTGCTGCCCAGGTCCCCTGCCATTCTCTGTCCCTCCTCTTCCAGTGCTGCCAAGGTCCCCTGCCATTCTCTGTTCTTCCTCTTCCATTGCTGCCCAGGTCCCCTGCCATTCTCTGTTCTTCCTCTTCCAGGGCTGCCCAGGTCCCCTGCCGACCCTGTTCTTCCTCTTCTAGTGCAGCCCAGGTCCCCCTGTCATTCTCTGTTCTTCCTCTTCCAGGGCTGCCCAGGTCCCCTGCCATTCTCTGCCCCTCCTCTTCCAGTGCTGCCCAGGTCCCCTGCCATTCTCTGTCCCTCCTCTTCCAGTGCTGCCCTGGTCCCCTGCCATTCTCTTTTCTTCCTCTTCCACTGCTGCCCATGTCCCCTGTCATTCTCTGTTCTTCTTCTTCCAGTGCTGCCCAGGTCTCCTGCCATTCTCTTTTCTTCCTCTTCGAGTGCCGCTTAGGTCCCCTGCTATTCCCTGTTCTTCCTCTTCCAGTGTTGTCCAAGTCACCTGCCATTCCACTTCCAGGAGAATAGGCACATGACTGCTGCAGCCAGTCTTCATATCGCACCTCCCTGCTGGTCCCTACTTGTTCAGTGTCTGCAAATGCTGTAACGTCATGCATTGTTCACATATCAACCAAGTTTCTATAAAGGCCAGCATACACATTTGATGAATGGTTTTGGCAGGACTTGCCAACCATCTGTTGTATATGGGGGGCTCCCCACGTCTTTCTCAAGAAATGTAATGATCCTTTTGTTTCTTGGGGTGATAAGCTGCTGAGGAAGCTGTCTGGTAGTGGCTCTCTCTTCCCTGCCCTTTGAAACCACATAAATGCACGGCTGAGCCATATCTATAGGGAAGGTGAAGTCGTGTATATAGGTAGCATGAAATGTTCAAATGAACACAAAAACAGACAAAAAGAAAGAGGAACATGAGTATCCATAGAGTTGGCAAGACTGAGCAAGAAAGGAGTTGAGTATTAATTAAGTTATGAGCCACCAAAATTATAATTAAAGGGGTTGTCCTATAAACATAAATAAAGTGTATTATATTTCTACAGGATGCATTACAAATGTATATGAAGAGGAGGATGAAGAACTCATGGAGATCAACATCCGACACTGCGGAGACACCATCACGTGTTTCTCAACGCAGTGATTCTAGAGCAAAGCACCATCCCTTATGGGAAATATGCAAAACATGCAAAACAGAAGCCGCGGAGACACCATCACGTGTTTCTCAACGCAAGCAATGACCAGCCAGGTCTTTGTCCGGGAAGGAACAACCACGGGAAGGGCAGTCTCCAATGAAGGAAACCACCTATGCCAAAACATGGTATCCATCCACAGACAGCTGTTTCGGGGTATTGCCCCTCATCAGTGTGGAGTAGGAAACTGGCTGGTAGGAGCAATGCCTAGTAGAAGACTGTGAAGAGGAGGATGAATGAACTCATGGAGATCAACATCCGACACTGCGGAGACACCATCACGTGTTTCTCAACGCAGTTATTCTAGAGCACTGCCCCCATCCCTTATGGGAAATATGCAAAACATGCAAAACAGAAGCCGCGGAGACACCATCACGTGTTTCTCAACGCAAGCAATGACCAGCCAGGTCTTTGTCCGGGAAGGAACAACCACGGGAAGGGCAGTCTCCAATGAAGGAAACCACCTATGCCAAAACATGGTATCCATCCACATACAGCTGTTTCGGGGTATTGCCCCTGGCTGGTCATTGCTTGCGTTGAGAAACACGTGATGGTGTCTCCGCGGCTTCTGTTTTGCATGCATTACAAATGTATGACCTCTAGGGCTCCAGCTGCACAGACTTCCACAACCCTGAGAATAGAGGGTTCTCCCTGGGTGATTGGAACGACCAACGCTCCTATAAACAGTGAATGGAGTGGTGGTCGCACATGCTCACTGTCGTTCCATTCACACAGAAGACTCTTGTGATCGATGGTGGGTCTGAAGTTCAAACCCACAGAAATCAGACTTTTATCGCCTTTCCTGTGGATAAAAGTATTTTGTTTATGGAAACTTTTGAACAAACAATTTAGGATTATTTTCTTATAAGGTTCCCCATTTGTGATAAAATCTTTATTTTTTTTAACAAATTTGAAGTAAAAATTAATTTAATCTGATAATTGTGGGACCTGACAATTTTAAAAAAGTATTTTAAAAAAACTCAGCTGTGGGGGGAAAGAACTTTAAGTGGGAACACACAAAAAAAAACATTTTGCTACAATATTTTTAGTTATTTTTTTTACATTTGAGAAATCTCCTACTCTGTTTAAGGGTGTGTGCACACGTTGCGGATTCTGCTGCGGATCCGCTGCAGTTTCTGCTGCATTGTGCAGTATCTTTATATTCAATGGAAAATGAAAAACGCAGTGCACATGCTGCGGATTTTTCAGCGCGGATTTGCTGCGGTTTTAAATCCGCAGCATGTCACTTTGTGCGGAATCTGCAGCGGTTTGACACCTGCTCCATTACAGGTGTCAAAACGCAGGGGAAAGCCGCAGGCTAATCCTCACCAAATCCGCAGGTAAAATGCAGGTCATTTGACCTGCGGATTTAGTCAAATCTGCGCAGAAAAATCCGCAGCAGAATCTGCAACGTGTGCACACACCCTAAAAGTGGCTGTTTTTTTACTCTTATTCTATTCCCGCTGTTCCTATTGTGAGGTAGCGCTGTCATTCAAGTAGGGGATACTCGCTTAGCCGCCACAAAACCAGATCCGGCACAGGTTTTCCACAAAACAATCATAGTCCCTTCGGTTTATTCAGCATCATAAACCATCACAGCAACAGAAAGCAGCATATAATCAGCATAGCGTCCATTACAGAGTTTCCCTCTGTTATACTGTAGTCATATAAGTTATGCACTGTTCAATGCGCAGGCTTTCTAGCCCCAAGTTATCTCACCCTGTCAGGGTTTCCTAATGCTGCTTCACCATGCTGCACACATTCATTCCATCCAGGAAACTAACAGGCACACGTCGCCATTACTCACAGCCACTTCACAGGCTGTTAGCCAGGAAGCCCCATCTCAGCGGGACCTTCCACACTGGACCAACCGGGTCCCAGCATTCACCACATGTGACCTACCCTGGCCACCTTATACGGTCCGTAGTCACGCCCACCGGGTCACATGGCTATGACCTCATCACAGGTCCTTGAACCTATTCACACACTTTTATCACAACGTTCTCAAACACACCCCCTGGGTGGGTTTGTAGGTAACTGGGCTCACCCGTCTCCCCAGTTGCCTGGAGACTTCTCCCTGACACATTGAAACAACACCTCAGCAATATCATTGCTGATCAACACACACACATAAGTCTCCATCTCAAGGCCACCCACCTTGAGATACATAACGGTCCTTCAGGATTCTGCCACTCATCCTCTCTCTTGGGACATCCACACAGCGCCCCCTAGCGGACACAACACCACACTCTGAACATTCTTTTTTTTTTGTTTGTATTTTATTTTTCTAAATCCGCCATATGATTCAAAAGATTTGTGAATTTTAGTTGGTGCTAATTTTTATGATCCTTACTAAGGAGACGTGGCTCACAGGATCGTCTGGGGCGTGTCTTTAGGCTACTCTGCATAATTACTCCGTGAGCCACGCCCCCTTAAAGACCACAAAGAATTGTAAATAATAAGGCCCATCTCTTTGAAGCCATATAATTTTTTTTTAAAAATAACTGGAATACTCAGGGGAGCAGCGGGAATAAAGTAAGAGACACATTTGATCTGTTGACTGCTCCCTTTAAAAGACATGTAAAATATTAAACTATACTGTAATTTATTGCTTGAAACAAGTGCCAGATTATCAAACTTTCTGGTTTATATACTAGAATGTATAAAATCTCTGTATATTGATTTATATCTATTTACTACTTATATTTATTTATTACTTTTTTTCTTTTCAAAAGTTTGCCTCGTGATATTAAAAAATTAAAATCATTTTGCTCACATCTATTTTTTTTATGTTTAAACATTAATATTTACAGAGGTAACATTTTTACATTATTGTTGTTTTTACAATCAGTTCATTAGCCAATTGATTTAGAATTTAATATTATTTTCCCTACATATAAAAAAAAAGTAATAAAAATCCGTTCTCTCTAAGTTCCTGTCTCATCGTGAAGTTTGGACACCTTGATGCGACCCTGACCTCCTCGGATACATTATTAGCGCAGCAATAATAGCTTACCGGTGGAGAGCTCCTCGGCTTCTTTTTTGGAACAAACATGTTTCCATTTTATGAAGCATGTGTTGTTTTCCTTTTTTTTTTCTTTACAAAGATTTATTGTAGACGGCGCAAGAAAAATCCCACTACCCATTTATCTTTTGTTGCCCACATTTCTCTCCTACAGAGCTCCATGGCAGTGATGCAGCACCGGATATTTCTCCAGACCTCTATCTTTTTATCTTATTGGGAGTGCTATAAAACTAGTTGTAGTGTTTTTGACCTTCCCTGCCATGAGCTGCCTCGTCATTTGCTCCATGGTGTCGATGATTGCCATTTCAGTGCATCAAATATTATGTCTCGTGCTTCGGGAATATCTACTTTTAATCTGTTATCATGATTTCTTAAAGGGGGTTTCCGTAGACCACTGGTGAATTTAGAAGTGAGGAAACTCCTAGAAAGGATCAAAATACGCATGCATGCTCGGTTGGGCCGAGCAAGCATGTATTCGCAAGAAAGATTCACAATAAATGATATTCTGATGATAGGTAAGCTATCATCAGAAAATGATTTATTGATTAAATCAGGCTTTGTGTTCATTCCCTTTTTTTGGCAATTTATTGGCTATAATGTTTTTACATAGTGCAATCTATATTAAAAGAAAAAATAAATAGAAATTTTGCAATTCCCACTCTGATCACTAGGGCATTTTAGACTCTAAACATTCTAATGTTTCAGGAAACAACACATATACCTAGCTACTATTGATGCATCTAATGAGCATGTTCAAAGGTTATTGAGAAGGAGGAGATGAGCTGTGACATCACTTATTGTGAATGATGGATCCTGTGTTATCTACTGTATATAGAGGTGTTATCAATCATTGTACAGGAGGAGGAGGAGGTGAGCTGAGACATCACCTATTGTGATTGATGGATCCTGTGTTGTCCACTGTATATAGAGGTTATTAGTCTTTGTACAGGAGGAGGAGGTGAGCTGTGACATAACCTATTGTGAATGGAAGATCCCATGTATCAGTTTTGTATACAGGGGTTATCTCTCATTGTAATCGTGACTCTGATGATAAGGAGCCTGCTGAAAACGATTCCTAAAAGGACAGTAAGTATGAGTCCAGAAAAAGTGTGAAAATTGCAAGATCACTAATTTATTTTCTTAATAAAGAGCGTGATAAGAGAAAAAAACATATTACTGATTTTTTTAAAGGGAATCTGTCACCCCTTTTTTCGAATATGAGCTGCCGGCACCGCCATCAGGGCTTATCTACAGCAATCTGTAATGCTGTAGATAAGCCCCCGATGTAACCTGAAACAGAAGAAAAAAGAGTTAGATTATACTCACCGGTGAGGGCAGTCCGGTCCGATGGGTGTCGCGGTCCGGTCCGATGGTTGTCACGGTTCGGCGCCTCCCATCTTCATACGATGCCGTCCTCTTCTTTCCTTCCTGTCGTGGCTCCTGCGCAGGCGCACTGCTCTGCCCTGTTGAGGGCAGAGCAGAGTCCTGCAGTGCGCAGGCGCTGGGAGCGGTCTGTCGCCTGCGCACCCTCAACAGGGCAGAGCAGTGCGCCTGCGCAGGACCCACGACAGGCAGCAAAAAAGAAGACGTCACCGTTAGAAGATGGGAGGTGCCGGACCGGACCGCGACAACCATCGGACCGGACCCTCGGGAGAGTATAATCTAACTCTTTTTTCTTATCTTTCAGGTTACATCGGGGGCTTATCTACAGCATTACAGAATGCTGTAGATAATCCCCTCATGGCGGTGTCGGCAGCTCATATTCGAAAAAAGGGGTGACAGATTCCCTTTAAATATACATGTAACACAAAGACCTCATGTAAACAATAGATTATTGTCTGATGATAGCTGCTATTTAAAAGGATGGTCCCATAAACAACAGATATCACTTATCCATAGGAAAAGTGATACAGATGTAATGGATGTGGGGGTCTAATCACTCAGACCACCTCCAATTAATAGAATTAGCCTCCTTTTTGAATTTAGTGATAGTTAGCACGTGCGACCTCTGCTCAAACCACTGTTTGGGGAGTGGTGGTCGCACATGCTCACTACCACCTGATGTACACAGGGGAGTTTAGGTCCCACCTCGTCTCTGAATCTGTGTGGGTATCAGCACCTGGACCCCAAACAATGTTAGATTTATCATTTGGATACGTGATGAATGTTGATTGTAGCACAACTTTTTTAGGAACAAAGGAACTGACATGGTGGAATCCAATATGACCAAACCTTATTTCCCCAACATCTGCCTTTGAGGAAAGGTTGAGACATTATGGCACCCAAGACAGAAGGGCTTTTTCCTTGACCCTTGGGTCAATTTTCACTGAGGAAGGAAATTCTACACAGGTCGCTTAGTATCCAAGATTAGACAGCCAGTGATGTGACCTTTCTCTCTTAGGGCCCCATTACAGACTTTTCATGGTCTGCCCTTGGTATTTATGCCTCAGAACTTAATAATTAAGAGCCAGAACAACAAGCAATTCCATTTTTTTTTCGTGGGGAAATATCAAAAAGTTTCTCAAACATGCTTCTGTCTCTTGGTTGTCATTATGTTAACATCTGTATTGCACTGTTGATTTCTGCCTGCAGTATGAGTTAACTGAGAATCTGTCAGTGAGCTCATTTTTACAATGTGATGGGAGAGTTTGTACTCCTTTTGTAGGGTAGGTGCACACTTTGAGGAATCGGCAGCACTTTGGACACAGCACATGTCCACTGTGTCGAAAGCGCTGCCGGCTGCTGAAAGCGCAGGTGAATCCACAAGATAAATAAAAAAGCTGCGGTCTGGAAAGACGCGCCGCATGTCTGTCTCCGCGGGTGTCAGTGCACGCATAGTGGACGTGGGATTTCTTGAAATCCCCTCCACTATGCTGTGACATCTGGACACTGCGAGTTGGACGCTGCACAAGTACGCGGAACCCACAGCGTTTACTGACCGTGTGCACCTACCCTTATCTGTCATTTTCTGAGCTCCTTTCAGCTGACTTTTGACAACTGACCTCATCAAAGTTGAATTTGCTTGGGAACAAATATCATGTAGAAACCAAAACGAGGCAACCCAATTGCAAAAATAATTTTTAGCCCAAAATACAACCATTAAAGTAAAAAAAATACCCCTGAAGGTGGATAATCTCTTTAAGGTGATGTTTAAAAATCAGTGAATTAAAATCAGCATTGATTTTGCTTCCTTAACATTTAGACAGGGACAAATCCTCTTTCAGACGACAGGTTTTACCCTCAAATCCAATGTGTTCTGTTGTGAACTCATTTTCTGGTCTACCAGTTGTGAGTTCTCCTTCCGGGCTCCCTCTGGTGGTAACAGGAGGTAGTGAGGTTGATTTAATTAGTAGAGATCTGCCACCTGATGATGAGGATAACGATTGGATATCTGGAATCTCAGACTGGATTTAAGACAGCCGACGCCCTATTCTGGTGCTGTTGATTCCTTCTGGCTTTTTAGATCTTGGTTTTCAGCTCTGTTCCAGTCATCTCAAGCTAAGTGTTTCTGCTAATGTTCACACTTGATTTTGTTGGTCTATTCAGTTTTTTGTGTGGTCAGCCAGCCCCGGCTGGGGCTGTGCTGAATTTCCACTCTTATTTATCTGTATTTGCCAATTTGCTTTTTGTCCCTTATTAGATTGGCCTCTTTTTGCTCTGTCTCAGAATATTTCAGAGTGCTGATATAGTGGGAGAAGTCTAGTGACTTCAGGGTTAGTTTTGTTATCAAAAGTGTTGGACATTATTTTTGTAGGGTTTTTTGGGCAGATTGCAAACAGTGTCTTTCCTTTCCTATCCTTTCTAGTTAGTTTGGGCCGCATCATTTGCTCAGCCTATTTTCCTGCCTGTGTTTGTGTTTTCATCTTGTTTCACCGTCAATACATATGTGGGGGCTGTCTATTCCTTTGGGATCTGCTCTGGGGCAGTTAGTTTTCCCCTTTTCTTGCTTTAGGCTTATTTAGTCCGTAGGAACGCTCCACGGCTGCTGCTAGTTGTGTGGTTAGGATCAGGGGTCTGCAATCTGCATAGTTACCAACCACTCTGGATTTCTGTGACTTAGCTTGTTTAGTTTTCCTCCTCGGTGACCCATTCATAACAGTGTTCTCAATGGAGAGAGGAGAATCTGCCTCAGCCAGATGCAACAAAGGATCAGGCATGCTGAGATCCAGCATGCCTAATCTTTTTTTTTTCCCCTAGCATATGTGGTCGTGGTCGACCAGTCGTACTGAAATTAAAGGGTTCAACAGACGTTCTTTTCATATATATAGCCACCTTGATCAGTGCAGATTCATAAATGTAGGAAGTAACTTTTCTGGGCAATAGTCCACTGATCAACTGATCTTTGCTTTAAGCTTTGACTTTGATGGCTTTGTAGTGACAGGTCATAGAGCGAAATAGATTTACATAGTCTGTTACGCTTTTTTATGTCTTTGTCGTTTTTCCCCAAAAAAATAACATCAACAATTCTATGAGTGTTTATACGTCGGATCCTTTAGAATGAGCATTTATGGATGGTGATTAAAATTAATCTTTTTATTTTTTTCAGTAATATTTCTTCAAAGTGAACAAGTTTCACATTCTACCAGTAAACTTAAAGTATTTAAGAATTTCCTGGACATAAAATATGCATCTAAAATGCAATAAAAACTTCACCCGTTATAAAATAAGAGAATCTAAAATTTTAAGAGGAGCTATTTTTCTTTCACTTACATTTTTAGAACAATGAGACATAACAGTAACAAACCGTTGAATATTAACGTCTGAGTAAAATTTCTCGAAAATGCATTATTATTTTTATAATGGAAAACGGAGGCAGAAACTTAACTCAGACGTGTACGGTTCCCGCTGTGACCTAAATTATCGACATTATTAAAAAATATAACGTGACTACATGAGTAAAGCAATTCACAACAAAAAGCAATAAACTAAATAAAATAAACAATTTGTGAGTATTTAAATATGTCGATATGTGTATGTATATATATATCATTTTATTTCTATTTTCTAAACAAATATATTTTGTTCTTAGCCATGATTGAACATTCTATTAGTGTTTATTTTTAGACATATTTATGTTTTCTTTTTTTATTATTTATTATTTTTATTCAAAGTAACTCTAACTTTTTTATTTTGAGAAACTATATTTTTGTTTTATGATTTAATTTTTTCCTTTTTTATATTTTACAATGAAACATATATTTATTGATCATTTTTAGATAATTTTTAGATTTTTTTGAAAATGCTACAAATATATTGTCTTAATTACGTTATAAACTTTTTCAATATTATTTTATTTTTTTTGTATTAATAGAAGTAAATAAAAAAAGGGGAAAACAAGAAAGAGAAATTTAATTATTAATGTTCATTTGCATAAATTTAAAATGCTTTCAAAAAGAGAAGTGTTAATAGTTTATTTTTTATCAATTGACAAAATGCAAAGTGAATGAGCAAAAAAAAAAATCGAAATCAGGCCAATGTTTTGGTGACCCATCAATTCTTGTATCTACCTTTGTCATTTGGACACAGTTTTGAAGTAACTCGGCAGTAAGGTTGTACCAGACATCTTGGAGAACCGACCCTCAATCTACTGTGTATGAGGCTTGTTCAGATCCTTCTTCATGTGATCCCAGACAAGATCTGGATGATATGAGATCCAGGGCTCTGTGGGGGCTGAATTATCACTTCCATGACTCCTTATTCTTCTTTACACTAAGGATAGTTGTTAATGACATTGTCTGTATGTTTTGGGATGTTGTCCTGATGCAGAATAAATTTGCAGCCAGAGTTTCCTTAGCCAACCACTGCGTCTACAGTCCTCAATGTCGCTCATTTCTTGGTACTTCTTCAAAAAAGAGCTTGATCAGCAATTCTTAAAACCCAAATCTGCTTTGATATACAGTGGGGAAAAAAAGTATTTAGTCAGTCAGCAATAGTGCAAGTTCCACCACTTAAAAAGATGAGAGGCATCTGTAATTTACATCATAGGTAGACCTCAACTATGGGAGACAAACTGAGAAAAAAAAATCCAGAAAATCACATTGTCTGTTTTTTTTTCATTTTATTTGCATATTATGGTGGAAAATAAGTATTTGGTCAGAAACAAAATTTCATCTCAATACTTTGTGATATATCCTTTGTTGGCAATGACAGAGGTCAAACGTTTTCTGTAAGTCTTCACAAGGTTGCCACACACTGTTGTTGGTATGTTGGCCCATTCCTCCATGCAGATCTCCTCTAGAGCAGTGATGTTTTTGGCTTTTCGCTTGGCAACACGGACTTTCAACTCCCTCCAAAGGTTTTCTATAGGGTTGAGATCTGGAGACTGGCTAGGCCACTCCAGGACCTTGAAATGCTTCTTACGAAGCCACTCCTTCGTTGCCCTGGCGGTGTGCTTTGGATCATTGTCATGTTGAAAGACCCAGCCACGTTTCATCTTCAATGCCCTTGCTGATGGAAGGAGGTTTGCACTCAAAATCTCACGATACATGGCCCCATTCATTCTTTGATGTACCCGGATCAGTCGTCCTGGCCCCTTTGCAGAGAAACAGCCCCAAAGCATGATGTTTCCACCACCATGCTTTACAGTAGGTATGGTGTTTGATGGATGCAACTCAGTATTCTTTTTCCTCCAAACACGACAAGTTGTGTTTCTACCAAACAGTTCCAGTTTGGTTTCATCAGACCATAGGACATTCTCCCAAAACTCCTCTGGATCATCCAAATGCTCTCTAGCAAACTTCAGACGGGCCCAGACATGTACAGGCTTAAGCAGTGGAACACGTCTGGCACTGCAGGATCTGAGTCCATGGTGGCGTAGTGTGTTACTTATGGTAGGCCTTGTTACATTGGTCCCAGCTCTCTGCAGTTCATTCACTAGGTCCCCCCGCGTGGTTCTGGGATTTTTGCTCACCGTTCTTGTGATCATTCTGACCCCACGGGGTGGGATTTTGCGTGGAGCACCAGATCGAGGGAGATTATCAGTGGTCTTGTATGTCTTCCATTTTCTAATTATTGCTCCCACAGTTGATTTCTTCACTCCAAGCTGGTTGGCTATTGCAGATTCAGTCTTCCCAGCCTGGTGCAGGGCTACAATTTTGTTTCTGGTGTCCTTTGACAGCTCTTTGGTCTTCACCATAGTGGAGTTTGGAGTCAGACTGTTTGAGGGTGTGCACAGGTGTCTTTTTATACTGATAACAAGTTTAAACAGGTGCCGTTACTACAGGTAATGAGTGGAGGAAAGAGGAGACTCTTAAAGAAAAAGTTACAGGTCTGTGAGAGCCAGAAATCTTGATTGCTTGTTTCTGACCAAATACTTATTTTCCACCATAATATGCAAATAAAATGAAAAAAAAACAGACAATGTGATTTTCTGGATTTTTTTTTCTCAGTTTGTCTCCCATAGTTGAGGTCTACCTATGATGTAAACTACAGACGCCTCTCATCTTTTTAAGTGGTGGAACTTGCACTATTGCTGACTGACTAAATACTTTTTTTCCCCACTGTATTTGCCTGGTAGACAGCTTGCTGATGCATTATAACTACCTTGTGTCTTGTTACTGAGCTTAGTCTTGCCATGGTGTATGACCTGTGACATGAAACTGTCCTCTGTAACTTCACATTTGCAGCAGAGTTTGTTTGTTCCTCACCCAGTTTTAAGTCTCCTACCAAGCTGTTTCTGTTTATGACTATTTCAACCCACATATGATTATGATAATTATTATCACCTCTTTGATATTATTGGTTACTCATTAACCTTACTATAGTTCTACAAAATCCCTGACTATAAAAGAAGTAATGCTGTTTTGAAGGTAAAGGACAGTCACCAAATAAGGATTTGATTTTGATTTCTCTTGTGTTCATTCGCTTTGCATTTGTTTTAACTATAAAAAAATAAACACTTCTATTTTTAAAAACTAAAACTTTATATTTGCACAGTACTGTGCAAAAGTTTTAGGCACGTGTGGAAAAAATGCCATCCCGCTCTCTCCTTCCAAAGCCCAGCTCTCCACCTGCCGTCCCGAATTCTCCCTCAGCAGCCCCGCTCTCCATCCACTGTCCTGCTCTCTCCGTTCGCAGTCCCTGTCTCCACTGGGCGTCCCGCCCTCTCCCACAGCAGCCCCACTTTCGCTCCGCAGCCCCACTATCTCCCTCTGCAGCCCAGCTCTCCATCCACAGTCATGCTGTCTCCTTCCGCAGCCCCACTCTCCAATCGCTGTCCCGCATTCTCCCTCCACAGCCCCGCTCTCTCCCTCAACAGCCCCTGGCTCCACTGTCCGTCCCGCTCTCTCCCTCCGCAGCTCCGCTCTCTACTGGCCGTCCTACTCTCTCCCTCCGCAGTCCCACTCTCCACTCGCCGTCCCGCTCTCTCCCTCTGCAGCCCCTATCTCCAATGGCCGTCCCGCTCTCTCCTTCAACAGCCCAGTTCTCCACCCGCGTTCCGCTCTCTCCCTTAACAGGTTAGCAAGCTAGCACAGGCTTCCAGTATCCATTGTTTCAGATGCTGCACATCTCATATCTTCACAGCATAGATAATTGCCTTCAGATGACCCCAAAGATAAAAGTCTAAGGGGGTCAGATCAGGAGACCTTAGTGGCCATTCAACTGGCCCACGACGACCAATCCACTTTCCAGGAAACTGTTCATGTAGGAATGCTCGGACCTGACACCCATAATTGATGGTATGGTGTGGTATATGGGGTACAAAGATAGTGGGGCCATTCTTCATCAATGGAAACCTCAATGCCACTCGATATCTGAAATTGCTACATGATGTGTTGCCCTCTTTGTGCACTGAAGATGGCACGTTCCCTGAGTTTTTCCAGCAAGATGGTGCACCACCACATTATGGGTGTCAGGTCCGAGCATTCCTACAAGGAATCTGACCCCCTTAGACTAGCATTTGTTCTGCGGTGTTGCTATCAGTGTGTCAAGAGTAGGAGGATGCCATATGGTGTGGCTATACGCATGGGGTCTTTCCCCCTCTCCCCCTTGTGACCGGTCACTCTTCTTCTCCAGGATCCAACAGGTCTTATTCAGCCTTAATTACCTAATCTCCCCCACTCTCTGTTTATTTTTTAGAGGGTTTCTGTTTTCACCTATCCCTTCCCAGAATTCCATTCATGTGTTTTTAGTGGGCTTTAGGCAGTAGTTATTGATTATTGTACTGTATTATATTTCATTGTGACTCTGTTGGTCTTATCTGGATAATTATTGTTTGCCACTGATATTACTATTGTATTTTTTGACAAATTTCTATGCCTTTTGTTACCACGGCTGGTCAGGAGACAAATCTCCAGGAGTGGACCCTCTGGACCGTGGCACCGAGGGGCCCCGGGCGAGCTGCCAGGTGGAGCTAACCCCTATACAGGGATCATTAGGAGCAGGCCCAGGGGTTCGGGTACCACGATAGCCGGTACCGAGAGGGGCGGCTCAGGACGGACTGGAGTAGGAGTGCGGGACTGAAGCTTAGACAACAGAGCGGGATCACTGGAGACTGGACCGGAGTAGAACTGCAGGACTGGAGTATAGACAACAGGATGGAGCAGGAACACGGGAGGCAGGACTAGAGTAGGACTGTAGGACTGGAGTGTGGATAGCAGGATGGAGCAGGAACACCGGAGGCAGGACTGGAGTAGGACTGAAGGACTGGAGTGTGGATAGCAGGATGGAGCAGGAACACCGGAGGCAGGACTGGAGTAGGACTGTAGGACTGGAGTGTGGATAGCAGGATGGAGCAGGAACACCGGAGGCAGGACTGGAGTAGGACTGAAGGACTAGAGTGTGGATAGCAGGACCCACGGAGCATCGGACTGCGGGGCTACTGCAGGGACCACAGAAGGCAGGACTGCGAGGCTACTGCAGGAATCACGGAAGACAGGACTGCGAGGCTACAGCAGGAATCACGGAAGACAGGACTGCGAGACTGCAGAGAGCACACGAGGAAGCAGGGCCCAGTGTGCTAGCAAACACAACGATCAGGCGCCACCCTCAGAGGGGAACGGCCTGATATGGCCCTGTCAGGTCTGCCATTAGTCCGTAGGTGTTTCCGCTTCAGGGCTTTGCCGGAGCACAAGTAACAGGAGGGAGGCGCGCCCGCGTCCTATGGCGCATGCGCATTGCATGCAGAGACCCCGTCGGCCGCGAGCCTGTCAGAAGGGACCGCCGTGGCTGTCGGGCGGCAGGGGGCTGCGGCGTGGGAGCGGAGGCCGGGTGAGTATGCGAGGGCGGCGTGACACCTTTCTGGTGTGTTTTGATTAATTTTTGTCATTATCGTCAGTGGCTCAATGCGTGTTTCATTATAACACACTTCCGGTGCACATAGTGGAGGAGGGGTTCTTTCTGCATGTGGGGCACTTATAAGGCCCTTCATGCAGTTGTACATTTGATAACCTTTTTTTTTTAATTGTTTTTAAACTTGTTTGTTGCTTGTCTAACTTTAATTGTCTCAATAAAAATTTAAAATTGTTACTTGTTATACGGTTTGTGGTGATCCTTGCCTTTGCATGCTACTTTTTACCCTTTTTTTATTTCTTGATTACTTTTTGGCGTGTGGTAGGAGATACCACAAATTTACTTATTGGTAGTGCCCTCCGTTTTTTGTGTCTTGAAGAGTGGGAGAAGAGGATTGCATTGACAATCCAACACAATGGGCAGCACTTTGAACACATTTTATAAGTGGTGATAAACTTGTAAATAACTCATGAAAGAATAAAGTTTTGTTAAAACCAAGCACACCATTGTTTTTCTTGTGAAATTCTCAATAAGTTTGATGTGTCACATGACCCTGTTCCCATTGGAAAAAAATAAAGTTGGACCCAATTCCTTAGATGAAGGAATTGAGGGTAAACTGATTAAATTTGCTGATGACACAAAGCTAGGAGGGATAGCTAATACTAGAGAAGAGAGAGAGAGGATTCAAAAAGATATAAATAAACTGGAGAAGTGGGCAGCAACAAACAGAATGGTTTTTAACAGGGAAAAATGCAAAGTACTACATCTGGGCAATAAAAATGAAAAAAGCATATATAGAATGGTAGGAATAGGGCTAAGCAACAGCACATGTGAAAAAGACTTGGGCATACTAATAGATCACAGACTGAATATGAGTCAACAGTGTGATGCAGCAGCAAAAAAAGGCAAATGCAATTCTAGGATGTATTAACAGAAGCATACAGTCTAGATCACGTGAAGTCATTATTTCCCTCTACTCCTCTTTGGTCAGACCTCATCTGGAATATTGTGTCCAGTTTTGGGCACCACATTTTAAAAAAGACATCAACAAACTGGAGCAAGTTCAGAAAAGAGCGACCAGAATGGTGACCGGTCTGCAAACCATGTCTTATGAGGAAAGGTTGCAGGATTTGGGAATGTTTAGTTTGCAAAAGAGAAGACTGAGAGGAGACTTAATAGCTGTCTACAAATATCTAAAGGGCTGTCACATTGTAGAAGGATCAACTTTATTCTCATTCGCACAAGGAAAGACTAGAAGCAATGGGATGAAACTGAATGGGAGGAGACACAGATTAGATATTAGAAAAAACTTTTTGACAGTTAGAGTGATCAATGAGTGGAACAGGCTGCCACGAGAAGTGGTGAGTTCTCCTTCAATGGAAGTCTTCAAACAGAGGCTGGACAGACATCTGACTGGGATGATTTAGCGAATCCTGCTTTGAGCAGGGGGTTGGACCAGATGGCCCAGGAGGTCCCTTCCAACTCTACGATTCTATGATTCTATGATTCTATGACTTCAAAATGGCCGTCATGGTCACCACCCATCTTGAATAGTTTCCCCCCTCCCATATACTAATTGGCCACAAACAGGAAGTTGATATCACCAACCATTCCCATTTTATTTAGGTGTATCCATATAAATGGCCCACCCTGTATATATATAGAATGAACATTAATATTTAACCTTCTCTGCTTCCTGTATTTTTACCGTATTTTTAAAAAAATTATTTTTAATCAATACAAAAGTTAATAAAGTTGTTAGGCCAATAACTTAATTCTACCTCCATGCAAAAAACCATTAAACAATAAAAATATCTTCAGAGAATAATACTAGGAACATTATTAAAATTAAAGGGAGAGAAAAAAAATATTCCTGCTGCCGTCAGCTCCCCAGACTGCCCTTAACATTGGGCCAAATTTACATTTTTATAACCAGAGCCCTATAGATCCCTAAATCAGAAATATATTATGGTAGCTTTCACTCGGCTACAATATGAACCAACATCTTATCTTTAGAGATTATAGTTTCTCCACTTTCATCGGCAAAAGTCAAAACTTATCGGAAAAAAAAAAAATACGGTACATGAAAAAAAAAAAGTGCCTTTGTGAGAGCAGATGGCTTCCTCATATTAGGTTTTATCATTTGTTTAAAGAGCTTAAAATAAACATTATTTATAGGATCACTTGCGTTTAGATGTTACCTTAATGAGGACCATGCATCACTGATCTGACTACGAGAAGAGGTCATTTAATACCGGCCCGTTAACAAGCAGTAATCTGCGGCTGAGCACAAGTCACTTTGTTTAGAATTATCCGTTCCGAACTGATCAACGACAATAATTGTTTTGTTGCGATCATTGTGGAAACTTCCTAATTAGTCTGAAGGTCATCCAAATATAGAATTTGTTTTTAACCCAAGAACACTGGGCTGTCAAATTATAAGTGCAATCATATAATCCCTTTAAAAATATGAAACTTTAATAAATTGAGGTAAAAAACACCCCCCTAGTGCAATAACACAATTAACAAACTCTATACAATAATAACCTACGATTGCCCTACACTAGCCTGCTGTCCCTTCCTGACAGTGGAGGTTGGCACCCTAAAAGATACGATTTGGCGCCCCCACTCCCCGGCGGCTGTCCCAGACTCGCCCTAAATGACCCTTATAAACTACAGGTGGGAAAACAATAAGCAAATAAAAGAGATGAAAGATAGTGCTTCATATAATACACAGGCTAGTAATGTACAATATATAAAAGACAGGCTACTACATGGAAACAGAGAGAAACCTCTTGTATAACCAATAGATAGTGGCAATCTTGTCTTTTTGGGTATTAATAGACCACAGAAAACATAGATTCCATATGCATTATCAAACAAAGCCAAAAAAACTTCTCTGCAGTAAAATCAGACCAGCACAGACAAGAGGTAAAAAATAGCGCGGTTCAATAAAGGAACATCAGGATTATATCCATATTGGTTCCCATAGAAGGCAATGGATTATACCTATTGCCAAAAAAAAAAAAAAAATATATAGAAACAGGCTGGAAGCTAAGTTTGGGTTAACCCCCAGCTGTTTCTATATTTTTTTTTTTTTGTTTGGCAAGAGGTATCATCCATTGCCTTCTATGGGAACCAATATGGATATAATTCTGATGTTCCTTTATTGAACCCCGCTATTTTTTACCTCTTGTCTGTGCTGGTCTGATTTTACTGCAGAGAGGTTTTTTTTTGGCTTTATTTGATAATGCATATGGAATCTATGTTTTCTGTAGTCTATTAATACCCAAAAAGACAAGATTGCCACTATGTAAAAACGTAATTCTGGCGTTTTTAATTTTTTTCTTGTTACGTCATTTAGCGATCAGGTTAATACTTTTTATCTTGATAGATTGGGTGATTCTAAATGCGGCGATATCAAATATGTGTATGTTTGACTTTTTTATTGTTTAATTTTGAATGGAGCGAAAGGGGGGTGATTTGAACTTTTATTTTTTTAAAAACTTTTTTTTAACTTTTTGCATGCTACAATTGTCTGCATGGGAGACTAGAAGCTGCAGTACTTTGATTGCTTCTGCTACTGTGTATAGCAGAAATGCTCACTAGCTATGAGCGCCGTCCACTGGGCGGCGCTCATAGCAGTGCGGCAATGACAACCATAGAAGTCTGCTGCAGACCTTTGGTTGTCATGCCGACCCATCTGTGACCCGCAATCATGTGACGGGGTCACCCATGGGTGGGATTAGCAACTCACTTTGGGTAAGTGTGAGTTAAATGCTGCTGTCAGAGACTGACAGTGGCATTTAACCATTTAACAGCCGTGGGTGGATCACGATTCCACCCATGGCTGTTGCGGGCACATGTCAGCTCTATAGATCAGCTGACATGTGCCCGGAAATGTGTGAGTCTGACATGGGCGTACTATGATGCCCAATGTCGGAAAGGGGTTAACAAAGTAGAAAAAAAAATTGTTTGCAATTAGTGATGGGCGAGCGTGCTCAGTGGCACTGCTCGCTACTCAATCAAGCATCGTTCGTACTTGCTACTCGTACTGCTCGTTCGAGTAGCAAGCAGTGCCGAGTATCGTGTGATTATTGAGTGCTTAAATTCTCGTATATGAATTATCTGAGCTGAGACTAGAGAGGTAGAGAGAGAGCAAGATGGTCGCGTTTGCCATTCACTTCCATTATGCTCGCTACTCGGGTCGAGCGTCCGACATGCTTGATTCAAGCACCCATCACTCGAGCATTTCACTGCTCGATCAACACTATGTCCAATCAAACAAGAACAATGTAAATAGCTTAACACAACTAATAAAGTAAGTTGTTTCTCCAAATTCATCACAAAATACCACTGTTACTGACTACTGCAGAAATACAACCCTGAAAAGAATCTCTCATAAGAGCACAGATTAAGGAATCACTCCCAATAAAGTTTTTATCTTAATATATTGCAGTCATCATATTATATAGCACTGTGTACATGCAATTGCTCATTTCGCCTTTCTGCCCAGTAAATGTTTCACTTCTCTATGTAGAAACAGGAAGTCTCTTTTCCCTTCATAAATTATTCCCTTTAACTCCTGACCCAGCTGCTCCGCTCCTCCCTCCTCGTGAGTCATAGTCCCTGGCAGGAGTGGAGCAGCTGGGTCAGGAGTTGAAAAGTGGCATGACTGATGTAGGGAAAACAGACCTCCTGTTTCTACATAGATCTTAGGATTGAGCACCTAATGGAAAAAAAAGAAGAATTAATTGGGTAGAAAGGCAAATGACCAATTGTAAGTACCCAGTGCTATATAATTATATAATAATGATGATTGTAATATATTTAGAGGATAAAAATGTTGATGGGGGACTTCTTTAACAAATCAGGTGTTGTCTCCAACATAATGGGTATAAATCCAGGACTTTACCAGCTACATCATGTGTTTATTGAGATGAAAGAAATCAAATACCTGGACTAGCTAGGGGATGGATTGTTGACTGTAACCTTTGATTGTATGGTAGAAAATGTCAACGGATTGGTCCAAAAGAGTTAAGCGAGATCATTAATTTGCACAAACAAGGAGAACTATACAAAACAAAAGATTACAGAGGCATTGACTGTTCCTAAAGGTACAGGTGGAAGCAGAGTTCTCAAGTTCAAAATTAAAGGGGCAGTTCACATTTGAGGACAATTTTTTCAGTAAAACATTTGCAAAATTTGTCTCCTATAGCCACATTGCTGGGGACTAAATATTGAGCGCTGCATACTATTTTTGCCTTATTGATAAATTCTAAAGATGACCGTACATATAAGATCCGTTATGATCTTGTGTCGGGAATTGAATTCTTTAAGTCAAAATTTGTTTGATGCAGTTAAACCCCTTAGTGACCACCAATACAACTTAAAACTGACCTAAGATATACCGTAAGTGGATAGCATCCCCCCGACAGGTGAAAATGCCGCAGCTGTCGGCTGCACACTATAGCTGACACCCTGCTTCATGAATCCACGATCGGTGTTGGCACTGTCCATAGCCGTTCAACCCATTACAAGCTGCCGTCAATAGTGACTAGGGCATCTAGATTGTTATTAGAGTGCGGGGGCTCCATCTTGAACCCCTTTGCCTTTCTGAGATCATAAATGTGTGGTTCTGACGCCTGCCATGTCAATTCACAGCCTTAAAGTCTGCCAGCTGTAGTGGCCTGTTTAAACGTATGCAACATTTAAGGTGGTAAAAATAACATTTTTCACTCCTGTCATGCCACTTTGCATTAATTTCTAAAAAAAAAAAAATGAAAAATTACTGCTACAATTTTGAAGCTTCTAACATCCTCACAAAATAAAAGAACATTGTACAGATGGTGCTGATGTAAAGCCGACATGAGGGAAATGTAATTTATTACCTGTTTTGTGTGGTTTGACTGTCTGGATTAAAAAGATAATAAAAGTTTTAAAATGACTAATTTTTATAAGTTTTTGTCAAATTTCTTATTTTTTTAATTAAACGCAAAACATATTGACTGCAGGTATTCATTCACTTTGGTAAGCATTAGGCCTTAGGTAGCGTTCATACAGGCAATGAAAGTTTTGGTCCAAACACGTGCAGTTTTTATTGCTTTTCACAGGTTGCATAGAATCAAAACAATAAAATTAGAAACATAAATCCCTAGCCTTGTCCATGCGCTAAATAAACAGTGTACACTCTGACTACTTCAGACACTGCCTGGCTAGCCTCAGATCAATAAAACAAATCTGCTATCGTCCGTATAAACAACTGAGACTTGCAGTTTGGTGCACATGGCCAGTACTAACACTTCTCAAAGAGATTCTGGATTGTTTCTCTCTTCAACTTCAAGACACATCCAGTCTGCTCAGCTTCCCCAGCAGACTGACTTAGATGAACACCTAGTCTGTTTATATGCAGAGCTAGTCAGGATTACTAAACAAAGCCTGCAGAGCTAGGATTTTGCCCTAGTTTACCTGGCATTGCTACATACCCTCTGCCAAACACAGAGCCTACAGGGCTTTAAACTGACCCAAATGTGAGGCTAATGCTTCATGACAAAAATGTGACCTAGTGACTCCAAGAACCTGCCCCTATTTTTGGGTAGCAATTTTTGGTTGTGCTGATTTTTGGAAAGCGGCAAAGTTCTTGCACTTTGACACTCACAAGGTTGGCTTCTGACCTGCAAGGGGATTAGAGTGGGTCACTACCTTTTCAGGGGTTTAATAGGTTGCCATTACCTTATTACTGGATAAGGAACTTGCTCTCTATTGTGAGCATTAACACATGTACCTGATCCCCAGACTTATATTGTCTCACTTGAGCTGACCATTTATACCTCCTGGATTTTTCCTCTTCGGCATTGAGGGAATGCTATTTTACCTGGCCCTTCACCTTGTCCCCACGATACAAGAAATCATTATGCTTGGCTTGCGGAAACAGACTATTGACACTCACCTCCTGGTAAACCCCATTTATATTTTCCTTGGTACCTTTTACTGTTAAGTCGCTGAACTGGGTGCTCCAAAAGTTGTCCTGAAACTTCTCCAGGTCAGTGATATTGGCTTCGGGGATGCTTCCTCATCCTCCATTCTACCCAGTACAATGAACGGACATTCAACAGTTACATCATGTGATGATTCCTGGTGACATATTGGACTACTGGGTGCTATAGATTTAGCCCATAAGTCCCCAATCAAAGAAAAGTCTTGACCGAAAGCATTAGCATGCCACAAGTCCTTGACCACTCCTACTTGGTGGGACATGGAACCACAGTATGTTCGTATGTCGACCTGGGCTGTGGGATAGTTCTTGGCATCTGCATGGATACACCATCCCCTTCCCAGGGACTAGCACATGCCAAAGTGTGGTCCTTGCCAGGGTCACCAAACTCCTTGATCCTAGAAGTCCCGTCACTTGGACACCATTCACAGTCACCTGGCATTCATGAGGCCCCTCGCCAGGATGAGGAACACCACTGCAGGAAGGTTAGGCGAAGTAGAAGTAACACAGGTCTACTCTGCAGTCCATCGGCCCCGAGGTCAAGGGACAAACGGCTGATATTTGACCCAGGACTCTACACCTCCATCAGATAATGGTAAAAGATGTAACCTTTGAACCAGGCTCTGACCCCTACTAGATCTTTGTGCACCCTTCAGACATGGTCTTGGGCCCCTTCTTTTAATGTCTCCCAGAAATGGGACCTTAAGCTCCCTTGATTACTCAGGGAATTCTCCATGGCCAAGTATCTTTCCACGAGGCTCACAAGGTCATCTGCATTCTGGGGATCTCCTTGGGTAACCCTGCTTAGCAAGAATTTTTGTAGTGAGTAAATAAAATTGGTCCACCACCACTCTTTCCACCATCTGTGCTGGAGAGAAGGTCTCGGGCTGTAGCCATTTTTGCACCACGTGTGACAGGTTGAACATTTTGGCCAAGGGAGGCTTGTCCCTTTGGTGGTCCAATTGTGCTCAGAATGCCAGAGTGATGCCCAAATGTACCATAATTTACGCCTTCAGCTTGTACTCCTTGGCATTCTGTTGGGCAAGGTCATAGTATGCTTTCTGCAGTTCCCCAGTAAGGTATGGAGCTAGAACCTCTGCCCATTGCTTTGGGGGCAGTTTCAGTCTGTCTGACACCATCTCAAATACACTCAGGAAAGAATTAACGTTGTCCTCTAGTCATCTTCTGTAAGGCCTCCTGTACCATTCGTCTTACCCAGTTACTGTACCTTCGCTTTGGCTGGCAGGTGGTACCATATCCATGGCCCGGACAGTTTCTGCCAGGAGAGCCATCTGCTGATGATACTGCTGCCCTATCTCTTGCTGCTGCTCTTGAAACTGCTGGATCAGGTGTTTGTTGCCTTCCTGTTGGGTCTGCTTCTGCTGTATTTGCTAACCTTGCTGTACCTGGACTAATTGTTTCACAAGCTCCTCCATTCTTTTGTACTGTGTTTGCAGTGCTATAGCTGCCTTTACCCAGGACATTCAATCTTTACTCTGAAATCGCCTGGGCTCTCTGGATCTTATTGCCCGCATTCTCCACCAATTGTAGGGATTCACTCACTGTGGTAGGCATCAGGCCTTAGATAGTGTTCACATAGGCAATGCAATTTTTTTCCAAACACATGTAGTTTTTATTGCTTTCCACAGGTGGCCAAGAACCAAAACAACCTTGTACAGGCGATAACTAAAGAGTATAGACCAGACTTGGGCAAAGAACGGCCCGCGAGCCAGATTCAGCCCTCTGGCTATTCCAGGCTGGCACTCAAACCGAGACAGCCAAGTGGTTGAAAACAGTGGCCCACAGGCCGCACCGCACTTTCTGCCACCCACCGTCGCCGTCATCTCACTCTGTATATGATGCAGTTAGCGGTGAATTCATTGGTAGAGGAGGGCCACCGGCCCCTTCCACCAATCTGAGTGTGAGACAGCATGACATGCTGAAGTAATTTCATTGTATCAGCTGTGCACTTCTGAAAGCCAGTGTTTCAGAGTTGGGAGCAGAGCACGGGGGAACTGGAGCAAGGTAAGTATGTGGTGTGGTTTTTTCATACTTATGGGATATTTGTATGTACATAGAAAGCTATGTGGGGCTCATACTATATATGTGGGCTCAAGCTGCATATAGGAGGCTATGTAGGGCTCAGTCATAAGGTATATAGGTAGGCTCAAGCTGTATATAGGAGATTATGTGGGGGCTCACACTATTTAGGGGGTTATGTGAGCGCTCATACTGTATATAGAGGAGTTATGTGGAGACTCACTTTATATAGGAGGCTATGCGGGGCTCCTACTGTATATAGGGGGCTTAAGCTGAATATAGGAGGCTATGTGGGGCTCATACTGTATATAGGGGGTTCAAGGTGTTTCTAGAAGATCTCGCAATGCTGAGCTGTGTATAACCCTGCCCACAGCTTTGATTGACAGCTTTTTGTATACAATGTGCATTATTATCAAGGTGCCAGTAAGTGGCGTAGTTGGACCAGGAGGCACTACACACATTATCTTCTAGTAATAATCTCCTGCTGATAAAGCACTGACTATTGAAATAGCAAAGCACAGTCTAGTGACACATCTCTGGAAACAGGGGCTCGGCCCTACTCATGCTGCTTCCAGATTACATAGCAAAAAGCAAACAACCTGCTAACAGATTCCCGGAATAAAGAGTCAAAGCCAGGAATAGGACTACAAACAATAAGCAGACAAAGCACGGCCATAGTCAGGAACAAGACTGAGTTCAGGATCAGGGAACAGTTGTAATTGGCAGTAGCAAAACACAGGATAAGGAGAAAGAAAAAGAATGGACCTCAAACATGATATGTCACAGTTGAAGTCCTATTTCAAAAGGCCACCAGGGTCGGACATCATCTTTGGTCTCCAAATGTCTGGTCTTACCGCTTCCATGCAGATACAGTGGAATAGATGTTCAAAAGAAAAATGGAGGTATATCCGGCAAGCCATGGATGAAGGCAGATAACACTGGTGGAAAAGCGGTGGCTCAGTGGTTAGCACTGCAGCCTTTGCAACTCTGAGGTCCCGGGTTAAAATCCCACCAAGGACAACATTTGCAAGGAGTTTGTTTGTTCTCCCTCTATTTGCCCTGGTTTCCCCCAAATTCCCAGTTGGAAGTCATTGCATACACCTATAGAATTTGCTGCAGTAACCTAGAGTAACAAGATCAAAGTCAGATAAAGTTTGATAAAGAACTAGTGTCTATGGGGATCTCCTGGCACTCCTGACAGCAAATTTCAAGAAAAAGGAGAAAAAGTTGTATTCAACATTTCTAGGTTTTTTTTTCTACTCTTGAAGATATGCCACCACCAGCGTTTTCTTGCCAAGGTTGCATGTTAACGGATGCGTTGAGGAAAAACATGACTTGAACAAGCTTTCTAATGTTTGTTACCAGATTTAAAGTAGGTCATCATCCAAGTACAATCAGTAAGATAATCAGCTCTTAAAAATCCATCCACGGCCACCTTTGTCTACATTAGGCACACTTATGATGTGGTTGACATGCAGTCTACAAGTGCAGTAATTGACTATCTGCCATGGCTGAAGGTCTACTTGACCTTTCATAGTGACAACGGGTGTACGGAACCTGCTGACGATGTAGTTACGTCCTACTTTATTCAAGCATAAATCATTTTTGTTCCTACCGTGGTCCAGACACCATACCTAGGACGACACACACACACAAAAAAAAAAGTCAATTAATAGTTCTCCTTTAGATTCTGATTTGTAAGGCTTGAGCGCCTTTGCTGATATAAACTTCCTCCGCGAAGAATCAAGACCGTTAATCAAGAGGTTTCATGAATCGTGACATCTGTACGTCTTCTCAGAAATGTCAAAGAGCAGCAGATATATGCCCACCGCAACTCAATCAGACACCGGGAGTGGAAATCAATGCCTCCATATCGAGGACTGGTAGCAATATAGAAGGATACTAAAATAGTATTAAAAGATAAACATCACATAGAAACATGACTCTCGAGACTTTGCTACCGGGATTCGTGGAAGGCGGCCATTGTTATTTAATGTGTATTATATGAATGACATTGAAGAGAGAACTGTGAGTAATGTTTCAGTTTGCGTAGATGATAGTAAATTATGTGTCAATGTAAATACAGGGGAGGATGTAAATTGATTATAGAAGGACATCTACTTGCCGGCAAATTGAGCAAACTAAGGCACAAATGAATTTCACCGTAGATAAATGGTCTGCAAGGCACTTGGGTTGGAAAATTCTTAAGTAGAATATTACCTAAATTGGATTGAAATAAATAGCTATTCCGAGGAAAGGGACCTTGGGATTTCATAGATAATACACAGAAAATGTCTCGTTGACACAGATCAAGTCTATTGGGTCTATGGAATATTCTTAAGTACCAAGGAGACATATTTGCTTCATTCTGCTTTGTTTTATTACTATTTATGTTACTATTTGTTTTATATATTATACATTTGTGTGTGGATTTTTTAAGGAAGTGTTCCAGTTGAAATTTGCGATCTTTTCTGCCATTTTTACTATCTGTTATCACAAAGATGGGGCGTAGGGAGTGGAGTAACACAAGACTGAAGAATCAGACTACACACTGGGTTTCTGTAGTCTGTTACCATGGAAACATCTAGGTCTGCATTTGAGCTGTATACTCAAAATAGTAGGTTTTTATAAAGGACTATTTGCAAACCAAGCAGGAAATCCTGTTATATGATCTTCCAATGTCCGCTCATAGGTAGAGGTTCCAAGCAGGAAATCCTGTTATGTGATCTTCCCATGTCATAAGGGACATATGGACAGGGCTGATTTAATAAAACAAATCATTTAGCACTAATCAGCTCTATTATTAATACCCCCTTCCTAATATTGCGTCTTGTATAGCTACACAGCCCCAAAAAAATAAACTGCCGTGTTCTGTGTGTTTTGACACCTCTGTATCATGCCTAGCATTAAAGGGTTATTTCCGAGATAGTACTGCATCCATTGACCACCATTATACCAAGAACGAGGTCTGAAGACCGGGAAGTGGACACTGCAGAATCCCCTATTGACCTCCGCTCCATTCATTGTCTTTGCGACTGCCGGTAATAACTGAGAGCTGTGTTCATCGACCAGTAAGTTGTCTCCTATTCTAGGTATAGGAAAAAAATTAATATTTTGGGCATAACCCTTTAATAGTTTGCAGCAAATTTGGCTACTTTATCACTTCTGTGAGACTGGCCCTTATGGACCAAACTCTCAATCCACACACGTTAGTGAACCATGACCCTTTAACCGGTTCACTGATGGTCCTGGCTTGGATGGCTTTTCATAGGCATTAACCACTATACCATGAACACCGCACAAGGCCTGCTTTTTTGGAGCTGCTCAGACACATTTGTCTAATCGTCACAATTTGGGTCAGATCTTTCCATTTTCCTATTTCCAAAACATCAACTTCAAGAACTTACTATTGACTTACCGACTAATATATCCACTCCCCGACAAGCACTATTGTCACTTCACTTGTCAGTGGTTTTATTGTTATGCCTGATAATAATATAGCGTATAGTAAGTCAGACAAAGGGAACAACCTTCTGAGGAAGTACGATCAAACTGTTCTCAACTACAAAACAAAACAAAAAAAGAATAAAAATAATTTTTGGAAATTAATTTTTATCTCATTGTCTCTTAAGATTCAAAAAAGATGGCGTGGATATTACATCCGGAAATACGTCCACAATTACTACGCACTAAAGAAATATCTGGAAGGCGTTGCCATGAAAAATAACTTTGTAAGGTAAGAATGTAAATCCTCATGTGTCACAATGTGGACTCTGTATTCAGCGTTTTACTGGATTTTACAGATACAGAGATGCAACCGTAGCGATCTTCACACGTGTGGACCGTACATGTTAACTTTGTTAGGTGCATGCGGTACGTTAGCAAAAAGTAGTAAACTTAGAGGGTGAGGATCACACTACACAGGGTTTCTTCGTAGTCTGTAACCATGGAGACAAGTAGTAGATATTTTTTTTTTATATAAAGTTAACTTGCAAAGTTGCCTTATTTTTCATTGTTAACTTTGGAAGATTACATTTCCAATTAAGCCTTTTTTTCACCTGCACTCTCTCCATCAAGCCATGCCACCCTTTTCGATTTAAAGAGCATCTGTCACCAGGTCAAAAATGGATTTTTTTTCTGTTATTTTTATCCTTCTGTTCCCCTGAGAATTCCAATTTTTGTTTGTTTTATAAATCCCTTGTATTGTTCCAGAGATATGGGCCTTTTTATTTGTGCAAAATTTTTTGGTCTTTACAACATTGCGTGGCTCACAGGATAATTGTGCAGAACAGCATAAAGACACGCCCCAGAGGATCCTGTGTGCAATGCTCCCTTAGTAAAGATCCTAAAAATTAGCACCAACTAAAATTCTCATAACTTATGAACCATATGGCGGATTTAGAAAAATAAAATACAATTAAAAAAACAGAATACTCAGGGGAGCAGCGGGAATAAAATAAGAGCTAAAACTGGACAATTTTGACCTGGTGACAGGTCCTCTTTAAAACTACTCTTCTATCCCACCTGCTCCGTCAAGTGCAGTTCAATCTAGCTGTCCGCATGCACCACGGAGGTCAGCCTCTCCCATCAGCTTGTCTGTCAAGGTGGTGATGTCGCAGAATAGAAGCCAGCGCCCTGTGTCCGGCTGTCATTGGAAGTGGAAGAGGTGCGATTATGTACTGCACAACAAGGTGTGGAGTTGGCGCCAGGTTACTGAAGGAAGTTAATTACAGATTCCTTTTTTTATGGTCTTTGGAAGCCTTAGGGAAAAAGTTGAAATAGTCCTGGACAACCCCATAAATTAGCGTTGATACATATCAATTTGCAGGACTTGGTCCAGCGGCCATGTCAGTAATCTGTTGTTGCCGGACGGGAGCTCTATGAACCACCTCTCACCTGACTGCATCCCCAGCTCTTCTTTTGATCAGATGATCTGGTGCTACGTCATCGTCATTCTGACTGCATCTCCGGCTCATCTTTTGATCAGGTGATCTAGAGCTATGTCATCGTTTCCTGACTGCATCTCCGGCTCATCTTTTGATCAGGTGATCTAGAGCTATGTCATCGTTGTCTTGACTGCATCCCCGGCTCATCTTTTGATCAGATGATCTGGTACTACGTCATCGTTGTCCTGACTGCATCCCTGGCTCATCTTTTGATCAGATGATCTGGTGCTACGTCATCGTTGCCCTGACAGCATCTCAGGCTCATCTTTTGATCAGATGATCTGGTGCTACGTCATCGTTGTCCTGTCTGCATCCCCCGCTCTTCTTTTGATCAGAGTATCTGGTGCTACGTCATCGTGGTCGTGACTGCGTAGGGTCGTGGGCTGGGCTGGGGGTGGTCCCTCTTCTTACCGCGCAGAGACGAAACAGAGACAAGATGGAGACAGATTCTGGGTGCAACAGGTCCAAGTTTATTGTCCACCGTCCGACTGACGGCCCTCACAGCACACCGCAATATCTCTCTCTCTCACGGCCCTCCGTGTCCAGGGCCGCTTCACACACCGTACGTTACACCAGGGACGTATTTATACGTACCGCCCCTTTTCACGCTGTGACGATCCTATCAGCTCAATCACTGTGGCCGCCTTAGGCCCGTACACCATCAGCACTTTACTGGTCAGTTTCGTCGTTACAAATACGGTGTCCTACACCCAGAGCCTCGTCTCTACTGCGGTTCTTCCTGTCAGGACCACCCCCCTGACGTTCTCTCTCCTCAGTCCCCCTGGTTTGGTTTTCCTCAGAGTGCACAAACTGTCGTAGTCCTCCTGTCACTTGAGCTCCCCCTGGGGACTGGAACTTTCTGGAACCCTCCTTCAAATTTATATCTTTCCCGGTTCCCTGTAACTCCGCCCCCAAGACCAACGGTTTCCTAAGCCCTAAGCTGATGTCAAGCCCTTTGCTCACACTCCTCCCTGCCCTCTAATGGTCAACCCAAGGTACTGCACGTCCACTACACTTTCCTAGCTGTTTCCCCACTGTAGCAACTGACACCTATCTAAACTGTGCAAACCTTTCCTTCTCTATACTGACAAGTCCGTCCGTCAGGTCACCTTCCCTACAACTGCATCCCCGGATCATCTTTTGATCAAATAGCCTTGTGCCACGTCATTGTTATGGTGTGATGTATGTGTAATGTTTCGCCAGATTGGCTAATTAAAAAGAAAGGTCGTAGATGCTGTTATGTAAGAGGGCTCCTATCTGATGGTCACAGATTACCGACGTCGCCGCCAGATTGAGTCTTGAGAATTCATGCTTATCTCTCCCTTAAAGGTGTCATTTACATTAAATCTAATACAGACAATAAATAAGCAAAATATCAGTAAAGTAGAGCCGCTATCTACAATAACAAAAAAATAATCAAGAAATATATTTGGATTAATGCATTGCAGCTATTTTTCGGACTCTGTTTTCAGAATATGTAATTGTCATGTCGAGCATTTGCATATTTTTGATGCGCGCCGTATCCCGAGCCTCCATACCGTATACTCCCAGGATGGAAATGATTTGGTGAAGGTCAAATTTAAATGATGAATTCACAGGACAGACTTTTCAGATAGCGGATAACTAAAGGTATCAGATGTGTATATTGTTTGTACGGGAGCGGAAATCTCTTTTCACCGTGCATTTGTATTTCCCTGCGATCGGCATTCTCCCCAGACGTGTGCCAGCATGTGGCCTTGTTTACAAATTACAACACTGTTCATTATAAAATCCAATTCCGAAATCCTTTCTTCCTTCCTCCGTCTGAAATATTGATAGGTTGAATTATTTACTTCTCGTTCCTGTTACAAAATACACCATTTTGACAAGTGCTATCAGGACTGGTAAACTGGTAGCATTAGAATACGTGTGTACAGAATGTGATATCAGCCTCGCGGTGACGTTAGCTTTTATAAAAAATAGCCATGTAGCAATCCATACCCGTTTTCCATACCAGGGCGTACCTTAGTTAATGTGGTGGCGTAAGCTGCACTTTTTTTTGGCCTCTGTTTTCAGCCAAAAAAAAAAACAACAGATGTCTCCTCACTAGAAACTTTTCTGAGAGTCCTGTAAGGGCAACGTTGCTTTGGGCAGTCTAAAAATGCACTATAATCTGTTGCTGCCAGATGGGAGCCCTGTGAACCATCTCTCACCTGACTGCATCCTCAACTCTTCTTTTGATCAAATCGTCTGGCTCTATGTCATCTTTGTGGTGTGACGTATCTGTAATGTTTTGCTATCTTTTAGAATTTTATTAGATGCTCCACTTACAGGACATCTTCGCCCCTGGAGATCCCAGGCGGTAGATATTGTCGTCATATTTCTTATTGCGATTTTACTTTTATATTGAGATGAAACATGGTCTGAATAGCATCATCCATTGGAACGTTATTAAAGGGAATCTGTCACCCCTTTTTTGAGATATCATATAATGATATCATTCAATTGTGTGTCACACAAGGATTCTCTTAGTACTTTTGCTTCCCCCTGACCCCGCACCTTTCATGCATAAATACCTTTTTTATATCGGTTCAGATGTATGTAAACTGCCACTGTCCGGTCCGCTGGGCGGGGCTTATTCAGCTGCTCCCCCCCTCCCTGTCTTGCTCTACACAAAAAGGAATGCGTAGAGCAAGACAGGGAGGAGGGGGAGCAGGTGAATAAGCCCCGCCGATCGGACCGGACAGCGGCAGTTTACATACATCTGAACCGATATAAACAAGGTATTTATGCATGAAAGGTGCGAGGTCAGCGGGAAGCAAAAGTACTAAGAGAATCCTTATGTGACACACAATTGAATGATATCATTATATGATATCTCAAAAAAGGGGTGACAGATTCCCTTTAAGTTGTAGGGGTTAGAATTGATGACTTTTTGATGATGTATGTGATTGCATTATATTCATTCCCTCACTTTGATGGCAAAAATATATCTCCCATAAATATTCAATAGATGCAGACCCCAATATTCATCACTTACCACTGACTCCAAAAGGTCTCGGAGCCGTGCTTTCATCAGAGGAAGCTCTAGCCTGGGAATAATACTTCTCCACCTCTGCAGAAATGAATCGCTGACTTAATGTTATTTGCCCAGAGCAAATCTCCTCTTGTAATTACCTGAACACTGCAGGAGGTCCTTACTTCAAGGGAGGTTGAAATTTCAGCGCTCTCTCTCACTTCCCCAGTTCTAATTAGGTTATATCTTTTCCCCAGCTATAATTAATTCCATATGTTCAATGTGAAGGTGGTACGGTCCCTCTCCGGGGATGTCTTTATGGATTTTAATTTTTCCCTATGACATGCAACAAAATAATTATTGACATTCAAAGTTTTCAGAATAGGTGATGACAAGCTTTTTACTGTGTCCCACCATTGTGATCCCAACCATTCCCAAGGACAGTGCTCTGCAGATCCCTTTGGAATGGAGTGATAATTAGAGTTGAGCGATACCAGCCGATACTTGAAAATATCGGATCGGAATGGATCGGCCGATCTTAAAAAAAAGTATCGGTATCGCCGATTCCGATACCGGGAACCAATGCAAGTCAATGGGGCCAAAATATCGGAATTAAAAAAAACCCTTTCTTTCCTTGTAGGTTAATTCTACATGAAGAAAAACAACTAAGAATAATGTAGAATGTATTGTGGGAGGTGGAGGAGACATTAAAGCCATAGAGGTTTAGCCCAATCAAATGGAATAGCAGGAATTAAACTTTTTTTTTAAAGACGTTAGGAGTTACAAAGATATTGACTATGTTAGCCTCATTTATATTTTGCCAGACATGTATGTCTTCTTCTTCTTTCTTCTTTCTTCTTCTTTCTTATTCTTCTTCCTTTTTTTACCTTCTTCTTCTTCTTATTCCTTTTTTTACATTCTTCTTCTTCTTCTTCCTTTTTTTACATTCTTCTACTTCCTTTTTTTACATTCTTCTTCTTATTCCTTTTTTTACATTCTTCTTCCTTTTTTTAAATTCTTCTTCTTCCTTTTTTTACATTCTTCTTCTTCTTCCTTTTCTTACATTCTTCATATTCTTCTTATTCAACAATTATTATTCTACATATTCAACTTCTTCATCTTCTTCCTATTCTTCTTCATCATATTCTTGTTTGTGTCAGGCATTCCTGTAGTTGTTATCTAGAAAAGTTAGAAGTTTACACCTTCCGTTCTGCCTGTCACAAAAGATTTACAACAGGATTTGTCCGCGTTCAGTTTGGCCTGCAGCAGCAGGCCTTTTCCAGGGGCACCACGAGGAGGAACGGACTCACCCCCATACACTGCTTAGTCTTCTTCTGCTTATAAATAAGATAATATCATTTGCTTAGAGTATTAGTCTTATGCTAATAGTTATGGGAATGTGGACAGAGCAGGCGACATTGCCGGACACACATCAGGGGATTAACTGACCAGACTGAACACCTGTAACACAGGAACAAGTGTGGATTGTGCAGACGCCACTTCGGAGCTGTAATTGGCGGGGTTGGAGGACAGGGGAAATACGAGAGACAGTGGAGCCACAGGCCTAATTGGAGCACGGTTAAAAATCAGTAGTGGTACGACTGTGTAGGCAGCAGGAGACTTTGCCATCCACACAGCAGGGGATCAGCTGACGTTACTGAACCCCACTGAGACACGGGAGAAAGTGTCTCTTTCCGTGTGGATGGCACTTCCGAGCTACAACTGGCTGTGTTGAAGCCCAGGAAATAGGAGGGTGTAGGCAGAGGCCTACTGTATTTGGAATGTGGTGACAGCAGGAGAGACTGCCATCCACACAGCAGGGGATCAGCTGACGTTACTGAACCCCACTGAGACACGGGAGCAAGTATCTCTTTCCGTGTGGACGGCACTTCCGAGCTACAACTGGCTGTGTTGAAGCCCAGGAAATAGGAGGGTGTAGGCAGAGGCCTACTGTATTTGGAATGTGATGACAGCAGGAGAGACTGCCATCCACACAGCAGGGGATCAGCTGACGTTACTGAACCCCACTGAGACACGGGAGCAAGTATCTCTTTCCGTGTGGACGGCACTTCCGAGCTACAACTGGCTGTGTTGAAGCCCAGGAAATAGGAGGGTGTAGGCAGAGGCCTACTGTATTTGGAATGAGGTGACAGCAGGAGAGACTGCCATCCACACAGCAGGGGATCAGCTAACGTTACTGAACCCCACTGAGACACGGGAGCAAGTATCTCTTTCCGTGTGGACGGCACTTCCGAGCTACAACTGGCTGTGTTGAAGCCCAGGAAATAGGAGGGTGTAGGCACAGGCCTACTGTATTTGGAATGAGGTGACAGCAGGAGAGACTGCCATCCACACAGCAGGGGATCAGCTGACGTTACTGAACCCCACTGAGACACGGGAGCAAGTGTCTCTTTCCGTGTGGACGGCACTTCCGAGCTACAACTGGCTGTGTTGAAGCCCAGGAAATAGGAGGGTGTAGGCAGAGGCCTACTGTATTTGGAATGAGGTGACAGCAGGAGAGACTGCCATCTCCACAGCAGGGGAACAGCTGGCAGTGCTGAACCCCACTAACACTTGAACGAATGTGTTTGGCTCTGTGGAGATGACACTTCTGAACACCAACTGACGCTGTTGGAGCCCAGGATTAGGCGTGGAGCAGGCTGGGGCCTACTGGATTTTGGCAGGTGTAGGCAGCAGGAGACTTGCCATCTCCACAGCAGGGGAACAGCTGGCAGTGCTGAAACCCACTAACACTCGAACGAATGTGTTTGGCTCTGTGGAGACGACACTTCTGAACACCAACTGACGCTGTTGGAGCCCAGGATTAGGCGAGGAGCAGGCTGGGGCCTGTTGCTTTTGGCAGGTGAAGGCAGCAGGAGACTTGCCATCTCCACAGCAGGGGAACAGCTGGCAGTGCTGAAACCCACTAACACTCGAACAAATGTGTTTGGCTCTGTGGAGACGACACTTCTGAACACCAACTGACGCTGTTGGAGCCCAGGATTAGGCGAGGAGCAGGCTGGGGCCTGTTGCTTTTGGCAGGTGAAGGCAGCAGGAGACTTGCCATCTCCACAGCAGGGGAACAGCTGGCAGTGGTGAAACCCACTAACACTCGAACGAATGTGTTTGGCTCTGTGGAGACGACACTTCTGAACACCAACTGAAGCTGTTGGAGCCCAGGATTAGGCGAGGAGCAGGCTGGGGCCTGTTGCTTTTGGCAGGTGAAGGCAGCAGGAGACTTGCCATCTCCACAGCAGGGGAACAGCTGGCAGTGCTGAAACCCACTAACACTCGAACGAATGTGTTTGGCTCTGTGGAGACGACACTTCTGAACACCAACTGACGCTGTTGGAGCCCAGGATTAGGCGAGGAGCAGGCTGGGGCCTGTTGCTTTTGGCAGGTGAAGGCAGCAGGAGACTTGCCATCTCCACAGCAGGGGAACAGCTGGCAGTGCTGAAACCCACTAACACTTGAACGAATGTGTTTGGCTCTGTGGAGATGACACTTCTGAACACCAACTGACGCTGTTGGAGCCCAGGATTAGGCGTGGAGCAGGCTGGGGCCTACTGGATTTTGGCAGGTGTAGGCAGCAGGAGACTTGCCATCTCCACAGCAGGGGAACAGCTGGCAGTGCTGAAACCCACTAACACTCGAACGAATGTGTTTGGCTCTGTGGAGACGACACTTCTGAACACCAACTGACGCTGTTGGAGCCCAGGATTAGGCGAGGAGCAGGCTGGGGCCTGTTGCTTTTGGCAGGTGAAGGCAGCAGGAGACTTGCCATCTCCACAGCAGGGAAACAGCTGGCAGTGCTGAACCCCACTAACACTCGAACGAATGTGTTTGGCTCTGTGGAGACGACACTTCTGAACACCAACTGACGCTGTTGGAGCCCAGGATTAGGCGAGGAGCAGGCTGGGGCCTGTTGCTTTTGGCAGCTGAAGGCAGCAGGAGACTTGCCATCTCCACAGCAGGGGAACAGCTGGCATTGCTGAACCCCACTAACACTTGAACGAATGTGTTTGGCTCTGTGGAGAAGACACTTCTGAACACCAACTGACACTGTTGGAGCCCAGGATTACGCATGCCGCATGCAGAGGCCAATGGGCAGCGGTTTTTATGGAGGTTGTTGACTACTACTGATTCTAACCATGCTCCACTTAGGCCTCTGGCTCCACTGTCTCTACTATTTACCCTGGCCTCCAACCCCGCCAGCTACATCTCTGAAGTGGCGTCAGCACAATCTACACTTGTTCCTGTGTTACTGGTGCTCAGTCCCGTCAGTTGATCCCCTGATGTTTGTCCGGCAAGTTCGCCAGCTCTGTCCTTATTCCCACTACTGGTTATGGGAATGTGGACAGAGCAGGAGACCTTGCCGGACACACATCAGGGGATAAACTGATGGGACTGAGCCACAGGAACACAGGAACAAGTGTAGATTGTGCTGACGCCACTTCAGAGATGTAGATGGCGGGGTTGGAGGTCAGGGGAAATAGTAGAGACAGTGGAGCCAGAGACCTAAGTTGGGCACGGTTAAAAATCAGTAGTGGTTTGAATGTTGATGGAGCTGGTGACTTTGCCGTCCACACAGCAGGGGATCAGCTGGCGTTACTGAACCCCACTAACACAGGAGCTAGTGTGTTTCTCTGTGCAGACGACACATCTGAGCGACAACTGGCTGTGTTGAAGCACAGGGATTATAGTTCAGGTGGTAGAAAAATGAACACACCAGCAGACCTGGATACAGTTGCCAACCACTAATTTAGTCTGTAAGAGGAATGGCAAAGTCTTTGGAGATCCAGGCCTTGTTCATTTTCAGAAAAGTCAGCCGGTCAACATTATCGGAAGATAGTCGCGTGCGACGGTCTGTTAGTACACCACCTGCGGCACTAAAGACACGTTCAGATAATACACTGGCAGCAGGGCAAGCCAGCACCTCCAATGCATACTGGCTAAGCTCTGGCCATGTATCCAGCTTAGAGACCCAAAACTTGAAGGGGGAAGAGCCATCTGGGAGTACAGCGACAGGGCAAGACATGTAGTCTGACACCATCTGACGGAAGCGTTGCCTCCTGCTGACTCGAGGCGTCGCTGATGGTGTAGACAATTGTGGTGGACACACAAAACTTTGCCACATTTGGGCCATAGTGGTCTTGCCTTGTGCTGCGGCGCTGCCTCTGCTCCCTCTTTGTGCAGAGTTTCCTCCACTGCCTCGACGCACAGAGCTGCTTTGTAAAGCACTAGCAACAATGCTGTCGGGTGGAATGGAAAACATTATGGACTGCACCAGTGACTCTTCGTACTCCCGCAGTTTACGCTCCCGGTTCAACGTTGGTATGAGCCTTTGTACGCTGTCCCGGTAGCGAGGATCTAGGAGGGTGTACACCCAATAATCAGCCGAGACGAGAATGTGGGCGATGCGGCGGTCGTTTCTCAGGCACTGCAGCATGAAATCAACCATGTGCTGCAGACTCCCAACTGCCAAAGAACCGCTGTCCCCTGTTTGAGGCGTGACCTCGGCCTGCTCTGCATCACCCCACCCTCGCTGTACATACTGAGTAGAGGTTTGTGTACCTCCCTCCTCTGGAGAGATGTCTTCCTCCTCCATCGACTCCTCCTCATCCTCCTCACAAAGTGTCCCCTGCCTAGGCCTTTGTGAGGAAACACGTAGCGCAGACTGTCCAGAAGCAGATGGCATTTGGGACTCCTCATCCTCCACCTCTTCCGAAACCTCATCCCTTAGTGCTTGCAGTGTTTGTTGAAGCAGGCAGATAAGGGGGACAGTCATGCTGACTAGTGCATCATCTGCACTCGCCATCCGCGTGGATTCATCGAAGGCACGCAAAACGACGCAGATGTCCTTCATAGAGGCCCACTCAATGGTGCTGAAGTGTGAACGGCGCACAGTGCGACTTGTTTGCGCCTGATGCAGCTGGTACTCCATGACTGCTGCCTGCTGCTCACACAACCGCTCCAACATATGTAACGTTAAATTCCACCGGGTGGGTAGGTCACATATGATGCGATGTTCCGGAAGGCCAAATCGTCGCTGCAGAGCAGCGAGGCGCGATCTTGCCGTGCTGGAACGTCGCAAGTGAGCGCACTCTATGCGGACCTTGTGCAACAGTGCATCAAGATCCGGATAGTCCCTCAGAAAGCTCTGCACGACCAAGTTAAGCACATGTGCCAGACATGGGATGTGTGTGAGGTTGCCTAGGCCAAGAGCTGCCACCAGATTTCGGCCATTGTCACACACTACCAAGCCCGGCTGGAGATTCGCTGGCCCAAACCACACATCGCTCTCCAGCTTGATAGCATTCCAGAGCTCCTGCGCTGTGTGGCTTCGATTCCCCAAAGAAATTAATTTGAGTACAGCCTGTTGACGTTTGGCCACGGCTGTGCTCATATCGGTCGTAACAGGCTCCTGCTCTGCTGTTTCTGAGGAACTTGAGTAGGAGGAGGAGTCTATGTGTACAGACTGGAGTCCTGCAATCCGTGGCGTTGGAAGAACACGTACAGCGCCACTCTCCAGATCTGTACCCGGCTCCACAACATTGACCCAGTGGGCAGTGAGGGAAAGGTATCGTCCCTGTCCATGGTTACTGGTCCACGCATCGGTGGTCAGGTGGACCTTGCTACTAACGGCGTTTAGTAGCGCATGTTTTATTTTGCCCTCAACATGTTTCTGCAGGGCAGGGACGGCTCGCCTGCTGAAATAAAAGCGGCTGGGCACGTTGTATTGGGGGACTGCCAATGCCATTAAGTCCCGGAAGGTGTCAGTGTCCACCAGCCTGAATGACAGCATTTCAACTGCCAGAAGTTTGGCAATGCCAGCATTCAGAGACTGTGCTCGGGGATGGTTTGCCGAGTAAGGGCGCCTTTTATCCCATGCCTGTGCTACCGATGGCTGTGATGGATGGGAACGTGCTGCTATGGGTGGAATCTGACAGGGTCTCCGGACAACAGTGGCAGAGGTTCTTCCTTGGCGATCCTCTGAGGAAGCCGAACCAGCAGTGTGTGAGCTGGAGGAAGAGGCCCCAACACGAACTGAAGAGGTGGTAGGTGGTGCTGTACGTTGGCCTACGTCTTCAGGGTGTCTCTGCAACTCCAACTCGTGCTTGGTGCGCACATGTTTCCACATATTTGTGGTATTGAGGTTGCTGACATTTCTCCCTCTTTTGACTATCTGATGACACAGCTTGCATTTGACAAAGCAAATGTCATCTGCAACTGTGTCAAAAAAGGACCACGCACTGCAACTCTTGGGAGCGCCCGGTTTGCCTTTGGAATGAGGAATGCTCCTAATGGGTGCCGAAGTGGAGGGTACAGGCAACCAAGTCTTCCCCCTCCCTCTGCCTCCTGTTTTGGCCGGTAGGGGAATCTCTTCCTCCGAGCTGCTCCCACCACCTTCCTGTTCCTCACGCCATGATGGGTCAAGGACCTCATCATCTTCCCTCCCCTCTTCAAACAGCTGCTTCTCCGGGGTTGTCTCGCCAGCACCGTACGCACCAGAAAGTGGCAACTGAGTCTCGTCATCATCTGATGCGTACTGAGGTGTGCTGACCATAGGCACTGGCCCACTCGCCTCTTCAGATTCAGAGGGACAAAGAAGTTGCGCATCACTGCATACTCCCTCTTCTTCACATTCAGGAATGCTGCTTGGCTGGCCCCCTCTTTCCAAGCCAACAGATTCCGAGAACAGAAGTAGAGACTGTGATGGCTCCTGTCCATGTCTCTCTGACTGCCTGGGCACTTTGGCAGGTGGTGAAGAGACAGATGGTTGCTCTTCGGTGCTCTGATCCTGAGAGGATGCGGAAGTAATTGAAGTCGATGCGTTAGCTGCCATCCATCCGACAACGGCTTCAATTTGTTCCTCCCGCAGCAGTGGGGTACGTTGAGGTCCTACAAAGCTGCGCATAAAGGACTGTTGCCTGCTAAAACTGGGGGATGCTGATCCACTGGTGCCCGCAGCAGGCCCAGAATCCCCACGTCCTCTACCTGCAGAATCCCCACGTCCTCTCCCTGCAGAATCCCCACGTCCTCTCCCTGCTGAAACTCCACGCCCACGCCCACGCGCCTTACTCCCTGCCTTCTTCATCTTGCCAGACTGCTTAAGATAGGCAGAAAAGTACAAAGGGGGGCCTTAGTGTGCTTATTCCTGAACAGCTGGTTACAGGTACAAGAAACACTAATTTTATGAAGTGTGTGTGTGGACTACACTTTAATAGGAGCTGATGTGGCCTACACAAGTTCCAAATGTAGTGTTTGGTGAACTTTTTTTGTGGTTTCTTTGTTGGAAACAAACTCAAAGTATGTGAACAAAGAATTGAAACTGATAGTATCACCAACTTTTTGGAGCTATTACAATGCAGGCAGGTAACCTACAATGCAAAAGATGAGGCTCCAAAAAAATTGGGTAATACTAATCTGGCTGCGCCGGCAGGGCACAAGCCAGAAAAAAAGGCTCCTCTATCTACTCCTATATAGTGTTTGCAACCAACCAATGTTGATGGATACGGATGGATGCACACTAATAGGAGAAGAAAAAATGAGCTGCACTCAAAGACAAATATGTGTGAGGCAGTGACGCACGTTGAGCGTCCTACAACCAGACGTAGCTGCAGGACACTCTACTCAGCGTGAGCTGCACTCACACACAGTCAGAGACCTCTCAGACAGCCGTGAACAGTGCAGCTAAGTGGGCACTGGCACTGACAGGCTGCAGAAAGGCTCCGCTGTGTACTCCTATATAGTGTTTGCAACCACCGTAGATGGAGACGGATGGATGCACACTAATAGAAGAAAAAATGAGCTGCACTCAAATAAAAATATGTGTGAGGCACTGACGCACGCTGAGCGTCCTACAGCCAGACGTAGCTGCAGGACACACTACTCAGCGTGAGCTGCACTCACACACAGTCAGAGACCTCTCAGACAGCCGTGAACAGTGCAGCAAAGTGGACACTAGCACTGAAAGGCTGCAGAAAGGCTCCGCTGTCTACTACTAGTGTTTGCAACCAACGTATATGGATACGGATGGAAGCACACTAGATTGAAATTATGTAAAAAATGCAGCTCAAAAAATAAAAGATGTATGAGGCAGCAGTGATCACACTGGGTGGCCTACAGCCTGATGTGGCTGCAGGACCCACTCCACAGCGTGAGCTGCACTCACACAGCCCTTGCAGACAGCTGTGAACACTGCTGCTAGGGCAAAGAAGGCTACAGTGGTGGTTTATGTAGCCTGGATAAAGCACTAGAAGTTTGGTGGAATCGCTATTTCTAACTGTCCCTCACAGTCTTCTACAGCAGCCTGTCCCTAACTGAATTCACAGCAGAGTGAACCAGAAATGGCGGCTGCGGTGGCTTTTATAGTGCATCATGACATCATTTCGGCAGCCAATCACAGCCATGCCAATAGTTAACATGCCTACATGCCTAACAGGATGTGCCCACACTTCGGAGGATCCCCATTGGCTTAATCAAAGCAAGCAGGCTCATAGCATGATGGGAACTTCCGATTACGATTCCGGAATCCGATATGACAAAAGTATCGGAAGTCAGTATCGGAATTCCGATACCGCTAATATCGGCCGATACCCGATACTTGCGGTATCGGAATGCTCAACACTAGTGATAATGTATTATCCTTCATTGTCTATTGGATTTTATCACTGGCCATCCCATAGACACCGTTATCCACTGCGTTCTCAGCCTCCGTAGCTCAGCACGCTGTTCTGTTCATTAAAGCAAAGATGCGACAGATCCCATTGCAGTCAGTGGGGTTCATTCTAGGCAAAAATCTTAGAATTTTCTCTCCAGCCCCTGGGGCATTATTAGACTCTAACGTCTTGTTGTTTCAGGAAATCCACACATGTATGTTAGTCACAATGTACAGACTCTGACCTTACCTTTTGTAATGAAGCATCGAAAGAGCGTGTGCAAAGGTTATTGTGAAGGGAGGAGGAGGAGGAGGTGAGCTGTGACATCTCCTATTGTGATTGATGGATACTGTGTTATCAGGTGTTACATGTCATTCTAATCCTGCTTCTGATGACAATGAGACTGCTCAAAACTTTTATGGAAAGAGGGTCTCCCTGGAGGAAAGTCCATACCTCCTTACTGAGTTTAAAGACCTTCATATACATCAGACCAATGTTGGCTGAACCCGCCAATATCGACGGGTTCAGCCATCGGGCTAATGTTTATAGGGCTGACTGATTGGCGAGGGATATATCGATCATGTATGTCCACTTTTAGACTGCCAATCACACTGTTCTCCCGGAGATAAGCCATGGGCCGACGTGTCAGTCGGTGGCTTTCTCACATAGAAGACAGGCGTGCTTAGCTGAGCGAGCTCTCCTGTGTATAGGAGAGCCAGCTGAGATGGCTGTCTACCGATTCATCGCCGAAACATAATTTGGCTGAATGATCAACAAAAATATTGTTTGTCTATCGGCCATCGACTGTCTGGCTTTAGACTAAAGAATACGTAAGGGAGTAGCCCAAGCCAAATCCGTTAGTGACCCAGTGGGTCAACACAAGACAAGTCATCCATAGAGTCTACTCATTCCATAAGAAAGAGAGGCCTCCAAAGAAACCTCAAAAGAAGCCTTCTGCTGCACCATTGGGAGCCATGATTGTGTCAGGGTCCGTTCCACCTGAGGATCGTCTGGAAATCTAGTTGGACAGTCTTATCTCCACCATAATCCATATCATGTAGATATCTAACGGTTACTAATGGTGGCTGCTCCTTCTTTCCATAGATGCCTCTTCCGTTGTGGTCCATCAGATCCACCTTCTCAGGATTTAGATTCATTACACGCCGCGTGGAATTTTTGGTGCAGTTTTATTAAACTGGAAGATATTATTGTGTGTCAGCGCTGCCTTGTTACGCTGTCCATCCTCATTTAACTCTCCCATAAGATCTCTTAATGAAGTTAAACCCCAAGTTCATGCCAATAATTCCGTGGCAAGAGTTTGCGCGATGTAACAATTCATCACTTGTCAGGACGGCACTTTTACTTTCTCCGTTTAATAAGGGCATCCTTTCGCTCGCTTAATTAGAAGTGAACGGTTTGCATATTTACTAAATGCGGAGTGTCACCGCAAGCACGGCCTATTGCCTGCATGAATTATTTCTCTATCTGCAATAAACAGCTGGGTAATTATTACCGCCATAATCAGATAAATTCCTTCTGTAAGGCTTTCTTACATGGTAATTCTTTGAACTCATCCGAAGCTGAAGAAAATTTATGAACTCCGGTATCTTGACCGCGTTTTTTCTTCTTTTTTTTTTTACATTGGATTGCGTCCCTGATTTCTCTCTCAAGGACACAACAAGCAGTAAACAGTTGGTAAATAGAGACGACCGGGAGGATTCTCATCCAAGGCGGACGCGCTATTATTTATAGCTAATTATTATTCGGGAAGATTTCTGGTTAATCTCCAATAGTGAACAAGGCAAACAAAACTAATTTGTGCGGTTTAAAAATGTATGTCCTGTGCCGCCGTATGAATGAGATAGGAATTCAATTATTAGGGAGGGAATGACGGGGAATACCGTACACTAGTGATTGTCAGAATGTAAAACCGTACCACAGCGTCTTCCAGGGGTTATGCTAGAGTTTTTCTCCAGGGGCAGCAAAATTCAAAAAATGTATTTCTAACTACAAAGTGGCAAAGTGGCTTGTTGGCGCCATCCCGGTCAAATGCACCAGTTACACCCCCCCTTTAGCTATGCCCCTGGGTTAAACGGGTAAAAAATGTGAAATTTTGCCACTTACTAAGATTTCATGTCTGAAAGGCTCCCGGCGGTTCAGCGACCAGCTCCAGTCACAATCGCGGCATTTTCTCTTACGGTTTGCCGTCAACACTTAACGGCATTTTCTTTGCCAGTCTGAGCCATGTGTGAAGGGAATCCTTGGCATCCATCCTGAATTTGCCGGGGCTGTGAAAAGCATGGATAGAGGACACATCTTAATGGGCTCGTAAGGAGTTTAGGAGCTATTCCCCTTTCCGTGGGAGAGGGGATAACTTCCTGATCATTGGGAGTCCAACCACTGAGACTCCTACCAACCAATTCTGAGAACCTTTAGATCCCCCATGGGAATGGAGCGGTGGTCGATTGTGTGCACCTCCACTCCATTCTTTATTAATGGGACCGGTGAAGATGGCTGAGGACTGTGCTTGGCTGGTCTTTGGCACTCCCAGAAGAATGAATGGAATGATAGTGCCCATGATCGAACTCTGCTCCATTCACACGGGGCTCTTCAGAGCACCAGTTCTCAGATTCCAGTTGGTCAAACCCCTAACACTTAGGAAGCTATCCCATATCCAATGAAAAGGGGATGACTTCCAGTCTTGAGATACTCTTTTAAAGGAAATTTTCCAGACTTGAATATTAATGGGTAGGTCTTCCGTATCCGATTGGTGGGGAATAACTTCCGGCTCTCCCATTGATCAGATGATTAAACAGGCTGGGGAGCATTGGATATGGCACAGCACCATAAATGGTACTGCAATCTGTGCTTTACAAAGGAACTGGATGCTAAAGACTTGTCCATGTCCACCCGACACAGGGGATGGTCTTGTTATAGTGTATCAGTGTCCTATCTGTAGTGAGCTATGCAACTGATCCTGAAAAGTGACTATACCATTGTTATTAATACTCGCCCTGTTCTGAACCTTGTCTATTCTGCCTCTCTTGTTCTATGGAGGCTCAGACTTAATGTTGCTTCCGATACCAATGGCTGAGGGTCAGAGGGTCATGTTGGATGCCATTTCAGCTGTTGAGGCAGCAGGATTTAAATGGAGAGCATCAGGTAGGATGACTATACAGGGTGGAGGCTCGCTTTATGCAGGGTGGAGGTTTGCTTTACGCAGGGTGTAGTTTCATTTTATTCAGGGTGGAGGGTCGCTTTATGCAGGGTGGAGGGTCACTTTATGCAGGTTGGGGGCTTGCTTTATGCAGGGCGGAAGTTCGCTTTATGCAGGGTGGAGGGTCGCTTTATACAGGGTGGAGGTTTTCTTTATGCAGGGTGGGGGCTCACTTTATGCAGGCAAGAGGGTCGCTTTATGCAGGGTGGAGGTGCCTTTTTTGCAGGGTGTAGTGTCACTTTATGTAGGGTGGAGGTTCGCTTTATGCAGGGTGGAGGTTCGCTTTATGGTGGGTGGAGGCTTGCTTTATGCAGGGTGGAGGTTCACATGCAGGGTGGACGTTCGCTTTATGCAGGGTGGAGGCTCGCTTTATGCAGGGTGGAGGTTCGCTTTATGCTGGGTGGAGGTTCACATGCAGGGTGGACGTTCGCTTTATACAGGGTGGAGGCTCGCTTTATGCAGGGTGGGGGTTCGCTTTATGCAGGGTGGAGGTTCGCTTTATGCAGGGTGGAGGTTTTCTTTATGCAGGGTGGGGGCTCACTTTATGCAGGCAAGAGGGTCGCTTTATGCAGGGTGGAGGTGCCTTTTTTGCAGGGTGGAGTGTCACTTTATGCAGGGTGGAGGTTCGCTTTATGCAGGGTGGAGATTCGCTTTATGCAGGGTGGAGGCTTGCTTTATGCAGGGTGGAGGTTCACATGCAGGGTGGACGTTAGCTTTATGCAGGGTGGAGGCTCGCTTTATGCTGGGTGGAGGTTCACATGCAGGGTGGACGTTCGCTTTATGCAGGGTGGAGGCTCGCTTTATGCTGGGTGGAGGTTCGCTTTATGCAGGGTGGAGGTTCGCTTTATGCTGGGTGGAGGTTCACATGCAGGGTGGACGTTCGCTTTATGCAGGGTGGAGGTTCGCTTTATGCTGGGTGGAGGCTCACTTTATGCAGGGTGGAGGTTTGCTTTATGCTGGGTGGAGGTTCGCTTTATGCTGGGTGGAGGTTCACATGCAGGGTGGACGTTCGCTTTATGCAGGGTGGATGTTCGCTTTATGCAGGGTGGGGGTTCGCTTTATGCAGGGTGGAGGTTCGCTTTATGCAGGGTGGAGGTTCGCTTTATGCATGGTGGAGGTTTGCTTTATGCAGGGTGGAGGTTCGCTTTATGCAGGGTGGAGGTTCGCTTTATGCAGGGAGGAGGTTCGCTTTATGCAGGGTGGAGGTTTGCTTTATGCAGGGTGGGGGTTCGCTTTATGCAGGGTAGAGGTTTGCATTATGCAGGGTGAAGGTTTGCTTTATTCATTGTGGAGGTTTGCTTTATTTTGAGCAGAGCTTTATGCAGGATGGAGGAACGGTTTATTCAAGGTGGAAACTTGTTTTATGCAGGGTGGAGGGATGTTTTATGCAGCGTGGAGGGTTGCTTTATGCAAGGTGGAAGTTTGCTTTATGCAGGGTGGAAGTTCGCTTTATGCAGGGTGGAGGGTCGCGTTATGCCAGGTGGAGGTTCGCTTTATGCAGTGTGGAGGGACGTTTTATGCAGGGTGGAGGGATGTTTTATGCAGGGTCAAGGGTCGCTTTATGCAGGGTGGAGGTTCACATGCAGGGTGGACGTTCGCTTTATGCAGGGTGGAGGCTCGCTTTATGCAGGGTGGGGGTTCGCTTTATGCAGGGTGGGGGTTCGCTTTATGCAGGGTGGAGGTTCGCTTTATGCAGGGTGGAGGTTCGCTTTATGCAGGGTGGGGGCTCACTTTATGCAGACAAGAGGGTTGCTTTATGCAGGGTGGAGGTGCCTTTTTTGCAGGGTGGAGTGTCACTTTATGTAGGGTGGAGGTTCGCTTTATTCAGGGTGGAGATTCGCTTTATGCAGGGTGGAGGCTTGCTTTATGCAGGGTGCAGGTTCACATGCAGGGTGGACGTTCGCTTTATGCAGGGTGGAGGCTCGCTTTATGCAGGGTGGAGGTTCGCTTTATGCAGGGTGGAGGTTCGCTTTATGCTGGGTGGAGGTTCACATGCAGGGTGGACGGTCGCTTTTTGCAGGGTGGAGGCTCGTTTTATGCAGGGTGGAGGTTCGCTTTATGCAGGGTGGAGGTTCGCTTTATGCAGGGAGGAGGTTCGCTTTATGCAGGGTGGAGGTTCGCTTTATGCAGGGTGGAGGTCCGCTTTATGCAGGGTGGAGGCTCGTTTTATGCAGGGTGGAGGTTTGCTTTATGCAGGGTGGAGGTTCGCTTTATGCAGGGAGGAGGTTCGCTTTATGCAGGGTGGAGATTTGCTTTATGCAGGGTGGGGGTTCGCTTTATGCAGGGTAGAGGTTTGTATTATGCAGGGTGAATGTTCGCTTTATTCATTGTGGAGGTTTGCTTTATTTTGAGCAGAGCTTTATGCAGGATGTAGGGTCGCTTGATGCAGGGTGGAGGAACGGTTTATTCTAGGTGGAAACTTGTTTTATGCAGGGTGGAGGGACGTTTTATGCAGCGTGGAGGGTTGCTTTATGCAGGGTGGAAGTTTGCTTTATGCAGGGTGGAAGTTCGCTTTATGCAGGGTGGAGGGTCGCGTTATGCCAGGTGGAAGTTCGCTTTATGCAGGGTGGAGGGACGTTTTATGCAGGGTGGAGGGACGTTTTATGCAGGGTCAAGGGTCGCTTTATGCAGGGTGGAGGTTTGTATTATGCAGGGTGGAAGTATGCTTTATGCAGGGTGGAGCATGGGCGGACATCCCGCCTGTGCAGCCTGTGCGGCTGCATCGGGGCCCAGAGGCTCCAGGGGGCCCAAGCAGGGCGGCTAATAATGAGGGCAATCTGGCCTGATTCTCCGGGCCTGAGGCTCCGGGGGGGTCCCTGGCCAGATTGCCCTCATGTGCGGCGGGCAGGGAGCGATCCCAGCAGCAGCTCCACTGCCTAAAAGAGAAAATAGCAGCGGAGCGGAGTTGCAGGGATCTGTCCTGTTATTATGTCTAACACAGTCCCTTATTATATAGTGTACTCACTAATTCTGTATAACACAGCCCCTTAGTATATAGTATACTCACTAATTCTGTATAACACAGCCCCTTAGTATATAGTATACTCACTAATTCTGTATAACACAGCCCCTTAGTATATAGTATACTCACTAATTCTGTATAACACAGCCCCTTAGTATATAGTATTCTCACTAATTCTGTATAACACAGCCCCTTAGTATATAGTGTACTCACTAATTCTGTATAACACCATCCTTAGTTACATAGTTTTCTCTTTTATTATGTATGACACCGTCCCTTATAACGTACCATCCTCTCTAGTTATATATGGTGCCGTCCCTTATTATATAGCTTCCTCTGCTGTTATGTATAGTGCTGTCTCTTACATAGTGTATTCTTGTTAATTTTGTTATTCACAGCGCCCTCTTTTATTACATAGTCCCCTATCTTTTTAGATATAAAATGACTGCTGATCGAGGAGCCGGTGACCAGACTACCAGTCCATCAGCTCCTCCATTAGAAAGGAAGCTTTCCCATGCTCCATCAGCCATCATTGCATTATACAGCTTACAAGACAGGGTTCTATATAATCCAATATGTAAGGGACGGTACTGTACATAACAAGAGAGGGCACTGTATAAGGGACAGCAATATGCATAATAAAGGAGACTATGTAATATATATACATGTATGTGTGTGGTTATATATATATGTAGCTTTGTCACCATAAAAGGAAGGGGGCCCAGACACACTTCTTGCACAGGGGCCCCAAGATGTCAGTGTCCGCCCCTGGGGTGGAGAGACGTTTTATGCAGGATGGAGGGTCGCTTTATGCAGGGTGGAGGTTCGCGTTATGCAGGGTGGAGGTTTGTATTTTGCAGGGTGGAGGTTCACTTTATTCATTGTGGAGGTTTGCTTTATTTTGAGCAGAGTTTGATGCAGGGTGGAGGAGCGGTTTATACACGGTGGAGGGTCACTTGAAGCATAATCAGACCAGGTTTTCAGATTCAAATTCCTTTTTGTACACACCTGTTATTTTGAATTTGGTGGCTCTTTCATCTGCTGAGCTCCACTTTTTCCACTGCCATAAATGTACATTAACTAGGGGCTTGCGTAAATTTCTGTTGTAGTTTATGCCACACTTATGGTATAAATTATGGTGCACATTGTAGTTCCACTGGGCTATGATTCATTCTTTCCAGTCTCCGCGTGGGTGGAGCCAGCCAGGATTGGCTTAAAAATGCCAATATTAAGAACATTTTTCTGCCAGACTTCTGGTGAAAACTGCTTAGTGAATTAGGACTAAACTGAAAATTACTGCTCCCTGACAGCAAGTTGAAATATTGAACACAGTGAAAACTAATACACAGACTATGTTTAGTGTATATTTAATGTAAATTAAATTTTTTGAAAGCAACAGGACCCATGTATGGCCCAGATACTATGATGTTCGTAAGTGCCTTTGCAATCGCAAAGTGCGATGTAGCATTATCACCGGTACTGTTGACCTCGGGGCTGGATTCAGTGTCAGTCTCATTTTTCAGCATGTGCACATTTGATTTTGTGTGTGCCCCCTATAGGGTACATGCAGTATTGCAGGTTATAAAACAATACTGCGCTGTTGTACACATTTGCAAATTGCATTAATTGTTGTGAAGCCCATAAGAACAGTAGGAGGTCATTTCTCCATGTGTATTGGTGTATAGAGGTTACAGATATACAGCCGATATAAGAGGGACAGTGATTACTTCACTCCTGTAACAGAAAGATTAATTTACCCTCGGTGGAAAAGCTGACAATATGCGGTCCTTAAGTACATGTGAGTCAATTTATGTTACACAGGCGTTTCCAGATAATGAAATATAAATGAGACGGGTTTACTAAAGTTTGAAGGTTTTTTTTATTGTGTCTTGATCAGTGATAAATACCATGCTCAGCCGCATGCAACATGAGCAAAAACTGCAGGATGACCCTGAAAAGTTATGAGAAAACTCGGAAAATACTTTGCTTCTCCTGTGCAGAATCCTAATGACAGAATTCTTTCTTCTCCAATCATAACCGAAGCTAAAAAGCTAAATTACTAAAAAAAAAAAGCGGGCTGTGAGCCCTGGTTAGCTGGGGTCACTGCACTTGCATAGTTGGCAATTGTTGTGAAGTTGCTGAAACTTTCCTAATTTTTTTCAAATGCAAACCCAGCAAATTCAGGATCAAAAAGACGGCTCTGTTTATGTAAACCCCACCCAAAAGTGGGTGTTTCCAGTAAGGGCAGGGCATTCCCATGGTTCATTGTGGGCAGGACTTAAAGGGAATCTGTCAGCAGGATTTCTCCCACCAAACTATTTATATGCATATAAAGCTCTTTCAAAGACAAGTCCAGCAATGCCTTTACATGGCCAGTCCATCCTCTATTACTGAGAAATCAGTGTTTGAACTGATATGTAAATGAGGCTGAAGAGCTATGTTAGATCTGAAGCCTCTGTCACTCCAGTTCTATTCCTTGACCAGTGCTGCCTCCTCCTTTCTGACTAACAGCCTGTGTGCTATGTGACTGTCACACAGTGACTAGGGTCTGTGGGCGCCTACCTGGTCCCTCGAACTAGGGGACACCCTATTCTATTCTGGTCCACCAGATTACCCCAGAAGAGACTCTGCTGTCACGTACATTGCTATGCTCCTATCTGTTCCCTCTCCCACCCAGGGAGGTGTGACGCTGAAGTGTATAGGATTACATTAACCAGACAGACAAGGCAAGACAGACAGGGATGAAAGAAGACTACAATCAGACAAGTGTACTCACAAAACAATAGAGTGGAACACAGGGGAGGGAGAGGTTAGAAACTTTTATTTCAAGGGTCAAAGTCCACACTGAGCTCCGCATAAAATGAAATTTTCAGCAATGTGTAAATGAGATTTCTTGGGATCTGCTTAGCTGATACAAGTGTATTACTCTGTTTTTTGGGGGTAAATCGTCTCTGAAATTCCACAACAAATCTACAGTGTGTGAATGTAGGAAACTCTATATCACTTGGCAAAAATGCAGGTGATTTTCCACCGCGTCTTCACTTGAGGAAAATGTCACGTCCACTTCACAAAAAATATCCGCAGAGTAAACTGAGCTCTAGTGATGAGCGAACGTGCTGGGATAAGGTGTTATATTATCATGCTTGGTGCTAGTATGTTGGAGTCCCTGCACCTGCATATCTCGTGGCTGTTAGACAGCAGGGATTGTCTAACAAACAGGAAATCCCTACATGTCTTGCTCCTGTTGAGCAGCCGCGAAACATGCGGCCACGGAGACTTGAACATATTCGAGCACGCCGAAGGCACTCGGTTAGCACCTGAGCATGCTCCGATAACCTCTTATCCGTGCACGTTCGCTCATCACTACTGAACACGTCCATGTGACCTTCTTCGCAATGATATCTGCAGCAGCAACTACCGCTGTGGACATCGCTGATGGACCTCCACTCCGGGAGGCCGCAGTCAATACTTCCCATGGGAACGTCTTCCCTAAAAGTAGACGACAGCTTCACTAACTGTTGTGCTTGCCACCCAGCTCTTTCCAGAAGAAAGTTTGTACATCTGCGCCATCCAGACATGATATCTCATGCTATAATATATAAATGGACATTTACTCTTCCACAGGCGCAAAAATAAGTGTCAAAATGCCGCTTTTTGTTAAGAAAATCAGTTCTTATTTTTCCACGTCTGAAGGGCGAATCCTGAACGCAGCGGCGACGGAGCCCACAGGCATTGTTAGATCCTCGTCGAGGGTCATTACCGGATTGTCATCAGGGCTGTTTTTCAGGGCTTGCTAGCTGCTTTTCTGCTTTAAATGACCCTCAGTCCTTCAGATAATCGACCGGTAATTTGGGTAGGAGAACCTGCAGCACGTAAGAGGCTTCCAGGTTGTATTAAACTAAAATAGAAGCCGCTCCATTTTAATCTCACTTAAGCATAAAATTAGGATTGATCAGTGCGGCAGGAGGCCGGGCTCGTTACTGAGGTGGCTCCGGCGTCCCGAACATCAGAAGGAAGAGCAAGCACGGATGCAACGACGGCAGCCAGACTGATGGGGCACAATTCTGATGAAGATGCATGGCTTGAGCTTTTGACTTGGGGTCTTTGAGGACAATATTAATCCGTATTGATTCTAATAAATTTCTATGATGGCCACGTTACGGTGCCTCTGCCAATTACAGGTGTGCCGCCACCACATCATGTTGCCGCCTCAGGCGTGGCTGTAGAGGCATCGGCGAGTGGACCAGAGAAGAGGAACCATGGAAGCGCAAAAGGAGGTGTCTATAGGGTTTATTTATTTAATTTATTTTAGACATAACGATTTAACCCGTTCATGACCGAAGACGAGTATCTACGTCATCGGCCGCTTCTCAGCCTTTGATGCCGGGCTCACATGCTGATTTAATCAGCCATCAAAGGCCTCTAACAGCTGCAAATGGATCTGAGTTCCAATCCTGGTTGTTGACCATTTAAATGCCGGTGTCAATCACTGACAGAGGCATTTAAGACTCGTAGACCAGAATCGCGTCATTGATCCCGCCCATTGGCGCGCCCACCACATGATCACGGGGCTCAAATGGGTTGTCATTACAGCAAGAATTACTTTTTTGGGTCGCCGTAACATTGCAATAAAAGGCGATCAGAACATCATACCTACACCAAAATTTTTACAATAAAAACTTTAGCTCAGGGCGCAAAAAATAAGCCCTCACCCAGCCCCAGATCCCAAAAAATGAGAATGTTTCAGGTCTCGGAAAAATGGTGACAAATGCAAATTTTTATTCTCATCCATAATGCCGCCACTGTGACACGCAGTGGATTTTCGGATTCTCTACCTGCCCTCAGTTTGCGAATGTTCCCTCTGAGGATTTTTTATTTATGTGAATTGAAGCGGATCTGCTTCCAAATCCAAAGCAAAAAGCTCAGTTTGACCATATCCAGATTTTCATCAGAGATTGGTTAGGGCTTCATCAGTTTTTCTCCAACCAGAGAAAAAAAAAATTGCTTCTCCTACGATTCCACTTGGATGGCATCCATTTTTTTTTATCGCGGACCAATAGACATTCATTGTCTTGTTTGATTCAATATCAGACACATCTCATTGATTGTTCATGGACATCTTGTTCCGCAAAAAATCACGGACATGTGAGCAGCCCGATAGGTAAAAGCGCTATCCGTGAAAACCACAGATAGCACTCATATGAAAAAGTGACGTGTGAATGATTCCTTAAAAGGGGTATTTCCATCTCCAAGATCCTATCCCAATATGGAGAAGGTGTGATAATAATAATATAAGCAAATACCTTTAGTTAGAAATGTAGTATAGTTCTCCTGATTAGCGATGTCCCTTACCGCATGTGCAGGGCATTGCACTAGCTTAAGTATCCATGGTTACGACCACTCATATAGTGACAGTTAGTTGCTAGTGGTTGTAACCATGGGATCCCTAAGCCAGGGTTCCCCAACTCCAGTCCTGAAGGCCCACCAACAGGTCATGTTTTCAGGATTTCCTTAGTATTGCCCTGGTGATAATTGCATCACCTGTACAATACAAGGGAAATCCTGAAAACATAACCTGTTGGTGGGCCTTGAGGACTTAAGTTGGGGAACCCTGCCCTAAGCTACTGCAATGTCCTGCACATGGGGTAAAGTGACATAGTGAATCAGAAGAACTATACTAAATTTCTAACTGGAGGAATTTGCTAATAATATTATTATTATTACGCCTACTACATATTGGGATAGGATCTTGGAGATAGTAATAAGTCTTTAAAGTTATGTTGGCTGCAGCTCTACAGGTAAAGCTACTTTCACATGTATTTTCGGTCCTAGTTTTGTTAGTGAAAAAAACTGGCCGCTCTAGTACCAATGTTATTCAATAGGGTGTCCACATGAAAAATAATCCCAGTCTTCACTATTCTCCTCCATATCTCAGATGAGACTCACCTGGTTCAAGTCTATGAGTGCACGAAAAAAAACACATCCCGTAAGGATCAACCATATAGCAGCCAAGTTTTTCGGATACTTTGCCATTATTAACATCGGAAACTGCATTTGGTCCTTGTAAGCTTTATTCACGTCTGACATATAAAAACGGACGCGGCACGGATGAGAATACAGGGGAAATATCGTCCGCGGGGATGGACGCGGGGACTGGAACATATTTTTCGAGCACGCCGAAGACACTCTGTTAGCACCCGAGCATGCTCAGATAACACCTCATCCCAGCACGTTCGCTCATCACTAGCTGCTACATCATATCCATCCCATGTGGATGTAACCTGAAAGATTTTTGGAACTTCAGCAGACAATCTGTTCATTCTTGAGCAGCGGACAAAACAGAGGATAATAGAAAGTTCTTCCCACAGAAAACAACAATAAAAAGGTGATCTGAACCAATTAAAGGGAAATTCAGACCGTTAAAGACCACTGTATACTGTAGATCAACACCAGTTTCACTAAGAGAAAAAGTTCGGCCTTTGAAGGGTTGATGACGTGTCCACGCTCCGAGCTCCGAGTGGTGATGTACAATTAATACATTTTGATGAGCAGCAGGAGGATATGATAGATTTATATGGACCACGTCTTGAGAGAGGTTGGACAGCAATGACCTCTGCCCCATCTGCAGATCATGGCCTACATCCCCCAGCAATTAATCTAAATAAAGACCTCCATGCTGTCAGACGAGCGAGGGTCCCATAGAGAAGTGTCATTACATTCCCAACCATGTTCCTGTTTACACTGAAAGGATGAAGCATGGTGTAATCATGTTCCACCAGTATAGAAGATTTCATTTATTACTAAAGGATTTTAGTTAACATCGTTGTTAGAATTTCGGTTGATAATTTAGGCTAATATCGGCTTATGTAGTCCCTTACAGGGGTTACTCAGTCTTCTGAACACCCCATGGGAATAGTATAGTTTCCAATATGATGAGCTAGTAATGTAGACTCCTGTGCATAACCCCAACAATCAGCCGTTATCAGGGAAAATCTACCACATAAGACATTGCAGTCCATAATACTTCCCCTATGTACAAGAATATAGCTACTATAATACTGCCCCCTATGTACAAGAATATAACTAATATAATACTGCCCCCTATGTACAAGAATATAACTACTATAATACTGCTCCTATGTACAAGAATATAGCTACTATAATACTGCCCCCTATGTACAAGAATATAACGACTATAATACTGCTCCTATGTACAAGAATATAACTACTATAATACTGCCACTATGTACAAGAATATAACTACTATAATACTTCCCCTATGTACAAGAATATAACTACTATAATACTGCTCCTATGTACAAGAATATAACTACTATAATACTGCTCCTATGTGCAAGAATAGAACTACTATAATACTGCTCCTATGTACAAGAATAGAACTACTATAATACTGCTCCTATGTACAAGAATATAACTACTATAATACTGCCACTATGTACAAGAATATAACTACTATAATACTGCTCCTATGTACAAGAATATAACTACTATAATACTGCTCCTATGTACAAGAATATAACTACTATAATACTGCTCCTATGTACAAGAATATAACTACTATAATACTGCCCCTATGTACAAGAATATAACTACTATAATACTGCTCCTATGTACAAGAATATAATACTATAATACTGCTCCTATGTGCAAGAATAGAACTACTATAATACTGCTCCTATGTACAAGAATATAACTACTATAATACTGCTCCTATGTACAAGAATATAACTACTATAATACTGCTCCTATGTACAAGAATATAACTACTATAATACTGCCCCAATGTACAAGAATGTAACTACTATAATACTGCTCCTATGTACAAGAATATAACCACTATAATACTGCTCCTATGTACAAGAATATAACCACTATAATACTGCTCCTATGTACAAGAATGTAACTACTATAATACTGCTCCTATGTGCAAGAATAGAACTACTATAATACTGCTCCTATGTACAAGAATATAACTACTATAATACTGCCACTATGTACAAGAATATAACTACTATAATACTGCCCCTATGTACAAGAATATAACTACTATAATACTGCTCCTATGTACAAGAATATAACTACTATAATACTGCCACTATGTACAAGAATATAACTACTATAATACTGCCCCAATGTACAAGAATGTAACTACTATAATACTGCTCCTATGTACAAGAATATAACCACTATAATACTGCTCCTATGTACAAGAATATAACTACTATAATACTGCTCCTATGTACAAGAATATAACTACTATAATACTGCCCCTATGTACAAGAATATAACTACTATAATACTGCTCCTATGTACAAGAATATAACCACTATAATACTGCTCCTATGTACAAGAATATAACTACTATAATACTGCCCCTATGTACAAGAATATAACCACTATAATACTGCTCCTATGTACTAGAATATAACTACTATAATACTGCTCCTATGTGCAAGAATAGAACTACTATAATACTGCTCCTATGTACAAGAATATAACTACTATAATACTGCCACTATGTACAAGAATATAACTACTATAATACTGCCCCTATGTACAAGAATATAACTACTATAATACTGCTCCTATGTACAAGAATATAACTACTATAATACTGCCACTATGTACAAGAATATAACTACTATAATACTGCCCCTATGTACAAGAATATAACTACTATAATACTGCCCCAATGTACAAGAATGTAACTACTATAATACTGCTCCTATGTACAAGAATATAACCACTATAATACTGCTCCTATGTACAAGAATATAACCACTATAATACTGCTCCTATGTACAAGAATATAACTACTATAATACTGCTCCTATGTACAAGAATATAACTACTATTATACTGCCCCTATGTACAAGAATATAACTACTATAATACTGCTCCTATGTACAAGAATATAACCACTATAATACTGTTCCTATGTACAAGAATATAACTACTATAATACTGCCCCTATGTACAAGAATATAACTACTATAATACTGCCCCTATGTACAAGAATATAACCACTATAATACTGCTCCTATGTACAAGAATATAACTACTATAATACTGCTCCTATGTGCAAGAATAGAACTACTATAATACTGCTCCTATGTACAAGAATATAACCACTATAATACTGCCCTTATGTACAAGAATATAACTACTATAATACTGCTCCTATGTACAAGAATATAACTACTATAATACTGCCCCTATGTACAAGAATATAACTACTATAATACTGCTCCTATGTACAAGAATATAACTACTATAATACTGCTCCTATGTACAAGAATATAACTACTATAATACTGCCCCAATGTACAAGAATGTAACTACTATAATACTGCTCCTATGTACAAGAATATAACCACTATAATACTGCTCCTATGTACAAGAATATAACCACTATAATACTGCTCCTATGTACAAGAATGTAACTACTATAATACTGCTCCTATGTGCAAGAATAGAACTACTATAATACTGCTCCTATGTACAAGAATATAACTACTATAATACTGCCACTATGTACAAGAATATAACTACTATAATACTGCCCCTATGTACAAGAATATAACTACTATAATACTGCTCCTATGTACAAGAATATAACTACTATAATACTGCCACTATGTACAAGAATATAACTACTATAATACTGCCCCAATGTACAAGAATGTAACTACTATAATACTGCTCCTATGTACAAGAATATAACCACTATAATACTGCTCCTATGTACAAGAATATAACTACTATAATACTGCTCCTATGTACAAGAATATAACTACTATAATACTGCCCCTATGTACAAGAATATAACTACTATAATACTGCTCCTATGTACAAGAATATAACCACTATAATACTGCTCCTATGTACAAGAATATAACTACTATAATACTGCCCCTATGTACAAGAATATAACCACTATAATACTGCTCCTATGTACTAGAATATAACTACTATAATACTGCTCCTATGTGCAAGAATAGAACTACTATAATACTGCTCCTATGTACAAGAATATAACTACTATAATACTGCCACTATGTACAAGAATATAACTACTATAATACTGCCCCTATGTACAAGAATATAACTACTATAATACTGCTCCTATGTACAAGAATATAACTACTATAATACTGCCACTATGTACAAGAATATAACTACTATAATACTGCCCCTATGTACAAAAATATAACTACTATAATACTGCCCCAATGTACAAGAATGTAACTACTATAATACTGCTCCTATGTACAAGAATATAACCACTATAATACTGCTCCTATGTACAAGAATATAACCACTATAATACTGCTCCTATGTACAAGAATATAACTACTATAATACTGCTCCTATGTACAAGAATATAACTACTATTATACTGCCCCTATGTACAAGAATATAACTACTATAATACTGCTCCTATGTACAAGAATATAACCACTATAATACTGTTCCTATGTACAAGAATATAACTACTATAATACTGCCCCTATGTACAAGAATATAACTACTATAATACTGCCCCTATGTACAAGAATATAACCACTATAATACTGCTCCTATGTACAAGAATATAACTACTATAATACTGCTCCTATGTGCAAGAATAGAACTACTATAATACTGCTCCTATGTACAAGAATATAACCACTATAATACTGCCCTTATGTACAAGAATATAACTACTATAATACTGCTCCTATGTACAAGAATATAACTACTATAATACTGCCCCTATGTACAAGAATATAACTACTATAATACTGCTCCTATGTACAAGAATATAACTACTATAATACTGCCCCTATGTACAAGAATATAACTACTATAATACTTTTTAAACTTTCTGTCCACCCTGTCTTTCTTCTTACTGACGTCTGGTTTACGAGTAGTGGGGATTATTGATTGGATTTTTAGATACTGTAGAAACAGTAGCACGGTCCAGTGTTTACGTTCCATTTTACACCTGTTTTGTGTTTGGTTTATGCGGCTCCTTTAATTAGTAAAGTTCTCTTTGTCATCCAGTATATGCCGACCTCTAAAGTCCCTTACCTAAGGACGGGAGGAGGTCATCAGTCTCGCCATTCCCTTGGTTCTTTGTCAAAAAGTGGACACAGCTAATGAGGTTTGTTTGGTGCAGCACAAATTTGCCGACACAGATAGAGATCCCTTCAGCGGAAATAAATTTGTTTGGCTTTACCTGTTAACGTAGCGATTAATAATAGCCTTGAAGCGCAGGTCAGGGAGGTCAGCGCACCAGCCGTTCCGTCACCGCGACTCCACCACACACAGTATTAGGGGATGTTCGCTCATCTTCTGTAATATAGTTATACACTGTCATCTAATAGGACAATTTCAATGCACTCCGGGGACAGGCGGCACTGAGTGCTCTCAGTATTTTGGAAAATCTATTTCTAGCTTTTATCAATACAGGTAAAAAAAAAATAATTCAGAATTATATTTCCTAATCAGGCGACAATTAGAAACACTGACTCTGCAAAGATTGCACAGCATTGCGGTTCATTTCAAGGGAATGTGTCATCAGAAAATGATCCATTGCATTTTTTTTTATATTAGATTTACTTTTTATTTTTGCTATTTTTTTTTTCTAATTTCCCATAAAAATCTATATATGTAGAAAAAAATAAATAAATAGCAAATCATAAACCTTCCAATTTTCACTCTTCTAATGGTAGGATCACATTTACTGTTCTGTACAGAAGATTATCTCTATATACCATAGATAATGCAGAATCCACCTTTCACAGTAGGTGATATCACAGCTCACCTCCTCCTGTACAATGATTAATAATACCTCTATATACAGTAGACAATGCAGAATCCACCTTTCACAGTAGGTGATATCACAGCTCACCTCCTCCAGTACAATCACTGATAAGACCTCTATATACAGTAGATAACATGGGATCCACCATTCCCAGCTCACCTCCTCCTCATTCTGGGCAATGACTGATATCACCTCTATATAAGTAGATAACATAGGCTCAGACATGATGGCCACTCTATAATTCTAAATAGAAAATAACAAAAATAAATCTGCAATTTAAAAATTAAGAACAGATTTAAAAAAAAAAAAAAAATGTATTAGTATTTGGTGTAATTCATATAGAGATAGATGATTGATGCCTTTTAAAGTTGCCGCCACCACACAGCTGACTTTGCCTGGTGATGCCATAGCTGGACTGACATTTCTCTTTCTCTCTGTTAGGACTTATGAGAAAACCTAAGGATATGAACTGGGATATAAACTGGTGTGCATGCAGCATGTAAGCGCATGTTCACACTGGCCACTGAGCAGAAAGAAAACAAAGACAAAAATATAATGATTGAATGCCCTGCAGTAAATAAATAAATAGCCCCGTGCATGAAAATAATATATGGTACTTAGTTAACATGTTTTTTGATTAAAAAAAAAAGCAAAAGCCTTCCCACCACTTCACGGTGACCCTAATAGGGCAAGTCCAACTCTAATATTAAAAACCATACCGTTTGTGAAGTGACATGCATGCGGATAAGGGCTGAGAAGGACCGGACCCAGCTAGTAGACATGCCCTTATTCACATGCATCTCACTTGACAAATGGTAAGATTTTTAATATTAGAGTTAGGACTGTCCCAATTACGGTCACCGTGAAGTGGTGGGATGGCTTTTGCTTTTTTTTTTTTTATCAAAAAACATGTTACCAAAGTACCATATATTATTTTTATGCAGAGAAAGAAGACATTCTGGCTCCATACACAGTATTGATCCTTTTTCAAGATTTTCTGGACTACACATTTTTGGACAAATAGATATTTGTCTTGTGGCTTGCACCAAGAGTCGGACTGGCCCGTCGGAGAAACGGAGGATCATCCGGTGGACCTCCTGCACTGGCACTGTTGCAATTTGTCACCTACTGAGCAGTGAACCAGGCTTTTCTTTTGAATTTTGGATTGATTTAGGATGACTTTTCTGCAACGTGTAGATGACATTTGTTGAAGTCTCATTTCGTTAGCTGATGCTCTATTACATTGCTGCAAATCTGCCCCAAGATCTGCATGGGTTACATATGGATTCTGCAGTGAAAATGCACATTAACAATCCTGCAAATTTTGAAGAGAACCTAACAGGAGGTTGATGCAGCCAGAGCCACGTCTGCATGAATAGCAGTCTGGCTGAATTATTGTAGCCGTATTGTTTAGGGCTCGTGAACACGACTGTAAAAATCGGATAAGTGCTATCCATCGTTTTGATGGGTATCCCTCGTCCTCACGTTGTTCTTTTGGGCCGTGCACACCGTCTCGCATCATGCACATGCTGCATCCGATTATTAGATCGCACTCAGCTTTTCATGCGTATGGGTCTGTGGAAGAAAGCGGACTGCACTCAGACGACATCCTAGGGCAGTCTGATGTTAACGGACTGTCAGAACGACGACATTTTATTTTTCTTTCTTCTCCATGTCCGAGAAAATCAGATCACACTGTGGTCAAACTCCGATCGGAGATTGATCAGAGTGTGATTAGCATAATCAGCCCAAATTGCTCAGATTAGAGAGAAAGTTGTCGTATGATCTTCGCCTAACTTTGAAATGCAGCAACGTTTTAGTAATATCATACCGGCCAGGGAGAATTTTTCACATTGCCTTGTTTCAGAGGAAAAATACAATCGAAAGACGCCATGGGACTATTCATCTCGGATGAGAAGTCCAAGAGACAGGTCCGTGGTGGCTTGGGTATACTAATAGATCACAGACGGAATATGAGTCAACAGTGTGATGCAGCAGCAAAAAAGGCAAATGCAATTCTAGGATGTATTAACAGAAGCATACAGTCTAGATCACGTGAAGTCATTATTTCCCTCTACTCCTCTTTGGTCAGACCTCATCTGGAATATTGTGTGCAGTTTTGGGCACCACATTTTAAAAAAGACATCAACAAACTGGAGCAAGTTCAGAAAAGAGCGACCAGAATGGTGACCGGTCTGCAAACCCTGTCTTATGAGGAAAGGTTGCAGGATTTGGGAATGTTTAGTTTGCAAAAGAGAAGACTGAGAGGAGACTTAATAGCTGTCTACAAATATCTCAAGGGCTGTCACATTGTAGAAGGATCAACTTTATTCTCATTTGCACAAGGAAAGACTAGAAGCAATGGGATGAAACTGAATGGGGGGAGACACAGATTAGATATTAGAAAAAACTTTTTGACAGTTAGAGTGATCAATGAGTGGAACAGGCTGCCACGAGAGGTGGTGAGTTCTCCTTCAATGGAAGTCTTCAAACAGAGGCTGGACAGACATCTGACAGGGGGTTGGACCAGATGGCCCAGGAGGTCCCTTCCAACTCTACGATTTTATGATTCTCCCGTCCCGCTCCACATGACTGAGAAAGGGAGAGAGCTCTCAGTCTGGAGGAGTGAGGTACGGAGAAGCTGCAGCGGACCAGTCATCCAAGATTACTAGTCCTATGCCCTCTATTGTATTTTTCACCTGAAACGGCACAACGTGAATTTATGCGATGATGTCAGAATACTCTCCACCCACATCATGGACCCATTCATTGAATTGTGAGTTTGGTCTGCGAAACTCGGACACGTGGCCTCCGATGATCCCTGCTTTTCGTCCTCACCGTCCGGCCATGCTCTTATTCCGATGTTAGATTAGTTGTTTAATTTTTAAAAGCTGTGTGCTTTTCATCCTACAACGATATTTGTACGTTTTATCACACAGTTGGTGGTCTTGTTTTATTTCTATAGCACGGCAACGTGGACCCCAATTCTGATTTCCTCTGGTGCGCCCAAGGGACTGCAGCCCAACTCCAGTGCTCGCAGTGCTGCTTCGTAAATGGATCTGAGATGGATAAAGAGTAGTGACGAGCAATCGTGTAAGGTGTTATCTGCGCATGCTCTGGTGCTAACCGAGAGTCTTCGGCATGCTCCAATAATGCAGTCAATCCCTTCATGTGTTGCTCCTGTCGAACATCTGCGAGACGCGCAGCCGCCGGACTCAAACATATTTTTCAAGCACGCCGAAGGCACTCGGTTAGCACCCGAGCATGCTCCGATAACACCGTCCCCAGCACGTTCGCACATCACTAATAAAGATATATAATGTATCGATACAAGAGAAGTTGCCTGATCTTTTCCCCCGATCTTCTGTCATCAGAGAGGAGTCAACATATCAATGTGCACGGGATTCTGAGGTTTTAGCGGCACATGGTGTCTCTTGACCAATGGCCCCTACAGTAGTGAATGGATGTCTACGTCAGTCCACCACACAGCGAATGATTGTGAGTGTGGCGGAACAGGTCGGATTCCCACGGATCGATCCCATATCGCAGATTGTTTGATATCACCCCGAATTCCCCAAATTCCACAGAAGAGACGCCACTCGCCACTTGTTTGGATCCATCAGATACCGATCTCTGTGATATAAATTTCGCTGCCGGTTTCCCGCGGAAGGTTAGAGCTTTAAACACACTCTTTATAAAGCGTTGTACAACTAATCTCTCTGAAGGGCAAATCATTCCGTGAAATCTCATCTTGGCTTAGGGCGAGTAACTACTGTACACCCGCAGTCCGTAACTCATGGTAAAGACCCGGCCATCGGGTATTAACACTTAATTAAATCTATACGCATCAATGGGCGAGGTTCCAGTGTTTCAAGCAAAGGTTAATTAGACGAGCTGTTTCCGAGGAACAAATCTGAGGGATGTTAATTGACCCGAGCTCCTCTGCCCATTCTGCCCCATAGCAAATTCTGTGTTGTCTGGGAAACTTCACCGGCTTTCTTCTCACTACAAAGAAGTATCCTCAACATTGTATTATTGTTATTAGTATGTTGTTATTCTTGTGTTCTATTTATTCCGGAGATATCATGGTGGCACACAGAGTTCCCAAGGCATCATAGTGTGGAACCGCAGGGGTCCCATGGGGCGTCATAATGCGGAAAGCTGTTTTTTCTGCATCCGTCGGAACGCCGCACAATGGGGCAGGTTTACTGCGCCCCAACTTTGACGGAAATGCACAGTCATTTTAGAGCCACCTTTGTCAGCATCGGTGGGGTTCCAGCAATGTATATGGCACTAAATAAGAATTACTTGTAGAGATCGCGCACCGTACAGCGATGCATAGAATACCAATCTGTAGTGAATTTATACGTTGCCATACAGCAACTTTGGGTTGTGCCCACATTAAAGAAGCCTGTTAGGTTCCCCCAGACTCATAAACTGCCTCCTGTATCTTCCAGAGCTGTACTGTATTTCTGCAGTTTACTTTTGTGCTCTCTCATAACTCTGCTGATATGAGCGGCTCACACACTTTTGTATTGCGGCCCCCGTCATTGCTAATGTGCTGGACTTTTACCACATCAGGAGTGATAATGTAAAATGTTCTTGTAGCTCATATCGGCAGAAGATATGGAACACCGCACTATTGATTAACATACAGGAATACAGCTCTGGAAAATACTGTTGGTAGCTTGGAGGCCTTTTTTGAACCTGGCAGATTCCCTTAGCGTGTGCTCACACTGATTTATTTTTTAGCAGGAACTCTACAAATCCTTCTCAAATACTCAAAACTTGGTTCTGGTGATGTATTCATGTACTGACGGTGATTCTGGTGATATATTCATGTACTAATGGTGGTTCTGGTGATGTATTCATATACTGACGGTAGTTCTGGTGATATATTCATTTACTTAATGGTGGTTCTGGTGAAGTATTCATCTACTGACGGTAGTTCTGGTGATGTATTCATGTACTGACGGTGATTCTGGTGATATATTCATGTACTAATGGTGGTTCTGGTGATGTATTCATGTACTGACGGTAGTTCTGGTGATGTATTCATGTACTGATGGTGGTTCTGGTGAAGTATTCATCTACTGACGGTAGTTCTGGTGATGTATTCATGTACTGACGGTAGTCCTGGTGATGTATTCATGTACTGACGGTGATTCTGGTGATATATTCATGTACTAATGGTAGTTCTGGTGATGTATTCATGTACTGATGGTGGTTCTGTTGATGTATTCATGTACTGACGGTAGTTCTGATGATGTATTCATGTACTGACGGTGATTCTGGTGATGTATTCATGTACTGATGGTGGTTCTGGTGATATATTCATGTCCTGACAGTGATTCTGGTGATGTATTCATGTACTGACGGTAGTTCTGGTGATGTATTCATGTACTGACGGTAGTTCTGGTGATGTATTCATGTACTGATGGTGGTTCTGGTGATATATTCATGTACTAATGGTGGTTCTGGTGATGTATTCATGTAATTACCCCTCTAGTTTTTTTGGTGGCACTTGGGATTGGTTCAGTATGGCAATGTGGTCCTTGGACAAAATAAATGTTGCGCACCCCTGCCTTTAAGGCATTTGCATTCTTTGGTGCAATGGTTTGGTTTTTTTTTATTTCCCATATAAATAATTATTTGCATTAATATTATTTTATTAATATAATTATTGCAGTTTATTATTGTTGTTATTTGTTGCAATTATTATTCTTTTTCATTATTATTATTGTTGTCTTTTTGTTTGTATTCAAAGTATACAGGCACGATCAGGGCAATTTTCTTACATAAATGCATGTATTTTGGGCTTAAATTGCTACTACCTAGTTCTAGTCCTCTACCTCTCTGAATAGACAATTTGAATATTTCCCAGATGAGCATTGCGGTTTAAAAGTCTCCTCATCTTGGCATGCTTGACATGTCACTCTCCGTAATGAGAAATGTTACCCCTTGGATCAAGGGCCTAAAAAACATAATTTTTGCCATTATGTTTCTTTAAAAATATTGGCATTTACAGACTTTATTTTTCCCTGCATATTGCTGGCTGCAGAATGAGTTAACTGAGAATCAGTCAGTAAGTTTGTTCCAGTGAAGAGTTTTTTAACTCTAACCTGTTTTTTAGGTTATGTGCACACAAAATTTTTCAAGGAGTTTTTGGAGCAGAAGCGTTCTACAATCCTCCTCCAATATATACATGCACACGATGTCTTTTTCAGGTGGAAACCACCTGAAAAAACTTTCAAAAAATGTTCCAAAGAATGAACGTAATCATTTCTATGTAAAAAGACTTGCTATGCACATGTAGTCTTTGAAAGATGCCCAAAGGTTTTTGGGAGCGTATTGCAATTGGCTTTACTTCAAACGCTATGTACACGGAGAGTATTTAGAGAAATTTTGGGAGTAAAATACGGAGTGGAAAGTGGCTTTGTGCACACAGATGTTTTTCGAGGTGTTTTTGGAGAAGAAACTCTTCAAATTCTGCTCAAAAAATGCAAAACTCCTCAAAAACTTAGAAGTCCTGCTCAGTTTCCACTAAAATAATAACTCTGCAAAAAGACTCCGTGTGCAAATAACCCCACCAAGCTCATCCGAGCTGGTTCTTTAGGTTGAGCTGAACTTGAACACAGAGTAGCCTCAGAAAAAAGACAGATGAAAGAGATAGAAACTCCCCCAGAACAAGCTCACTGACAGATGCCCAGTTAACTCGTTCAGCAGTCAACAATAGAGAGCGCAATGCAAAGACTACAGGAGGCAGGCGGGGCAAACCTGTCAATGAAGTCCAATTGTAAAAATTATTTTCAGCCCCCCCAAAAAAGTTATTAATACTCTTTCATTCATAAATAAGATGATAAAAAGGTATTATACTTCCATATCAGTATTAAAATGTATATTATATACAAATCCCCAAAATATTATTCCACACAGGGAGAAACTGTAGGGGTAAGTGCACACGTAGTTTTTAGGTTGTGCAGATTTTGATGAAAAATCCCTATCTGCGGATTAGCCTGTGGTTTCACACCTCATAATGGATAGGTGTGAAACCGCAGCGAAATCCGCACAAAGAATTGACATGCTGCGGATTGTAACCCGGGAAAATCTGCAGCATGTGCACAGTGTTTTTTTTATTTCCATAGGACATAAAGGTACTGTAGAACGCAGCAGAATCCGCAGCGTGTGCACATAGCCTTAGGGTACGTACACACCTTAAGTATTTACAGCTGAAATTTCTGCAGCAAAAATGCTGCAAAATGAATGAGATTTCTGAAGTCTCATGCACAGGCTGCTTATTATTTCTTTGTTGATTTTAAGCAGTTTTATATAGAAAGTTCATTCTTTCAGTGTTTTGCAACTTTAAAAAAAAAAAAAGCGTAAAAAATTTGCATTTTACACATTTTTTTCCAGCCAAGAGACGTGTTTTGCCGCACAAATTTTTATTGTAAATACTGTAATATGTGTTCAGACGTTGCAGTTTTGCCGCATTTTTTTCTGCATGCAAAATCTACTTTCTTGATAGTTAAAGAAGCTGCGGGTTTTGCTACTTTTTTTGTGGATTTTAAGTGGAATTTGTCTGCTGTGCCTGTATAACAAGTTAGTTTTATTCACCAAAAACTCAGTAAAAATGCACTTTAGCACTTTTTTGCACTATTCCACTTTAGCACTTTTTTGCACTTTTCCACTTTTTTCACTTTAGCACTTTTTTGCACTATTCCACCTTAGCACTTTTTTGCACTTTTTCACTTTAGCACTTTTTTGCACTGTTCCACTTTAGCACTTCCACTTTAGCTTTTTTTTGCACTTTTCCACTTTAGCACTTTTTTGCACTTTTTTTCACTTTTCCATTTTTTTTGCACTGTTCCACTTTAGCACTTTTTGCACTTTTCCACTTTAGCTCTTTTTTTGCACTTTTGTACTTTAGCACTTTTTTGTACTTTTCCATTTTTTTACACTGTTCCACTTTAGCACTTTTTGCACTTTTCCACTTTAGCTCTTTTTTTGCACTTTTGTACTTTAGCACTTTTTTGTACTTTTCCATTTTTTTACACTGTTCCACTTTAGCACTTTTTTTGCACTTTTCCACTTTAGCTCTTTATTTGCACTGTTCCACTGAAGCACTTTTTTGCACTGTTCCACTTTAGTTTTTTTTTTGCACTGTTCCACTTTAGCACTTGTATGCACTTTTCCACTTTAGCTCTTTGTTTGCACTGTTCCACTTAAGCACTTTTTGCACTTTTCCACTTTAGCTCTTTTTTTTGCACTTTTCCACTTTAGCACTTTTTTGCACTTTTCCATTTTTTTTACACTCTTCCACTTTAGCACTTTTTTGCACTTTTCCACTTTAGCTCTTTATTTGCACTGTTTCACTTAAGCACTTTTTGCACTGTTCCACTTTAGTTTTTTTTTTGCACTGTTCCACATTAGTGCACTTTTCCACTTTAGCACTTGTATGCACTTTTCCACTTTAGCTCTTTCTTTGCACTGTTCCACTTAAGCACTTTTTGCACTTTAGCTCTTTTTTTGCACTTTTCCACTTTAGCTCTTTTTTTGCACTTTTGTACTTTAGCACTTTTTTGCACTTTTCCATTTTTTTTACACTCTTCCACTTTAGCACTTTTTTTGCACTTTTCCACTTTAGCTCTTTATTTGCACTGTTTCACTTAAGCACTTTTTTGCACTGTTCCACTTTAGTGTGTTTTTTTTTTTTGCACTGTTCCACGTTAGCTCTTTTCTTGCACTGTTCCACTTTAGCACCTTTTTTGCACTTTCTCATTGTTTTGTATTGCAAAAAATGCTGCAAGGATGGACAGACTGCAGTTTTCCAATTCAGCCAGGCAAAAAAGAAAACAAGTGTGTGCAGGAGATTTCGGAAAACTCATAGCTTTTGTTGGTACTGTGAAAAGCGGCTTTTAATTTGCATTTTACAAAAACAGCAACGTGTGAACATACCCTAGTAATGCATTACTTGTTAGATCACTTTGTATTATTATATTATAGGGCACGTTGTCATTATTTTCCTCTATTATTGCCTTATATCATGTGTTTTTTGTATTTTTACTGTTTGTTTATTATCATTTTATGTTTGTGTCTTGTTTCTATGTTTCCTTTTAGAATGTTGGGTGTTCGTCCATATATTACACACCGTCGCGCACATGCTGTATATCTAATGTCATTTTCTTTGCTTGTTTTATTTATTTATTCTTTTTTTTTTATTTCCTACGTTTGTGTATTGCAGGAAAGAATTGGAGGAATACTCCGAAATAAGAAATAAAGAAAAACTGAAAAAATCTGCGGAGAGTGCGGAGCGCGTGAAGGAACAGCGGGCTAGAAAGATGCATTACCTCGTCAGCACCGAGCAGGTTAGTGTACGGTGCGATTCCCTGACAGCTCGGAAAGGCTACAGGGACCCCCGTACTGACAGAGACAAAGCAGGCGGCTGCATGGGACATGGCGACTTGAGACGATATCACAAAAACACAACTTCTACTTCAATTAAGCCGTTTTCTAGGTGTGCGGGCAGACAGCACGGCCGCCTGCGTACATAGAGAGATAGAGTTTGACAAATGCAGCAGTGCTGGATTTGCAAGATATGAAAGAAATGAGTTAGTCAGGTACAGTAGTGCCCAGTTGCTCAGGTGTAGAAGCCCTGAGTTTGTCTCATGTAGCAGAGCTGTGTTTGTTACATGTTGCAAGACTTATCTTGGCAATGGCAAGTTCAGCAGTGCTGGGTTTGCAACATGCGACAGATATTTGTCAGATGTAGGAGGGGCTGAGATTGTCTCAGGTTGCAGAGCTAGGTTTGCTATATGGTGCAATACTAAGTTTTTGCCGGCCAGTGGCGATGGGTTTGCAAGATGTATGAGTTTGTCTCATGTAGCAGTGCTGTGTTTGCTAAGTGCTGCGCAAGACTTAGTTTGACACATGCAGCAGTGCTGGGTTTATTATATGTTGCCAGACTGCGTTTGATAGGTGCAGCAGTGCTGAGTTTGCAAGATGCGGCAGAAGTTTTAGGAGAGGCTGACTTTGATGTAACAAAGCTAGGTTTGTTACATGGTGCAATCCTGAATTTAGTCAGCATAGTAGTGCTGGGTTTGCAAGATGTAAGGGGAATGAGTTTGTCAGGATGTATACATGCTGTGTTCTCCTCATGTAGCAGAGATTGGTCAGTTGTTAGATGATGCAAGACTGAGTGTGACAGGTGCAGCAGTGCTGGGTTTGCAAGATATGGAAGAAGTGAGTTTGTCAGGTGTAGTCACGTGGAATTTGTCTGATTTAGTCAGAGCTGAAATTGTCAAATATTGCAAGACTGAGTTTGTCAGGTGTCGAAGTGCTGATATTGTCCCATGTAGAAGGAATGAGTTTGTCAGTTGTAACAGAGCAGGAATTGTTGAACAAAGCAAAGGAAAAAAAACTATTACGTCGGGTGTTTCAGAGTTGGTCGATGTGCTGAGCTGAGTCTGTCTAGAGCAGTAAATTCAGATTCATTGCAGCAGAGCCAGATGAACACGTCAGGTGTCGTAGAGACGAGTTTGTCTAGAGCAGCAAAGCAAAGACGTATTACTGTTAGATGCAGCAGAACTAAACCTGTCTCCCACTGCATAGCTGACTTTGCCTAATACTGGGCAGATGTACTAGAGTTGCACCTTTCTCACGTACCAGATATGTCAGCACTGAACTCGTCGGCAGACGTAGAAGTATGTCAGATGCAGCAGAGCTAAACTTGCCATAGCTTGTAAATGTAGCAGTGCTGAATGTGGAAATGCAGCACACTCACGGCTGAGCTGGTCAGATACACGAGCACCGAGTGTCTCCGATGTAGCAGAGCCGTTTTTCCTTTTGTCAGACGACAGTGCATTACCGGCGTTCTTATACAGGACTTCACAGACTGTTTTGGCTCTGCTACATCTGTAGGATTCAGAGGACTTCTGTACTTTGCGCGTTTCGCGGCATATGTTTGGTGAAGGTGTGTACACAATTCATTATGCTAATGTGAGGCTGTCAATACGCACTTAATGAGAATGATATACCTGACATTGTGCCGCAGCTTTATACATCCCAAGACATTTCACCACCAAACCAATTAACAAGTTCTATTGTTTAGGTAAATGAGGACAGCCTGCGGGCCAGATGCCATCCTCCCACGCTTCAATTCTGCCCCACTGACTCGCTTGTACTTGATGCCTAAAATAAATGTGACATTGATGAAAACTATTGCAAAAAAATGATGAGCGTCTGAAGCGTAAGCGGGAGCGTACCTTACAGCGCTCGTGGTATCAGGTGTCCCAGCAATGCATTACATAAGTAGTTACTAAGGGCTCTAAATGCACTAGGCTACTTATCCTGTACGGACTATAACATGGCTCAAAAAATGGCTGCCACAGACAAGCTTAGCACAAGCCACACCGTTTACCAGATCCCACAGCTCGCCCTTGCCTTTACGCTTTAACTACTTTATAGGGTCTGGAGTAACATAAGGGTCCCTGGGGTTGGGTTTACGAAGTCAGCTGCAGGTGGAGGCTGGCAGGAGCGGTCAGGTAGCCGGGTCAGAGCCAGGAAGTCACCAAATCCCTGGGGTTGGTGTTACGAAGTCAGCTGCAGGTGGAGGCTGGCAGGAGCGGTCAGGTAGCCGGGTCAGAGCCAGGAAGGCACCAAATCAAAAGACAGAAGAGTACTCAGTCAACATGCCAAGGTCTTTAATTGGAAAAATTAAAAAAAACAACAGGAGCTGATCTGTAGAGTTGGACCCAAGCAAATTAAACTATATTTAGCAGCTCCCAGCAGTTAGCTGGGCATATTAGTAGGGTGTGGTGCTGTCCTATTGGCCAACGCAGGGAGCTTAAAGGGACTCTGTCAGCACAGAATGACTGTTCAAACCAAGTACAGGCGCTCTATGCCTCATGGCAGAATCAAACATTGATATACACCTTCCTACCTGCTTGGTTTCCATATATCTCCTCCTTTCTCTGTTATTTGAAGCCAGAACTGTCAATCAAAGAAGGGCTGGAGGGGGGAACTGAGGGAAAACAAGCGGGTGGGAAGGTGTATTTAAAATTATTGGCCACATCATGGAGCATCAAGTGCCTGTGCTTGGTTTGAACAGTCATTCTGTGCTGACAGAGTCCCTTTAATACTACAGCTGGACAGCACACAGACCCATACTCCTAGGCTGGACTACTCTACAAGTCCCAGCTATCCTAGTCTCAGTGGCTGGAATGGAGACTATGTTAGGCTATGTGCCCAAGTAGTTTTTAGTGCTGCGGATTTCTCCCAGCAGTTGTGAAACAGCTGATTAAACGAGAGGAAGGATACATCCAACATGAGTGGGAAAAAATGAAGTCATGGTGATAGGAGGAATAGCCTTGGTAATCAAGGTGTATGTGGCTTAGGTGTTATTGTTACTAAAAGCTCTACTGAACAAACACCGTCTCATCTTATCCAAAGACCACTGACAATGTCTGTTACTGGACGGGCTGCTCGACGCCCTTCCTTTAGCAGCCGCACAGCGATACGCCTTGCAGATGAGGCTCAGAGAGAGCATGTGATCCAGTGGAGTGCTGCATCAAGTGGCCTCTCCTTCTCTTCCTCCACCTTAACTTCACACACAGTACAATCCTCAGAGGTGGCACCTCAATCGCCCTTGTTTCCTCCCGCGTCACAACTCTCCAACCGCCCAACTGACTGTGGGGAACCACAGATGTTCGAGTCTGCAGAGCTGTTCACACTTTCTATTCTATCGGCATCAGAGGTCTGCTCCAAAAATTCACAGAATCAAGAAAGGAAAGTATCTGCACCAATGCCCAAATATTTTGCAGGTGGATCTGGGGCCGGACAAAGTAGGGTCCAAGCAGAATCTAGACCCTCGTCACCAGACATTAACCACTAGGGGTGGAAGTAACCCTGATGAGACTCAGACGCACATGGACTGTACTGTGCTGTTAGGGCAGGAAGAGGAGGAGGGTGACTCAGGACGAGGAGTGGGAGAACAGAGAGTATGAAGAAGAGGTTGTAGATCCCACTTGGTGTGAACCCAGATGCACAATACTGAGTAGCTCAACAGAGGAGGTGAAGGAAGAGAAAGATGAGGAGGTTACGTTGCAGCTTGCCGCACAGACACGGATTGATGAAACCACGACAAACAATGTATCCTCAGCCACAATTCTGGCTGTGGCAAGCAGTGGTCGTGGGTCAGCAGTTCGCAGGGGCAGCAAGGGTTGACTAGCATGGGCCTTTTTTGAGACTGCAAAGGATAACCCTCCTCATATTATCTGCCAGCTTTGCAAAAAATGACTCAGTAGAGGCAAAAATTGCAATAATTTGACAAGGCACATGCACAATCCGCATTCAATAGTCTGGGAATCTCACTGCCCTGAAATGCTGACAAGCGGGCCTCAGCAACCACTAGCCATCCCATCAACCACATCTGCTGCTACTTCCTCCTCCTTCACATTGGCAAGTGTTGTCACACAGATCTCTGGCTGCAGAATCTCCACTTGTTTACCCATTACAGTCGGGATGAGTGAGAACCCGTCAGCTGTTACGGATGTGGAGATGCCTGCTGTTTTTTGTTTCACCGAGCACAACATATCTTTCTCAACCCACCATAACATCTCTGCCCGCACCACACTCAGAGTTCAGCAGTTTGTCTGGTTCACCGTACTCCGCTCTCTCTGAGCACAGCAGCCAGCCCTCGGTCCCGCAGTTGTGATCACGTAAAATAATGTTTCCTTCTACCATGACAAAGCTAAGAGCTTGAACTCCACCATCTCCAATCTGTTGGCCACGTAAATACTGCCTTTCCACCTGGTGGATACAGACGGTTTCTGAAAGTTGATGGCAGGCACAGTCCCCCAGTACCAGTTGCCCGGTCGCCATTACTTCTCTAAGAAAGCTGTTCTTGCGCTACACCAGCATGTTGCAGACAACATCACCTATTCCTTCAAAAAATCTATGTCTGCTAGGTTGCATTTCACCACTGACACCTGGACTAGATGTGGGGGCAGGCGGGCAAGGGGTTGCTCCACAAGTCTTTGAATCCCCAAGACTTGCGGGACAAGCCTCTGTATCTAACAGTTCCACCACTGCATGTGCATCCTCCACCTCCCCTAGAGTCTCCACTTGCACCCTCAACTTCTCCCTTAATGAGACATGCATTCCAACAGTGCAAAGATAATCCCCCCCACCTCCATACTGCACAGACTGAGCTCACCGAAATCAGGCAGTATGGAAATTAATATGCCTTGGAGATCGCAGTCACAGAGCTTAAGGCCGGGGTCACACTGGCGAGGAATACGGCCGAGTGAGAGGCGCTAAAAGCACGCATTAGACACGGACCAATGATTCTCTATGGGGTCCCTCGCACCAGCCGTATATTTCTCATCCGTATTCTACGCTCCGTGCCAATCGCAGCATGCTGCGATTGTCAGCGTACTACGGACGTAGTACGCCAATGCAAATCTATGGGAGCGCAAAAAATACGGATTACACACGGACCACACATGTGACTTGCGAGAAATACGCACCCGGTGTCTTTTAGAAAAGCCGGCAATTCAGTGCGCTGTACAGTAAACTCACACTGACAGGTTTATAAAAGAAACGAAAGAATAGATCTAGACACATAGAATATATATATATATATATATATATATATATATATATATATATATATTCTATGTGTTTAGATCTATTCTTTGGTTTCTGTTATAAAACCTGTCATAGGGCTCCATTATATGTCCATTTTGCAAGCCTGCGAGAAAATCTCGCCATACGGATGCTATACGGATTACATACGGATGCTTACATGCGCAAAATACGCGACCACACGGAGCATTGTTTAGGAGCCATTCATCCGTATTACGCATGTAAAATACTGACCGTATTTTGCGTCGGTTAGTGTGACCCCGTCCTAAGAGTTGTGGACAGATCTCCAAGCTCAGTTTGAGCAATGGCTGTCTCCAATGAACCTGGAGCAAGGGAACGCCCGGGCAACCTCACACACTTGCCTTTCATGGCTCATATCCTCAACCTGGTGGTACAGCAATTTCTATGCCACTATCCCGGCCTGGATGCGCTGCTGCAGAAAATACGGTCGCTGTGCGCTCACTTCCGCCGTTTGCACCTGCAGGTCATCAATTTCCATCGATACAGAGGTATTTCGGCCTACCGGTTAACTGATATGCGATGTGCCAGTATGGTGGAATTCCACATTGCTCATGTTGCAGCGACTGTGGAAGCAGTGACAAGCCCTGGTGCAGTATGTACTTTTGCATAGCCTGGGCCAACGCTGTATGGACGTGGTTCAAATTGGAGTGAGCACAAATGAATGACCTCTGCACCCTTTTGCACAGTTCCAAAATGGCTTCTAAGATGGTTAGCAGAGACGATGCAGTCATCAGCATCACTATTCCGGTCATGTACATGCTCGTGCACACTTATAACAGTGGAGGTCCTAGAGGAAGAGGTGGAAGCAGAGGAGGATATGGAAAGGATAACAATATCCCTAAGTTCTGGACTGTCGTCGCACAGGCAGGTCCATGGAAGGGTGGATTACAGTAATCGAGGGCGGCTCATGGTACCAGACAAACTGTTAGTGAAGGTGCTGTGGTAGGGGCCCGGATTGGGGGGTGGTCCACTGCTTACCGCGACCAGACAACACAGAGATGAGACGGATGCAGATTTCAGTTGCAACAGGTCCCAGTTTATTGGCCGTCCTCCTGACGACCATAGCCATACACTGCAGTTCCTTTACAGCTCTCCGTATTCAGGCCCGGGTACCTTCACCTTCCTTCAGTCGCAGTGACATACCTTGCGGATCTTTCGCTGGGGCTGTCCTAGACCTATCTACTGCCAGGGCTTCACCTGCCCGAGGTCGTCGTCCAATCGGTACCCCCGGGGCCTCGTCTGTCCTGCGGTTCCTTGTATCAGGGCCACCCCCCTGACTGTTTCTTCCCATCAGTCCCCTGGTTGAGCTCTCCACCGTTGTCAGTTCTTCGGTACTGGTTCTTCTCCTCCTGAGCTCCTCCCGAGACTAGAACACTCTGGAACCCTGTCCTGTCCTATTTATCCCGCTCCTCGGGAATTTCCCTCCTGGGTTCCTATCTCACCGCCCCCCCATGACTAAGCGGTTTCGTAGCCCTAAGCTGCTGACAAGTCCTGTTCTCACGCTCCCCCCTGTCATCTTGTGGTCAAATCTAGGTACTGCACTCCTATTCCACTTTCCCCCAGCTGTTTCCCTTCTATCATTATAACCGTCCATCTACAGTGCACAAACCATCCCTTCTCCCTTCAGTCAAGTTCGTCCGTCAAGTCACCTTCCCCACAGTGCTAGAGAAGAGCCGAGGAACTAATGGAGGAGGAACAGGTGATGAGCACGCAACAGTCAGGAGATGAAGTGGATAATGATCACATCTCTTTTGTACGTGGTTGGCGGGTAGGGACGGAGGAAGCAAGCTTGAGTGTTACCTCTCCACAAACACACCATGGACTTGGACCTCATGGAAGCGCCCAACACATGTGTGTCTTCTTGCTGCACTGTCTGCAGCTGGTTGCCACTATGTTAGATCCACAGTACAAGAGTACATTTTACCAGATAATAATAATAATAAGCATTATTTATATAGCGCCAACATATTCCGCAGCGCTTTACAGTTTAACAGTTTCAAAACACAAGCCATAAGTAACAACGTTAACAATACAATAAAGCAAAATAAGACGAAATAAGACGCTTCCCCCTGTGGAAAGGGACGTGCACATGCTGGAGTATCGAAACACGCTTGTAGACAGTCTTAAGAGGGCTTTTCCCCAAGACAGCAGTGAGGCACACAGTGTAGATTTCCAATCCCAGGAACGTTTAGTCGTCAACACAAAAACATTAGTAGCAACAATGTAAGTGGCAGAAGCAATTTCTGTGCGTCATTTCACACATTTTTTTAGACCAGCCCATGCACCAACAGTACAAGTCTGACACATTGTGAACGACTGGAGAGTATGGTGCAGGAGTATCTCGAGCTCCATATCAATGCCATCGGGGGGGAATTTGGACCCTTTTGCATTTTGGTTTTCAAAAATGGAAGAGTGTCCTGAGCTCGCTTGTCAGGCCTTGGAGGTTTTGTCATGCTCGGAAGCCATCGTTCTCTCAGAACATGTCTTCAGTGCTACTAGTGGTGTCCTGACAGATAAGTGCATCCGACTGTCCCCTGAAAGTGTAGATCACCTGACTTTCATCAAGATGAACAAGTCATAGCTCTCCAATTACTTTTGCACCCCAGTCGCAGACTGGGCAGACTAGGTGATGGTGTCATTTTTAGTGTCATGCACTGATCTCGCATTATTGCAGTCAGTAACTCTTTTGTCATGGCTTCTGTGCCTGCTGTTGCTACTGCTGCTGATGTTACAAAAAAATTGTTGAAATGTGGAGACTCCAAGTTGGGTTTCCATCTAGTGGATTGCCTGTAGTGGAAGAGATGCCAGAGCCCAATTATACTATTTCTGCTCTGGGGAAATTGATGCCACTTTAGTGGTGTGGCAATATTTTTTTTTAAATGATTGGACTCCAAGTTGGGTCGCCTTCATTTGTGTTGCCTGTAGCAGTAGGGCTCCCAGACAGGAAGGCCTGCACTTACTTTTAGTCAACTACTCAACTTCCTGTGTTACTAGCCTTACATTTTTCTAACAATAGCAGTCTACGAAGCTGATATTTGTGCCACCTGATTGTGGCTGAGCAGAAAAGTAGTTTGAGCTGTTGCATGAGGTATCAGGGCTCTCAGCACAGCAGGCTTACACCAGTCCCTCATCCACCTCTTAATGTGAACTTAAATTCAAATCTGTAAATGCTGGCCCAGACCCTGATACCTCATGCATGGCCCATGCCTGACTGCTACTGTGCCATTATGAAATTTCTACGGTGGGTCAATTGATGTCACTTTTCCTAGTGTCTGCCCCTTACTTTTGGAAATGTTTGGACTCCAATTTGGGTCTCCTTCATGTGTGTTGCCTGTATTTGGTAGGGCTCTCAGAGCACCAGGTCTACACCTGTCACTTATACACCTGTTACTGATCAATGTTTAAGCTAGAAATGCTGGTCCAAGCCCTGTCCCATGAGTCCATACTGCACAATTATACTATTTGTACTCTGGGTCATCAATGCCACTTTTCCTGTTGTCTGCCCCTAATTTGAGCTGTTTAGGCAGCTCCCCCCTCCCCGCAAGGTGTAGTCTATGCATTTGGCTTTGCCTCCCATTGAATTTAATGGGGTTCGCATATGTTCAGCAAACTATTTGGCAAACAAGCCTTGAAAGGTTGGCTCATCTCTAGACAGTAGCAGACACTGCAGAAGACAGTCCTGGAGGAGATGGACACTGATCCTGATTTACATTCTGTATTATACTCCAAAGCTGCACTCACTATTCTGCTGGTGCAATCACTGTGTACATACATTACATTACTGATCCTGAGTTACATCCTGTAATATACCCCAGAGCTGCACTCACTATTCTGCTGGTGCAGTCACTGTGTACATACATTACATTACTGATCCTGAGTTACATCCTGTATTATACTCCAGAGCTGCACTCACTATTCTGCTGGTGCAGTCACTGTGTACATACATTATATTACTGATCCTGAGTTACATCCTGTATTATACTCCAGAGCTGCACTCACTATTCTGCTGGTGAAGTCACTGTGTACATACATTACATTACTGATCCTGAGTTACATCCTGTATTATACCCCAGAGCTGCACTCACTATTCTGCTCATGCAGTCACTGTGTACATACATTACATTACTGATCCTGACTTACATCCTATAGATCTTTTATTATAAAAATGAAAAGCATAACAATAATAACAGAAATAACAAGAATATCAGCCAGGAAATAATTCGTACACTGAACACTGGTCCCGCCGCTCATTCTCTTCTCTCACACATATTACATATATAAAGAATAATAACTAATAATAGCTTACACCTTCCGGTCCGGTCACCAACAAACTAATAACAAACAAAATAAAATAAACAATAGCAAACAAAAACTATATACATACTTTGTTTTTGTTTGTTTTTTTTAAATTGTAAATAAAATAACCACTAAATATACAAATATATACAAGTCTAAACTAATCACCTCACACTGAAACCCACCATTCCCAATCCCCGCACTGACCTGAGAGCCGGTCCTGCGTCTCATGCCTCAGTCGATGTCCAACGTCAATAGGCCAGATCAGGCAGTGCCAGTGTTTCCCCAGACACCCCAGTGTCCCATAGTCCCACAAGATAAATCCACCTCCCCCCTTTACCCACCACCCGACCTAACACCAACACTCAAATCTATATCCCTATTTACAATATATACAGAATCAAACACTACAACACCCACAAATCACAAAGCCCAAGTTCGGCGCCTGCAGCCCTACATCACTGTATACCGATCACAAAACAAAAATCTACAGTGTCAGCGGCAGCCCACCACCAGGAAAGGAGATGACCTGACTAGGGCACACTAAAAGAAAAGCCCCTCCAGAGGAGAGCGGCCCTACGTGTGCCCAGTCTCCCATACTCCAGAGAGCGCACCTTCACCAGGTCACCGATTATGGTCCTAAACACATCGTCCACTGGGAGGATTTTCCCTTGCGTCGATACTAAGCACCGTGCGTTCCACGTGTGATACCTAACCACTGCGCTAACTAGAAATAATGTGCAGCGATCCCGGCCACCAAGGTCTCTGAATTCTCCATAGGCCCACTCCGCATAGAGAGACCAGCCAGCCGAGACCAGCCAATGGAGGCGCCCACCCTGTTGTACACCTCTGTGTTGAAGGGACAATGAAGCAGGAAATGGTCCATGCTTTCCGGCACGGTACCACAATGCTCCCGAGGACAGTTCCTGTCCGCAGAGCTCCTACACTTCAGATTGTCCCTCACGCACAGTTTCCCATGGAAGCAGCGCCAAACCAAGTCCCAAAACTTCGAGGAGATCCTGATAGCATCTTTTGAATTCTAACCCACCACAAGTTCCCGACTTGGGCAATCCCTGAGCACCAGAGGCCTATGGAAATGGGTCAACAGAACCCTATTGTTAAGGAGTTTCCTTGGCAGAGTCCTGATCTCCCACATTCCCAGACCCCACCGGCGAATTACCTTCAGAACCAAGGTAGCTTAAGCCGGAAGATGTCCATGCGGTGTGCGAAGATCCTTCACTTGCCCTCCTGTCTCCCATTCCTGGAAAAAAGGCTGAAACCATCCCCTACAGGAGAATACCCACGGAGGAGCCCTCTCTTTCCAGAGGTTTGCAATATTAATCTTAATGAAGGTATCCACGAGGAATACCACAGGGTTGACCATACACAACCCTCCTTATCTCCTCGTACGATAAGTAACCTCCCTCTTGACCAGGTTCAATATATTCCCCAATAACAGTTGGAAGAACAAACTGTAGACCCGAGTACAGAGAGACTCCGGCAAGATGCACACACTGCCCAGATAAATCAGTAAAGGGAGCAGGTAAGTTTTGATCAGGTTTACCCTTTCCCTGAGGGTCAAAGACCAACCCTTCCATTGGTTTACCTTCTGAGTGGCAATCTCTAGCCTGCTGTCCCAATTTTGTTTGGGGTAATGCCCCGGCCAAATTCGATGCCAAGGACTTTTGCAGAGACTTTGGGTCCTGGAAGGGTGTCCGGGAGATCAAAACTAGGATCTCCTCCTCCCAGCCAGATACACTCACACTTATCCCGGTTGATCTTGGACCCGGATGCCTCTGAGTAGCAATCTACCTCTGACATCAGCCACCCTGCCTCCTCGTGAGAGGAAACAAAAACAGTGACATCATCGGAATACGCCACCACCCTCAGAGTGGCTTCCGGTGCTGCCCGGTCCATCCCGATCCCGGCCAACGGTCCACGCTCCACCCTCCTAAGAAGTGGGTCAATCGCAAACATGTACAACAGCGGGCTCAAGGGACAACCCTGGCGAACACCAGATCCAACCTCAAAAGAGCTACCAATCCAACCGTTCACAAGCGGGAAACTCTCTGCCTCACCGTCCAAAGTTTTAAGCCCATCAACAAACCCCCCCGGCAGGCCATACCTCAGAAGGACAGACCAGAGGTACTCATGATTAACCCGATCAAACACTTTTGCCTGGTCCAGTGACAGCATGTACCCCTTCCAGTGACCAGCCCTACCATGCTCCACCTCCTCCCGGACACTGAGCACAGCACTAAATGTGCTGCGACCTGGAACAGAGCAATGGTGGGCCTCCAAAAGGAGTCGGGGTGCAAATTTCACCAGCCGATTAAACAGCACCTTTGCCAGAACCTTCTTGTCTGCATTGAGAAGCTCTATGGGGCGCCAATTCTCAATGCACGATGGGTACTTACCCTTTGACAAGATGATCAGGGCAGACCTCCTCATTGACTTTGGCAGAGTGACCGAGGAAAGACACTCATTGAATTCCTCAGTCAAGAGGGGAACTAAAGCGTCCTTAAAGGTCTTATAAAACTCAAATGTTAAGCCATCTGGACCCGGTGATTTTTTTTTGGGCAAGCCCTTCAATCGCCAACTTAACTTCCTCTTCCCTGATCATCTCTGTCAAAACGTCAAGAGAGGGGTCTACCCCTGGTTCGGGAACGGCTTCAGCCAGAAAAGCCGACGTCTCATCCCAATCAAGATTCCTCTTCCCCAAGAGGTGCGAGTAGAAGGATCTGACAACCTCCAGGATCCCTGATCTGGATCGCCTTAGGGACCCCGTAGTGTCGACCAGTCCTGTAACCACTTTACTATTCACTGACATCTTGCAGTTTCTGTAAGGGTCGGGCGAGCGGTACTTACCGTAATCCCTCTCAAAAACCAAATATGCATGTCTATCGTACTGACACCTCATGAGCAAAGATTTCACTCTGGAGATCTCCTCGCGGCTACCTCCAGTTGAGACAAGATGCTCGAGTTTCCCCCTCAGACCCTGATACAGGCGGTACCTGTTGAGACTCTTGAGGCCTGAGAGCTGGCGGAAGAATCTCGCCACCCTTTTCTTGAACATCTCCCACCACTCTGACTTACTACTACAAAGATCCAGTAAGGGTACCTGGCTCTGAAGAAAATCCTCAAAGGACTGTCTTATATCCGCTTCTTCCAAGAGAGATGAATTGAGCCTCCAAAAGCCTCTTCCCATCCGGAGGGTTTCTGTAACATTCAGAGAAAACAAAATTAAACAGTGGTCGGAGAACTCCACCTCAACAACAGACACTGCTGAAGAGACAGCTTCCTCCTTTAAATAAAACCTATCTATTCTGGACCTACAGTTACCTCTATGATAGGTGAACCCCTCGTGGCCTGGGGTGTGCCGAATGTGGAAATCCACCAGGCGAGCCTCACTAGCTATACAATTAAGGGCGACGCTATCATAAGTCAGCTTGTCTCTGGGACCTCCTCTATCTCGGGGCCTCGTGACAGTATTGAAGTCCCCTCCAAAGACAACCTGCCGACTTGTAAAAAGGTAGGGATTGATCCTCATAAAGAGAAACTTCCGGTCCCACTTAGATTGGGGACCATGTATGTTAATAAGCCGGAGCTCTTGTCCCTTCATGAGGACATCTAAGATCAGGCACCTCCCCATTTCTAACTCAATAACCCGTCGGCATTCCACCGGTGCAGTAAAAAGGATCGCCACTCCGCTATATGGCTCGGCAGCAAGAGACCAATAGGAGGGCCCGAGTCTCCACTCTTTTGGCTTTGAACACGTCTGCCATGTTTGGCAGTCTGGTCTCTTGCAAAAAGAAAATGTTAGCTTCAACACGGCTGAGAAAATCAAAGGCCGCAAATCTGGCTTTATTTTTTTATGCTGGCGACATTAATAGACGCCAGCGTCAACGGAGTGGGTACCGCCATCATTGGTGATTGAGTTAGATGGCTTTCTTCTTCCCACTCCCCTTATCCTCTGCCTCAGAGGAGGAATCCTTCCCCCTCATTAATGACACAGAGGTGTCCATTCCCACGTGATTTTTCTTTTTGTCGTCCTTGTCTCCGGACTCTGGGCCAGTCCCTCCCTCCAAGGACCTTATATTCCCAGAAGAAGGAGACTCGGCACCCCCTGTAAGCTCCGCCGGAACCTCACTCTCAGCTTCCTCCTCAGAGGAAGAGATGTTCTCAAGGGCTTGGAGCCGGTTAGAAAGACCAATCAGAGGGGAGTTAGTTTTTCCTTCCTTAGGTACCTTAGTCAGAGCGGGAGAAGATGTTTTATCTCCCTTCTTTCTCTTCTTTTTGGTGCCGAGCTTACGCTTGTCCTCTAGCCACTGTCTATTATCCTCATCCATACTTTCATAATGGGAGGATTCGGAGGCAGTGGCAGTTTCCTCTGTTATAAATGGGTCACCGAGGAGAAAAAAGCAAAACAAGCTAAGCCACAGAAAACCAGAGTGGTTGGTAACTATGCAGATTGCATATCCCTGATCTTACCACAGAACTAGCAGTAGCTTTGGAGCGCGCACCCACGATGAACCCAGACGCCTCGTCACGGCCGGAGGACCACATAAGCCCAAAGCAAGAAAAGAGAAAACCAACCGCCCCAGAGCATACCCCAAAGGAATAAATAGCCCCCACACATTCATTGATGGTGAAACAAGATGAAAGCACAAACACAGGCAGGAAAATAGGCTGAGCAAATGATGGGGCCCAAACTAACTAGACAGAAAAGGAAAGGGAAGACACTGTCTGCAACCTACAAAAAACCCTACAAAAATAATGTCCAACACTTCTGATAGCAAAATTAACCCTGAAGTCACTAGGCTTCTCTCACTATATCAGCACTCTGAAATATTCTGAGACAGAGCAAAAAGAGACCGAACTAGTAAGGGACAAAAAGCCAATTGGCAAAACACTGATAAATAAGAGTGGAAATTCAGCTCAGCCCCCAGCCGGGGCTGGCAGACCACACAAAAAACTGAATACACCAACAAAATCAAGTGTGAACATTAGCAGAAAAACTTAGCTTTAGATGACTGGAACAGAGCTGAAAATCAAGAGCTGACAAGTCAGAAGGAATCACCAGCAACTGAATAGGGCATCGGCTGTCTTAAATCCAATCTGAGAATCCTGAGATCCAATCGTCATCCTCATTCTCAGGTGGCAGATCTCCACCGATCAAACCAGCCGCACCACCTCCTGTCACCACCAGAGGCAGTCCAGAAGGGGAACTCACAACTGGTGAACCCGAGAATGAACTCACAACAGTACCCCCCCTTGAGGAGGGGTCACCGAACCCTCATCCACGCCACCAGGCCGATCAGGATGGTCCCGGTGAAAAGCACGAATCAATCTATTGGCATGACTATCTGATGCAGAGACCCAAGAATTATCCTTCTGACCATAACCCTTCCTTTTGACCAAATACTGGAGTCTCGTCTAACCAAACGAGAATCCAATATTTTCTCTACCTCATATTCCACATTGCCTTCGACCAACACAGGGTCAGGAGGTGCTGCCATAGGAACCACTGGCTCAACAAACCTCTTCAACAGAGATTTGTGAAATACATTATGGATCTTGAACGTAACTGGAAGAGCAAATCGAAACGAAACAGGATTAAGAATTTCCACAATCTTATAAGGACCAATAAATCTTGGCTTAAATTTAGGAGATGCAACCTTCATAGGAATATTCTTAGACGACAACCAAACCATATCACCCACTTTAAACCGGGGACCAACGGTCCTGTGCCGGTTGGAAAATAGCTGGGCCTTTTCCTGAGAGAGTGACAACTTATCCACCACTTGGTCCCATATCTGCTGCATTCTCTTAACCACAGTGTCCACACCTGGGCAGGACGAAGATTCCACTTGCCCTGAAGAGAATCGAGGATGAAACCTAAAATTACAGAAAAAGGGTGACATCAAAGTGGCAGAACTAGCTCTATTGTTCAGTGTGAATTCGGCCATGGGCAAAAATGAGACCCAATCATCCTGATCAGCAGATATAAAACATCTCAAATTAGACTCCAAGGTCTGGTTTGTTCTCTCAGTCTGTCCATTGGTCTGGGGATGAAACGCGGAGGAGAAGGACAACTGAATTCCCAGATTGGAACAAAAGGCTTTCCAGAATCTGGAAACAAACTGGACTCCTCTGTCGGACACAATGTTCTCAGGAATCCCATGTAACCGAACCACCTGTTGTAAAAACAAGGGTACCAACTCAGCGGAAGATGGCAACTTTAGGAGTGGTACAAGATGGACCATCTTCGAAAATCTATCACAAATCACCCAGATAACAGTCATTCTCTGAGAGACAGGAAGATCAGAAATAAAATCCTTTGAGATATGGGTCCATGGCCTCTTGGGCACCGGCAAGGGCATCAGCAACCCACTAGAACGAGAACCGGGTTTAGACCGAGAACAAGTCCCACAGGACTGTACAAAATTCCTGACGTCACGAGATAAGGCAGGCCACCAAAAGGACCGACTCACCAAATCTCTGGTACCAAAAATGCCTGGATGACCAGCCAATGCGGAGCAATGAATTTCAAACATCACTCTCTTTCTCCACTGGTCAGGAACATACAATTTTCCCATAGGGCAACGCTCAGGTTTATCCTCCTGAAATTCCTCCAGGGCGCGTCTCAAATCGGGCAAAATGGCAGAAAGAACTACCCCCTCACCTAGGATGGTAGTAGGCTCGGTCACACTAAGAGAATCGGCAAAGAAACTCCTAGAAAGGGCGTCTGCCTTAACATTCTTAGTGCCCGGAAGAAAAGAGACCACAAAATTAAAACGCGTGAAAAACAAGGCCCATCTAGCCTGTCTAGGATTCAAGCGTTTGGCCGACTCCAGATAAATCAAATTCTTGTGATCTGTGAGGACCACAACTTGATGTCTAGCTCCCTCCAACCAATGTCTCCACTCCTCAAATGCCCACTTCATGGCCGACAATTCCCAATTTCCCATGTCATAGTTGCGTTCAGATGGGGAGAACTTTCGAGAAAAGAAGGCACAGGGATTCATCTTAGAAGTCACAGGGTCTTTTTTGGACAAAACAGCTCCTGCACCAATCTCAGAAGCATCTACCTCCACCTGAAATGGAAGTGAGACAATAGGTTGCCGTAAAACTGGAGCTGAAGTAAATCTCTGCTTAAGCTCCTGAAATGCTGAGATAGCCTCAGGAGACCAACTCAGCACATCAGCTCCCTTCTTGGTCAGATCAGTCAGTGGTTTGACAGTACCAGAAAAATTACCTATAAATTTACGATAGAAATTAGCAAAACCCAAAAACTTCTGGAGGGCCTTTAAAGAAGTAGGCTGAACCCAATCATAAATGGCCTGTACCTTGGCCGGGTCCATTTCAATAGTCGATGGAGATAAGATAAATCCCAAAAATGAAATCCTCTGTACACCAAAGAGGCATTTCGATCCCTTAACCCCTTACCTACAATTGACGTAATATTCCGTCCATGTGACCATGGACCTAATTACCATGGACGGAATATTACGTCATCGCGATCAGCGGCGCCTACGTGGTGAGCGCCGCTGATCGCGGCCGAGTGTCAGCTAATTATCATAGCTGACACCCGGCACAATGTGTCAGGGGCGGTCACGGACCGCCCCCGACACGTTAACCCCTTGCACACCGCGATCAAACGCGATCGCGGTGTACCGGGGGTTAAAGGGAAGCATCGGCAGGGAGGGGGCTCCCTCCGTGCTTCCCTGAGCCCCCCACGGCAGCGCAATGTGCAGCGCTGCTGCGGGGGGCTCTTTCCCTACAGGCCCCCGGATCCAAGATGGCGACGGGGGCCTGCAGGGAGCTGACTTCCTCACTGCCTGCAAAGCGCAGGCATGAGGAAGTCTGCAGCAGTGCCTGTGACAGATCGCTGATCTGTCACAGTGATCTGTGATGTGACAGATCAGCGATCTGTCACAGGACAGTGATGTCCCACCTGGGACAAGGTAATAAAGTAAAAAAAAAAAAAAAAAAGTGTTAAAAATAATTTTAAAAAAAATCGCTAAATAAATCAGTAAAAAAAAAAAAAAATATTCCCCAATAAATCCATTTTTTCAAAATAAAAAAACCCAAAAACAATAAAAGTACACATATTTGGTATCGCCGCGTCCGTAATGACCTGCCCTATAAAACTGTCCCATTAGTTAACCCCTTTAGCGAACCCCTTAAAAAATAAAAATAAAAAACGAAGCAAAAAATAATGATTTATTATCATACCACCGAACAAAAAGTGCAATAACGCGCGATCAAAAAGACGCATATAAATATGCATGGTACCGCTGAAAACATCATCTTGTCCCGCAAAAAACGATCCACCATACAGCATCATCCGCAAAAAAATAAAAAAGTTATAGCTCGCAGAATAAAGCGATACAAAAATAATTATTTTTTATATAAAATAGTTTTCATTGCAAAAAACCGACAAAACATAAAAAAACGACCTAAATGAGGTATCGCTGTAACCGTACTGACCCGAAGAATAAAAACGCGTTATCAATTTTACCGCACGCGGAACGGTGTAAACGCACCCCCCAAAAGAAATTCATGAAACGCTGGTTTTTGTTCATTCTGCGTCCCAAAAATCGGAATAAAAAGCGATCAAAAAATGTCACGTGCCCGAAAATGGTACCAATAAAAACGTCAACTCGTCCCGCAAAAAATAAGACCTCACATGACTCGGTGGATCAAAATACGGAAAAATTATAGCTCACAATATGTGGTGATGCAAAAACTATTTTTACAATAAAAAGCGTCTTTTAGCGTGCGACAGCCGCCAAACATAAAAACCGCCATAAATCGTAAATCAAACCCCCCGTTATCACCCCCTTAGTTAGGGAAAAATAATAAAACTAAAAGAAAATGTATTTATTTCCATTTTCCCGCTAGGGTTAGGGTTAGGGTTAGGGTAGGGTTAGGGCTAGGGTTAGGGTTAGGGCTAGGGTTAGGGTTAGGGCTAGGGCTAGGGTTAGGGCTAGGGTTAGGGCTAGGGCTAGGGCTCAGATTAGGGTTAGGGGTGTGTTGAGGTTCGGGTTGGAGTTATAATTGGGGGTTTCCACTGTTTGGGCACATCAGGTGCTCTCCAAAGGCAACATGGCGTCTGATCTCAATTCCAGCCAATTCTGCGTTGAAAAAGTCAAATGGTGCTCCTTCCCTTCCAAGCTCTGCCATGTGCCCAAACAGTGTTTTACCCCCACATGTAGGGTATCAGCCTACTCAGGACAAATTACAAAACAACTTTTGGGGTCCAATTTCTCCTGTTACCCTTAGGAAAATAAAAAATTGGGGGCAAAAATATAATTTTGCGGAAAAAAATGTTTTTTTTATTTTCACGCCCAGGCGTTATAAACTTCTGTGAAGCACTTGGGGGTTCAAAGTGCTCTCCACACATCTAGATAAGCTCGGTGGGGGGTCTAGTTTCCAAAATGGCGTCACTTGTGGGGAGTTTCAATAGTTTAGGTACATTAGGGGCTCTCCAAACGCATATGACACCCGCATACCAATCCATCAAAGTCTGCATTCCAAAACGTCACTACTTCCCTTCCGAGCCCCGACGTGTGCCCATACAGTAGTTTTCTCCCACATATGAGGTATCAGCGTACTCAGGACAAATTGGACAACAACTTTTGGGGTCCAATTTCTCCTGTTACCCTTGGGAAAATAAAAAAAATGGGGACTAAAAGATGATGTTTGTTGAAAAAATACGATATTTTTATTTTCACGCCCGGTCGTTATAAACTTCTGTGAAGCACTGGGGGGTTCAAAGTGCTCACCACACATCTAGATAAGTTCATTAGGGGGTCTAGTTTCCAAAATGGGGTCACTTGTGGGGGGTTTCCACTATTTAGGTACATCAGGGGCTCTCCAAACGCAACATGACACCCGCAGACCATTCCATCAAAGTCTGCATTCCAAAACGTCACTACTTCCCTTCCGAGCCCCGACGTGTGCCCATACAGTAGTTTTCTCCCACATATGAGGTATCAGCGTACTCAGGACAAATTGGACAACAACTTTTGGGGTCCAATTTCTCCTGTTACCCTTGGGAAAATAAAAAAATGGGGACTAAAAGATCATGTTTGTGGAAAAAATACGATTTTTTTATTTTCACGCCCGGACGTTATAAACTTCAGTGAAGCACTGGGGGGTTCAAAGTGCTCACCACACATCTAGATAAGTTCCTTGGGGGGTCTAGTTTCCAAAATGGTGTCATTTGTGGGGGGTTTCTACTGTTTTGGTACATCAGGGGCTTTCCTAACGCGACATGGTGTCCGATCTCAATTCCAGCCAAAAACGTCAAATGGCGCTGCTTCCCTTCCGAGCTCTGCCATACGCCCAAATAGTGGTTTACCCCCACATGTGGGGTATCAGCGTACTCAGGATAAATTGCACAATATCTTTTAGGGTCCTGTTACTTTTGGAAAAATAAGAATTGAGGGTGAAAAGATCATTTTTGTGGAAAAAATATGATTTTTTAATTGTACTGCTGTACGTTATAAAGTTCTGTGAAGCCCTTGGGGGTTCAAAGTTCTCACCACACATCTAGATAAGTTCCTTGGGGGGTCTAGATTCCAAAATGGTGTCATTTGTGGGGGGTTTCCACTGTTTTGGTACATCAGGGGTTTTCCAATCGCGACATGGTGTCCGATCTCAATTCTAGCCAAAAACGTCAAATGGCGCTGCTTCCCTTCCGAGCTCTGCTATGCGCCCAAATAGTCATTTACACCCACATATGGGGTATCAGCGTACTCAGGACAAATTGCACAATAACTTTTAGGGTCCTGTTACCCTTGGAAAAATAAAAATTGGGGGTGAAAAGATCATTTTTGTGGAAAAAATATGATTTTTTAATTGTACCGCTGTACGTTATAAACTTCTGTGAAGCCCTTGTGGGTTCAAAGTTCTCACCACATATCTAGATAAGTTCCTTGGGGGGTCTAGTTTCCAAAATGGGGTCACTTGGGGGGGTTTCCACTGTTTAGGTACATCAGGGGCTCGCCAAACGTGACATGGCGTCCGATCTGAATTCCAGCCAATTTTGCATTGAAAAAGTCAAACGGCGCTCCTTCCATTCTGAGCTCTGCCATGCGCCGAAACAGTGGTTCCCCCCCACATATCAGGTATCAGCGTACTCAGGACAAATTGCACAATAAGTCTTGCAGTCCAATTTCTCCTGTTACCCTTGGTAAAATAAAGAAAATTGAACCTGAAGTATTTTTTTTGTGAAAAAAAGTTAAATGTTCATTTTTTTTTTAATATTCAAAAAATTCCTGTGACGCACCTAAAGGGTTAATAAACTTCTTGAATGTGGTTTTAAGCACCTTAAGGGGTGCAGTTTTTAGAATGGTGTCACTTTTGGGTATTTTCTATCATATAGACCCCTCAAAGTGGCTTCAAATGTGAAGTGGTCCCTAAAAATAAAATGGTGTTGCAAAAATGAGAAATCGCTGGTCAATTTTTAACCCTTATAACTTCCTAACAAAAAAAAATTTTGGTTCCAAAACTGTGCTGATGTAAAGTAAACATGTGGGAAATGTTATGTATTAAGTTTTTTGTGTGCCGTATCGCTGTGATTTAAGGGCATAAAAATTCAAAGTTGGAAAATTGCGAAATTTTCAAAATTTTCGCCAAATTTCCGTTTTTTTCACAAATAAACGCAAGTTATTTGAATGCAATTTTACCACTAACATGAAGTACAATATGTCACGAGAAAACAATGTCAGAATCACCGGGATCCATAGAAGCGTTCCAGAGTTATGACCTCATAAAGGTACAGTGGTCAGAATTGTAAAAATTGGCCCGGTAGTTAACGTGCAAACCACCCTTAGTAGTGAAGGGGTTAACAAAGAGGGAATTCTCCCTCAAAATCCGGAACACAGTCTGGAAGTGTTCCACATGAAAATCCCAGTCACTAGAAAAGATCAAAATATCATCCAGATAGATGATCAAAAACTTATCCACAAAGTCACGGAAAATATCATTCATAAAGGACTGGAAGACAGAAGGGGCATTAGTGAGCCCAAAAGGCATCACCAGGTACTCAAAATGTCCCTCCGGAGTATTAAACGCCGTCTTCCATTCATCCCCGTGCTTGATGCAAACAAGATTATACGCCCCCCTGAGGTCAAGCTTAGTAAACCAGCTGGCACTCTTAACTCTGGAGAATAAATCAGACATCAGAGGTAACGGATACTGATATTTAACCGTCATCTTGTTAAGGGAACGATAATCAATACACGGTCTTAATGAACCATCTTTCTTGGCCACAAAAAAAACCCAGCACCTAAAGGTGACGAGGATGGTCTAATATGACCCTTCTCCAATGACTCCTTAATATAGGATCGCATAGCATCATGTTCGGGTACTGATAAGTTGAAAAGCCGACCCTTGGGAAATTTACACCCAGGCATCAACTCAATTGCACAGTCATAACTCCTATGAGGAGGCAAAGACGCAGACTTGCTCTCACTAAATACATCAGAAAAATCGGCTAGATAATCAGGAATATCACGAGACTGAGGAGAGGTGGAGAAAACAGGAGCGTCCCTAAGAACACACTGACAACCCCAACTCACCACAGACCCAGATTTCCAATCCAAAACTGGATTATGAGTTTGCAACCAAGGAAAACCCAGAACAATAGTATCATGCAAATTATGCAGCACCAAAAATTTACAATTTTCTTTGTGGTCTGGTGCAACCCGCATCGTCACCTGGGTCCAAAACTGAGGTTTATTCTCCGCCAAAGGAGTAGCATCACTACCCCTCAAAGGAATAGGCGTCCGCAGAGGCGTCATGGAAAAACTACAATGCTTAGCAAAGTCCAAATCCATCAGATTCAGCGCTGCTCCTGAATCCACAAAAGCCTTTGTGGAAAATGTGGATAAGGAGCAGATCAGAGTAACTGCCAAAAGAAACTTAGGTTGTATACTGCCCACAGCAAATGTGTGTGCAAAACGTTTCTCTCGTTTTGGGCAGACAGAAATAGTATGAGAGACGTCTCCATAGAAAAAACACAGCTTATTACACTTTCTAAACTCCTGACGTTGCGCCCTAGACAAAACTCTATCACATTGCATAGGTTCAGACATTTGTCCAAAAGGTGGCAGCGCCTCCCGTGTAGTTTTGCGTTCATGTAAACGCCGATCAATTTGAATGGCTAATGACATAGAATCGTCAAGACCAGAGGGAACAGGAAATCCCACCATAGTATCTTTTACGGTTTCTGACAAACCCTTCCGAAAGAGAGCTGCCAAGGCACCATCATTCCAGGAAGTAAGGACCGCCCACTTTCGGAATTTTTGACAGTATAACTCTGCAGAATCCTGACCCTGGTTTAATGCCAACAGGGCTTTCTCAGCTAGATCAACAGCATTAGGTTCATCATACAACAACCCCAAGGCTTGAAAAAATGCGTCCACATTAGTCAGAATAGGATCTTCAGGTGTCAAAGAAAACGCCCAATCCTGGGAATCGCCGCGCAGCAAAGAGATGACAATTTTAACCTGCTGCGCAGAGCTCCCCGATGAATTAGGCTTCAAGGCAAGAAATAATTTACAATTATTCTTAAAATTCAAAAATTTAGACCGATCCCCAAAAAACACATCAGGAGTAGGGATCCTTGGTTCAGCAGCATGTGAACGAGCGAGATAGGCGGAAATTCCCCGCACTTCAGCAGTGAGCTGCTCCACACGATCAGACAATTGCTTAATCTCCATTAAAAAAAAATCCTCCTACAGCCCCAGAGAAAAAGAGGAAAAAATATACATATAAAAAAAAAAATTCTGACACTTTTTTTTTTTTTCACAATTCTTTCCTGCTTTTGAGTACCCTAGAATCTGCGGAATGGCTGGTGATTCTGTTATGAATGGGTCACCGAGGAGAAAAAAGCAAAACAAGCTAAGCCACAGAAAACCAGAGTGGTTGGTAACTATGCAGATTGCAGATCCCTGATCTTACCACACAACTAGCAGTAGCCGTGGAGCGCGCCCACGATGAAACCAGACGCCTCGTCACGGCCGGAGGACCACATAAGCCCAAAGCAAGAAAAGGGAAAACCAACCGCCCCAGAGCAGACCCCAAAGGAATAGATAGCCCCCACACATGCACTGACGGTGAAACAAGATGAAGGCACAAGCACAGGCATGAAAATAGGCTGAGCAAATGATGGGGCCCAAGCTAACTAGACAGAAAAGGAAAGGGAAGACACTGTCTGCAACCTGCAAAAAACCCTACAAAAATAATGTCCAACACTTCTGATAGCAAAATTAACCCTGAAGTCACTAGACTTCTCCCACTATATCAGCACACATCCTCATTCTCAGGTGGCAGATCTCCACCGATCAAACCAGCCGCACCACCTCCCGTCACCACCAGAGGAAGTCCAGAAGGGGAACTCACAACTGGTGAACCAGAGAATGAAATCACAACATTCCTCCCTGTGGATCCTCCTGACCTCCTCTTCCAACTCATCATCCCTCGGAGCCTCAGCAGCAAGACTGGCATCCAGGACAGCGGTCACCGCAGTAGCCCGGGGCTCGCCCAGCTCCCTCTCCTGTCTGCGCTTGTCTAGATGCCTCAGCTGGGCAGGCGTCTTTTTGTTGCTTTTCCTCCTTGGCCCCTCAGCTCCCTCACCCATGCTAGTCCCTTCCCCAGCAGAATCAGCCTCACAGCTTTCTCCCACCGGGGTCACGACTGCATTAGCGAAGGAGCGAGGACAACGGCTGAATGGGTGACCTAAGTCACCACACAGGTGGCACCTAATCTCCACACAAGATGCAGCAAGATAGCCGATATCTCCACACAATGCACATTTCTGCACAGTGCAGTTTGCACTGAAGTGTGTGGGGTCGCCGCACTCGTGACAGAGCTTCGGTTTCCCCTGGTAGAAGACCTGGATACGATCCCTACCCAGGAAGGCAGATGATGGAATGTGGGCAACCCTACCACCTGAACGCTTAAGTTTTACCATAAACGTCCAGGCCCCTGACCAGATACCATACTCATTGCGGTTTTTCTTTGTCATTTCCACCACTTCTCCATATCTGCCAAGCCACGTCATGATGTCATAACAAGAAAGCGACTCGTTACAAGTCATCACGGTCACTTTCTTGACTTGATTTTGGCGAGACACCGCCTGGATGGCAAAGTCTCGCCAGCCGGGCTCATTTTTTGCCAACTCATAATTCGACCAGAAGAGCTCAAGCCCCTCTGGCCGAACAAAGCTGACATCAAACTCAGGCGTGGAATAGGGATGTATCAAGGCGTAGATGTCAATAGCCTTGAAGCCCATCTTCAGCAGGAGCTCCACAACCTAAGACCTTGGAGGACATGCATCACTGACCCTCCACCGAAGACGGACCACATTCCTACGCACACTACCTGGCCCGACTGTCGGAAGGGACCACACTGTGTTTCCCCCATTTTGCTCTCGGAAGGCCCCGAGGCCATGCCTCTCTATCCAGAAGGATAGATCAACCTCTTGACCCTCTACCGTTAGTGATCTCTCCCCCTTCTTTAGAGCCTCCAGGAGACGCCGCTGCAACATGCCGTCCCCAGAGCCCGGAGATGAGGAAGACGCCCTATTTCCCCCGGAGGTGACAGCGGCATAACTACTAACGGGTACCGCCACCACCGGGGGGGCAACCGGACCAGTGACCACATCAACACCAACAGTATCACTATTACCCACCACCATAACACCCTCACTCTCCACCAAACCAGCAACCTGACCACTAGACAAAGAAATTTCCTCTTCCACACCTCCCACCACATTCTCTCCTGCTGGACCAGTGATAACAGGGGGTGACCTTTTGAGCTCTGCATCATCATGCACAAGGGGCTCAGTCTCCTCCATAGAACTGGAGGAGACCTCACCCCTGGACTTACGGGTGCCCTCCGCATCATCAGTTGGTAATTTCCGTTGCTTCACTAGGCGCCGCCGATCTTTTGCCGCTGTGAGGCGCCGCTGATCCTTCATATCAAGATCTTGCTGACCAGCAGTGCCAACGCAGAACAGGATTTTGGGAGGATCGGAAATCCCAGCCCCGACAGCCCCCTCACACTGCAGCAGCTTCTCAACTAAGTGATCAGCGGCAACAGCATTCAGGGGCACCGAGGCTACCGGAGCTGCCCCGACACTGGGCCGCTCCCCCCTCCCACTGAGGAGCGCACCACAGTATCGTGGTCTAATCGTATACCCGCCGCCGGGCTGCCCTCACTGTCCAGCCTCTCGGCTGATGCACCTGCTGCTACGTCCCCGCTACTACGAGCAGAGACGGAGCTCTGCGCCTCACTACTGTGCTCTGTACTCTCCCTGCGCTTTTGCACCGGATCCACAGCAGAACCCGGGCTGGGCAACGGGGCTTATGCAGCGAGCTGACCCTGCAGCTGACTCGGGGTACAGGGAGGGGGGCATATACATATCTTACAGCTTCCTGGAGCTTCGGCTTGTTCCTCTTTGCCTTAGTCTTCTGGCCCCCAGGTGCCTCCTCTGGTAAATCATCACCAAAATGGAAGTTCTGAAGGCACACTGGGGACTACAGGAGCTTGATCTCCGCCATTAGTGCCCCTCATTGGCCACTGTTGTCACTGTCCTCCCCAGAGCCAGCAGAACTGCGACCAGATGCCAATGTCACCTGTCCAGCAGGGAGCTCGCTGCACGAGGCCTGCGGGTGACTTTTCAGGCTGCCAGGTGGGGCTTTCTGCTGGTCATCATCCTCCTCATCGTCATCATGATCATCCACCTGGCTCTCAGGCTGCAGCCCCATCTGCTTTTGCTCTCTGTTATCAGCCATTTCTCTAAATCTGTCCTCATTCATCAGTTTTTGTTTAAATGGTCCACTTTTTTCTCTTAGGAATGCTTTCCTCACCTCCAGCTCATTAATATCCAGCTTCAGTTGCTTTACCTCTGCCTGGAGTTGGGTCTTTCTGGGTCTGGAGGAACCTTCAGCTTTGGCGCTTGTGCAGCGCAGCTCCTCCCGGAGCCTCCTGATGGTCTTACTTGCCTCTTCATACTCACGGAGGTGGCTCATAACCCGGGAGGCATAGGTGGTCACAGACTCCTTTGTTTTCTGCAGCCCCCTACCTTCCTCCGTGAGGTCTGCCTTACCTCCGTGAGCACTCAGCTTTCCTCCGGAAGGACCGCCATCTTGCACGCGGCTAGCAGGCTTCTCCTCCATGTTGGAAGCCTTACGGCTTCTCTGGGTCTCTGCAGGCCTGGGGGAAGTAGGAGCCACATTGCTGCGACTCCTAGTGGAGCGTCTCACCCCCGAGTCCTCTGATGTGCAGGCCGGTTGCTGGTTTCTTCTGCTCCCCGCCGGCCTGGTTCGGGAAACAGAAGCCTGGGACTTGGCTCCTTCACTCATCCCAGGAAATCCACTCCTCCCTGGGTAGGAGAGAGCAGGTCCCTGGGTGGAGAGGTGTTGGTTCTCTGGAGCTCAGGAGCACACAGCAGGATCAGTGTCGACCGCACCCACAATCACCACAATGAGCAGCAGATGAACAGAGCTGCACTCACTATTCTGCTGTTGCAGTCACTGTACATCCATTACATTACTGATCCTGAGATACATCCTGTATTATACTCCAGAGCTGCACTAACTATTCTGCTGGTGCAGTCACTGTACATACATTACATTACTGATCCTGAGTTACAACCTGTATTATACCCCAGAGCTGCACTCACTATTCTGCTGGTGCAGTCACTGTGTACATACATTACATTACTGATCCTGAGATACATCCTGCATTATACTCCAGAGCTGCACTCACTATCCTGCTGCTGCAGTCACTGTGTACATACATTACATTACTGATCCTGAGTTACATCCTGTAGCTCTTTTTTATTATAAAAGTATAAAAAACACAATACATAACAGACTACATAATACAAAACACAATACATAGCAGACAAACAATGATCCCGACATAAATATTTGTGCAAACCTCGCAATTTTACCTGATCCCCCAGGCTTTCCAGCCTAGAGGGCCCCAGCAGGATCCCTCCACCCTTATACAACTTGAAATAAAGAAACCCCGATATAACACATTCATCCCCTACGCATACCCTTTCACACTTTGCACCCATACCTATATACAAGTAATAAAGAAAAAAAAACCATATTCCGGCCCTTCTGCCTTTAAAAAAAACCATAGCCACTTATACTGGCAAAACCCCAGCACCAGCCTAACACCTCTACGAATTTTTTTTTTTTTTTTTTTTTTAATTTTAATAATTTTTTTTTTTGTTATTTATTTTTTTTTATTTATTATCCCCCCACCACACCCAAGGTCCAAAAGTCCATGGCCCATTACACGAAACACACAAGGTCCATCAATGTTCATGGCCTATCACATCTATATTCTCCAAGAGGGAAACCCTCACCCGGCTCCACCCAAAACCTATGCTATTTACCACGTGGTCCATTCTTCTTTTCCTTTCCACGATTTGTCCATCCACTTTCCCTTCGGATAAAGGTCCTCTTTTCCCATTCTCACCCCCCATTCACCCCCCTCCCAACCTCACTACACCCTCCCATTCACTCCTAACTAAAACAAAAGAAAGTATGCATAATACACAAAAATAATACAAATATACAATATATTGTATCCACATATACACCACATAACATTATTACCATATTTGTTTTGGCTTGCCACCACACACTTTCCTTTGCAGACCCAAGATCAGTGCCTGCAAGCCCAATATCCATTAATGCTCTATGTTTCCAAAACAAAAGACTAGAGTGGCATGCTTTAGCCCACCACCAGGAAAAGGAGTTCTTGAGGCCCCGTCCCTCACTAACTCATTCACCCTGTCCCTCAACAAAGACTGTCCCTGCTTCTGTCCCTAAAGAAAACTGTCCCTATCTGTCCCTTCCTGTCCCTACTCCACCTAACTTAACATAACTAACTCTCTATCTTTCCCTCAGTGCCTGTCCCTCCCTGTCCCTATCTGCCCCTACTTCTGTCCCTAGCACACCCAGTGAAACTTATGCTATCCCTACCCTCATTCACACGGAGCTAGCTCTCCCTTGAGTGCGTTTTTAAAAGGAGAGGCCTCTCCAAAGCCAAGAGGCCTTCCTCACACCCAACCTTTCGAACTCCAAAGAACGAACCTTCACCAGGTCACCCAAGATGTTTCCTACCACCTCATCCCTTGGGAGGGTTTTTTTCCACGTCGAAACTAGGCACCATGCATTCCAAGTGTAGAACCTAACCACTACACTGACTAGGAATAAAGTGCACGGGTCCCGGCCACCCAGGGATCTGAACGCTCCATAAACCCACTCAGCGTAGGAGAGGGACGCCAGCCGCGGCCAACGTATGGAAGCACCCACCCTGTTGTGCACCTCTGCATTAAAGGGACACTGAAGCAGGAAGTGCTCCATGCTTTCCAGCACGTCGCCACACTCCTCACGGGGACAACCCCGATCACCGGATTTCCTGCACTTCAGGTTATCCTTTACATACAGCCTCCCGTGGAAGCAACGCCAGGTCAAGTCCCAAAACTTCATGGGGATCCGATTAGAATTTAAAAGCCCCAGCCCGACCTCCAGATCCCGGCCTGGGCAATCCTTAAGGGCCAGGGGCTTCTGGAAATGGGTCAACAGGACCCTCCTGTCAAGGCATTGCCTCGACATGGTCCTGATTTCCCACATTCCCAGACCCCACCGGCGGATCACCTTCAGAACCGGGGTAGCGTAAGCCGGGAGATGCCCATGAGGTGTGCATAGGTCCTTCACCTGTCCTCCTGTCTCCCATTCCTGGAAGAAAGGCCAAAGCCAACCCTTGCAGGAGACTACCCACGGAGGAGCCCTCTCTAGCCAGAGGTTGGAGATGTTAGTCTTAAGAAAGGTGTTTACCAGAAACACCACCGGGTTGACCATACCCAACCCGCCTAGTCTCCTCGTACGGTATGTAACCTCCCTCTTGATTAGGTTAAGCCTATTCCCCCATAACAATTGGAAGAACAGGCTATAGACCCGTGTCCAGAGAGGTTCTGGCAAGATGCACACACTGCCCAGGTATATTAATAAAGGTAGCAGAAAGCCTTTAGCCAGGGCAACCCTTTCCCTCAGGGTTAAAGACCAACCCTTCCATTGGTCCACCTTTTGGGCGGCGATCTTAAGTCTGCCCTCCCAATTTTGCTGGGGGTAATCCCCGGGGCCAAATTCGATGCCTAGAATTTTGGCGGTGGCCTGGGACCCTGGAAGGGTGTCCGGGAGATCAAACCTAGGATCTCCCCCTCCCAGCCAGAGACTTTCACACTTATCCCGGTTGATCATGGACCCGGATGCCTCCGAGTAGCGCACTACCTCCGACATGACCCAATCCGCCTCCCCTCTCGAGGACACTAAAAGGGAAACATCATCGGCGTACGCCACCACCCTCAGAGAGGACCCAGAGCCCGCCTGGTCCATCCTGACTCCCGCCAACGGTCCACGATCTACCCTCCTTAGGAAGGGATCGATCGCGAACGCATATAAAAGCGGGCTCAGCGGACAGCCCTGACGGACCCCAGAACCCACCTCAAAAGGGCAACCTGACCAACCGTTCACCAGCGGAAAAGTCTCAGCCCCTTGGTACAAGATCTCTAACCATTTTACAAACCTCCCAGGCAGACCATACCTCAAAAGGACGGACCAGAGGTACTCGTGGTTGACCCGGTCAAAGGCTTTCGCTTGATCTAATGACAGCAAGTACCCCTTCCAGTGACCTGCGCTACCCTGCTCCACTGCCTCTCGGACACCGAGCACAGCACTAAAAGTACTGCGGCCTGGAACAGAGCAATGCTGGGCCCCTGAAAGGAGCTGGGGTGCAAACTTCACCAGCCGATTAAACAGCACCTTGGCCAGAACCTTCCGGTCCGTATCGAGAAGCGCTATGGGACGCCAATTCTCAATACGGGACGGATCCTTACCCTTTGACAGAATAATGAGGGCTGACTTCCTCATTGAGTCGGGAAGAGTGCCCGAGGAGAGACACTCATTAAATACCCCTGTCAAGAGGGGGACCAAGGAGTCCCTAAAAGTCTTATAGAACTCGGATGTTAAGCCATCCGGACCTGGCGATTTCTTGGGCCGAAGCCCATCAATGGCCAGTCTCACTTCCTCATCCCTGATTTCTTCTGCCAAAACACCAAGAGAGGGATCACCCCCTGCCTCAGGGACGGTTTCAGCCAGGAAAGCCGACATCCTGTCCCGATCCAGATCCTTCTTTTCCAAGAGGTGTGAGTAGAAGGATCTGACCACCTCCAGGATCCCTGATTTGGATCTGTTCAGGGACCCCGTACTGTCGATCAGTCCTGTTACCATCTTACAATTCACTGACATCTTACAGTTTCTGTAAGGGTCGGGCGAGCGGTACTTCCCGAAGTCCCTCTCAAAAACCAAAGATGTGTGTGTATCATACTGACACCTCTTGAGCAAAGATTTCACTCTGGAGATTTCCTCACGGTCACCTCCAGTCGAGACAAGCTGCTCGAGTTTCCTCCCCAGGGCCTGGTACAAGCGGTGCCTGTTCAGACTCCTGAGGCTCGAGAGCTGACGGAAGAACCCCGCCACCCGCTTTTTGAAGATCTCCCACCACTCTGACTTACTACTACAGAGATCCAACAGCGGTACCTGGCTCTGAAGAAAATCCTCGAAGGATTGTCTCACCTCCGCTTCTTCCAGCAGGGATGAATTGAGCTTCCGCAGCCCTCTTCCCATCCGAGGAGTCTCTGCAACATTCAGAGAAAAGAAAATTAGACAGTGATCGGAGAACTCCACCTCAACGGCGGACACAGCAGAAAAGATGGCGTCCTCCTTCAAAAAAAACCTGTCTATTCTAGACCTACTGCTACCCCTATGGTAGGTGAAACCCCCGTGACGTGGGGTGTGCCGGATGTGGACATCCACCAGGCGAGCTTCACTGGCTATGCTATTCAACGCGACGCTAACATAAACCAGGCGATCTCCGGGACCCCCCCGTCACGGGACCTCGTAATGGTGTTGAAGTCCCCACCGAAGACCACCTGCCGGCTCGTAAAAAGAAAGGGCTTGATCCTCAGGAAGAGACATTTGCGGTCCCACTTGGACTGCGGGCCGTAGATGTTGATGAGCCTGAGCTCTTGTCCCCTCATGAAGACATCTAGGATCAGGCACCTCCCCATTTCCAACTCAGTAACCCGTCGGCATTCAACAGCTGCAGTCTTAAAAAGGACTGCCACCCCGCTATACGGCTCGGCCGCAAGAGACCAGTATGAGGGCCCGCACCTCCACTCCCTCCGTGCTTTATAGATGGCCCCCATGTCTGTTAGTCTGGTCTCTTGCAAGAATAAAATTTCTGCCTCAATTCGGGAGAAAAAAGCAAAGGCCGTGAAGCGAGCCACATCTGACTTTATGCTGGCAACATTAATAGTTGCCAGCGTCAACGGGGTGAGTTCCGCCATCATGGGTGATCAAGTTGGATGGCCAACTTCTTACCACTGCTATCACCTCCACCTGGGGAGGGGTCGGACACCTTCCTTTTCAGGGAAGCTCCCGTTGTGTCCATCCCACCCCCCCTGGTGTCCTCGCCTCCGGGTTCCAGGTCTGTCCCCCCCCAGGAGGAACACTGCCCCCTGAGGGACGGACCCCACCATCTCCCGAAGAACCCTCCGGTGGTACCCCCGGCCCAGCATCCTCGTCTTGCGGCCCATCATCCGAGCCTCCGAGGACGCTGAACCGGTTGGAGAGATCAATCAGAGGGGGGTCAGCGGGCCCTTCCGTGCGCACCCTGGTGGTCGGGGGCGGGGGAGATTTTGAAGGCTTGCCAGCCTTCTCCCCCCCCCGATTTGTTACGATTGGCACATTTGCTTTTGCCACCCGCTGCTGTAGGCTGCTCCTGGACCTCCTCATCAACACTTTCATACTGTGAGGACCCGTCCGAGTCAGCCGCTTTATCCTCCCTCTCCATCCTCCTGATCTCCTCTTTCACCACACTCTCCCTCAGGACCTCAGAGGCTTTTGCCATGGGCCTGGAGGGAGGAGCAGGCATCGACCCGGTTGCCTGAGACTTCACCTGCCCCCCACCCCCATGGCGTTTTTCTTGCCTCCGCACATACGAGGGGCCCCTCACCTTGGCATTGCCCTTCCTCACCGGTCCCTCAGCCCCTTCCCCTCCGCCACCACCTGCCACAGCTGCAGGAGCGCTGCCAGAGGTTTCTCCCTCACGGACTCCTCCCGCCGGGCCTGCAGCGGCATTAGAAAAGGAGCGAGGGCAGCGGCTGAGGGGGTGACCTAGGTCACCACACAGGTGACACCGAATGTCTTTACACGAGGCGGCCAGATGACCTACCCCACCACACAAGGCACATTTCTGTACCTTTCAGCTAGCGCTGAAGTGAGTGGGGTCACCGCACTTGTGGCAGACCTTCGGTTGCCCCTGGTAGAAGACCAGGATCCTGTCCCTTCCCAGGAACGCCGAGGAAGGGATGTGGGTGACCGTGCCGCCGGAAACCTTCAGTTTGACCATGAAGGTCCAGCCCCCCGACCAGATGCCGAACTCGTCCCTGTTCTTTTTTGGGACCTCGGTGACTTCCCCGTAACGGGAAAGCCACGTCATAATGTCCACGCCGGCAAGTGACTCGTTACAAGTGACCACGGTCACTCGCTTGACGGAATTTTGGCGAGACACCGCTTGCACAATGAAGTTTCGCCATCCGGGCTCTTCCCGCACCAGCTCATAGTTAGACCAGAAGAGCTCAAGCCCCTCTGGCCGCACAAAGCTGACGTCGAAGAAGCGGGACGCCGAAGGATGTATCAGGGCAAAGATGTCATTCGCACCGAAGCCCATCTTAAGGAGGAGCTCCACCACCTTGCTCCTAGGTGGACAAGCTTCACTGCCCCCCCACCTAAGACGGACCACATTCCTTCTTGGCGGCCCCTGCCCGGCTGTGGGGAGAGACCAAACAGTCCCTCCCTCCCTTTGGTTTTGGAAGGCAGCAAGGCCGTGTCTCTCTATCCAGAAAGACAAGTCCACTGTCCTCCCCTCTACCACTATCGACCTTTCTCCTTTTTTGAGGGCCTCCAGGAAACGGTGGTGCAAAGCGCCGTCCCTGGAGCACGGAGGCGAGGAGACCCCCCCAGGACCACCCCGACCCCCAGCCGCGGCCCCCGCATAATTGCGTTGGGGTCTCGCGGCCGGAGTGGCAGACGGGCCAGCCCTCCCACCACTACCACCACTTGTGCCAGCACCCTCATTCGTCCTCCCAGTCACTCTCCCATTCACTCTTTTATTATTTGCATTCACCCCAGCATTCACTGCAGCACTTTCATCCACATTCACAGTAGCACTCACTCCCTCATCCATGTCACTCATATCACCATTCACTTCAGCAAACATCTCCTCAAATATGTCCACTCCGCTTTCGTACTCACTCTCACTCGCACAATTGGTGTACATAGCAACATTATTTACATTATTTACATTTCCTGAACTAGTGCAGTTCCTCTCTTTGCCTGCTGGGGGCCCCGAGCTCTCTTGCTGGGAGCTACTCCAGCTCCTGTCCAGGAGCGCTGCTGCCCCTTTAAATGCCTCAGTGCAGATGACATCATGCACACTGCCCTGGCTGGGCCTAGAAGCAACAGCAGCTCCTGGTTTCAGCTCCATTTTTTTTTTTTTCCTGAGTTTTCATTACTCTCGGCAGGGACGGCCACTGGCACCGCTCCCTGCCCTGCACTTTTCTTCACCCCTGCCGCCGGCTTGCCAGGGTGCGCCAGAGTCCCCGCACCCTCAGATGAAGGTAGGTGGGCCGGGGACCCCGACAACTCCCCGCCAGCTTTTGGGGGCAGCACAGCATTACTTGGAAGGGTGGGTGGAACAGAGGGCAGCGGGCCCGCCGTGGCCACGCCCCCCCACCGGTCGCAGCCACCCCAGGCAGAGCCGCGGCCCCTTGCGAGGCCACGGCCCTACAGGTGACGCGAGCACAGCGGGCGGAGCTGTGACCGCCGAGGCCACACCCCCCCACCAGTCAAGGCCACCACGGGCCGAGCACTGACCCCTTGCGAGGCCACGCCCCCCAGGCAACGCAGACGCAGCGGGTGGGACGACGGCCGAGGAGGACATGCCCCCCCTCACGCCGCAGCCTTTGCAGGCCGGGCAACACTCGGGGAGGCCACGCCCCCCTCACGGACCACCGCCGCCACCCTGTGCCCACCACTTGAGACAGGCAAGGCCGGCCACTCCCCCTCGTCGCCCAGCGGCGGCGGAGCCCCCGCCACGGACCCCTTTTTGGGTCGACGTGACGGAGACCCCGCTCTCACCACAGGCGCCGACATGGGAGCGACCAGCACTTTGCACCGCCTCAGCTGCTGCTTGATGTTCTGTTCGCCCTTCCTAGGCTTCTGGACCCCCACTAGCGATCCAGACTTAGCGGATCTGTACGTGGGGGGCCCATAAGCCCCAGCACTCGCCGCCGGAGGTGCGGCCCTGGCTGTACCAACTTTACCTGGTGCCAGGCCAGCCCCCCCTGCCACCGAGGGCTGAGCCCGGACACCACCACCACAACCAGCACCGACCTCCATGTCGCTGCCCTGGTCTGAACTGTCACCAGATGCGACAGTCAGGTCACAACAGTCATCTCTCTCCCCGCTCCCTCGCTGCGGACCCACCACAGGGCCCGAGCCGGGGTGGGTAGCGGGTTCCACACAGCGGGACAGAGGGGCCCCGGGAAGAGGAGCAAAAACCAGTTGTTCCTCCACGCCTTCAGGGGCCTTACGCCTGCGCCTCCTGTTTCTCCTCCTCCCGGTTGCCTCATCCTCTGGGCAGACTTCATACCCAAACAACAGCGTGCCAAACCGTGCTGGGGATTCCGTCTGCCGTACTTGTTTAAGGATGAGGCAGCCCCCCTCAGAACTACTCCCGCTCCCTCCATCCTCCCCCTCGCTCCCGCTTTCCTCCGCGTTACTGGAGTCCAGCGGGAGGGCCACCTGCTCGGGGGCTATCCCGCTGCATGTTACCTGAATCACGCTGGTGTCCGCCAGGTCTTCAGGTGGAGGTGGCCCGGATGTGGTGTGGGCGCCATCTTGCTCTTCCTCCTCCTCGCTTTCCTCCACCTGGATGGGGACTCCTGACCCCCCAGGAGACCCACCGGCTATGGCCCTGAACCGGTCCTCGTTCTGCAGCTTCTCCTGGAAGGGGCCGCTGCCGGCCATGATGGTACTTCGCCGGTCCTCCAGGGCCCGAATCGCCCCTTTCAGCCGCTTGACCGTGGCAGTGACCTCCGCTCTCTTTGAGGCAGGGAGCCTGTTTTTACTGATGACCCGGGCTCCCTCCAACTCCCCCCAGAGTCTCCTGAGCTGCTTGCCGGCCTCCTCGTACTCGGAGAGGTGGGCATGAATGCGGGAGGCATAGGTGGTAGCTGGCTCTCCCGCAACCTTGGAGCCCCAGATGTTAAGGGGGGCCCCGCCTCACCTCTGCCGGCTGCTGCACCTTCGGGGGAAGGGCCCGCCACAGCCTTCACATTGGGGGTCCCGGACCCTGGAGCCTTGCGGCCCCCTGGTGTCCGCTTTTTCCCCATCCCTGGGACTGGCTGGCTGTGCCTTGCGCCTCCTGGTGGTGCTGGCACAGCCCCGGCGCTCAGTCCCAGGGAGAGTCCTCTTTCCTGGGAAGGGGGCAGATGGAAAGTCCTTGCAGGAAAAAAAACCCTCCCTTCCCAGGAGCTTAGCAAAACCCCAGCCTGCAGACGCTCAGCTGCGACGCTCCTCCTCTTCCTGGGCGTGTACAGAGCTGCACTCAGTATTCTGCTGGTGCAGTCACTGTGTACATACATTACATTACTGATCCTGAGTTACATCCTGTATTATACTCCAGAGCTGCACTAACTATTGTGCTGGTGCAGTCACTGTGTACATCCATTACATTACTGATCCTGAGATACATCGTGTATTATACTCCAGAGCTACACTCACTATTCTGCTGGTGCAGTCACTGTGTACATACATTACATTATTGATCCTGAGATACATCCTGTAGCTCTTTTTATTATAAAAATATCAAAACACAATACATAATACATTAGACAGACAAAAACAACATTCCAGAACTAAAAACCAAAACAAAACCATACAGAAACATACAACGCCTGTGCAAAACTTGCAATGTCCTTTGTGGTCCTAAAGCTTTCCAGCTTGGAGGGCCCCCAGCAGGATCTCTCCACCAACACTATACAATTTAAAAATAAAAATTAAAACCCAGATATAATCCATTCATCCTCATGCATACCCTTTCACGCTTCCCACCCATACCTATATACAAATAACAAAAGAAATACTTCCGGCCCATACTGCCTCAAAAATAACTTTAGCCATTAACTTGGCAAGAAAAACCCCCACCGAGCTTAACACCCCTATCTTTTTTTTTTTTTTTTTCACATATTTTTTTTTTTTTTCCCCCCACCTTTTTTCCTCACCACAGGTCCATATACGTCCATGGCCTATCACTCCACAAGGTCCATAAAAGTTAGTGGCCTTATCACATCTACTTGAGGAGCACGAAAGTTTTATGCCCCTCAAGAAAAAAAACCCTCCACCATTTGCCTCCGATGTGCTCCAGCATGCCTTTTTCCTCCATGGTCCATCTCCACTTGCCACTTCCCTTTGACTTGGGGTCCTTTGATTTTTTCCACTCTCACCTCCCCCATTCACCCCCCTCCCAACCTCACTATACCCTCCCATGCCCTCTAACTAAAAGAAAATAATAACACATACACATAATAACATACAATACAATATAACACATAATACACCAATTAAATATAATGTCATAACATCCTTATTCATCATTACTAAATACACCATACCCTTCAAACTTTTCTTACAGGCCCAAGTTCAGTGCCTGCAAGCCCAATATCCATCAATGCTCTATGTTTCCAAAACAAAAGACTAGAGTGGCATGCTTTAGCCCACCACCAGGAAAAGGAGTTCTCGAGGCCCCGTCCCTCACTAACTCATTCACCCTGTCCCTCAACAACTAAGACTGTCCCTGCTTCTGTCCCTAAAGAAACTGTCCCTATCTGTCCCTTCCTGTCCCTACTCTACCTAACTTATCATAACTAACTCTCTATCTGTCCCTCAGTGCCTGTCCCTCCTTGTCCCTATCTGCCCGTACTTCTGTCCCTAACACACCCAGTGAAACTTATGCTATCCCTACCCTCATTCACACGGAGCTAGCTCTCCCTTGAGTGCGTTTTTTAAAAGGAGAGGCCTCTCCAAAGCCAAGAGGCCTTCCTCACACCCAACCTTTCGAACTCCAAAGAACGGACCTTCACCAGGTCACCCAAGATGTTTCCTACCACCTCATCCCTTGGGAGGGTTTTTTTCCGCGTCGAAACTAGGCACCGTGCATTCCAAGTGTAGAACCTAACCACTACACTGACTAGGAATAAAGTGCACGGGTCCCGACCACCCAGGGATCTGAACGCTCCATAGGCCCACTCAGCGTAGGAGAGGGACGCCAGCCGCGGCCAGCGTATGGAAGCACCCACCCTGTTGTACACCTCTGCATTAAAGGGACACTGAAGCAGGAAGTGCTCCATGCTTTCCAGCATGTCGCCACACTCCTCACGGGGACAACCCCGATCATCGGATTTCCTGCACTTCAAGTTATCCTTTACATACAGCCTCCCGTGGAAGCAACGCCAGGTCAAGTCCCAAAACTTCATGGGGATCCGATTAGAATTTAAAAGCCCCAGCCCGACCTCCAGATCCCAGCCTGGGCAATCCTTAAGGGCCAGGGGCTTCTGGAAATGGGTCAACAGGACCCTCCTATCAAGGCATTGCCTCGACATGGTCCTGATTTCCCACATTCCCAGACCCCACCGGCGGATCACCTTCAGAACCGGGGTAGCGTAAGCCGGGAGATGCCCATGAGATGTGCGTAGGTCCTTCACCTGCCCTCCTGTCTCCCATTCCTGGAAGAAGGGCCGAAGCCAACCCTTGCAGGAGACTACCCACGGAGGAGCCCTCTCTAGCCAGAGGTTGGAGATGTTAGTCTTAAGAAAGTTGTTTACTAGAAACACCACCGGGTTGACCATACCCAACCCGCCTAGTCTCCTCGTACGGTATGTAACCTCCCTCTTGATTAGGTTAAGCCTATTCCCCCATAACAATTGGAAGAACAGGCTATAGACCCGTGTCCAGAGAGGTTCCGGCAAGATGCACACACTGCCCGGTGCAGAGTGTACATCAATGAGAAAAAAATGAACTTTTTTGAATTTACCAAATGGCTGCAATGAAACAAACAGTGAAAAATGTAAAGGGGTCTGAATACTTTCCGTACCCACTGAATCTATCGACGGTATTTATCTATCTATGTATCTATTATCTATCTCATATCTAGCTATGCTTAATAGTAACAGTGGCGAATAAACACAGATAGACGGGGGTTGTGATATAATCAATCTAAAGTTAAATAAATCTAAATAAAAATGCCTAGAAACTGAGTAAATTACGATATACACTCACTGGCCACTTTATTAGGTACACCATGCTAGTAAGGGGTTGGACCCCGTTTTGCCTTCAGAACTGCCTCAATTCTTCGTGGCAGAGATTCAACAAGGTGCTGGAAGCATTCCTCAGAGATTTTGGACCATATTGACATGATGGCATCACACAGTTGGCGCAGATTTGTCGGCTGCACATCCCTGATGCGAATCTCCCGTTCCACCACATCCCAAAGATGCTCTATTGGATTGAGATCTGGTGACTGAGGAGGCCATTTGAGTACAGTAAACTCATTGTCATGTTCAAGAAACCAATCTGAGATGATTCGAGCTTTATGACATGGCGCATTATCCTGCTGAAAGTAGCCATCAGATGTTGGGTACATTGTGGTCATAAAGGGATGGACATGGTCAGCAACAATACTCAGGTAGGCTGTGGCGTTGCAACGATGCTCAATTGGTACCAAGGGGCCCAAAGAGTGCCCAGAAAAAATTCCCCACACCATGACACCACCACCACCAGCCTGAACCGTTGATACAAGGCAGGATGGATCCATGCTTTCATGTTGTTTATGCCAAATTCTGACCCTACCATCCGAATGTCGCAGCAGAAATCGAGACTCATCAGACCAGGCAACGTTTTTCCAATCTTCTACTGTCCAATTTCGATGAGCTTGTGCAAATTGTAGCCTCAGTTTCCTGTTCTTAGCTGAGAGGAGTGGTACCCAGTGTGGTCTTCTGCTGCTGTAGCCCATCTGCCTCAAAGTTCGACGCACTGTGCGTTCAGAGATGCTCTTCTGCCTACCTTGGTTGTAACGGGTGGCAATTTGAGTCACTGTTGCCTTTCTATCAGCTCGAACCAGTCTGCCCATTCTCCTCTGACCTCTGGCATCAACATGGCATTTCCGGCCACAGAACTGCCGCTCACTGGATTTTTTTTCTTTTTCGGACCATTCTCTGTAAACCCTAGAGATGGTTGTGCGTGAAAATCCCAGTAGATCAGCAGTTTCTGAAATTCTCAGACCAGCCCTTCTGGCACCAACAATCATGCCACGTTCAAAGGCACTCAAATCACCTTTCTTCCCCATACTGATGCTCGGTTTGAACTGCAGGAGATTGTCTTGACCATGTCTACATGCCTAAATGCACTGAGTTGCCGCCATGTGATTGGCTGATTAGAAATTAAGTCTTAACACACAGTTGGACAGGTGTACCTAATAAAGTGGCCAGTGAGTGTATATGTGACTGTCCTCATAAAAGAATATAAAAAAATAAATCTAAAAATATGTTAAAGAAAAATAATTAATAATAAAGATAAAAGTGTCTAAAAATCAACTAAGGTGCCGTATATACATGAGTCGTTATAAAAATGAAAAAAAGTAATACTTATAAAAATGGGCACAAATTTGTATTTTTCCCATTTACAGTTGCTATTACTGTATCGCACATCTCTCCAGAAGCCATAAATAATTGCCCTGCTCCACCTACTGGCTAACATTGCACATAAAATGTTTGCTTTTACCGCGTATGGTGACATTTCTATGAATTAGATAATGTTGCCAATTGTTTTAATTTAGCGAAAAGTAGTAAAAAGTGCTTAAAATAGCGATAGACCAAAAATGTATTTTTTTTTTTTTAATTCTTTAATTGCTTACTTTGAGCTTTATGTTTATATTTTATTGTACATTATTAAAAAGAAAATGTAATACTAGTTATTTTTAGACAGAATATTTTTATTTTTTTAATCTTTTTTCACTGATAATATCAATTTCAGAACATTACTATTTATTTATTTATTTATTTTTTAGCATGGTCATTTAGGGAGAGAGAGACCTGAGAAAATGTTTGACATTGTTATTATTTATCAATTTTTTTTTTTATATATTATTTGTTGTTTTATGTCTTTTTGTGCCTTTTTTATATATATACTGTACATCTTTAATAGGATTTGCTTTTCTTTTAAGCTGTTACTTATTATTTGATGGATTTATCAATTTAGGTGACTTTTATGATGGTTTTTTTGTTTGTTTTTCAAAAATTCCCAAAATATTATGATTGTTTTTGGTTTTTCAAAAAATTCCCAAAATATCGCATAAGTCAGGATCTACTTTATTTAGTTTTGAGTCCACGGAATCTGTGAACTGTTTTTAGTTGTTTTTGGGGGATTTTTTTTTTTTTGTCCATTTGCTTTCTATGTTTAATAGTGACAGCGGGGAATAATCATGAGGAAGGTCAGCGCATCTTTACAGGAGGTTATTTTTTAGCTACTCGATCATCGTACGTGCCACATGTCCGCCGCCTCCTTAAACCTCTTACCGCTCCCGTTGCCGGTGATGCAGTGAAAGTCATTGTGTAAGTGGTGATTATGGCACATTCATATCTTACCACACAGATTGGGAACGTGACCTCAGCAGCTCGTCTGGCCTTTCCTACCCCCAGAGACCAAGAAAATCACAAGTTTCTCCCAAACCTCAAACTTATGATTAATAATGTCTCCAGCCAAGTCATCGGGGAATACGGCCGAGCTTCATTGCCAACCATGCTAAGAATATTTCATTCACATCCACTATTTTTAGTAGGAGCACTGATTACGGGGGGGGAGGAATTTTTTATAGAAATGAGATAGGACAAGAAATTTGCTCATCAAAAGGTCAATTAAACATTGCAGAAAATTAGACGTTTGCCTATAGTTCTATGTATATAAAGTGACGCATCTTATGAAAAGCTAGGAAGAATAAACTGTAACTCTACTTACTGAAATTCCGCAAAAAGACACGGGATCTCTTTTTAGGATAATGTAATAAATGCAGAGTTACAGTTTTTTCTTCCGATCGTTTTTTAAGATGCGTTTACACTAATGCTGTCCCACCCTCCAGGAAACCCCCGAGGAGACCGAGAGGGACTGGGGAGCTTCAGACAGAGCCCTGGCTGTAGGGATAGAATTTATTGCTACAATTCTGCTCTATATAAGGGATCGTCTCTCGTATTTCCATTTTGTTTCAGTTCCACAGGAAATGTGTAACTATAAAATCATCTATTGTTTAAATCATTTTTGTTTGTTAAATGTTTGTTTTTATCATCTTAAAATGTGTTAAAAAATAGAAATTGTGCATTTTTAATACTAGGCACTAGGCTTATTTTATCATTTCTGTTTTTTACAAAAGATTTTTCAGCAACCTAATTATCATTACAGGCAAAGCTTACCTCTCCCTCCTGAATAGCGACTGATAACACCTCTATCTACTGTAGATAACACAGAATCCACCATTCACAATAGGTGATATCACAGCTCACCTCCTCCTCCTGTACAATGACTGATAACACTTCTATATACAGCAGATAACACAAGAGCCACCATTCACAATAGGTGATGTCACAGGTCACCTCCTCCTCCTGTACAATGACTGATATCACCTCTATATACAGCAGATAACACAAGATCCACCATTCACAATAGGTGATGTCACAGCTCACCTCCTCCTCCTGTAGAGTGATTGATGACACCTCTATATACAGTAGATAACACGGGATCCACCATTCACAATAGGTGATGTCACAGCTCACCTCCTCCTCCTGTAAATTGACTGATAACACCTCTATATACAGTAGATAACACAGGATCCACCATTCACAATAGGTGATGTCACAGCTCACCTCCTCCTCCTGTAAATTGACTGATAACACCTCTATATACAGTAGATAACACAGGATCCACCATTCACAATAGGTGATGTAACAGCTCACCGCCTCCTCCTGTAAATTGACTGATAACACCTCTATATACAGTAGATAACACAGGATCCACCATTCACAATAGGTGATGTCACAGCTCACCTCCTCCTCCTGTACAATGACTGATAGCACCTCTATATACAGTAGATAACACAGGATCCATCATTCTCAATAGGTGATGTTATACCCGAACCTTCTTCTGAAAAAAAAGAAAAAATATTGCCAAAAATGTTTTAAAAATATTATAGCTGAGCACAATCCCAGTCTATGGTTCAATGCTTTCTGGAAGAAAATTCAAGTAGCTCCTGTCCACGGATGCAGAGCAGTAGCCTGGAGTGTGGACTGGGATTGCATGGTGGATATATAGCATGCAGTACATTGTTGCAACCGTTTTATATAGCCCACAACAGTGCAAGAGAATGATCTTCTGCCTTTTAAAAGTGATGCAATAATGACATCTGCGTCATGTGAACCCCCAACGGTAAAAGATACCTGCCTTCTGTTGTTGAATCCCTCACCCTTTGGGAGGGATATAGTGGCTCTGCTGACCCCTCCTATTCTACAAAGCAAAGCTGAAAAAAGAACTGCAGGGAACGGGAATGCTAGGTATAATATAATGGCTCTGCTGATCCAGTCCTAGTCTACACAAGAAAGCTGAAAAGTTAGCTTCTGAATGCATGAGTGATTTTGTGGCTCTGTTGATCAAATCCTAGTCTACACAGCAAAGCTTAAAGTGCCCAGTAGAGGACAGAAAGTGCCACACTATTGTGTTTAATCCAGAGGACTGTGTAAAAACATAATACTATATATTTCAGGCACGGGACTATGGGATGGAGGATATGTATGATGGGTATATGGGCACGGGACTATGGGATGGAGGATATGTATGATGGGTATATGGCACGGGACTATGGGATGGAGGATATGTATGATGGGTATATGGCACGGGACTATGGGATGGCGAATATGTATGATGGGTATATGGGCATGGGACTATGGGATGGAGGATATGTATGATGGGTATATGGGCACGGGACTATGGGATGGCGAATATGTATGATGGGTATATGGGCATGGGACTATGGGATGGAGAATATGTATGACGGGTATATGGGCACAGGACTATGGGATGGAGGATATGTATGATGGGTATATGGGCATGGGACTATAGGATGGAGGATATGTATGATGGGTATATGGGCACGGCACTATGGGATGGAGGATATGTATGATGGGTATATGGGCAGTGGACTATGGGATGGGTATGATGTATGATGGGTATATGGGCATGGGACTATGGGATCGTGGATATGTATGATGGGTATATGGGCATGGGACTATGGGATGGAGGATATGTATGATGGGTATATGGGCATGGGACTATGGGATAGAGGATATGTATGACGAGTATATGGGCACGGGACTATGGGATGGAGAATATGTATGATGGGTATATGGGCATGGGACTATGGGATGGAGGATATGTATGATGGGTATATGGGCATGGGACTATGGGATAGAGGATATGTATGACGAGTATATGGGCACGGGACTATGGGATGGAGAATATGTATGATGGGTATATGGGCACGGGACTATGGGATGGAGGATGTGTGATGGGTATATGGGTACTGGACTATGGGATGGAGGATATGTATGATGGGTATATGGACACGGGCCTATGGGATCGTGGATATGTATGGTGGGTATATGGGCATGGGACTATGGGATGGAGGATATGTATGATGGGTATATGGGCACAGGCCTATGGGATCGTGGATATGTATGATGGGTATATGGGCATGGGACTATGGGATGGAGGATATGTATGATGGGTATATGGGCACGGGCCTATGGGATCGTGGATATGTATGATGGGTATATGGGCATGGGACTATGGGATGGAGGATATGTATGACGAGTATATGGGCACGGGACTATGGGATGGAGAATATGTATGATGGGTATATGGGCACGGGACTATGGGATGGAGGATGTGTGATGGGTATATGGGTACTGGACTATGGGATGGAGGATATGTGTGATGGGTATATGGGCACGGGACTATGGGATGGAGGATGTGTGATGGGTATATGGGCACGGGACTATGGGATGGCGGATATGTATATGGGCAGTGGACTATGGGATGGAGGATATGCATGACTGGTATATGGTTACGGGACTATGGGATGGAGGATATGTATGACGGGTATATGGGCATGGGACTATAGGATGGAGAATATGTGTAATGGGTATATGGGCATGGGACTATGGGATGGAGAATATGTATGATGGGTATATGGGCACGGGACTATGGGATGGAGGATAATTATAACTTGTTATAACTAACCACAGTTAGTTATATGCCCGGGCAGCGCCGGGTTCTTCAGCTAGTACTATACTGTATATTTTAGGATGCTAGTGAATGGATAAACTACCAAACAGTGAAAACATATTTCAAAACTTAGAAAATCTGCTACAAGTTAAAATGGATCTAAAACGTGCACTGGATCCGGTAAAATCCTGCAGTGCCATTTTTATCACAGCTGTGTCTGATTATGGCTCTCTCTTTAGGCTGTGTTCACACACAGCGTTTTTTTAGCGGTTTTTACTGCGGTTTTCACTATAAAACCGCTATAAAACCGCTAAAAATAAGCTTCCCATTCATTCCTATGCATTTTGCACTTTCTGTGCACATTGATGCGTTTTTTACCGCGAAAAAAACGCATCGCGGTAAAAAAAGGCAGCATGCACATTAATTTTGCGTTTTTTTCCGCGGTTTAGGCTTCTCCCATGCTTTTAGAAACCGCTGCGGTAAAAACGCATCAAAAACGCATCAAAACCGCGCAAAAAACGGGTGCTTTTATCATGATTTGTTGAGAAAAGAGCACTGATGTTTTTATACAGGGCCTAGTGACATGTAAGTCATCTGCCATTAGGGGCTGCTGGGCCGTCCTCCTGCTTCATAAGAGGAGCAGTATTTATGTCATGATCCATGCTGGATCGTGACTGATATAATGCAAAGTAACCTTTTTTTTTCCTTGAGCTGTGTGCTCGGAGTTGGGTTTGCCCCCCGGTGGCCATTAGGATTATTACACGGTAGTGTCTTTTGTTCTGTTTGCCCCCGGTGGCCAGTATGGTCATTGCACTGGTGTTTTTAGAGATAGTTTTGCCCCCGGTGGTGGTTAGTGTAATTGCACGGGAATCACTAACAGGTGTGTTTACTCAATAAAGGTGTGTCAGTTGTGCTCACTGACGTCGGTGATATTGTTGGTCTTTTCCAACCATGCTGGGTGAAGGAAGGAGCTGAGGAGAGTCCAGGACAACTCAGTCAGAGTCCAGGAGTGGCAGCTATGGTGTTAGCGAGGAGATCATGTAAAGCATGGTGGAGTGGAAGCTATGGTGTCAGTGAAGATTTCTTGCAAAGCTTGGTGGAGTGGCAGCTATGGTGTAGAGCTGCACTCAGTTGCTGGACTCTTTTGCTGGAAGCTGCACTCAGGTGCTGGAGTCCGTTGCTGGACAGCTACACTCAGGTGCTGGACTCTATGGTGTCAGCGAGGAGTTCGTGTAAGGCATGGTGGAGTGGCAGCTATGGTGTCGGTGAGGAGTTCTTGTAAGGCTTGGTGGAGTGGTGGCTGTGGTGTAGAGCTGCACTCGGTTGCTGGACTCTTGCTGGAAGCTGCACTCAGGTGCTGGACTCTGTTGCTGGAAGCTGCACTCAGGTGTTGGACAGGGTGGGAGGAAGATGCACTCAGGTGTTGGACTCTGTTGCCTGGAGAAAGTGTATCAGAGCAAAGCTAAGTGTTTCCCTGTTTGTCACTTTTCCTCATGTTGGTGTTAGTACAGCGGTGGGGCCAGTGCCTGCACCACCCAGCTCCCTAGTAAGGAATAGGTGTAGGGTGTGCTAGGGAGACAGGTATCCTGATCGGCGACAGGTGAGGAGCCTGTATAGGGAACGTTAGGAGTGTTAGGGACACTGACTCAGGGGAGTGCAGGAGGTCTCCACATCTCCCGTTCCCTATCGCAGGGCCCATCGTTGTAAATGTTTCCCTATCCCCTGTGTCTTGTTGTATTAGTTACCGGCCTGCGGGCCACGTCACACTGGACAATTACACGTGCTGTGTCCTGTTGTATTAGTTACTGGCCTGCTGGCCGTGTCACACAGGACGGGGCACGTGACAAATTAGAGGGGTCAGGGGTGACAACGCTCCGTAATTTCCTGGTCACTCTGTACAAATAGAGCTTATTTTTACTGTCTGAAAAAGACAATTGATAACTCGTAAAAATAATTGTTCTACGCAAAGATGAATAGATAATAGAGAGGCATACTGACCGCGGTCGCAGAGGTTACTTCCAAGCCTGTGTGTGCCGGTAAGGGGTCCGCCGACACCAGCAGAAACTTCAAGTGTGTTGCGACACAGAAACCCATTGGGTCCATGCTCGGCAATACATGCTGCCGTCCAAAGGCCAGCAGGTGACGTCAGCGGGCACGTGACGTGGTGCACAGGGCAGTGACGTCATGTGCTCCTGTCGCTTGCACACGGAAGTCAGCTGTGGGTTTCAGATGACAACGCCACACAGTGGGGGAGCGGAGGGAAGGTGAGTATAACGGTTTATTTTTTCTAAGCATTAAAGAACAGCAGCAGAATGGGGAAATATAACAGGATGGGGGATATTTATACCAGGATTGGAGACATATATACCAGGAAGGGTAGTATATATCAATAAGGGACCCATGATAAGGGACATATATACCAGGATGGGACCCAGGATAAGGGACATACCAGGATGGGGGATATATTCCAGTATGTGGCCCAGGATAATGGGCATATATACCAGGATCAGGGATGTATATACCAGGAAGGGGAACATATATATCAGGATAAGGGACATCTATACCAGGATTGGGGATATGTATACCAGGTAAGGTCCAGGATAAGGGACATATATACATCAGAATGGAGCCCACAATGTCCCAGGATAAGGGACATATATACCAGGAAGGTGGCTATATATACCAGAATGGGGGGAGGGGCTGTCCAAATCTGCAGCGGTGCCCATCAGACTCTAGTTATGCCACTGGATGGATGGATAGATAGATGGGTTTGGATGGGTTTGGATGGATAGATAATTATCCTCAAAGAAAGCAGCACTGTACAATACAAATGTAGCAAATGAGTGCAAGTCTCATGACACCGACCTGATTTCTGCCATATATATATACAGCAAAAATGGCCTCACTCCAAACTTCAGAAAGTGAAAAAACTGTGGTCTTTATTCACCCACTTATCTGGGACGTTTCAGCTCTTCAAAATGTGAGGTTTGGGGTCAGTCTTTGTTTTTCTGCAGCAGACATTAGAGGTAGTGACTGTCTATATATGTGGCTGAGTTCCTTTCATCAGGATAAGCGCTCATTCACACGTCTGATTGTCTCTATGTATCTATGTATTTGTCTATCTTATATCTATCCATCTGTAACAAGGGGGCTCGGGTGGTAGTTGTGGGCGAGTTCACTTAGACACAGTCAGTGAGCGCTCCGGCACCTTGCACACAAACAAATGAGTGAAGTCCCAGTCCTGTGGTACAGTCAATTACCTCCATCATACATGTACTTCAGCCGCTGTGGATGAGCACTCAGGAAAACACCACAGTCCACAGTTCTGTTCCAGTGGGAAAACTTTACTAAAACAATACAATGCTTCCTGCTCTGTCCCTGCAACTTCATGAGACGGCACAGTCTCCACAGCTCCCATCCAAGCTGGGAACTACCAAAGTGCTTCTGGGGTCAGTCCCCAACACCAGGACCCGTCCACACTGCCCGACAGTCCGTGGCAGCTTGTTTCATCCCCGACGGGGGTAACCTCTGCTCCTGGCAGTGAAGAGTGTCCTGCCCTGGGCAGACCTGCCCAGGCTGAGGCTCTGCTGCAGGAACAGGAAATTCCTTCCCTGTCAGCCTATTGGACCGGCCCCCTTTTTTTTAACTCCTTCTTTCCCTGAACTAACCATGTACATCACATTACACATAACATTACACATAAAACTTGAGGCACATTAGGTGCCACATGGGCTCAGTGTGTAGGAGAGAGGAGGCAACTGAGGTTTCCTGCCACCTCCTTACACATCCATCTCTCTATTAATCCATCTATCTCTGGCAGGACCCTAACCACTTCTATCAGACATACCTCTACGGCTCCAGGATCCTGCAAATTTAAAGTTCACATATGATCCAATGCTCATTAAAAGCATCTCTAGACTTATGGCAGAATTTCCGCCAACTAAGGAGACAGTCACCGCCTCCAAATATATACTATAGCAAAATAAAAACTAACCAACATATCATAACAAAATGAGGCAAGTGTGAACAGGTGCAAGGTGCTGTGATTGCAATATATACAAACCAAAGAATACAGCAGATATAAGCAAACACTTAAGGTATGAAATGTGAACTGCATGACTGATTTTATAAAATGAGGGCACAAATTGGCCAATTCGAGTGATCCCACCAGCCACAACAAGGTGACTTTACTCTGATGGGACATACTTTACATGCAATTGATGTATGTGTTCCTTTCTGACTTTCCCACTCTTTCCATCCCTACAGTAGATTCCTCGTGTGACGTCACTTCTGTCTGCGCAGTTTTTGCTCAGAGATTGTGGTATATTTAGTGTATTACATAGTAAGCAGTATACAGGGAGGTGCGAGCGTCGGTGCCGGAGCCGGATATATTGGGAGCGAGCCAGATATGAAAATAGAATACAGGACACAGTGTTCTCTGAAGCTTCCTGATATAGATTCAGTCCTGACAGAGAGGACCTCCGGAGCAGCACTCACCCCTCATCTATTGCACTGACAGATAAGCACAATACTTTCTTCACGGATCTTTTCAGGTCAAACTTTCCCTTCATGCAAAACAGAGATGTCAAACTCAAATACACAGAGGTGAAATTAAAAGCTCGGACAAAGTCGCCGGCTGACCCTGATATTTGTTAAAAAAATTCTATAATTGAGGACGTTTTTCCTTATCATCAAACATAACAATTCACTTTTTTCATATGGAAGCAAACTTAAAGGGGTTGTGCCACGAACAAAATATATTTTAATTAATAGATCTTAGAATAAAATATTGGAATAATATAATATGTTATGTAAGCGCAGTAAAAAGCCTACAGCCCAGTAGCCTAATATTAATATGTAATAACAAAGGATAAAAAAATTGAATCATACATATAATAAAGTATGAGGCCAGCATAAGTGCCCCCAAAGACAGTAAGGTACCCCCACAGTGAATATAATGCAGGTCTATCATATAATGGCCGCTCATAGTGCTCCATACAGTATAATGGCCCCTCATAGTTCTTCATACAGTATAATGGCCTCACATAGTCCTCTATACAGTATAATGGCCCCTCATAGTTCTTCATACAGTATAATGGCCTCACATAGTGCTCCAAACAGTATAATGGCCTCACATAGTGCTGCAAACAGTATAATGGCCCCACATAGTGCTCCATAAAGTATAATGGCCCCACATAGTCCTCTATACAGTATAATGGCCTTACATAGTCCTCTATACAGTATAATGGCCTCACATAGTCTTCCATACAGTATAATGGCCTCACATAGTCTTCCATACAGTATAATGGCCTCACATAGTCTTCCATACAATATAAAGGTCTCACATAGTCTTCCATACAGTATAATGGCCTCACATAGTCTTCCACACAGTATAATGGCCTCACATAGTCTTCCATACAGTATAATGGCCTCACATAGTCTTCCATACAGTATAATGGCCCCACATAGTCTTCCATACAGTATAATGGCCTCACATAGTCTACCATACAGTATAATGGCCTCACATAGTCTTCCATACAGTATAATGGCCTCACATAGTCTTCCATACAGTATAATGGCCTCACTTAGTCTTCCATACAGTATAATAGCCTCACATAGTCTTCCATACAATATAAAGGTCTCACATAGTCTTCCATATAGTATAATGGCCTGACATAGTCTTCCATACAATATAATGGTCTCACATAGTCTACCATACAGTATAATGGCCTCACATAGTCTTTCACACAGTATAATGGCCCGACATAGTCTTCCATACAGTATAATGGCCTCACATAGTCTTCCATACAGTATAATGGCCCCACATAGTCTTCCATACAGTATAATGGCCTCACATAGTCTACCATACAGTATAATGGCCTCACATAGTCTTACATACAGTATAATGGCCTCACTTAGTCTTACATACAGTATAATGGCCTCACATAGTCTTCCATACAGTATAATGGCCTCACATAGTCTTCCATACAATATAATGGTCTCACATAGTCTACCATACAGTATAATGGCCTCACATAGTCTTCCACACAGTATAATGGCCCGACATAGTCTTCCATACAGTATAATGGCCTCACATAGTCTTCCATACAGTATAATGGCCCCACATAGTCTTCCATACAGTATAATGGCCTCACATAGTCTACCATACAGTATAATGGCCTCACATAGTCTTCCATACAGTATAATGGCCTCACATAGTCTACCATACAGTATAATGGCCTCACATAGTCTTACATACAGTATAATGGCCTCACATAGTCTACCATACAGTATAATGGCCTCACATAGTCTTCCACACAGTATAATGGCCCGACATAGTCTTCCATACAGTATAATGGCCTCACATAGTCTTCCATACAGTATAATGGCCCCACATAGTCTTCCATACAGTATAATGGCCCCACATAGTCTTCCATACAGTATAATGGCCCCACATAGTCTTCCATACAGTATAATGGCCTCACATAGTCTTCCATACAGTATAATGGCCCCACATAGTCTTCCATACAGTATAATGGCTTCTTATAGTGCTCTATACATTATAATAGGCCTCACATTAAAAAAATAAATACTCACCTCTGCCCGTTCCCCTTCTGTTGCAATCATCTCGGTACAGCGGGCGCATTGTAATAATATCATAATGCCTACTACGCTGAAATGTCAGATGCAGAGGGGAAATGACACTGCTTCCTTAATCATTATTTTCAATTCTATCAGCATCTAGGATGTCAATATAGTTGAAAGTGCAATGCCAGGTGAAAGTATGATGTCAGGAGGGGGACTTGCCTGTTGTTGCTGGCCAAATTTACTCAACGTGCCGGCCAGAGTTTGACATACGTGATGTAAAGGAATACATTCACCATTGCAACTTGAACTAGAAAAGGGGTTGTCCTGGACTCTTGGGATGCTTGTTCATGGGGTGCATCCTTCAACAAATCGGAAGAATTTTTTTTATAGATTTACGTGTTGGAGAACATGAACAAGAGGGTTCCCTAACCTTCATCAGAGCCTCCTCACATCACTTTGAGCATGAGCAATAGGGTGCATTAGGCTTTTGTGCATGCTGCCGTGTGTTTGTTCCTGCCCCATGAATTTATGATGCACTCTTTATTTATTTATTTTACTCATTTATGTAGCGACATTAATTCCACAGCGCTTTAGACATTATTGGCACTGTCCCCGATGTGGCTCACAATCTAGAATCCCTATCAGTATGTCTTTGGAATGTGGGAGAAAACCAGAGAACCCGGAGGAAACCCACGCAAACACGGGGAGAACATACAAACTCCTTGCAGATGTTGTCCTTGGTGGGATTTGAACACAGGACCCCAGAGCTGCAAGGCTGCAGTGATAACCACTGAGCCACCGTGCCGCCCTATTCTTGATGTCTTCCACTTGTCTGCTACCTTCTCTGATTTATTATAGTTTTTGTTCCTATATCTGTAGCATCTGCTGTGTGTTTGCGGGTGTCATTTTACTTCCTGCCATGGCAAACAAAAAAGTTAATCGGACCTCCTTAATAGAGGGGTGCGGCTCCTTTAAGCTGTACTTAAGCGTTCACACTTCTCAGCTCGTCAGCATTTCAGTGTTGCTGTTGGCCGAGGGCTGCGAGACATAAATCACATTGGCAATAATAAAAGATTGTCTTTTGGTGGAAAGCCAGCAGAAGACAGACTGAGGATGTTACGAGGGAGAGAGGCAAGAGCTACAATTTCCCTCATGTCCAGAACAGGGCGATGCTACTGGTGTGTTTGTAACTTGTGTTCCACATTGATAAATTACACTTTTCTACGTGTCATCTTGCTGGGCTCAGAATAAGGACGCTGTTGATACCCTGGAAGAAAGTCTCTGGAAGTCTCCTGACCTGTGCTAGATCATTTCTCCTGATGCCCATTTGTACTGTCAAATAGGAAACCCAATGTTGGACATTTATGAAGCGTATGGAGCAATCACAAAAAAAGGGCTCTGCAATATCTCATCAGAATGAAGCGTCAGCCTCGCATCCATGGCACCACTCCATTCATTCTTTGTGGGACCCAAAATGGTACCATGAATGCGCATCCACCGCTCCGTTCTGATGAAACATTTCAGCACCTTGTTCTTGGGATCAGTTGGAGTCTCAGAAGTCAGGCCCACACTGATCCACAAGCTATCGCCTAATCTTTAGATAAGTAAGACCTTAAGACATTTAAATGTTGGATATATACCTAAGGGTACCGTTACACCTAGCGATGCACCAGCGATCCCGACTAGCGATATGACGCGGTCAGGATCGCTGGTGCATCGCTAGGTGGTCGCTAGTGAGCTGCCACACAGGCAGATCTCACCAGCGACATCGCTGGGTCGGGGATCGCTACTTACCTGTCAGACGCGGCGATCCTGCGTCCTCCCGCCCGGCTCCACGCGTCGCTCGTCGGCGCCACAGGAAGCACCGCAGGAAGTGACCGACGAGGAATGATCCAGGAGCTTCTCGCGCGATCAGCGATAACCAGCGGGGGAGCCGGTCGGAGGTAAGTATGACATGCAGCGATATCGCTAGCAATATCGCTACTACGTCACAAAATCGGTGACTTTACAGCGATATTGCTAGCGATATCGCAGTGTGTAACGGGGGCTTTAAAGACAATTCTGATGGGGTCATACCTGGAGAGGACCACCTGATGTACACCCCTGATGGGAGGCTATACAGTAGGATAAATAATTAATAGACTCCAATTGTAAAATAAAAACCCTGTACAAACATTGCACTTTTATTTTCCTGTAAACCTTTGTATTAAACTACTACTCTGTTCCATATTACAAAAGTTAGCCAATTTCCTGGATAATAAGAATCCTAGACATTGCAGCCTCTTATTCTAAGCTCTCCATAAAGCAATGGACAAAAATACAGTCGCACCAAGGGTGAAGTGATCTGGGTCTCTGGACCCTTGGGCTTTTCTCTAACATCCAAAGGGTCAATATAACCCGACCTGTTACCCAACCAATATTTGGCAACATTTATTTACAGACTTGCCATCTCAGCCTTTCATACTTTTATGGCTTAGCTACCCTTTTTCCATAACTCAGAAGTTACAGTAAGAGGCCTCAATAGATGGTTGTCAGCCAAACGATGGTTCGCCTATTGGCTATCTCTCCCAATCTCCTTCATTCACAACAGCACTCTCCTCTATTAATCAGCTGTAGCCTATAGGGAAACCTGGCAGCAAGTGTTCAGTTTCCTTACAGCACCACCTCATGCAAAACCGTACTGGGTTTACGAACCCTTAGGCTGGAGTCACACACAAGGTAGAAAAATACGGACCGTATTTTATGTCCGTAATACGCACAAATGGTCCCTAAATAGTGCTCCGTATGTCATCCGTTGTCAGGGTGTGGCCGCGTATTTTTCTCATGTAAGCATCCGTATGTAATCCGTATGTGATCCATATACCGTTTTTTTCTCGCAACCTTGCAAAATGGACATTTAACGGTTTTGAGGCCTGCACATAATTTAAATAATCAGCACCAACCCTATTTATTGCCTCAACATCAGGTGGCAGCCTCCAATCTTCCCATTTTGGTGCTGTGCTTGTGTTGGTGTCTTGCTGGTTGTTAGCAAACATGTCTGACACACTTCAGTTCACCCCAACTGACCGTGTTCTCTTCAACTGGGTTTTGTCCAGGCGCTTTGGCCAGCCATATCCAGTGATTGTGGATCTGAGGAGGAGGAGACGAATGTGAGTGCATCCGCATTTGAGACGCCTCAATAAAGGCCATTTTCACAGGCTTTATGCAGCTCTGAGGACACATCCTGACAAGTTTTTCTTATATTGTCATATGACCGTTTCTACCTTTGATGTTTTGTTGGAGGCAGTGCGCCCAGGGATCACCTTCCAGGACACCCGGATGCGCAAATGTATCTCTGCGGAGGAGCGCCTTCTCCTTACGTTATGGTATGTATTTCTCAGCTACAGAATGTATGTAGATGATTATTTTCAAAAATAATTCTCTTACTCAGTAACCCCTTTTTGGCCAAGAAACATTAGGTATTGGTACCAAATATATGCTCTCAAACTTAGAACACTTTAATGTGTTATTCACATTACATAGCCGTGGGACATGGGTATATGTATTGTTTACCTAGCTTCTTACTTACACACTGTTCTGGTGATCTATATGTAATGTGTGCATCCTTGAGCATGTATTTTAATGTATATATTTTCTACATTTGTTTAATTGTAGGTTCCTCTCAACTGGCCTTTCTTATGCAGCACTCCATCTGGAGGTTTTGATTGGGCGATCGACAATATCCGGCATCGTTCGTGCTACATGTTCGGAAATCTGGTCCAGAGTTCATCATCTGGTCATGCCAGAGCCCAAGATGGGAGACTAGTTGAGGATTGCCAGGGGATTTGAGTTGCACTGCCAATTCCCCAATTGTATTGGATCCCTGGATGGGAAGCACATCCGTGTGCGTAAGCCGCCGAACTCAGGGTCCCAATTCTATAATTATAAACAATATTTTTCTGTAGTTTTGTTGGCTCTAGTTGACAGCAGCCACAGGTTTATAATTGTAGACATTGGGGCTTATGGAAGAACTGGAGACTCTAGAGTCTTCAATTCTTCCATTATGGGTCGGCAGCTGCGCAATAACCTGTTGGTCCTACCACCACCACGTCAGCTGCCAGGCTCAAATCAAGAAGCGGTGCCTTATGTCCTAGTGGGGGATGAAGCCTTCCAATTGACCAGGCATGTCATGAGGCCATACCCGCGCAGAAACCTTGACCACCGGCGCAGGATTTTTAATGTGTGCCTTTCACGTGCCCGAAGACTGGTGGAGTGCGCCTTCGGCATTCTTTGTGCCAAATGGCGTGTCCTCCAGTCTGCCATTCAGCTGAGTGAAGCCAACGTCAATGAGTTCATCAAAGCTTGTGTGGTCCTCGATATCTTCACTAGACTGCATGATTGCTCCTCATCTGATGTGACTGAAGGTGTAGTGGACAATGGGGCTAGGCCTAGGCCACATGTGCTCCCTTTACGGCGTCCTCTCTCAGGACTCAAAGTACGTGATGTGTTCACCCAGTATTTTGTTTCACCTCATGGTTCTACTACCTGGCAAGATCAGGCTGTATCTGTGATGTTCTTATGTGTGTGTATATAATTTTTTTGGTTTGGTCTTCTCTGATTTGTGTTGTCTGTTTATATGTAATAAAGTTGACTTACTTATTCGAATGCCTAAAATAATTCAGGAAGAAGGCCAAAGATGCATTTTCAAATGTTTTAAAAATGCAAAAAATAGTTTACAATACGGTGTACCATATTTTTGTCATATGGCAGATATTGCCCAGGCCGTTTAGCCTTTTCTGTATATAACATTGTCATATTTTGACACACGAAGAGGTAACAAGAAATTATAAATACCAACAAAAAAAATTTAAAAACAATTAGCTATTTTATAACTGCTGGTAGCTTGGCGGAGGTGATGGCAGGAGGCCTTCATCTCTTTGTTGGGGGTTGGGGTGCCCAGCTTGACCATCACCCTGTTGGGGTGGATGATCTTGGCCCTGTGGGAAGATGTGGCCATGTTCCTGCAGCTGCGCACCAAAGAGACCATAAGGATACTGTCGATTATAATCCTGTGGCTGATTGTAGCTACGTCCATCATACCCCCCAATATGACCATGTCGTCCAAACCCAGGTTGGAGCCAGCCTCCAACAACAGGTCTGTACAAGTGGCCATATTGGGCAGGTTAGTTATAGGCTGCCATTTGGCCCCGTTGTTGCCATGGTTGGTTTGGGGGGGGGAATGGGTGGAGGTGTAGGCACACGTGCAGGCGGACACTCAGATCCTAATTGAGAATGCACAGCTGGTTGTCGGACAAGGCGGAGACGGTTACGGGTTGAGAGCTGCCACCTCTCAAGGTAATCAACTCAGGATCTGAATGGATCCGCGCACACGTAGCCTCACCTCACGGGGTAGGGGACGGAGGTACCGGGCCAGACTTCGGGAATATGCCTCTTCACCCTCATCCTGGGCAGCCCTGGACACGTAATTTAGGACACCTGTATCTACATGCCTCCGGGTATCAGAGGCAGTGTTGTCCCTTCTCTGTCTCCCATGGCGGCCTACGGCTGCAGGCTTGGGGGACCCCTCAACACGGCCAGTAGGGCTGCTGTTGTTGCCAGGGTCTTCTAAGTTGCTGGCTGCTGCTGGCTCTGCTGGGCCTGATGCTGGTGGAGCTTGGGGGTTGCAAAAGCTCTGGTCAGAAGATGGGCCAGCCACCTCTTCACATCCCCCGTCCGGGTCTATAATGGGCTCAGTATCCGACCCTGTCTCCCTCTCTGTGAGGTTGGACTGAGTTCTGTTAGGAAATGTACAAAAAAACAAATGTAGCTCTGACCCTAAAAAGCATATGTGTCATGTGGTGTGATGTCTGTACTTACGGTCTGAGATCCATACTGGCTGCCAAAAATGCCAAGCGGTCAAAATAGATGTATTTCCGCTTGGTCGGTGCTGCTGCCCCACTCCTGGCCCTCTGCTGTCTTTCCCGCCGGTACTGGTCGCGGATGCTGCGCCAGCGTCTCATCACATCCTCAACTGCAATGTGAATTGAAAAGGGACTGTAACCTTTGGGAATTGTGCCAAGCAATATTCCTAACATTTCACATAGTCACGTGGCCTAGTAGGAGGTGGTTTTTATCTAAATTTTTCTTTAGCAAACAGGGATACCTACATACACAGTCTAGGATTGTAGGGGCTACATTTAAAAAAGCTCAGTTCTGGCCTTTAAGCTGATTGGTAAAAATGGCAATTACTTACGAATTTGTTGTTGTTCCTCACGTGGCCGTTGGGCATAGTCTGGGAACATGTGCACACAGATGCGCCTCCATGCCGCCTCTTTGCGGCCCCGGTCAGAATAATGGGCATCCCGTTGGTCCCAAAGTTCGGGCCTTCCCTGGACCAATACAATTAGGAGCTCCACATTAATGTGGCTAGACATGATGCTGCAGGACTCCGTAGAGGCGTACTTCCTGGATGTCTGGAGCGCTTTTTGAGCTAATTTGCATGTCTAAGCTTCCTGATGATGGATTGGCCCATTTCCTGTGACCAGCAAAAGTCTTGCGTATTTCTCGCAAGTCACACGGGTGGTCCGTGTGTAATGCGTTTTTTTGCGCACCCATAGACTTGCATTGGCGTACTACGGTCGTAATACGCTGACAATCGCAGCATGCTGCGATTGGCATGGACCGTAGAAAATACGCGAGAAAAATACAGCTGATGGGAGCTACCCATAGAGAATCATTGGTCCGTGTGCAGTGCGTTTTTTTAACACCTCTCACTCGTCCGTATTCCTCTATAGTGTGACGCCGGCCTTAAGGTTAAAAGAATTGGCATAAGACTGCACATGTGCACAATAATGTTGTTTTGACATTGTTGTGCTTTATGTTCATTTTTGGAGGCACTTTTGTTGTGTGTTTAGAGTCGGATTTTGGACCGCGTGCACATAACCTTGGAATATGCTCACTGGTGGTTTTTCAGAGAAAACAAAAGACTGGAACAACCAAACGTTGCAAAATTTTGACTGTGTCGTTTAACACATAATAAAAGTGGGTTTCCCAAACTGGACAACCCTTCTAAATTAATACTCTGGCTTTCACTAGGACATGTTCATCTCTTCCCATAATTGGTTGTGTTTGTCGAAGAAAAGCGGGAAAAGTAGTGGGAAAGTTACATCACCGTAGACATACTGGACGTGAGGCAACTCCGTCTTTTTTTGCCAAGACATTAGCTAAATCTTTTGGGTAGATCTCAGACGTATTGTAGATGCTCGTTTTCTGCCAAAAGAAAACATGCCAGCAGTTTATCTTCACGTTAGCAGCGTTCCGGCACAATTATAAGCGCGGAGGCTGAGAAATGATCACGTTTCCCTATAGTTCTCAGCAAGAGTAATTGAATACTGAATACGGCACTAAACGCTGGACCCTGACACTTTGTTAACACTCTGACTATCGTCTAACAGCAGGGCAATTATTTGCTGAGTGGGATTTTTATAAATCCCTTGGCAGTGCTATGCCCTGATAATTATGATGAAGTGCAATGGTCAGTGTTGATTCAGCAGTCCCCGGTCTCACAAATATTTCATTCATGGCTCTCCTTCATGCCTTTACTTTTATGGTGATCACTCTACCTAGTTGCACTTTAAACCGTTGGATAAATGGAAGAAATCTTTTATGCTATCTATCAGTGAGGCTGCCAAGAAGAAGTAAATTATATCCGAAAAATAAGATGCCACCATAAGAAAAACATGTTCGGCTAAGCCGTTACACTTACAAAGTTATGTGCTAGAAGGGAGTTACGAGTCCCACCGGTGAGGTAGATCCTTGCACTACAATGGCTTTGGCATTGGATGATCTTAGATCCACAGTGTAAGGAATCTTTACCTTAGAAGTTTCCCACTTTGATTCCCAGTGTGTGCACCCCGGAGTAGTCACCCGGTTAGCTGCCGGTACACTGGAACGAATTTTGAAGCAAAATTGGCTATGAAGGTCAATATTAAAGAAACAAAGCACAGTTTATCAAACCAGGGGAAAAGTAACCAGAAGTCAAACCAAGGAATACTCAGGAAATTGCACTAGAACCACGGGAAAGACCCAGAGGGTGCAGGATAAGGGCATAAATCCAAGAGTGAATTTGAGGTCTGCAGTGGGGAATAAAAGCAGGGTACTAAATGCCTATTTTACAGGAAATGGTCTATGACCAGGTCACCATGAACGTGATGGAACTACGAGGGACAATCAGTATTCATATGACACATTAGGCTAGGATCTACGCTATGAGCTTAAAGAGGTTGTCCACTACTTTAGCATTGATGACCTATCCTTAGGACAGGTCATCAATGTCTCACCATTGCGGATGCGACACCTGGCACCACTACTGATCATTTTGTTCTCGGTGTCGGAAGTGTCAGTTACAAAGTTACTCCATCTTCTAGTAATGGCCACGGCTGGGTACCACACATTCACCCTATAGTCAAATGAATAGGAGGCGGATGTGCAGTAATTGACCGTGGCTACTATGAGTAGTCGGAGCAGCTCCTTAGTTGAGCACTTCTGGGAGATGTCGCACCCCGACTTAACAGACATTGACGACCTACCTAAGGATAAGTCATGAATGTCAAAGTAGTGGACAACCTCTTTAAGCGAAGAGGTTCTTCAAAAATGTCTCCTGTTCTGAATTACCCAGCGTGACCATAAAAGTGACTGCCATGTTTTGCCACTTTTCTCCTGCAGTGGCCTCTGCAAGAGAAATGAGCATCTTAGTCAACTTCTGGACTTGCATTAATCAGCTCATGGCCAGCAGACCCTCATTTAGTCATTATTTGTTCACATGGGTTGGTCTCTACTAAATGCTGCTGAAATGTAATAAAATAGGGGAACCTCCATAAGCCACGTGTTGTAGGACACTTCTCTGATCAAGACTAGATTTTTCTGTGAATGACTTTCAGTTCTTTTATATGCTGTGTGTTTTGGTCACTTCTTTGAGATGATGATCACCCCTCTTGACTGTTCACTGCAGTTTTGGACTATAAAAACTTAAACAACTTAATACTCCCATCTACATTTCTATTCTGCGCCACTTTTGTGTTTCCAATGAGAAAGACCACATGTAAACTCTCAGGGAGCTCCGTGTGGGGTAGCATGGCCACATAAAAGGTCTTCCATGGACAGGCTTTGCGCTAGCCACTCCGTCTAGTAGATCCCAGGGGTTGCTCTGGCCTTCACCCTTTAAACACTATACAGAGATTTGGAATTACACAGGGACCCCTGGGTTTTATCCATTGAGTGGCTGCTGGCTGGTGGAGCCAGCTTGCAGAAGATGGTCATAAAGCCAAGTCAATACCAGGAGGTCAAGAAAAAATCGTCATTCAGCAGAGTAGTCAAAGCAGGGGCTGAGGTCAGAAACAGGAATCTGACTAGCTGTGGCAGAGAAAAAGGAGTTAGCCAGGGTAAGATAACTTATAACTGGCAACTAAAGGTAGGAAGCCAGGTATTTAAATAGCATGAGCCCTACCCAAGGCTCACAGAAGGGAGTTAATTAAAGGACAGAGTTCAAGAGCTAATCTTCAATCCTCATGCCTGGACAGCACCACTAGTCTCAGTGTCCTGAGGAAAAAAGTATCACAAGTAGAGTATAATACGGGGGGTCTTGCTCACCTTGTGTTGTTGCAAGAAGAGGTTGGACAACCTTGTAATGCATAGATCCACACCACGGAATAAGTAATCATTTTATCCTCATTGATTCCCCGCATCCTTGTGTGGGACGTTGTGAGCAGCGCAGAAAAAGCCGCCGTTCTCCGTCCACTATTATGAATGAGATGGGATCCACTTGAGATCAAAACTTCTCCAAAACACCACCGTTCTATACCACACCTGATCTAGGCCAGAATATTTTCTAGGGGATTTTATCCTCTTGTATGCTAAGTTTTTTGGCTCTGTTAAGGCAAAGAGTAAGACCAGCAACCAAATAACCATGGAGAAGACCCTGATGGACCTATCTAGGTTTGCACAAGATCAATCTTCCTACAGAGCGTTCATCCATCAAGTCAACATGGCTCGAGACCGAGTCATTCAGAGGACCAATCTTCTAGTAGACTAGAAATCTATCGTGTACGGCCACCCGAAAGAAGTTCCACTTGTACCCAGAAGAGAGAGCTGTTATGGGGGCAGTAAATAAGTAGTGTGCTAAAAAATAAATATAATGTTAGAACACATTCCTGTTCCTGCCTGCAGATTTTTACTGAAAAAATTGAAGACATAGAGGAAAGGAAAGCAAGGGGGGGGGGGGGTAGGAGGCGGTGAAGCTGCAGTATCTTTTATGAATTCTGTAGGTAACCCTCTCTGCTGTGAGAGGGGAAAGGAGCAACCAGAAAATTAAAATGAAAAGTAAAATATCCAAAATGTCCAAATTAAAACAATGTTTCTGCCTGCAATACTTTGAATATCACTTTGCATAAATCTATAGCTGCCTTAGGAGGCGAAGATATTTTTTTTTTTAACGACAGTTACTTTTTTTTGGGTTTTTAGAGCAAAACCGATCTTGGCAGCACTTGAGACTTGCCTGAAATTAACATCAATTGATAAATTAAAAAAAAAAAAAAATGACAAGGAAGCTTTATAGCATTCTCGGCATTGCCGTCTGAGGGGTCATCATTCCTTTTACGTCTTATTTCTTTATTCATGTGCTTAATTATTTAAAAAAAAAAAGAAAAAAAAATGGCGGAAGGAAAAGACAAAGAAGATAGATAGCCCGAAATGTAAAGTTATTGAAAATATTAATGTATGGTTAAGGACGACTGGATAACAAATGATACGTTTACCAGTACGCTCGACCTGGCGCAATTAATACCACTGGTCATGCATGGCTTTACGTGATGGAAAATGTAGAGGAAAGGGATTCGGGAAAAAGACGGAAATATATATATATATATCTCTAATGTGTAGCTCATTTTCTGACATGTCAGAATCATGGCCTTTAAAAAAAGCAGTACTTTCACAGCTCATTTACCATATTCACTATAGGGCCAGCAGTCAGCAGCAGGCCCCGGCGCGGGAAGGTCAGCGAGAAGCTATTAGCAGGCGCTCCCTCCTGAGATTTCCTGCTACTTATTGAGCTGGAGGTTAGCATGCCAGTACGCGGCCCAATAACTGGGCTGGAGGTTTTTTAACAGTTAGCCAAGATTTCCCCATAGTGTTTGTCACTTCAGAAAATTGCAGGAGAGAATGAAGTCCCAGACAGCCCATCTCACTAGCAGGCCTCATAAGTTGTTTTAAAAGAAGAAGGATGTGTCGGGCCTGAAAAATATACCGCGATCCCACAGGATTACTGTCAAAGGGAAATAATAGAGATGACAGATGCAGGGAAGTTCTCCGAGTACTTTCCCCAAAAAAAAAAAAAAAATTGCAAATATTAATGTAGTAGGTGCAAATTTTGGGAATTTACAAACTAGAATAAAAAATAAAATTTATTTAATTTAAATCCTTTTTTTCCCCCACAATTTTGGAATTGATCAATTTTAAAAGGGGGGGGGGGGGGGCTGTATAGAATCCGGAAAATATTTCTTCCAAAAACAGCTCAGACCCACTTAAACGGAAAGTGTCATGTGAAAGCGGTCAGGTTTATTTGTTAAATTTATTTTAAAATAAAAATTAATTTTTTGTTTTTCATTTTTCATCTTACTGTATTAAAAAAAAATTGACATTTTCAGACTGACTTACCGTAACTTAAGACTCTTACTTCCTGTTGGTGACGTGGACATTTTCAGCAGCTAACTTAGATCCTGTCATTTGTATATAAGCGTCATCTGATTTAATTTAGAGAAAGCTCATTGTGAAGGAAGGGAGAGGAGGTGAGCTGAGACATCACATATTGCAAATGGTGGATCCTGTGTCGCCTGCTCTATATAGAGCCGTTGTCGGTTATTGTACAGGAGGAGGAGGAGGTGAGCTGTGACATCTCAAGGTCATATGGGAGCATATACAAGGATGGGGGAGTGTATACCAGGATTGGGGACATATACATGTATTGGGGGAGCATATACAAGGATGGGGGAGCAAATACCAGGATCGGGGGAGCAAATACCAGGATGGGAGTGTATATACCAGGATGAGGGACATATACCAGGATGAACTGCATATACCAGGTTTGGGGCATACACATGGATTGGGGGAGCATATACAAGGATGGGAGAGCAAATACCAGGGTCAGGTGAGCATATACCAGTATGGGGGTGCATATACCAGGATGAAGGGCATATACATGGATTGGAGAAGCATATACAAGGATGGGGGGCATATACCCAGATGGTGGGAGCATATCCTGTGGTGGGGGATCATATACCAGGTTGAAGGACATATAAAAAGATGGGGGGAGCGTATGCCATGATGGGGGCATATACATGGATTGGAGCATATACAAGGATGGGGGTGCATATACTAGGATTGGGGAATATATACCAGGATCAAGGACATATACCATAATGGGGGAGCATATACCAGGATGAAGGGCATATACCAGGTTGGGGAAGCATATTCAAGAATGAGGGAGCATATACAAGGGAGGGGGAGCATATGCAAGGATAGGGGCATATGCCAGGATGTGGGGCATATACATTGACTGGGGGAGCATATACAAGGATGAAGGGTATATACCAGGATAGGAGAGCATATACAAGAATGGCTCAGCATACACATGGATGGTGGAGCATGTGTTTGTATGGGGGAGCCTATGCAAATACGTGGGGTATATGCATGAATTGGGGGAACATATACATGGACTGGTGTCATATACATATATTGGGAAAGCATATACTAAAATGGGGGAGCATATACATGAATTGGGGCATATACATGGATTGGAGATCTTATATGAGGATGGGGGTGCAAATACCAGGATATGTTGCATATACCAGGATGGGGTGCATGTATCTGGATGGGGGATGCATATACCAGAATGAGGGTGAACAAACACCACAATGGGAGGGAACATATACCAGGATGGGGAGGGAGCATAAACCAGGATGGGGGGGAGAGCATATACTGGGATGAGGGTGCATGTACCAGGATGTAAGTGCATATACCAGGATGGAAGGGAGAGCATATACCAGGATGTGGGTTCATATACCAGGACGTGGGTGCAGATACCTGGATGAGGGTGTATATACCAGGATGTGGGTTCATATACCAGGATGTGGGTGCATATACCTGGATGAGGGTGCATATACCTGGATGAGGGTGCATGTACCATGGTGAAAATGCATATACCAGGATGTGGGTTCATATACCAGGATGTGGGTGCATATACCTGGATGAGGGTGCATATACCTGGATGAGGGTGCATGTACCATGATGTAAGTGCATATACCAGGATGTGGGTTCATATACCAGGATCAGAAGCATATTCCTTTCTATCTGCAGTCTGGTAGCTCCTGTTTTGCCTGCTCTCAGCATGAGTTGTTTTTTCTAAACTAAAACCTCAGTTTTCAGGTTAAATTGTCGTGTTGGGTTTTGGGTTGCAGCTATGGCACTCGATCTCTAAAAGGTTCGTCATCACTGGTATATTCAGTCTGCTGTGTATGTTGTGATTGGCCCTGAATATGGAGGATTCAGAGGTAGGTTGTCTAATCTCAGGTTAGAGTCTGGGACTTTTATGTTCATTTGCACCAATAGACTGGAATATGACATTTTTTGGAATTTGTTATGCTGCTTTGAGGTCTAAGGGTAACGTTTCTCCTTGTGGAGGTTGGCATTCCGGCTCTGACATGCCAAGATAAGGAGGCTTACTCGCTGTGCAGTGCTCTTCTGGGAAATGTAATATGTAAATTGCCTCTTCACAGAGGAAGAGGACTTGAACTCTATAACGCCACCTTTGCACTGACGAGGGCCAATAGCCTGAAACACCGTGTTTTCAAATTGAGATTCTGATTTGGCTTTTATCCTATGTCATATTGCAACACTCGTTAAAGGGTTGATAGTGACTTGTAGGATCGCTAATACCAACAGGTGACGCTATAGAGTTCAAGTCCTCTCCGTCTCTGAAGAGGCAATTTGCATATTATGCTGTTTTGAAAATGTTTTACTTTTTCTCTCTTAATAAGCTTTAAGCACAATCCTTTGATCAATATTACTTAATTCATGTTCACAAAAATTCTTTTGAATATCTTCATAATATTAACATTGATGAATCGTATTAGTTCAGATTTTTAACTACTTTTATGTTTCCTTTAAGATTGCCGGAGTGTTCAATTCACCGTATAGACAGTATCTGGATGAAATGGAGTTCCGGCTAAAAAGAGCGAGACCTCTGAGCCATCGAGAAAAGCCAAAGAAAGACAATGATGGTGGCTTTGTTGATTGGACTGATTGTAGACACCCCTATTCATTCCCAGCGACCCAACCTCTTCCACCAATTGGCAGAAAGAAGCCACAGGTATGCGATAAGTACTGTATATGATAATACATGTAGAATACTTTTGTTAGCTCCTTATCTAGGGCTATCTTTAGGTCAAAATTGACTTTATAGTTTTAGAAGTTGACTCTGCAAGACAACCCTTGTCAGTATGCCCATACAAGCAATGTGTAGGTCATTTAGTGGGATTTCCTGATTGGCACCCCCTCTTACTGTTTGCCTAACATCAAGTGTAGTATCTGTTCTCATCAGTGGGTTTAGCCTGGCCTACTGATGTGGGGCACAAACTCTAATGCCCAATGACTGGAAGGTTCATAGTGTCACGAAGTGACTTGCCCTGCATGACGCAACCCGCTGATCGGTCGGTAACTAAAACAACAAGACTATCAAGGGGACACCGGTGACACAATTACAACGGTGGGCCCTATAATAGGGAACGGGGGACGTGGACACCTCCTGCACTCCCCCAAGGCTGTGTCCCTGAACACTCCTCACGTTCCCTATACAGGTTCTTTCAAACTGTCGCCGACCAGGATATCTCAGTCCCTCACTAGACCTGCACCTATCCCTTACTAGGGAACTGGCTGGTGCGGACACTGGCCCCACCGCTGTACTAATAAACACCAAGGAAAATAACAAACAGGGAAAAACAAACACTTCGCTTTCTCTGCTGCCAATGCTCCTGAGGCAGCAGAGTACAGCATACATACACAGCTTCCAGCTGAAACACCAAGGCTCTCAGATGAGCTGCAATAGCACTGCTCCAAATAGCTCCTCACTCCCCCAGGGTTGGTTAGGGAATGACCAGTATCACCAACAGTGATCCAGAGCACCTGACAACCTTTTATAGGAAGGAGGGGGGTGGTAACACCTGCTGGCTAATTTAAACGTGTAGTAACCCCAGCGGCCACCAGGGACAAAAACCCATTAGCAGAGCAACTTAGGTTGTAGTAACACCGGCGGCCACCGGGGGCAAAAACTAACATTAAGCCAGAGGCTTGAAAGAAAAAGATAGGTTATATATGAGCCCGGATCTGCCACAGATCCAAAAATGGATCGTGACACATAGTATATGCCTGATGCCTTATATAGTCATCAGGACAGTAGACCTTGACCTCCAAGACCATAGCTATAGACTGAGTTGTTTCGGAGCCCAAGGTGAAGACATACCCAAGGTGATGTTCCTGGGTTGCCTGAACTCGCTGAGTGACACAGTTGGTGAGAATGGGTACAATGTGTGACACATATGCAATGCGGTCCAGTCCAGCTATTCAAATGAAGAGCCACAGATACCAGCAGGTAGGAGGAGGTTGTTTTTCAGCGGCCACAGATTAATGACATGGCCGATGGACCAGGTCCTGCAAACTGTTTTGGACCAACACTGCTGACATTACATTTATGTACACATCATTTCTATTCTTTTAAGCACATAATCTCATTCTCACCCATCAGAGCACGATGGAGAGTTTTTCAATTTCCCGGCTGAAATTCAGATTATATGGGGCCTTAACTTTTTGGATTGGGCTGCGATAGACTGCACCCTTGTCCATTTTTTATTATGTGGCATTGTTCATAAAGAATCCTTGTTGAGAAAAGTTGATTCTAGGATCTAGTCCAGGGTTTACGGGCCTATTAACAGCAGCTTGGTTAGTTCAGGAGAGGGGGAGCGTGTTGAGACCGGAGAAAGGTAAAGCTGCTGTTTAGTCTGCTCTGCAAAGAGAGGTGTGGTACAGGCAAACAGAGAGAATTTTGTTTGGTGAACACGTTTAATACAAGTGTAAACTGCTGCTGGGAATACCGAGATTGGTGAAGCTGCTACATTTATGTTGTTTCATTCTACCTGAAGAAAAGGACTGTTTATGTTTTCCATTGATACTGAAGGAAGGATGTTTTTGTTTTGGAGCTGGAAAGTTTATGGTGGACAATAACTACATGCTGTTTTGATATAAAACCCTGTGCTACGTGTATCCAAGTGGCTACCCGAGAGCGTGAAACCCTGAAAATAGATATAGGGTAGTTCTGTATTTGCCTCCTTCTCAAAGCTCCTGTTTAGCTCAACCTGGCCCTATTTAAAAAAGTAATTGGCATGAATCAACCAATTAACCAAATTGACAATTAGGTTTAATTTCACTAGCCATGATTACTGCCAGACCTATTGAATCTAAATCTACCTGGCAATTTTAAACAAGTAGAAAATCTCATAAGGCCGTACATGTTGTCATTGTCTTGATAGTTTGAAATACCTGTGCCAAAGAGAGTTATTGAAAATCTACCAAATCTGAGAAAAATTACAAAACTATTGGTAAGGTTCTGGGACTGCAGCGAATTACAGTGACAGCCAGTAACCACAAATGGATAAAGCTTGGTACTTTGATGAACTTTCCCAAACGTGGTTGGTCTACCAAATTTTACCGAGAGCAAATCAACGACTAATATAGGAGAAAGAAAGAGCACATACATCTAAATATATACAATTTCTCAATAAGATAAACTTAGTGCAAAAATCTTATCCATTGAAGATTTGTAAGGTAAAAACCACTGATGACCAAAAAAGAACATAGATTCATCTTGAATTTGCAAAAAAAGAAAAAACCCATTAAGATTAACCCGAAGACTTTTTGGATAATATTCTGTGGACTGTTGAGTCATAAGTGCAACAAGACGTGTGCCCCTTTATATCTGGAGTAAAGCTAAAACTGCATTCTTTCATTAGTACATTATATCAATAATTAAATACGATTATGGTAGCGTGATGGTGTGGGGTTGCTTTGCTTCTCCAGGTCTGGATGGAACCATTGAATCTGCTATGGAAAATCCAGAAGGATTTGTCCACCCATCACATTGTTGCCCAAAGTTCGAATTCAGTTTGGTTCATGCTGAAGAACAATGATCACAATATTAGGGCTCACCTTCTGAGGTGGATTCACAAAGGCAGGCTTGGACTGGCCCATGGGAGAACAGGAGAATTCTCCGGTGGACCATCACCCTCTTAGATGAGCAGTACTTTGCAAAATATACTTGAATCACTGTGTACAGACAAAGGCGGCATCTTATTCATTTATAAGTCTACCCAGCACCATTGTTATATAACTTTGTGATTGATTATAATGTCACATTTACATGTAGCTGTAAAGTGAGGCCCTGAAATTGGTTACTGGTGGGCCCTTGGCACCCGTGTCCGACACTGCACAAAGCGGCAGGTCATGGTGAACACACGGACCAAGAGCGTTGTCATAGCAGGCTGGAAGGACCATGGAACAGCGGAGTCCCGGAAAACAGTGCACCAAAATACAATTAGGGCAGATGAGGAGAGCGGATGAAGAAAAAAATGGCAGGTTTTAAGCAGAGCTTAGATGTAGGTTGTAAAAATTACTTTAGTATGCAATTGTGATTGCATCGTGATGTGATCAGTCGCTGAATAAAAGTCTGTGATGCTATAGCAAACGATGGGTAAATTACGAGGTCTGAAAGCAGCAGATGTAAGTTCCTCACACAAGACTGTGACATAATGTTAATAGTTACTAAATATAGTTCGTAATGCTTACAGCAAATAATGGTTAACCCACAGAATCAGGATAAGCAAATTGTAGAATCCACAGCAGTTTGGAGCATAATGAGAACTCATTCTAATAACAGTTTATAATAACGATTATAGCAAACAATGGGTTAACCATAAACAGTTTGTATTGAAGATGCAGCCAAAGGAGATGGATGGTGGCTAGTCCAGGCCACATGACAAAGGAAAACTGCACTACACTGTCTGAATATTAAGACACCTCAGTGTGTCTAAGCGGACTGTAAAAGGCCTTAGATGATGATGTCATTGAGGTACACGAGGCAACTTGTAAAACCTGACATGGAGCACAGCAAAGGACGTCATCCATAGGAGCAGGGTGCCGAGCCCGGCCTAGAAACTGAGACAGATGTGTAACCAAAAATGGGTAAGGGGTGAATACTTTTTCACTGTACTGCATATAGGGTACATTCATTGATACCCTGTCCCATTTTCAATAAGCCAAACTTTGTTTAGATCAGTCCTGTGTGCCCTGAAGTGCATCCTTGGCATCTGTCATGTGGTTCTTCTGATCTCTAATTCATGTACCAGTTAGGCTAGATTCATATTTTCGGATGGACGAGCTGCAGAAGGCTGCTGACTTCCTCCGTGAAGCTCCCCCCACTGCCGCACTTCCTTCGGTCAGCTCCGCCTACGTCTGCATGCGACCTTTGTACCTACCTTTAACATTGTGTACGCAGGTCGTGTGGATGATTGCGGATGCCTCCGCGTGCATTGTTTTGACGATGCGGCCACTGCATCAAATTGCAACATGTTGCGTTCGACGCGGCTCGCTGCGTCGTCAAAACGCCACAAGCTGATGCATCCAAATACATCCGCACGACCTGCGTACCCAATGTTAAAGATAGGGAACGCAGGCCGCATGCAGACGTAGGCGGAGCTGACCGGAGGAGGTGCAGCAGTGGGCGGAGCTTCACTTAGGCAGTCCGCTGCCCTCCGCAGATCGGCCATCTGCAAATGTGAACCTAGCCTTAGAACAGAATATATCTGTGCCTGTATTTAGTGCACCGTGTTTAGAGACTACTTCTGTTAGTTACAATTCTATCAGAAAATTGCAATATGACTTTTTCATGCTTTTCTTGGTTTTGGTGCTTGCTAAGCTTTGGAATTTGGCTCATCGTAGGTATTACCTATTATTACTATACATCCACCCCCATCATTGACAGAACCACTTAAATATCAAATTACCGTACATTTTACGAGACTGAAAAAAAAAATTCTCCATTAAAGACCATGAAATATAACAACCTTCCTGTCCATCTGCTGGAAGTGCTGGATGATACTTATTTGCCATTTGTGTTATTTACGGTCTATAACTTTTATGGTAACTGGTTCCTATTATTGGTTTCTATTAATGTAAAACATAAGTGAGCAGAAATGAGGCGTGAATCGTCCCTCTTTTCTTTGTCTTTACTTTTAGTCCAGCTGTGCCTGGTTACCGAGAAGCAATCAGGATATGCAGAAGTCAAGACAAGCTTCCCGGCTTTGTTTGTGAAAATCCATAATAAATTCCAACAGATCTGTCCTAGATGGAGAACAATAATTGGCCCTGAAGCGTTTCCAGAATTTTAAGAGCATATATTGTTATATTTGGTCGTTTGGTCACAGTCGTATTGAGCCCCTGCCCCAGTTTGGCTTTAAATATGTTAAACATGTTCACCATGCCCAATTATCTGGCTGGGTCTGCCCTATGCCCAATGTTGATGCCAGCTAGAGACTCTGCCATTTTCACCATTAAAAATGCCATAACAGTACCAAAGCTAATGCGAACAGAACTTTACATTTACATTACATTTCCAAAGACAATATTTGATAAAATTTGAATAAATCAGGTCTACATGTTAAGGACCCTTCAATGATTGCCTCTCCTGCTCTGGAGGACTCACCAATGTGTAATACCCTATCTGTCCTGTGGAGGCTCTGCAGATAAATAAAACACTTGCCAGTAGGTTTCTTCTCACTTTATAGCTGATTATCTGTGATCAATGGATCTTTTTTTAACAAAAAAAGAATTGTTCAAAGTTTACAGATCCTTTAAGATATTAATTTTATTGTATTTTTTTTCTTTTTTTGCGTTAAAAAGTAATTGCAGTAATTCTAATATATAAATAGAGATACACTTAACCAACACTAATATAATTTCAACATTTGCATGTATAACATTATGGAAAAACCAATTCAACAAAATAGTAGTAAGGAAAACTGGGAAAAGGAAGAGGGCACAATAGTGTTTTAAATGTTAAAACAATATAGAAACCAACATGGATCTTCTCACCTGGTGGCATGTATCAGCTTCTGTAGGACTCGAGTCCAAAGGACTTAGAGAAAGAACATATCCGGGTGACGTGTCACTGGATGCGCTGCTGATAATTATTTATATCCAACAAATATTTTCCTTGAAAACTTTATTTTAGCAAGTTTACAAAGTCAACGCGTTTCGAGGTCAACGCAGGACCTCGTCATCAGGACAATCCACTAGGCATCAAGTGACACTTCACCCGGATATGTTAATACAACAAGATACACAGTTTCCCTATTTTGAGTTTTTCATCTACAGTTTTTCTAAGACATTTTGACCGGATGTTCTTGACATAAGCTGGGCTGTGCCATAAAAGCGATTCCATTTTAATCTTACTTTCTTACAGGGTCCATTCCGTGACCCAGAAGAAGTACTCAGACAGCGTTATAAGCCTTTGGAGCCAACCCTAAGGGTAGCAACATCATTCAGTTCTCTGGAAGAGGCCCGAGAAGAACTGAAGAGACAAGAATGGATGAAGGGTTTCCAGGAAGATAGGTAATTAAAGGATATTTCTATGTTCATTTTATACTAAATTATTCCACCCTCTCCATGCCACCAGATAACTAACCTTCTGTACACCTTCTTGGTAGTTTTAATTTCTTTCTTCAGGCTGAAACTCTGGTGTCAGGTTTTTGCATCAAGTAAGTATGTCCAGGTAACAATTACCAGGTGCTCAAGCTATATACAGATTTGACCTTACACTTTCTCTCGGGTCGACTTGGCCTGAGATGAACATAGAAATAGCACAGAAAGAGGACTTAAAAATCCTCCAATGAGCTATTTCAGTGTTAGGATTTAGTGTTAGGGACCCGTAAATGTGGAGACCTTTGGCGTAGGTTACGGGCTCACGTATTTTGGCCAAAATATCTGCTAATACTCGACATTTTTTATGTGTTTTTTGCACTTTTTATCCAGGGTGCAGTTGGGCCCATTTGGTCTTGTAAACTGTGGTGTCTGTTCACATGGCATGCATTTTGATAGCGCTGGGCAGCCCGCCTGAGCTAATAGAAGGGTGTCACTAATAGACTGTTAACCTGGGTGCTGTGCATTGCCATAGTGTGAGCAGTGCCGCATACAAGTTTTTTATTGTGCATTAACATACCAGGCAACCGCCCCCTCCATGTATTGGTAGGCTGTGAGCGGTTGTTTCATCGGTATTCTTGCACCTGTGTTGCCATCTTAATTATATGGGTCCACTGCTTCCTGATAGTGCATTTGTCTGGAGGCCTGGACAGGTAAAACTTTCTGCTTTTTTGCTGTTTTCTCCTGAGATGAACGTATACTTGAAAAAACATGAATGTGACGCTAGTCACTTTTCACAACCAAGCCGTGTGTCAGGATAGTCAAGGAGTCCAAGGTCAGAAGCCAGGAAGTCGTAAAGCATACTCAGGTAACGTTCTGAGGTCAGAATACCAGGAGGAAAGCGGATCAGAGCTAAAGGGTTAAACAGACAGATGGTCAGAACAAGATCCAAGGTCAGGCAACAAAAGATCAACATACAGAATGCAAGGGACAGAGAACACAAACCACATTTAGCTGAATATACATCTGGCAGAGGTCTGGGATAAACAGCCCAGTTATGTAGCCTGGCAATCACTGGTGATAATGAACACTTGGAGACAGCCAGCGCCTCCCAGTCTCAGATTGGACAGCCGAGCTGTCAGTCAACACACTGACAGCTCTCCGTGCCCATGTACCAGATTTTATGACTGAATTGTCAATCAAAGCACCGACAGCTTCAGCATGCCCCTGTACTAGATTGGATGGCTGAGCTTTCAGTAACTGTACCCAGACACACTGAGGGGTGGAACCGTGACAATGATTTTGCAATACTCTGTCAAGAGAGGTTTATGCTATTGGTGTCTTTAAATGTAGCCACCAAGTAGTTGTGATGTGATTTGCAGGATGCCAAGGGATTTGTTACCATGTGGCAGTAATGCAGAAGGTTTGAATCCTAGGAGACTGGGACTCCTGATGAAAGTCATGGGAATATAACAGTGGACTAAAACACACATAACAGGATGCAGACTGCGCTTGTGCAGCAGCACGCAGGTCACAGGCATTGTGCAGGCTCCAACCCATCATAGGAAGCTGAAAAAATATCTGGAAGATGAATACACTAAGAAGTTACTCATCGTACTCCTGGATTGCTGCTATGTTATTGCCTGACGCATACATATACCGTATATATTCCGTATATAATTATATATACAATTTATTTTTACTTTTTTTTTTTGGGGGGGGGGGAAGGCAGCAACAGTCAGCCATCACATCAGACATTATGGACACAGAGGTATAAAATAGGAAACCATAGTTTTCACTTTACTTTAACTAGATTTCACAGCAGTAATTCACACTCTTTTTACAATACAAGAATCACTTTGCATGAATTGCTGATTTAGCCCATATAAAACTGAAATAAATTATCTCTAGTCCGTGTTCACAAGTTCAGTGTTTGTATTTGGTCAGTATTATACATCAGTATCTGTAAGACAAAACCAGGAGTGGGTGATAAATACAGAAGTGGTGACGGGTTTCTATTATACTTTTCATCTGATTGTTCCTCTCCTGATTTTGGCTTACAGATACTGATGTATAATACTGAACATGTGACCGTGGCCTTTATATGACACTCAGTATATTAACAGGGGTTAGGTGATTGATTATTTAGATGTTAATATTTGCTATACATATCTAACATAATTACTGAAACTTGCAAAGGGGAAATTATCATTCCTATGCTCCAGAGCTGCACTCACTATTCTGCTGGTGCAGTCGCTGTGTACATACATTATATTACTGATCCTGAGTTACATCCTGTATTATACTCCAGAGCTGCACTCACTATTCTGCTGGTGCAGTTACTGTGTACATACATTACATTACTGATCCTGAGTTACATCCTGTATTATACTCCAGAGCTGCACTCACTATTCTGCTGGTGCAGTCACTGTGTACATACATTACATTACTCATCCTGAGTTACATCCTGTATTATACTCCAAAGCTGCACTCACTATTCTGCTGGTGCAGTCACTGTGTACATACATTACATTACTGATCCTGAGTTACATCCTGTATTATACTCCAGAGCTGCACTCACTATTCTGCTGGTGCAGTCAATGTGTACATACATTACATTATTGATCCTGAGTTACATCCTGTATTTTACTCCAGAGCTGCACTCACTATTCTGCTGGTGCAGTCACTGTGTACATACATTACATTACTCATCCTGAGTTACATCCTGTATTATACCCCAGAGCTGCATTCACTATTCTGCTGGTGCAGTCACTGTGTACATATATTACTTTACTGATCCTGAGTTACATCCTGTATTATACTCCAGAGCTGCACTCACTATTCTGCTGGTGCAGTCACTGTGTACATACATTACATTATTGATCCTGAGTTACATCCTGTATTATACTCCAGAGCTGCACTCACTATTCTGCTGGTGCAGTCACTGTGTACATACATTACATTACTGATCCTGAGTTACATCCTGTATTATACTCCAGAGCTGCACTCACTATTCTGCTGGTGCAGTCACTGTGTACATACATTACATTATTGATCCTGAGTTACATCCTGTATTATACTCCAGAGCTGCACTCACTATTCTGCTGGTGCAGTCAATGTGTACATACATTACATTACTAATCCTGAGTTACATCCTGTATTATACCCCAGAGCTGCACTCACTATTCTGCTGGTGCAGTCAATGTGTACATACATTACATTACTCATCCTGAGTTACATCCTGTATTATACTCCAGAGCTGCACTCACTATTCTGCTGGTGCAGTCACTGTGTACATACATTACATTACTAATCCTGAGTTACATCCTGTATTATACTCCAGAGCTGCACTCACTATTCTGCTGGTGCAGTCAATGTGTACATACATTACATTACTCATCCTGAGTTACATCCTGTATTATACCCCAGAGCTGCACTCACTATTCTGCTGGTGCAGTCACTGTGTACATATATTACATTACTGATCCTGAGTTACATCCGTTATTATACTCCAGAGCTGCACTCACTATTCTGCTGGTGCAGTCACTGTGTACATACATTACATTACTGATCCTGAGTTACATCCTGTATTATACCCCAGAGCTACACTCACTATTCTGCTGGTGCAGTCACTGTATACATACATTACATTACTGATCCTGAGTTACATCCTGTATTATACTCCAGAGCTGCACTCACTATTCTGCTGGTGCAGTCACTGTGTACATACATTACATTATTGATCCTGAGTTACATCCGTTATTATACTCCAGAGCTGCACTCACTATCCTGCTGGTGCAGTCACTGTGTACATACATTACATTACTGATCCTGAGTTACATCCTGTATTATACCCCAGAGCTACACTCACTATTCTGCTGGTGCAGTCACTGTATACATACATTACATTACTGATCCTGAGTTACATCCTGTATTATACTCCAGAGCTGCACTCACTATTCTGCTGGTGCAGTCACTGTGTACATACATTACATTACTGATCCTGAGTTACATCCTGTATTATACCCCAGAGCTACACTCACTATTCTGCTGGTGCAGTCACTGTATACATACATTACATTACTGATCCTGAGTTACATCCTGTATTATACTCCAGAGCTGCACTCACTATTCTGCTGGTGCAGTCACTGTGTACATACATTACATTACTGATCCTGAGTTACATCCTGTATTATACTCCAGAGCTGCACTCACTATTCTGCTGGTGCAGTCACTGTGTACATACATTACATTACTGATCCTGAGTTACATCCTGCTTTATATTTCATAGCGGAATTCTCAATTCTGCTGTCTTTACAGGAAAGCTGATGTTTTCTTGGTCACTCAATATCTGTTCACAGCTTGCTTTGGCTATTTACTTTCTGGTGAGTGCACATTGATCGGTAGTTGTAGTAGTAAAGTGAAGTGCCACCTAAGGGAACTCAGATATATCTACCCTATTATTGGACACTTTGGTCCCGTTTCATCAATGCTGAGGTTTTATGGGATGGAGAATAAATGGTGATTAGCTCACCTTCCAGGGAGGAGAGTTCAGTGTGGAAACCACTTGTACTCACATAGGAACCATAGTAGACCTTGTTTGGTCAGGGTGTGGTGCAAGGAGTGTAGGAACACCCTGACCATCATCCAGGTCGGAAATCGAAAAAGGGTCCATGAGGACTTGGGGCTCCGGCACCAATTGGAAAATGTTAAAACATAACTTTTACTGTATAATTAAAAACATTTACACTGAATGCCACAAAATACATTGAAGGGCACAAAGAATGTATAGCACAAAGTATAAATAATTTTTATTCTCTATGAAAATCACATTACATGAAAATTACACATAGATGCCTCAAAACATCAAAGGTCGCCTGCAGCTTGAACAAAAGTACTGCTGAATCCACTAAATTAACCATTTACTGGTTCATAAATAGCCAAAATACCCATTCAATTATAAGGCAATTGCTGCTGTATCACATGCTCAAATGACATCCATTTATATCTATGAAAAATGAGGATGAATGAACTCATGGAGATCAACATCCAACACTGCGGAGACACCATCACATGTTTCTCAACGCAGTGATTCTAGAGCAATGCCCCCATCCTTTATGGGAAATATGTAAAAATATACAAAACACAAGCCGCGGAGACACCATCACATGTTTCTCAACGCAAGCAATGACTAGCCAGGTCTTTCCCCAGGAAGGAACATCCACGGGAAGGGCAGTCTCCAATGAAGGGAACCACCTATGCCAAAACATGTTATCCATCCATAGACAGCTGTTTCTTTTTTTTTTTTTTTAAACCATTCAGGTTAGTTATAAACAACTCAATATAAGCTCATCAACTTAAACGTCGTTGTTTCAACTCTCATCATCATGGTTCATATTTATTTTAGTATAACAAACCAAGGGTATACACAAAAGACATCCTGAACATCAATAAACATCAGTAAAATTCACTGATATTTGATCAGGTGCTGCCATTTTTTAAATTTCCAGACACCCTCTGCATCAGAACCACCACCGCCTTCGCTGTCCAATTTATAAATCAAGTATAATCTAGAAAGGATCAGCCCGACACACTTATTCACAGATACATGCTTCTCTTTGAAAATTCCTAAATTCCTCACATCCCACAAACTCTGCATCACACAAGTCATAATTAACCATAGGATTCTATTTTTCACACGACCACATGCACCAATTCCAAACATCGCAACACGCCAGTCAATAAAACTCACACCCGCTAACTCCTTACACAATCCACCTACACACTTCCACACACTGCACGCGTAATCACAGTCCCACATAGTATGCCACACAGTTTCACATCCACCACATCCTTCCCTCGGACACACATCAGTTCTGGTCAGACCTCGTCTCTTCTGAACCTGTCGCACAGGCAAAATATTGTGCAAGGACATCCATACAATATCCCTTTGTCTATTAGACATCCCGTGCGTTTCCAAACTCTTCCATGCAACCGAAACTTCATTCCCTCTCAACCCCACAATATTACATTCCACATCATTCTTACGTATTATTTTCATCACATTCTTAGCCATTCTAAAATCATTCATCGGTACACTCAGTAAATCATGCTTCCTCACAAACTTCTCAATCACCTCATACCAGACCGGACACTGGAAAGCAACAGGCACTCTAGCATCCCTCTTTCTCCAACATAAGCCATATAACATCCAACCAGCAGAATAACTTGCCATATACGCTCCCTTATTTCCTTTATTCAGCAAAATAACAACAGTTTTGATATACTGAAGCCCCAGAAAAATCTCAATGTTTGGAAAGGCCATGCCACCATGGTGACACGCCTTGAAAACACTCTCTCTCTTAAGTTTCTCTATTTTACTGCTCCAGAAAAAAGTAAAAACTAACTTTTCCACTCTTTTTATTTTCCTACATGATGGTGGAAAAACTGTTGCAATAAAAAGCAAAATCGGAAGAATCACCGCTTTTATGACCAAAATCTTACCACTCAAGGTCAAGTCTCTCAGTCGCCAAAAATTTAACTTACGCAATCCACACTCCTCCCATCTCTCCTTACCTTCCAAGTTCTTATTAAATAATACTCCCAGCACTTTGATAGCACCCTCCTCACACTTTACCCCCTGCATTTTAACCCTGTCATCCCCAAAACATTTAAAACTACATTTATTCCAATTCACTCTAAAGCCAGATGCGCCACAGAGAAACTCCAGAAGCAACTTAACCCTACTCATAGACGCAACACTTTCACTCACAGCCACAACATCATCCATATATCCAAGAACTTTCACATGCTTCCCACCACTCCCAGGTACCAACAAACCTCGCATCATTTTATCACGTCTGACCAAGCACAACAGAGGTTCAATCACACATACAAAGAAGACAGGGGACATGGGACACCCCTGCCTCACACCAGACTTAATATTCACTTTCTCACTCAACCACCCATTAACAAGAAACTCACTTGACACACAATCATACAAAGACATTATCCCATTCACAAATTTTTGAGGAAATCCCATTCTATCCAGAACTTTAAACAAAAACACATGCGAGACCCTATCAAACGCTTTCTCAAAATCAATTGACAGAACCATACACTTCCGTTTCCTTCCCATGCAGTCTCCAATCAAATCCCTTAATAACAATAAGTTATCACTCATACTTCTTCCAGGCACAGCACACACTTGATCCTCATCCACAACACTACCAATCACCTCACGCATACGATTCGCCAACAATTTGCTATAGATTTTGTAATCTGCGTTCAGCAATGTTATAGGTCTCCAATTCTCTAAACACTTTCTCTCACCTTTCTTATGCACAAGCACAATCTCTTTCATTGATTCACACAACTTACCACTCTCCCACATATACTTACATATCTCAATCAAATCAGCACCCAGAAAATCCCACGCCTTCACATAGAATTCTACCGGCAATCCGCCTTTACCTGGTGTCTTATTCTTTTTAGCACTCTTCATCACGTTTTCTACTTCTTCCATAATTACGTCCTCATTCAAAATATCACATTCTCCACTATCCAACTTGTTCTCTAACCCATTCAGCACTTCTGAAACAAGACCAGAATCAATCCATTTTTTATCATATAACTTGCTATAGAACCTATTCACCTCCTTTATCACATTCTCACCTGACACACACAAACCGTTCCTATCCAGGATTTTATACATATCAGCCTTTCTCCCATTCATTTTCTTAAAAAAGAACCTCGTGCACTTTTCATCTTTCTCAAGATGTTCTATTTTGGTGCGATAGATGATTTCTTTCCCTTTTTCATCCATAACACTCTTTAATTCACTCTTTGTCTCAGCCAGCAGATCAGACACATCCATGCCACTTTCTCCACACTTCCTTAACCAGTCTAAGCGCCTGTTTAAATCATTAAATCTACTCCGATAAATAGCAGCTTTTTTATAGCCCCACTTTTTGAAGGATTTTTTGCAACACACCTTAACCCAGTCCCACCATTCCAGTACACACGCAAAATCCCTCTTACATACTCTCCACTCCTTATACTTTATTTTTAATTCATTCATCACATCCTCATCTTCTAACAATCTTACATTCAGCTTCCAAACCCCACCCCCATACACACGGTCATCAATCGCACTAAACACACCTCTCAAACACTCATGATCAGAAAAAGGTACAGCATTTTGTTCAAAATTCATACACAACATATTTTTGGAAAACAACATTTTATCTATCCTGGATGCAATACCACCCCTATCAGCATGGTACGTTGGCGGTGGTGGGATGCCAAATTTCAGAGCAGCAGCATCTAGAAGGGAAAAATCAGAAATAAGATTGGATAACTTTTTACCAGTTATGTCACAATTCCCTTCTGTGGTGCAATTAAAGTCTCCAACTAAAACTGTAGGCATTTTGCCCGGAAGAAACAAACTTAATTTTTCCAAAAGAGCCAGACGCACCTTTTTCCTGTCGTGTCCTGATGGACAGTACACATTAATAATTCTAGCCCGCCACCCCCTATATCTAACATGTACAATTATACATCTACCCACCTCTACCACCGTGTAGCTATCTAAACTAATCTCCCTGTTACCCATTAATATCCCTACACCATCATTCCTATTAACACATGAGCCAGACCATACATGCTGTCCGTAAGGCCAGTCCTTATCGCTTGGAGCGTCCATAATCCCACATTCCTGAAGACAAAAGATGTGAGCATTCATCTGTTTAATATAATCTAGAACGATTGCCCTCCTGAATTTGGATCTAATTTGCCTGACATTCAGGGACGCAATGCCCCAACCAGCTTGGGGAGCCATAACATGACTGTGTTATTTACATGACGACAAACACGCCACTTCCTCTTCAGCCGTTTTCGTCTTCCATCTGGAACTGCAACTCCTTGAATCTGTTTATGTCTGCGGGAATGCCTAAAAAAGCATTGGTGTCAGGAGAGAAGACATTCTGAGGGTAACTACGTTCACTCACCGGACTTAAACCAACTTCACCAGGGTCTGCCCAATCCGTTCTGGGCTTCTTACAGGAATTTCCAGGCTCCTCATCCTCAGAGGACCTCGCAAGAGTGAAGTCACCTTGATCTCCACAACTGGCCAACTCCTCCTCAGTAGCAAACCAAGATACACTGGGGGTATTGCCAAGAGTACTCTCCAACTCCCCCTCCCCACAGACATCAGACTGAAGAGGGAGCTCACATTCAACATCAGTAGCTTCCAAAACTGCCCACCTCTGGGCTGGGAGACTCCGTTTGGGGCAGGGCCTCCTCATGTGCCTCCATTATTTCAGGTTCCTCAATAAGTTCCGAGTCTGAAACTTGTGGAATGTCAACAACAGCAGCAGGGGGTGCAGCTGCCCCACCTGAGACCTCAGCTTAAGACCTAGGACTGATCCTGGCCTTACAGTCCCAATACTTATGGCCCTCCTCACCACAAGCATTACACATAACAGGATTTATGCAGTCTTTTGCCATATGGCCAGAAGCATTGCAATTCCTGCAAGTTGGCATCTCCTTGCAACTATCCTGGGTATGCCCGAAATTTTTACACCTCCTGCAATACATCGGGGCATCTGGAAAGAACAAAAAAACAGTATTTTTCCCAATTGAAAAATTAAGAGGGGGGTAATGGATGCCTCCCGGGCCTTGGGGATCCATCCCAAATCTCACAAAAAATTTGTACTTCTCAGTCCAGAGCCCTTCTCCATTCAGGACCCTGTGGGAGTACTGACACTAATGCAATGTATTTTCAAAAATAAAGCAATGTCCTCCAGGGAAACAAAAGGGTTGTGCATGAATACTACAAGTGGGATATCTCCCTTAGAGTACAGCACAGTAAAGGTAAGACCTTCCAGCAAAGGATTTGCCACTCCATTTTTCAGGGCAGTAAACAAATTCTGGCAAGAAGATAGCACCAGTACATACCTGCCTTCTCTCCTAAACTCCTGCAGGCATATTATATCGGACTTCCGAATCTTCAGGATGTCATAAAACACCATGTTGACCAAATATCCCAGGGAAAAATGCAACTTCTTATCTTCAGCGATGTCAATCCTGAATCCATTTTTTGACCCGGCTATCACCGGTCCCAGAGAATTGAAGTCGGACTCCCATCGTCCACAGCTCCAAGGATTTCCTCCCCGAAACCTCCTGGCTATCTCCCAAAAGCAGCGACCGGCTTAAGCCACCGAAGTGGCGATGCCGGAAGGCCAAGAGACAACACTCAAGGTATTCAGGAAACTCCGCACCTCATCAGTGTGGAGTAGGAAACTGGCTAGTAGGAGCAATGCCTAGTAGAAGACTGTGAAAAATGAGGATGAATGAACTCATGGAGATCAACATCCAACACTGCGGAGACACCATCACATGTTTCTCAACGCAGTGATTCTAGAGCAAAGCACCATCCCTTATGGGAAATATGTAAAAATGTGCAAAACACAAGCCGTGGAGACACCATCACATGTTTCTCAACGCAAGCAATGACTAGTAAGGTCTTTCCCCGGGAAGGAACAACCACAGGAAGGGCAGTCTCCAATGAAGGAAACCACCTATGCCAGAACATGGTATCCATCCACAGACAGCTGTTTTGGGGTATTGCCCCTCATCAGTGTGGAGTAGGAAACTGGCTAGTAGGAGCAATGCCTAGTAGAAGACTGTGAAAAATGAGGATGAATGAACTCATGGAGATCAACATCCAACACTGCGGAGACACCATCACATGTTTCTCAACGCAGACCTGGCTAGTCATTGCTTGCATTGAGAAACATGTGATGGTGTCTCCGCGGCTTGTGTTTTGCATATTTTTACATATTTCCCATAAGGGATGGGGGCTTTGCTCTAGAATCACTGTGTTGGGAAACATGTGATGGTGTCTCCGCAGCTTGTGTTTTGCATATTTTTACATATTTCCCATAAGGGATGGGGGCTTTGCTCTAGAATCACTGCGTTTGTCCAAGCTGTCACCGCGACCCACCCCGACGCGCGTTTCGCCTGTTCTTCTTCCGGGAGTGGGTCGCGGTGACAGCTTGGACATACATTCAGGTATTGCTGACCTATACATTTGGTAGCGCCTTTTATGGTCTACCACCCACTATATGGAAAGGATGTTGATTACAGTGTAGCTAGGAATCCGGGCATTATGTCTAGATATAAATGGATGTTTTTTGAGCATGTGATACCATATGGATTTTAGCAGCAATTGCCTTATAATTGAATGGGTATTTTGGCTATTTATGCACCAGTAAATGGTTAATTTAGTGGATTCAGCAGTGATTTTGTTCAAGCTGCAGGCGACCTTTGATGTTTTGAGGCATCTATGTGTAATTTTCATGTAATGTGATTTTCATAGAGAATAAAAATTATTTATACTTTGTGCTATACATTCCTCGTGCCCTTCTATGTATTTTGTGGCATTCAGTGTAAATTAATTATTGCGGAGTGTGACCCATGGTTTGTGTTGTGTTTTGAGGACTAATATGTATGCATAATTAAAAACATGTTGAGAAAAAGGGCAAAAGATTAAGGATCCATAAGTTTACGTGTTTCGGGTTAGCAACGCTTATTCATGCAAAGCTGTAAATAAGGTTTGCTAATCCGAATCGCGTACGCTTACGGATCCTTAATCTTTTTTAGCTTTTTTCCTTTTTCTCACCATGTTTTTAATTGCGCAGTAAAAGTTGTGTGTTAACATTTTCTTACTGGTGCTGGAGCCCCAAGTCCCCTTCTGCCATTTCTGGGGTTTTTATGCTAGTCTTAACAAAGTGAGCGATGTAGTAAGACACGCTAAATTTATTAAAAGGCGTGTGCCAGTGTAAGATATGTACCTCAGTCTGGGAGCAATTTATGCCACTTTTGTGATGACAATTATTATGGCTACGTTCTTTAAAAAAGTTTTTTACTTCTTGCCGGGACTTGCAGAAAAACGGCAAAAGGCACAAATGAATTACACAAAAAATTTGAGTTAATAGAAGCAGTTTTACCCCAGAAAAGTGGAGTAAACTACATGATGAATTAGAGCCTTTATGTCCATCTATATATATAATTGCCTTAAATTGTCCATCATCCACTTCTGTCTGGATGTCCCCGAATCCTACAATCCACCACGCCGCACCGGAATTACGCCGACCGTCATTTTGGAACACCCAAGTGATGCCGCTCGGATCCAGGACGCAGCTGCGATCCCGAACGCAGCTGCGATGTTGACCGCCGCTCGGATCCAAGCCGCCGCTGCGATCCCGAACGCCGCTGTGATCCCGACTGCCACTGGGATCCCACCCGCTGCTTGGATCCCAGCCGCCGCTCGGATCCCAGCTGCCGCTTGGATCCAGGCCGCCGCTGCGATCACGAGCCTGTGAAAGGGGTGTAACGAGGGGGTATAACGAGAGGGGTGTAATGAAGGGGGTATAATGAGAGGGTGTAATGAGGGGGTCTAATGAGAGGGTGTAATGAGGGGGGAGTAATGAGAGGGATGCCGCCGCTGGACCCCCGCCAGGACCCACCGCCTGACTACACGCACCAGATCCCGCCGCTGCCTGCCCACCCACCTCCGTGCAGTCACAGCCGGCAGGAAAGACCATGGCTTGAGGCCCGTGCTTTAGATTGGGTGCAGCCACCCTCTGGTGGCGCGGCACACCATCTCCAGCACAGGTCGCAAAACACCGTCTTTCCTGCCGGTTGTGACTGCACGGAAGTGGGTCGGCCGCCACCCCCAGCGCCACAAAGCTGCCCCCATCGTGATGTTACTGCCCTCCCGATGCGATAGCATCGGGCACACATCTAGTAATATGTATAATCCGACAAATGTAACACATGTGCAGCTCCCAGACTTTTGGAAGGAATTCATCTCCATCTGTGCTGAGCACAAGTCACCAGGCTATTGTCTTGACATATAGTCAGTCTATACATCGATGGAACCTAATATATGGACTATGTCCAATTTGACGAGACTGCTTATTCTGGGTATGCAGTCTCGCGCTGCGCCTGCTACCACTTTTAGCGAGCCAATGGCCTGCCAATTTTGTTTAGATTTGTGGCTTCCCGGTTTCCGTTCACTTTTGGGAACCTAATCCCTCATTGTCACCATCTTGAATGTTTATTTCGCACCTGAAGACGGTTCTCTTTAATGTTTGAGTTTTGAGTCTGTGTAATTACCCACATTGTACGGAACATTTCATAATCAAAAGAAACTTCTTTTTAAGTTCTACTAGTAAATTAGCTCACCCCTATTAATACAGAATACTCCACTGCAAGCAGTAAAATGAGAGATAGTCAATGAGCAAATCATATTTTACAAATGAGCGCCCTGGGGCACGGTTAAAGATGATTACCCGCGTTTGATCCAGAATTCCTCTGTCTTTTACAGTTAATTTCCACTGGATATTTACAAAGCTGCGCCTTCATTTTATTTTTTTTTCAGCTTAATTTTTCTAATGATGCTATGTTTTTTTAATAACACTGGGGATGAAGATATTAAGACTTTGTATAATTAACAAGTTCTAACTCCTTCCGAGGTTCTTGACTTTCTCTTTTATTTATAAAACGAGGTCATTATAGTTTCATCTATTAAAGCCCAGAATGATCATATTTCACTCTTCTACATATTTAAGGATTGTGCTTCCGGTTAAATTGTGAAAAATTCAACATTTGGGTCCCAAGAAGACAAAGCACCAGGGTATTTGTAACATTTTATCTCTCTCTATCGTAACCCATTCTCATCCAGTGCCATAAATGCTTGAAGCCGGTACTTTTTACCTTTTCCGTAAGCATAACACTTGTTCCCCAAAGCAGATCCCTGCTTTGATGTAACTGGACACAATCTCTAAATCAGTGTCCAGTCCTCGAGAGCCAACAAAAGATCATGTTTGAGGATTTCCTTAGCTTGCCAGAAGTTTCTGGCCCTACGCACTGCTCTGACTCTTTTGTTGGATACAGGTATCCTCCTTTGCAATTCTTTAGGTTCACACTTGTATTTGTTTGTCAACCAAGGATCAGTGGACTCCGAGTATTCATGGAGCTTCAGAGCTTCTCTACACTCCTCCGTAAGGAAATAATGAAATCATGATCTGTTGGCGGCTCTTCAGAAGTGGACTGCTCTAAGTAGTCCCAGCTGACAAAATGTAAACTTTGAGATCCGAGGCAAAGGTGAGAATTGAAAGACATACGTCTAACAAGCTAAATAAGGTCTGGGCTGGAAGAGTTCTGTGGATATGGTGGTTAAACAGAAAGGTACAGCAGGCAATAATCAAGGTGAAGGTACTAGTCAGTTGAGAAAATGGTAGACTTCACTGAAAAACACCTTGGTATGGACAGGACCTATAGAATCTTATTTCTCAAGCAAGAAAAGTTGAGGACCTCCATGAATATCTTGAGTCCATTGAACTTTTGTCAATGAAAAAAGGACAAAGATAAACCTAGAGACATCCAGAGGATGATGCTTGTGGACACTTGACGGGACAGCCATAGCAGAGAGTGGAGGTAAAAACTTTTGGCAAGCTAGAGCCCTTTGGCAGTGACTACAATAGTGAGACAAAAACAAGAGGATGGTTGTTGTAATTGATATCAGCCATTTTATTACAACAGAGCCCAGATCTCAATCCTATTGAAAATTTATGGGAAAAGCTGAAAAGGCCTGTGCAAGCAAGGCGACCTACAAACCTGGATCAGTTACACCAGTTTTGTCTGGGCCCAAATTCCGACCAACTATTGTGAGAAGCTTTTGGAAGGAGATCCCAAATGTTCAACCCAAGTCATTGAGTTTAAGGGCAATGGTGCCAAATACTAATGAAATGTATGGAAACTATTGACTTTGCAGTAAGTAATAAAAATTCCTTAAAACATTCTCTCTCATTATTCTGGCACTTGGTAAACATTATTAATTGTGGTAATCCTACCTGACGTAAAACGGGAAAGGTTTATTCCGAATTCATGTCAGATATTGAGAAAAACATGCAGATGTGTCTTTATACAGAATATAGTGGAGACTTCTGGTTTCAACTGTATCTCCAACTTTAGGCGTTAACCTTTGTGATACGATGCCGTTATGGTACCATAAATAACTTTGGCTCTTTCGGCCCTTAATCATCGGCCCTAACAATGGTGATTGTCTTGACTGATAGATTTAGGGGCCAGTCATGGGTCTTACCAAGGCCTATTTGAATGCATATTAGGACTTACCTAGGGTAAGTCATGTCCCCGGCCTAATTGCAGGTACTATTTTATTGATGTGCCAATGCAGTATAATGAAAAAATCAAAGTAAAAAGTAAGTCACCTTGTGAAAAATAAAAATAATGTGACTTTTTTTTAATAAAAGCTCTTTCTATTACTGTAAATACAAGTAATAAAACATAAAAATATACATATTAGGTAACCTCTTAGCACAACCCACAAAATAATTCAAACATAGGGTAATTATTAATTACAAAACAGAAAAAAAAACAGAAAACAATGGGAATAAGTTATTTTTGGGCAATATGGTAACACAAAAATTAGTAGAAACTAAAGGGAACTTATAAGAAGCTAACACCACTAAGCAATAGCATTACCTGATAGTTATTTTCCTGCTGCTTGTCCTTAGTATAGCTAGACTAATTTATAGATCAAGAAATTATACCAAAAAAATACACTCCGAAGCACTAAAAACAATTGCTCAGCAAAACTTTGAAAAAGTTAAGGCTGCCAGAATGTTGTAAACAAAAATAGAAAAAAAAATGCTGCATCCTAAAGGCCAAAATTAGCTGTGTCCTTAAGGGGTGATAGGAAATTTAATGTCAGAAATATTTTTTTAAATCAACTTTTTTTTTATGTCAGTCTTTTTTAACTCCTACTCCACATGCTCACAACCGTTTGCAGTCATTTTATCATCATGCCTGAGAGTCTGCTGTCTAAGGCTACTTTCACACTTGCGTTAGGAGGCGCAGCGCACAGCCGCCATTCAGCTCCACCCCCTGCCGCACCCCCTCCGGTCAGCTCCTCCTATGGGCGCATGACGCTGCATGCGACCTGCGTACCCTATCTTTAGCATTGGGTGCGCAGGCCGTGCACTGGTATGCTTTTGCCGGCATGTGCCCCTTTGACGGTGCGCCGAGCGCACCAAAATGCAACATGGTGCGTTTGGTGCACGTCAGCGCACCGTCAAAAGGGCGCATGCGCTGGCAAAAGCATACCAGCGCACAGCCTGCGTACCCAATGCTAACGATAAGGTACGCAGGTCGCATGCAGCGTCATGCACCCATAGGAGGAGCTGACCGGAGGGAGCGCAGCAGGGGGCGGAGCTGCACGGCGGTCATGCACTGTGCCTCCTAACCCAAGTGTGAAAGTAGCCTAAGTGAGGAGACTTATACACCATGCATGCTCCTCTGCAAAATTAAATATGTAAATTGCCTCTTCAGCATGGAAGAGGACAAGAACTCTAGCGCCACCTATTGGAAGTAGCAATCCTAAACGTCAATATCGACCCTTTAATGAGATTTGCCACGTGACTTGGGAATCATAAAAGCTAAAACAGAATCTCAGTTTGCACACATGGTGCTTCGGGGTGCTATCCCTTGTCAGTGCAAAGTATGAGATCTCATTTGGCTAGGTGAGAAGCTTAAGACTGGGATCTAAGGGGTAACTTGGCACACCCCATAATCTTTTAAATGAAACATTTACCGTATTTTTTGGACTATAAAACAAACTTTTTTTCCTACAAATTTAGGTAGAAAATTGGAGTGCGCCTTATAGTCCGACTGTAGCTAACCGGGGGGGGGGGGCAGCAGCAGGAATCAGTCGATACTACGGGCGGTGCTGTGGATCCTGTGCTGGAAGGAGGGAGTGTTTGGAGGTGCAACGCTGTGTGTTGACGCTGCGAGTCCCAGGTTGGTAGGAGGGGGTGTTTGGCGGAACGGGGGCTTGGAGTCCCCTCACTTCCATGGTTTCAATGCAGTGGACTCTGGGAAAGTGGCCACCGGAGGCGGCGCATGCGCATATTGAGATCTAGACACGAAGATCTCGGCTCCCGAGATCAAAATCTGCGCATGCTGAATTCGGACTGTAAGATCGACCCCCACATTTTTTTCCCCTATTTTCCTCCTGTAAATCTGGGATGCGTCTTGTGGTCTGGTGCGTCTTATAGTCTGAAAAATACGGTAGATACAGATAAAAAGTCATCACAAAAAATAAGAAAGAACAAATCATATGTAATAAGTATATAATTACGCATAATAACACTTCTCTCAAAAAATGTAATTTCAGTTTTTCAAGAAATCTGTAAGGATACGTTTCAATGCTTTTTGTAAATTTGTCTAAATTTTACCAATAAGCCTAGATTTTTTTTTCATTAGCGCCTTATTCTTTTTAATTTCCACCTTTTTTTAAAGCAGATTTTATGTATTTACCAGTTTTTTTATGTTCAACATTGTGGGGAAGGGTTTTGTATTTTCAGATATTTTTAGCCGATTTATCAATTTAGTAACTTTTTAAAAAGTCACAATTTTTTCATGCAAATGTATTCAAGCCCCTGCCCAGAGTATTTTTTTGTACATTTCCAGATTTTAGCGGAACGTGCAGCTAAATTGAAAAAAAATAAGTTGAGGACAAAAATAAACATTTTTTATGTTACGCAAAACTCATGAACCGTGTGCACCATTTTGAAGAATTCTGAGCTAAATTGTCAACGAATACCAGAAGACAAAAAAAAGTAATAAACCCCTACCACAAAAATATGAATTGGGCCCTTCATTACCAAATTACCGAGTTGTAAAATGTCTCAAAACTTCCCAAGTAGTAAAAATGTCTCAGAACTTTTCCGAGCCGATCCATCAAGAATGGCTTAGCTCACCAGGGATTGGAGTAGCTTTTCTGGCGAACAAAGCTCTGGAACTTTTGATAAATTAGACGAGCGAGTACGGTCATGCACCGTGCCGCCCTGACTCATCCCCAGCTTCGACCATTTTGATTCAAATTGGCATGAAATTTTTGCGTTTTTTTTCCTAACGCTTTTCAAAGCTTTTCCGCCACTTTTCTAAGCTCGATAAATCAGTTTCCAAGAGTTTAGTCATTTTTAAAATTTGAAAAAAAAAAAAGGAAGCAATGGAAGAGTTAAAGTAGCAGTATGGTGCACAAAAGTGGTGAGAAATAAAATATGGATAGCATTGACTTGTAAAATGAAATGAAGAGTTTTCATGTAATTATATGTTATACAATTATGACTACATCACCATATTTCTCTCCTTGTAAAAGAATGCAACAAACTTCAATAGTTGCTTTTTTTTTATTGACAAATTGAATCCACTGCACCATGAATGCCTATATCTCCGTAACGCAGCGCCATAAAGACGTTTTCCAGTAGACTGGACGCCTTTGATTTCCTTTTTGTGTCTGTTAATAATCAGATATGACACAAGTACACATTGTATTCCCATCGCCACACAGCGCATTTTCTCGTATGTTTTAAGGCAGATTTCTCCAGCGCATGCCATGGCTTTTCAGCCATAGGATCCCAAGAGATAGCAAATTTTCTTTCATGTCGGAGCATAAGAAAAATGTACTATTAAAATGCAATTCAGAAGTGATAAAAATTGTAAGTGCGGCAGCCGGCTCACAGCACCTCTTCTGTATACTCAGGGACATTGGGGCCACATTAATTTTTTTCACTGATGTCCATCCCATGTGCAAATTAGCCTGGCAAGTAGTATAATCTGTCTTGTATGAGTGCTGCAGATCCCGGGAGGATATACATGCTTCTGCACTGTTGTATAATTTAAAGCTAAATTAACTAGATTTAATTGCAGGATTTGTTAGCCTTTTATCAAACGTTCCTTAAAACAATGCCTTCAGTTTGAAATTGTCTTTTTTTTTATATATAACTTTCTATTATTTTTTTTTTTAAAAATAAATGAAAACAATAGAATAAATTTATCTGGGATCGTTTTTCCAACAGCAACAAATAATTTGCTGTTAACCTTTATTAAAATCCTTTTGACTCCACATTACGATGCGGGGGCCTAAAAATTATCCATTTAACTTGTTTATTTTTGTATACTTTTTATTTTACATTCATTACTTAAGAGGGACATATCACTTGACATAAATATTTTTTATTTTCCCCCTGGTGTAAATGTCTCTGTTCTCCTGAATCTGGCGTTGTTTTTCTTTATTTTTTTTTTTTTTTCCTGCGCCTCTCCGCTAGGTGGAGACCAGGTTTATAGCCATGTCCACCTGTGTCATATTGTATCTCATAGCATAAAATATTGCCTGCAGTGAAATTAAAGATTCAGGTTGAATTTTTATCGAATTTTTAGAAATGGCGAATTGGAACAGTGTGCAATTCGATTAGCGAGAATTGCCCAAAAATAACCACCACTAAATTCCACAATGCAGAAAATTGCATGAGCTAGAGAAGCCAACCTCAGGCATGAACCGGTAGCCTTCCCATGATGACTTGCAGCTATCACATCACATAGTATAGCACATTACACAGTACAGCACAGCCTATCATAGCCTGTATAAAAGCCGATGCAGGGAGTGCAGAGCAGCAGCCATTTTATGGTCAACCTGAATAGTGTTAGGATGTCATTGCTCATAGCTAAGTTATAAAAATAGGGAGAAGAAGCTAAAATATTCTGAGTAAACTTTAAAGATCGTGCTTGACAATACAGCAGTGAAGAATTGGTACCATCTGGTAACTCATAGCCCTATATGTGGGAGTCATATTGACAATGCGTTTACTTATTTTCAGAGCAGTTGAAGTACCTGTGATTTGTGGTCAATTTATTCCTCCCAAAGAAAACATTATGGAAAAAGTTCCCCGTCACTAACAAATTTGAATTTCAAAAGATTCTGTTATCTCTACTTGGAAGAAATTGTTTGATTTCAGACAATTGCCAAACTTGAAGTGACTCACAGATGTTGTTTGTAACTAGGTTCACTGGATTTCAGCTTCTTCCTTTTGGCTGCTTTGTCTGGGTCCTAGCTGGGTATTCAAGCTGTTTCATTCTTTTGCATTTGGACTTTTGGGATGGTGACTAAAAGAGCAACCAAGGGGAAGATATAGGAAACATGGACAATGACCCGTTGCTCAGGTCTTCTCTACTTTGATTGGTCATCGAGAGAAGAGGATGCACTGGTTATGACGTGACCTAAAAGTAGAGGCTCTCATCCCATTATGGATCACATTGATTGGAAAGGAACATATCATAAAGACGTATGATAATGATGAGATGAATCTTACCAAGAATAACCGAGAGAGTCAAAAAGCATGGGCATCATCTCTGTTCAGCCGAATGGTGAGCTGACCACCATCACACACAGTGCTAGGGTGTTGTCCTTGTCTTTTGTGACATGCGACTCTAATGAAAACTTTCTTCTCTTAACCTAAGTCATCCATGCCCATGTACTTAGTATGGATCAGACATTTCATGCCGTTCAGGTTCCTGGCATGGACTGCGGCACTGACACATCAACAGCATGGCAGGCAATCAGTGAACTCAGCAACATCCATCTATGGCAAAGCCGCCAAGCTCACTAATTGGCTGCTGTGATGTTGATGTAACGTCAGCCAGACCTCAGCGGTGGAGACTCAATGGTGGACCCAGGACCAGTGAGGTTAGCAGGGTTTGTTATTTTTTAATACCCGGGGATGAAGATTAACTCAAAAGGGACAACATCTTTAAAGAGTAGCTACACTTTAAAAAAACTTTTGACAAGTCAGAAGTTTACATTAATGGGGATCTGAATATTAAGATCTCATCTGGACCCCCACGAGTCAAAACACGCATTGTAACAATACTTTTAATAGTGAGACAAGTCCTATAATATCACATATGATTTTTTTCTTTCAGATTTTCTCCATTTTCATCTTTCCATAAGAATAAAGCCTACGAACCCCTACTTCATACTTCTACGGAATACAAGCAGATTCCTGACTTATTTCGAGATGAAGATCAAGTCAAATGGATTTCACGCAAGGTAATATATTCTCTGACACTGGATGTAGAAATAAAAAAATTCTTCGGGGCAACAAGTGAAAATATCAAATGTCCTGCAGAGCGTCCCTCCAGTCATGCTAAACTCTAGAGAAAGGCAAGAATAAAAAGGAAAACAGGGCAGACATGGACAATGCAAAGTCTGGGTGACCCTGTGACCAAATCATGTCTTCACCTGTATTAACCGCTATAACTAGCTGACTAGGAAGCGCAAAATTCACAGTTACAGAACAATGACTTTACATGAAGACCTGTTATACATAGGACGTGCCTTTAGGACTTTCCCTTACACCCTGTTTGGGTCCATCTACAAGATGACAGCTCTCTAATAGCCAGAATGGAGAGCTGCTAAAAGTGGGATTCTGGAGAAGTTGTAATTTAATCTATCTATCTATCTATCTATCTATCTGTCACGGGTGTGTCAGAGGCTGCAGACCGTCACTCTGCCTCTGACTGCAGAAGGTCTCAGCAGTTTGCTTTGCAGACTTCTTCCTGGCCCTTGTGACTTTAGGACCCAGTGGCAACCTCCCCTGGCTCTAGTTGACACACCTGGACCGGGGTGTATATAACTCCCAGCTTGCTGCTAGAAGGCGTGTATGAAATTTCTATTTCCAGTTCCCGTTGCGGCTTGGAGCTATAGCTGTCAGCTATCTTCCTTTCTGTTGTTTAAAGGACATCAGAGTTTCTCTCTAAGTCTACTCATGCTAAGTGTTCACCCTTGTTTGTGTATCCCATCTGTCTTTAGTGGTAATGGCGATTCATTAGCGCCCATCCTGTTCTTCCTGGTGCAGTGTTTATCACCAGGGTCAGGCAGAGATTAGTTATCCTGCTTGGCGATAGGTGTTGAACCTATATAGGGATGATAGGGCAGACAGGGTGATGTTAGATCTGTCTAGGGGTCTAATCTCCCCCCTTCTCTAGTGTTTGGTTCCCTTTCCCTTATCCCTTTGTGTTGCATTTAGTCCTACATGTTGCCTGACACTATTTATCCATCTAACTATCCATCTATTTATCTATCTAGGCAGCACTCCAATACAATGAGGTTAGATATAAAGTGAATTTTTAATGTTCCATATAGGCAACATTTTGGACAACATGAGGAATTTTCTCAAGCCAATAAATGACTTGATAAAGGTCCTAATGTGGACCGAAACGTCACCATGGAGTGCTGCCCTCATTTTTTAAATTTATCTATCTATCTATTTATCTATCTATCGATCTATCGATCTATCTATCTATCTACATTATATATCTATCTATTCATCTCATATCTACCAAATTGTCTGTCTATTGATCTGATCAATATATTTGGCGCTAAAGGTTGCAATATTGGGTATATATTTTATATCATCTTTGATATAAACCTCTGTATATTATATGTATCCTCATCCACATCGCAGTAGCTCGGCGATTAGCCTCCATCCCTCTTACGATGCTTTTGGAGAGAACGCTGCCTCTTAATGAGATGCATGAGTTTTTAGGCTGTACACAAGGCTTTTACGATACACAATGCAGACAAATAACTAGGGCTCTACAGATTTCATTTCGGGAACCTAAGCATATTGCACAGAACATAAAACTGACCTTTACCGTCTGCAGCTCTCGGAATAGAGTGGGATGTGGAACACATCATAGATTTAATGTGGCACAGCGCTGTGTGCGGAACTTGGGTGGGCCTGTGCCTTCTTGCCCATTGCACCCGATGATTGAATCTGCTGTCACCAGCATCCTGATAATAATGAACATTCAGCTTAACGACCGTGATTATGATTATCATAATTGATGTGCAGGTGCTGTGTGTGGGGATCATTACAGCTCAACTGTATAGTGGAGAAACAGGACTTGCTTACGGATCATATGGCTTGGAATAAAACGCGCCAGCTCCCCATGTAATTCCTCTGTACCATATCACCTTTAACAATGCCTGAATGTCGTTATTGGGATTTGATACATATATATTCTCCCTATGGAAAAATTGAATTTTTTGGATGGTTTCAGTCTTTTAGTTTTGAGAAATATTCCCTCCGTAATGCGGTTCATAAGTTGGATTTGTACTGACTGATAAAAGAAAGAATATCTTTTTATCCTCCAACATCAGCCACAAGCTGTGTGTGATATTGCAGCTCAGCTTTGTATGTAACCCCCTTCTCATGTACAGCAAATTAATGGTGGAATTAATGGTGCTATATAAGTAAATAATAAGAAGAACCTCATACAATTTAATGAAGCTGAGCTGCAATACCAAACACAACCTAGGGACAGTCATGGTGCTGTATCTGTGTAGTTAGCACCCAGCAATGTAAACTTTGCCATGATAGTGTGAGCACAGAAGCTGCGATGTCACCTGTGACCTGTATATTACAAAGGCCAGAAACAATGATCAATCTCATCTTGCTACTCACATAGTAAAGTAAAAAACAAAAGCAGCATCAAAGTGGTTATGGAGGTAAATCTGTTGCCTCATCGCTACTGACATGTTTCCCGGGCACTGACAGGCATATTTCAGTGCTTCACAGAAGTCACCTTGTAGGACTGTAAAAATGGAAGCAAAAGTAAACTAAATGTAGATAAATAAAAAAACTGAATAAATAAAACAAAAATACATCTTCTCTTGTGCAAAATGGTTTGATCTGAAAAAGTAATAAAACTATTTTTTTTTTATTCAAATTCTTCCCCCCAGGATACTAATAAAAGTTTTTCAACATCTTAATAGTAAATAATAATCTTTATATAGCGCTAACATATTCCGCAGCGCTTTACAGTTTGCACACATTATCATCGCTGTCCCCGATAGGGCTCACAATCTAAATTCCCTATCAGTATGTCTTTGGAATGTGGGAGGAAACCCACGCAAACCCGGGAAGAACATACAAACTCCTTGCAGATGTTGTCCTTGGTGGGATTCGAACCTAGGACTCCAGCGCTGCAAGGCTGTAGTGCTAACCACTGAGTCACCGTGCTGCCAACATCTTCTATGCAGCCCAAAAAATTGCCACTAAAAATTCCAACTATTTACACTCAAACAAAACCCTTATATGGCCAAGCCAACAGACAAATTAAAAAGTGATAGGATTGCTTTTGGAATAAAAATCAATGTATCTTTTACCTATGAAATAACTGTTTACCTGCCCTCAAAACCTGTAGAAAACATTGTCTTCTACCCTCATACACCACAACAAGATATAAATTCAGTTAGCGCACAAACCTAAGTAATTTGTCCAAGAACATCCTGATTCTCATGCTCTGTAATTTTCCATTCTTTTTGAGTGGAGAGTTTCTCCTCAACAGCATTCTGCCAGCACTAAAGGTACTGCAAATTAATTTCCCTCACTTCCTAGCATGCATTGTTCCTGACACCGCCCAATGACTTGCCTGCCTTAAACTGAAGCTGACATCTGTGTAATGACTTTTTGCAGTGTAACACATAGGAGAGAAGGAACAGAGACAAAAATCCTTCCTCAGCTCCTCTAGGGAGACTTAGATCTGCCTCTACATCCTGTACAGGTACAAAGATCTGCCCTCAATTCCTGTGGAGAGACATAGACACGATCCCATTTCCTCTTGAGCAACTAATGTCTGCCCTCACTTGCTGTAGAATGCTAAAGCTCTGCCCTCACCATCTGTAGAAGATTAAGATCCATTTTCACTTCATGTAGTGAAACACTCATTTGTACTTCCTGTAAAGCTAGAAAGATCCGCTCTCACTTCCTTTAGTGAGACATAGACCTGTTCTGATTTCCTTTAACTCAACAAAGATCCATCCTCAATTCCTGTAAAGTGACAAAGTTTTACCATCACTTCCTGTAGAGCGACAAAGATCTTCCCTTACTTCCTGTAGAGCAACAAAGATCTTGTTAGGAACGGCGGAACGCACTAAATAAAAATAAATAATAAAGTGCGTTCGCCGCTCGGGGTCCACCGTGCAGTAGATGTAAACACTGCTGCTAAGTAGTGACAGACGAGCAATATGGCGGAAATGCACACGCGGGTTGAACGTCACCCAAGTGCGCTAAGCAATCTCTGTTTGCTCACAGAGATGTCAGCAGAGGTAAGCACAAAAGGCTGAGCCTGTCAGTGTCACAGGTCTCAGGTAAATGCAAACACGGTATCTGGTCACAGGAGCAGGACCCAAGACAGAGGAGCTGCGTCCGTCTAGACCTACTGTGCGTGCGGAGTCGCTACTGCGGACGCTAAAGAGGGCTGCAACTGCAGTGCGGCGTAGGACACTGCCGCTGGTCGACAAAGCAAGGAAGCAGGCGAAATGTCGAATGCTAGCACTGTGGATGATGCTGTAGTGGCTTGAGGCTTGCCACGCGCTAGCGCTGGCTCTAATCTAAGTCCCTGTACACATTCGTAATATCAGAGGGAGGGGATCTTAATGAGTCATTCGCAGGTTCATTCATCCATCATCATTCACACAGTAGCAACTAGAGACTATATAAGCGCATGGCCGAACGGTCATGCACACTTTTTATAGCCGGGACCTTCCGGAAGCTTCCAGATCTCCGAGATGGACCAATGAGATCTGGAGCAGGACCTGGGCACATGATTCTCGATCTCCAATGGGAGATCGTCTCGTGAGCATGCCCAGTATGAGAACAGAGGGACTTTGTTGTGAGTTCATTTTCCCCTTCGTCACTGAGGTCTGGTGAACTCCCTATTCTGGTAAAGGAAGGTAATGAGCCTGATTATCAGGCACCTGAGCCTAATGAGGATGACTGGCTGAGTGGAGTCACGGACTGGATATAAGGCTGCCGACACCCTTCTGCCCTGCGGGTGATTTCTCTGTGGACTTCTGGGACACCAGTCTGATTCCTGCTCCTCTAAAGCTAAGTTTTCTGCTTTGCCTGTTAACATTTGTGTTTTGTTTTTGTTTTCCTTGCTTTTCTGGATTCTGCCATTCCCTGCTGGGGTGAGCTGAATCTCCTTTTGCCGGTTGCTCTGTCTTCAGAATATTCCTGAGTACTGACATAGTTTTTTTGAAGCCTAGCGTCTTCAGGGCCTTTTTCACTGTCAGTCTGTTGGCTCTTATTTTCATAGGGTTTTTCACGGATTGCAGACAGCAGCCTTCCTGTCCTTTCCTATCTAGTTAGCTTGGGCCCCGTCTTTGCTCAGTCTATCTTTCCGTCTGTGTTAGTGTTTTCATCTTGCTTCACCGTCATTATATGTTGGGGGCTGCCTATTGCTTTGGGGTCTGCTCTGGGGCAGTTTAGATTTCCCCTTTCTTTCTTTAGGCCTATCTAATTCTCCGGCTGTGATCGAGGGGTCTAGGGCACCGTAGGAACCCCCCACGGCTACTGTTAGTTGTTGTGGATAGGATCAGGGGTCTGCAATCCGATAGCTGCCAACCTCTCTGGTTTTCTGGACTTAGCTAGCATTTCTGTTTTTGCCTCCTACGGTGACTCAATCATAACAGAATCACCCGCCATACCGCAGATCCTAGGGTACTCAATAGCAGGAAAGAATTGTGTTTTAAAAAAAAAAAAGTGTGTATATTCTTTCCTCTATATCTTTGAGGCCGTAGGGGGAATTTTTTTTTTCTCTCTCAATGGAGATAAAGCAATTGTCTGATCGTGTGGAGCAGCTCGCTGTGGAAGTGCGGGGAATTTCTGCCTACCTTGCTCGTTCACATGCTGTTGAACCAAAGATCCCTACACCTGATGTATTTTTTGGGGATCGATCTAAATTTTTGAGTTTCAAAAATAATTGTAAATTATTTTTTGCCTTGAAGCCTAACTCGTCAGGGAGCTCCGCGCAGCAGGTTAAAATTGTCATCTCTTTGCTGCGTGGCGATCCCCAGGATTGGGCGTTTTCTTTGAAACCAGATGATCCGATTCTGACTAATGTGAACGCATTCTTTCAAGCTTTGGGGTTGTTGTATGACGAACCTAATGCTATTGATCAGGCTGAAAAGACCCTGTTGGCATTGAACCAGGGTCGAGATTCTGCAGAGTTGTACTATCAAAAGTTCCGAAAGTGGGCGGTCCTTACTACCTGGAATGATAATGCCTTGGCTGCTCTCTTTCGGAAGGGTTTGTCAGAAGCCTTAAAAGATACTATGGTGGGATTTTCTGTTCCCTCTGGTCTGGACGATTCTATGTCATTAGCCATTCAGGTTGATCGGCGTTTACGTGAACGCAGGATTGCACGAGAGGTGTTGCCACCGGTTGAACAGATGTCTGAACCTATGCAATGTGATAGAGTTTTGTCTAAGGCGCAACGTCAGGAGTTCAGAAGGCGTAATAAGCTGTGTTTTTGTGGCGATGCCTCGCATATTATTTCTGTTTGTCCTAAACGAGAGAAACGCTTTGCACACACGTTTTCTGTTGGGGGTGTTCAACCTAAGTTTCTTCTGGCAATTACTCTGATCTGCTCCCTGTCCACATTTTCCGCCAAGGCTTTTGTGGATTCGGGAGCAGCACTAAACCTAATGGACTTGGATTTTGCTAAACGTTGTGGTTTGTCCATGACGGCTCTGCAGATGCCTATTCCTTTGAGGGGTATTGATGCCACTCCTTTGGCGGAGAATAAACCTCAGTTTTGGACCCAGGTGATAATGCGAGTTGCCCCAGACCACCAGGAAAATTGCAAATTTTTGGTGCTGCATAATTTGCATGACACTATTGTTCTGGGGTTCCCCTGGTTGCAAACTCATAACCCAGTTTTGGATTGGAAATCTGTGTCTGTGGTGAGTTGGGGTTGTCAGTGTGTTCTTAGAGACGCTCCTGTTTTCTCCACCTCTCCTCAGTCTCATGATATTTCTGATTACCTGGCTGAATTCTCTGATGTATTTAGTGAGAGTAAATCAGCATCTTTGCCCCCTCATAGGAGTTATGACTGTGCAATTGAGTTGATGCCTGGGTGTAAATTTCCCAAGGGTCGGCTTTTTAACTTATCTGTACCCGAACATAATGCTATGCGATCCTATATTAAGGAGTCGTTGGAGAAGGGTCATATTAGACCATCCTCGTCACCTTTAGGTGCTGGGTTTTTTTGTGGCCAAGAAAGATGGTTCATTAAGACCGTGTATTGATTATCGTTCCCTTAACAAGATGACGGTTAAATATCAGTACCCGTTACCTCTGATGTCTGATTTATTCTCCAGATTTAAGAGTGCCTGCTGGTTTACTAAGCTTGACCTCAGGGGGGGCGTATAATCTTATTCGCATCAAGCATGGGGATGAATGGAAGATGGCGTTTAATACTCCGGAGGGACATTTTGAGTACCTGGTGATGCCTTTTGGGCTCTCCAATGCCACTTCTGTCTTCCAGTCCTTTATGAATGATATTTTCCGAGACTTTGTGGATAAGTTTTTGATCATCTATTTGGATGATATTTTGATCTTTTCTAGTGATTGGGATTCCCATGTGGAACATGTCCGGACTGTGTTTCGGATTTTGAGGGAGAATTCCCTGTTTGTTAAGGGATCGAAATGTCTCTTTGGTGTACAGAGGATTTCATTTTTGGGATTTATCTTATCTCCATCGACTATTGAAATGGACCCGGCAAGGTACAGGCCATTTATGATTGGGTTCAGCCGACTTCTTTGAAGGCTCTTCAGAAGTTTTTGGGTTTTGCTAATTTCTATCGTAAATTTATAGGTAATTTTTCTAGTATTGTCAAACCACTGACTGATCTGACCAAGAAGGGAGCTGATGTGCTGAATTGGTCTCCTGAGGCTGTCTCAGCATTTCAGGAGCTTAAGCGGAGGTTTACTTCAGCTCCAGTTTTACGGCAACCTGATGTCTCACTTCCATTTCAAGTGGAGGTAGACGCTTCTGAGATTGGTGCTGGAGCTGTTTTGTCCCAAAAAGACCCTGTGATTTCTAAGATGAATCCCTGTGCCTTCTTTTCTCGAAAGTTCTCCCCATCTGAACGCAACTATGACTTGGGGAATCGGGAATTGTTGGCCATGAAATGGGCATTTGAGGAGTGGAGACATTGGTTGGAGGGAGCTAGACATCAATTTGTGGTCCTCACCGATCACGAGAATCTGACTTATCTGGAGTCGGTCAAACGCTTGAATCCTAGACAGGCTAGATGGGCCTTGTTTTTCACGCGTTTTAATTTTGTGGTCTCTTTTCTTCCGGGCACTAAGAATGTTAAGGCAGACGCCCTTTCTAGGAGTTTCTTTGCTGATTCTCTTAATGTGACCGAGCCTACTACTATCCTAGGTGAGGGGGTAGTTCTTTCTGCCTTTTCGCCTGAATTGAGACGTGCCCTGGAGGAATTTCAGGAGGATAAACCTGAGCGTTGCCCTATGGGAAGATTGTATGTTCCGGACCAGTGGAGAAAAAGAGTGATGTCTGAAGTCCATTGCTCTGCATTGGCTGTTCATCCAGGTATTTTTGGTACCAGAGATTTGGTGAATCGGTCGTTTTGGTGGCCTGCCTTATCCCATGATGTCAGGAATTTTGTACAGTCCTGTGGGACTTGTTCTCGGTCTAAACCCTGTTCTCGTTCCACTGGGTTGCTGATGCCCCTGCCGGTGCCCAAGCGACCATGGACCCATATCTCAATGGATTTTATTTCTGATCTTCCTGTCTCTCAGAGAATGACTGTTATCTGGGTAATTTGTGATAGATTTTCGAAGATGGTCCATCTTGTACCACTCCCAAAGTTGCCATCTTCCGCTGAGTTGGTACCCTTGTTTTTACAACAGGTGGTTCGGTTACATGGGATTCCTGAGAACATTGTGTCCGATAGAGGGGTCCAGTTTGTTTCCAGATTTTGGAAAGCCTTTTTTTCCAATCTGGGAATTCAGTTATCCTTCTCCTCTGCGTTTCATCCCCAGACTAATGTGCAGACTGAGAGTACAAACCAGACCCTGGAGTCTTATTTAAGATGTTTTATATCTGCTGATCAAGATGATTGGGTCTCATTTTTGCCCTTGGCTGAATTTGCGCTGAACAATAGAGCTAGTTCTGCCACTTTGATGTCACCCTTTTTCTGTAATTTTGGGTTTCATCCTCAATTCTCTTCAGGGCAAGTGGAATCTTCGTCCTGCCCAGGTGTGGACACTGTGGTTGTTAGAATGCAGCAGATATGGGACCAAGTAGTGGATAAATTGTCACTCTCTCAGGAAAAGGCCCAGCGTTTTTCCAACCGGCATAGGACCATTGGTCCCCGGTTTAAAGTGGGTGATATGGTTTGGTTGTCGTCTAAGAATATTCCTATGAAGGTTGCATCTCCAAAATTTAAGCCAAGATTTATTGGACCTTATAGGATTTTGGAGATTCTTAATCCTGTTTCTTTTCAACTGGCTCTTCCAGTTACGTTCAAAATCCATAACGTATTTCACAAATCACTGTTGAAGAGGTTTAAGCCAGTAGTTCCTGTGGCGGCACCTCCTGACCCTGTGTTGGTTAAAGGCAATATGGAATATGAGGTAGAGAAAATATTGGATTCTCGTTTGGTTAGACGGAGACTCCAGTATTTGATCAAATGGAAGGGTTATGGCCAGGAGGATAATTCTTGGGTCTCTGCCTCTGATATTCATGCCAATAAATTGGTTCGTGTTTTTCACCGGGCCCATCCTGATCGGCCTGGTGGCTTGGATGAGGGTTCGGTGACCCATCCTCAAGGGGGGGGGGTACTGTTATGAGCTCATTTTCTGCTCCACCAGTTGAGAGTTCCCCTTCCGTTCTCCCTCTGGTGGTGACAGGAGGTAGAGAGGTTGGCTTAAGTGGTAGTGATCTGCCACCTGGTGAGGAAGATGATGATTGGATCACTGGAGGATCAGAATGGATATAAGACAGCCGACACCCTAGCCTAGTGCTGGTGATTCAGTCTGCTTCCCAGGTCTAGGACTCAGCTCTGTTCCTGTCTTCCCAAGATAAGTTTGATTTTTGCTAATGTTCACACTTACTCTTGTTGATCATTTCAGTTTTTTGTGTGTTTGTGTGGTCAGCCAGCCCGGCTGGGCTGTGCTGAATTTCCACACTTATTTGACAAATTGTCTTTTTTGTCCCTTATTAGATTGGCCTCTTTTTGCTCTGTCTCAGAATATTTCAGAGTGCTGATATAGTGGGAGAAGTCTAGTGACTTCAGGGTTTCTTTTGCTATCAGTTGTGTTGGACATTTTTGTAGGGTTTTTTGGCACATTGCAGACAGTATCTTTCCTTTCCTGTCCTTTCTAGTTAGTTTGGCCCCATCGTTTGCTCAGCCTATTTTCCTGCCTTTGCTTGTGTTTTCATCTTGTTTGACCGTCAATACATGTGGGGGGCTGTCTCTCCTTTGGGGTCTGCTCTGGGGCAGTTAGTTTTCCTCTTTTCCTGCGTTAGGCTTATTTAGTTCTCCGGTTGTGACGAGGCATCTAGGACCACCGTAGAAACGCTCCATGACTGCTGCTAGTTGCATGTTAGGATCAGGGGTCTGCAGTCTGCATAGTTACCAACCTCTTTGGTTTTCTGAGACTTAGCTTGTTTGTTTTTTATTTCCTCCTCGGCTACCCGTTCATAACAGTCCGGCCCGCGGGCCGTATACAGCCCACCATATCATCTTGTGTGGCCCGCAGCCACTTTCCCCATTTTTTGGCCGCGGACCCTTTAAGAGGTGCGGCGATATTGTGCTCAGCAGGGCCGTATTTGCCATTTGCCCCCCATCATATTCATGTCCTCCAGCCGTGCCTGCTCTGCAGCTCTGATGGTTCTGCTCTTCCTGTGTGAGTGCGTGGTCACACGTGGTACTGCTCATTAAAATCATGAATATGGATGCCACTCCACTCTCATAGGTTTGGCGCCCATATTCATGAAACTAATGAGCGGTACCACGTGACCGCGTGCTCACGGACAAACAGGAAGAAGCAGCAGGGAGCGGAGTCGGACCAAGCCACAGGTGAGCCAGGGGGAGGAAGAGCGGTGGGAGAGAAAGAGCGGTGGGGAATGAGTGCCGGGGAGTGGCAATGGGCGCTTGGGGGGTGTAGAATGAGCGTCTGTGGGGGGAATGAGCGTCTGTGGGGGGAATGAGCGCCAGGGGGATTGAGCGGAGCATGCACTGGGGAAAGGGGTGCACTGAGGAGATGGCTGCACTGAGGAGATGGCTGCACTGAGGAGAAGGCTGCACTGAGGAGATGGGTGCACTGAGGAGATGGCTGCACTGAGGAGATGGCTGCACTGAGGAGACGGGTGCACTGGGGAAACGGGTGCACTGAGGAGATGGCTGCACTGAGGAGATGGCTGCACCTTGGAAACGGGTGCATTGAGGAGATGGCTGCACTAGGGAGATGGGTGCACTGGGGAGATGGGTGCACTGGGGAGATGGGTGCACTGGGGAGATGGGTGCACTGGGGAGATGGCTGCGCTGGGGAGATGGGTGCACTGAGGAGATGGCTGCACTAGGGTGATTGGTGCACTGAGGAGATGGCTGCACTAGGGAGATGGGTGCACTGGGGAGATGGCTGCACTAGGGAGATGGCTGCACTGGGGAGATGGCTGCACTAGGGAGATGGCTGCTCTGGGGAGATGGCTGCACTAGGGAGATGGCTGCTCTGGGGAGATGGCTGCACTAGGGAGATGGCTGCTCTGGGGAGATGGGTGCACTAAGGAGATGGCTGCACTAGGGAGATGGGTGCACTGAGGAGATGGCTGCACTAGGGAGATGGGTGCACTGAGGAGATGGCTGCACTAGGGAGATGGGTGCACTGAGGAGATGGCTGCACTGGGGAAACGGGTGCACTGAGGAGCGAGTATACTCGTTGCTCGGGCTTTCCCGATCATGCTCGGGTGTCCTCTGAATATTTTGGCGTGCTCGGAGATTTAGTTTTCGTCGCCTCAGCTGCATGATTTATGGCTGCTGGACAGCCTGAATACATTTGAGGAATGCCTGTTTGTTAAGGAATCCCCACATGTATTCAGGCTGTCCAGCAGCCGCAAATCATGCAAATGCATCGACATAAACTAAATCTCCGAGCACACCAAAATACTCGGAGGACACCTGAGTGCGCTCTGGAAAACCCGAGCAATGAGTATACTCGCTCATCATTATTAATAATTTTATACGGCCCCCGAACGCTATTATAAAATTCCAAATGGCCCTTGGCAGAAAAAAGGTTCCCCACCCCTGCTGTAGAGCGACAAAGATCTGCCCTTACTTGCTGTAGAGCGACAAAGATCTGCCCTCACTTCCTGTAGAGCAACAAAGATCTGCCCTTACTTCCTATAGAGCAGGGGTGGGGAATCTTTTTTCTGCCAAGGGTCATTTGGATATTTATACCATCCTTCGGGGGCCGTACAAACTCCACCCACAAAGTACATCTTGACTCTGGCACTGGTGTCAGGACGTAATCTTTCATTGCATGCCCTTCAGTGTTCAGTAGTGAACACTGTGTGTGTGCTCACAGAGCAAGAAAAAATTAATGAGCTGGTGGCAATCAAAATACAGCTGCCTGCCCAAGCACTGTGGTCCCCGAGAATCTGCCTGGGGGCTGGATAAAAGGTCACTGAGGACCGTAAATGGCCCAGGGGCCTGAGATTCCCCTCACCTGTTGTAGAGTGACAAAGATCTGCCCTCAGTTCCTGTAGAGGGACAAAGATCTGCCCTCACCTCCTGTAGAGTGACAAAAATCTGCCCTCACTTGCTGTAGAGCAACAAAGATCTGCCCTCACTTCCTGTAGAGAGACAAAGATCTGCCCTCACTTCCTGTAGATCGACAAAGATCTGTCCTCACTTCCTGTAGAGAGACAAAGATCTTGTCATGATCCAGTGTTGGATCTGGCGGTATTAAAAGCACAAAGTGAACTTTTTTACTTTGGAAAGTTCCAAGGTGTCTTGACTGTCCCCGGTGGTGGTGAGTGGTATTGCACTTTAGGGTTTTTTGCACTTAATTATGGATCAGGTGTGACACCCTATAAAGGTGTGCTCAGGGGGTTCACTCACTGCCTGTGATATTGTGAGTTTGTGTTCACTCTGTTTTTGGAGAGCCTGGATGAAGGATGGAGCTGGTGAGGAGTCCTGCGCAGCTTAGCCAGGGGGAATGTGTTTCAGCTATGGTGTCTGGACGAAGGGCTGGCATGGCGTGGTGGAGTCGCAGTGATGGTGTCAGCGGGAAGTGTCTGCATGGGCTGGTGGAGTGGCGACTATGGAGAGTGGCACTCACCATGTGGGACTTGGCCGCTGAGCTGGACTCAAGCATGCTCGACTTCGTGTCAGCAGCTAAACTCATCCTTGGGACTCTGGTTCTAAGCAGCTGCAACTGGTGTTGGACTCTGCTCCAAGGTTGCACTAAGGTGAAGGATCCTGTTATGGTGATGGATCCGGGTGGAGGAGAAGATGCACTCAGGTGGAGGGCTCTGTTGCTGGGAGCGCACGCAACAGAGCAAAGCTAAGTGGTGTTTCCCCTGTATTGTCTCTTTCCTCATGTGTGTTATTAGTGCAGTGGTGGGATTAGTCTCCGCACCGACCCATTCCCTAGTGAGGGTTTAGGGTCAGGGTGAGCAAGGGCGTTAAGGTACGCGTGCGGCGCCCGGTGCGAAACCGGCATAGGGAATGTTAGGAGTGCAGGGACACTGGCTCAGGGGAGCTCAGGAGGTCTCCAATTTCCTTTTCCCTATAGCAGGGCCCACCATTGTTAATGTTTCCCAGGTTCCCCCCTTTATTATTTAAATGCGCCTTACTGGAGGCGGTGTTTCCAGATATTGTATGTATAACGTGTAATACCTAAATTCGCCAGGTGGAGGCGGTGTATCCACCTGCACGTTTTTATTATTTAAATGCGCCCCACTGGAGGCGGTTTATCCAGGGTCACGTGTGTTATGGGTCCGCCTTGCGGTAACATCTGCGTCCTGACACACGTGATCATGACATTATCACAGGCCATACAGGTTTTTTTTTTCTGGTGAGCTTTGGCCATGTGGAGACCGCTGAGTAATTGCTGCCGGGCCTCACTGATGTGAGTGGGGAGCGGCAAGGTGTTTAGAGCCGCTGCAGCAGCAGTTATCACGGTCTGGGGCCTCTGCTCAGATAACCAGAGGGAAAAAAAAAATGGCGGCTGCGGTCTGGCAAAAGCCCCTAGAGTCGCTGCTGGGGAGCGGGACTTGCTCTCGCACGGGGAGGTACCCAGGCTGGTGGGAGGAATGGTGCCCCACGGAGCTGCCTGGTGTTCCCCGAGGTGAAGGGGTACGTCCCTGTAGGGAGCAGATTGGTGTATAGTCCGCGGGGCTCATGCCAAATCTTCTACTTCCTGTAGAGAGACAAAGATCTGCCCTCACTTTTTGTAGAGAGACAAAGATCTGCCCTCACTTTCTGTAGAGAGACAAAGATCTGTCCTCACTTCCTGTAGAGAGACAAAGATCTGCCCTCACTTCCTGTAGAGCAACAAAGATCTGCCCTCACTTCCTGTAGAGAGACAAAGATCTGCCCTCACTTTCTGTAGAGAGACAAAGATCTGTCCTCACTTCCTGGAGAGAGACAAAGATCTGCCCTTACTTCCTGTAGAGAGACAAACATCTGCTGTCAATTTCTGTAGAGCAACAAAGCATCTCCCCCACTTTCTGTAGACAAAGACCGACATCCAGGGCAAAGAGGAAAAAATAGGTGGCACTCTCTGATGCAGTAAAACAATTCTTTCTTTTTTCAATGCAAGTAGTACATGGATGCAGGGGAGCAGGTGCAGCTCACGTAGATCAGACGCTTCAACGGGTTATCTAGCAGTGTGGTGTAGGAGAGGATGTAGCAGGAGATAATGCAGGAGTTCGGGCTGAGGGAAGTCAGGTTGCATTGTTATGTGTAGCAGCTTTCATTCGTTCTCTCCAGAAATCACTGTTTCTGGATGAAATACAAACTCCAAAGCTTCATTGAGCCAAACATTAACTTCATATGATTATTGTAAACTGGACGGAGATCCTGAGGTCACAAGTCCAGGCATCCCCTTGGCTGTACAGATGGTGGAGGTACCGTGTCGTGCCAACACAATTCAGAAGCATTCATGAGAGTCTTTCATTTTTTCCAAACAAGCAATGTGTAACGTTCAATAAGCAAAGGCCCCAAATATATTCATCTTTCACTCCAAAGTTTAAATATATTGTTTATTGTCTGGTCTCTTACCAAGAAGATATATAGGTAGTTTGACGCCTTAAACAACCAATGACCACCTAGATCTCAATTCGACATTCCTATGGGTTTTTTTTGTACATGGAACCTGACAGTCACTTTATGGACATTAAGCTAAGCACATTACTGTGTAGATCATTAAAAGACAAGTAGCAGCAAAACTTTCATGACCCAAACTAATGTTCGATTGGGAAGAAACACCAAACTATATACACTACCGTTCAAAAGTTTAGGGTCACTTAGAAATTTCCTTTTTTTTTTTTAAAAGAAAAGCAGTTTTTTCCAATGAAGCTAACATTAAATGATTCAGAAATACACTCTATAAATTGTTTGTGGTAAATGACTATTCTAGCTGCAAACCTCTGGTTTGTAATGCAATATCTTCATAGGTATATAGAGGCCCATTTCCAACAACCATCACTCCAGTGTTCTTATGGTATTTTGTGCCTGCTATCTGTTTAAGAAGGCTAATGGATGGTTAGAATACCCTTGAAAACCCTTGTGCAAGTATGTTAGCACAGCTGAAAACAGTGTGGCTGATTAGAGCTGCTATAAACCTGACCTTCCTTTGAGCTAGTTGAGAATCTGGAGCATTACATTTGTTGGTTCCATTAAACTCTCAAAATGGCCAGAAAAAAAAAACTTTCATGTGAAACTCGACAGTCTATTCTTGTTCTTAGAAATGAAGGCTATTCCATGCGAGACATTGCCAAGAAACTGAAGGTTTCCTACAACGGTGTGTACTACTCCCTTCAGAGGAGAGCACAAACAGACTCTAACCAGAGTAGAAAGAGAAGTGGGAGGCCCCACTGCACAACTGAGCAACAAGACAAGTAAATTAGAGTCTGTAGTTTGAGAAATCAACGCCTCACGGGTCCTCAACTGGCAGCTTCATTAAATAGTACACGCAAAACGCCATTGTCAACTTCTACAGTGAAGAGGCGACTCCGAGATGCTTGCCTTCAGTGCAGAGTGGCAAAGAAAAAGCCATATCTGAGACTGGCTAATTAAAGGAAAAGATTAATATGGGCAAAAGAACACAGACATTGGACAGAGGAAGATTAGGAAAAAGTGTTATGGACAGATGAATCTAAGTTTGAGGTGTTTGGATCACACAGAAGAACATTTGTGAGACGCAGAACAACTGAAAAGATGCTGGAAGAGTGCCTGACACCATCTGTCAAGCATGGTGGAGGTAATGTGATGGTCTGGGGTTTCTTTGGTGTTGGTAAAGTAGGAGATTTGTACAAGGTAAAAGGGATTTTGAATAAGGAAGGCTATCCCTCCATGTTGCAGCGCCATGCCATAACCTGTGGACAGCGCTTGATTGGAGCCAGTTTCATCCTACAACAGGACAATGACCCAAAGCACACCTCCAAATTATGCAAGAACTATTTAGGGAAGAAGCAGGCAGCTGGTATTCTATCTGTAATGAGTGGCCAGCGCAGTCACCAGATCTCAACCCCATTGAGCTGTTGTGGGAGCAGCTTGACCATATGGTACGCAAAAAGTGCCCATCAAGCCAAACAAACTTGTGGGAGTGGCTTTTGGAAGCATGGGGTGATATTTCTCCAGATTACCTCAGCAAATTAACTGCTAGAATGCCAAAGGTCTGCAATGCTGTAATTCCTGCAAAGGGAGCATTCTTTGACGAAAGCAAAGTTTGAAGGAGAAAATTATCATTTCAAATAAAAATCTTTTTTTTGAACCTTGTCAATGTCTGGACTCGATTTTAAATTCATTTGGAAACTCATTTGATTAATAAAAGTATGAGTTTTCATGGAAAACGCAAAATTGTCTGGGTGACCCCAAACTTTTGAACGGTATTGTATGTAATTTAAAGGGAACCTGTCACTTGTTTTGGCCACTATAAGATGTGGCCACTGCCTTTCAGGGCTTATCTACAGCATTCTATAGTGCTGTAGATAAGCCCCCGTTCAAACCTGCAAGATAAGAAAAATAAGTTTTATTATACTCACCCGGGGGGGCGGTCCGGTGCGGTCCGGTCCAGTGGGTGTCGCAGGTCCAGGTCCGGCACCTCCCTTCTTCTTGAGACGCTGCCCTCCTCTGCTTGGTTCATGACTCCCCAGCATGGCACTCCTGTGCAGGTGTACTTCTCTGCCCTGTTGAGGGCATAGCAAAGTACTGCAGTGCGCAGGCTCTGGGCCTCTCTGACCTTTCCCGACGCCTGCACACTGCAGTACTTCGCTCTGCCCTCAACAGGGCAGACAAGTATGCCTGCGCAGGAGCGCGATGCCGAAGGGAGGCACTGGACCCGGACCTGCGACACTCATCGGACCGGACCGCCCCCCCGGGTGAGTATAATAAAAGTTATTTTTCTTATCTTTCAAGTCAGACCGGGTGCTTATCTACAGCATTATAGAATGCTGTAGATAAGCCCTGAAAGGCGGTGGCCGTATCTTATAGCGGCCAAAACAGGTGACAGGTTCCCTTTCAGCTACACATGTACAGTACACTGTTTTCAGAGTTATTTAGCAGTGAGTAGTATTTTGACCATATCATCATTTTCATGCAGTTTTTCCATCTCCACGATGTATAAACTTGCATGCTTATTGGGTGAAGCAGATCAGGCGATATTTGTATAATGGGGGGTGGGGACTTAGGATACACTGCCCTTTATTAGGGGGTGCAGAATTAATATGAGCTTGTTCAAAAAATATAGATTTACCTTACTCTGAAAAGTCAAACATTGATATCCATCTGACAGAGGATGAAGCTTCTGAAGTTGTTCAGATATTGAGGTGATCACAGAACCATCAATAGTTCTGTTGTAAATAGTTACTGGGGTTGCAAAAACATCTTAAGAAAAAAAGACGCACATTACCTGCCAAAAATTTGAGAAGAATCAAACCTGAAGAGACCAGGAAGCTATTATCCTCCAGCTCTGTCATAGTCAAGATGTTACGCACCTGTCGTAGGTATCCAGGGCTTTCCTTTCTTTCCCTGGGTCCACTACCCTCCAGTGTGCTCCATGGTGGGTTTTGCAGGTTTCCCGCCATGGCTCGATGACATCATCTCTCTAGGCCTGCTTAAGGCCCACTAAGACACACACACCTGTGTCTTAGGATTAAGACTTACATGTTCAGTTTGTTTGGTGGGCTCCACCACCAGCACCTGATGTGCTTACCACTGGCTATCACTTTGTAAACCCTGCATACCCTCCGACTTACTGGTCAACCTTCTGCAATCCTCCTCCATGTGCCCACCGGACTTGAGGCTTTGTGGATCCACTGTCAGTAACTGCTTCTCAGACACATTGAGCGGTGGAACCGTGACAGTGGTAATGTAAAACATGAGCTAATTGGACCTCTTCAGGTTGAAGACAAACAGAAAATCAAATCCCAAACCTACTGCAGGTGTTTAGACAACACTTTCTTTAAGCAGTTGGACAGGAAGAAGTCTGCATTTGTAAGAAACAATATTTTTCTAAAGGACAATGCTCCGTTGTAGCATTGGGGGCCAGCAAAGGCCTAAGAGATAAAAGAATAATGACCCGGCCTTGTCCTCGTTGGACCTAAACCCAAGTGAGAACTGGTGGGCCCTTTTTGAAAGGAATTTAGCGGTGAAGGAGAAAAGTCACTTCAATATCTTAGGCTGTGGTTTGTGCGGCCCACAGTGTCTACAAGTGAAGAAACTGACAGACTCCATGGATGGAACTTATGACTGTTATTGAAAACAAGGACGGCCGTAATACTATAATACTATATTGGTCACTGATATTTTTGGGGAAATGAAGGTAATGTATTTTGCACATTTTGAGCTGTTTGGTTCTTATTCTTACTGTAACAGATGAAAATAAATAATTAAGATGGAAAATGTACTTTTTTTTTAAATCAAATATTTTTATTATTAAAATTATTTTTATAACACAACAGTACAAAAAAACAACTCAACCATAAAAGGGACCCTTTTAAACATAATATCTTAAGATAAATACAGGGTGAGCCATTTATATGGATACACCAAAATAAAATGGGAATGGTTGGCGACCCAGATCGGCGCGCTGAATTTGCAGAATGGGCAAAACAAAAATTGGAACAGGACCCTCAGATTACACAGAACATTGTGTTCAGTAATGAGGCAAACTTTTTTGAGTGGGCCATTTTATATGGATACACCTAAATAAAATGGGAATGGTGACAGTTTTATTGCGTAGGGCGTCTTGCATTGAAATCTGCTGCAATGACCCGGGTACTGCGTTCACCAGACATCAACACAATTTCTATCTGCTCCTCACGTGTTAACCTCTGCGACATGTCAGTGGCTGTAAACAAAGAGAAACTTGTAAATAACTCATGAAATAATAAAGTTACGTTAGAACCAAGCACACCATTGTTTTTCTTGTGAAATTCTCCATAATTTTGATGTGTCACATGACCCTCTTCCCATTGAAAAAAATAAAGTTGGATCTAAAAGAGCCGACTTCAAAATGGCCGTCATGGTCACCACCCATCTTGAAAAGTTCCCCCCTCCCATATACTAATGTGCCACAACCAGGAAGTTGATATCACCAACTATTCCCATTTTGTTTAGGTGTATCCGTATAAATGGCCCACATTATCTTACAATATGAATAACCACTATCATAACTATATAATGGGGAATCTAGATCTTGGTTTGTTACATTTATATATGTGACTAAAGCTGCCCAATGTGGAATATAGCACCTATCATGTATTTAATATTTAAATTGAATCTATACATAAATTAAAACAGACCTAGTCGAAGTCTTTGCAGTTCTCTGGATTCTAGGCCGGAGCCGTCAATCCATGGAGCCCATATTTTTTCCTATTTGCAGATGGCCTTCCTTTTCAAATATCTACTTTGTTCCAGATTTAATAACCAATTGATTTTATTTATTAATTCGGTTACTGTGGGCGCCTGCACTGATAACCAGTGTTGGGCTATCAGTTTCCTGGCCATGTATAACATGCGTGCCACCGCTATTTTGTCATGTTCGTCAGTGCTCAGATCTTCTATATATCCCAGTATGCATACTAATGGTGAGGGATGTGTATCGACTGAGTATGTTCTATTAACGATCGCTATTACATCCCTCCAGAGAGTTTCCAAACTGGAGCATGTCCACATCATATGAAGCGTGTTAGCCGGGGATGTTTTACATCTAGCACATAGGGGGTCTGGTCAAAGCCCTGTATCGTGGAGAAATTGTGGTGTTCTGTATGACTGGTGTAACACCTGTAAGTGGGAAAATCTATGGGATTCGCTCAAAGATAACTGTGGAACTCTTTCCAGTATTTCAGTCCACAGAACCTCTTCAATAGGGCCTATCATGCCCTCCCATTTTTCTTTTGACTGTATGGGGTGCTTTTTTAATACAAGGTCCAACAGGTATCTGTAAAGTAATGAGATTAGTCCTCCAGAGTTATGTGAGCTGGCTGTTCTCTCTATTACATCATTTTTGGTCACTCCGTTATTTAGGAAGAGACCCTCAGCCTGATATGCATGTCCTAACTGAAGATACTTATAAAATTCTGAGTTGGGCCTTCCATATTCATTCTGTGATAGAAATCCTTGAGTGTATTTCCCTCTAAAACATGTGTAAATCTTTCTACTCATTTTAGGCTGTGTGCCCACGTTGCGTTTTTTAAAACGCTTAAAAAATGCATCCCCATGCAATCCTATGGGATTCCGAACTTGCTGTGTCAACGCTGTGGATTTTTTCACTGCGGAATCGCATAGCGGTAAAATCCGCAGCATGTCAATTATTTCTGCGGAATCACGGCGATTCCGCCACTATAGGATTGCATTCAATGCTCACTTTACGAATGTGGCTATGCCCACCATGCGTAAAGTGAGCGCTTTATGTGCGGATGGTACCCAGGGTCTGGAGGAGAGGAGACTCTCCAGGCCCTGGGTACAATATTCCTGTATAAAATAGAATTAAAATAAAAAATAGGGATATACTTACCCTCTGTCGGCCGCTGGAGTCCTCCCGGCTCTCAGCAGTGCTGGCGGCAACTTCCGTTCTCAGTGATGCATTGCGAGAATCACCCCAAATGATGTTGTGGTCTCCAAAAAAACAGCGTGGGTCCCCCTATTTTTGTTATCCAGCCAAGTAAAAAGCAGACAGCTGTGGCCTGGGATTCTCAAGCTGGCGAGGCCATGGATTGTCTCTCATCAACCTAAAATTAGCTAATTGTGGCACTTTTCCCGACTCTTCTCACTTGCCCTGTAGCGGTGGCAATTGGGGTTCATATTTGTGGGCTTGATGTCACCTTTGTATTGTCAGTTGACATCAAACCCACGGTTTAGTAATGGAGAGGCGTCTATAAGACACCTATCCATTACTAATCCTTCAGTTACATGGTAAATAAAGACACAGCCAGAATAAAGTCCTTTAATTGAAATAATGACACAGATTCCTTTAATAGATCTTAATTAAACCATACTTACTGCATCGCCTATTCCATTGATCTGTGATGACCAAGAAACCGACCACCACTGTACAAGGTATGATAATCTGCTAGATGTGTTTGATAATAATTTTTTGTGAATTGACATCTTCAATAATCAGCAGTGCGGGAGGTATCCACAAATTCTCCAGATTCTGATGCTCATCGGTTTTGACATCCCTTGGATCCGCAGCAGCTGAGCATCAACTTTAAAACGCATAATACCATAGATCAGGTTAGCACAATCTGATAATCCGCTCATTTGGCTGCATGTAGAGGTAGACACATGACCGCATATGGCGATTACAGTTTTTTCCCTTTTTTTTTTTTAACACCTCCCAGCTCCTAGTATCCCCCCACTCCTAAAATAACACACACTACAATTTTAAATTCTTTGGATAATTTTGGCCACAGCAGCCGATTTTATTAACGAACAATAACATTAACAATAAACGTCAAAATATTAATCATAATGCAAATAATATGAGGGGAGGGTTCTTGGAGCTAAAAGATCTGGCTATAAAACCTCTTTGGCCCAAAAACCAATGTAAAAACTCGACCACCATGTTACCCTCAGCCGTCCAGCCCAGCTCGAGGGCACCGTAACTCCCGTTCCGGGAGACTAACCACCAGAGCTAGCGAGGTAAAAACTCCATCCAGAGCCCATAACCAAAAAGCCAGATCCCCCATACCATTTTAAAAAACTGTCGGGAATATTACTTCCAACTCCTTCCCCGACCAATCACCGCCAACTCCAAGAACCCCACCCCCCGCCCCGTAGCCACTGTGATGATAGCAACAACAGCGCCTCATATGGATTCTCACCAAAATTCCTCTTACACTTTATATATTTATTTTATTTATTTATTTTTTTTGTATATATATACATGAATCCCCTAATCCCTCAATTCTGTACTACCACACAACAGGGAGGGTGGGTGGGTCTTCTCTCCTCTGCTACCGATGATGAAGTGTGGCTTTTCCTGCACTTTTTCCCACTATCCAGGCTGCCCCCACCCCGAACTCCTCCCCTGGCCCATCCCAGCCAATCATTTCGAACCGGCCATAACAAGTTTAAAACTTGCCCGCCCATTGCAGTCATGGGGGGCTTCCTTTAGGCTGTGCCCTCCCCAGCCCCCTTCTTGACCGCATATGGCGACTACAGTTTTTTCCCTTTTTTTTTTTAATACCTCCCAGCTCCTAGTATCCCCCACTCCTAAAATAACACACATTACAATTTTAAATTCTTTGGATAATTTTGGCCACAGCGGCCGATTTTATTAACGAACAATAACATTAACAATAAACGTCAAAATATTAATCATAATGCAAATAATATGATGGGAGGGTTCTTGGAGCTAAAAGATCTGGCTATAAAACCTTTTTGGCCCAAAAAACAATGTAAAAACTCGACCACCATGTTACCCTCACCCGTCCAGCCCAGCTCGGGGGCACCGTAACTCCCGTTCCGGGAGACTTACCACCAGAGCTCCCGAGGTAAAAACCCCGTCCAGAGCCCATAACCAAAAAGCCAGATCCCCCATACCATTTTAAAAAACTGTCGGGAATATTACTTCCAACTCCTTCCCCGACCAATCACCGCCAACTCCAAGAACTCCACCCCCCGCCCCGTGGCCACTGTGACGACAGCAACAACAGCGCCTCATATGGATTCTCACCAAAATTCCTCTTACACTTTATATATTTATTTTATTTATTTATTTTTTTTGTATATATATATATACAAAAATATCCCTCTCCAATGCGCATTGCTCCAAAAAAGGCCAAAGAAAAAGCCAACCTAAAAAGCGCCAATTCGAATCCAGAAGTACAAATACCCTCCAGGACTCTGCCTAAACTTTCCAACATACTAAACGAAATAGGCCTTCTCTTGTCACAAGCTTTTTTACCCCTGCGAAATCCCCTCAAAGCCTGTCTTATCAAAAATGTTTTTGTCACATCCGTCATTCCCTGTAATTTGAAACCGAAAGCCAAACCCGCTACAAACTTGGTTACCTTAGCAGCGGACCAACCACTGTCGACCGCCCTCCCAATTAAAAACAACCTCCTATCCTCCTCGCTACTATCCCTGCCCCATTCCGCCATCCAACTCTGCCATACTCGCCACAAAGATTCGTAGGCTGACCATGTCTGATGCGATAACGATTCCCGAATCAGTCTTCCCGCTGTTCCATAATCACCTTCCACAGATGAGAAGGGCATTCCACGCCCGTGGCATCCGCTCCTGGCGCCAGCTCTCGAAAACGCCCCCACTGAAAACGAGACAAAGAGTCTGCTATTGAATTCGTAACACCGGGCACATGCACTGCAAATCCCTGCATTCAACTCCAAACAACGAAGCACCAAAACCCTAACCAACCTGGTCACAGGGGGAGAAGAGGCAGACAAACTGTTAATCACCGCCACTACACTTGCGTTGTCGCAATGAAAACGCACTCTCCGATTCGCGAACATGGGACCCCACACCAAAACAGCTACCACAATAGTAAACAGTTCCAACAACGCCAAGTTTTTTGTAAGGCCCAACAACTTCCATGCCGGAGGCCACCGCCCCATGCTCCACTTTCCCTTGCAGTAGGCGCCGTAACCAAAGCCGCCCGCTGCATCCGTATAAATCTCAAAATCAAAATTGCTCAAAGTCTCCTCCTGCATCAACGACCGACCGTTGTAATTCCGCAAAAAATGCTGCCAAACCATCAAATCCGCCCTATGCTCCTTAGCCATACGAAAATAATGGTGCTGAGCCTTCACTCCTGCCGTCGCACCAGCCAGGCGACGAGAAAAAATGCGACCCATAGGTATGATCCTACAGGCAAAGTTCAATCTCCCTCAATAAAGATTGCAACTCCTTTAGGGTCACTTTCCGCAACTTCGCAATCCTATCAACCTCCTGTTTCAACAACGACAACTTGTCCTCTGGCAAACGACACTCCATCCTTTCCGAATCGACGATTATGCCCAAAAAACTTATAACGGTCTTAGGGCCTTCAGTCTTCTCTGATGCCAGTGGCACCCCAAAGTGCTCTGCCACCCAAACCATGGCTGCCAACGCGTTCCTACACAACGGTGAATCCTGGGGACCGATAAAAAGAAAATCATCCAGATAATGAATGATAGATTGTATGCCTGCAACATCCCTTACCACCCATTCCAAAAAAGTACTAAACATCTTGAACAATGAACACGAAATCGCGCAACCCATCGGCAAACACCTATCGAGGTAGAAACTCCCGTTCCAAAAACAACCCAACAGAGGGATACTTTCTGCATGAACCGGCAGTAACCGAAACGCGGACTCAATGTCTGTCTTTGCCAACAGAGCCCCTGAACCATACCGACTCACCCAAAACACCGCCGTATCAAAGGAGGTATACTCCACGGAACACAACTCTCTATCAATACCATCATTAACTGACAAACCTTTTGGGTATGACAAATGCTGAATCAAACGAAACTTGTTCGGCTCCTTCTTCGGCACTACCCCCAAAGGGGAAACAACTACACCCGCTACTGGAGCCGTGGGGAACGGACCAGCCATCCTACCCAATTCCACTTATTTTTTTAACTTCGCATCCACCACCTCCGCATGCATCATTGCCGAACGCAAATTTTTGAACGAAACAGGAACCACGTGGCCAGGAGGTGCAATCTTGAAGCCCTCAACAAAACCGTTCCAAAGAACACTTGCCTCTGCCCGAGCTGGGTACCTATTTAGAAAGGGGGCCATCTCTTGAATTCTCACCGGACTCTCCCCCTTGACCGGCACCCACGTTCGGCTTACCTTTTCCTCTTTTAAAACATTTTGAAGCCCCGTGCGAGCTGCCATTGCAGTGTGAGCACACATGCTTGAACTTGCAGCTGTTCCCGTACTTACACAGCCCATCATTAAATTGCCAGCATGCACCTGACTTTTCTCTTCCTCCCTGGGTTGCCTGACCACTGCTTCCGTGACCTGCTTGCTGACTACCGCCGCCCCCGCTCCCGTGAAAGGACTGCCCATACCTCACCGGAGCCATCACCTTCAGCCACAGACCGATATCCTTCTGATCCCACTTTATCTCTGGCCTTACCGCCTTCCTCTGTCTAAACTGCTCGTCATATCGCAGCCATGCCTGCCCCCCCATAAATACGATGCGCCTCCCCAATAGCATCTAAATAACAAAACAAACCAGAACAATTGTCCGGAGACTTTTCACCTATGACACTCGCCAAAATAGCGAATGCCTGCATCCAGTTCACAAAAGTCTGTGGAATCAGTCGCCACCTCCTCTTTTCCTCTTCCTTTTTACTATCATGCTTCTTCCCCTTATCCAGGTTAAATTTTTCCAACGGAAGAAGGGAAAATATCTCCACGTACTCATCCCGCCAGATCTTGTCTTTCACTTCTTTCTTTAAATGGGCACCCAAAGGCCCCTCAAAACACACATAAACCTCCCCCTTAGCCCTATCGTCCAGTTTTATCTTATCTCCCTTATCCGTCTCCGTCTGCACCGAGACAGATGCCCCCGCGTCGCATTCGACCGAGCGTAGCGCCTCACCTACTGGCTGGTTGCCGGAACCGCGACCCACTAACCATGCCCCTGCCGGGGATGGAGCTGCTTCCCCAATTACCCCCCCTCCAGTCTCCTCAATATTTGTGACATATTGTCTAAAATATCCCTCAGCCCGGGCACTTCAGCCCCGGTAGGCCCACTAAGCCCCCCCTGCTCCCTAGCATCTCCCATCCTACCCCCAACATCCTGCAATGCAGCCCCTGTGGGCGACAGACAAGACATAGAGCCATACTCACATAGCTGCGCGGGTGCTGTGTCCCCGCCAGCTGGATATCCAGAATCCTGACGTCCTCCGTGATCCCGATGCACGCTCCGCTGCTCAAGGCCCGTGCCCCTGGGGACGTCACCAGGGGGGACCCAAGCTCGTGAAACCCGGTGCTCTCTGGAACTCCCGCCTAAGCGAGACCTGCGACGGTCCCTGGACCCGGACCAGCCTGACCGGTCCGTAGCATCCTCCGGCCGACTGCCGGACATCAGCTCGTGGCTGCCTGCCGCTCTCTCTGTTCTCCATGATGTGCTGGGACCAGACAGGGCGTCCTCACACTGACCCCTCCCGCCCGCCGCTCTCTCTGCCCTCCATGCTGTACTAGGGCCAGGCAGGGCGTCCTCACGCTGCTCCCTCCCGCCCGCCGCTCCCTCTGCCCTCCATGCTGCGTTGGGGCCAGGCAGGGCATCTTCACACTGCCCCCTCCTGCCCATCGCGCCACTCCGTCTGGCGCCCCGACTGGCAGGCGATCCTCCTCACTGGGGGCACCTGCCGCATCACCCGCTGCCGCCGTCCTTCCTGGCGCCGCCCGCTGCCGTCCTCGCTGCTGTGAAACAGACCTGCCGCGGCCTGCTCCTTCTCCCAGGGGCCGGCTAGGCACTGCCGTGCCCTCGCGATGCTTCGGCTCCCGCCCGCGACGTCACATCCGGTCTGGCCTGCTGTTCCTGTGCGGCTCCCGCTTTTCGGCTAAAAGCGCTCACAGGCCATCTGGGCGGATTCCTGCCTGGACGGGCACCAAGAGGGGAAGCAGCCCCGGCGCTTGCGCCGCCCGCAGGGTCCCTGGAGTGGCTCCGCAGCCGTCGCCTGCTGCGCGCTGTCACCTCTGGTGACAGCCTTTCAGGGGGCCGAGTCCTTCTTCCCCGCCGGCTGGTTCCTGGTGGATCCGCCGCCCTGAGGAGGGAGGACAGCTTGGTTTGGAGCCAACCTCCCCTCCTGGACCGGGCCACATCTTGGAGTCTGGAAAACAGCTGCTCCACGGTCTCCATCTTCTTGTGAGCTGACAGGTGGGTCTTCTCTCCTCTGCTACCGATGATGAAGTGTGGCTTTTCCCGCACTTTTTCCAACTATCCAGGCTGCCCCCACCCCAAACTCCTCCCCTGGCCCATCCCAGCCAATCATTTCGAACCGGCCATAACAAGTTTAAAACTTGCCCGCCTATTGCAGTCATGGGGGGCTTCCTTTAGGCTGTGCCCTCCCCAGCCCCCTTCTGGAACGATGTTTCTTTAAATTTTCCACTGGTTCATTAAAGTTAGTGCATTAACCAGTGTTGCATTAGCAAAACAAACACAGCCTTTCTAGCCCAATGGGATAACAAAAACATAACTTAAGGCACCGTCCTTGTTGCTGCAGGGATCCACCCGCTCAAGAACAAACAACCAAAGTTCAGCTTTCTTTATGAAAACACAGCTCTGGAGCTTGTACCTCCAGTCACACTCAACACTGAAGAAGCCACAAGGCTGTGTATTTATCCTCTGGTTTCCACCCACTCTACATCTATTCACTCAACTTAGCCCTAAACAAGGCTGATTAACCCCTCTCAGTACTTAGTGTACTGGAATTTTTTTCCTAGGCTCATATCACTGAAGCTAACAACCACAGTGATACATATCTCCCCTCCAGTACTTTACCAGTGACTTTGTCACACTGTGTTTGTAGGTCTGTCTGTACCTGTGTTTCTAGCTCTACTTTTGCCTGTACCTGTTTTTCTAGTTCTACCTGTGCCTGTACCTGTCTTTGTACCTCTACCCGTGCCTGTACCTGTGTTTGTTGCTTTACCTGTCCCTCTGACTGTGGTGTGGCCATTTCCTTACCTGCATATTCTACCTTGCTTTTCTGGTAGTGTGTCTGTTAAAACTACTCTGCTATATGAGAAAAATCATCACCCACCCTAAAAGTGTCAAAAAGGAAGAAATCAATCACCCAATAAAACTCCAGATCCAAGCACCTGAATATTAATCAGACTTCTAGAGTCCTAACTACTGGATTGAGCAGTGTCTTGTCAGCTTGTCTATCTCCTAATGCTGCAAGTAATGCACCAAGACAGAATGACAATCACAGCACAGCCACCCATCAGCTGCAATTAATCTTTTATTTAACATAGACAAGGAGGGAAAAAAAAGTTACCATCATCCCCTTTTAAAGACGAAAGGACCCTGTTTTTGATGTTTGCATTTTGAGTAAAATTTTCCCTACCAGTTCTGACAAATTGAAACACCAGGCTAATTATGGCAGCTAATGAAGTGTGGGGACTGGTCACAGCTTGTCGCGAAACTGTTCCTTCAGCTCGGATTACACTTTCATCAATCACTTTTTTAAACTGATCTAGAATTGCTTCTGTCGAGTGCTTGGCATTTTTAATGCTGTTTCTGTAATTGCTTTTCTCCCCAAAGCTTAGACTGTTTTTTTTTTCTTTTAAATATTACATTTATAGGACAGGACCTGCAAAGTAGAGTTCATGAAAATTTTTTAAAAATAATTTAAAAAGTGTTATTGCTTCGATCACTGGATCAACTCCTAAAAGGACGCGAAGCATAAAAGTGATACATACATGAGTTTAGTCCATAAAAGGGAGCAGTGAAATATATTTTCGTGTATATATTTATGAATCATGATCACCGGAGACTAGAGGTCTATTTAAGTCTTACGAAACCAGGTTCATGTTCCGGTTGGTTTAAATCTCATACCCACCATGAATTTAATTGATGCAGCACAAGACTTGGCAGACCAAAAATCTCAGACCATCATTCCTAAAAGATTCTGTCTAATTTTTTACTTCACCAATTGGCCAATCACATTGGAGAAGACTCAAAATTTTTGAGCTGAGTTTGACAAGTTTTATCTGGAAATTGTCCCGTCTTACAACACAATATGGACACCTTTTGGCTTCTGTCTTGCTTCGCTGACATGTATTACGATGTCGTGATGTCATCCCGCCTCCTGGATCCAAGTAGAAATTTAGCAAATCATCCATCTTGGAGTCTTATGAAATATTTTGGTGGTTTTAAAAAGTTGGCTGAGTGGAGCTGTTGAACAATTTTTAGTTTAGTGAAACTCTTGGAATGTACAGTTTCTACTTTTTGTAGACCCAGCTGATGTCCAAGGAGTCTTACCGACATTGTTCCCTATGAAAGGAATTAAGACAGTAAAGTCGAAACGCGTTGGTTTTAACGCTGGAAGTTACTTTTTATTTAGGTTCCTGAGATAAATGCACATTGTAAGAGTCTGGATTTGGAGCTGATATCTTGTCCATCCAGTCAAAACCATAAACTCTACTGATGAGAAGTAAAAACTCAGAAATAGCTGTCTATTAGATGGGTATCTCTGGCATTTGGCTATTATTTTTAGGCATATTCCAAAGCTTTATTTTTTACATACATCAGCTAATGAGGTAGCTACTTATAGGTGGCGCTAGAGACACACTTATCCCACAAACTACATGTATCACCTACCTGCAGAATAGATGATAAATGTATGATTGGCGGGGATCAGGGATTTACCATCGATCATGAAAACAGAGGTCCTGCATCCCTGCTGTGAATGGCTTAGTAGTATGCATGGGGGACACTGCTTCATCCACTGTTGATGGGAACAGTGGTCACTCTTTTATGCCCATAGACCCATCAAAGTAAGTGGAGCAATGGTCATATATTCACACTACCGCTCCATTTACATTTTGAGACCTGGATCTGGTAGGGTCCCAGTAGTTGGACCTCAACTGAGTTTACCAAATATCTGGGTGATCAACAGGTTCTTTTTAATTTTTTTTTTATTTTGCAAATATTCAAATTCACCCATATCCATATTTTTTGTGATTAGTACGAATTCTTAGTAGGCCTCACACAAAGTCATGACATGCTTTGTGGGACCAGGTCAGTGCAGAAGATGCTAGGAGCTGAAGGAAGACACCGCACAGAAGGAGAGGCAACAATGGCCCAAATAAGACCCTCGGAGTGGGGCAGGTGGGATAGGTGTGGGCCAGGTGAGTATAATTTGTTATTTTGTTGACTTGTCTTTATTATTGTCATGCTTGGGGGCTTAATACACATTTAGTTTGCATTGAATAAATTCAATGTGAATTGTATTTTCCTGCCAAATTTGAGTTAATCTGAATTATAATTTTGGCAAATTCGCTTATCCTTAATCGTGAAAGTTGCGGCTCCCGACACTCATGACAAACCAGCAAAGGGAATGTGGTATTACAGGGCAGCCCATCAGGTGAATGTGATACCTGGATGTCACAAGTCCACTTCCGAGTCCACTCATGCAGAGATCTTCACCGCTATTATTGCCTGTAAATACAGAATCTGTTTGCCGAATAGCATTTGGATGATTTCACTTCCATGTTCTGCTCTTTTAAGTGACCTTTAATGCATCTTTCCAAAACAAAAACAAAAAAAAACACTTCTTAAAATACATAAAGGTAGTCATAAAATTAAGACGTCTTGTGTGCAGAAAATTCCAAGTCAAGTCATGTAGCATAATGTGGCGGAATAGATGAGCCGGCTCTGCTTGTTTAGTCAAACACTTTGCATATGACATATTACACAGAATGCACTTTCAGTAGTTTGCAGCGCTCGTGATATGGCGCTCGTTACCGCCAGCTAATTAGCAGGATATATACTCAGGATAAATTCCTAGGTCATTAATGTAAATGTAAATTGTGAGGTCATGCAGAATTACATGCTTTGCGTTCAGAAAATTCAGGTTAGCGACTCAATGATAGTAAATTACGCCATGCTTAATAAATCCATATAGTTTGCCTCTGTAGAATCCTTTCCTGCTCTTCTAATTTCATTGTTATTTTTTATTGTATCGCTGCAATTCACATTCATGATGAAGTTTAAGAGCAATTTCACCCAAATGTCATGAGCAGTCATAAAGTAATGAGGATACTGCTCCACAGCAATGAGTAGCGGAAAGATCTGAGGATTGGGCCTCATGCACACAGATGTACTTTACTCTTTACAACCCCCAAGTTCTGCTGACCCATAATATAAGGTTTCTATGGTTTTATGGACCTTTACTATACAACACTATGCCTCCAATTTCATAAGGATTCATATGGAGAACTCTTGTGTCATATTCTTGATGAAGCAAATGGAATAAAAATGGCGGGTGCACACCATCAACTGCCATGTGTAGGGAGATATAGCTCTGAAGATGCAGCTCAGGTTTAATGGAGCTAAACTGCAGTATCAGACACAACCTGTTGACAGGTGGGGAGTTGTTTCTGGAAAAAAATGGATATATGTTTCTCTAATCTTTGACAACCCCTTTGTCACGATTCTTCTGCTCACAGTGTCTGGGACTCAGTGATGGGCAGCTCTGTCATCCTATCCTGTGCTGGGGCATGCTTTGATTGACAGCTCGGTTGACCTATCTGACTGGGAGGTGCAGAGATTTCCACAGGTGCTCCGTGTTCTTGGGAGTTGCCCTGCTATTTAGATGAGCTGTCCGGCTTGAATCACTGCCAGTCAGAAGCTTGTTCTAAGCTTGTGGTCTCTGGTGTGTTTGCCTGTACCCTGTGCTGTAAGTTCTGATTTTTTGCTACTGACCGTGTTAAGACTACCTGTTTGTCATTGCATTTGCATCTGATATTCCGTTGCTGACCTTTGGACCGTGTTCTGACTACCCGTTTGTTATTGCCCCTTTGCTATTTGCTATTAGCTATTTCTCTAGTATTCTGACCCTGGCATGTGACCTGACTTATGACTTCGTATTTTTTCCTTGGTTTACAACGTGTTCTTTTGGTACTGACCCCTGAACGTCTGACTTTGCTGATTTACGGCCTCGCCATTGGTTGTGACTAGCATAACACCCTATAACAAAATTCCAAATTCAACATCTAGTGTATCAAGAAATGTATGGTATAACATCCGTATTTTGCCTCCTTTTCTTTCTCTCTGCTGATTATTGCTTTCTTTTGAGTGTGATGTAAGAGCAGTACTTTGTGCCTTCTGCTCCATCTCCTCTCTTATAGCATGTAGTGGTATACAAACACTGAGACAGAGCTATTGCAGCTGCATCTCTTTTCTTGTAGCATTCAAGCTGCATATTTGTTGGGGGGGAAGCAAGTACAAGTTTTGTAAAAGTAAAATAATGAGATTAAAATACAGATAATTTTATTTTTTTAATACAGAAGAAACAGCGTAAGCAAAAAAAAAAATGTCGGAACATTTTAAAAAACGTAACACGCAACATGTTCCTTTCTCACTGAGTAGTTTGCATAATCCAAGCACATATATGTACATTATTTTTTAACATTCTTAGGTTCGATCTTGAGCCATGGCGACTTGATGGATGAACAAATTGTAGGTAGATTGATCTTGTGCAAGCCTAGATAGGTCCACCAGGGTCTTCTCCTCCGTTATCTTGATAGCATCAAGTCATCGGTTGCTGGTCCTCCTCTTCACTTTGTTGCTTCGATTTTTCCGACCTTCTCTAGTGATTGCTCTCTTCTTATGATGTGGCCAAAGTAGGCAAATTGTAGCTTGGTGATCCACTGACATCCGGCTTGATTTGTTCTAAAATGTATTAGTTTGTTCTTCATGCCAACTTAGCGTCCATGGTATTGATAACGTCCTCCTCTTTATTTCATGAGCATTTTACATGTATCATCATTTCTTTTTGTTTCCTGTCTGTAACACAGAGAGCTCCGTCATATTTTGAATCTTCTGTCACTTTGTACATGAGAAATAGAAATGATAATCATCTGGACTGCAATTATTCTGAAGCCTTATGGGCAATACATAAGGATGTCTGGGAATTAAGAATTATAGGCGCCGAGTGCTTTCAATGGCTGAAATATTGTAAACTTGTTTCACCGGGGCCATCAATGGTGTCAATGTACTTTGTGTGAAAAGTGCAAAAGAAGCATTAGTGTCTGACACAGCTACTTGAAATAAGTGAAATTAATGGAGCTCTATTCATGTAAGACAAGGCCACAAAACCCCTTTCATGCTGCTTACAGACAGAAAAAAAAAGTCAATACGTTTTTATTACTCGCAGCTGACCTACATTTTGCTCTACAAGTGCCAAGCCCACTAATTGGTTTCTGTTGTAAGAAAAGTTTGCCCCCGACCAAAACCTAGGGGTAGATCAATCAATCTCTTTTAGGGTAGCTTAGTGGTCTCTTGGCGATTGGAATAAAATCTGTGTTAGGTCAGAAAATGATTGTAGTAGGCATAACTGTCACCCTGCGACATTAATATATCTAATGTGTTTTGTAACAAAGAGTTAAAGCCGAGGATGCTTCTCGCTCCGGCTGCACAGCTCAGCAATTTTCGCCAGGCTTGTCAAGTGAGTCAACGAGATTTCCAATTACAACGTTACAGCCCCAGAGTAGAGAGTCGATAAGGTACAAGCTCGAGGTCAGTGGTCACATTTTTTAAGAACGGTTGGACAAATCCAAGTAAAATGCCATCAAAGTAACTCTGAGCACCACTTTATGGCAAGCCGGTTGGGTAGAGGTAAATATATTGTTGACATGACATTAGGATACACCTTGGGCCTCAGCAATCCTCGTTACCATTGATGACAATTTAGTTAATTAAGGTTATTCAACGTAGAATGAAAAATGATATACAACTTTTCAATATCTTTGCTTGTTGCCATTTAGCAAAAACCTTAATTATCTACAGTACTTCTGGAGGGTGCAAATCTGTTTTGGTCATTAGATGGACCCATAGATGCTTGATCTGCTAGAATAAAGTTACCTGAGCTGTCTCCTGTAGCGAGCAATCAACTTGTTTTTCCATAACATGGTTAGGAGTCTGACACATTTTTATCCAGAGTTAATAATGAAGGTTCCTAATGGGTAATTTTAAAACTGGAAGAAAGTGACAAAATATGAGGGACGATCTCAAAGTAGTGCATAATAACACAGTTGAATAGAGCAAGATTTGAGATGCATAACATTATTTTTTCACATTGCTAGAGATGAGCTTCGGAAAACCCCGGTCCATGGTCCAGGGCAGTTCTCTTTGGCCGTGGACAGGAGCTGCGTAAATTTCCTGACATTCCAAGATCTCAAGCTCATTTTATGTTTTTGCCATGCTAATGCATTATCATTTGTGTACTGCACAGTGCACAGATGACGTCACACCATGCCGGCAAATCAAACTTCACTCCGACGAGCCCAGAAAGTCAGGAAATTTGCAGAGCTCCTGTTCACGGCCAAAGAGCACTGACTTGCACAGTGGTCCAGAGTTGCGCAAAGCGATCTGCTCATCGCTTATCACCACCATTGTTTAAGCATTTTTACTAGAGATGAACCAAGACCCTTGTAAAAATCTGAATCAACAGAGACAAGCCTCTTTTTTACACCTACGATGACTGCGTCATTGTCTGGAAAATGTTGCCCACATAGGCCATCTTTCATCAGCTCAAAGAGATGGACAGTCCAGCAAAATTTTAAAATATGCTCATTGGTCCAGCATGTCCTAACGGATTTTAATTCGAAGCTCTTCCTGTTCCTGTTTAAGCATCCGAGGGACCTACCTGGCACAAAATTTGTGATAACCTAATGTTGCCAACATCTTTTCCAGTGCATTAAGGCTTAAGTTAAGCTGATTCATACTGATGAGCTGTTTGAGACGGTCTTCAGTTAAAGAGTAACTCCTGGAATTTAGTTTGGCTTTCTCATCAATATCACCAATGTTGAAACGCTCCTCCCACCACCTCACTCTGCTCACATCCACTGTATCATCTTCTGAAACCATCTTAGAATGTCAATAACTTAAATGTTTTCGGCATGAACAAATTCAGTGACACACTTCTCTTTTGTTAATATATCTATGTCAAACACCATTTTGGAAGACTGCCCCTCTGATGCTCACTGTCGGCGACAAGAAAATTAACAAGAGATTAGCGGGATAATTCAGCCTTTACTAAAAAATTGCCAACATTTGGCTCATACATTTTATGCTAACAAAGTAAAATAGAAAGCATTGGTTTTGAAAAAATATTGAAGAATATTGGAAAATTGTGTAAATTTATATCTGAAAATGTTTTAATTTTCTTCAAATTGTAGTAGCCCTTTAAAATACCTGATTAATAATAAATATATAAAAGCAACTCTTCCAAATGAAGCTCTTTTTTTATAGAAAAATGTGAAGCATGTTATTTTAGACTTTGACAGATACTGGAGCATATTTAAGGAAACAAATGTGTGCACGTTTCGTAACATAAAGATTATTCAATTTGATTTCGATTATTACAGGATTTTTTTCAACAAAAGGCTCAATATCTTGGCCAAAAACAATGTTGATAATGACTCAGATCCACTGTAGATGATAACTTGGAAACATTGTAGATGATAATAAAGAAACATTGTAGAACATAATGAAGAAACCTGGGAAATTATGACTTATAATCACTGTATATGATAACTGAGAATCATTATTTATGAGTTGGAAATGTTGTGGTTGATGACTTGGAAACATTGTAGATGATGTCTTGGAATTGTAAATGATGACCCAGAGACATTGTAGATGATGACCCAGAGACATTTTAGATGACCCAGAGACATTGTAGATGATGACCCATTGACATGGTAGATGACCTAGAGATATTTTAGAAGAACTAGAGACATTGTAGATGACCTTGGAACTTTGTAAATCATGACCCAGAGACATTGTAGATAATGACCTATAGGCATTGTAGATAATGACTCAGAAACTCTGTAGATGATGATGTGTAAACCTTGTAGATATTGTCTTGGAAATCTTGTAGATGGTGATTCAGAAACATCGTAAATGATTCTAGAGTCAAAACCATTGTAGACAATGTCTCAAAAGCAGTGGTGTTGAGGATCCTGAAAAATTGTTAACGATGACCCAAAAACATTGAAAATGATTACTCAAAACCAGTATAAAAAATTAGCCAGAAACATTAAACCTGTTGAGCAAGAAACATTGAAGATGGTGACTCAAAACTATTCTAGTTGGTGAATCAGAACTGTGGTTGAAGATAACTAAGAAATGTTATAGATGGTGACCCAAAAACATTGTAGATGATTGCTCACGCCTATCGAAGATGGTGACTGGTGGAAGTGGACCCAGAAATAATGAATATCATGAACAAAGAACATTGTAAAATACTCAGAACTATTGTAGATGGTGATACAGTACTAGTGTACCATAGATGATAACCCAGAAATGTTGTAAATGGTGTCCCAAAAATATTGTCGATGCTCAGACCCATTGTAGATGGTCTTTATGGTGAGTTAGAAGTAATATAGATATTGAACCAGAATCACTGAAGATCATGACTCAAAAACATTATTGTAGATAATACCTTAAAACTAGAGATGAGCAGATCTGATGAGGTTTGAATTTGACAAGTCGCACAGATTTTACTGGGAAGTTCAATTGGCATCAAATTTACTCCCTATGAATTTAATGTCCATTATTGTACTTTAGGGTCTGGAGAGACCCCAGTGCATAATCAACATAGGATGTAGAGTAAAAAAAAATCAATACTCTCGTCACTGTTCACTTCTATTGCTCACTGTCCCCTGAAAACCCGTGTATCTTCTCACTAGGCCGGGACTTCCAGACATGATAAGGCCCTTGACGTCCCTGAGCATGCCTCCTTGCGATGACGCCAATTTATGCTTAAACAGTTGTATTCTGAGAAATGCGCCAGAAAATCTTCAAAACATATACCTTCAGCTGAAGATGCAAGTAAGATGTAAGCAGAACCTTGAAGAGAAGGCATCTCTTCGGAATCGTTAGAACATGGCCAACTTAGAATCCCATCTTTCAAAATGCGTAACTTTCATATCAAAGTAAATTTCTGCTTAAGTTAACTTTTTTTTCTACTTTTTGTTGAAAATTACTTTTTTTTTTTATTACCAAGACCATACTTTCCTCAGCACATAAGCTTTCAGGAAATGCCACCAACTTTGATGCTAAATCTTTAAATGTGTATTTGGCCTTCTCATCAACATATGCTCTGACACATAATTACCAGCTGTTTTGTGCTATAAATTGTAGACAAAATCATCCTCCAGGGTGGCCGTAATGTGAGGACTCCAGTTAGAGTATACCGTAAGGCCCTCAGTTGCCATGGAAACGGGGGCAAGTCGTACAATGAAAACCTAGCATAAGTAAAAATATTAAGATTCTTTCCAACGCTGAGAGGATGAGGTCAACACTGCTGTTCCACCACTTGCATTTATCATTACTGATCCAAGGGCATCGGGGAAAGAGAGAGTTCACATATAGTTTTCTAACTTTATATATCCCTTAAGACATTAGCTGGAAGAAAAAAAATGAAAAGTTCCTCATTAGACTTGCAGCCTTTGTATATCTTGCTCGTAGCACTACTCATATTGCAGATATTTTTTATATTCTTTTTTTGTTGTTGTTGTTTTTTTAGATATTAGGTTAGTAGAACCTGTTTTGTTGCTTTACTATATGGTGTTAAATAAGAAACATTTAATTTGGGGTATAAATTAACATTTTGTTAGCGTTCACAATTCTCCAATTTCCCGTTTAGGTGATTGCTTCTTTCTGTACATGTGAGGCTTGGGAATCTTCACAAATTTTGAAAAGTTTAAATGCTCCTTAGAAGACATCAGTTCTTATTCTTCAGGGGGTCCTGAAATTACGTTTTATATACAGGAAATGTCAGTTTCCTCTTTTCTAGTTTCTTGGGGGTTTTTTTCTGATCAAAAAGTCACTAAGGAAATTTGTCTTATTTAGTTTCACAAGTAAAATTCTAGTTGCAATTTCAAATAAAAGTAAAATTGAAACTATTGAAAAATTTTTTTTTTTCTCTTTTTGAACATCCAATATTCCATGAGAAGTTTAGACCTTTATATATGTAAAATTAACATTTATTAAATTTTATGATTTTATAACATTTGTAAAAAAATTAGTGGTACAGTGCAAGTTTTATTTTTGTCCTTTTTTGTTTATTTTTGTCATATCGTTTCTGTATACCCAGAAAGATCTCGTATTTAAAATACTAATAAATATGTTTTTCATTCTGCGCAGTGACGATTCCATAAATTCACATTTGCGTATAATTCTATTGTATGAGTATATAGCTATTCCAACATTTCCACAGCATTTTTGTGAAAATTACATAAATATATTTTCTTGTAAATTTTACATAAAAGACGAATTTCCACGAAACACCAATTTTGAACACAGCCTTAGGCGCGATTCATACATGCTGTGGGTTTTTTTTTTCAGCCGAACGCAGGAGTGTTAGGGGCTGGTTTCGTGCAAAGTATTTCGTAACGTTTTCGTCTCACCATTTTTGGGCTGAAAAGCTGGAGGTTTATGTAGGAGTAGGGGTAGATTTTAGATTTGTATTTTTTGACTGTTTGTTCTAAACGCATCAAACCGTGCTCAATACTTAGACTGGGGTAAAATGCGCCAGCCTTCGAAAATTTCGTAAAATGCCACTAAACGAAACAATTAAAAACAGTACACAAACGTTTCAAACACAGTATAAAAAACTCTAAATCTAGACTAATACATAAAATAAAAGCATAAATTAAGGATTTAGGTTCATAGAATCATAGAATCGTAGAGTTGGAAGGGACCTCCTGGGCCATCTGGTCCAACCCCCTGCTCAAAGCAGGATTCGCTAAATCATCCCAGTCAGATGTCTGTCCAGCCTCTGTTTGAAGACTTCCATTGAAGGAGAACTCACCACTTCTCGTGGCAGCCTGTTCCACTCATTGATCACTCTAACTGTCAAAAAGTTTTTTCTAATATCTAATCTGTGTCTCCTCCCATTCAGTTTCATCCCATTGCTTCTAGTCTTTCCTTGTGCAAATGAGAATAAAGTTGATCCTTCTACAATGTGACAGCCCTTTAGATATTTGTAGACAGCTATTAAGTCTCCTCTCAGTCTTCTCTTTTGCAAACTAAACATTCCCAAATCCTGCAACCTTTCCTCATAAGACAGGGTTTGCAGACCGGTCACCATTCTGGTCGCTCTTTTCTGAACTTGCTCCAGTTTGTTGATGTCTTTTTTAAAATGTGGTGCCCAAAACTGGACACAATATTCCAGATGAGGTCTGACCAAAGAGGAGTAGAGGGAAATAATGACTTCACGTGATCTAGACTGTATGCTTCTGTTAATACATCCTAGAATTGCATTTGCCTTTTTTGCTGCTGCATCACACTGTTGACTCATATTCAGTCTGTGATCTATTAGTATACCCAAGTCTTTTTCACATGTGCTGTCACTTAGCCCTATTCCTCCCATTCTATATATGCTTTTTCCATTTTTATTGCCCAGATGTAGTACTTTGCATTTCTCCCTGTTAAAAACCATTCTGTTAGTTGCTGCCCACTTCTCCAGTTTATTTAAATCTTTTTGAATCCTCTCTCTCTCTTCTCTAGTATTAGCTATCCCTCCTAGCTTTGTGTCATCAGCAAATTTAATCAGTTTACCCTCAATTCCTTCATCTAAATCGTTGATAAAGATGTTGAACAATACAGGGCCCAGGACAGAGCCCTGTGGTACCCCACTTGAGACATTCTTCCAACTGGATGTGCAGCCATTTACGACCACTCTTTGGGTCCGATCACTAAGCCAGTTATGAATCCACCTAACAGTTGCCTTGTCCATTCCATACTTAATCATTTTTTCAATAAGGATTGTATGAGAGACTTTGTCAAATGCTTTGCTGAAGTCAAGATATACTATATCTACAGCATTTCCTTGATCCACCCAATCAGTGATACCGTCATAGAAGGAAATTAAGTTAGTCTGACATGACTTATTAGTTACAAACCCATGCTGACTCTGTTTAATCACTTCATTCTTATCCAGGTATTGACATACATGTTGTTTAATAATTTGTTCAAAGATCTTTCCTGGTATAGAAGTCAGACTCACTGGCCTATAGTTACCTGGGTCCACCTTCTTCCCCTTTTTGAAGATAGGAACAACATTTGCTCTTCTCCAGTCTTCTGGCACTTCTCCTGTTCTCCAAGAATTTCCAAAGATTATAGAGAGGGGTTCAAAAATTTCTTCTGCTATCTCCTTCAGCCTATCTTCTTTAGGCCACGGTCACACGTTCAGTATTTGGTCAGTATTTTATATCCGTATTTATAAACCAAAACCAGGAGTGGGTGATAAATACAGAAGTGGTGACGTGCTTATATTATACTATTCCTCTGATTGTTCCACTCCTGGTTTTGGCTTACAAATTGTTACGGTTGCTGTAGCGGGGAGGCACGTAGAGGCAACCCGGAAGTGGACCCTCTGGGTAACGGCTCCAGAGCCCCCGAGGGCGAGCGCCCAGGTGAGGACCACCCCTATACAGGGAGTGTTATGGGCAGACCCCCAGGAGATAGAACCGCGACAGCCGGAACCAAAGGGATGACTGGGGCTAGGCTGGAGTGGAGGCACAGGCGTATCCGTACAGAGAGCACAGGGGAGCACAGAGAGCGTGGAAACCGGGCAGAGCGCAGGACCGGAGCGTAGCGGGTGGCAATGGCTGGAGGCTGCAAAAGAAGTAGCATGGATAACACAAGCGATGTAAGCAGCAGGAGAGGGAAGGAGTAGGTGCAACTGAGGGCACCGTATAGCAGGAGAGCAGAGGGAGAACTGACGGAGGCAGCGCAGGCGGAGGCAAGGGAAGAGGGAGCCGAAGATACAGCACAAAGCAAAGGCAGAGGCAAGAATAGGAGAGCAAGGCTAGGAACACAGCGCAAACAGAGGCAGGGTAGAAGGGCCTGGCACACGGAGAGTGCTGCAATGAGACAGCGTCACCGCATTAGAAGAGCAGGCGTCTTACCTGTCCAGACGCCGGCCATAAGTAGCGCTGGGCGCCGCCATGTTGGAGGCGGGGTCAGCGCGTCATATTACCCAGGGGGCTGCGCGCCAGGAGGGAGGCAGAGCGCAGGCGCCTGACACCGGGGAAGCCGGAGGCCGGGCGCGAGGAAGCGACGGAGAACAGGAGCGCGCCGGGAAGTGCGCGCCGCAGGGTAAGTGGAGCCCGGGGGCGTAACACAAATACTGATGTAAAATGCTGATCAAATACTGAACATGTAAACGTGGCCTTATCGCAGTATTCATAGTGTATGCTATAGACCACAGTGAATGATAGTGAGATTACTTAGGCTTTATTCACATATCAGTTTTTTGATTGGTGTTTTTAAGCAAAGATCAGGAGTGGTACCTATGAGAAAAAAAACAGTAGTTAAAAGAAATGGACCTGTTCTGTGTTTTGGAGCCACTCCTGGTTTTGACTTTAAAAATACTGATGAAACGCTGACCAAAAAAAATTGACATGTGAATGAGGCCTTAGTCAAAGTTTTTTCAAGACATTCATAGGTATAATGAAAAAATGAGTGCTAATATTTTTTAGTGCCAAAGAGATCTTTACACTAGCTAGTCCTCACTTTCTATCTTGTTTTAACTTTTTGTCTAAAAAGGAAAAAAAAAATCCATCCACTGTATATAAGATTATCTATTCCGCACCTGTGAATGTAGAAAAAATATAAAATAAAAACACCAGCATTACCATTCATTTTTGACACTTTGCCTCCACTAAAATGGCCAAAAATGAGCTACCGAATATTCAGACTAAAATTTGTCTTTCAAAGTTTAATTTTTCTTATTTTTTTTAAAAACTGTAAAACAAACAAAAAAAACTTTATAAATTTGGTATAATAGTAATCACCATGATCTGCAGAATAAAGTTGCCCTCCCTTGCGATGAACACCATGAAAATAAAAGCTATGCTACAATGGTGTCATTTTTTTTTTTTTTTTTTGTTTTACCATTTCACTCCAAAATAGCTTTTTTGCCTAGTTTTCCGCACAGTATATAGTAAATTAACTTGTGACATTAAAGACTAAAACTTACTTGCAAAAATCAACAGAAAAAAAAAAAAAGTTATGGCTCTTGGAAAAATAAAAAATGAAAAATGGCTTTTTAGTAGTAGGAGGTTAAAACTTAATGACAGTCGACAACGTACAGGCTGCTATGTCTATAAATTTTCATATTATATTATTTTATTTTTTTGCAATGGTTTACTAAACTGCATCAAACACAGCATAAAAACCTGCATGTGTGAACCTAGCCTAAAGTAGGCGGGGGATCACCTGCACCATTGCGCTTGCTGTACCGTACCATCGGGAGCGACTGCTTGGCAACACAAAGTAAAGTAAGATTACGTCTTATTATTTTGATTCTCTTTTTTTTTTTTTTTTTTCCTCTGCTTGATAATTCGACAGTCGGCCTATAAAAACATAATACTGCACCGACATGTCATATTCATGGATCGCATTGAGTATTATTAAAGCGTTTCATTTTACAAGGTGAGATAGGAGTCATATTACATAATCTGCTGCAATTTATGAGAATAAGAAATATCACTTTATGTTTCTGGGCATTAATTAGTTGAAATTACTGGAAACAATCAGGGAATTGATGTCAATTGCTCCTGTTGCCAGAGAAACTGGACAGTTTAAGACCTTCCTTATGGTAATCATAATAATTATCATTCATTACCAGTAGGTTTGGTTAGGATTTAACTCCAACGTGGCCTTAATATAATATTAAAATGAGGGTATTGATTCATTACATTAGGAGAATAGGAGGTGTCCAATATATTGGGGTTTTTTTTAATGTTGGATGCATTTTCCATGAAAGTTTATTGTTCTCCAGTTTAGCCATATAAAAGAGTGATATTCAAAGAATACTGAGCATTAAAGGGGTTGTCCAGCTTTGAAATTATTTCTAAAGAACAAAAAAAAATCTGTAAAGTAATAAAATAAATAATACTAAGCCTACCTCTCCCTCACCGCTCCGGTTTCATCCCTGCTCGGCTACTGCCTGGTCTTCGCACTTCCTGTTCCGTGTGACCACTGCAGACTTTCACTGGCCAACATGTTGGCTAGCATTGGGGTGACAGTTGTTGGGGAATCAGTATGGTATTACTTATTTTTTTCATAATTCTGGGTAAGTTTCTTTAATATTCAGGTATAGAAAACCTCTTGACAGAGAACCTGTCACTTGCCATAAATATGTAATCTCTAAAATCTGATCTAAACGCCGCTGTTCTCCTGATTCCGGCAATGTTTTTCTTTTGTTCCTGCGAGTCTCCGTTCCTGAGATATGGCCCTCTTTTTCCTTGTATATAATTCTAGTTTTGTTAAACAAGTGGGTGTGGTGCTCAAAAAGATGCTCACAATAGAGTTGAGGACTACACCCCCTTGGCTAACAAGACTAGATTTATATACTTGAAAGAAAGGACAATATCTCAGGAATGGAGAATTGCAGAGAAAAAAAAGAAAAACAACTCAACAGCAACTAACAGAATGTTTTTTAACAGGGAAAAATGCAAAGTACTACATCTGGGCACTAAAAATGAAAAAAAAGCATATACAGAATGGGAGGAATAGGGCTAAGCAACAGCACATGTGAAAAGACTTGGGTATACTAATAGATCACAGTCTGAATATGAGTCAACAGTGTGATGCAGCAACAAAAAGGCAAATGCAATTCTAGGATGCATTAATAGAAGCCTACAGTCTAGATCACGTGAAGTCATTATCCCCTCTACTATTCTTTGGTCAGACCTCATCTGGAATACTGTGTCCAGTTTTGGGCACCACATTTTAAAATGGACATCAACAAACTGGAGCAAGTTCAGAGAAGTGCGACCAGAATGGTGACCGGTCTGCAAACCATGTCCTATGAGGAAAGGTTACAGGATTTGGGAATGTTTAGCTTGCAAAAAAGAAGACTGAGAGGAGACTTAATAGCTGTCTACAAATATCTAAAGGGCTGTCACATCGTAGAAGGATCAACTTTATTCTCATTTGCACAAGGAAAGACTAGAAGCAATGGGATGAAACTGAATGGGAGGAGACACAGATTAGATATTAGAAAAAACTTTTTGATAGTTAGAGTGATCAATGAGTGGAACAGGCTGCCACGAGAGGTGGTGAGTTCTCCTTCAATAGAAGTCTTCAAACAGAGGCTGGACAGATATCTGTCTGGGATGATTTAGTGAATAATGCTTTGAGCAGGGGGTTGGACCAGATGACCCAGGAGGTCCCTTCCAACTCTACGACTGTATGATTCTAACTCTGGATTCAGGAGAACAGAAGCATGTATATCGGATAAAAAAAATAAAATATGTTTGGCAAGTGACAGGTTTTCTTTAATGTGAAACAAGTGAAGAAATCATTAAAAAATAAATGCAGGAAATTATAAAAACAATTCTAAAATGTTTTTCTTTCCCCACAGGACTTTCAAACTATCTTTACACCGATTCCACTTTTTGACGAATATGGGCGCACTTACACCAAAGATGGACAAGCGGTATAACTCTTCATACTGGAAGAATGCAAAAGTTACTAAAATTATCATCAATATTTTCTTTACCTTAACTGTATTATCAAGTAATACACAAAATACAAAAAAAATTACATACAAAAACTAATTTACATTCATATTTGTACTGACTGTTGTTTTTTCTTAATTTCATTGTCTAATGTAACAGTAGGGCAGAGGCAACCTTAGGGGCTACCATTGGCCTCTATGCCCATGGTAGCCAGAATTAGCACCTAAAATCTCACACTTGGTGCCCAAACCGGTTTAAAGACTCAGAATGTGGCTTCATTACTTACTTTCTGGATTGGGAAGTGTTATATCGGAAACTCTATGGAAACTATATAAAGTATTGACTAACGCAGCTAAGGTTGACTCTGCACCACAAATTTATATTTCTATCTAGTGTAATTTATTAGAATCCGCGCTCTTAATTTTTCTTTTTGTTCGTTGTGACCAATTTTAGAATTAGTTTTTTTTTTTTTTAACATTTCCATATGACCTACTGATTAACAATTTGTAAACAACAGTAAAAAAATTCTGTATAATGTTTGAGGTCTTGTCGAATACATCATACCTGGACCATACCCTATTTAGAGAAAAAAAACTTGGCCACAAAAACATTAAACGCCAAAAACAAACAGAAAAAAAAAGTTGTGAAAAAGGTTAATGATACAAGAAAATCAACTTTGGGAATCTCGCCTGCAGGAAAAGTTGCCAGGACAATGTTTTCTAGCAAGACGTGCCTGAGTGTGTCCAGCACGCGAGCAGGACAGACTTGTCTCACCTGGGACTGAGCAATCAAAGTTCCTATTAATTGACATCAAGCAGTGATCTTGAAAACTTGTTAAGGAATTCATAAAAATGTATTGGAAATGTTATATGTTTCCGTTATACAAAGTGTAACGTTATGAAAACAGAAATTTCCCTTTAAAGGGAACCTGTCAGCAGGTTTGACAGATATGAGATATGGCCACCACCGTTCAGGCCTCATATGCATATAATGCTGTATATCTGCCCCCAACCTGATCTTCAAGATGAGAAAAATACCTTTTATTATACGCACCTGTGGGGCGTTCCGATCCGAGGGGTGTCGCTGATCTTAGTCCGACACCTCCCTTCTTCTTCTTCCTGTGGATGACACGACCCTACGTCATCCACACAGTCTCCCCGGCATCACACTCCTGCGCAGGCATACTTCTCTGCCCTGACTAGGACAGAGTAAAGTACTGCAGCGCACATGCGCCAGGGTTCTTTGACCTTTCCCTGCGCCTGCGCACTGCAGTACTTTACTCTTTCCTAGTGATGGCAGAGAAATACGCCTGAGCAGGAGCGCAATGCTAGGAAGACTGTGTGGATGAGGTAGGGACACTTCATCCACATGATTCAAGAAGGATGGCTTCCCAAGAAGAAGGGTGGCTCCGGACCAAGACCAGCGACACTGCTCAGACCAGACCTTCCCCACAGGTGAGTATAATGAAATCTCTTTTTCTTGTGTTGCAGGTCAGGTTAGGGGCAGATATAGAGCATTATAGAATGCTGTATATGAGGGCTGAACAGTGGTGGCCGTTTCGCAAACTTGGTGACAGGTTCGCTTTAAAGGATCATACTCAACAGAGTATTATGGCTCATATGGAACCAGTAGATGTCGATGAGGACCTAATCTACCTATCGGTATTTTCTGTTATATACCTTTCGAATCTGAGGGATAAAATTCTTCTACTGCATTTTAAGGATTTCTTCTCTTTCGAGTGTATACTAACCTTGTATTATGGCGCCATAAGAAGCTACCCACTATGCTTCATAGCCTCCCACACATGGCTCTGCTGTGTGTGCATCAGGACTAATGCTGAAACTTCTCTATCCTCTGAGAACAATCTGAAGAATTCCTCTGTAAGCGTATTACAATCTTTAGAGAAGACTTGGATCTGGCCGTAAAGCAACTGACTGCTGCAGCAGCTCTTCCTCAGTCGTAGACCGCCATGTGAAATCTCCACTCATTCAGTATTCAGTTTTAGGTTTAGTATTTTTAATTTTGATTCTTGTGATCTGACAAGTGATTTATATGTCACATACGATGTGTGTGAGCAGTATTTCCTACATGTTGAGTATGTGGTAGTTTCGACTTTGTGAGATTTTCTCATGGATCTTGTATCCACATAACTTGTCACTTCTTACCAATAAAATTGTTGTGATCGTCCACTGTGTTTGTATAAATCTATATATCAAAAATATTGACCTGTTATTGTTTCATTATTTTTTTAATAATGTGAAAACTCAAACTTAATACTTTTTAGAGACTGTACATTATAAAACTAGTGCCAAAAGGAAATGAACGAAGTTATGTAGGATTACAGAAACCCATGTTGTAAAAATAGCGCCACACTTGTCCCTAGGTTGTGTCTGGTATTGAAGATCAGCTCCAATGAAGTGGGTCCAAACTGCAATGACACAAACATGGCGCTGCCTCCAGAAGAAATTAGCTATATATTTTTTTGATCCTCTGCTACTCCTTTAAAACTTAATTCTGCCCCCCTAAAACTTCCCAGCCTCTTAGTTAGTTCCTCTAAGGAGAATTACATTTGTGCAAGAGCAGTGAAGGGAGTGAATTGCAAATGTGGTTGGTCATGTTTATTTAATAAAGGACTTTGAGACCTTTTTTTGCTGATAAAATAAAAAAACCTATACTCACCTCCCGTGTCGACACTGTTCCAGCGGTGATGGCACTCACGGTCCCGGGGCTCTTGTCCGGTTGCATGACACATGGTGCTCACTGCGCAATCAGTGCTGACATCACTGTCTCCTCCTCCCCACAAATTGAACATGAAGAGAAAGTCAGAGATCAGCTGCAGCCCGGACTTCCTCTTCATGTTCAATTCATACGAAGGCAAGACAGTGACGCCATCGCTGATTGAGCATCGGGTACCACGCGTCATGGAACCGCACAAGAGCCCCGAGACCTCAAGTGCTGACACCACAGTACCGGCGCTGGCATGGGCGGGGAGTGTAAGCTTTTTATTTTATCTGGGCCAAACATTTGAATATTTGTTATTATTTACATACTTGTCAACTATCCAATAGGTAGAATTAAGACACTTTAAGCTTTGTCCAGTACCACCCTCAAATGCCCAGGAACTCCCATCGTGGGGTGTGGTTACTTTTCGGTTTTGGTTCCCACAATTGACCCGTCAAAATCATAACTGTTGGCAATTGCTAATTTACATCACTTATCACAATCACTTGTTTGTTCAATACCTTCCCTTGACTTACAGTGTACATTATATGCTATGGCAGTGACGCTGCTATATAGAGCCCTTTCCAACGATGGACATACTTGAGGATCAAGATGTACCGGGGTCTCCAGTTTTGGTAATTGATGGGAGTCCCTAAGATGTTGCTGCAGGAAAAATGTAGCATTAGATGTCAGCCAACATGATGAATATCTGCCCACATAATACATGAGATTGACAGGTCTTCCTTCTGATTTACAGAGCATGATCCTTGAACCGGCTATGCCTTGTTATGAGACATTTAATAGAAGAGCCCCTTTAAAACCTACAGTATATTGGTCTACCTTTAAAGGGGGTGTCTTACAGCAGTACAATCACTGACTCTAACTTCAATGGCTCAAGAACAGGTTCCACTGGTGGTCTCTAGCAGGAGAAGTAATGATGTCTCCTTCAGTCACTGCTGAGGCCCATGATTGGCTGGAGTGGTGACTAAAGAAGGAGATTAGCTGCAAAAGTCAGGCAACTGAAAGAGTGGTGCTGTCAGAGATACATCCTTTGATGTTAGAGTTGAGCAAAATGATTTGCCTGAGCCCGGTCCAGGGACATGTCAGTAGTATGTGATCACCAAACAGGTGCCCTGAAAACTTCTCAGTACCTGTGATCTCATACTCAGGTAGTAGAAGGTTAACAGCTTTGGTCTGGATCAGTGTCCTGCAAATCTTTTTGCTTAACTCTAGATGACAAAGGTATGGAAAGGTGTGTATCATCTAGAGTTAATCAAAAAGATTCACAGGATCGTGTTCGAGGGGCACATCGGTAATCTGTGGCTGTTAGATCAAACTTATTCTAACCTTCCACTACCTGAGTAGGAGGTCACAGGTTTGAAGGGCACTATTCTGGCAGCCACATTTTATTGACGTGCCCCTGGACCAGGGTCCTGCAAGTCTTTTTGCTCAACTCTAGTGTCATTGGATGAATGTCTATTGGCACACTCTTCCAGTTGCTTGACTTTGGAAGCCAATCATTGGCCTCAGCAAATTGGTGACCAAAGAACTAGATGTCATCAATTCTTGTCCCGACGTAGACCACCGGAGTGGCCGGTGGTGTTGGCGGTCAGAGCAGTTGAGTTTACATCATTTTATTATTTTTTACCCATCCTTTGCTGCTGTAGGGAGAACCCTTTTGATAACATATTTCATGCATAGAATTTCCTTTCGAAATGATGACTTCTAATTCCGTGAGAGTCTTTTCTCTATTACAGATAGGTCATTCTGCTCAATTTAATTTGCAATATAAAAAAATCCTAACTTTATGGAAAATATAGCCCGTCCTCCCGCTATAAAAGATGAGGGATGTACATGGCATTTTAAAAAATCCTGAGAAAAATAGTAGCCCGAGAATGGCATTAAATCTTCAAAAGAAAGTCTGTTGTCCTTTTGCTCTTGTCACAGTTTTATGAATGTAACATTTTGAAAAGTTTGTCTTTCTGCGCCGCAACAGGAAATTAATTTCATCTAATACTGGTAAGTAAGGAATGGGTCCGCGCGGACTCAGATTTAATTTCGCCAAATAAATGTGAGTGCTTATTTTTTTTCAGGTTGGGGGCTGTAAAGGGGTTTCGTACACAAAACTGTTGATGAATAAAAAAGGGAGCAGTAATTTTTAGCCCTGAGTGCTGTCTATTTGATTGCTGGAGCCTGCGAGTAAGTTCATTGCTTTACAATAATTCACTCGGTGTCACTTTTTACCTCTGAACTACAATATTCCATCAGTCCGATTAAAAAGAGCAAAAAGCCTTTATCAGATTAATCTGGTTTTATTTTTAAAAAAATATCAAATGAAATAAAATAACAATCCTTAAAAGTCCACAGATAGCTAGAGACTTCAGCGCCAGGAAAATTATATTTTTTAGAGTCTTTGGTGCCACCCTGGTGCAGAATAAGCAATTATTTATATAGTTAGGAGGTCCAAGATTTTTCTGATACGGAACTCCAAATTATTTAACTTTATTTGCACGGACAGGTGGAACTGCACTTTTAGAAAACTTGTCAAATGTCAGAAGTTTTGATCGGTTGGGGCCTGGTTACGGAAATCCCATTGATTCCTGAAACGAAGGAGCAAAACCACTCACGTAAGTGCTGCTCTTCTCCGAGACTGAAAAATGGGGCTCAACACCAGTTTTTGAACCAAGTTTTTAAAGGGGTTGTCCAGTACCATATTTGGGCCTAAAAACATACAAATAGATAGTTGCTAATAGAGGTAACTAACTGTCTGTTGTACCTGGCGCCAGCTCAAAGAATTCACCAAACACTTGTCACGTACAGTGTAGGAAAGACTAAGTGCAACATTAAGGGTTTAGGGGAAGGGAGCCCAACACTAAGGAAGAGGGGAGTGGAGACCCCTAAGCAGATCCAGAACTAAAGTCACACTGTCTGCCCTAAACATCCCTATATAGGTTCTGCACCTATCACCGAGCAGGAACTTAACGTCTTCCTGACCCTGGTGATAAGCCCTACTTAGGGAATGACGGGGTGAGCACTAGTCGACCTCCACTACCACTAAAAACAGCTGGGATAGGCGAACAAGGGGATCACTTATCCTGAGTAGACTCAGAGATGTAACACAGACATCCACCAAAGATGAAGATAGTCGACTGCTATGGCTTCAAATCTCAGCAGGGGGGAAAGGAAATATCACCGGCAACTCCCAGCAGCAGGTTGGGAGTCTATAAGCACCCAGGTCAAGGTGTGTCAATTAGAGCTGGAGAAATGTTGCCCTGGGTCACAGAGTCAGAAGAGTTAAGAAGGTTTCTGCAAGGCCAAATGCAGAGACCTGCAGCTAGATGCAGTGCGACTGCAGCCTCTGACACACCTGTGACAATACCCCCCCTTCTACGAGTTTCCTCTGGACACTCAGGACCCAGTTTTTTGGGATAAGAGGTGTGAAATGAACGAACCAGCCTGAGGGCATTCACCTCTGATGCCGAGACCCACATCCTTTCCTCTGGACCGTAACCCTTCCAGTGCACCAAATATTGTAAGGAAGGACGTTGGAGGTGAGAATCTACAATCCTCGAAATTTGAAACTCGAGATTTTCATCAGCCATTATTGGGGGCGGGTGTATGGGTGAGGGCTCAAGAGGTTTCTCATACTTCTTGAGTAAAGACCTATGGAAGACATTGAGGATCTTAAGAGCCTGAGGTAGTTGAAGACAAAACGCTGCTGAAATAATGATGGTGGTTATTTCAATAAATCTAGGTCCCAACTTCCAGGAAGGAACCCTCAACTTGATATTCCTGATAGACAACCACACAAAGTCCATTCGACAGACAGAGGAAAAGGACAGCTGCACCCCCAGTCAAGAACAGAACGCCCTCCAGAATTTGCAAACTGGGTCCCCCGATCTGAAACCACATCAGAGGAAACCCTGTGAAGCTTCACAATCTCATTTACAAACACCTGAGCAAGAGTCTTGGCATTCAGAAGTGCCAGTAATGGGACAAAAAGAACCATTTTACTGAACCTAGCTACAACCACTAAAACCACAGTCTTACCTGCAGATACTGGTTTATCAGTAATAAAATCTATGGACAAGTGTGTCCATGGTCTACTAGGAATAAGTAGTGGAAGAAGGGAACCAGACAGATGAGTATGCGATACTTTAGAACGTGCGCAGATACTGTAAGCAGCTACTTGTTCAACTACATCCCGATGCAACCCCGGCCACCAAAAATTACGAGAACGGAGGTCTGCAGTTGCCTTACCACTTGGATGACCAGCAAGCACAGAGTTGTGATGTTCCCAAGTTACTTTGCGTTGCAGATTTGGTGGCCAAATAACTTTCCTGGAGGGCAGAAGGCCATGGTGTCCCCTTGGGCCTCCAACAGCCACTCTCCAGCTCAGGGTACAATGCCAAAATGACTACCCCCTTCTGCAAAATCAGTACAGGGTCTACGTGGTCAATATCACCAGGGAAGCTTGTGACATTTTGATCCCTGGATGGAAAGTAACCACAAAATTGAATCTAGTAAAAAACAGGGACCATCTAACTTGCCTAGGGTTGAGACGTTTAGCCGATTGAAATATAACAAGTTCTTATGGTCAGTGATAACAGTAATAGGCTGGACAGCCCCCTCCAACCAATGTCACCATTCTTCAAATGCCAGTTTAATTGCCAAAAGCTCCCTATTACCCTTGTCATAATTTCTCAGCCGAAGAAAATTTTTTTTAGAAAAGAAGGCACATGGATGCCATTAACCAGGGGATGGACCCTGAGACAACACAGCCCCAAACCCCACCTCTGACGCATCAACCTCCACGACAAAGGGCAGGGAAACATCGGGTTGACTAAGTATAGGAGCCGTAGCAAAACAGTATAATATTTGGATATATCCTATCCCTTCCTTGTCATGTCAATAAGGGGTTTCACAATTACTGAATAATTCCAGATGAATTTCTGGTAAAAATTAGTAAAGCCCAAAAAACGCTGTAGGGCCATCAAGATCTCAGGATGGTTACAATCAAGGACAGCATGGATCTTCTCCGGATCCATCCGAAAACCTGAAGATGACAACAGGTACCCCAAAAACTGCACCTCCTGGACGATGAAAACACATTTTTCTAGTTTGGCATATAATTTGTTATCAATTAATATTTTCAGCACCTGTTTAACATGCCCCCGCTGTGTCTCCATATTAGGAGATCTCCATCTGCGCTTGCGCGGCGGCCATTTTCCCGGAAGCAGTCCACCGCACAGGGCATTGCAAGCGGGGATGGAACGGCAGAGCCCCCCACGCAGCATGGGACAGAGTGCGGTGGCGGCAAGCACCGGGGGACACTGCGTGGCAGCGGCAGCACCAGGCAGCACCGGGGGCTAGAGCAGGCGGCAGCACCCGGCAACACCAGGTACACAGCGCGGCGGCAGCACCGGGGGACAGAGCGGGTGACAGTACCGGGGGACAGAGCAGGTGACAGCACCAGGGGACAAAACGGGCGGCAGCACCAAGTACAGAGCGAGGCGGCAGCATCGGGGGACAGCAGGCAACAGCACCAGGGGACAAAGCGGGCAGCAGCACCGGGGGACAGAGCGCAGCAGCAGGACCAGGGGACAGAGCGGTAAGCAATAAGATGCCTGGATTGTAAGAAGCACCACCATTTTATTAAAAAAAAAAAGTTTTTTCCTATTTTTCTCCTCAAAATTTGGGGTGCGTCTTATAATCCGGAGTGTCTTATAAAGCAAAAAATACTGTAAATAGAAATATAAAGGTTTATTTACAGTGTAGTAGTACAGTGTGATGTTTTGGTCGGCAAGGACCTTCATCAGAGTCCACACTGGTAAACTGTGAGTAGAAAAGGCACGATATCTGGTGGTATGGCCTCAAGGGTCCTTAGTGAATTCAGCGTCTATGTGGCGCCATTAACGCGGTGTCCACCGCTTGTTCATGTGCATCATGCATTCACCTTATTGGGTTTTACAAATGGCTCTGCGCGCCTCAGTGACATCATCTTCCAAACCTTTTAAGACTCAATTCTGTGTCTGATTATTGAGACTGTAATGTGTTCAGTTGCTATTTGTTTAAAGTTTGACTTCATCCAATTTCTTCTGTTGCTATTATCTCATCAGACTCTGAGTTCTTCAATTTGCATTTTTTGCTCCACAAGATCAGTGGTTAACCCATCAATTGCATTAAGAATTACAGACTGTTATTAGAGTCTGTTCACATTATGTTGCAATCTGCTGTGAATTTTTCAACTTGCCTCTTCAGCTTCTGTAACCTGCTGGTTGACCCATCATTTTCTACAAGCAACTATTACTAGAAACTGTTCACATCACACTACATTTTGATATGTATTCTACAACCCACATCTGTATGGTGCTTTAGACCTGCCGTTTTCCTCTTCATCTGCCCTTCTGATTCTATGGCTTTTGGTGTTTCCTGTCTCACTTGTTTGCCTGCATTCCAGCCTGTTTGCCTGTTGTCCGGGTCCTCACTGTACCACATGCCTTTCAACCGGTTGTGCCAACACCATGGGGCCTTATGTCCACCCTGGCCTGTGGGTTCATGAATCAACCTCAGGAAACGAGCATTAACATTTAGCCCACCAAATGATTAGCTGGTGTGATGTAGTGGCTTTCTTCCCCTTGAGAAGTTGGCTAATGTAGTTGCCTAATTTCTTTAATAATATAATAGGGTTTATTAAAGGGTTAGATACTAATGACTTACTTGGTAGCTAGTTCCGATAGGTGAGTCCATTTTCTTCCTTTTTTTTCATGGAGCATTGCCTGTAAGATTTGATACTTCAGCTGCAAGTCATCAATTGCCCCCAGAGTTCCCTTTAGGAAAATATTCAGTTTTTCACCATAGCCTTGTACCTAGATTCCCTACCTAACGTAGAGTGGTTTGTTGATGTCCTTCTATGCCATACAGAACACATTCCTTTCCAACCCTCAACTAGCTACTCCCTTTTTCTCTGGTGGTCTAGTCAGACTGTGCAAAGTAGTCTAGGGGTTGTTTCATCATGAACCACACCCTTTTGCTGATCACTGTGGATCCTACTTCTGGCACCCAAAACGAAAGTTGATTTAGACATTGAAGAAGTAATCAGACGGACATTTCTTGTTGTATTACTACATGTCAGCTATGCCAGATGCAAATTGACTCTTCCTCCTGGCTCATACACGGCAGGAGTCTCCCATGACTTTAAAGAGGTTGTCCACAACCTAGAAAACCCCTTTTTTAAATCAAGTGGTCCTCCATGTAATATCAAAATAATGATTTCTCACCTTGTTCACTGGTGTCTGTTAGAATGTGGTTAGTTTGTGACTATCCGCCATTATCTTGTGATGTTCTGGCTGCTGTTTTTTTCCCCTGGTGCTGGGTTTGCCTTGGGTCAGGTGATTTATTAACCAGCATCTGTCTCCCAGTCAATCCGCTTGATTTCTGGCTTGGTGCTTTGCTTTGCCTTCTGTGTGTTTAATTAGTGCAGTTCTGGGACCTCTGGTTCTGCTAGTCTTAGTTTCTGTGTTCAGTTTATTTCTGCAGCCTTCTCTGTGTTTTCTATTAGGAGGTGACCCTTTTTTGTACCAAGTCCTTAGATCTTTCAGGGATCCCCCCTCCCCCTATCTATAGGTCTTCGCTTGAGATTAACCTAGGATCGCCGGTGGGTCTATTCGCAAGGAATGGGTCGCCCACTCCATCGTAGGGTATCAGCCTAGTCATAGTTCAGGGTCAGTTTCCCCCTTCTACCCTAGTCCTGTGTTGCAGATCCGTAACAGTGTCTTCCTTCCAGCGATGTCGGGTCTCCCCTGACATTGCTATGTCACCAGAGCCCTGCAACAAATCCGTGGCTGTTAGTGGGCTTCTGAGCTTTCATTTCCTTCCTATGAACAAGTGGAAGAAGTGAGAGTGATGCAGCCTATTTAGCCTCTGATGGGCTGCAGTGCTCAAAGGGCTTAACAATGTCACGTGAGCCCCAGGAGACGTGACGCCAACAATACCAGAATAGTAGGATACGGTATATGTTTGTTTTATATTACAAGGAGGTCTGCTACATTTAAAAAAGGGGTTGTCGAAATAGTGGAGAACCCCTTTAAACAAAGGTCCAGAATATGGATAGGTTCCCTTTCAACAATGTTCATTATAGTCCAAACTGGAACATGATCCATAAAACAAGAAATGTTGTTCTAGAAGTAAAAGCTGTGCCAGCTATTGTCTTTCTAATGCCACAGATGTGCCAGGTTACATAACAAGGCATAGTTCTCCAACTGGAACTGCTTCATTATTGGGATTTTCTAGGGGGAATTCTGACTAATTCTCCTCCGGAGATCCATTCAATAGTAGAACATGATAATCTGACACTGCGCGCTCTCATTTCCTTTCCTAAACGCCGAGCTTCCAGGTTGAATTCATTACAATGAAGCTCTTCCCTCTGATATATTACACTCCGGTCGAGCCTCATGCATGGACAGTATTTTCTGTCTAAACTTATTTGCTGGCAGAATGTTAATTCATTAAGTATTAGTTAATATCCTTTGCTTTATGCCGATATAAAAATGACATTAAACACGATTAGACATTAACAGATGTTAAACTCGGCCGCCTTGGGGAAACTTCTTTGCATGTAACCTTTTAATAGAACGGCTTCATTGTAATAGAAAAATCCCAGGCGTGAAATGTATATATACCAAGGAAATCTACACAGAAAACTACCCCCCCAAAAAAAATGGTCAATTTTTGCTCAAACCAAAAATAGAAAATTTTGCAATTTTTGCATAAATAGAATTTTTGGGAAGATTCTTTTTTTATGGATTAAGTGACTTTGGTGGAGGGAGCGTGCTGTAAATGTGCTCAATTAGCAGTTAAATACTCGTGTAAAACTTAGGAAGTGTCTGAAATGGCAGTAAATGCATAATAATGATGGCGCGCCTTCCCCAGCTATACCTCATCTGGAGCGAGGTGTAAGGGAATTAAAAGGGCCTCCATGAAAAGGGCTGCGAGCAATATTTTCTGTTTATGATTAAATCAAAGTGCGGAGCGGTAATTGTACTCGATGACTTTGTACAACTTTGCCGAGGATTCCGTGATGGCGTTACATCGATGTCGTGGAATTTTTAGATTGGATTTCTTGCATACTAATTAGAGATGAGCGGATCAGGCAAAATACCAATTCGCCTGTTGACGGAGTTTTCCCGGGAAATTTAATTAGTGGAGAAGTTATTCTTTGAAAATTGAATATCTCTAATTATGTTTTACATAATGTGTAAAAACTAAAAAAACTCCTTATGCTCATCTTACCACTCACTTCTCCGGCCCCTAAGCCCCTTATCGTTACCCGTCCGGTCCTCGTCGCATCTTCTGAAATCCCCAGACCTCTCGCACTGAACTGTGTCTTCCGGCTCTGATGAGGTCCGGGAGGGTTTTGCGCAAGCGCACGAAAGGTCGTGATGTACACCGCGACCTTGCATGTGCGGAACCGCCCCGTAGTACAAGTGGCGGGGGATCAGAAGATATGACGAGGACTGCATGGGTGATAGTGAGTGGCATTGGGGCCAGAGAGGGGAATCTAAGGATTTTTACACTTTCTTTTGACCTATGGATGGCCTTTTACGGTTGGCTGCCATTTTGCTGATTCCCTGCAGAAGCGTATTACTAAAAATCTCCCTTTTTGGCTAATGCAGATTTTTTTTAAAAAATTCGAATAGAATTCAGTTTCACTTGACTTATTCTTTCCGAAGACCATACAGCTCGATGGAAAGTAGTGTAAGTTTTTGTTGACCTGGCATCGATTTCTGGTTGTGGCACATGGGCTGCCCTAAATGAGCAAAATTTAGAAACAGGCATAACCTCCTAATAACTTTTGGGAGTTTTTAACTAATTTGTCCCATGTGTACGGTGGGACCTGCATCTATTTTCTGAACACTCCCATGGAGTGACGAGGTGGCCACATGTCCACGGCGCCTCTCTATAATTTCTTTGAGAGCTTCCAAAATGACCGAACATTGTTTGGCCCCCACCTATTGCAAATTTATGGCACATTTTATGAATGTGCCATGGATGGAATATCCCGAGTGGGACAACCATTTTAAAGAAATATTGCCCTTTGAGTGATATAATAAAATGAATCTTGGACACTGGACTTTTATAGACTAACTCGAACTCCACATGTACATTAGCCACAATGGTCAAACTCTATCCCAAACTTTTGCATTGGTGTCTAATGATCGTGTGCAAAGATCATTGTGAAGAGAGGGGGAGCTGTGACATCCCCTATTGTGAATGGTGCCTCCTGTGTTATCTACTATATATAGAGGTGTTATCAGTCATTGTACAGGAGGAGGTGAGCTGTGACATCCCCTATTGTGAATGGTGGCTCCTGTGTTATCTACTGTATATAGAGGTGTTATCAGTCATTGTGCAGGAGGAGGAGGTGAGCTGTGACATCCCCTATTGTGAATGGTGGCTCCTGTGTTATCTACTGTATATAGAGGTGTTATCAGTCATTGTACAGGAGGAGGAGGTGAGCTGTGATATCACATATTGTGATTGGTGGATCCTGTGTTATCTACTGTATATAGAGGTGTTATCAGTCATTTTACAGGAGGAGGAGGTGAGCTGTGATATCACCTATTGTGAATGGTGGCTCCTGTGTTATCTACTATATATAGAGGTGTTATCAGTCATTGTACAGGAGGAGGAGGTGAACTGTGACATCACCTATTGTGATTGGTGGATCCTGTGTTACCAGCTGTATATAGAGGTGTTATCAGTCATTGTACAGGAGGAGGAAGAGGTGAGCTGTGACATCACCTATTGTGAATGGTGGATCCTGTGTTATCTACTGTATATAGAGGTGTTATCAGTCATTGTACAGGAGGAGGAGGTGAGCTGTGACATCACCTATTGTGAATGGTGGATCCTGTGTTATCGCCTTTATATAGAGGTGTTACCTGTCATTGTAATCCTGCCTCTACTGATAATGAGGCTGCTGAAACTCTTCCTGAAAGGAAAGGAAGTATTTTCTAAAAATGACCTAGTGGTCAGTCTGATAATTGCAAGATTACTTATTTAGTTGTGTGTGTGTTTTTTTTTAAATAAAGATCTATATATGAAAAGAAAAAGCATTGCTAATTTTATTTAACAAATACATATAACACTAAAACCTGATTTAAACAATAGGTCATTTTCTTATGATAGCTTCCCTTTAAATTCCCCTAACATGCTCTAAGGGAGACATAAAGTATTACACCGCTCTTATTAAAGTCAATAAACCGTCCATGAAATGAACAATTGATGATATTGATCACCGATAACACTTAATACCTGATAAGGTGTTGGAAAAAAAACCCCAAAACCTTGAAAATCTCTTCAAAGGACCAAATATTGACAAAGAAAGAAAAATCAAAGTGTTCTCCACCTTGGGATCCCCACCGTGTAACTCCATTTACAGCTCTATTTTTGGACTTTAAGTTGAGTTCATTTTTAGGTAATTGTATTTCTAATAATAAATTATATAAGAAAGATAAATTGATAAAAAAAAGTGTGAATTTTTTTTCTCCTAAATGAACCCCTGTGATTACTGCGATCACTGGATATGTCCCTCAGTTTAGAAACAGCTGACTGAAGGGATGTACAGATCGGTGATATTCACTTACAGTGATAGCGATTCTTCAAACTGGAAGGGGATAAAAAAAAAAAGAGTTTTATATTTCCACATGAATATTTCAGCAGTTTAAATATTTAATATTTCTGTACTTCACAGCAGATATTATCCTATTACAGAGAGTTGCAATAAAGGATTTCTTTATATTACACATATAGAGGGAGACGTGGAATTAAAGATAAATTATTAAAGTCAGTCCTGATACTACTACAGTAGGTGCTGCCACATAGCACCAGTTATATAGAAAATTGGGCCCAGGGTTATAAGGAAAATCGGTGATACATGCATACAGAGGATATAAAAAGTCTACACACCCCTGTTAAAATGTCACGTAAAAGATTCATACCAGGGAGATGTCACCCAAAATCGGTACAATTTAATTGAAAAACAAAACTGAACTCTTTTCAGGTGGAAAAAGAAAAATAAAGAGCTAAAATAATGTTGTTGCATAAAACTTAACACCTGTAGGGATTCTACTCGCTTAGGTGCGATGGGAGACAGTCAGGAGGCAGGTTCCCTTAAAGTTCATGCGGTTTATAACATCATAAACCAAACAGCACGTCACCAAAATAAACAGCCATCAGTTCAGGAGACAAAGTAACATCACATGTCCTTTCCTTCAGGCTCAGTCCGCGAGCCTCAGCGCACACAGGAGGTGTATACCCCCCTCACATACAGCTGCCTGGTTCAAGAGCAGGCCATATTATAAGAGTGTAGCCACACCCACGAACCCAGCAGCTGACTGGTCACATGACTGTGACCTCACCACAGGTCCTTCAAAACAATAATAATACAGCAATATTTCTTATGCCTTACATTATGGAGACAAGCCATTTATGAGACACATATCTCTCATCGATTACACGACCCTTAGCCCTGCCACATACCTCCCCCCTCTGCCTAAAGCCGTGGGGCTTGGCACTTTCACCTACCAGGCAAGGGATTCTGGAGTGGGCATTGGCATTCCCATGTAGCTTCCCAGCCCTATGCTCTACATGGAAGATGAAGTCTTGTAGGGCTAAGAACCAGCAGGTGACCCTAGCATTCTTACCCTTTGTTTCCCTCATCCACCTGAGTAGGGCATTGTCGGATATTAATCTAAACTTCCGTCCCACCAGGTAGTACCGTAATGTATCCACTGCCCATTTTATGGCCAAACACTCTTTCTCTACAACTGAGTAATTTCTCTCACCAGAAGTCAACTTCCTACTCAAGTAGAGAACAGGATGCTCCTCCCCATGTATCTCTTGGGAAAGGACTGCTCCTACCCCAACATCTGAGGCATCTGTCTGGAGGACAAGTTCACGTTTAAAGTCTGGGGCCACCAAAACGAGTTGCTTACAAAGAGCTCCCTTCATTTCTTGGAAGGCTGACTCTGCTTCTTTGGACCAGCTGACCATCACTGACTTTGTCCCCTTAAGCAGATCAGTTAGAGGTGCAGCCATTGTGGCAAAGTTTGGGATGAACCTCCTGTAATATCCCACAATCCCCAGGAAGGCTTTAACTTGCTTCTTTGACAGAGGTCTCGGCCATGTTTGATTTGCCTCCACTTTATTGATTTGGGGTTTGATCTCGCCACGCCCCACTACATATCCGAGGTACTTGGTTCCTCCTTACTCAAGGCACACTTTTTCGAGTTTATTGTAAACCCTGCCTCCCTTAGAGCCTCAAACACTACTTGGACCTTTTCCAGGTGAGACTCCCAGTCCGGGGTAAAGATGACGATATCATCCAGGTACGCGGCAGCGTATAGCTTATGAGGTGCAAGGATTCTATCCATAGCCCTCTGGAAGGTTGCCGGAGCTCTCTGCAGACCAAACGGCATCCGGACATACTGGAAGCACCCGCCTGGTGTGGAGAATGCCGTCTTCTCCTTGGCTTCCTGTGCCATGGGGATCTGCCAGTATCCCTTTGTCAGATCCAAAGTGGTTATGTACCTGGCAGGTCCAAGTCTCTCGATTAGCTCATCAACGCGTGGCATGGGATAAACGTCCAACTTGGAGACCTCATTCAGCTTCCGGTAATCGTTGCAGAACCTCCATTCACCATCGGGTTTTGGGACCAGGACAATCGGGCTCGACCAGCCGCTCTTGGATTCCTCAATGACCCTGAGTTTCAACATACGCTACACCTCCTTGGAGATTACCTCTCGCCGGGCCTCAGGAATACAATATGGTTTCAGGTTCACCCGCACATGTGGCTCGGTCAGAACTTCATGCTCCACCACCTTCATGTACCCCGGCAACTCTGAGAACAGGTCCCTGTTTTTCTGGAGTAACTCCCGGCACTGCTGTTTCTGGGCCTTCAATAGCATCTCCGCTATGGTAACCGCTCCAACCTCCCCTTCTAGGTTGCCCAGCAAGCATGGAGTTACCGTTGGCTCTCTGTCTTGCCACGACTTGATAAGGTTGACATGGTAAACCTGGTATGGCTTCCGTCTTCCGGGTTGGTGGATCTTGTAGTTTACGTCTCTCAGCTTCTCCACCACCTCATATGGCCCTTGCCACTTGGCCAAGAGCTTACTCTCCACCGTCGGGATTAGCACGAGAACTCTGTCTCCCGGATTGAACTGCCTCACTCTGGCTGACTGGTTGTGGACCCAGGCCTGAGCCTTTTGTGCCTGGAGGAGATGTTCTTTAACAATGGGCATCACCTTCGCAACCCTCTGCTGCATCAGTGCCACATGCTCAATGACACTTCTGTGGGGCGTGACTTCGGCTTCCCAGGTTTCCTTGGCTATATCTAGGAGACCTCGCGGATGCCGGCCATACAGAAGCTCGAAGGGCGAGAACCCCGTGGAGGCCTGGGGAACTTCACGGATAGAAAACAGTAAGTACGGTAAGAGACAATCCCAGTCTCTACCATCTTTCTCTATGACTTTTCTCAGCATGCTCTTCAGTGTCTTGTTAAACCTCTCAACAAGGCCATCTGACTGCGGATGGTACACTGAAGTCCTCAACTGGGAGATTTGCAAGACTCTGCACAATTCCCTCATCACCTTGCTCATAAAAGGTGTCCCCTGGTCGGTCAGGATCTCCTTTGGCAAACCCGTCCGGGAAAACACATGGACCAGCTCGCGGGCTTTACTCTTCGTGGAGGAGTTTCTCAGGGGAATGGCCTCAGGATAGCGTGTGGCATAGTCCAGGATGACTAATATATACTGATGGCCCCGAGCTGATTTAACTAAGGGACTGACCAAGTCCATGGCAATTCTCTCAAATGGCACCTCAATAATGGGCAGTGGCACAAGAGGGTTCCGAAAATGAGATGTGGGGGCAGTTAACTGACATGTCGGGCAGGACCTGCAATAGTTTGCTATTTCCTGGTGACACCCAGGCCAATAGAACCTCTGTACAATCCGTTCCTGCGTTTTTTCCACCCCCAGGTGTCCCCCCAAGTTGTGTGAATGGGCCATGTCCAATACTTTCCGTCTATAGGGGCCTGGTACTATTAACTGCTCTACCACCTCCTCCCTTATTTTCGTGACCCAGTACAACAATTCTCCACTCAACATAAAATAGGGAAACCTTGTGTCTGCTCCCGGCTCTTGTGCAACCCCATTAATGACGGTGACATTGTTAAAGGCTTCCCTCAGCGTGGAGTCCCTATGTTGGGCAGTCCCAAAATTCTCACCGGCCACCCCTAACTCTGGGATGTCAGGTACAGGGGACCCTTCCTCTTCATCCCCAACAAGGACACATAAAGGAAACCTGTCTGCCTCTGGTGGTGGCGATACCTCATTGGGGTGGATTGGTTCCCTGCTCTTGCTAGCACACTCAAAACCCTTCCCCCAGAGATCCCAAAACAGACAGAAATCCCGTCCAATAATTATAGGATGCAACAAATCTTGAACAACGCCAACTTCATGCGACTCGGTGCCATGCGCCGTTTCAATGTTCACCCTGGCCATAGGGTAGTCCTTTGCATCGCCATGTATGCACCGAACGCCAACCTTTTTACCAAGCTCCCGGAGTCTAGAAGCGCCATTGCTGCTCGCTTGTTCACCTTCACGGGGCACGCTTGTGGCCCCTCGTTAGGTGGCGAATTCACACTGCAAGCTGGATATGTGTAGTATGAACTACGGCGTCCCATGCTGCAGTCCATCTGCTCGGCGGTCTGGGAACAACGGGCAGCTATATGTCCAGGCCCGTGACACTTCCAGCAAATAATATCACCCGTGGGGACCTTGGGCACCGCCTCCCCCGCCCTTTTAGACCTTGGACGCGCCACCCCTTTTTGGGACTCCGCCCCTGCTGGGACCCCCAATACAGAATGGGATGTTTCCCCAAGGAACCTTCCATCCCCTGGTATCTCTTGGCCAGCCCAACCAGTTCATCGGCATTTTGGGGATCACCCTGGGCAACCCAAGTCTGTAGGGGTCTCGGCAGAGAATGCACAAACCGATCCATGACCACTCGCTCTACCATCTGAGCCGGGGAAGACGACTCTGGCTGCAGCCATTTCTGGACCAGGTGCAACAGGTCGAACATTTGGGAGCGCTGTGGTTTGTCCCGGTGATAGGCCCAGCGATGAACTCGCTGTGCCCTGGTAGTCATTGTTACCCCCAAGCGTGCGAGAATTTCCGCTTTTAATTTGGGATACTCTCTGGCGTCTTGTACAGTCAGGTCAAAGTACGCCTTCTGGGGCTCCCCCGTTAGGTATGGGGCCAGTACCTCTGCCCACCGCTCTGGCTGAAGTTTTTCCCTCTCAGCCACTCTCTCAAACACCGTCAGGAAGGCCTCCACGTCATCCTCAGGGGTCATTTTCTGCAATGCGCGTCTTACCGCCTTCGTGACGTGGGTGGCATCAGCCGGACCTGGGGTTGGGGTGCTCGTCCTGCCCTCCTGGATGGCGGTTGCCAGAAGCTGCATCAGCTGCCATTGCTCCTGCTGGCTCTGCTGCTGTTGCTCCTGCTGGCTCTGCTGGAGCTGCTGTAAGAACAGCCTGTTGGCCTCCTGTTGCTGTGTCTGGGCCTGGACCAGGTGTTTCAGCAGGTCCTCCATTATTTCAGGTAGTGCTTGCTGCCTCGCTGAAAACTTTACCCAGGACATGCAGCAACGGTCTCAAGTCTCTGCTGGGAACTCTGCCCGCATTCTCCACCAATTGTAGGGATTCTACTCACTTAGGTGCGACGGGAGACAGTCAGGAGGCAGGTTCCCTTAAAGTTCATGCGGTTTATTACATGATAAACCAAACAGCATGTCACCAAAATAAACAGCCATCAGTTCAGGAGACAAAGTAACATCATATGTCCTTTCCTTCAGGCTCAGTCCGCGAGCCTCAGCGCACACAGGAGTTGTATACCCCCTCACATACAGCTGCCTGGTTCAAGAGCAGGCCACATTATAAGAGTGTAGCCACACCCACGAACCCAGCAGCTGAGGTCCTTCAAAACAATAATAATACAGCAATATTTGCTATGCCTTACATTATGGAGACAAGCCATTTATGAGACACATATCTCCCATCGATTACACGACCCTTAGCCCTGCCACACACCCTTACACTAATATTTTGTTGAAGTCCCCTTTGAATTTCTCATAGCTTTCAGTCTGTCAGCGTGGCACATCTAGAAATGGCAATCTTTGCCTACTCGGCCTTCTAGTGGCTTCACATCTGTTACGCCCACAGGGCGTGAAGATGTATAGTGGACCCACTAGACCACTGATGGTGCAGTGGTAGCTGTATACACGATACACAAGAGACAGGAGAAGAGCTTCAAATAAACTAAAGATGTTTATTAAATAAAGCAAACAAATGGACAAGGTGCCTGAGGGAAGAACCCTCTGGACCACGACACAGAACCACGTAGTGGAGCACCGGGCAAGGTGTACCCCTATACAGGGGCTCCCCCGTCGCAACACCAGATGACCTTAATGCTGCGATGCCCGGACCAGAGGGACGACCCATACAGACCGTATAGAGGAGGTGGTGAGAGTCCTGGAAGGTCTGAGTAAACACAGAAAGGCTGATCTAGCCTGCGATGGTCACTGGATGATCCCAAGAGGAGAGCCTTGGTCAGTCTGGGGTAGGAACCGGAGTGTCCAGAGGGATCCAGGAGCAGGAACTGCCAGCAGAGGATTCTGAGGAGACAGAGATATTTAGAATATTGCAATAGCCTTTAGAACGCAGAGCAAAGCAGAGTGTGGCCTGAGTGGGAGGCAGCGATCCCACAGAATGAACACATTGTTCAGGCAACTCCCTCTTGAGGGAGGATGCCTTTTATGCACAGAGCATCACAGCACAGACAGCCCTAATACACAACAGGTGCCCTGCTGTTTTAAGTATGTGCAGGAAGCGGGGGGCGCCTCCTAAGAGCATAACCAGGAGACCTGCCAAGAGGATGCAGGTTCTTAGCAGAGAAAGGAGCCGCTGATTGTCTGGAGCCATGGACAGGGTGGGTAGTAGCAGTGGAGCTGCGAGATAGGCGCCGGTCTCCCTGCGCAGCAGAGACCGTGCCTGCGGCTGAGGGCATGACAACATCTATCAGATTGCGGGGCCGTTTCTGATGTGTAGCACCCTCTTCAGGTCACCTGCAGATTTCCAGATGGATTGAGGTCTGGGCTCTGCTGTGCCATTCTTTTGTTGATTTGGAGGTATGCTTAAGCTTAAGGTCGATGAATAAAATGATACCTTGATGTCTGCAATCAAATACCTTATTCCAGAGAAATCCATACGCTGCTGAGAGCTTATTTTAACTGAAAGTGGGCATTACCAGTGTGAGACATGTAATGAGTGACAGACTGCTCTCCTGATCTCACTGCAGAGCTGTGTGCAACTACAACTAGCACAGTACATCAGAGTTGAACTTTGTTTCATTACAAACACATTTGCAGTTGTAAGTCTAATCTCATAGTGTTGTCAGCTCAGCTGTACTGCACTTCACCCCACACTGGCTACTTGTGACTTAGAAGCTGCAGAAATGATTGTTGTAATCACTCACAGCTCTGCACGAGAGCTGACAACACTATGAGAGAAGATCTGCAGTTTTTTGCAATGAGACAAAGCTCAGCTCTACTGTACTGTGTTAGTTGTGATCACACAGGGCGCTGCAGTGAGATCAGGAGAACAGATTATCAGTCATTACATATCTCACACTGGTCATGTCCTCTTTCATTTATAATAAGCTCTGGAGGCAGATTCTCAGGGAGATCTATGTCCGGCCCATAGATCTTAACTGCTCATTTGCATATTAAGAAAAAACAAATCACAATGTCCCACTGAAAAATTGAATCAGAATAAAGGACCAATTGGTATAAAAAACTATATTTTTATTTTTATTAACCAAATAACCGTTGAAGCAAAAGCGAAACGCGCGTCGGGGCAGAGGGACGCCCGAGGAGACTCCTTATCAATCATTGGTAATGGCTGTTTTGCCCTATGACATTGTGTGTTTCAGTGTTACATGATTACTGCAAGTATGCTGTGGCATGGATTTATGTTGAGAGCGGACTTGTATGCCACTAACAAAGATTGACATTGCCATAAGGATGGTTAGTACACTGGCCCAGTTCAATATTCATCCATGGGCATCGCCATAGTTTAGATTCCTTGCGGTTTTTGGCAATTTGCAGTGGTAATATAGATTTGAGAGCTCCCACATTGATGAGAATTCTTATTGTACTAATTTATGGTTATTTATCATAACAAATTGCACAGTTTTCACTTTTTTGTGGATGCTTTTATAGAATAAGGGTTTTTGCAGCTATTGTACATTTTTTACATTTTTGATAATGGTGTATTTACTTGGTGTTTGATATATGGAAAAAATGGGCTCATAACGTCCCTTTATTGATATGTGCATCTCTCCATTTGTACTATTTTAAAAATTTTTGGTTAATAAAAATAAAAATATAGTTTTTTATACCAATTGGTCCTTTATTCTGATTCAATTTTTCAGTGGGACATTGTGATTTGTATCAATAGTTATGGTATTTATCTTTTGATTATGGAGGCAATTTTATAAGTGATTTAATATTAAGAAAAAAGTGTATTTCTCTGAAATAAAACATCGGATCACAGATAGCAAGGTATCATTTTATTCAACTGTCTATGACCTTCATGCCCATGTTAGGAACGTTAATCCTTCAGATTAGTTTAAAGATGGGAAACATTTATGAAATTGTCTTGTTATAATTCTTTTACATAACAAAAACAAAGTATTTTAACAGGGGTGTAGACTTTGTATGTCAACAGTACGTATATATTTCTGTATACTTGATGCTTTGTCCTTTTCACACATATATTTGTCCATATGATGAGAAATCGTTTTTCCGCGCACTCCTCACCCAATGCATCTGCTCGATGCCCAAATAATTCCTCCATGCAATATGAAAATAATACTACCACTTAGTGCCCACATAACACTGCCACATACTGTGATTTCTTGTAATTTGCTTTGTGCAAATTTAGCCAAATAGCAGCCGACTAGCCATCATTTATCTCTCAGGTGAGGCACCAGGTAAAGGGCTCAACTGTACGGCCTCCGCAGCCCCCATTGGGCTCTCTGTGCAGCCCCCTCTGGCACTACGTACACGGTGGCAGAAGCCCCAGTGAGTGAAAATGCTGGAAGAGGCAGAGGACATTGCGCTCATGGTGCCAGGGGCAATTGTGTGGGAGCGGACAAAGGACTACTGCAGCAAAGCAGGGGACCGGCAAAGTGAATTGTTTTTTTCACCCCACATTTGAGAAACCTCAGAGTATTAGGGTATGTGCACATGTTGCGGATTCGTGCGCAGATTTTTCCGCGCAAAATCTGCAGAATCCGCAGGTCAAATACCTGCATTTTTACTGCGTTTTTCCTGCGGATTTTGTGCGGATTTCACCTGCGTTTTTACACCTGCGGATTCCTATAATGGAATGGATGTAAAAACGCTGCGGAATCCGCACAAAGAACTGACATGCTGCGGGAAATAAACTGTTGCGTTTCCGCTTGGATTTTTCCGCAGCATCTGCACAGCGCTTTTTTTTTTCCATAGGATAACATGGTACTGTACATCACTAGCAAATCTGCAGCGGATCCACAGGGCCAAATCCACACATGAATCCGCAACATGTGCACATACCCTTACGAAGAATATCAGATTTACAACAAATAACTTCAATTTTTTTTTCAATTTCCTGTCCAGACTCAAATTTCGTCAGATTCCCTTATCACTACATAAAAACAACTATATCTATTCCAAACTGAAAATTTGTAGACACATTCCAAAAAAAACACAACCCTGCTCTGCACGGGATTGTTTAGATTCCCTTTTCTTCTCTAGCCAGCCCACACCACAGTGAAGACTTCTTCCAGCCACCAATTCACACCTCCACACGAACCTCTGACCCACCTATTCCACACGTCATACAAAGTCCCAATAGTTCTTGTACCCTTAATACCTCATTTCCTATCACTATATGTGCAGTTTTTGCAGTTTTGCACTGTGGCGCCAAATACTGAACTGCAGAAATATCACACCAAATGAAAAAATACTGACACAGAAACATCGGTACCGCTATAGGTATCCAAAAATTGTAGTGGCACACAGAGAGTGATCCCGAATGCACAGAGATAGTTGAATAGCTCCTCTGAGCACAATAATGCCAATATAAACCTATTATGGGGGCGTCCCTTTTCAGGACTTTTTTGCCCCGGTTGCAGTTTCCATTAGCAAGTCTCTGCTGCTGCTCCCAGTGTCTGCTATTGGTATTTGCTGATGTTACACTGACGCCGCAGAGCCAGTGAGATCTTCAGATCTGAATGGAGGCGATCCGTCTTCACAGGCAGATCCGCTGAGCCCACTGATTGACTGCTGCGATGTCGACGTGACAAAAGTGTCGCAGCCAATATTAGCAGGGAGCAGCAGTGAAGATTCACCAGTGGACCTGGGGAAGGTGAGTACAGCCCCTCTCAGCAACATGTAAAATATTGCCTTCTCATTATAGATTTAAAGGGGTTGTCCAGTAAAAAAGTTATCACCTATGGATGGATAGATAGATAATAGATTAATAGATAGATAGATATTAGATAGATAGATAGATAACAGATAGATAATAGATGATAGATATATTATAGATAGATAGATAGATGATAGATAGATAATAGATTAATAGATAGATAGATATTAGATAGATGATAGATAGATAGATAGATAGATAACAGATAGATAATAGATGATAGATAGATATATTATAGATAGATAATAGACGATAGACAATAGCTAGATACATAGATAGATAATAAATAGATAGATAGTTGGATGGATAGAAAGATAGATCCTTTATCCCTGTCAGAATAATGGAGCAGTAGTATGCATGCTTAACCGCCGCTCCATTCATTTCCTATGGGGCAGTGCTCCAGCATCTGAACTTTTGCTCCGCACTCATTGGGATAAAAGGGTCTTGTTGGAGGTAAATTTGCCCATTCTGCCTATCGGTGCAGGTCTGGGCAGTCAGACCCCACTGATCAATAAGCTATCACTTGTTCTGTGTATAGGGGATAACTTGTTTTCACCCCACAATCGATTTAAGGGCTGAAATTCAGTCTACCGCAGACACCACTAGGGGGAGCTCATGAGTTTGCTGCATACTGAGGCCCCATAGACAGTAATGGCGGCTGTGTACGCCCACCTGCAATCACTCTGGAGCTGTGTTAAGCAGCAGATATTGTCTAAGTGCAGAGTTTCATTTACCTTCTGAAGGCAAAAGGGTTTCATGTTTTTAACATCTGTTTGCCTGCGAGTCTAACATTTGGTGAGCGACATAACAAGACGTTGGGATTCAGATCCCTTCAGTGACTCCAGCTTACTACTTATCCTGTTTGCCGACATTTTCCAGATACTGATGCGAATGACTCTGAATATCTGATTCTTTACTTTTTAATTAGCAGTCTGTTATCGTGTGCTGTTACCTCTTCTTTCACATATTAAAATACTTATAGGAACAGATATTTCGGCTATCGGGGAGGATACTGCACATTATATTTTTGTACACTCGTGGCGTTCATAGTGGTTGTCCAGGGCTTGGGGGATTATCAGATTTTTTTTTTTCACAAAACAGCGCCCCCCCTGCACAAGGTTGTGTCTGGTATTACGAAACACACAGATACCAGACACACAGATAATGGCTGTGGAGAAAACATTCTCAAGAGCCTTAGCTAGGTTTTCCTTCATCCAGGGCAAATATTCAATTTCTACAGTCGCAAACAAGATTATTCGCCCCCACTGGAAATTAGGTTTATTAGCGACATTTACAAACTTCCCGCTCTTTGCATTTAACGAAGCATAACAATTTAAATAGATCTACATGACTAATAGAACAAGTGGTTTCTCCAGAATCAGCTGTCCACTGCAGTCTCAGAGCGATACATCCCCCCCTGAATAGAATTATTCACCCCCTTCTTGAAGAGCTCCTCTGGCTGTTATAACCTGGTGCAAATACGATGCCTAAGCATACATCAGCTTTCGATAGCTTTCCCGAGCAATCTTAGCCCAATTCTCATGGACAATGGCCTCCAGTTCACTAATATTCTTGGGTGTGTGTGTTGGAACCACTTTCTTCAAATCTCACTGAAGATTGTCTATGGAGTTCAAGTCAGGCAACTATGACCAACACTTCAGGATTTTCCAGGACTTCTAATACCAAGTCTTTTTAGACGTTGAGATATATTTCTAATCATTGTCCTTTGGAAATGTTATGGAAATATATATGTATATGTATTTCATATAGATCTCACTTGCCTGCTATAGGCTATATACTCATGTACTCTTATATAGGCTATATACCGCTATATACTTCACGAATCCGTTCATTCCTCAACCAAGAATCTGCAAAAACCCTAGTCCATGCCCTCATTATCTCTCGCCTTGACTACTGCAACCTCCTGCTCAGTGGCCTCCCCTCGAACACTCTCGCACCCCTCCAATCTATTCTAAACTCCGCTGCCCGACTAATACACCTGTCCCCCCGCTATTCCCCAGCTTCTCCCCTCTGTCAATCCCTTCACTGGCTCCCCATTGCCCAGAGACTCCAGTACAAAACCCTAACCATGACATACAAAGCCATCCACAACCTGTCTCCTCCATACATCTGTGACCTTGTCTCCCGGTACTTTCCTGCACGCAACCTCCGATCCTCACAAGATCTCCTTCTCTACTCCCCTCTTATCTCCTCTTCCCACAATCGCATACAAGATTTCTCTCGCGCATCACCCCTACTCTGGAACTCTCTACCAAACACATCAGACTCTCACCTACCATCGAAACCTTCAAAAAGAGCCTGAAGACCCACCTCTTCCGACAAGCCTATAACCTGCAGTAACCACCGATCGACCAAACCGCTGCATGACCAGCTCTACCCTCGCCTACTGTATTTTCACCCATCCCTTGTAGATTGTGAGCCTTCGCGGGCAGAGTCCTCTCTCCTCCTGTACCAGTTATGACTTGTATTGTTCAACATTATTGTACTTGTTTTTATGTATACCCCTCCCTACATGTAAAGCGCCATGGAATAAATGGCGCTATAACAATAAATAATAATAATAATAATATACTCATATATACTGAACACAGATACATATTCACAGTTTGAACCTTGTAACTAATTGGTGGAAATGACCTACTGCCCCCCCATGAGAGAGTCTGGGGAGCAGATGGTATCTTATGATAGCATTGTCTTGTGATATTTGTCCCAGACATAGAAAGAGGAAGTTTAGGCCACATGTGCCAGCCGATATCAGAACATTGCTGACATTGTAAGACAAAGAGCAGTATATCATCTGACGCTTAAGTCACCTTAGGTCGACGCCCATATATGTTTATGCATTAAAACTGACCAATTAGCTAAGAAGTAAAGCCTTTATGTTATTGAGTAACCACTCCTTTTCTGTACAACTGATAAAACCAAGTATATTCCATAAACTTCCAGAGTTTTGCTGGGAGGTATTGTTGCCAACCAAGTCTGGCGTCTTTCCTTCTTTGAGCGTTCAATAAGACTCTGTCTAATTAGGACAGGCCACAGTATGCACAGGGGTAAATCTACCCAAATCAAAAGTAAATCCATCCACAACAAGTGGCGCCCAACGTGGGGCCGTGGACGAAAACGCACGGGGATCCTGCTGACCGGAGAGGACAGAGGTGCCGGCCAAGGTTTTGGCTCAAGGGAACGGAGATTTGCGCAACTCCATAAGTAAGGTAAGAAAATCTAGTTATCTTACCTGAATGTTCCCTGTGCCCAATCCGGGTCAGCAACTCTAGCCGGTCAGTGTGGTCACCAAACCCAGGTAGTGTTGAAAAGTCCATGAGGAAATCCAAACCCTGGGATAAGCTAAGTGTCTACTGTGATCCTGTGTGTCTGAGATCCGGGTGGGAGAGTTGGTGGGAAATTGTGACAGACTTGTGTTTATGGTTGATGGTAGACCGATAACGGGGGAGTTTGACCCACTCAGATAGGTCCTCACAAATACACCTGGACACAGGGGGAGGACAGGTGAAGCCTTGCCCAGGGACAGGTGGTGGGGGCCTTACGGAGATATCACGAGGCAAATCTCACATCAAGCTATCACAACAAACACCCGTGCACAGGAAGGGACAACAGCGCCCACGCCAGGCCACGCGGTGGTGTTAGCTTAGGGGAGATATTGCGAGCCAAACCACTTGACAGGTTGCCACCAACACACCTGGTCACAGGGAAGGACAGGAGAAGCCGGCCCAGACATCAGGTGGTGGCAACATAGTGGGAGTTATCACATTACTGATACTGATGAGCCGGTCAGGACGTCCGGTACAGCGTGTTAACATTCCCGGGTCACCAGCGCAGTGTGGTTGGCAGTTATCGGTTACCAGCAGCTATTTCACATACGCATCACAAGACAAGGGCTTTCGATCTCTCTCCCTGGACGTCTATATGTGAATTCACTGCAGGTTTTCCGCAAAGATCTGAAGCAGAAAGAGTTTTGTTTTTTTTTTATTGTAAACTTCCTCTTTTGCCTGCAGGGTGTGCCCCTGATATATATATATATATATTTTTCATATTGTTATATTTTGGACTCTGCTTTTCCCTATTTTATGTTTTATCTTGCATTTTTGGTGGAGATTTTTATTCTTGTTACTGCAGTATGAGAATTTTCGGGAAAGCTGGGTCATTTTGAGTCTGTTTTTTTTATTTTCCATTGTCCTAAGATTTTACACAGACGCAGACATAAAAAGAGGAAGTTGGGTGCCTGCATTCTACATTAACCCTTTTATTGTTGGTTTAAAGTTTATATACTATATACTTTTTGATTTTATCAATTTTTTGGGGTTTCATCCTTTAAAAATCTTTTTAAGGGAAAAGATAAAAAAGAAAGAAAAATCATTTTTCCCTTTTTAGTTTTTTCTACTTTTTGTGACATTTTATCAGTTTTTTAGGTTTAGTTTTCACTTTTTTCTTTCAGTTTTGTTAAAAAGAGAATTTTCACTTCTTTCTTCCAGTTTTTTGTTAAAAAAAAAAAAAGAATTTTGAATTTTTACCTGCTTTTGTAATTCCTGTGTTATCTTGCCAATTTTTGATTTTCCATATTCTTGTTTTCTTTTTTTTCCCTTTTAAGCAAGTTAAAAGGGGTTGCAAAGTGTTTAAAGGTTTAATCACTCACTTTTTTGAAGTTTCTGGAACAGACACAGTAGGTGTTATTCAGAAAGTTAAGAATGTTGGTTTCTACGGGCAGCTCCGTATGCTGTAGCATGGCATAATGTATTGAAAGGAAAAAAGGGAAGTAGCTAGTTGAGCTCAATTGCAGTCTGCATTTCTTAAAGTGACAGAGCATTTAACGCCGCAGTAGGTGCTAGCAGATAGTGTGAACAAGACAGGATTTTTTTTTTGTTTTACGTGTAGGAAAAAGTGTTTTCATACTAATCTGTGCCGTCTGAGAAGGACCACAGGTCTAAGAATGCCTTCCGTGACGGCAGGGGGGGGGAAGCAGTACGCCCCCCCATCTTCTCTCTCCTCACTCTTCCCTCCTCCCATCTCCCTCCTCCCTCTATCTCTGCTATTCTCACAATGCAAAATCTCCTCCCCTCTCTCATCTATCTCTCCTCCTATCCCTCTTCCTCCTCCTCCTTTTCTCTCTCCTTCCTTTCCATCTTCATCACCAACGCCCACCTCTCATCCCTCTCATCCACCGCAACCGTCTCCTCTTCCCTCCTCCTTGTCTTCACCATCTCCTCCACCCTTTCTTCTTCTTCTTCTTCTTTTTTCTCACCCACCTCTCAGTTCATCGTCACCCGCTGGCCCAGTGCCAGATCCAGACAATGGCGTGTCCCTAGTTCCACAGGGGACTCTCTCTAAAGAGACAGTTATGTCACCGGGAGAAGAAAGGGAATCACTCCCCACACATGACAACACAGGTGCCCTCCCGATACAACAGATAGCAGAAGGGAAGTGTGGGCCATCAGACACTGCACCTGCTAACTCTGAGACTGAAGATCCTATGTGCCAAACGGAGCTGCAGTCTCAGAAGGGGGGGAAGTACACACACAGAAAGACAATCACACATTGGCACAGTTCCTCCTCTGATGAACATGAAGAGGAGATTATGCTGCATAGTAGGCAGGGGCAGATAGAGCCAGAACTCTTACACTATGTGCCCTTCACCCCTAGTCAGGTGTTCAGTATTCTAAAATCATGAAGGAACACTTCAAGCTTCCATCAGTATTAGATGTGCATTCCTGGGAATCAGGATCAAAGCTAATTGAACAGCTTAGAGAGTGGGCCAACGCCAGACAAGCACTCAGCCTGCATAACATGAGCCAAGCCGAGACAGAGTCTGTAGACGAGTTTCATGGCAGAGTGAGGCAAGTGTTCCAAATTTTAGGCTTCACTATTCATGATCAGATACACGGACAGATGTTGGCACAGGCCTTTGTGCATGGACTAAGAGAACCAATCAAGAAACTACTGATAGTGGCCAGACCTGAGTACAGGACAATAGCAGTAGATGTCCTGCTTACAGTAGCCAGAAGAATTGAGTCCCTCCCAGGAGTATGGAGGACAGGCCCTCCCGTGATGGCCGCTGACGTGGAGGAGCAACCACCCTGCAGAGACAGAAGACCTGTCAGGTGTTTCAACTGTGGCAACCTTGGCCATTTCCGGAACCAGTGCGCAGCACCCTGGCAACCCAGGTCATCACGCAGAGGAATAGGCCAAGAAAGAACCACAGAAGACAATGAAGAACCCTGTCCATAAGACAGAGGCAAACCTGGTCCGCCAGACGTCACGCCCCTGACATGTGAACCCCATCAGCGGACCTATTACCTCAAATCACGGGGGGCTGTCATATCTTTCCTTGTGGACACTGGTGCAGTCAGAAGTGAAGATCCCAGACCCCACCAGTCTATCAGAACACTCTGTGTCTTGTATGGGGATTTAAGGTCAAGACAGACGTTCCCCAGCTTGCAAGCCCCTAAGCATGAGGACACTGCCAGGACACTCCATCCTGTTCCAGTTTACGGTAGAGACCTGCCCACCCCACCTGATGAGCGCAGACCTACTGCAGGAACTGAAGGTGACCAAAGTGTCCCATGAAGATGTGACCTTGACCTCTTCTCCACCCCAGGCCCAGGAAGAATTAATCATGCTGGTGGCCCTACAAGAGCCTCGCTCGAACAACCGGTGCAAGCCTACCCAAGGAGGTGCTGGACATAGCACCCAGAAGCCTATGGCCCAAGGGAGACTGCAAGACGCGCCAGTGCGGGTGTCACTCAAGTCTACAACCCCGGACGCTCCGAAGTCCTAGCATCCGTAGCTCATCACCCAGAGCTAAACTGCCTCTGACCAACTGGAGGTCTAAGTGGAACTGCTGTTCAAGAAACGGCCTAAGAACTTTGGCATGGGCCAGGAAAACTCTCAACCCAGAGGGACCACACCTGCTTCGTGAAATGGCTGCACCGCTTCCGGCTCCAGCGCCAGAGGATCATCTTGGACAAGATTCTGAAGGTGCTCCCCGAAGTTAATCCAGGCCCTGGACCAGAAGACAGCCACTCAGCTCCTCAAATTGGTTAACAAGACGCTGACCTGGAATCAAGCTGGGTGAAAGGAACTGCTGCTGACTGGTAAAGAAGATGCCCCAGCAAAAAGACCCCCTGTGAGAGCAAGAAAGCTCAGCTGAACGTCACCTCTGGCGAAAAATAAGGACCCCAGCAAACGGTTTGGTTTCCTGCCAGCCCTGTGCCAGAAGATGGGAGTCACTCATGGCACTGTGAAGAGCAAGGCAAGATTGAGCCGCCTCACCCACGGGAATCATCATGCGGTCCCAGCTTCTCTCGATCAAGAGGAAGACTGTGAAAGGAGAACCAGACCAGATTGAATGGTGCATAACCTGAGGACTGTGAGCGAAGCAACCATGTTTGAAACCCCAGTTGTGCCAGATCTGCACACTCTGCTAACAAACGTGCCAGTCACAGCAACGGTGCTCACGGCAATGGATCTGCCCGAAGCTCCCCTCAATGCTCCCCTCACCTGGACGACCAGTTCCTGAAAACGCACAAGGGGGTGCGGAACAAATGGACAGTGAGACCCAAGAGGGCCCAGAACAGCTTTTCACAGCTCGCCTGAGCATTGTCCTCCATCCCCATTAGCTGGATCGCGGAGCATGCAGAAGTCATCGACACCGCTACCTGCACAGCGCTTTCCATATTGTGATGGAGAAGATGGCTCCCTCAAGAACTCCGAAGATGCAGGCCCTCCTTGGTTTAGTCTTGTACTGCAGAACTTGGATCCCTGGTGCTCCAGGCTTAATGCAGCCTCTGTACAATGGCATCAACGCATTGAAACCATCATCTCGTACAGGAAACTGAAAGACTTCATAGTCTTTGCGCCAACTCTAGGCCTCACTGAGTACAAGAAGCCATCCCGTCCTGACCAAACGGAAAAAGAAGGACCAAGATGGAGAAGGTCATGCTACTGGCCAGGCTTAAAACAGACCCACGGAGGAAAACCAGAGGCCTCTAGACTACCTCTCAGCCGGCCTGAATCCAGTTGCAAGGGGGGGCCCTCCTGCATGAAAGCAATACCCGCAGCACACGCCCTCCTGATAAGGCTGCTCTCCACCACTCTTCAGTGCTCTCAGCCGTTACCTGTCTCTACTCCCACTCCCAAGGGGGGATGCGGATACGGACCCTCAGATGAAAAGTCTGCAAGATACCGTACATGGCTCCAGTCTTGCAAATGATGAAGGAAAGTTCCACACGGGATGTGCAGCGACCAGCAATCAGGACAATCTATGGTCCCGAAGGTTGTCAGCCCAAGAGCCCAAGAAGCGGAGCTGATAGAGCTGACGAAAGACCTGCCAGATTGCGAAGAACAAAAACTTCCAGGTACTCGCATGACATGGCACCCGACTTCGGACCCATCTGGGCTGCAAGAAACTTCATCACAGCAAGCGGATCGACCGTGAAGCACCATGGAGCCATCAGAGACCTGCTGGACGCTCTTCAACTACTAAAAGTGGTGGCAGTGCTGAAGGCCAAAACACACGGAAAACTGAACACAGTAGAGACACGGGGCATCAACAGCAGACGTGGCAGCCAAAGAAGCAGCCAGAGGAAGACAATATGGAAAATGGGAGAGGTCGTAAAGCCGGACGGCTACTACATGACGACTGAAGACGAGAAAACCTGGCAAACAGAAGTCAATGGGAAAACCGTTGAAGATGCCATCTCTGAATTGGACAGAAGTGCTGCCTCCTCCTCCACCAGCCAACAAGCTGAATCACTTCCAGGATGAAGACTCTGACGTGGATATGAATTCTGAGGCAGAAGAATGGTGCCTACCTTTCCAGAAAGGACGTATTTGATGGAGAACATTCCAGAAGATTGTCCTCCACCACCCTCTCGTGGGGAAGCTTCTTCTCCAGCACAGTCCTACGGTCAGCAGTCCACGGCAACACTTACCCCGTCCCCCCGAGATGAGCTGCATGAGTCCGAAGGCATCCCAAGGCTACAACAGTTTGACATTCCCCCTCATCCCCGGAGAATACCGGCTGGACCTGTACCAATGCAAAGAGTCCCAAGTCCTCCTCTGACACAGTCTATCCCGAGTCTTCATACAGAGGGAGGCGCGGACAGAGACGAAACCTCAGCTAAAATCCCACCATCAGCTCAGAGAATGTCAATTACCACAACCCAGTCACTAAACCTGACAAGATGACTTCCTGAAACCTGTACAAGAAGTAACAGGATCAGACTCGGAAGGAGGAGAAGGAGAGCTGGATGCTGAAGGCCAAAAGCACTGGGCTCCAAGAAACCGTCTACATCAAAATGTCTACCTCAAGACAGGCCTAGTCTATCTCAAACCGTCTACCTCAAACCGTCTACCTCAAGACAGACCCAGTCTATCTCAAAGTGTGTACCCTACGGTGGTTCAATGGGCACATGGCCCCCACACAGAATCGAAGACACAGATGAATGACCTGATTGGACTCAACTCACACCTAAACAGCGAAGATTCCCAGCAGCTGTTCGGCCACCGACAAATTTAACATCGGACAAGCGGGAAAAGTTCCCCCACATCATCTGGCCTGAAGACTTCCCAGTAAGGAACCAGTTGGCGAAGACTACTGCAAAGAAGCTACTCTCAAAAATAGTGTGCAGATATGGGGTTTCCAGAAGCAATAGCAAGTGATCAGGGACCCGCATACACAGCAAACCTTACACAAGGGATCTGATCAGCAGTAGGGTCAGACGTAGACCTACACACTACTCACCATCCCACACCATAGACTAGGTGGGACACTTAAGAGCAGCATGCTAAAAAATTTGCCCAAGAGACAGACAAACCCTGGCATTAGACACTCCCGTAGGCTCAGAGAAAGCTGTCACCAATATGAGACTTTATTTGGGTAAAAAACCCAGTTTAGGGGTATTCTTTACTTAGCAGTTGACTATGCAATATGATACTTTGTCTGCATGTGTAAGTGAATTTATCAAGAATTTTGCTAATGTCCATTCTCGAGTTTTTCTCCCTCATTGCCAGGTCCAGATTCGGTGCCTGGTATGCACGTCCTGAAGTCGGGAGACTGCTGAGTGTTGGTGAAAAAAACGTCTGTAAAGAGAAGCACTCGATCCCAGATCCGATGGCCCTTCTCCAAGTGCTGACGCCACCGACCTGGAGGGAAAACCCCGCCTGGATCAACGCATCGCATTGCAGGAAAAGGCCTTCATACCAGAAGATACACCTGAGCTGGAATGATGCTGAGGATGACCTCCCTGACTGAATAAATTACCTACCTGACGGAGAATACACATGCACTGACTGCATAGACTGCTAAGAGACTTTGATTACATTGCACCACACCCCCTTTAGGGACAGATCTCCTGACCGCCCATTTGCGAAAGTCTGTACAGAGGAGGATGTATGCACTAGGCATATGTCAGTCCACTGGCAGCATAAAAGAGTTGCAGCACTTTGGGCCAGGAGCAGGGTTTTAGGGCAAGTGATATCTAAGGGGGATTGTTATGGAAATATATATGTATATGTATTTCATATAGATCTCACTTGCCTGCTATAGGCTATATACTCATGTACTCTTATATAGGCTATATACTGCTATATACTCATATATACTGCACACAGATACATATTCACAGTTTGAACCTTGTAACTAGTTGGTGGAAATGACCTACTGCCCCCCCATGAGAGAGTCTGGGGAGCAGATGGTATCTTATGATAGCATTGTCTTGTGATATTTGTCCCAGACATAGAAAGAGGAAGTTTAGGCCAGATGTGCCAGCCGATATCAGAACATTGCTGACATTGTAAGACAAAGAGCAGTATATCATCTGACGCTTAAGTCACCTTAGGTCGACGCCCATATATGTTTATGCATTAAAACTGACCAATTAGCTAAGAAGTAAAGCCTTTATGTTGATGAGTAGCCACTCCTTTTCTGTACAACTGATAAAACCAAGTATATTCAATAAACTTCCAGAGTTTTGCTGGGAGGTATTGCTGCCAACCAAGTCTGGCGTCTTTCCTTCTTTGAGCGCTCAATAAGACTCTGTCTAATTAGGACAGGCCACAGTATGCACAGGGGTAAATCTATCCAAATCAAAAGTAAATCCATCCACAACAGAAAGGTCCGATGATGCCCCAGCTTCAGCTTCCTCACAGATATGATGTTTTCATCTAGGATTTCCTGATACATGATGGAATCCATCTTGCCCTCCATATCCTGAAGGTTTCCAGTGTGAGAAATAGCAGCCCCAGATCATTGCCAAGCCACCACTATGCTTCACAGTAGGCATTACCAAGCCATCCACATGTTTTACTGTACACATGACTGAGACACCATCATGCTTCACTGCTGGCATCACCGAGCCACCTTCATGTTTCACTGCAGTCATCAGAGAGACACTGCAATGTTTCACTCTAGACATCACTGAACCACTACCATGCTTCACTGTCGATATGATTGAGCCACCACCATGCTTCACTGCAGGGATCCCTGATTCTTCACCATGCTTCACTGCAGCCATCACACAGCCCCTGCCATGCTTCACTGTAGACATCATTGACATCAGACACTGTAGACATCACTGGGCCACCATTATACTTAACTTTAGACATCACCAAGCCACCATCATTCTTAATTGCAGGCATCCCTGATTCTTCTCCATGCTTCACTGCAGCCATCACACAGTTCCTGCCATGCTTCACTGCAGCCATCACACAGCCCCCATCATGCTTCACTGTAGACATCACTGGGCCACCATTATGCTTAACTTTAGACATCTCCAAGCCACCATCATTCTTAACTGCAGACATCACTGATCCACCGCTAAGCTTCACTGTAGACATCACTGAGCCACTGCCATAATTCTCTGTAGGAATCACCGTACCACTACTATATTTCGCTGTCTGTACAAAAACAGAGCAACACGAAAAGCCTCACTGTGTCTTGTCGCTGCATAAATCCTCAGTACTGCAATCCATATTGCTGACTAGCAGTAAACATGAGCAAAAAAAAGGAGGAAAGCATCCATACTAGTAGACTAAAACTTCCATTTATTTTAATCCATTATAAGCAAGGATATCCATGGTTAAAAAATACAAAGCGATTCTAACGTGTTTCTGGCATAACTGCCCTTAGTCATAGAATATGCAAAGGTGAAATGAAGTATAGGAAAACTACCGAACCACATGATCACACATCATCACCTTCAACCCTCTAAAATACCTGCATGAAAACAACATAGCAAAAGAAAAGTATAAATGTAGAATAAACATAAGAAAAGTATGTTTACATACAGGTGTTTCTCACAAAGATAGACTATCATCAAAAAGTTAATTTATTTCAGTTCTTCAATACAAAAAGTGAAACTCATATACACTCACTGGCCACTTTATTAGGTACACCATGCTAGTAAGGGGTTGGACCCCCTTTTGCCTTCAGAACTGCCTCAATTCTTCGTGGCAGAGATTCAACAAGGTGCTGGAAGCATTCCTCAGAGATTTTGGACCATATTGACATGATGGCATCACACAGTTGGCGCAGATTTGTCGGCTGCACATCCCTGATGCGAATCTCCCGTTCCACCTCATCCCAAAGATGCTCTATTGGATTGAGATATGGTGACTGAGGAGGCCATTTGAGTACAGTGAACTCATTGTCATGTTCAAGAAACCAATCTGAGATGATTCGAGCTTTATGACATGGCGCATTATCCTGCTGAAAGTAGCCATCAGATGTTGGGTACATTGTGGTCATAAAGGGATGGACATGGTCAGCAACAATACTCAGGTAGGCTGTGGCGTTGCAACGATGCTCAATTGGTACCAAGGGGCCCAAAGAGTGCCAAGAAAAAAGTCCCCACACCATGACACCACCACCACCAGCCTGAACCGTTGATACAAGGCAGGATGGATCCATGCTTTCATGTTGTTTACGCCAAATTCTGACCCTACCATCCGAATGTCGCAGCAGAAATCGAGACTCATCAGACCAGGCAACGTTTTTCCAATCTTCTACTGTCCAATTTCGATGAGCTTGTGCAAATTGTAGCCTCAGTTTCCTGTTCTTACCTGAGAGGAGTGGTACCCAGTGTGGTCTTCTGCTGCTGTAGCCCATCTGCCTCAAAGTTCGACGCACTGTGCGTTCAGAGATGCTCTTCTGCCTACCTTGGTTGTAACGGGTGGCAATTTGAGTCACTGTTGCCTTTCTATCAGCTCAAACCAGTCTGCCCATTCTCCTCTGACCTCTGGCATCAACAAGGCATTTCCAGCCACAGAACTGCCGCTCACTGGTTTTTTTTTCTTTTTCGGACCATTCTCTGTAAACCCTAGAGATGGTTGTGCGTGAAAATCCCAGTAGATCAGCAGTTTCTGAAATTCTCAGACCAGCCCTTCTGGCACCAACAATCATGCCACGTTCAAAGGCACTCAAATCACCTTTCTTCCCCATACTGATGCTCGGTTTGAACTGCAGGAGATTGTCTTGACCATGTCTACATGCCTAAATGCACTGAGTTGCCGCCATGTGATTGGCTGATTAGAAATTAAGTCTTAACACACAGTTGGACAGGTGTACCTAATAAAGTGGCCAGTGAGTGTATATAGAGTCATTGCCCACAGAGTGATCTATTTCACGTGTTTATTTCTGTTAATGTTGATGACTATGACTTGCAGCCAATGAAAACCCAAAAGTCATTATCTCAGTAAATTAGAATAATTAACAAAAAACCCCTGCAAAGGCTTCCTAAGCATTTATAAAGGTCCCTTTGTCTGTTTCAGTAGCACCACAATCATGGGGAAGACTGCTGACCTGACAGATGTCCAGAAGGCAGTCACTGACTCACTCAAGGAGGGGAAGCCACAAAACGTCATTGCTAAAGAAGTCGGCTGCTCAGAGTGCTGTATCCAAGCATATTAATGGGAAGGAGAGTGGAAGGAAAAAGTGTGGTAGAAAAAGATGCACAAGCAACCGGGATAACCACAGCCTTGAAAGGATTGTTAAGAAAAGGCTATTCAAAAATTTGGGGGAAATTCACAAGGGACATGGCAGAAAAGCAAATAGATATCGATGTGCCATATAGATTCTGTATCTCGAGAATCTCCCCCGCATCACAGTAGCAATAGAAGTGCAAATCTGTAAAATGGAACATCAATATTGAATCACCTAAAAAATAATATAATGTCGCATTTTCCTGTTTTCCATGGCAGGAATGCAGTTACAATCTTATAAAGGTATCATTCTTAGCAATTCAGGGTGCAACTTAATCTCTTCTTATAGATATATTTTTTTGGTTGGCCCCTGTGCACACTTGTAATAAACCTTTTTGACATGTGCGCTGCTACTCCCATCAGCCACAAGTATGGTTTTAAGTAGCTGATTCCTTCCTGCCCCATAAATTGTAGGCTTCTTGCGGAGGAGAGGTGTCTTATCAGGACAGGGACCCAACAATGATGTTGGCTATTGGGCTCACATACATGGGCTATACGCTAAGTCCCTTCTTTTTTACTTTCATTTTTCATTGCAATGTTGCAAGTTCATTTTTCCTATACTCCATATGTACATAATATAGCAGTAATGCAGTTCCAATCTTCTATAGTTATCATTCTTAGCAACTTAGAGTTCAACTTAATCTTTTTTCGTAGTTATATTTTTTTGGTTGGCACCTGTACACATTAGTTTCGATGTGTTGGTGATCTTTTTCTATTTTCACCACTGCCATGTATATATATATATATATATAAAGACACTTAGGGCACAAACTGGCTAATTCAAGACAGCCCACCAGCCATGACAAGGTGACTTTTTTCTGAAAGAGCCGAACCTAATTTGTATCAAACATGCCTCTCTTGGGCTAAAACCTAGAAATGTAAAGATTGCCTTGTCGTGTCCAGTGGGTTCACATGAATTGAGCAATTTGTTCGCTAAGTATCTTTAATTTTATTAGTATAGTCTATAAGCAGTAATGTCGTCTAAATTTCACATATTCAATGTATCTCAGCACAGAGTGGCTGCTGTTTTCTTTGGTTTGTATATAATGCAGTTACAACAGCTTGCTCCTGTTCACATTTGTCTCATTCTCTTTTTGAGGTGTTGATCAGTTTTGTTTTTTTTTGTAGCATACAATGGAAGTGCTGACTGCCTCCATATTTGTCTGAGGATATGTGCTCACGACATCTTATAGACACTGACGTACATGTTGATTTTTGCAAGAAGAATACGCTTGAGGAAAATGCCGGCCGTATTTTACCTGAAGTTTCGTCTTCGTCATCTCCTTGGTCATTTTGCTGCCGATGTTTTTTTTTTAACTCTATTTTTAAAGTAGAGAGCGGTTTCCAAGCAGATGCCGCCAGATCAATTGTCAGGTTGATACTTTTAGCCATTTCACCTTTTTTAAAGCCAGTTAAAAGAAGATCAAAAAGTTGGAAAATATGCACAGTAAGGGGTTCATTTTTGCTTGTTAATTCTTTTTTTACTATTTATTTATTAAGTGCTTTTTCGAGCATATTCCTGAGCGAAACCACCTGAAAAAGACACTGTGTGGGCATATCATAAGGCTGTTTTTAGCACTAGATCTTTCCTGCCCTTTAAATTTGTAATCTTTCAGAGAGAGGAATGTTTGATAAATATTAGATTTTGGGTCCCATCAGAAACAGGTACTACTTGTCGTGGCTGGTGAACTCGCACGGTTTGGTCAATTTATGTGCTAAGTTCTGTATAGCAGTAATGCCACGCAAATTTTGTATATTCAATGTTTGCAGACATCTAAGGGCTTACAGAAGCGGCTGTATCCATATGTTTGTATATTATGCAGTCATAACATTTTGCACCTGTTTACATTTGCTTCATTTTGTTAGGAGGTGTTGGTTAGTTCATGTTTCCCTGTAGGCATCACCAAGCTATTGCCATCATTCACTATAAATCAAATGCCATGCTTCGCAGTAAGCACCACCGATCTCCCATTTAGCATCACTGTAGGCATCATTGCGCTCCAGCCATGCTTCACTGTAGGCATCATTGAGTCACAGCCATGCTTCACTGTTGGCATTACCGAGCCGACACCATGCTTCACATAGGCATCACTGATCTCCCACCTAGCATCACTGACCCCCTGCCATGCTTCACTGTTGGCAACATTGAGCCACCAATATGTTTCACTGTAGGTATCATCTATCCACTGCCATGCTTCACAGTAGGCATCACCGGGCACCATGCTTCATTGTAGGCATCACTGAAGAAAAGAAATAGCAGCCATTGTTGAAATACCATGTCCAGACACAAATGTACAACAGGACACAGCATGTCCCTTATTATAAAACAACCACTTACTAACCCACCAAACATTTGTGGGGTGGTGAGTATTTTTTCTTTGTTTCTCAGTGATGTCTTTTATTGATTTTTGTTTTTTTTAGTGGATTGTTCATGCTTCATTGTAGATATCACTGCGCTCTCACTGTGCTTCATTGTAGGCATTACTGAACCACAACCTTGCTTCACTGTAGGAATCACTGAGCCCCCGCCATCTTTGACTGCAGGCATCAATGAGCCACCGCCATGCTTCACTGTATTAATCACCCAGCCCCTGCCATGCTTCCATTCAACAATGAAGTAATCACTAGAACTGGATACAATTGTATCCAGTGTAAACAATACTCTGTGAGCACAATTTTCTTTGGTAGTTTGCTAGAATGTATCAGTCTGGAGTCTAGGCTGTTAATCTCACAAAGTATTGTCTAGGGTGGATACAGTTGTAAATACATCTCAGCTGATGGCAGCACTGGTTATGTGCAGGATTAAAAGGGTTTTCCCACGACATTTATATTGATGGCCTATTTTTAGGATAGGTCACACATCTGCCCCCTATTAATGCAAATAGGGGGTGAATGAAGGGGTGGATGTGAAGTATCTGACTATGGCTACTATATAGTTGACGGAACTGTGCAGCTCCACAAGTGAGTGTCATGATCCATGCTGGATCAGGACATATAAAAAGCACAGGTAACCTTTTTTTCCCTAAGCTGTGCTTAAGGTTTGTTTTTGCCCCCGGTGGCCTTTAGGATTATTGCACTGTTGTGTCGTTTGTTCTAAGTTTGCCCCCACGGTGGTGAGTGTCATTGCACTCTAATTTCTTTAGTTAAGTGCACATGATTATAATGCAGGTGTGATTGCTGGCTCTGCTATAAAAGAGTCACAGGTGTTGCAATCAGTGCTGGTGATAGTGTTCATTTCAACCATCCTTGGTGGAGGAAGGAGCTGCAGCACTGTCTTAGCCCTGGTGTGAAAGGAGTCATAGGGGATTTCCTTGTAGCTCTGACAGAGCTTGGTGGCAGCGATTCAGGAGGAGAGCTGCATTCTGGTGGTGGACTCTGTTGCCAGGAGCAAGTGCAACAGAGTAAAGCTAAGTGGTGTTTCCCTGTTTGTGTTTTTCCTTAGTGTGTATTAGTACAGCGGTGGGGCCAGTGCCTGCGCCACCCAGCTCCCTAGCAAGGGATAGGTGTAGGGTGTGCTAGGGTGACAGGTTCCTGATCGGCGCCCGGTGCGGAACTGGCATAGGGAACGTTAGGAGCGTTAGGGACACTGACTCAGGGGAGTGCAGGAGGTCTCCACGTCCCCTTTCCCTATCGCAGGGCCCACCATTGTAACTGTTTCCCTTCCCTTTGTCTTGTTGTTTTCATTACCGGCCTGCGAGCCGTGTCACACAGGACAGTATCACGTGCCACATCCTGTTGTTGTAGTTACCAGCCTGCCGGTCGCGTCACACAGGACGGGTCCACATGACAGTGAGCACTTGAACACACCGCTGTCAGTGCAAACAGCTGATAGGTGGGGGTGCCGGGTGTCGCTCCCCTATTGATCAGATAAGGATGACTTATCCCAATGGTAGGCTATCTGTTACACCGTCCCTGCGTACTCACCCGGCCATCGCTCCCACGCTGCAGCCCCCCGCCGCCCGACATCCACGGAGGTCGCCTCTGGCAGGTGCGCGGTCGGCGGCGTCCCTGCATGCAATGCGCATGCGCCATAGGCCGCAGCCGCGCCTCCCTCCAGCTTCTTGTGCTCTGGCTATGCCCTGACCTGGAAGCACCTCCCTGACCAATGGCAGACCAGACAGGAGCATATCAGGCCGCTTCCCCCTGTGGGAGGTGCCTGATTGTTGTGTTTCCAAGCACACTGGCCTCGCTGCATCGTGTGCTCTCAGCTCCTGCAGTTCCGTTCTTGCCTGCTCTCAGCAGCAGCCTCTCAGTCCTGTCTCCGGTGTTCCTGCCATCCTACTCCAGTCCTGTCTCCAGTGTTCCTGTTCCATCCTACTCCAGTCCTGCCTCCAGTGTTCCTGTTCCGTCATCTATACTTCTGTTCCACAGTCCTACTCCGGTCCATCCTGAGCCGCCCCTCTCGGTACCGGCTACCGTGGTACTCGAACCCCTGGGCCTGCTCCTAACGGTCCCTGTATAGGGGTCGGTTCCACCTGGCAGCTCGCCCGGGGCCCCTCGGTGCCACGGTCCAGAGGGTCCACTCCTGGAGTTTCCGGCTCCAGACTACCCACGCTAACACTATCAATGTAAACATCCCAGGCCAGCCCTTTAATGTCTCTAGATGGAAACAAGCTCGCTTTCACTCTTCACTGACAACAAACAAATATTAAAAGAAATGATACGAGGAAGTTCTGGAACTTTTCATTATAAACATAGAGCCCATTTAGCTCTATGCTCGGCATTAAGATAAAGGCGTTTGTACTAATAAACCGATATATCTTGGTTCCACATATTCCATTATAAAGCAAATATCAGGTCGCTCTTAATCAGGCCAGGCACAAGGGGTTAATTGGCCACTTGGTATGGGATGCATTGAACACATGGCATGATGGGCTCTTTTCTGGCAGTGTGGAGAAGGTTTCGATCTGTCAAGTCCCTGGCACAAAGCCCAGACTCTGCAACCATCAACCTTTCCTTACCTACTGGGGATAGCACCAGATCACGGTGCCATGCATTATGTGCCAGAGGTCAGCGAGCCGCACACAGAAGCTGAGGAGCTCAGGACATGTGCCATAATGTCTGAGGAGCCCGCTACAACTGCAGAGCGGGGGGCCTTCTTATATTGGCTCGTCATCACGCCTGTTCATTAAGGGAACATCTGAGGAAACTTCAAGAATTTCTGGCTGCTTTTCGTTTAGATAACATACATAAAATATCTCTCAAAGTAAAACAAGTTTGGCAATTACACTGGTGTCACCTATCCCAGCTCCAGCGATAGGCTCTGCTTCTTCCTTCGTGCTCCCTCAGGTTGGTAACCCGGTGTGCACCTCTGATGTCACATGCTTAAAGGGGCTGTTCAGGCTTGGGTCCCAAGTCTGCTGTCACTCTATGTGACTACAGACTTGTGAATCCCCACAGATTGCAGTGTGCACGCTGTTCAGATTCTCCAGTGCGGGGAGCGTGCAGGCGCATAACTGCAAGTTTATGATTTGCATACATCTGGTCACATGCACACTAGATGTGCACAGCAGACATTTCTAGTATGAATGGGGCCGGAACTATGCAAACAGCCATCTCAGGATGAATCTGGATAGTGAGAGGATGACACAGGTCGGCAATAGAGATAAGGAGAGAAAGCCATAAACACTGAATAAACTGTGCAGATAGTGTGTGACATCACAGAAGGGAAAACAAATTAGTGTGAGGAAAAGAGAACAGAGACATACATGTTTTTCAGGGAAATTTGGAGGATTTGGAACACTAGTACTAATATTGGGAGTTTCTATGCATCAAGCAGGACATTTCTTGGTTCACTTTCACTACACCTCCCCTGTCATGGGTTTACTGCGACAGAGAGGAGCCAGAAGACCGTCTGATTTCTCCTACTCAAGCACTGATTCGAAGCACTTCACCTTCATATTAAGGGGTGTAAATTTCTTTTAGCAGTGCAGGGGTTAATCTGCTCAGTTGAGAGCTTCTTGAAGCTTTCCTGTGCTAAGGCTCTCAGCTGTGCACTATTAGCCACTCCCATCTCCTATATAATCTGGGTCCTGGCTAGCACTCATTGTCAGAGTAAGCTTATGCTGCAGGGCTGGAGGTTGTTGTTGGTTATTACTGGAGAAGGCGATTAGTAGATTTATCTGTGACTATTGCTAGGTTTTGAGTGTGTGATAATCCCCTTATTCTCCTACATTGGTTTAACACCATGCTACACTCCCTGGGGCCTTTCTCTGTTCTTTGTGTGAGTATATTTGTATGATTGGTATTTTCCTTTATCCTTGTTCGCATTATCTTGTAAGTCTGGTTGGTGTATTAAGGTACACTATTATTCCCCTCTTCCCTGCGTGGGGAAAGGGTACAGAATGAGGGTGGATTCAGGAGTTAAGGCAATGTACGTGGCCCCAACATCTTCACCATCATAAGTAACCCAAGGAACAGGGCAAGCTAGGGCTGGTATTTTCCTTTATCCTTGTTCGCATTATCTTGTAAGTCTGGTTGGTGTATTACGGTACACTATTATTTCCCTCTTCCCTGGGTGGGGAAAGGGTACAGAATGAGGGTGGATTCAGGAGTTAAGGCAATGTACGTGGCCCCAACATCTTCACCATCAGAAGTAACCCAAGAAACAGAGCAAGCTAGGGCATCCCTAGCATTAGAAACAAGGAAGGAGCCCCTGGTCCTCGGACACCTGACAACAGAGCCATGACATTCACATTCACAACAGTTGTAAAATTTTGGCCAAATCAAAGTTAAAATCACCAAGGGTGAGACAATTAGGTTTCACTGGATGCCTCTGACATCGACCACTCACTGCATGGACCAACAACGTCATACGCCACCCATAGGCTCCCATATTGAAAAAAATAAACTATACCATGTGATATATGTACTGTACATATGTTTCACTGGATACTTCTGGAGTTATCTGCACAAAACATAAAAAAACTATACAGCAGCGAGATGACAGAGGAGAAATAACAATCTTTTAGCATCTTCCTGGCCAATGTAGGACTATCAATAAGTTTGACTTATGTGCTAAAAGTGACTGCAAAGGCTGTACGATTGCACCCTAATATAAACCACCCCGAGCCCCCACCGCAATAGGCAAAAAAATGAATTGTTTTTGATAGTTTTCCCGCCACAGATCCATCACTGCTGGTGATAGTAACGTGGCTACGAGTGAATATAATGTCATTTTGTAGAAAGCCCCGATATAAATAATAGAAGAGACTGCAGTAATCACCTGTTTTCTGCCCCCGCCGCTGTGTTCTCTGTGACTTTCCCAATACCTGAGTTACGTTCCGCGGCCCAAAGGATATTTTGTGACAGAGGAGATTTTCTTGATATAAGTGACTGGTAAATAAATAGAGCGGCGGAGAGGAGGGAAAGCACTGAGGGCGACGGCTGCCTGTGAACTCTGCTCCTTGTATGGTTAGTGCATTGCGGAGGGTTCACTATGTGACAGTACGACTCATTGGGCCATTTTATCTACTTTTTATACTTCCATAGAGAACGATGTCTGTGTTTAACCTTGTAGATGTGACGCTCATATAAGACCCTCGATATGAGCTGGGGGGCTTATGTTAAGCATTTGGCATATAATCTGGTGTACTTTTTCAGAGGCGTAGAGAAGGGTTCAGCATGTGATCAGAACCTTGATAAGGCATGATTGCAATGATGGAGGCATACCCTTCAGTATGGAAACGACAACAGTAATACTGAATACAAAGGACCAAGATCGGTCTTACTGCCACACGGTGACCATTTCACGGTAGAGATCAGATTTACATATATAGCAACTCACTAGTAATGTCCTTCCAATTTCCCATGTTTCCATCTGGTCCAGACCGCCACGACAACTCCTCCCAGCCACAACTTTCCTACAGACTTTGCAATGCAAACTCATTTGACTTCTCATGTTTCCGGCACTATCTCCACCTACTCCAAAACTACATAAGCTCCCCATTCTGCTGCTACCCCCAATTTTTTGTCTGTGGCTGCTGCTTCTGTATTGTGCAGTATCACTAGAAATACTAGAGTAAACGCCCCCTAGACAGAAGTAATACCCAAAGTGTGACGCTCTGAAGGCTATAACTCCCCAAGTGCCCCCTTATAAAGTATTCATGCCCCATGTGTACCCTTACAAAGTAGTATTTCTGCACATGCCCATTTTAAAGTAGTAATACCCCTTAAAGGTGTATTTTGTGAGCACAACCCCCATCTGTGGACATCGGGCACTCAGACCATCCTCATGGAGTCGGTTTCTAACCGATTGTGCACACACATGCACATTTGTGGCCTGCTGGAGGTCATTTTGCAGGGTTCAGGCAGTGCTCCTCCTGTTCCTCCTTGCACAAAGGCAGAGGTAGAGGTCCTGCTGCTGGGTTGTTGCTTTCCTACGGCCCCCTCCATGCCTCCTGGTGTACTGGCCTGTCTCCTGGTAGCGCCTCCAGTCTCTGGACACAGAAAGCCTTCTTGCCACAGCTCACATTGATGTGCCATCCTGGATGAGCTGCACTACCTGAGCCACTTGGGTGGGTTGTAGAGTCCATCTCGTACTACCACGAGTGTGAAAGCACAACCAACATTCAAAAGTGACCAAAACATCAGCCAGAAAGCATTGGTACTAAGATGTGGTCTGTGGTCCCCATCTGCAGAACCACTCCTTTATTGAGGGTGTCTTGATAATTACCAATAATTTCCATCTGTTGTCTATTCCATTTGCACAACAGCATGTGAAATTGATTGTCAATCAGTGTTGCTTCCTAAGTGGACAGTGTGATTTCACAGAAGTTTGGAGTTATATTCTGTTATTTAAGTGTTCCCTTTATTTTTTTGAGCAGTGTATAGATTTCTATCCAATCATATAGGATCCCCATCCTGGTATAAATGGCCCTTTCATCCCCATCCTGGTATACATGGCCCCTTCATCCCCATCCTGGTATACATGGCTCCCATCCCTATCCTGGTATACATGGCTCCCATCCACATCCTGGAATACTTGGTCCCCTCATCCCCATCCTTGTGTGTATGGTCTCCCCTTCCCCTTCCTGGTATACATGGCCCCCTCATCCCCATCCTGTTATGCATGGCCCCCTCATCCCCATCCTTGCATGCATGGTCCCCTCATCCTTGTATACATGGCCCCCTCGTCCTCATCCTTGTATACATGGTCCTCTTATCCTCATCCTTGTATACATGGTCTCTTCATCCCCATCCTGGTACACATGGTCTCCTCATCCCCATCCTTGTATACATGGCTCCCATCCCTATCCTTGTATACACGGCCCTTATCGCACTGCACACATAAAAAATAAACAATTCCACTTACCTTCCCTGTGCTTCCTCGCAGCGCGGCATTCTGTGCTGATGCCAGCAGCTGATTTCAGCTTGAAAGCAGTGCATCACGTCACTGCCATGTGCTCCCACACACCAAGATCAGCTGCCGGAATATTTGCTGCTCTCCACGCCCAGGACAATGGGCGTGGGGAGCAGTGAAAATTCACTCTCTTTAATAACGGGCACACGCGAACGCCCAGCAGCTGCTATTAAAGAAGATGAATATTCACTACTCTCCACTACCATAGTCTCTCTCACCTCTCGGCGATGGCTTCAGTGCATAGAGGTGGGAGGGACTATGAGCATTGGGAGCAGTGAATATTCATTTTCTTTAACAGCGGGCAAAGTGTTAGCTGCCTCTTGTGATCTGCTCCTCCACCATTCCCCACAGCCACAGGCACAGCCGAACCAAGGTACAACGGGACTATAAGACTCCTCTCCGCCCAAACACTTTCCTCCAAAATTTTGGAGGAAAAAATGTGTCTTATAATCTGAATAATATGATAGCTAGTAAGGACTGTAATTGGATAAAAAAGTGATTCAAAGCCCGCACCCAGAGAGTTGTGAATGGCTGCTACTCCGAATGGTCTTCGGAGATAAGTAGTGACCCCAAGAGTAAGTGCTGGGTCGGCTATTATTTAAATTATTTATTAAGGATATAGAAGACGGGATTAATTCTGCTGTTTCTGTTTTTGCAGATGGCACCAAGCAATATAGTACTGTGCTTTCTATGGAGGATGTTCAGGCTGACTTGGACAAACTGAGTGTTTGGACATCCACTTGGCAGATGAGGATCAATATGGAGAAATATAAAGACACTAATAATCTGCAGCTATCATATGTTCTAGGAGTAAAACTAGAAGAGTCCCTTGAAGAGAAGGATCTGGATGCACTTGTAGACTAAATAACAGCATGTAATGTCAATTAGCAGCCTCTAAAGCCAGGAGGATATTGTCAGATATTAAAAGAGGGATGGACTCGCGGGACAGGGATGTAACACTACCAGTTTACAAAGTGCCAGTGCATCCTCATCTGGAATATGCAGTTCTGTTCTTGGCGCCAGTTTATTAAAAGGATGCCCTGGAGCTTGAAAAAGATACAAAGCAAGATATAAGAGGCATGGAAGTTCTTAGGCGGAAAAATTAAAATAATGAAATATATTTAGTACTGAGAGGAAGCATTTATGTTGGGAAATGATTAATTTGACTGTCATTTATCCGTTAAGTCGAGTATATATATATATATATATATACACTCACTGGCCACTTTATTAGGTACACCATGCTAGTAACGGGTTGGACCCCCTTTTGCCTTCAGAACTGCCTCAATTCTTCGTGGCAGAGATTCAACAAGGTGCTGGAAGCATTCCTCAGAGATTTTGGACCATATTGACATGATGGCATCACACAGTTGGCGCAGATTTGTCGGCTGCACATCCCTGATGCGAATCTCCCGTTCCACCACATCCCAAAGATGCTCTATTGGATTGAGATCCGGTGACTGAGGAGGCCATTTGAGTACAGTGAACTCATTGTCATGTTCAAGAAACCAATCTGAGATGATTCGAGCTTTATGACATGGCGCATTATCCTTCTGAAAGTAGCCATCAGATGTTGGGTACATTGTGGTCATAAAGGGATGGACATGGTCAGCAACAATACTCAGGTAGGCTGTGGCGTTGCAACGATGCTCAATTGGTACCAAGGGGCCCAAAGAGTGCCAAGAAAAAATTCCCCACACCATGACACCACCACCACCAGCCTGAACCGTTGATACAAGGCAGGATGGATCCATGCTTTCATGTTGTTTACGCCAAATTCTGACCCTACCATCCGAATGTCGCAGCAGAAATCGAGACTCATCAGACCAGGCAACGTTTTTCCAATCTTCTACTGTCCAATTTCGATGAGCTTGTGCAAATTGTAGCCTCAGTTTCCTGTTCTTAGCTGAGAGGAGTGGTACCCAGTGTGGTCTTCTGCTGCTGTAGCCCATCTGCCTCAAAGTTCGACGCACTGTGCGTTCAGAGATGCTCTTCTGCCTACCTTGGTTGTAACGGGTGGCAATTTGAGTCACTGTTGCCTTTCTATCAGCTCGAACCAGTCTGCCCATTCTCCTCTGACCTCTGGCATCAACAAGGCATTTCCGGCCACAGAACTGCCGCTCACTGGATTTTTTTTCTTTTTCGGACCATTCTCTGTAAACCCTAGAGATGGTTGTGCGTGAAAATCCCAGTAGATCAGCAGTTTCTGAAATTCTCAGACCAGCCCTTCTGGCACCAACAATCATGCCACGTTCAAAGGCACTCAAATCACCTTTCTTCCCCATACTGATGCTCGGTTTGAACTGCAGGAGATTGTCTTGACCATGTCTACATGCCTAAATGCACTGAGTTGCCGCCATGTGATTGGCTGATTAGAAATTAAGTCTTAACACACAGTTGGACAGGTGTACCTAATAAAGTGGCCAGTGAGTGTATATATATATATTAAGTCGAGTATATATAGATCATCGCTCGCCAGGCAGTTCTATCCCCACATTGTTTCTTTCAGCTTGCAAACGGTCACTGCCATGCTGCTCTTGAATGGGTCAATCCAGTGGTATCTTGGCCATCCTCTTCTTCTTCTGCCACTGACTGTGTTTCTCCAATGACTGACAACGGTTCATGTGGCCAAAATGAGCTAGTTTTTGTTTTGTTATCGTAGCTTCCTTCAATAGATTTGACTTGTCTTCATGCATGAGGTCTCCATTGGTGAAAGCCATAAAACACTGAATAAACCTTACCGATAGTGTGTGACAGCACAGCAGGGAAGAACCGTTACCATCCATCTACCCATAGTCAGAGACACTGAGATCTGTTTGACATTACTAAGGCTGTATATGCCATATATGCATGCAACCCTTCACGACCTTTGACGTATTTACGTCAAAGGTCACATCCCTGTTTTTTATGTGGGCTTGCACGCTGAGCCAACATCTTGCCCTGCACATGATGACTGATTAAATCAACCATCATGTGTCTTTAGCAGCTGCAGGTGGAGCGGTGCTAAACTCACGCCAGTTAACCAGCTAAATGCCGCTGACAATCACAGGCTTTAACAAGTGCCATCCGGAAGAGCGTAATTCATCCCGCCCCCTGTTACATGATCACGGGGCACTAATAGGTTGTCATGATAGCCAGGAATCTGCTGAAGACCCCTATATCTGTCATTACTATGTGTAGCATAGGCGATCGGATGATCGCAGCTTCAAGTCTCCTAAGAGGATTATATAATGCAGTAAAAAGTGAGAAAAAAAGTTTTTAAAACTATGAAAAAAAAATTATTAGAAGTTTCTGATTAAATAAAAAAACTATACATGTTTGGTATCTTTGTACTCGTACTGATCAGGAGAATCGTATTGACAGATCAATGTTACCGTACAGTGAACATGGTAAATAAAAACCCCAAATAACAATTATGGAATTGCATTTTTTTTTTTTTTTGCAATTTCAACGCACTTGGAATTTTTCCCCCCGTTTTCCAGTATACTATATGGTAAAATCATTGATGTCGTTCAAAAGTGCGACTCATTCCGCAAAAGGAGCAAACCCTCTATGGGGACAGAAGGATAAAAAAAAGTTATGGCTCTTGGAAGAAGGGGAGGAAAAAAGCGAAAGCGCAAAAACAGAAAATCGTGATCAATCCAATCCTAGGAAACCTCAGCGTGTTCTGCAGATTTTGGAGACATTGGAGGCTATACTGTACTTGCAATTCATGGTGAATCGATTTTTTTTTAATGCCATTCTACGAAGGTGGAGAATTTGAAGTTCAAAGGATTCTCGAGTAATGTCCCTTTAAGGATAGTCCTTCATCACTTTCCATGAATATTTCTGTGGAATAACCTTTCTAAAAGACACCTTACACCATGTTCCCATTCATTAGCATCATTCTAGATCCCCGGCCGGAGATATCTGTGTTTACAGCCAAATCCTTACAACAAACAGCGCTCCCCTGTGTGTTCTGTAACCGGAGCCCGTGGCACAGCATTCATATGTTCATTATACACACATAGATAGACAGCTGTTGGTTACCCTGCCAGCAGGACGTGCCAGTATCACAGGTCCGTGAACTTGTCAGTACGCTGCAATTTGATGCAATCATCGGGCATATTTGGCATTGGACAATTTCACCTCCTAATTTAATACATGTGTTTATGAGAAAGTAAAATGCGGCGGCACCCGAAGGCCTCCAACTGCATCAAAGTTAAAGCACTTTTTACAGTAACTTGCCTCCGCAATAACTTCCACTTTTCGTACTGTTAACTGTACGCAAAGGCAAGCAATCTCTATGAGCTCTCGCCTCTACCGGTTGACGTTCCAGGTTTGGATAAGTTGGATAAATGGATTATTAATCGTCCAGGTATCTAAACCTTTCCATAGACATAAGAGTCCAGTTGACCATCTCATGGACAACAGGTCAGGCCATTGTTACTAAATTCAACATTGTTTTCCAAGATTTCTTTTGCATTTTATAAATTGTAATCTAAGGGTATGTTTCCACGGTCTGGAAATGCTGCGGGCTTGATGCTGCGTTCAGCCGCAGCATCAAACCCACAGCATCCAGATGGTACAGCATAGTGGAGGAGATTTCATGAAATCCCGTCTCCGCTATGCGTTAAAAGACACAGGTGGCAGACCCGCGTAAACGGACATGCGGCACGTCTTTCCAGAACGCAGCACGTCTGTTTACAATGGGGCGACACTCCATTGCCGCACCTTATACAGTATTTACCATAGACTATCATTAGATGCGCTAAAACAGCATCTAATGATTAGTCACATGCGAAATAACTGCGTAAACGCAACTTACTACGCATGTCTACTAATTAAAATAAAGTTCTTACCTGTCCCGCCACCGGAAGTCCAAGTCCACTGCCGTGTTATCGCGAGAACTGCCGTGCACGTGACCGGGGGTTATCTTCGGTCATTAGGCTAGTTCTCACGGTCAGCTGACCGTGAGAACTACAGTGTAGATGATCGCTGGAGATCTCTGGTGGTCATCTACAAGCTCTGCTATCTCTGGATGTCATGCATCCAGATGTAGCAGAGCTGGACTCGTCATGGGACACTCGTGATTAAATGGGCTACGTTGGACAGAGAGTATTTGTGTTGGTTTGTTATTTTTTCTTTTTTTCAGGTGATCGATGGCTTCACTTGGATTTGGGTGTGCAATAAAAATATGGAAAACTGTGTAGTGTTTTATTTAATTAAAATACTTTTTTCTGGCTGTGACTTTTTTTAACCCTTTAACTAGAAGATTAATAAGGGATAGGCGTCTTATTGGCACCTCTCCATTATTAACCAGGCTTAATGTCACCTTACAATCAAAGGTGACATTAACCCCTTATTACCCCATATGCCACTGCTACATGGCAGTGGGAAGAGAGAGGCTAAGCGCCGGAATTGGTGCATCTTAGTGATGCGCCATTTCCGGGGCAGCTGCGGGCTGGTATTTCTAGCCAGGGGGGGTCCAATATCCATGGACCCTCTCTAGGCTATACATCTGTCTGCATAGCCTTTCTGGCTATAAATTATAGGGGGACCCCACGTCATTTTTTTGGGCCCCCCCTATTTTAATAGCCAAAAAGGCTAGCTGCAGGCTGATATTCATAGCCTGGGAACATCCATGGGTATTAACCTCTTCCCAGGCTACAAACATCGTCCCTGGCTGTCGGCTTTCCCTGTCTGGCGCAGAAAATTGCTCGGGAGCCGACGACATTTAAAAAAAAAAAAATGTATTTATTTAAAAAAAGGAAAGGACATTACATATTAGGCCGGGGTCAGACGTGCGAGAAACTCACATGAGTCTCGCATTTCAATACTTGGCCCTGCCACCGGCTCTCGGACAGGAGCGTGCCGCTGCATGTATTTCTATGCAGCCGCATGCTCCGGTCTGAGTGTCGGCGGCAGTGCCGGGTAATGATATGCGAGACTCGTGCGAGTTTCTCGCATGTCTGACCCCGGCCTAACACAGATTTTGTGTGTGTCTTTAATTATTTATGTAACATTTTATAATGTTTATTACTAAACATCGGACTTGGTGTTATCTATAGATAGATCTATCTATCTGTCTATCTATCGATATATCTATCTATCTGTCTGTTATTCTTCAATGGAGTATGTAAAAGAGGAGGTTGGACAAGGAAATGACATCACAATTCTTTTTTTTTGGTTAAATAGTATATCTTTAGTTAGCTTACAAAAACGCATGTAAAGAAAACGCATCAAAAACGCAGGTGACCTGCCAGTGACCTTAGGTGCAGATTTGGTGCAGATGTCACCTGCATCAAATCCTGAGCCATTCCTGACCATGGAAACATACCCTAAGAGATATCCTCAAATCTTGACTCGTTGAGGGTCCTAAGAACTGAAGTGGGTAATACATAGATTATGTTAATTACATCCATATTGTGCCTCATTACTTGCCATCTATGGGATATCCTCAAAGTCTTGACCTGTTGGGAGTGCTGAACTTGCAAGTGGGGAATCACTGCTCTACAAGACTGCCACATGGACTGATACCTAGATGCAAGACTCACCGATGACGTCATCAGGCTCTGCTGACCTCGTTTCCTGCCTATATTTCATTCTATTATTTGTCAGAATATTGTAAAATCTTTGTAACCTGTTGTGTTTTCTTGGAGAACTGTACTGGAGAAACATTGTTGTACAAGACCACCACAAATACTGCAACATCGATGTACGGCTGGTGCATAGATGTAAGGATGGTGTCCTTGCCGATGACCTCATCAATCAATGATGACCCGCCACATTAATGGCACGTCTATATTGGGTCCCATTATTTGGCATTCTTGGGATATCCTAAAATCACGAGCTGATGGAGCTGGTTGGGAACTGGAGTGGAGAAACACGGCTCTAAAAGGCACAGGAACTGCTACCTAGATGCGAGACAAGTGTCTTCATGGATGACTTCATCCACCAGAGCTAATCTACTACATTGATGCATGCCTATATTGTGTCCCATTATTTGCCGTCTCTTGGATATCCTGAAATCATGACCTGTTGTAGTAGGGAAACACAGCTCAACATGATCCATGGGCTGCTACATTAATGCGAGACTGGTGTCCTTTTCGTGACATCATTGGTCAATGCTGACCTGTTATATTGATTGCATGTCTATATTATGTATTAATAATTTGTCATCTCTTGGATATCCTCAGATAGAATCATAGAATCGTAGAGTTGGAAGGGACCTCCTGGGCCATCTGGTCCAACCCCCTGCTCAAAGCAGGATTCACTAAATCATCCCAGTCAGATGTCTGTCCAGCCTCTGTTTGAAGACTTCCATTGAAGGAGAACTCACCACTTCTCGTGGCAGCCTGTTCCACTCATTGATCACTCTGTCAAAAAGTTTTTTCTAATATCTAATCTGTGTCTCCTCCCATTCAGTTTCATCCCATTGCTTCTAGTCTTTCCTTGTGTAAATGAGAATAAAGTTGATCCTTCTACAATGTGACAGCCCTTTAGATATTTGTAGACAGCTATTAAGTCTCCTCTCAGTCTTCTCTTTTGCAAACTAAACATTCCCAAATCCTGCAACCTCTCCTCATAAGACAGGGTTTACAGACCGGTCACCATTCTGGTCGCTCTTTTCTGAACTTGCTCAAGTTTGTTGATGTCTTTTTTAAAATGTGGTGCCCAAAACTGGACACAATATTCCAGATGAGGTCTGACCAAAGAGGAGTAGAGAGAAATAATGACTTCACATGATCTAGACTGTATGCTTCTGTTAATACATCCTAGAATTGCATTTGCCTTTTTTGCTGCTGCATCACACTGTTGACTCATATTCAGTCTGTGATCTATTAGTATACCCAAGTCTTTTTCACATGTGCTGTTGCTTAGCCCTATTCCTCCCATTCTGTATATGCTTTTTTAATTTTTATTGCCCAGATCATGACCTGTTGGAAGGTACTTGAGCACAGTAGTAGAGAAACAAAGCTTTACACAATCCATGGACTGTTCTATAGATGCTAGACTGGTGTCTTCACTTATGATATCATCAGGCAGCTTCATGCTATGACATTACCATACAATGGCTACTCCTCATTGGTTATGATAGACGAGAAAACACTATTGGATGGCACTCTGCCTAATTGCAGTTTGCACAGTGCCATGCCACAGAGATCACTGAATTATGGCAACTCCACTCAGGCTTTGCTTCTCCATCTACAAATTAGCTACAGTGGGTACGGAAAGTATTCAGACCCCATTAAATTTTTAAGGTGCTCAGAGACAGAATTGTGGCAAAGCACAGATCTGGCCAAGGTTACAAAAGAATTTGTGCAGTACTCAAGGTTCCGAAGAGCACAGTGGCCTCCATAATCCTTAAATGGAAGAAGTTTGGGACCACCAGAAGTCTTCCTAGACCTGGCTGTCCAGCCAAACTGAGCAATCGTGAGAGAAGAGCCTTGGTGAGAGAGGTAAAGAAGAACTCAAAGATCACTGTGGCTGAGCTCCACAGATGCAGCAGGGAGATGGGAGAAAGTTCCACAAAGTCAACTATTTCTGCAGCCCTCCACCAGTTGGGCCTTTATGGCAGAGTGGCCCAACAGAAGCCTATATCCTCAGTGCAAGACATATGAAAACCCACATAGAGTTTGCTAAAAAACACATGAAGGACTCCCAGACTATGAGAAATAAGATTCTCTGGTCTGATGAGATGAAAATAGAACTTTTTGGTGATAATTCTAAGCGGTATGTGTGGAGAAAACCAGGCACTGCTCATCACCTGCCCAATACAATCCCAACAGTGAAACATGGTGGTGGCAGCATCATGCTATGGAGGGTGGTTTTCAGCTGCAGGGACAGGATGACTGGTTGCAATTGAAGGAAACATGAATGCGGCCAAGTACAGAAATATCCTGGATGAAAACCTCTTCCAGGTGCTCTGGACCTCAGACTTGGCCAAAGGTTCACCTTCCAAAAGACAATGACCCTAAGCACACAGCTAAAATAACAAAGGAGTGGCTTCAGAACAACTCTGTGACCATTCCTGACTGGCCCAGCCAGAGCCCTGACCTAAACCCAATTGAGCATCTCTGGAGAGACCTGAAAATGGCTGCCCACCAACGTTCACCATCCAACCTGACAGAACTGGAGAGGATCCGCAACGAAGAATGGCAGAGGATCCCCAAATCAAGGGGTGAAAAACTTGTGGCATCATTCCCAAGAAGACTCATGGCTGTACTAGCTCAAAAGGCGCGTCTACTCAATACTGAGCAAAGGGGCTGAATACTTGTGACCATGGGATATTTCAGTTTTTCTTTTTTAATAAATTTGCAAACGTTTCTACATTTCTGTTTTTTTCAGTGAAGATGGGGTGCAGAGTGTAGATTAATGAGAAAAAAATGAACTTTTTTGAATTTACCAAATGGCTGCAATGAAACAAAGAGTGAAAAATGTAAAGGGGTCTGAAGACTTTCCGTACCCACTGTGTGACGTAGATGTCAGTAAGCTTAGCCAATGAAATGTTTTTAAAAACTAAGTTTGATCCATATTCAGTAAAGAGAAGATTAAAACATCTCTTTTTTTCTGGCTGCACTATCCGTTTGGTGACCAGGAAAAAGAGGACTAATGTTACAACACACTGAATGTGGGGCTATGACATTGTTCTCGGGCAATTGGAAGAGACACAATAGCTGTGATACATTTTTTTTCAACTCAAAAGCTTCTAAAAGCTGAAAGAATGCAAAAACAAAAGCTAAAAAAATTGTGTGTGTCTTTAAGGGAACTTGTTCCTTTAAAATGTTCCATATTTAATATCCTGGGAGCATGTGTTATACAGGAGGAGGCGCTGAGGAGATTAATATAAAGATTTGTTGGAAATGATTCAATATAACTTGGATTTTATTTAATTTAATCCTCATTCTGAGCTTAAGAGTCCAGTGGGTGGTCCTAATTAGTGATTGAAAGCCATCGGTGTGCAAAGTGGAAAGGACCGCCCACTGGACTCCTAAACATAAAACATTTTGCTTTTTAGTGCATCGGATTATTTATTTTTTTCCGGTTCTAAAAGAATATTGTATTTTCTAAATAATTTTTAGAAAGGAAATAAAAGTTGCCTTGTGTCTTCATATCCTAATATCTGACGGAGGGGACGGCTTGTCCATTGGCTGTAATTAGTACATATGGTCCAGCTGTGCTGGAGGAGCCGAACACTTCTAACTTGCTATTAATTAGCCTCATTAAAATGCAGGTATGGCCGCCATGCTCGGTAAACAATGCCGTCTGTCACAGACGTATCACTTGACGGGAAATAATGTAAAGAGCGGACGTGAAGACTTTTGGAGGAGAATTCGGTAACTGCTGGTTAACATTTGACTGACATCAAGGACGGACGCGGAGAGCTGACAGCGGCAAAGCAATTCCTCTCACATCATTCCAGAATATGCCTACCTCAGGTCAAAGGTTGACAGGCAAATGACAGGCCTTCCTCCACCGCCGCAGTGCCACAGCGGGAGGACGTCAGCGGGAATTTCTCAGGCCCCCCCCCTTGCAATTTTTTTGTAATTTTTTTTTTAACGTGTCCACTCTGCTTTCCTATCCCGTCTCATCAAATGGGAGGAATTGGCATTTTTATGATTAATGTCTGAGCCCATCACCCACATTTCTGCTTCTCTAGAAAGAAAGAAGTCTTCAAAGTCCCCCGGGGCCATAATGAAACAATGAAGCCCTGATTATACAGCGCTTAGCACGGACAACGCCTGAGATATATATATATAGTAGCCAGGAGACACCGGGGCCGATCAGTCACACACAGCGCCCGGATGGTCCTGGGACACATGCACAATGCAGCTCGGTGACAGGGAACATTGTAGGACAAGGCCGCTACTTATTCTCCTCTAATGATCACGGGGAGGGAGCGCGGCGCGGCCCCTACCCCAAAGTGAGAGCAAAGCGCTGAGAGGTCGGAAAGGTCGCACCCTGCAACTCCGGGACACACCAACAGCAGTGACGGGAATGTAATCATGTACTAGACTGTCACACCTTATACTAAATCTATACTATCTATTATCTATCTATTACCTATTATCTATCTATCATCTATTATCTATCTATCATCTATCTATTATCTATCTATCATCTATTATCTATCTATCATCTATTATCTATCTATCTATCTATCATCTATCTATCAATCATCTATCTATTATCTATCTATCATCTATTATCTATCTACTATCTATTATCTATCTATCTATTATTTATTATCTATCTATATTATCTATCTATCATCTGTCTATCTATTATCTATCTATATTATCTTTCTATCTATTATCTATCATATATCTATGATCTATCTTTATGTCTAGTATCTATTATCTATCTATTATCTTTCTATTATCTATTGTCTATCTATCTATTATCTATCTATCTATTATCTATTTATCTATCTATTATTTATCTATCTAGCTAACATCTATCTATTATCTATCTATCTCTCTATCTATCTCTATTATCTATCTATCTATCTATGAGCTATCTATCTATCTGCCATCTATCTATCTATCTATCTATCTATCTATCTATTATCTATTATCCATCTATCTATTATCTATCTATCTATCTATCTATCTATCTATTATCTATCATCTATCTATAATCTATCTTTCTGTCTAGTATCTATTATCTATCTATTATCTATCTATTATCTATCTATTATCTATCTATCATCTATTGTCTATCTATCTATTATCTATCTATCTCTCTATCTATCTATCTCTCTATTATCTATCTATCTATCTATCTATTATCTATCTATCTATCTATTATCTATTGTCTATCTATCTATTATCTATTGTCTATCTATCTATCTATCTCTCTATCTATCTCTCTATTATCTATCTATCTATCTCTCTATCTATCTCTCTATCTATCTCTCTATTATCTATCTATCTATCTCTCTATTATCTATCTATCTATCAGCTATCTATCTATTATCTCTCTATCTCGTATATTTATTTATTTTCTATCTATCCATCCATTTATCTTATATGTATTTGGAGTCCTGTCATCTCTTTTGGAACTTATAAATCCATTTTTCTAGGTATTTATCTGTTTATCTTTGTGGTTGTCTTTCCATTTCTCCATCTTTTTATCTATATTCCTATCATGTATTGATCATTAAATGCAGCACTTATTCTCCTTTTGACTTAGTATATTCCCATCTTTGCTGCTGTCCCTGGTCCTGAAATCTACATGGTGGCGTTTTATACCTGTAGTTAGGGGCAACGGGTGAATCTGACTATAAATTAGAGGGGTTTTATGAGATCAGAAAAAGGAAACTGTGTTTTTTTCCCACAAACAGCGCCACTTTTGCTCGTGGGCACGTTTGGTTTTGCAGCTCATCGGCAGTCAGATGAAGAACTGCCGAACCAGAAACTACTCATAGAGAAGAGGAAACAAATGGCGGCAAAGCTGTACTGGGCCAACAGCAGCCCTGAGGCACTTTGGCATTGAACATTGAACAAGCCACAATGCAGAGGTGAACAGAGCCTTATACTTATGGTATAGAATTGGCCACATCGGGTTTTGTGAGTTACCTAGCATGTATCGATAACATAATCTCCCAAGATCTGTTTAAGGCCCATTATGGGGGGGGGGCAGAACTTATATTTCTGATACATAGCTCCAAATCCTCTGCATATAAATAAAATGAAAACACAAACATTTCATAGCCATGTAACCACCACTAGGGGGAGCTCAGTAGTTTATTGCATACTGCTGATACATTGCAATCAATGGTAAGACTGTATGCAGTAAACTCCTGAGCTCCCTCTAGTGGTGACTGTCAGGGATTGTATGAAGAAATAAATCTGAGATAGAGTTGGAATTTTAATATTAATTTATGTTGTTAACTACTTTTTAATCCTAAAAATGTAGACACTGTATCATGGCAGATAAACTTTAGGAAAATGTAGCGATATTATCTCGGAATGCCTCATGCTTCAATGTTTCAAGAAAAGTTTTATATATTTTTTTTCTTTATGGCAATTGCTTTTAATAAATGCGGCGCTTATTGAGGCTTTTTTAGTCTTTTTGTCGTTTGCAATGTTTTATTAATAAATATCCATTTTTTTGTGATCAAATAAAAAAGAAAACGTGTTCTAAACTTTGTTAAAAAGTTTGCTAAAGTGTATTTTTTATATTTACCATGCGCACATAATTTGTGGATTTTTTTTTTTGGAAAAAAAAATTGTCGGAAGTTTATTTTTTTATCTGCCATGTGCACAAAATTATTTTTCTAGTCCTGGACAGTTTTGCTGTAAGAAGGAATGATCTGCTGCTGTGACCTTCTACCTCCCTCCCTGCCGCCTGCTGACACTTCCAGCCTACATTTCCGTCTTGCTTCACCTCAGGAAACCCACGGCTAATTTCATTATATTGTACGGAAAAATGCAAATGTTGGCCGACAGCTGGCACTTTCCTTGTGGCTGGGAGAGTTTGAGGGGCCCGAGGCCCACCTCATCCCAGAGTCTAATACCCTATTGCTTAGACAGGCCCCGGTGGGGAGAGAGTGAAGACTGAGGCAGCGGGAACAGATGGCAGCCAAGGTAGGAAAAATGGAGATGCTAGGTGTATTTTTGCTTTCCTAGTGACCGCATGACGTCCGTCACCTGCATAGACATTAATGGCGGCACCGGGATGTTTTTTTTTTTACGTAAGTAACCTACAAGTTGTGTTGTGCTGTAGAAATAAATATGTTTTTTTTTTTATATTAATGAAATAAAATAAAGTTTTTGAAACACAGAACGACTATGTAAAAGAGATGGATTAAAGAGATAGAATAAATGATACACATTTAGAAAGAAAGAGGTCCTTTAACTTTTTATTTAAAAGAATTAACATTTTGTAAATTAAGATTCCTATTTTGAAATAAAATTGTGAATAACTAATAATTTAAATAATATTGATTCTTAAATAACTGAATACATGAAATGTATAAATAAAATAAAGAAATATCTTAAAATAAATAAACAAAACAATCTGTAAAACGGGAAAAATAAGGAAAAATAGGTAAGAAAAATTCATAATAAACAATGACGATGATGATGTTGATGAAAGGAAGAAGAAAAGGAGCAAGAAGGGGAAGAAATAAAAAGGAAGACTAGAAAGAAGAGGAAGAAATAGGAAAAGGAGACAAGGAAGAAGAAAGCAAGGAAAACGAGGAGGAAGAGGGAAAAATGAAAAAGAAAGGCAGGAAAAGGAAGAAGGAGAGGAAGAAGAAGAGAAAAATGAAGAAAGGGGAGAAGAGAAAAAGAAGAAAGCAAGGAAGATGAAGAGGAAAAATGAAGAAGAAGAAAGGCAAGAGGAGGAGGAAGAAAAAGAGAAAAGAAGAAAAGGAGCAAGAAGGGGAGGAAGAAAAAGAGGAGGAGAAAAAAGCAAAAAAGAAGAGGAAAAATAGGAAAAGGAGTAGAAGAAGAAGAAGAAAGCAAAGAAAACAAAGAGGAAAAGGAAAAAAAGGAAAAAAAGGCAAGAAGAGGAAGAAAAAGAGGAAGAAGAAAAGGAAGAAGAGAAAAAGAAAAAGAAGAAAGCAAGGAAAAAGAAGATGAAGAGGAAAATGAAGAACAAAAGAAGAAGACGAGGAAGAAAAAGTAAAGAAGAAGAAAAACAGCAAGAAGGTGAAGAAGAAAAAGAGGAAGAGAAAAAAGAAGCGGAACAATAGGAAAAGGAGAAGACTAAGAAAAAGGAAGCAAGGGAAACGAAGAAAAAGAGGAAAAAATGAAAAAGAAAGGCAAGAAGAGAAAAAAAAGAGGAAGAAGATGAGAAGAAAAAGAAGAAAAGGAAGAAGAGAAAAAGACAAAGAAGAAAGCAAGGAAAACGAAGAGGAAGAGGAAAAATGAAGAAGAAATGGTAGAAGAGGAAGAAGTGAAGAGGAAAAAGAAGAAGAGAATACTAATCACAATGTTGCCTGCAAAGGGTTAATAAATGAGTCTGAATGTTCAGTCCCTATAAATGTCAGGAATCAGGATCATTCTCCTGACCGGGCTGTCTGAGGTTTGTTCCGCCACTAGAGTTGAGCGACTTTGGTTGGATCGGGTTTCATGAAACAAAATTCGTTTCAGATGAAACTGGTCCGACTAGGGCAAAAAAAGTCGGAGTTTCGTCCGAAACCCGACCCCAATGCAAGTCAATGGGAAATAAAAGTCAGCATTGAGTGGATGACATTCATCCACTCAATGCCGACTTTTATTCCCCATTGACTTGCATTGGGGTCGGGTTTCGGACGAAACTCCAACTTTTTTTGCCCTAGTTGGACCAGTTTCATCTGAAACGAATTTTGTTTCATGAAACCCGATCCAACCAAAGTCGCTCAACTCTATCCGCCACCTTGCCCTGTTCTTAGAAGAGCTCGTTATTTCACCCCACATAAAATGGCTTGTGACTCATAAAACGTACGCTGTCTGGAGGCATTCTGCTCCTTCCATGTGATTGCTACTTGCATCATATTTGTATGGCGCCATCTTGGCACCAGCGTTCCCATCGGCGGATATGTGACGCGTCCTGCTGCCGTAATGCATGTCTACTGTGAATGATACAGTTCAGGTTACATCTTGCTGACAGTTTCCTTTTACTTTTTACTGCTTGGTCAGAATTTTATCATCTACAGATGCGCTTTTTTTGGTTGAATCATGGGTTAAAAAATCAAACAAACTGGACAACATGTACAAATGATCTGTCCTAAAGCCACAGGCCACCAATGAATCTTATTATTGAAAAGGAACATCACTTAGATATTATATACCTCTATATATTTGCAAGACTATATATATAACTTTGCCATAAATGGCTAAAATGACTATGCCTCTTTAACTCGTTCCTGGATCAAATTACCTCTTTAAACAGGACCAGTCAACAAGCCAAAAGTGCCCAGTTTTTCCTCTCATTTTATTCCCACTTCTCTCCTTAGTATTCTGCTCTTTCCTTACATTTTTATCGCCATTTGGTTTTAGAGACATGAGCCTTTTTATTTAGTGCTAGTTTTTACTGTATTTACCAGTAGGGCGTGGCTTCCTGGATCCTCAGGGGCGTGTCTTTAGGCTGCATTGCACAATTACCATTGGCAAAGATTCTAAAAATTATCCCTAAATGGAAAGGCCCATATCTCTGGAACCATTTGGCGGATTTTTAAAAAACAAAAACCAGAATACTCAGGAGAGGAACGGAAATTTAATAAGAGCAAGAGATAGACACTTTTGACCCGGTGACTTGTCTGCTTTAAGGCCAGTTTCATTTCGGTAAAATATAGACCTCTTTTAGAATCTTTTTAAATCACAAAACCCAAACCTTACAAACATTTTTGAGCCAAACCATATTGTGATCTTACTTTGGTTATAGGATTGGGGTGCTACGGGTGCAATTTGGACTCTAAAATGCAGCCATATTAAAATCCTATTAGGAGGTAAGATCAGAGATAGCGAGAGATCAGGTAAATCAGAGCTCCATCACACAAACATTAGTGCGTAAACGTTACATTGCAAACTCAGCTCTGCTCCATCTGCCTGGTGGAGGATGTGTTATTTGTAGCTGGGAATCCTCCGTACCAGCTCTGCGTCTGGAGCGCAGGAATCCCCGGGATTCTCCGCGCACAGTAAAGCACAAGGATGTTAGTAATAATCAGAGATAATGCAGGATTACAGGGTTTTCCTGGGAGCAGAGAATTATGCTAATTATTTTATAATAGCTTCCTGCTGACTTTTGATAGGAAAAACAAATTATTTAACAGCTTCCTGATCGTGAGAATTTCCGCACGAAGCTTCATTACTTCCGTAAATGTTTATTAGGTTTCGCAACTCAGGGAAATGCGCAGATTTTATTCTATTTACAAACAGAAACTAATGATCGGTAATCTCGGAACCGCGGGACCTCTCCTCCGGGTCCAAAAATTATCGGCTATTTATTATATTACGCACGTGGCGGCCGCCATTGTGTAAAAGTACAAATGTTACCAGATTACACATTCAAGCTCCGACTTCTAATAATAATTGTGTTAATAATCTATTCTTACATCAATTCCTTGCAGTAGATTTACATTCACATTTTGCATTTTTAGGTTATTTTTCCTATTTAGCTGCAAATGTATCTTCTAAGTTGAAACCATCAACAAGGAGGCTAACGGTTAACAGATCCTATGATGGCTTTATGTGCATTAGACTTATGATTTCTGTTATTAACGCAAAAATACAAGAATAGTATATTTATATTGAATATTTATGTGTATTGGAGTGGAGGCCGCAGGGGTGTGAAAGTGGGAATGAGACGAGTGAAAAGCTCCAACACCTCAGGGTGGCATTAAATATTACAAATACATACGTAAGGCTACTTTCATACTTGGGTTTTTTTTGCGCTGCGCACCGTGCGCAGTGCAAACGCACATAAAAAACGCATCATGTGTTTTTTGGCGGTTTGAGCGCGTTTTTTTTAAAAAAAGCATGCGTTTTTTTGCGCTGACGTGCGTATTACCATGCGCACGTCAGCATACCCATAGACTATAATGGGTGGTGGGGTGAAAAAAAAATGCATTGCGTGCGCATGCGTTTTTTGGGGACAAGTCAGACGCACAAAAAATGCCACAGAGTGCATTTTGTGCGCCCGAGCGCACACTACAAAAAAGCGCATGCGCATACAAACGCGTACAAACGCATGTGTATGCGCACCCATGTAAAGTATAGGGAAAAAAAACGCATGTGTGAAACCAGCCTAAGAAGAATAAAATGATCCATTAAAAGATATTTCTTTTGGCAAACTGAACAAGGTCACCTCTTATGGAGTGTATGGCTTATTGTGGTTATATGGACAGATACTCCAGTCTCTGCTTGGGAACTCTGTAGTTCCTTAAGGGTTACCTTTGGTCTCTGTGCTGCCTCTCTGATTAATGCCTTCCATGCCCGGGCTGAGAGTTTTGGTGGCCAGCCCTATCTTGACAGGTTTGCTGTGGTGCCATGTTTTTTCCATTTGATGATTATAGGTACAGGTCCTACTGCGGCCTAGAGCCTGAACCTCATCCCCTGGTCCATGTGCGGCCAGCCCCTGAATCAGTATCCGAGACCTGTGCGTCTGAATGTGTGCTTATATGAGTACCCTGTATATATGGACTGCTGCAGTCTTCTAATCAGCCCTGTATGAATCTCCGTGTCAGTAACAGTTCTACCTGTGGGTCTTAAACCCAGTAGTTGTCGGAATGGAGCCCGAGTCCATGTCTGCGTACCTGACCTCTGGGGTTTCACGAGGATGTCACGTCCCCCTGGAAGACCTAGGGTTAGATGGTCACGTCGGGTAATGAATCACAGATCTTCTTTTGAGATGGTGTAATTCATGTCCTATTTTAAATGGATTTGGCTTCCTTCGGTGTTGAGAGGGTTAAGGATTCTTTCCATGCTGTCTGAGACGATACAGCCTGGTTTTTCTCAGCTGCAACTGCTTATCATTTGCTCCCTCTATACTGGCCCTAGGCGGTTAGTCCCTGCCGGTGAAAGATTCCTCTTCCTGTGCTGAGTGCTAAAGCGAAGTGGTTGAAGATGTAGCAGTGATCTGTAGTTTGCTGCAGTACAAGTGTGTTTATCTCTTGGTCCCTATTCCAATTTAGTTTATTCCTCCCTGTCCCTATCCTCCTCCCTATTGTTGGTTTGATAGAGGTTTACTGTTAGCCCTGTTTTGTCTTTGTGTCTTGTTTACCTCACTTTTCTGTCTTATGCCTCATGGGGTGGGGGAAAGGGACAGATTAGGGTTTAACAGGAGCATTACAAGGTTAGACACCCGGGCCTCTCTAACTTCAAGAGTTACGGTCCCAGTTCCAGGAACAGTTTGAGGCCCTTCTCCCTTATTGAAGACCGTCACAGCATGACATGGGGTCAGCAGCTGCAGTACCAGGAACTGCCGAGGAGTGAAACCTGACGGCTACCTGCCGCCAAGCCTGACTCCACCATTAGGAACTCCAGTGAACACCTGGTAGCTGCTTAGCTACCCCCCTCCTAAATAAGCCAGGCCTCGTGACACAGTGAGACCGCAAAACTACTTGTGCCACCTGCGTGCGTAACAATGATAATGTATTTGATGGTGCTTTGGGAGATCATCAGAGATTGGAGTCTTTTTTATATCGCAAACCTGACTTATACTTCTCAACAACTTTGTCCCTGATTTGTTTGGAGATCTCCTTGGTCGTCATGGTGTTTGGTTAGTGGTTCCTCTTGTTAATGGTGTTGCAGCCTCTGTGGATTTTCAGAAAAGGGAAAATGTACCATATTTTTCGGACTATAAGACGCACCGGTCCATAAGAAGCACCTAGGTTTTAGAGAAGGAAATTAGGAAAAAAAAAAGAAGCAAAAAATGTGGTCAGTGGTCAGTTCTGTACTTAATATCCCCTATCCTGGTATATATGGTCCCCTCATCCCCAACCTGATACACATGGCCACCTCATCCCTATCCTGGTATGCATGGCCCCATCCTTATAATTGCCCCCCATCCTGGTATGCATGGCCCCATCAAAAAACATTAAAAATAAACAAACCATTATACTTACCTACCTGGCGCTCCCTCGCAGCGTCTTGCTCCGGTGCCAGCAACTGCTTTATGCTTGTAAGCAGCGCTTGGCAGGGACGTCATGCGCTGCTCACAAGCAGAGCACAGCTGCCGGAATTCTCGCCGGGACTGTGCACACAGAGCAGTGAGTATTCATTGCTCTTCAGTACCTCGCAGTGTCAGCCATCGACTTCCTGCTGCTGCCGGGGGTCACATGTGCCGCTACTTAAGAGAAATGAATATTCATGAAGGTAATTTGCTTCTGTGGCACTGTTGGAGCCGCAGCTGCGCTGGACCCTGCATCTGGCAGCGCTGGGAGGTTAGCGGGAGCGTCCACCGCTACATTGGCATTGTCCTCAGACATTTTCTCTCCCCCCTAGTTAACGTGGGCCAGGCCGCGGGGTTGCGCTGGCTTACCGGATGCTGCTCCTCGGAGGGATCAGGGGACGCCGGAACTGCAGGCCTCAGCTTTTCACTTCCCTCGCACTCTTCTCCTTTTGCGCTTCTCGGCTGGCTCCACCCACGAAGGCCTTCCCCCTTTTCTTCCCGCGCTCGCCAATCAGCGGGATAATGGCGGCAATGGCGCCAATTTCACACACAGTCTATAGCACTAAACACAGTCTCTGGCACACAGGACCCGGGGACACCGGGCTCCTTAATCCTGTTCGTGACGTCAAAATGGGTCACCCTCCCAGGGCTGTGGGGTACTTGGTACCGGGCCGGTCTCTCAGAGGGGATTGTCACAGCAGTGGTGACCCGGTCCGTGGCCCTGGGCGCCCATGTAAAAGGGGTTGAGTTGGGAATAAAGTTTATAAGTGATTTGTGACACCACCTGTGGTGTTCGGCAATGGAGGTGTTAAGCCAACGCTGCAGACAGGTCCTCTGGGACAGATGGTGGGGTGCAGCAGTGATGTTGTAGCCCTCCACAGGTAGGGCTGTTGGACCCAGGGCAGTGTAGCGGAATGTTTAGGAAGAGGGTGCAGTGTTTGGCACAGAGATGTAGCAGTGCTGAGGATAAATAAATTTGATTGGGATGTTGCAGGAAGGAGGCAAGGACACAACAGCATGCAGTTTCTTTACCTTTACTTGGCCAATGCAGTCCAGGGTCCTGGTTACAGATGGCACAGGAGCAGGCTAGCCTGGAAGCAACTCAGGGATCTCTCTATCAGATGGGTTGTGTAGTCTCCTTCCTAGCGCTGGCTTGAGGTACATGCAGTACAGTGTTACACTAACGTTCCTACTTCTTATCTTCTGTTAGAACTACCTCGTATGGCAGACAGCTGTAGCCCTCTATCTCTCTTGGCTCAACCGTCGCTGTTGTGCCTCCGAGTCTTAGTTGGGAATAGAGCATTTACAGCTTCCTATTCCTCTGGTTTCTGTTGCAGGACCTTCAGTATCCATACAACAGTGGAGACCAGGCTCCAGATCATGCGCTATCACTGGGAGGGAGCTCTCTATCCTCAGCTCAACCTCCAGCTTCTCTCCACACATCTACACTCTTTGCCCTCCTCACACTAACTGACTAATTTCCCTTCCTGGCCCTCAGAGAGCACTCCTCCCCCCATCCTGGTTCAGAGCTCCCTCTGCTTGCCTGGAGTGGGAACTGTGTTGCATGACATGGCTAACTGTTAGAGAGACCGTTCATTGCCTCCAAGCCTGCCATCACCCTCCTTGGAGGAAGGCAATGCCACTGTGGCGACCATACTCCTGGGGGCACCACATTTGCACCAGAAATTTTTAAGGGCTTCATAGCAAAAGGGGTGAGCACATATGCACGTGCCAATTTTTTTAGTTATTTGATCCCATTATTGTAATTTATACCTATATTTTTCTCACTTCACTTCACCAACTTAGACTATTTAGTGCTGATGCATCACACACAAATCGGATTACAAAAATATTTAAGCGAAGGTTGTAATGTAGCAAAATAGGTAAAAAGCCAAGGGGGTAAATACTTTTGCAAACAATGATAGATAGATAAAATTGCAGTTTAGTAACAGCATCACCTATATATGGTGAATAAACAGCAGATTTCTCATTATTTAGTATTGATCAGGAATGGATTTCTATAGGAATGAAGTTGTGAGGTTTTCTATCGGTTTACACGATACATAGATATATTTTTCCTGTAATGCGATGTTGTGGGTACAGACTGCTTCGCCGCTGATCACCTGACATTTGGTGTCTCTTTTCCAGTATATAGGTGAAGATTTTGATGAAAATGTGAAAACTAGAAAGTAAAATAATGTGTAATTGATGGGCGGTGGGAACGGACTGTGGGCATGTATGAGCAGTCAGAGGCAGACGCGGGCAGACAATGGCTATTGGGGAGGTCACCACTTCTTCAGTCCTTGCCTTTCCCAGGAGTAGCTGCTGTAAGCAGTGAGGCGTGAGCGGGTATCATAGAGAGCTGCTGAAAAAGAGCATCAGACAAGGCTGTAACTGTCCTGACATGTGGCGGCGTGAGGGCGGCAAGCTCAGTCACAGGCACGAAGGGACGTTCTCCCGTCACTTATACAATCTGATTTTGAAGAAAAATGGTTTCAAACAACTGATTGTAAACAGATTATCGCCTTCACCTTCCTGGGAAGGCTTTGCATAAGATTATTGAGAGTGGGAATTTGTGAGGGTCAGATAATGATGCTGGGTAGATGATCTGCTGGTTGCCAATGGACTTTCCATGGACAATGCTACCAGGTATGCATCTTTTGAGATGTACGTGTAGCACGGTGTGGGGCGGCAGCCAAGGAAGAGGCACTTGTCTTCTCCTCTCCCGCCCCAGCGCGCTACATGAAAGAGTGGGTCCTGGCTGGGTGTTGGTGCTGTGAGGGTCTTGCACCCATGTAGGTCACCTGGCTGTTGGCCGGCCAGGGTTTCAATAAAGGAGACTCCAGTTCTATAACACAGCCTTTACTGAACAGTAACTTGGTAAGGGTTATGTACCAGGGGTAAAGGATTCAAAGTCTTATGGACGTTTCCTTCACAGTGTAAAGCATTTTCAAACACATTGTTTCCTTCCTCTGTAGTCTACTCCAGGGTCGGTGAAGCACACTCTTTCACACCACTTCATCACAACCCAGGTTCTAGGCCACGGTCCTGAACAGCAAGTCTCTCTACCTGCTCAGCGGCTCAGCTTCCTATTTCTTCAACTACTGGGATTCCTGGATCTACCCCTTGGGACCACCCACTAGTTCCACAAATTCAGCCCTTTTTAGGTTCATTACCTTTGGCATTCACCAAGATCAAGGGTATGTGCACACGTTGCAGATTTGTGTGCAGAATCTTGTGTCAGAAACCGCAGCTGTGGTTTTGTGCGGTTTTTGTGTGTTTTTTTTAATGCTGTTTTGCTGCGTTTTTGATGCAGTTTCTTATGCTGATTTCATGCGTTTTTTACGCGGTTTTGCTTGCGTTTTTCATGATGATTTGTCTGCCTTTTTTGTAAGCTAAAATAAAGAGAAGAAACTTCAAAAAAGAAAAAAAAAGTGATGTCATTTCCTAGTCCAACCTCTTCTCAATCTCCATTTTGGAATCCGCACACTTTCATCATCATGAGTGCTAACTCTGCAAATGAGCGTAGTGAACAATGAAGCACACAGCATGGTGGAACTAATGTATGGCTACGCAGGCCACAACGCCTCCAGTCTTTCGGAGTATTGCTCGATTATCTGAATCAGCAAAGACTCCAGGTAAGCAACACTATGTGTAAAATAATATTGTTTTTGAGTCCTCATCACACATAGTGAGATCGCTAGCGAGATCGCTGAAACATCACAGCTTTTGTGATGCAACAGCGACCTCGCCAGCCATCTTGCTACATGTGACGGATATGGGCGGTAATCGCTGACCGTGCTCGAATGTGCTGTCCACTTTTTGATCGCTGGTGTCCCGCTGGCCAGCATGCATCGCTGTGTTTGCTGCCAATGAGCGACCTCGTTGGTGATGCAGAATTCAGGCGGGAGTCGTCAGAATAGCTGCTATGTGACAAGGTCCCAACGACCGCCGAGGCTGGTCTACGGATCGCCGTATCGCTGCTGCGTAGTTGAATAGATCTGACTGTTTGACAGCTTACTAGCGACCATGTAGCGACGTACCAGCGATCTTTACCAGGTCACATCGCTCTCGTGAGCGCTGGAGCGTCGCTTAGTGTAACGGCACCTTAACCCATATTTTTTTATCTTAGTTGCAGGCCAGAAAGAGAACAAGAAGAATGTGGGTCCACCCCATTGTGGCCGAACGTACAGGAAAGGGTCACTTTCGTGTGCTATACCAAGATTTGAGGAGGTAAGTTAACCATATGTAAAGAGATTTTGCTATGTAAAATGTTTGTCAGTAAAAGAAATCCATATATGATCTAACTTACTATTTTTTTTCAGATATCCCGAGAAATTTGCGTCCTTTTGCCGGCTCACCATCCCGGCCTTTGACCGGATTCTGAGCATAATGGGAGAAGAGCTTACGTATAAGGACACAGTGATGAGGAAGTCCATCTCTGCTGAGGAAAGGCTGCTCCTCACATTGCGGTAAGTTTAAATTGTTTTATTTTTGGGTTTGTGTGTCATAAGTCCTTTTCACCTGTCAGCCTCTCTGGTACATGTGGTCACACTTTTCACATGTCCTGGAGACACTGACCCACGTACACCCATTTTAAATGATTGGGACTATGCACATGTCAGTGTGGTTGGTTTCATGGAACGTGTGTACGTGTGCCTTTTTTTTCGGTATTTTTTTTAATGGTAGCACGGTCCACAAATGATCACACACACATGCACACAGAGAACACACATGGATGTCCTCCCTGTGACACACATTTGCGCCGCTGAAAAAGCCCAACAGTCATGCTGTTCCCTGGTGGCAGGTGCTGAAGATGCTCTAATTATTCTCCCCGGCTCAGCTGCCAATTGGCGCAAACAGGTCATAATGAGAGACGTCTATTGCACCTGCTGCGGCGAGCCCATATTACTAGACTGGCCCCCCTCCACTTAAGTAGCCCCAAAATTATTATTGGTATTGTTGGACTTGGGAGTTTACGACAGCATTTGAGAATGCTGTACAAAACCATGAATGGCAGTGTCCGCATCTTATAGTGGCCATTTTGTGTGACATTTGTAATAATCTTTTTGTTTTCATTTTCAGATTTTTGGCCACAGGAGAGAGCTATACATCCCTACACCTCCAATTTAGAGGTGGTAAATCCACCATCTCTCAAATTGTGAGGAGCACATATAACGTGATCTGGCAGAAGTTGCAGCCCATGGTGATGCCTTCCCCAACCGAGGAGACTTGGCTGCAGGTTGCAGCAGACTTTCAGTCTGTGGCCAATTTCCCAAACTGCATAGGTGCAGTTGATGGTAAACATGTAAGAGTGCAGAAGCCACCACGATCAGGATCACGCTTCTTTAATTATAAGAAGTATTTTTTGGTGGTCCTGATGGCGGTGGCTGATGCACATTACAAATTTGTTGCCAATGACGTTGGTGCCTATGGTAGTACTGGGGATTCTCGGTAGTGTTGAGCATTCCGATACCGCAAGTATCAGGTATCGGCCGATACTTGCTGTATCGGAATTCCGATACCGACTTCCGATATTTTTTCAATATCGGAAGTCGGCATCGGAATCGGAAGTTCAAAGTTGATTGACAGCCGAAATGACGTCATCATGATGCTCTGTGTGTGCACATCATGATGCGCCGTCATTTCGGGCCTTCCGGGGGTCTCTGCCGGCCTGCCGGGGGGCTGTGTGGACTGCCCGGGGTCTGTACCGGCCTGCCGGGGGGCTGTGCCGGCCTGCCGGTGGTCTGTGCACCCTGTGGGGGTCTGTACCGGCCTGCCGGGGGGCTGTGCCGGCCTGCCGGTGGTCTGTGCACCCTGTGGGGGTCTGTACCGGCCTGCCGGGGGGCTGTGCCGGCCTGCCGGGGGGCTGTGCTGATGTCCGGGGGTCTGTGCAAGCATCGTCCGATGGGACTATAAGTCCCATCTGGCGATGCCTGCTACCATGACAGTGATTGACACATTAGCCAATGATGGGACAGTAGTAGTCCCATCATCCGGCTAATGTGTTAAATGTTAAAAAAAAAAAAATACTACATACATACTACATACATACTACATGCATGCTACATACACACTACATGCTACATACATACTACATATATACTACATGCATGCTACATACATACTACATGCTACATACATACTACATATATACTACATGCATGCTACATACATACTGCATGCTACATACATACTACATACATACTACATACATACCACATATATACTACATACATACTACATGCATGCTACATACATACTACATACATACTACATACATACTACATGCATACTACATACATACCACATATATACTACATACATACTACATGCATGCTACATACATACTACATACATACTACATGCATGCTACATACATAACACATATATACTACATGCATGCTACATACATACTACATGCTACATACATACTACATATATACTACATACATACTACATACATACTACATGCATGCTACATACATACTACATGCTACATACATACTACATAAATACTACATGCATGCTACATACATACTACATGCTACATACATACTACATATATACTACATACATACTACATACATACTACATGCATGCTACATACATACTACATGCTACATACATACTACATATATACTACATGCATGCTACATACATACTACATGCTACATACATACCACATACATACTACATACATACTACATGCTACATGCATGCTACATACATACTACATACATACTACATGCTACATACATACCACATATATACTACATACATACTACATACAATACATTCATACAATACATACATAGACATACAGTACATATAACATAGAGTAACATACTTACCAATACTTGTCACATTGTTCCCCGAAGCCATTGTCTTTTACGGAATAAATATTAACATAACAAACCACAAAAATAGTCACCCACGATCCGAAGCAGTCCACGAGTGTGTCCCACGACGATCTTGGGTAGAGAACTGCAGCATCAGCTGATGCTGCCGTTCTCTACGGGCTGCAGGAATCCAATGACGGAAGGTAGGTATCCTTCCGCACTGTATTCCTCCGCCACTTAAAAAAAAAAGTCCCTAGTCTCACTTTATGCCATTGCTGCGTGGGAAATTCCCACACAGCAATGGCATAATGTGAGACTAGGGACTTTTTTTTTTTTAAGTGGCGGAGGAATACAGTGCGGAAGGATACCTACCTTCCATCATTGGATTCCTGCACCCCGTAGAGAACGGCAGCATCAGCTGATGCTGCAGTTCTCTACCCAAGATCGTCGTGGGACACACTCGTGGACTGCTTCGGATCGTGGGTGAGTATTTTTGTGGTTTGTTATGTTAATATTTATTCCGTAAAAGACAATGGCTTCGGGGAACAATGTGACAAGTATTGGTAAGTATGTTACTCTATGTTATATGTACTGTATGTCTATGTATGTATTGTATGAATGTATTGTATGTAGTATGTATGTAGTATATATGTGGTATGTATGTAGCATGTAGTATGTATGTAGTATGTATGTAGCATGCATCTAGCATGCAGTATGTATGTAGCATGCATGTAGTATATATGTAGTATGTATGTAGCATGTAGCATGTAGTATGTATGTAGCATGCATGTAGTATGTATGTAGTATGTATGTAGCATGCATGTAGTATATATGTGTTATGTATGTAGAATGTAGCATGCATGTAGCATGCATGTAGTATGTATGTAGTATGTATGTAGTATGTATGTGGTATGTATGTAGCATGTAGTATGTATGTAACATGCATGTAGTATATATGTGTTATGTATGTAGAATGTAGCATGCATGTAGCATGCATGTAGTATGTATGTAGTATGTATGTAGTATGTATGTGGTATGTATGTAGCATGTAGCATGCATGTAGTATGTATGTAGTATATATGTGGTATGTATGTAGCATGTAGTATGTATGTAGCATGCATGTAGTATATATGTAGTATGTATGTAGCATATATGTAGTATGTATGTAGCATGTAGTATGTATGTAGCATGCATGTAGTATATATGTAGTATGTATGTAGCATATATGTAGTATGTATGTAGCATGTAGTATATATGTAGTATGCATGTTGCATGCATGTAGTATATATGTAGTATGTATGTTGCATGTAGTATATATGTAGTATGCATGTTGCATGCATGTAGTATATATGTAGTATGTATGTTGCATGTAGTATATATGTAGTATGAATGTAGCATGTATGTAGTATGTAGTATGAATGTAGCATGTATGTAGTATGCATGTTGTATGTATGTAGCATGTATGTAGCATGTAATTTTTTTTTTATTTTTTTTTTTTACATTCAACACATTAGCCGGATGATGGGACTACTACTGTCCCATCATTGGCTAATGTGTCAATCACTGTCATGGTAGCAGGCATCGCCCGATGGGACTTGTAGTCCCATCGGACGATGCCTGCACAGACCCCCGAAGCCTGCACAGACCACCGGCAGGCCGGCACAGCCCCCCGGCAGGACGGCACAGCCCACCGGAGCCTGCACAGACCACCGGCAGGCCGGCACAGCCCCCCGGCAGGCCGGCACAGCCCACCGGAGCCTGCGCAGACCACCGGCAGGCCGGCACAGCCCCCCGGCAGGCCGGCACAGCCCACCGGAGCCTGCGCAGACCACCGGCAGGCCGGCACAGCCCCCCGGCAGGCCGGCACAGCACACCGGAGCCTGCGCAGACCACCGGCAGGCCGGCACAGCCCCCCGGCAGGCCGGCACAGACCACCGGAGCCTGCACAGACCCCCTGGCAGGCCGGCACAGCCCCCCGAAAGGCCCGTACAGACCCCAGAGAGGCTGTACAAGGCAAAAACAGGGTTTTTCTTATTCCGATACCGGAAGTCCCATAGACTTGAATGGGACTTCCGGTATCGGAATCGGCGATACCGATACTTTTTTTTAAGATCAGCCGATCCATTCCGATCCGATACTTTGAAGTATCGGACGGTATCGCTCAACTCTAATTCTCGGGTTTTGCGAACGTCACAGATTGGTCAGCAAATTCTTCGAGATGGCGGAACGCTCCCAGCCCCAAGACCTTTGCCGGGTTCCACAGATCCAGTGCCCTTTGTGATGGTATCAGATGAGGCGCTTCCCTTAATGACCACTCTGCTGCGCCCATACCCACGAACGGGACTGAATGCCCGGCGGAGGATTTTTTATTATCGGCTTAGTCGTGCATGCAGATATGTGGAATGCACCTTCGGGATCATGTGTAGTCAGTGGAGGATCTTTCACATACCCATCCAGTTGGATACTGACACCGTTGACGCTGTGATTAAGGCATGCTGTGTACTCCATAACTATGCTCGTGAGTATAGCACTGACATAGATGTGGAGTACCAGCAGCCAGTATTTAATCCAGTGACCAACATCTGTCAGGGAAGGCCATCCAACTCCAGTGTGTGTGTAGGGAAGGTGACTTGATGGATGGACGGACCTGTCAGTATAGAGAAGGAAAGGTTTGCACAGTTCAGATAGTCGTCAGTTACTACAGTGGGGAAACAGCTAGGAAAGTGTAGTGGACGTGCAGTACCTGGGTTGACCATTAGAGGGCAGGGAGGAGTGTGAGCAAAGGACTTGACATCAGCTTAGGGCTTAGGAAACCGTTGGTCATGGGGGGTGGAGACATAGGGAGCCGGGAATGATATAAATACTGAGGGAGTGTTCCAGAAAGTTCCAGTCCCCAGGGGGAGCTCAGGTGACAGGAGGACTGCGACAGTTCGTGCACTCTGAGGAGAACCAGACCAGGGGAACTGAGGAGAGAGAACGTCAGGGGGGTGGTCCTGACAGGAAGAACCGCAGAAGCGACAAGACACTGGGTGTGGGACACCGTATTTGACACGACGACTGATCAGTGGAAGCACTGTTGGTTTACGGGCCTAAGGCGGCCACAGTGATGGACCTGTCAGGAGCATCGACGAGTGAAGAGGGGACGGTGTATGCTTACACATCCCCAGTATAGAGTACGGTGTGTGAGAAGCGGCCCTGGAAATGGAGGGCCGTGAGGTGAAGAAAGTGCGGTGTGCTCTGAGGCCGTCAGGTGGACGGCGAGTGAAATAAACTTGGACCTGTTGCACCCAGAATCTGCCTCCATCTCGTCTCTGCTTTGTCTCTGCGCGGTAAAGAGAGGGACCACCCCCCAGTCCGGCCCACGACCCTACATGTGTGTGAGAGAAGCCTTCACTGACTACTTCATGAGTCCTGAAGGCGCCGTGCACTGGCAATACTCCTGTGTCAGTGAAGAGCAGCCGGACCAGCAGAGGAGGGAAGAAAACTGATCAGAAGACACAGACAATTTCTACAAATTATATGTTCTTTATCCAAAAAACAATGGTATATACCCCTTATGTTATTGTTAAAAAAATACTCCTCAAAAATTTGAAAATAAAACTTTATTACAAAAACCATAAAGACTTTATGACCAACAGTCATTTTTTTTAAATATATAATGTTTCAACAATAATTAATTGGTGCAACAAACAAGACTGTTGCCTTACAAACAGGTGATAGCAGGTCTGGTGTCGGCAACGCTGAACTTTAGAACTTTATGGAAGAGTTTATAATCATGTACCTGCCTTATTGCTTGTCTTTGGCCTTTAAACTAATTTAACATGATGTATTCTGGGCTGTAACCCATGTGTTCTAAGTTAGAATCACCGTAGTGCGAATAGTTAATTGGAGGCTGCTGATAGCGTTGGTCATCACGCTGTTGTGGTGGTGGTGGTGGTGGCAGTGGTGGTTGTGGAGGCGGCAGTGGTGGTGGTGGAGGCCTTGCCCCGCACACTCTGTGTTGCCCCCATAACAATGTCAGGTAACGGTGCGATTGGGGATGGGTCCTCGAATGCAGACAGTATAACATTCACAGTTGTCATGAACTTTGTCTGCATTTCCGGTGACAGTAACCGAGCCTTGCTGGCTATGCTGGCACCAAAGAAATCTATGTAATCTTCCCTTGAAGATTTGTTGATGAGATCGATGGTGTCATTTACCCTTTTAGTTGTCTCATCCATTATTTTGGGGGGGGTTTGCTTTTTTTGGGCTGTGGCTCGGTTAATGCCACCGGATTGGCAGCTCTTTCAGTGTTTGGGGCAGGAGTATTTTGGGGCACAGAAGAAGATGCCGTCCCTGAAGATGACACAGCCGACGCTACAACAGAAGTAGATGGAGAGTCAGGTCCACACAATGAAGACCCATCTACGTAATCAGCGGATCCTGCTGGCTCTTGGCTGGCATCTTCACGAGGCGAAATGTTTCCATCAGTGCTGTGATAAAAAAGAAAAACAAGTCTTCAGTATTAATTAAATTTTTAGGCATCATTACTACATTCAAATTATATCTAACAAATCACCTCCTCAAAGTCCTGCCGGTTATCAAAAAACTCAAATCGCCATAGAGACTGAAGTGGATTTTGGACGGTGATGAACCACTTTTCCCAATACTGTTTTGTATTTTTTGGAATCGATCTCGCACCGACCTCCAACGTTGCTTCACATCTTTAGCTAAAATAAAAAATCACAACACATTATGATCCTTGCAATACGTTTTAAAATGAATAGTAGTTATGTTTAAAGACCATACAAAAAATTACTTACTAATTTTCTGCTGCAGGGCACCGGTGTACCCATCCAAATCAGGATAAAGCTGACGGCAGATTCTGGTCCAACACATATCCCTTGTATATATTTATCTTTGTAGGCCTCATCGGCCGGGTCCCAGATAGCTGGCATGTCCCTTATCTATAATGGATAACAATATGTAATTAACATCTTCATATTTGTTTGGTTATCATACACAAAATGAAATAAAAAAAAAACAACTGCGCAGGCCGGAAGTACGCTGACCGCCATATTGAAATAACCTAGTGATAGGTGTTCCAATATGGCGGCCACTGGTGGTAGCAGGACCACCAGCGGGACACCCCCCGCCGCCGCCGGCACACCCACCTCCGTCACAGCTGGCAAGAAAGACCGCAGCTTGCCTGCTGGCTGCCACCAGGCCCCCCCACTGCTGGACCTTCCACCGCTGAACCCCCCACCGCAGCCTGTACCCACATACACACACACACGTACGAACATACACACACACACTCACATACACGTATTCACATACACACACACGTACACACACACACAAGTACTCACATACACACACACACGTACACACACTTCCCTCAGGATGCAATGGCATCGGGTACACCTCTAGTCAAAAATTAAACTTGAAAAAAGTCAAAATGATGCATAGTATAGTGCGTGGCCTCCACATGCCTGTATGACCTCCCTACAATGCCTGGCCATGCTCCTGATGATGTTGCAGATGTTCTCCTGAGGGATCTCCTCCCAGACCTGGACTATAGCATCTGTCAACTCCTGGACAGTCTGTGGTGCGACGTGACATTGGTGGATGGAGCAAGACATGATGTCCCAGATGTGCTCAATCGGATTCTGGGGAATGGATGGGCCAGTCCATAGCTTCAATGCCTTCATCTAGCAGGAACTGCTGACACTACAGCCACATGAGGTCTGGCTATTGTCCTGCATTAGGAGAAACCCTGGGCCAACCACACCAGCATATGGCCTCACAAGGGGTCGGAAGATCTCATCTTGGTACCTAATAGCAGTCAGGCTACCTCTGGCAAGCACATGGAGGGCTGTGTGGCCCTACAAAGCAAATCCACCCCACACCATTACTGACCCACTGCCAAACCAGTCATGCTTAATGATGCTGCAGGCAGCAGATCGCTCTGTATGGCGTCTCCAGACTCTGTCACATGTGCTGAGTGTGAACCTGCTGCCTGCGACATCCTTCAGCATGACTGTTTTGGCAGTAGGTCAGTAATAATGGTGTGGGGTGGTATTTATTTTGAGGGCAAGGCATTGTAGTGAGGTCATACAGGCACGTGGAGGCCACACACAATACGAAGCCTCATTTTCAATTGATTCCACTTTCATTTGGGGTGTCTCTCTAAATGCAGGCCTCCATTGGTTTAAAAATTTGATTTCGATTGATGATTTTTCTTCAGACAGCTGCGGGCTAATATTCATAGCCTGTGAAGCTTAACCCCTTCAGAGGCTATAAAAATCGGCCCCCAGTCACTGGCTTTTCCTGTCTGGACTTTAAAAAAATTGCGTGGGCTCCCGCCCAATTTTCAAGTCCAGAGAGGAAATGCCAGCAACTGTGGGCTGATTTTTTGTAGCCTTGGAAGGGTTTAATCTTCCCAGGCTATGAATATCAACCCGCAGCTGTCTGCAGAGCCTTTTATGGCTTTTACAATAGGGGACCCCTTAAAAAAAATGACGTGGGGTCCCTCTATATTTTTTAGCCAGAAAAGGCTATGCCGACAGCTGCGGGCTGATATTCATAGCCTAGGAAGGGGTCATGGATATTGCCCCCCCGGCTACAAATATCAGCCCCCAGCCGCCCCAGAAATGGCACATCTATAAGATGCGCCAATTCCGGCACTTAGCCCCTCTCTTCCCACTCTCGCAAAGCGGCGGCGGGATGTGGGGTAATAAAGGGTTAATGTCACCTTTGATTGACAGATGACATTAAGCCAGGTTAATAATGGAGAGGCGTCAATAAGACGCCGATCCATTATTAATCCTATATTGAAATTATAAAAAAAAACACACAGAAAATTATTTTTTAATTATCTTAATTTTACCATACTTACCAATACATCACCATCATCTGTAACAAAAATAAAATAAAAAAACACCAAAATACAACCTGTTCCGACGTAATCCAGTTCATATCGAGTGTCCCACGACGATCTGTAGTGGAGAACAGTCACATCAAGAGATGTGACTGCTCTCCACGTCTTCAAAATCACACTGACAGGAGAAAGTTCCTGCAGTGTGACTGCGCATGCGTGAAAGTTTACCGGAGTTCAATGAACTCCGGGACTCTCACTTTACAGCAATTCAGACAGGTCAATTACCGTAAAGTGAGGTCCTGGAGTTCATTGAACCGCGGGAAACTACCGGTGAGCAGCGATCACTGCAGGAGCGATTTAACTCTTGCAGTGTATCACCGGAAGACATCGTGGGACAGTCTACATTCGAATACGGCGAACCAGGGTTTTTTTAAATTTTTTTTTATTTGCAGTTGATCGAGGGAAGGCTTCGGGTGCAAGGCGTATGTGGTGAGTATGTAATACATGTTGTGTGTTGTATGTACTGTTTGTTACATGTATGTATGGTGTTTGTGTTTTTAACCCATTGTGGTCATTCGGCTGACGATGGGACAACTCCTCCCATCATATTTGAATGGGAGCAGTTGTCCCATCCGACGAATAACCACAATCAGTCACTACAGACACACAGACTGACGCACAGACTGACACACAGACACAGACTGACGCACAGACTGACACACAGACCTTACCAAATCAATCATACGCCTCACATCGATCCCCATACGACGGTACAAATCCATTTTCTACACTCAGCACAAACACTTCCTCCTGTGACATCACTTCCCTTTCCTGCGGTTTTTGACACCCAAAACTGCACCAAATCAGCAGCAAATCCGCAAATCTTTTTTACATCTGCGGTTTTGCTGCGGATTTGCCTGATACAATGGGAGTCTATGGGTGCAGAACCACAGCAGTTCCGCAGAAAAGAAGTGACATGCTGCAGAAAATAAAACGCTACGTTTCTGTGCAGATTTTTCCGCAGCATGTGCACAGCAAGTCTGCGTTTCCCATAGACTAACATTGGTTGTGCACTACACTGCGGGTTTGATGCAATTCCGTGCGGAAAAAAACCCTGCGGAACCGCTATTAAATCCGCACCGTGTGCCCAAGGCTTCTCTTGACATGTCATCCTACTCAAGGCCACTCTTGTCTTTGGTCAGTTCCAGGTCATGCTATTCACTTGTCCCTTAGTCTCCTTCTTAGTAGTTCACCCACATTGCAGCACTGCTCACAAACACTTCCTAGTTCAACTTGAACTTGTCCCTACCTGACTATCTACAGGAAGTAGTGACTTGCCCTAACACTAAGCCCCTCCCACTATCGGCTAGTCCCAAACATTAACTATATCCTTACCCCAACATCACTTTCTAACCACAGTCACTGTCCCATCCTATCCATCTTATGTCCTATGTCTTACTCTACTCTATACAAGGGGTAGGGGGAAAAGTGCCAGGGAGCCCAGTCCTGAACTGGCACAACCTAGTAAACATGGCTGTCTGGCTGATATTAGGAAAGCAGGCCCAGGACTGGGATCAGTACAGCAGGACTCTGTTTACAGAGAATTAGGAGAGAAGCTGAAGGTCAGAACCTCCATGGTGGTATTTCCAGAAATACTGCCCTCGCCACGAGCGTAACTAGGAAGACAGCGGGAGCTTAGGGAGGTAAATAAGTATCTTAGAAATTGATGCAGGAAGGAAGGGTTAGGGTTCATGGAGAACTGGGCCGGCTTCTCTGTTGGCTACAGGCTGTATGGTAAGGACGGGCTGCACCTCAAGGGGGAAGGTATAATCCAAAGAAAGAAGAAACCAGTTTAAATGAATAAAACCACTGTATTTTATTCTTATTAAAATAGTACTCGAGTCATATAAAAACTCAGGAGAAATTATACAACGAATGACGCCTTTCAGGCATTTTCAGCCCTTAGTCATAGTTTCAAGTGAGAAAGAGGAAACAGGGACTTAAATGTCATTAATGCCCCCGTTAAATTTGCTTTAACACCTAGGGAGTAATACTTTGTATAGAAACCACAATATGTACATGATATACACCAAGTGTGAGCAACAGTAAGAATACAAATACATACAGTAATGTCTATAGAACAAGAATCGGTAAATTGTTGGAATCAGTGCCATTTGCAAAATAAAAAAAACATAAATATGTATATATATTTTTTCTTTCTTTCTTTTTTCTTTCTTTTCAGAGTAAAATGTCAGCCTTTGCTAATGACACAAAACTATTTAGGATAATAAAAACTGAGCTTGACTGTTGACTGCAATATTACAGAACGATCTGGATAAGATGTCTGAATGTGCCGACACATGCAGATGAGGTTTAATGGTGATAAATGTGGAGTAATGCACCGCGGCCAGCGTAATTTTATTGCCACATATACATTACAGAGAAATATTCTTGGGACAACAGAACAGGAGAAGGACTTGGGTATTCAGGTTACAAGTAAGCTGAGCAGCAGCGCTCAATGTCAGGCGGCAGCTGCAAAAGCAAACAAAATTTTAGGGTGTATATAAAGAGATAAAATCCCGCGATCCCAACGTTTTATTACCCCTTTATAAATCACTGGTGAGGCCACATCTAGAATATGGCATGCATCCAGATCTCGCTATCTATCTCAGTTAAGAAAAAAGATTTGCAAGACCATGTGAGTAGTTTGTGGCCAATGGACCAAAACTCTGAAAACCTCTTCCTAAATGCCAGCATCCTTACAGCTCTTCTGATTCATAATCCCTGTGACATCATTACATTGTAGTGGAAAAATACTAATTAGAAGAAGAGCTCGGGATGCCACATGTAGTATGAAGTGTGCAGGGTTCTAGCCCACTCCCCTGAGGAAGCATGTGTGAAACGCTCGTTGGAGTGTGGGGAGGTAGTAGTATTTCACTATGATCCCTGGTCAGTACGTTTCAGGGCTATTCCTTTTGCCCTTTTCTTTATACATATCACTCTGTCTTATTTATAGAGATTTTATCTTCATCTTTACTGGCATTTGATGTTTTGTCCTTATTTTACACTTTCGTATTATCTTAGGTTCTGACTTTTTTATATATATAAGGTATATTGTTTTATATATATACTGCTCAAAGAAATAAAGGGAACACAAACAGCCTGTTGCAAATGAAATAGTGTTCCCTTTATTTTTTTGAGCAGCATATACAGTATATGGCTTTTTTGGGGTCAGTGTGTTGACGCTCCTCTGCCTCCATTTTTATTGGATTTTAATGCTTGTCTTATATGTCTTTATGTGTGGTTATGTCATGAGGTGTCATTAGGTGTTCTATCAATAAAGACATTTTTGCACCATTAGTTGGATACTGTTACTTTTATACAGGTTTTTAGGCTTCATTGGTTTTTGTCTGCATTTAATTGTGCTTAAAGGCACATCATATTTCTCTATTCTCCATAGCAGACTTCTCTTATAGGTTCAGCTTCTAGTTCAGTCTAGTCTATCTATCTATCTATCTATCTATCTATCTATAAAAACCTGACTAACACCTCCTGAGTGTGAACAGGTGCAGGCGGCGATGACTGCATTATGTAGAAAAAGAAAACACAGCAGCACTCTGCAAAAGTCAGGACATGTGAAAACGCTGAAAACTTTAAATCTAGACTATTTTACTACTCAAAAAGATGTACTTATAAAATGAAGGTTCTTAGCGCATAACTTGGTCAAATCATTTATGCCCATGTGAGCAGGTTGCGGGATGTAGTGACAGGCAGGAGACAGAGAAAGGGTCATCTGGGTTTTAATCAGCAGTGGGATACTCCACGCAGGGAGGTAAAGGGTTAAACAGGGAATAAAGCAGTTCAGTGGTGAAATTGTGGGTAGGGTTAAAGAACAGTGAAGAGAGTAGGGACAGTTATTATGGGGTTAACTTATCCTATCCGCTGATCCTCAGGCCGTGGGTGTTGTGAAGCGGTGATGGCGCCAACAACGGCTGACGCAACGCTTGTCCACGTAGGTCCTGGAAATAACGGTGGCCCGCCTTCTGGCAGCAACGGTTTGTCTCCGGTACCTTCCGCTGAGCCACTAATACATGTACCAGTGTGGCTGGAAGGATGGAAGCCACCGCACGGTCTGAGCCCAATGTGGTCTGCCAAAAGTATACTGGGGAAGCAGAGACTTCGCCACGCCCCCTGCTGCTAAGTGCAAAGGTTGGTCCAGTTCTCCCTCGGACAGCAGAGGAGACAGCCCCGACAGTTCCGGACCTGGCGCAAAACCGGTACCCCTGGTCTGGTCCTTCTTCTTACACCCATCAACCACGGCAAGGTGACCTCCCAATGATGGGTCAGAGATGATCACACTCAGGAGGTGCTGGTCAGGTTTTTCTGTATGTTTGACTATTGGAGATTTGACTGCCTCCAGCCTGATTCTGCACTTCTCCCACTGACCAGCAGATGATCGTAATCAATTCGACCTGCCCATAAATTGTAGGCTCATAGCCCGTGAGAGACATATTTTTCATTTAACTTTATGTAGATAGCCCAAGAGTGGCATTTACAGTAGACGTAGGACCCAAGGAAAAGTATTCATACCCTGTGAAGTTTTCCACATTTATCCACGTTACACCCACAAATGTAAATGTATTTTTTTCCCACCACAGAGAGCCAAGTATTTGTGACATGTAAAGTAAATGATACATGTGTTAAAAATGTTAAAATGATAAATCTAAACATTGTGAGGTGCATTTGTATTCAGCCCCCCTGTAGTCTGATACCCCTAAATAAAATCCTGAGTGACCAATTGTCTCCAAAAGTCACATAATTAGTAAGCTGAGCTCACCCGTTTGTAATTCACAGCTGTTCTGTGAAGGCCTTGGAGGTTTGTTTGAAAACATTAGGGATACAGTAGCATCATGAAACCTAAGAACACACCAGACAGGTCAGGGATAAAGTTGTGGCGAATGCTATCTAGTTTCCTTATATCCTACTCCTTGTCAGCTTTCAAGTTCAGTTTTATAACACAGAGCTTTGATCTGTGACTACAGTACAGTGCCTGCAGGGAGCCTGTGGTAGTCTAAAGGACACGTTGCCACAGATGTGGTTTGTGGAAACACTATGCCTTAGACCGCAGAGAGCCTGGAGGGGTGTGACTAAGTGAGCACGGACTGTTCACTAGAGCCTCTAATGGTGAGGTTAGACTTGGCTCCCGATGAATGCCTGGTGCCACTCCAGGACAGACCAACGGACTCGCAGCAGCTGGACCCAGAAGGACAGATTGGATAGTGCAGCAGGCAGAGTTTGAATCAGAGTTCAGCTGGCAGAGTTCGTATCAGAGTGCAGCAGGCAAGATCTGCACCATAGTGCAGCAGGCAGGATCTGCACCAGAGTGCAGCAAGGACTGGTACGTAACCTTACACAACTTAGACTGCTGAACAGGAAGATTGCTCAGGCACCTCCCCATTGAGGAGGAAGCAATATATACATAATGCCCCACAGCCATTGGCTGGGGAGAAAATAGCAAGTGCACGCACTGGCGCTTTAAGAGGGCAGGGGCATGCATGTGTGCTCTAAGGACATGGCTGGAGGCCTGGCTGGAAGCTCTGCTGGAAGCATGCAGAGCATGGGGAAGGGAAGAACCGACCGCAGCGCGGGTGAGTGAAGTGACAAGCTGGGGACCCTGCCTGTCAGAGCAGGAATCCGACGTGGTGCTAATGGGTCGCCCTCCCGTGGGGTACTCGGTACCGGGCCGGTATCAGCGGGATGTGTCACAGCAGCGGTGACCCGGACCGTGGACCTGGGCGCCCAATTAATAGGGGATGTTGTGAATGGTGAAATGTAGTTATATGAATAGTTTGTGACGCCACCTGTGGTGTTCGGCAAGGGAGGTGTTAAGCAGACACTGCAGACAGATCCTCTGGGACAGATGGTGTGGTGCAGCAATGATGTTATAGCCCTCCACAGTCAGGGCTGTTGTCCCAGGGCAGGATAGGTGAAGAGACACTTAGATGGTGTAGTGTCCGGCGCTGGGGATGTAGCAGTGCCAAGCGGATGGACACAGGAAGGAATGGAGGACACCAGGGCATGTAGTTCCAAAGCTTTACTCACAGTCTGTAGTGCCCGCTTCTGTGCCGTGTCCTCCGGGTCAGGGACTCAGTCAACCTCCAGGCAAGATGGAATGCTCCCTTCCACACTCCGCCAACTTATGTGCCTTTTCTGAACGTCTCCTCTATAGCACCTTTAAGTGTGAAGATCTCCTAGTACTGAGTTACACTGGAGTTCCTCCTGACGGATGTTCCCAAGAACTCTACATGCATGGGAGACAGCTGTAGCCTGCTTCGGGGACTCTCTACTCCTAAGTCCCGGCTCTCTATCCGTGTTGCTGTTGTGCCCGTAAGTCTTAGATGGGAGTAGTGCATTTACAGCCCACTACTCCACCGGTGTCTGCTGCAGAACCATTAGTGTCCATACAACCTCGGGGACCGGGCCCCGGCCTTGCGCTTAGAACTTCTAGGCAGGGTTCTTCCTTTAACCCACGTCCTCTGTGTTCCCTTTTACTCCTACGTTCCGTACTTGTCTTTCTCTCCTATGGAAACTCAGGCTTCAGTTCAATGTCTTTCTCCTTTTTTCCTTTCCCGTGCCAGATGGCTCAGGTCACTGAGGCAGCTGCAGCACTCCTTCCTCCATCCCTCTTCCAGGGATCCCCACTCCTCTCCGAGCGGCTTCCTCTCTCCTACTCTCCTTCTCTCTCAACGACTGACCTGTAATCCTCAACCATCCCGCTCTTTCATGTGTTCTAAACTCCACCCACCTCCCAGCACGTTTTGTGTTCCGCCTCTCTCTAGGCAAGGAGCCGCAATGTGGTTTTGCTGAACTACTCTATTGTGTGGGGTGCGAGTGTTGGAGCGTGGTCAGGAGCCTCCAACTTACCTGGATGGTGGGGCACCACACCTTAGGAGAAGGTGCAGTACCTCTGTGGTGACTGAGCCTCAGGGGCGCCACATAAACACATGTCCTGCCTTCTTATTGGTTAAGGTTGCTCTTCTTTCACTCCAAATAAAGATAGCACTGGCACTGAGGATATCCTGTATAAAACAATGAAGATACACCTCTGGGACCAGCTTCTAGTAGCATAAGTGCTCCTCTGTGAAAGCATGTGCCCATTAGATTTTTTTGTGTGTGTGGATTCTTTTCAAAATTCTCCTCAAAAACTGCTTCATAAATACTTGGAAAACTCTTCCTTTTCATTATGGAAATTCACTTTGCTTTTCATTTTTTTCTTAAAGAAGTTTTGAAAAACGCCTAATGGATCCTAAAGTTAACTTCTCCAAACTAGGCACTGTCTAATCAAAAGGCTGTAAGCAACATTTAAGGGAAAAAAAAAAACCTTTTCCAAAATTACCCATGAAATATTTCAGGAAATGCTTCAGGAAAAGAAAAACTCCTCTAAAGGTTCCGCCCAAAAAGGAGATTTTCCACTTGAATAACTCGTCGTTTTTGAGCTCTTCAGAAAACTCATTGAAAAATAGCCTTAGGGGGAACTTGTAGGTGAGAAGTACAGCAATATATGTAATGTAGCGACTATGATGTCATGACTATATTTTATTCAATTGCCCTCCATCTTTCCTAGGGTGCCGAGCAATATCCATTTCACCCAGAACATAAAAAGTTGAAAAGTGATAGGGGCATGAATTCCGAGCACAGCTGTGGGTGAACTTTGGATAGTGCAAAGCGTTGCAAATTTTCTCTTATTTGACCATGAACTTCAGATGATCTAGTTAACATTACTGTCAAGTATCCCGCGGTCCTTTTGAAAAGCACTACTTGTTCATGCTGCCCTCTGGCCAACTTCAGTGGGACTGAAGCACCAGTAAAAGTCATCAAGCTGCCTGACAGCTTGTCACTGCCGAGGCTCCATTAATTTATACACATTTTCAACTGCTTGGCATCTGCCATTGTAACTCTCTTCTCTTCCAAGCAACTCCTGTTTGCATTTAACACTTGGGTTAATTTTCATCAGGGTTTAAATTTAGCCATCAGATATTCGGGAGAGCTGTCAGCCAACATATGGAGAGGAAACAACATCGCCGAATTTATTATAAAGCGGAATCTGTTGAATGTAGAGCAAAAAAATATTTAAAAATTAGCCATAATATAGAGGAAGGGTCCGCAGAGGTCTGAGGGTCACTACAGAATAGCAGAGTGGATTAGTTTGTCTATTCGCCAGAGTGGCATCTTGCTTCCTTGGGAGCTTCTTGAGGTATCTCGAAGATGATGGAAAGACAAAGTTCAATTTGTCCCTCTTTTATAGAAGATAATTAACCTGTCACTCTTATTGCCGAAACAACTTCATTATATCAACCCTGAAATGCGTCCGCGTCCTAGAGGGATATGGGGCCATGGTACACGTGGTTAAAGGGTGCTGCCGTAATAATATTTCCCGTGTACTGAAATAATTGAAAGTGTTAAGTTGGTGGGCAGTGATTCGAGTATAGGAATAACTCTGGGTCTTTTCGTGCTCCTGGTAACGTTGAGGTCTTGGGAGAAATAGCTGAGCGTAATTGAAGCAGTAGTAACAAGCTACTTGAGGAAATGATAGACGCCGTGGTTAATGTTCACAGAAATATCAGCTGGGCGGCACGGTGGCTCAGTGGTTAGCATTGCAGTGCTGGAGTCCTGGGTTCAAATACCACCAAAGACAATATCTCCAAGGAATTTGTATGTTCTCCCCATGTTTACGTGGGTTTCCTCCGGGTTCTCCAGTTTCCACCCACATTCCAAAGATAGGTAATTAAGATTGTGAGTCCCCATTGGGGACAGCGATGATAATGTGTGCAAACTGTAAAGCGCTGTGGAATATGTTAGCACTATATATGATATAGTAAAGATTATTATATCATAATAAAGTATCACCATGTCTTTGGAAAGATTTATTTTGTGTATTTATTCAAAAAGGTGAAGGATAAAAATAAGGAATGGATTGGTACTTCCAGGGGAATTGGCCCAGGTGCTACCAACAAAAAGGATTAACTGATTTGCTGGTTTCTACACACTGTACACATGGTCAGTAAAATTAATGTGTCACTCAGTTTCCATTTAAGGAGTGGCTCAGATAAGAAAATCCATTTTTATATACCCTATTAGAAAATTTGGAGTTAATAACAAGAGGCAGTTCAGAATCTTAATCACAAGTCATGTGTGGAGAGCATCTTCTTTGGAGAGAGTGGAGAGAATCTTCACATGGAGACAGTGGAGAGCATCTTCTTCACTTGGAGAGTGTGGGAACATTTTCACTTGGAGAGAGCTGGTAGCATCTTCTTCACTTGGAGAGAGTGGAGACCATTTTCTTCACTTGGAGAGAGTGGAGTGGAGAGAAACTTCATCACCTGGTGAGATTTGAGAGCATTGCCTCCACTTGAAGAAGATGCTATGCACTCTCGCCACATGGATAAAGTGGAGAGCATCTTTACTTGGAGTTGGTAGCATCTTATTCACTTGGAGAGAGTGGAGAGAATCTTTTTCACTTTGAGAGAGTGGAGAGCATTTTCTTCACTTGGAGAGAGTGGCGTTCATCTTCTTCACTTAGAGTGAGTGGAGAGCAACTTCATCACTTAGAGTGGAGAGCATCACCTCCACTTGGCGAGAGTGCATAGCATCTTCTTTACTTGGAGAAGGTGGTAGTATCTTCTTCACTTGGAGAAAGTGGAGACCATTTTCTTCACTTGGAGAGAGTGGAGTGGAGAGAAACTTCATCACTTGGTGAGATTTGAGAGCATTGCCTCCACTTTGCGAGAGTGCATAGCATCTTCTTCACTTGGAAAAAGTGGAGAGCATCTTCACTTGGAGTTGGTAGCATCTTATTCACTTGGAGAGAGTGGAGAGAATCTTTTTCACTTTGAGAGAGTGGAGAGCATTTTCTTCACTTAGAGAGAGCGGCGTGCATCTTCTTCACATGGAGTGAGTGGAGAGCCACTTCATCACTTAGTTAGAGTGGAGAGCATTACCTCCACTTGGCGAGAGTGCATAGCATCTTCTTTACTTGGAGAAGGTGGAGAACATCTTCACTTGGAGAGAGTTGGTAGCATCTTCTTCACTTGGAGAGAGTGGAAAGAATCTCTTTCACTTTGAAAGAGTGTAGAGCATTTTCTTCACTTGGAGAGTGGAGGTCATCTTCTTCACAAGGACAGAGTGGAGAGTACCTTCATCACTTAGTGAGAGTGGAGAGCATCGCCTCCACTTGGCGAGAGTGGAGAGCATCTTCTTCACTTGGTGAGAGTGGAGACCATCTTCTCCACTTGGAGTGAGTGCAGAACATCTTCACTTGGAGTGCATAGCATCTTCTTCACTTGGAGAGTGTGGAGAGCAACTTCATCACTTGGTGGGAGTGGAGCCTCCACTTGGCAAGGGTGAATAGCATCATCTTCACTTGAGCAGAGTGGATAGCATCTTCTTCTTTTGGAGAGAGTGCAGAGCATCTTCACTTGGCGAGAGTAGAGAGCATCTTCTGTTCTGGAGGACCCATCAGTCCCGCATTATGCAAACAACTTATTGACTTGATCTGCTTTATGTAAAAGGACCCTTTTAATAATGTGGATTGTCCAAGTGGGTAGGTATTTTTATCATGTATATCAACCTCATAATTGCCATATTATGTTTCCATGAGACACCATATTTATATTTAACCCATTACCCCATGATATGGTATGGGATGGAGCAAGAAATATTCTTTTTCTCAGAAATTTATATGGAATCTTTGAAAATACATCTGTGTTTAGGATCAGCGGTACACAGAAGTACATCATTGCCCAATAAACAGAAAAGTCTCTAGGACAAAGCATCAGAGGACAGTCATCAGATTTTTGCCTGAGGCTTCGGACTCCTGTGTAAGCACCAGTTTCATCACTATGTGCATCAGCAGAACACATATACAGCTGAATACTACTGTATGTGGAATGGTGAGTTATCTGCTCCATGCTCCACCATACCCTCTGTAACCTATGATGTTGGTGGCTCAGCAGGGTTATGTCTTATCTTGTAAGTTGCAAAGTTTCAGGATGCCAGCGCAGGCTAGTGCCATGATATTATTGCCACAGCCTGTGTTTTTGTGCAGGCAAAAAGAGGTCTGCAGATCGTGAGACTCCGATAATTATAGGAGCAGATGGAGGTGAGTATTATTTCTTAATTTTAAAGGGAGTCTGTCACCCCATTTTAGCCCTATCAGCTGCCGGCACTGCCATAAGGGGCTTATCTACAGCATTCTGTAATGCTGTAGATAAGCCCCTGATGTAACCTGAAAGATAAAAACAAATTAGATTATACTCACCCGGGGATCCGGTCCAGTCCGATGGGTGTTGCGGTCCGGTCCGGCACCTCCCATCCTCTAGCGATGACGTCCTCCTCTTTGCTTCTGCCGTGGCTCCTGTGCAGGCGTACTTTATCTGCCCTGTTGAGGGCAGAGTAAAGTACTGCAGTGCGCAGGCGCCATACCTCTCTGACCTTTCCTGGCGCCTGCGCACTGCAGTACTTTACTCTGCCCTCAACAGGGCAGATAAAGTACGCCTGCACAGGAGCCATGGCAGAACTAAGAAGGAGGATGTCATCGCTAGAAGATGGGAGGCACCGAACCAGTCCACGACACCCACCGCACCCGCCTCCGCCACCAGGTGAGTATAATATAACTCTTTTTTCTTATCTTTCAGGTTACATCGGGGGCTTATCTACAGCATTACAGAATGCTGTAGATAAGCCCCTGATGGCGGTGCCAGCAGCTGATAGGGCTAAAATGAGGTGACAGATTCCATTTAAGTGGCAAAAATGCTGCTAGTAAAGAGGAGTATAATTTTAGCGCAGGGCTCTTAAGGGGCATCATTACAGTATGTCGGTGCACTCAAGTTGGCATCACACCTGTTTAAAAGCATCATTACAGTGAGAGGCCACTATTATTATAAGGGTACAAAAGGAATGCGGCACAAAGGGCACGATTATCGTGTGGGGCAAAAGGTAGGCACAGTTTTTTTGGGTGGTGCTTGACGGGGTCATAATTACTATGTGAAAATACAAGGGAGCACTAAGGGTAGGGCCGTATTCTTGCTGCCCTAGGCACCTTAAGTGGTGCTGACCAGTCAGTTTAAGGGTATGTACACACAGTGTTTTTTCTGGCAGATCCGCTCTGTAAACCATCTGAAAAAGTGCTAAATATATGCTAAAAAAAAATTATCTCATATGCTGCAATGTAAAAACGACTCCCTGTTCATATGTTCAGTCTTTTCAATTTTTTTTTAAACCAATTCAGGTTTCCCAAGACATGAAGCTGCTAAAAGAAGAGACCGACCCATTTAAAAAAGTAAATAAACAAAAACTGATGGCTAAAAGATGTTGAAAAAGACGATCAAAAGGCAGCAAAAAGAAAGTTACTTTGGGATAAAATTACAATTATTTGTAACTAAAGCGTCTTATCTCTGAAAAACACCCACGGATTCACAGAAGTGTAAAATAAGTCGTGTGCAGATACCCTGACAGCGCCCATACCTTTCAGATAGTAGTTAAGACCCCCCCATACACATTAGACTAAATTTGGCCAAACCCGCTAAAACCACCAGGTTGCACTGACAAACCACTGTATATGGGGGGCTCTGACTGATGATTGGCAGGGAAGATTAGAATCCAGCATATCCAATTTCAGACTGTAGATCCTTTTGTTCTTTAAGTGATACGCTGCTGCCAGAGATGTCTAGCAGCAGCTTTAGGGGGACTTTAGTCAATTTCTTGTTCAGCTGACAAACACTCAAACAGTTATATTTTTAGTTCAGCATGCTGACCTTATAATGTTTTAGTATCAAGTCTCATAAATTAAAGATTACAACATCTGACCACATGCCATCAGTACGTTAATACATCACCAGAACCACTGTCAGTACAGTTAAACATCACCAGAACAACTGTCAGTGCAGTAAAACATCACCAGAACCACAGTCAGTACAGTAAAACATCACCAGAACCTCCATCAATGCATTAATACATCACCAGAACCACCGTCAGTGCAGCAAACCATCATCAGAACCACCATCAATACATTAATGCATCACCAGAACAGTGCAGTAAAACATCACCATAACCAACAGCAGTACAGTAAAACATCACCAGATTCTCCGTCACTGCAGTAATACATCACTAGAACCACGTCAGTGTAGTAAAATTTCACCAGAACCACCGTCAATACAGTAATACATCACCAGAACCACCGCTAGCGCAGTAAAACATCCCCAGAACCAACGTAAGTGCAGTAAAACATCACCAGAACCACCGTCAGTACAGTAATACATCACCAGAACCACCGTCAGTGCAGTAACACATCACCAGAAACACCGTCAATACGTTAATATATCACCAGAACTTCCATCAGTATATGAATACATTGCCAAGCTTAGTATAGCAATCAATTGTAGTGTCAGGTCAGTCCCAAATACAATTGTATCGCATTAATCTACAACTCCCAGTATGTCTTTAACAACGGTAAGGAGATGCTTGAAGCTGTTGTTACCAGCCATCATCAGACTGCGGACCATACAGAAATCACAGTGATGCTTGGTCCTAGACAGGACCTTTTTTAACATTTAAAGATTAACCTAACTTTTTAAAGATATTTTATGTTGTAATTCCTTTAATTCTCAACAGATTGGTGTGAGGCTGCAGTTGGAATAGTGTGGAGAAGGGGCATCATACGGTAGGGTGGGACCTGAGCCCCCAACCGATTGCTCAAAAGACCTCTTAAGGCTATGTGCACACGTTCAGAAATCCTGCGGAAATTTCCGCAACATTTCCGCAACTCCCACCGCGGGTAAAACGCGTGCAAATTCGCATGCATGCTTCCCACGAAAAACAAGTGTTTTGCAAGCGTTTTTAGCTTGCAGAATGCTTTGCGCATGCCAAGCAATTTCAAGCATCGCTTAGAAAGGTGATTGACAGGTTGGTCGCACTTGTCAATCATAGTGCTTGACAAGTGTGACCAACTTTTTACTATTGATGCTGCCTATGCAGCATCAATAGTAAAAGATAGAATGTTAAAAATAATAAGAAAAAATAAAAAATATTGTTATTCTCACCTTCCCATGGCCACCGGAGTTCTTCCCGCCTCTCACCACGCTCCCTGCATCTTCCGGTCCCAGTAATGCTTTGCGCGAATGGCCGCTGATGACGTCGCACTAAGAGGGGGCACTAAGAGGTCATTATAACTCTGTGTGGGGGCACTAAGAAAGCACAATAATGGTGTGGATGCACTAAAAGGGCAATATAACTGTGCGGGGGGCACTATTTGGGAATTATAACAGTGTGGTGGGGCACTAAGATGGCATTACAACCGTGTGTGGGGGCACTAAAAGGGCATTACGACTGTGTAGGGGCACACTAAGAGGTATTGCTACTGTAAGGTTACTGTAAAAGGTATAATTAAACTGTGTCTATCATAAACAGGACATAATTATTGTTTTTGGCACTAAAGGGGCAACCGTGTGTGGCGTACATTAAGTGGCCATAATTACTTTGAGTGTCTACTTTAACTACATTTTAAATTCTGATTTTAAAAAGATTTAAATTAGATTATTCAACCATTTCTAACCTCGTTATAGAGCTCTTCTTTTAATCTGGAGTAAAAAAAATAATAATAATAATAATAATAATCATAAAACATCCTCCCCACACACATTTTTTTTTATTTTAAGTAGAAATATTTAGTTATGGTATTTTTGTGAAGTCATTGCTTTATTTTCTCAGCTTTTTCTCTTTTGTAAAGCTTTGTTTTACAGGGGATTTTTTTACTTTTCAATGAGATCACTATATTTATTTATTTTCTTTCTTTTTTTTTTTTTAAAAAAAAAAGGAAAAACCTGAAGAGTTGTCGAAAGTTTCTAACAGTAGAACTGAGCATAATGTCTTCCCAGATATGGACACCCACATTGCTATATTTTTATTTTTTATTTTTTTTTTTAAATTGGATTCCGTGGAGAAACAGGAGAGAGATTTACATTGGCAACTGTTCTTGCCACTGGTGATTTTCAAACTTGAAAGCTGAGTCACCAATTTGGACTACAGACAGGAAAAGTCAGTATATCACTGCACTCGGGTACCCATTATTTTTATAGAACTTGGCATGTGATATATTTTTTTTTTAACTAATAGCCTTAGGGGAAAATAGTCGCGGGTATTTATGATCTCTTTTAAACTGGTTATATATATACTGTATCATAAGCTGTTAGCATTCTGTTAAATAAACATATTTTTACATTCCTTAACGTTTGAAAAAGTTTTAGAAACAAGGATCTGTTTGCTTATCTCAATAAGTTTTTGTCACTTTAGGACACATAAATTTACAATTAATTGTTGATCCTGCATTTTTTATTTCTTTATCTATTTATTTCCTCATTTTAACAAAATCATCTTGTTGAAAGATAAACTATTGAATGAAAGAAAGAGATTTCACTTTTTAATATTAATTAATATATTCCTAATTAGTTTTATATTCTTTTTTTAAGTTTTAAACAGAAAATAGACTTCTATAATAAAAAAAGTTCAAAACGGAATATGTGGAATTTAATTTTTCATCATAGGGTGGTTTTATATTTTTTTAGCAAAACATGTAGGTGTTTCTTTTTTTTTTTGCAAAGCATTGTTAGTGATAGGTGTTTCTTTTTTTGTAAAGAATTGTTAGTGATAGGTGTTTCTTTTTTGTAACGAATTGTTAGTGACAGGTGTTTCTTTTTTTGTAAAGAATTGTTAGTGGTGTTTTTTTATGATTTTTTTGTAATGCTACAGCAAGATGTTATATGAAAGTCTAATAAAAATGTAAAAAGCATTAAAAACGTGCCAATTTGTGCCATTTTTACTCCCTTCTGATGCGTTATTTCGAGTCGGTGCTGTACTCCAATAATCGCATGCTCTAGATGTGGCTTTTTTCACGATCTTACCATAGAATTTAGTATTAGATTTAAAAAAATACACAAAGAAAACATATATTATAAAGGAATAAAAAAAATGTCAGTACGAAACCACATTAAAATAATGCCATTTCTTACAAGCAAAAAACAATAAAGAAGAAAATTAAGAAAAAAAGACAAAAAAGTGTATAAAAAAGACCTGATTCATTAGTGCATTAGTCTCTTTTCTGTAACGTTTTTAGCGTTTTGTGCCCTTTTTTTGTTTGCATCATATTTATCTTTTCATTTGCTCTTTGTTTTTTAAGTCTATTTTATTAATTTAGTTTTGAAAGAGCAACCACGCCCCTGTTTGTACAAAGTGCAAGAAATTACTGCAAAACCAAAGAAATGAGCCGGTGTTGTGAGTTCATCTGTTCATTCATCTTTTGTGTCCGAGGATCTCCCTCTTCTGGTGAAGGAAGGTAGTGAGGATGATTTGGATGAAAGAAACCAAACACCTGATCAGGTGGATCGTGACTGGGTAACGGCAACTACAGACTGGATATAAGGCAGCCGACGCCCTTCTGAGTCGCTGGTGATTTCTCTGCTGGATTCTTGGAGACCAGTCTGATTCCTGCTTCCCAAAGATAAGTTTTTGCTCTGCTATTGAACTTATTAGTTTTGGTGTTGTTTACCTTGTTTTTTGAGTTCAGCCATCCCCGGCCGGGGGTGTGCTGGATTCTTTTTCCTTGATCAGTGTTCTCTTTTGCTCTGCTTCCATAATATTCTGAGTGCTGATATAGGGTTTGAAGTCTAGTGACTTCAGGGTCCTTTTTGCTTATCAGTTGTGTTGGTAGTATTTTTTGGCAGGGTTTTCTCGGATTGCAGACAGCAGCTTTTCTGTCCTGTCCTTTTTAGTTAGCTTGGGCCCCATCGTTTGCTCAACCAATCTTTCTATCTGTGTTAGTGTTTTCATCTTGCTTCACCATCATTATATGTTGGGGGCTGCCTATTGCTTTGGGGTCTGCTCTGGGGCAGTCAGTTTTTCTCTTTTCTCTCTTTAGGCTTGTGTAGATCTCCGGCTGTGACGAGGTGTTTAGGATCACCGTAGGAACACTCCACGGCTACTGCTAGTTGTGTGATAGGATCAGGGGTCTGCAATCTGCTAGTTTCCAACCTCTCTGATTTTCTGGGCTGAGCTTGTATTTTGTTTTTTCCTCCTCAATGACTCAATCATAACAAGCCGGACTGGAATAATTTGAGGTACTTGCCTATTTTGATTTTTTTTTTTAGTTCACCACTATGGAAGGAGTTTAGAAACTTTTCATAAAGTTGAAAATTTATCATAATTGTAGTCTGTACTATCTAGAAGTTTTTTTTCTTCTAGTTTTGTGTTGTATACAAGCAGAGCAGAAAATATACTAAGCAGATTAAATCCCACGTCACTTTCCGGCCATTTCTGTATTCCAGCGCTGGTTCTTCTCTTCCTGAAATATTCAAGATACCACACCTGTAGACGGACGACACATTCAAGTATTAAAAAAACCCTTTCGTTGAAGGTGGAAGGGTCTTGTTCAAAACATTGCTGTGAGCAGATGGACCCTTGAAACCATCTGCTGTAGAAGCGACTAAATGTTCAATGATGCATTACGAAATTATTTAGCTCTCAAAGAGGCTGAAAATAGTTAGTAATGAGGCATCTGTACGGTGCGCAAACAGCCCATTTTACATATGATCAATCACTCCATGAGGTTCATCCTAGAAATACACTTATTACCATCTTCCTTATGACCAAACCACTGATTGCTTCACATTATGTATGCACTAGAGCTAAGATTGAGAAATACCTCATTTAATATTCCCTTTATAAGTCCATGTCATTAAAAAAAAGCTTGTATAAATCAATATAAGAAATCTGCTTCTTTATCCTCTTTTGAGCCACTTCATTCGCTCCCCTTCTGACTTTAGTCCTGTTTTCCATGACTGAGACTCGTGTCTTGTCTTAATCCTGTTTTGTGTCTGATTCTGCGAAGGAATCTCAGCACATCTCTAACTCAGCTAAGATTGTTGAAGCGGCTCCTGTTCTTGTAAAAGATGTCCCTCGGGATAAGCTTGGCTTCAACTAAGAGGAAGAGAATCCTGTCCTGGAGACATGGATGCAAGTCGACCTAGGATGTTCCGGATTTTGTGGCTGCTTGTCCACAGTGTGCTAATAATAGTGAGTCCTCAAAGAACAAGCCTGTCAAAAATGTCTTCACCCCTACCATTCCTGAGACGTTTCCTTGGTGGTCTACCTAAAAAAGGGAGGGGCATAAAGGGGGTACTGTCATGGCAGTAACTCGTATGCCTCCTCAGCGTCAGCCTACCCACCATGGTCACCATGTGGATTTTCCTCTTAGGCCGGCTCATTGTGTTTTGCCTCTTGCAGCACTCCTCAGCACTCGTGCATTTGAATGTATTTCCATTTGACTTTGGGGGGGTGGCGCATCTTTGCAGGAATTTAGCCCTGCTGTGTCTGGCAGAGATTAGGTTCCCTGGTCTATCCGTGCCAGCATGCTCTTTATTAGGCAATTCCTCCTAATACTCATGGCCTGAATGTTGGTTTCGAATAATTTTCTCTGCTAGAGTCCTGTTTGTGTTTTTTTTTGTTCTTTTGTTATAGACCTAGCTCATATACCTGTCCTGTCTGACCTCTCCACTCCTGACCTCGGGAACGCAAACAGAACCTGTACTGCATGCACTGATGCCGGTCCTTCTAAATACACTTTTGACTTGCCCACCTGTATCTTGTACCTGTGTCTCTGACCCTCCGGCCAGCTGCTGCAGTCCTGAGACTGCCCTGGAGAAGTACCTGATGTTTACTGAATGCCCAGCCTATGCTCACCACCAGAGGCTCTAGTGAAAACCTGTTAGACACCTAGTCATGCCCCTCCAGGGTAAACCTGGCCCGTGGCACAGTGGGTTCACATACACCAGCATTACAACAGCAGAATGCAGATATATAAGCATAGATGATTACTCAGACTTGTCAGGACTGGATCCAGTTTAACTCGATGGCCCCGATTCTTCAAAGCTTTTATTCCCAAACAGTTGTTTGGAAGACTTGAAGACTTGCAACCGTTGCACCAAAACGTTTAGATATTGGCATTTTAATGCCAGTTTCTCCCAGCTCTGCCAAAATCGGTGTAACTGGGTGAGACTGTGACACAAAGGGAGCATGATGCCACATGTCATCTAATTCATGATGAGCTGTGGCGTTCCCTACACCAAAACTCTCACTCCAGTCCCTAACTGAAGTGAGGCTTCTAACATGGCACAATGAAGCTTACACCACTTGTCGGATGCTCTAGATTCATGAAAAGCCATGCACTTCTTCTTGACTCATATGACTGCACCACGCCCCTTCAAGAAGAAAATCGCTGGCTGGTCTTGATGAATCGGGATCACGATGCATTTATGGAAGTCAAAAGTGCTACACAGAGGCATAACTACTTGGACAACTCCTTGCTATACCCCTTGCTTGTCCCCGATAAAATAAGAAATCTCATACTCCGCTATTTCCGCGGTGTTGGCACTCGCTCTCCCCGGGGCTACCATATGGTTGTTGTGGCACATAACCCCGGCACCCAATCAGAGCTGGCATCACTGTTTTTGCCTTTGGACAAATTGAACATGAAGAGGAAGTCCGGGTTGCAGCTCATCTCTGACTTGCTCTTGATGTTGAATTTGTCCGAAGGCAGGGACAGTGACGCCAGCGCGGATTGGGCGCCGGGCACCACGTGTCATACAACTGTGTGAGAACCTTGGGACTGCAAGTGCCAACACCATGGGAACGGCGCCAGGCAGGAGGTGAGTAAAGGCTTTTAATTATCTCAGGGCCAAGTGTGGGGTATAAGAAGGGGTTGTCCTAGTAGTGGACAACGCCTTTATAGCTCATGGGCTCCCACCTACTAAAATGCCTTTTGTGGAATTTGGTCACCCTTAATCAACATGAGGGCTTGAGTACACTGGTTCCTCTGCACCCTCTAAAGATCTGATGTAATAGTAAATACTTTTCCATCTAAGACCATCCAAATAATAATTAGCCATTAATTTTAGGATCAGTAAGTTTCCTTTGAAGACCGTCTACTTCATGAGATTTCCTTTAACCACTTAATGTTTGCGGTGTAGTGTTACAAGACCTGAATACCTAAACGAAAAGTACTTTTAATCATGAGTGTTTTCCTCAGAACGTCTGGGTCTCCTTGGTTGCCTGTTCTTCCCAGGGTGATATTAAATTGAAAGATATTTAGAGTGAAGGCTTTAAGCTTGTTTTGTTTGTACCTCTCACAGAACCATCCTCGCTAGCGACGTAGAACTGCTTGTACTGAATAATAGCACTTTGGAGATTGCTGCGTGCAGACTGCTCTGACCTACTCTGTTTAACCTTCTTGAATATGCCGATATTGCAGGTTTGTCTTAATTTGCTTAGGATACAGGGCGGCCCGTCTGAGCCACTTGCGTGCACATATGTAAAAAGGACAGGGATGAGAACTTGGACTGATCCGATTTCCTTTGGCTCCATCATTGCGATGTAATAATATTAAACCTTGATATATTCATTTTTCCGATGACTGTAGACTTACAAAACCAAATATCAAGGTCCATAACTTAATGCAACATTCCTCTTTTAGAAGAACTTTAGTTTGGATTGTGATATTCTTGTGGTCCATGGCTTTGATGTAAAGTTGAACTCCAGGACTTAATTATTTGGATGCAGGGAAATTTGGATTGAGGACGGAGAAACTTTTATAGTTTGAGGCAGGAGAACCTTTTATAGTTTGAGGCAGGAGAACCTTTTATAGTTTGAGGCAGGAGAACCTTTTATAGTTTGAGGCAGGAGAACCTTTTATAGTTTGAGGCAGGAGAACCTTTTATAGTTTGAGGCAGGAGAACCTTTTATAGTTTGGGCTTATTGGTGGGAATATAAAACACAGTTAATTAGAGTAGAGTAGAATTAGAAACTGGAATAATGGTTCATGAGGTGGAACCCAGAACCTTCCAGGGTTATGGCTTCCAGGCTGCCACTAATTTCTGTACCATCTCTGCACACTTGGATCCAATATTTGCCAACAATATTCTGTCAATATGTAACTGTTGTGACTGTGATTCTTTAAAAGTTCAGTACCACTTAATTCATTCTGCCCTCCATTTGGCTACTTTCAGGCGACTGCACTGATGCCTGTTGACTGTAATGTCCATGTAAATATCAGGAAAAACACTAACAGAATTAGCAAGAAAAAAAATGGCATGGCAGCTTCCTAGTGTTTCTGCCATTTAGCTCTAACGATAATGGCAGAAACACGTTCGTGATCCTCCATCAATTTATACTGCAACCTGATGCTTACAGATGCTTCCTACCTTACCTTCAATTTTTCACCAGTTTCTGCTCTGTGAGCTCTGTCTCTGATTTTCAGTTGTGTCTAAGCTAGTGAGCGGAGTCTAGCTGATAACATGTCTCCAGCACACACAGACATAAGGGATTCCTACTCTCCTGTCTCTATGTATTTTGCTGCAGTACTGAGCAGTGTAGCTGTAAATCTAGATCTGGGATGAGATAAAACACTCACTTAAAAGCAGGAAAACAAGTCTGTGTGTCTCTCTTTTGCTTTGAGGCTTTCTCCTTCTCCCTTTCCCTTGCCATAGACTGTAATTTGTTTCCTCAGTGAGCTGACAGTCTGTCTTGTTTTGACAAACAGATTTTTGTAGTTTTTTCTCCGAGTGAATGAGTTCAGGAGGAAGTGGGGATGGGAAGAAGTGGCTCATAAATGAGGAAAGAAGCATATTTTCAATGATATGATACATTACAAAATTTCTTATATTTACTTATATGATTGATTGATGACAAGTTTGTTGAAATGACAGTACATAGATCTGTGGCATGTAGGACATTTTTCCTCTATTACCATTAACATCAACTTCTTAAACTTAATATGGCAGAATAAAATACTGAATGGAGAAACTAACAGAAAAATGATATTTTTCCTTTGCCTATAAATATTTTCTTTTTGTGACGCCCTTTAGTCTCTTTTTTGTTTATACTGTGGCGCCCTTTAGTCTCTTTTTTGTTTATACTCTGACGCCCTTAAGTCTCTTTTTAATATCTCTTGTTTATAATGTGATTTGTGTGATATTCTTTATATAAAATATACAGATGTGGTTGTTGCAAAAGGTCAGAGCTCTGATTTTAAGTGCCAAATGAAAAATAGAGCAACAGTTTTGTAAAACAATAGAAGTATGCAAATGAAAGAACCACATCAATTATCAGTCACTCTCTTACCTTCTTATATTGTTAGACCCATTGGAACTTCTATTGGGATTGTAATAGAATAAAGGCATGTAGATCGTGGCATGAAAATCTGATTATATCCATTGTTGCATTCTGCAAATCACAGAATTTCTGCCAAAGGACGCGTCTATTAGAAGAAGGAAAACATCAAAACAGAAGAGACGATTTGGAAGTTTTTAAACAGAACTTGTACCTTAGGAAAATCAACCCTGATCTGGGATATAAGGACATGTCCACCATTACACATCATGTCATGTTCAGGTTCAATTTTCAGCCCAGAATAATTTCTTAATATAGCCACATCAACGATATAGAAAAATGCTTGATATTCTTAAAAATACTTGTAATACATTGTATCGCTAATTCTATATTTACTTCTTTACTGGAAAGACCTTTCTCCTGTGCTGACTTTGGCCACCTGGCGAAAGATGCATTTAATATAAGCTGTCAAGAGCAGTTGGGAAAAAAGATTTACTAACAGCTCTCAGGACCTGTGTGAGTTACCGAAATAGTTCAACTGGTGTTATATGCTTGTCAAACAAAACGTATTCTTTTTTACAATAAAGAAGAATATGGCAAAAATAAAAATATAATATTGCATCCTTTGTAAAGGAAAATAAATACTATAATACTGCTTCTAATGTACAAGAACTTAACTACTATAATACTGCCCCCTATGTACAAGAATATAACTACTATAATACTGCCCCCTATGTGCAAGAATATAACTACTATAATACTGCCGCTATGTACAAGAATATTACTATTATAATACTGCCCCCTATGTACAAGAATCTAACTACTATAATACTACTCCTATGTACAAGAATATAACTACTATAATACTGCCCCCTATGTACAAGAATATAACTACTATAATACTGCTCCCTATGTACAAGAATTTAACTACTATAATACTGCCCCTGTGTTCAAGTATGTAACTACTATAATACTGCCCCATGTACAAGAATATAACTACTATAATACTACTCCTATGTACAAGAATATAACTACTATAATACTGCCCCCTATGTACAAGAATATAACTACTATAATACTGCTCCCTATGTACAAGAATTTAACTACTATAATACTGCCCCTGTGTTCAAGTATGTAACTACTATAATACTGCCCCATGTACAAGAATATAACTACTATAATACTGCCCCCTATGTACAAGAATATAGCTACTATAATACTGCTCCTATGTACAAGAATATATCTACTATAATACTGCTCCTATGTACAAGAATATAACTACTATAATACTGCTCCTATGTACAAGAATATAACTACTATAATACTGCTCCTATGTACAAGAATATAACTACTATAATACTGCCCCCTATGTACAAGAATATAACTACTATAATACTGCTCCTATGTACAAGAATATAACTACTATAATACTGCCCCTATGTACGAGAATATAACTACTATAATACTGCCCCATGTACAAGAATATAACTACTATAATACTGCCCCATGTACAAGAATATAACTACTATAATACTGCCCCCATGTACAAGAATATAACTACTATAATACTGCTCCTATGTACAAGAATATAACTACTATAATACTGCTCCTATGTACAAGAATATAACTACTATAATACTGCTCCTATGTACAAGAATATAACTACTATAATACTGCTCCTATGTACAAGAATATTACTACTATAATACTGCCCCTATGTACAAGAATATAACTACTATAATACTGCCCCATGTACAAGAATATAACTACTATAATACTGCCCCCATGTACAAGAATATAACTACTATAATACTGCTCCTATGTACAAGAATATAACTACTATAATACTGCTCCTATGTACAAGAATATAACTACTATAATACTGCCTCCATGTACAAGAATATAACTACTATAATACTGCCCCCATGTACAAGAATATAACTACTATAATACTGCTCCTATGTACAAGAATATAACTACTATAATACTGCTCCTATGTACAAGAATATAACTACTGTAATACTGCTCCTCTGTACAAGAATATAACTACTATAATACTGCTCCTATGTACAAGAATATTACTACTATAATACTGCCCCTATGTACAAGAATATAACTACTATAATACTGCCCCATGTACAAGAATATAACTACTATAATACTGCCCCCATGTACAAGAATATAACTACTATAATACTGCTCCTATGTACAAGAATATAACTACTATAATACTGCTCCTATGTACAAGAATATAACTACTATAATACTGCCTCCATGTACAAGAATATAACTACTATAATACTGCCCCCATGTACAAGAATATAACTACTATAAGGCTGTGTGCACACGCTGCGGATTTTGCTGCGGTTCCGCAGCGGTTTTGGCCGCTGCGGACCCGCAGCAGTTTTTGCTGCGGTGTACAGTACAATGATTCCCTATGGGAATCAAAAACCGCAGTGCAGACGGTGCGGAATTTTCCGCGCGGATTATCTGCGGTTTTCAATCCGCAGAAAGAATTGACATGTCAATTCTTTCTGCGGATTCTCCTGCGGTTTGCCATCTCCTCCATTGAGGAGATGAAAAACCGCAGGGCAAAACCGCAGAGCAATCCGCAGGTAAAACCGCAGGTCTTTTGACCTGCGGTTTCACCTGCGGATTGTACAAAATCCGCGCGGATGAATCCGCACCTTTTCCGCAGCGTGTGCACACAGCCTAATACTGCTCCTATGTACAAGAATATAACTACTATAATACTGCTCATATGTACAAGAATATAACTACTATAATACTGCTCCTATGTACAAGAATATAACTACTATAATACTGCTCCTATGTACAAGAATATAACTACTATAATACTGCTCCTATGTACAAGAATATAACTACTATAATACTGCTCCTATGTACAAGAATATAACTACTATAATACTGCCCCCATGTACAAGAATATAACTACTATAATACTGCCCCCTATGCACAAGAATATAACTACTATAATACTGCTCCTATGTACAAGAATATACCTACTATAATACTGCCCCCTATGTATAATAATATAACTTCTATAATACTGCCCCTATGTACAATAATATAACTACTATAATACTGCCCCCTATGTACAAGAATATAACTACTATAATACTGCCTCTATGTACAATAATATAACTACTATAATACTGCCCCTATGTATAATAATATAACTACTATAATACTGCCCCTATGTATAATAATATAACTACTATAATACTGCCCCTATGTACAGGAATAAACAGCATACAGTATCTACTCTAGACCCTTCAGAACCTCTGTATCTATTAAAATGGTAAAGAATTACATATTGATTAAAATATTATAACATCTAATAAAAAAGTGCTACACAATCTATATGCGTTTTGGATTACAGGGGCAGGGTGTTTGTTTTTCATTTAGTTTATTGTTGTATCTTGTTTCATTTCTATTTGAATGAATATGCAGTGGGAACACTATTATTCTTGGATCTGGTATGCTGTGTGATGTATGGATTTACTAGTCTCCATGTGGCTTTGCATCTCCTTGTGGTAACCTCTGCCACCGCATACCCCGGCTCGGTATTAGGGCCCCTGGCTATAACTAAATATGACAGCATTGCTTAATCAAGACATCTGCACCTAAGATCATAACTTGCAGCAAGCTGTTCAGCATAGGGGGAGCGCAGCGTGCAGGGGAGGTTGGTGATTTCCTATCTTTTGACTTACCTAAATATTTATCTACTGCATGTTTTATGATTTTTCAGTAAAGCTGAATACATTCCAGAATAGAATGTATAATTTAATATATTTTTAACCGTATATTATTATTAATATTATCTATATATATAATTACCTTGTAATGTCTTCACGTCCTGTTCTGTCCAGATGTGTCCGGATCCCAGAATTCCAAGCGGCGGAAGTTCACCGACCAACATATTGGGACACCCAAGTGATGGGTGTCTCAATATGGAAACTGCTGGTGGTACCAGCCTCTGGCGCGGCACCACTAGCGGAACACCGTCTCACCACACACACACACACACACACTGTAAACGCCATACGGCGGTCTGATTTACTGCGCCTGTGCGAATTCCGTGCAGGCGCAGTGAATCATTTGGCTGATGCAGGCGGCAGATGCGCGACGTGTCTACGGGCAGAGGAAGCCGGTCACAATAAAGGGGTTTTCCCACGAACGAAAGTTCATTTTAAAAATGACCGTGTACGGAGCATACCACATCTCCTGGGCAGGGGAGGAAGCAAAAGACAATACTGACATTACAGAACGGGATCACAGAGGATTAATTTTGTGAGGAAAAATGTTTCACTGACTGTTTTTTAACAATATTTTACCTCACAAAATGAATCCTCTGCGATCTCCTGCTATAATGTCAGTATTGTCTTTTGCTTCCTCCCCTGCCCAGGAGCTGTGGTATGTTCTGTACACAGTCAGACACAGACAATGAGAGGAGAAGACAGCAGATAGTGGAGAGAGAAAGTGCACAGGGATGAGAGAGACAGAGCACGGGGGGAGACAGCTCAAACGGGACAGCACATGACGGGAGAACACAGCACAGAAAGGAGAGAGACAGCAGACAAGGGGGATAGCACATGGGATAGACAGGTCAAAGAAGAGAGCACAGGCAGGAGAAGTCAGCACATGGGGGGAGAGATTCTCAACACTGCAAAGCCTGCCCCCATCATGACACTACCGCCCTCTTGATGCGATAGCATCTGGCCTCCATCTAGTATATTAATATATATCATATTGTATATAATGAATAATAATAATGCAATATTTCTTTACTGTATTTCACAATAGTTTTGAAATATGTTGATAATCAGGAATTGTATAAAGTTAGACCCGCCAAAATATCAAGTACACTATTTGACAATCCGGTAGCACTATTGCGATTGGTCCTTTTTAGGTCAGTTGTGTATCATCACTGATAGATACTGCAAATACAGAAGGGTTCTTTTTTTTTACTTTTCCTTTTGATTCATCGTATCTCAAGATGAGTGGTATGAGATAACAAGCTATGAAAAAAAAAAAAATGATTTTCTGATACTCTGCTGAGAGATGTTTATGCTATATGTGTCTACATGTGGCCACCTAATGCTTGTAATGTAGATTTGAAGCCTGTTGAGGGCAGTACAACAATGTCAGTAATATATTGAATTTGTATCATGAGAAATTGAAGTTCCTAAACCAGAATTCACAGAGAGTTTAGAGAAAGGTGTGTGTCATGATCACGTGTGTCTGGACGCAGATGTTTCCGCAAGGCGAACCCATGTGACACACGTGACCCTGGATACACCGCCTCCAGTGGGGCGCATTTAAATAATAAAATGTGCAGGTGGATACGCCGCCTCCACCTGGCGAATTTGGGTATTACACGTTATACATACAATCTGGAAACCCCGCCTCCAGTAAGGCGAATTTAAATAATAAGGGGGACCTGGGAAACAATTAACAGTGGTGGGCCCTGCGATAGGGAAAAGGGAATTGGAGACCTCCTGAGCTCCCCTGAGCCAGTGTCCCTGCACTCCTAACGTTCCCTATGCCGGTTTCGCACCGGGCGCCGCACGCGTACCTCAACGCCCTAGCTCGCCCTGACCCTAAACCCTCACTAGGGAATAGGTCGGTGCGGAAACTAATCCCACCACTGCACTAATAACACACATGAGGGAAAGAGACAATACAGGGGGACACCACTTAGCTTTATGCTCTGTGCTTATGCTCCTGCAACAGAGCCCTCCACCTGCGTGCGTCTTCTCCTCCACCCGGATCCATCACCATAACAGGATCCTTCACCTTAGTGCAGCCTTGGAGCAGAGTCCACCACCAGTTGCAGCTGCTTAGTAACAGACTCCCAAGGATGAGTTCAGCTTCTGGCACGAAGTCAAGCATGCTTGAGTCCAGTTCAGCAGCCAAGTCCCACATGGTGAGTGCCACTCTCCATAGTCGCCACTCCACCAGTCCATGCAGACACTTCCTGCCGACACCATCACTGCGACCCCACCACGCCATGCCAGCCCTTCGTCCAGACACCATAGCTGAAACACGTCCCCCCTGGCTAAGCTGCGCAGGACTCCTCACCAGCTCCATCCTTCCTCCAGGCTCTCAAACTCAGAGTGAAAACAATCTCACAATATCACAGCCAGTGATTGCACACCCCTCACACACCTTTATAGGGTGTCACACCTGATCAATAATTAAGTGCACAAAAACCTAAAGTGCAATACCACTAACCACCACCGGGGACAGTCAAGACACCTTGGAACTTTCCAAAGTAAAAAAAGTTCACCCAGTGCAATTTAAAATTGTCAGATCATGACAGTACCCCCTCCTTAATGAGGGGCCTCTGGACCCTCAAGACCACCCCTCATTAGAGAAACACCTACAGCGGGGATGCCCAGACCCTGAGTTCACCCCACCATTACCTGACACTTCAGGTTTATGACAAACGCACCGCTGGTATTGGCAATAAAGTTCATTTTGGAGGCACCACTCATCTCCACAGCGCCGACCTGGGGAACGAGTTTATGTATGTGTATGTTTGTTTGTTATGAGCTGATCAGGCTCCACAACACACTTCCACAGGATGTTTTTTGGTGGCACACATACATGGTCGTTCACACACAGGTCTGGACCTGAACGTTTAATGCACACATTCGTTTGTCATTAGTGTTGAGCATTCCGATACCGCAAGTATCGGGTATCGGCCGATACTTGCTGTATCGGAATTCCGATACCGACTTCCGATATTTTTTCAATATCGGAATTCGGCATCGGAATCGGAAGTTCAAAGTTGATTGACAGACTGACGTCATCATGATGCGCGGTGTGTGCGCATCATGATGCGCCGTCATTTCGGGCCTTCCGGGGGTCTCTGCCGGCCTGCCGGGGGGCTGTGCCGGCCTGCCGGGGGGCTGTGTGGACTGCCCGGGGTCTGTACCGGCCTGCCGGGGGGCTGTGCCGGCCTGCCGGTGGTCTGTGCACCCTGTGGGGGTCTGTACCGGCCTGCCGGGGGGCTGTGCCGGCCTGCCGGTGGTCTGTGCACCCTGTGGGGGTCTGTACCGGCCTGCCGGGGGGCTGTGCCGGCCTGCCGGTGGTCTGTGCACCCTGTGGGGGTCTGTACCGGCCTGCCGGGGGGCTGTGCCGGCCTGCCGGGGGGCTGTGCTGATGTCCGGGGGTCTGTGCAAGCATCGTCCGATGGGACTACAAGTCCCATCGGGCGATGCCTGCTACCATGACAGTGATTGACACATTAGCCAATGATGGGACAGTAGTAGTCCCATCATCCGGCTAATGTGTTAAATGTTAAAAAAAAAAAAAAAATACTACATACATACTACATGCATGCTACATACATACTACATGCTACATACATACTACATATATACTACATACATACTACATACATGCTACATACATACTACATGCTACATATATACTACATGCTACATACATACTACATGCATGCTACATACATACTACATGCTACATACATACTACATATATACTACATACATACTACATACATACTGCATGCTACATACATACTACATACATACTACATACATACTACATGCATGCTACATACATACTACATGCATGCTACATACATACTACATGCATGCTACATGCATGCTACATACATACTACATGCTACATACATACCACATACATACTACATACATACTACATACTACATATATACTACATACATACTACATGCTACATACATACCACATACATACTACATACATACTACATACATACTACATGCTACATACATACTACATATATACTACATGCATGCTACATACATACTACATGCTACATACATACCACATACATACTACATACATGCTACATATATACTACATGCATGCTACATACATACTACATATATACTACATGCATGCTACATACATACTACATGCTACATGCATGCTACATACATACTACATACATACTACATGCTACATACATACCACATATATACTACATACATACAATACATTCATACAATACATACATAGACATACAGTACATATAACATAGAGTAACATACTTACCAATACTTGTCACATTGTTCCCCGAAGCCATTGTCTTTTCCGGAATAAATATTAACATAACAAACCACAAAAATACTCACCCACGATCCGAAGCAGTCCACGAGTGTGTCCCACGACGATCTTGGGTAGAGAACTGCAGCATCAGATGATGCTGCCGTTCTCTACGGGCTGCAGGAATCCAATGACGGAAGGTAGGTATCCTTCCGCACTGTATTCCTCCGCCACTTAAAAAAAAAAAAGTCCCTAGTCTCACTTTATGCCATTGCTGCGTGGGAATTTCCCACACAGCAATGGCATAAAGTGAGACTAGGGACTTTTTTTTTTTTTAAGTGGCGGAGGAATACAGTGCGGAAGGATACCTACCTTCCGTCATTGGATTCCTGCAGCCCGTAGAGAACGGCAGCAACAGCTGATGCTGCAGTTCTCTACCCAAGATCGTCGTGGGACACACTTGTGGACTGCTTCGGATCGTGGGTGAGTATTTTTGTGGTTTGTTATGTTAATATTTATTCCGGAAAAGACAATGGCTTCGGGGAACAATGTGACAAGTATTGGTAAGTATGTTACTCTATGTTATATGTACTGTATGTCTATGTATGTAATGTATGAATGTATTGTATGTATGTAGTATATATGTGGTATGTATGTAGCATGTAGTATGTATGTAGTATGTATGTAGCATGCATGTAGCATGCAGTATGTATGTAGCATGCATGTAGTATATATGTAGTATGTATGTGGTATGTATGTAGCATGTAGTATGTATGTAGCATGCATGTAGTATGTATGTAGCATGCATGTAGTATATATGTAGTATGTATGTAGCATGTAGTATGTAGCATGCATGTAGTATATATGTAGTATGTATGTAGCATGTAGTATGTATGTAGCATGCATGTAGTATATATGTAGTATGTATGTAGCATGTAGTATGTATGTAGCATGCATGTAGTATGTATGTAGCATGCATGTAGTATGTATATGGTATGTATGTAGCATGTAGTATGTATGTAGCATGCATGTAGTATATATGTGTTATGTATGTGGTATGTATGTAGCATGCATGTAGCATGCATGTAGTATGTATGTAGTATGTATGTAGTATATATGTAGTATGTATGTAGCATGTAGTATGTATGTAGTATGTATGTAGCATGCATGTAGCATGCAGTATGTATGTAGCATGCATGTAGTATATATGTAGTATGTATGTAGCATGTAGTATGTAGCATGCATGTAGTATATATGTAGTATGTAGCATGTAGTATGTATGTAGCATGCATGTAGTATATATGTGTTATGTATGTAGCATGTAGCATGCATGTAGCATGCATGTAGTATGTATGTAGTATATATGTGGTATGTATGTAGCATGCAGTATGTATGTAGCATGCATGTAGTATATATGTAGTATGTATGTTGCATGTAGTATTTATGTAGTATGAATGTAGCATGTATGTAGTATGTAGTATGAATGTAGCATGTATGTAGTATGCATGTTGTATGTATGTAGCATGTAATTTTTTTTTTTTTTTTTTTTTACATTTAACACATTAGCCGGATGATGGGACTACTACTGTCCCATCATTGGCTAATGTGTCAATCACTGTCATGGTAGCAGGCATCGCCCGATGGGACTTGTAGTCCCATCGGACGATGCCTGCACAGACCCCCGGAGCCTGCACAGACCACCGGCAGGCCGGCACAGCCCCCCGGCAGGCCGGCACAGCCCCCCGGAGCCTGCACAGCCCCCCGGCAGGCCGGCACAGCCCCCCGGCAGGCTGGCACAGCCCCCCGGAGCCTGCACAGACCACCGGCAGGCCGGCACAGACCACCGGAGCCTGCACAGACCCCCTGGCAGGCCGGCACAGCCCCCCGAAAGGCCCGTACAGACCCCAGAGAGGCTGTACAAGGGCAGGAAAGGGTTTTTCTTATTCCGATACCGGAAGTCCCATAGACTTGAATGGGACTTCCGGTATCGGAATCGGCGATACCGATACTTTTTTTAAAGATCGGCCGATACCATCCGATACGATACTTTGAAGTATCGGACGGTATCGCTCAACTCTATTTGTCATAAATTTGGTGAACTCATTCTGGACTCTAACAGAGGCGTCCCCCTGAGTCACCACACTCACACCCCCGCTATTCACCACGGGACACCACCCTCCAACCCTCTTTACCATGAGGTCTACGCCTCCCAGGGTTGGTCAATGGCGAGGGTAGAGATTTGTCCCTACTCCCCCGCAGCGCACCTGCTGCACACACCTGGAGGAGAAGGGGACAGGAATATGGATGAAATATACACTCGCTGGTCGCCTTCCTCCAAGCGACCAGGAGGGCGGCTTCTTCGGTGGTATAGAAGATTTGGCGTAAACCCCGCGGACTATCACACCAATCAGCTCACCACAGGGGCGTACCCCTTCACCTCGGGGAATACCAGGCAGCTCCGTGGGGCACCATTCCTCCCACCTGCCTGGGTGCGCCCGCATGCATGAACCAGTCCCGCTCCCCAGCAGCGACTCGAGGGGGCTTTTAGCCAGACCGCAGCCGCCATTTTTTTTTTTATTTTCTGGTTAGCTGGGCAGAAGCCCCAGACCCTGATAACTGCTGCTGCAGCGGCACTAACACACCTGGCCGCTCCCCACACCTCAGTGAGGCCCGGCAGCAAATACCATAGGTCTCCACATGGCCAAGGCTCACCAGAAAAAAAAACTGTAGGGCCTGTGATAATGTCATGATCACGTGTGTCTGAACGCAGATGTTTCCGCAAGGCGAACCCATGTGACACACGTGACCCTGGATACACCGCCTCCAGTGTGGCGCATTTAAATAATAAAATGTGCATGTGGATACGCCGCCTCCACCTGGCGAATTTGGGTATTACATGTTATACATACAATCTGGAAACCCCGCCTCCAGTAAGGCGAATTTAAATAATAAGGGGGACCTGGGAAACAATTAACAGTGGTGGGCCCTGCGATAGGGAAAAGGGAATTGGAGACCTCCTGAGCTCCCCTGAGCCAGTGTCCCTGCACTCCTAACGTTCCCTATGCCGGTTTCGCACCGGGCGCCGCACGTGTACCTCAACGCCCTAGCTCGCCCTGACCCTAAACCCTCACTAGGGAATAGGTCGGTGCGGAAACTAATCCCACCACTGCACTAATAACACACATGAGGGAAAGAGACAATACAGGGGGACACCACTTAGCTTTATGCTCTGTGCTTATGCTCCTGCAACAGAGCCCTCCACCTGCGTGCATCTTCTCCTCCACCTGGATCCATCACCATAACAGGATCCTTCACCTTAGTGCAGCCTTGGAGCAGAGTCCACCACCAGTTGCAGCTGCTTAGTAACAGACTCCCAAGGATGAGTTCAGCTTCTGGCACGAAGTCAAGCATGCTTGAGTCCAGTTCAGCAGCCAAGTCCCACATGGTGAGTGCCACTCTCCATAGTCGCCACTCCACCAGTCCATGCAGACACTTCCTGCCGACACCATCACTGCGACCCCACCACGCCATGCCAGCCCTTCGTCCAGACACCATAGCTGAAACACGTCCCCCCTGGCTAAGCTGCGCAGGACTCCTCACCAGCTCCATCCTTCCTCCAGGCTCTCAAACTCAGAGTGAAAACAATCTCACAATATCACAGCCAGTGATTGCACACCCCTCGCACACCTTTATAGGGTGTCACACCTGATCCATATTTAAGTGCACAAAAACCTAAAGTGCAATACCACTAACCACCACCGGGGACCGTCAAGACACCTTGGAACTTTCCAAAGTAAAAAAAGTTCACCCAAGGCAATTTAAAACTGTCAGATCATGGCAGTGTGCACCAGGTGGCTAAATTATTTATTTTTATTTTTTTGCTCCTTGGGGGCTGGATGTAAACACTTCGAATGGAGCTGATGAACATTTCTCCTTTCAAAGTGTAGCAGTTTCTGCCGTCTGGTAATGGCTACTGCAGAGTGACATTGTATTATCCATGTGCCAACCACACTTGGAATTGAACACCGCTCCACAGCTCTATTCAAAGTGTTTAGATCCCGCCCCCGAGGAGCAAAAAAACCCCCAGTTGATTGGTGGAGATGTCATGTGCTGGGCCTTACCAATCTGCGATTGATGACCTGTCCTATAAACAGATCATCAAATACCTATGTCTGGACAACCCTTTTAAATTCGATCCCATGCCTTTGGCTGGAAAATTAACCCTATGTTCTCTATAAGAGCGTAGTAAATGTTAGTACTAAAGATAACCAATCATTTATGTGGGGGTAGAGACAGACAGTAGCTTCCTTACCCTGATGGTGGTCTCCCAACTCTTCCCGACATCATCTGTTGGGGGAGAGTTGGGAGACCACCATCCAAAGTCCGAGAGTGACTGTTTCTTCTGTATCCTCCATTGCTACACCCTTGGTTCTGAGTGTTCTTTTGAGTAATATGCCCTTGCAATACCACACACAACCTGTTTACAGGGGTGGCACTGTTTTAGGGTGAAAGTAGCCATGTTTTTCAAAACTCGAAAAAAAAATCCTTTATAGGTTATAAAAATGAGTCAGGAGGTAGAGAGAAATTTTGGCATAGAACATCACCCTTACTAATCCCTGCAAAGAAGAGGCTAGATCTATGTATTATTGTGTAATTTACGGCAGGAGGCCATTGCTGTGCTATTATAGAGCATGGCACGTTTCATCATGTTCACAGCCGAACTCTGCGGAGACAGAAGACTTGGTTAGCGGGATAAAGAATTACACGTTGGACGCACAAGTCGCGGTTGTCTTTAATTAAAAGTGCTATTGATTTTGCAGCCGTTTAATGACAGCCACTAGTCCGCGCCTCACATTGTTAGTCTGTGAAGGTTTTAGGCGTATAACAAAGGGCATTTATACAGCACTTAACACAGAATTATGACTGATTAAAATCTAATTAATCAAGGTAACTGTGTCATCGCCCAGGATGACAAATTCCGGGTCCCCCAGAATACTCGATAGACTCCGTACCAAATGCATTTAACCATCGATAGACTGATCGGACCGATGAATAAACAGACATGAAAGGGTAAATAATCGTAAGATGGAAAATAAAAATATTCGAGCATAGATAGACACAATCATAATTTTATCAGGAAATTCTACTGAAATGAACCCCAAATAGGTGTGGCTTATAGAAACTCCACCTCTAACTGGGGGCAGGTTGTGCGTTTTGGGGTAGTTCTGGGTGGTTTTGGGCAGGACTAAAATGTTCTTATTTGGGCACTAAAATGTTGATAAGTTTTCAGTATGTGGAATTTCCAAAATCTTAGAAATTTATTCTTATTTATTTCTATGAGAACTTTGCTGTTCATATGAAAAGTTTTTGGATATTTTTTTATTTTTTTTCTTTCTTACAGGTTTTGTAAACACATCAGTTGCTGATTAAATCAGCTCCAAACACCAAGTTGCTGTCAAATCAATAGGTTGCAAACATAAAAACAGGAAAAAAAACTGTTTGAAAACTCTTCAAAAGTTCTTCAGGAGCTATGAAGGATTTTTTAGTTTTTCAGGAGGATTTGGAGAGTTTCTACTCAGTTTCTGCTCCAAAACCTCACAAAAAAACTGTGCGTGCATAGCGAAGAAAGGGCAACTGCTCCAAAAAAAAGGAGGTTTTCTTGAAACAGTTTCAGCTGTTTCAACATCTCTTATGGGGAGCCAAGGGATAACGTTTTTCCTTGCAGAGAGCGACATGTCAAGCCTGACATGCCGTGGTGAGGAGACTTTTAAGCCACAACGTTCCTCTGGGAAATATGCAAATTGTCTATTCAGAGAGGAAAAGGACTAGAATTCTAGTGACGCGTTTAGGAAGTAGCAATCCTAAAAGTCAACGTCGACTCTCTAACGACCCTTGTCTCATGACTTAGGATAAAAGCCAAAAACAAAATCTCAACATCTTTCAAAAACATTGTGTGAACATAATCTGGGATGTAGAGTTGGTGCAAGTTGGTTGGTCTGTAGCCACTGGATGGGAGAGGTAGCACCATCTCTTACCTGCAATTCATTTGATTAGCCTGCCCGGTGTGACACAATAGTGTCACCGTGACAGGGTCCGCGGAGACCTTTAGTGGGACCTGCGCAGCCGCGTTTCTGCTCTGCCTTCTGTGATCATCTCGTCATGTCTTTAACCCCTGATCATGTGTCCTTCCTATGCTCCAGCATAGGTTGGTTCTGCAATCATCTCTGCATGTCTGGAACTCTGATCATGTGACCTGCCTAGGTTTCAGCACTGGTTCTGCAATCATCCCTGCATGTCTGGAATCCTGATCATGTGACTGCTCCCTGTGATCCTGGAGGATCTGAACTGGAAGTTCTCCGCTGGTCCTGACCCGAAAGTGGAGGTGCTATACCTTATATCAGACCGCCCCTTCCTTTGCTCAGGGCCTGAGTATTGTGTTGCTTCCCTGCATGGCTGCTTGGTCTGCTGGGTCGCTCCCTCTGTTCTGTGCCCTTGCACTTTGCTCTGTCGTGCATCTCTGCACACGCTCCGTGCTCGTATTCTGTCTCTTGTCTCGTGTTTTGTCCCGTGTTGTCCTTCGTGCTTTGTTTGTCCTCGCTATGCTTCCTTGTTGTTCTATGTTCTGTACCCTGTCCCTGACGTGTCTCTCTACACGTGTAGGCCTCCGCTCTGTACCCTGTCCCTGACGTGTCTCTCTACACGTGCAGGTCATCGTTCTGTACCCTGTCCCTGACATGTCTCTCTACACGTGCAGGCGTCCGCTCTGTACCCTGTCCCTGATGTGTCTCTCTACACGTGCAGGCCTCTGTTCTGTACCCTGTCCCTGGCATGCCTCTCTACACGTGCAGGCCTCCGCTCTGTACTCTGTCTAGTCCCAAGGCTCTCCCTTGGCCCGGCTCTGGGCTTCGGCCTACGCTCCGCTGCTAGACTCTGTCCCTGTCCCTGGCATGTCTCTCCACACGCGCAGGCCTCGTCTTGTATTTTGCCCCTGGCATGCCCTCTGCATGCGCAGGACTCTGCCTCTTACCCGATGCCTTGTCTATGATGTTTCGTGCGCCCTTGCACTTTTCGTACTAGGCTTTGCCGTGCTGTTTTGCATGCGTCTCTGTCCTGTACCTTTGCCTAGCCCTGCCTTGTGGCTCCGTGCCCTCGTGCACGCGCCTGGTCGCCCTGTGCCTGCCTGTTGTGCCTCAGCCGTGCCGCCTCTAGTCGTGCTCGCCTGTGTGCCTCAGCTGTGCCCGCCGTCCAATGCTATAGTGGTTACCAGCTGTGTGAGCCGCAGCTGTGCCACCTCTAAGTCGTGCCCGCCTGCTTATGCCACCGTCGGTACCGCCTGCCGGTGCCCCAGCCGTGGCTTCCGTGCTCCCTTGCAAGCACGCTGGTTTTCGCACTGTGCCTTTTTGTGCTACTCTTGCACAAAGTCTTTTTCTTACTTTGCTCTGCTCTGAACCCTGTCTTGCCTGCCGGATTCCGTAACCTGCCAACCGCTGTCAGAGGTCCGGACCTAGATGACTGCGGCTTGATGTCCGGAGCTGAATTCCGCAGTCTGATTCCTGGACCCTGTCGGTCGATGCCAGCACCCCGGATTCCGATGCCACCGTACCCTATCTTGGTCCCTGGCGTATCCTCCGCACGCGCAGGCCTCCATTCTGTATCTCTCCCTGGCGTGTCTCTTTGCACGTGCAGGCCACCGTCCCTGTACCTGTCCCTGGCATGCCCCTTGGCATGCGCAGGCCTCCGTCCTGTGAACCTGACCCGGGTGTTCGTTGACATGCATCCTGTTTCTAACTTTGTCTTGTCTCCTTGCATGGAACGCTGGTTTGCTTACCGGATGTCCGGAACCTGCCGATTACCTTCAGAGCTATAGAACCTGATGTCCCGGTTGATCGTTGCCTGCTGTCCAGAGTCCGATGTCCTCGTGTCTCTGTCTACCATCTGCACGTACCATGCTTTGGACCTCGGCGTGCCCTTGCACGCACCTTGCTCTATGTACTCTGTGTGTTCATGTTTTGCACCTGTAATACCCTGAAGTGTTCCTCATGCCTTGGACCTCGGCGTGCCCTTGCACGCATCTTGCTTTATGTACTTTGTGTGTTCACGTTTTGCACCTGCTGTACCCAGAAGTGTTCCTTAATGAAGTTTCCTTGAACTAACGTCTTGTCTCGCCTTGTCTTTTTTCCCTGAGCCGGCCGTCTGGTCCAGCTGCCGTGGTGGCTCACCCCCTTGGTCTTGCCCCTGACACTCCCTGTATAGGGGGTGGTTCCTCACTAGGTCAGCTCGCCCTAGGTGGGTGGGTGCCATGGCCCAGAGGGTCCACTCATTCAAGAAAAACAACTCAGCTTAAGCTAACGCTCATCACACCCTGCTAGGAGTATAGCAAAGCACCCATTGGTGGCTCTCTGCTTGGAACACGAAATGTGCTGGGAGGTGGGTGGAGTTAGTTTATATTACAAAGAGCAGGAAGAGTTTAGGATTCAGTCATTCAGTCATTCAGTCACTGAGAGTGGGTGAGGATGCAGAAGGACAGAGAGTGAGACAGAGAAGATCCCCGGGAGAGGGATGGATGGATGAAGGAAGTGCTGCAGCAGGCCACAGTGACCTGGGTCTGCTGGCACAGGAAAGAGACATAGAAAGGAAACCTGATTTTTCCATAGAAAGAAAGGATTAGTACGGAACGTGAGGAGTAAAAGAGAACAGAGGACGTGGGTTAGAGGAGAACCCTTCCTAGAAGTTCTAAGCGCAAGGCCGGGGCCCGGTCCCCGAGGTTGTATGGATATTAATGATCCTGCAGCAGACACCGGAGGAGTAGAAGTTAACAATACTTTATTCCCACATCAGACTTGGGGGCACAAAAGCATCAGAGAAGTGAGCCGGGACTAGGAAGCAAGGAGTCCCCGAAGCAGGCTACAGCTTTCTGCCATACAAGGAAAGTTCATAAGAACATTGAACAGGAGGAACTCCAGTGTAACTCAGTACTAGGAGTACTTCATTTATAGGCGCTATAAGAGGAGACGTTCAGAAAGGCACATGTTGGTGGAGTGTTGGAAAGGAGTATTCCATGTGGCCTGGAGGTTGACTGAGTCCCTGACCCAGAGGACACAGCATGGAGGCAGGCACCTGTTTGCACAACAGACTGTGAGTAAAGCTTTGGAACTACATGCTCTGGTGTCCTCCACTTATTCCTGCACCAACACACCCGACACTGCTACATCTTGGTGCCCGACATTGCCTCATGTACGCCTTCCCTTTGCCTCTACATCTACACTGCCCTGGGGCTACAGCTCCACCTGTGGGGAGCTATAACATCTTTGCTGTGCCATACCACCAGTCCCAGAGGATCTGCATGCAGCGTCAGCTTAACACCTCCCTTGCCGAACACCACAGGTAGCGTCACGAACTATTCATTTAATCCACTACATCCCACCATTCAATCTCCCTTTTACTTGGGCGCCCAGGGCCACGGACCGGATCACCGCTGCTGTGACATTCCCATCTGAGAGACCGACCTGGTACCGAGTACCCCACAGCCCTGGGAGGGCGACCCAAACTAATGAACCACAATGTATGGATGAACCACAATGCATGGAAAAACCACAATGCACGGAGGAACCACAATGCATGGAGGAACCACAATGCACGGACAAATCACAATGCACGGACAAATTACATTGCATGGAGGAACCTCAGTGCATGGACGAACCACAATGTATAGACGAACCACAATGCACCGATGAACCACAATGCATGGATGAACCACAATGCACGGACAAATCACATTGCATGGAGGAACCACAATGCATGGATGAACCACAATGCACGGACTGGCTTCTGCTCCTTATTAATTGTTTGATGGCAATAAAGTTGCCAATAAAGCACCAAAGTGGACCATTAGTGGTGAACAAAAAGGGTCTCAGTGGTTCTACTGATCCCAGCTTAGATCACAATTTATCCCTATGAGGCTCTGGATTTATAGCTCACCACAGAGATTCTAGAAGGTGACCATCTACCACTGTCTATAAGATGACTAGTAAATAAAAGTAAGAAAACGTTGATATTACAGGACCAAACTACTTTAATTTTTTTTTCAGGGATTCTGCTAATCACCTGTGGACGAGCAAAACAGCAGTCATTTTACAGAAACGACGTGGAGGTCACTGTGACAGATGTTCCTAACATATGTGGAGAATTAATTACCCACTAGTAAACAAAATCCGTGATGCGGAGAGTCATTTTGTCCAAATTTCTTTGATTTCGCAATTATTAGGAGTTTAATTTTTCTTGATCAGCCCGACCCACTTGAATTAAGAATTTTTTCTGATAGTGGCGTCTGGGCACTTATCTGAAGTGCTGAGGAACGTGGCCAGAATAAAAGTATTAGACACTTGTTTTATTTATTTATTTTTACTTTTTGGTTTTGATTAGGTTACATATTATTTGATTCAAATTGAACATTTCTTAAAAATGTAGGAAACATTTTTTTTGCATCTCATTAGTTATTATTTCCGTGCTTTTTAATTAAGTAAAATCTGGAAATGTTTCATAAAATATCTGGCAAATATAAAAAAAAAATGAAAGATATAATATTCTAGGAAAAAAAAATCTCACATACTACTGGAGAATATTTTTGCAGTGTAACCATTAAAATGAGTAAGTTTTGTGCAATTCCCTGTTCACAGGTTTACTTAATTAAAAGAGCACTTTATAGAAGCTTCCAACTGGCATGTCTAAGTATACTGGAAACTATTCTTCATACAATTAAAATCACATTTTGTTAGATGAAACATATGAAATAATTGGATCGATCTCAGTGGATTTATAGCTATTATGTTGTAAAAAAATATGTCTTTTATATAAACAGTGTTTAGTTAAAGGGCAGAAATTGTGGAAATTTATGCGACAAGGAACAGGAGAAAATACATTTCTAGATAGATTTTAGATTTCATTCACATGAGATTCATATATATACCGTATATTGTATATATATGACAAAGGGCAGTATTATAGTAGTTATATTCTTGTACATAGGAGCAGTATTATAGTAGTTATATTCTTGTACATAGGAGCAGTATTATAGTAGTTATATTCTTGTACATAGGAGCAGTATTATAGTAGTTATATTCTTGTACATAGGAGCAGTATTATAGCAGTTATATTCTTGTACATAGGGGCAGTATTATAGTAGTTATATTCTTGTACATAGGGGCAGTATTATAGTAGTTATATTCTTGTACATAGGGGCAGTATTATAGTAGTTATATTCTTGTACATAGCAGTATTATAGTAATTATATTCTTGTACATAGATGCAGTATTATAGTAGTTATTTTCTTGTACATAGGAGCAGTATTATAGTAGTTATATTCTTGTACATAGGAGGCAGTATTATAGTAGTTATATTCTTGTACATAGGGGCAGTATTATAGTAGTTATATTCTTGTACATAGGAGCAGTATTATAGTAGTTATATTCTTGTACATAGGAGCAGTATTATAGTAGTTATAGTCTTGTACATAGGAGCAGTATTATAGCAGTTATATTCTTGTACATAGGAGCAGTATTATAGCAGTTATATTCTTGTACATAGGGGCAGTATTATAGTAGTTATATTCTTGTACATAGGGGCAGTATTATAGTAGTTATATTCTTGTACATAGGAGCAGTATTATAGTAGTTATATTCTTGTACATAAGGGGCAGTATTATAGTAATTATGTTCTTGTACATAGATGCAGTATTATAGTAGTTATATTCTTGTACATAGGAGCAGTATTATAGCAGATATTTTCTTGTACATAGGGAGCAGTATTATAGTAGTTATATTCTTGTACATAGGGGCAGTATTGTAGTAGTTATATTCTTGTACATAGGGGCAGTATTATAGTAGTTATATTCTTGTACATAGGGACAGTATTATAGTAGTTATATTCTTGTACATAGGGGGCAGTATTATAGTAGATATATTCTTGTACATGGGAGCAGTATTATAGTAGATATATTCTTGTACATAGGAGCAGTATTATAGTAGTTATATTCTTGAACATAGGGGCAGTATTATAGTAGTTATATTCTTGTACATAGGGGCAGTAAATAGTAGTTATATTCTTGTACATATAGGCAGTATTATAGTAGTTATATTCTTGTACATAGGGGCAGTATTATAGTAGTTATATTCTTGTACATAGGAGCAGTATTATAGTAGTTATATTCTTGTACATAGGGGCAGTATTATAGTAGTTATATTCTTGTGCAAAGGAGCAGTATTATGGTAATTATATTCTTGTACATATTGGCAGTATTATAGTAGTTATATTCTTGTACATAGGGGCAGTATTATAGTAGTTATATTCTTGTACATAGGAGCAGTATTATAGTAGTTATATTCTTGTACATAGGGGCAGTATTATAGTAGTTATATTCTTGTACATAGGAGCAGTATTATCGTAATTATATTCTTGTACATAGGGGGGCTGTATTATAGTAGTTATATTCTTGTACATAGGAGCAGTATTATAGTAGTTATATTCTTGTACATAGGGGCAGTATTATAGTAGTTATATTCTTGTGCAAAGGAGCAGTATTATGGTAATTATATTCTTGTACATATAGGCAGTATTATAGTAGTTATATTCTTGTACATAGGGGCAGTATTATAGTAGTTATATTCTTGTACATAGGAGCAGTATTATAGTAGTTATATTCTTGTACATAGGGGCAGTATTATAGTAGTTATATTCTTGTACATAGGAGCAGTATTATCGTAATTATATTCTTGTACATAGGGGGGCAGTATTATAGTAGTTATATTCTTGTATATAGGGGCAGTATTATAGTAGTTATATTCTTGTACGTAGGGAGCAGTATTATAGTAGTTATATTCTTGTACATATAGGCAGTATTATAGTAGTTATATTCTTATACATAGGAGCAGTATTATAGTAGTTATATTCTTGTACATAGGGGCAGTATTATAGTAGTTATATTCTTGTACATAGGGGCAGTATTATATTAGTTATATTCTTGTACATAGGGGGCAGTATTATAGTAGTTATATTCTTTTACATAGGGGCAGTATTATAGTAGTTATATTCTTTTACATAGGGGCAGTATTATAGTAGTTATATTCTTGTACATAGGGCCATTTTCATTATAAAACCAAACATAAATACAGTTATAATAAAACAAAAATCATCCAGCATTACAAAACACAAATCACTTAGGTTATATATACACAAGCACTAAATAATCAGATCATATTCATAAATAAATTAAAGTGTCCACACCTGGGGATGGAAAAAGAAAGTTAGAGATCATATTTCCTAATTGAATTTTCATAGAATCATAGAATCGTAGAGTTGGAAGGGACCTCCTGGGCCATCTGGTCCAACCCCCTGCTCAAAGCAGGATTCGCTAAATCATCCCAGTCAGATGTCTGTCCAGCCTCTGTTTGAAGACTTCCATTGAAGGAGAACTCACCACTTCTTATGGCAGCTTGTTCCACTCATTGATCACTCTAACTGTCAAAAAGTTTTTGCTAATATCTAATCTGTGTCTCCTCCCATTCAGTTTCATCCCATTGCTTCTAGTCTTTCCTTGTGCAAATGAGAATAAAGTTGATCCTTCTACAATGTGACAGCCCTTTAGATAGAATCATAGAATCATAGAATCGTAGAGTTGGAAGGGACCTCCTGGGCCATCTGGTCCAACCCCCTGCTCAAAGCAGGATTCGCTAAATCATCCCAGTCAGATGTCTGTCCAGCCTCTGTTTGAAGACTTCCATTGAAGGAGAACTCACCACTTCTCGTGGCAGCCTGTTCCACTCATTGATCACTCTAACTGTCAAAAAGTTTTTTCTAATATCTAATCTGTGTCTCCTCCCATTCAGTTTCATCCCATTGCTTCTAGTCTTTCCTTGTGCAAATGAGAATAAAGTTGATCCTTCTACAATGTGACAGCCCTTTAGATATTTGTAGACAGCAATTAAGTCTCCTCTCAGTCTTCTCTTTTGCAAACTAAACATTCCCAAATCCTGCAACCTTTCCTCATAAGACAGGGTTTGCAGACCGGTCACCATTCTGGTCGCTCTTTTCTGAACTTGCTCCAGTTTGTTGATGTCTTTTTTAAAATGTGGTGCCCAAAACTGGACACAATATTCCAGATGAGGTCTGACCAAAGAGGAGTAGAGGGAAATAATGACTTCACGTGATCTAGACTGTATGCTTCTGTTAATACATCCTAGAACTGCATTTGCCTTTTTTGCTGCTGCATCACACTGTTGACTCATATTCAGTCTGTGATCTATTAGTATACCCAAGTCTTTTTCACATGTGCTGTCACTTAGCCCTATTCCTCCCATTCTATATATGCTTTTTTCATTTTTATTGCCCAGATGTAGTACTTTGCATTTCTCCCTGTTAAAAACCATTCTGTTAGTTACTGCCCACTTCTCCAGTTTATTTAAATCTTTTTGAATCCTCTCTCTCTCTTCTCTAGTATTAGCTATCCCTCCTAGCTTTGTGTCATCAGCAAATTTAATCAGTTTACCCTCAATTCCTTCATCTAAATCGTTGATAAAGATGTTGAACAATACAGGGCCCAGGACAGAGCCCTGTGGTACCCCACTTGAGACATTCTTCCAACTGGATGTGCAGCCATTTACGACCACTCTTTGGGTCCGATCACTAAGCCAGCTATGAATCCACCTAACAGTTGCCTTGTCCATTCCATACTTAGTCATTTTTTCAATAAGGATTGTATGAGAGACTTTGTCAAATGCTTTGCTGAAGTCAAGATATACTATATCTACAGCATTTCCTTGATCCACCCAATCAGTGATACCGTCATAGAAGGAAATTAAGTTAGTCTGACATGACTTATTAGTTACAAACCCATGCTGACTCTGTTTGATCACTTCATTCTTATCCAGGTATTGACTTACATGTTGTTTAATAATTTGTTCAAAGATCTTTCCTGGTATAGAAGTCAGACTCACCGGCCTATAGTTGCCTGGGTCCACCTTCTTCCCCTTTTTGAAGATAGGAACAACATTTGCTCTTCTCCAGTCTTCTGGCACTTCTCCTGTTCTCCAAGAATTTTCAAAGATTATGGAGAGTGGTTCAGAAATTTCTTCTGCTATCTCCTTCAGTACTCTGGGGTGTAATTCATCTGGACCTGGAGACTTGAATTCTAGATATTTGAAGACATTCTAGATATTTGAAGACAGCTATTAAGTCTCCTCTCAGTCTTCTCTTTTGCAAACTAAGCAATCCCAAATCCTGCAATCTTTCCTCATAAGACAGGGTTTGCAGACCGGTTACCATTCTGGTTGCTCTTTTCTGAACTTGCTCCAGTTTGTTGATGTCTTTTTTAAAATGTGGTGCCCAAAACTGGACACAATATTCCAGATGAGGTCTGACCAAAGAGGAGTAGAGGGCAATAATAACTTCACGTGATCTAGACTGTATGCTTCTGTTAATACATCCTAGAATTGCATTTGCCTTTTTTGCTGCTGCATCACACTGTTGACTCATATTCAGTCTGTGATCTATTAGTATACCCAAGTCTTTTTCACATGTGCTGTTGCTTAGGCCTATTCCTCCCATTCTGTATATGCTTTTTTCATTTTTATTGCCCAGATGTAGTACTTTGCATTTTTCCCTGTTAAAATCCATTCTGTTAGTTGCTGCCCACTTCTCCAGTTTATTTATATCTTTTTGAATCCTCTCTCTCTCTTCTCTAGTATTAGCTATCCCTCCTAGCTTTGTGTCATCAGCAAATTTAATCAGTTTACCCTCAATTCCTTCATCTAAATCGTTGATAAAGATGTTGAACAATACAGGGCCCAGGACAGAGCCCTGTGGTACCCCACTTGAGACATTCTTCCAACTGGATGTGCAGCCATTTACGACCACTCTCTGGGTCCGATCACTAAGCCAGTTATGAATCCACCTAACAGTTGCCTTGTCCATTCCATACTTAGTGATTTTTTCAATAAGGATTGTATGAGATACTTTGTCAAATGCTTTGCTGAAGTCAAGATATACTATATCTACAGCATTTCCTTGATCCACCCAATCAGTGATTCCGTCATAGAAGGAAATTAAGTTAGTCTGACATGACTTATTAGTTACAAACCCATGCTGACTCTGTTTAATCACTTCATTCTTATCCAGGTACTGACATACATGTTGTTTAATAATTTGTTCAAAGATCTTTCCTGGTATAGAAGTCAGACTCACCGGCCTGGGTCCACCTTCTTCCCCTTTTTGAAGATAGGAACAACATTTGCTCTTCTCCAGTCTTCTGGGACTTCTCCTGTTCTCCAAGAATTTTCAAAGATTATGGAGAGGGGTTCAAAAATTTCTTCTGCTATCTCCTTCAGTACTCTGGGGTGTAGTTCATCTGGACCTGGAGACTTGAATTCATTTAGGTTAGCTAAGTGTTTCCTCACTATCTTTCTGTTTATAGATATCCTGGATTCTTCTATTCCCTTAATAGGACAGTGAAGAACAGTTGGTGTTACATTTCCTTTCTGAGAGAAAACATGCAAAATAGGAATTTAAAAGTTCAGCCTTCTTAACATCCTGTCTTACCATTTCATCATTTTCATCCTGTAAAAATCCTATAGCATCTTTGACTTTTCTTTTACTTTTGACATATCCCCAAAATCCTTTATTATTGCTTTTGACATCTCTTGCAAGCCTCAATTCATTGTCAGCTTTAGCTAATCTGTTTTGGTCCCTGCAGGTTCTGCAGACAGCATTATATTCTTCTTTAGATATGCCTCCCTCTTTCCATTTTATAAACATTTTTTCCTTCCTTTTTAGCATGTGCTTAAGTTCTGTGTTCATCCATCCTGGCTTCCTTAAATGCTTCCTATTCTTCCCTCTTTTTGGAATTGTTAACAATTGTGCTTTGAGAATTTCATTTTTCAAGATTTCCCATCCTTCCTGGACATTTTTGTCATTAAGGATATCCAGCCATTGGATCCCTCCAATTCTCTTTCTGAATCCCTTAAAATCTGCCTTTCTGAAATCTAACCTTGACGTCTGAGTCTTCACAGGTCTTCCGCCTCTAGTTATCCAAAATTCTAAAATAGCATGGTCGCTACCTCCTAGGGTCCCAGCCACTTTTACCTCCTCAACCATTTCCTCCCTGTTTATAAGGATTAGATCCAAGGTAGCAGTTCCCCTTGTTTTCTCCCCTACCTTTTGGAAGATAAAGTTGTCAGCAAGAGAGAATAAGAATTTCCTTGACCTGTTAGTTTTGCCTGAGAGAGATTCCCAGCAAATGTCTGGATAGTTGAAATCTCCCATGACAACTATGTCATATTTTTTGGAGAACTTGGCCATTTGATGCATAAAGAGTTCATCCATATCTTCAGCTTGCACAGGCGGCCTGTAGTAAATGCCTACAATGGTGTCCTTTCCATTGTTCAGTCCTTGTATTCTTACCCAAACAGTTTCCACAGAACTCCCAGTCTCTGAAGCTTCAATCTCTGTGCAGATATACGCGTTTCTAACATACAATGCGACACCCCCTCCTCGTTTATCAAGTCTGTTTCTTGCAAATAAGTTGTATCCTTCTAGTCTTGTATTCCAATCATGTGTATCGTCCCACCAAGTTTCAGTGATTCCAATGACATCATATTTCTTTTCCTGTGTTAGTAGTTCCAATTCTCCTTGTTTGTTGCCCATGCTTTGTGCATTAGTATAGAAACATTTTAGTTTGTGATTGGTTTCTCTTTCTCCAATATTTTTATTAATTAGATTCTTTTGTCTTTGTTCTTCCTTTCCACTTCTAATAGCAGAGTTCTCAATAGCATTTGTCAGGTGTATGGCTTTTTCTGGTCTTTTGCTTCCCTTCCCATGTTGTTCTAGTTTAAAGCTCTCCTTACAAGTGTAGCAAGGCGATTTCCAAATACATGTTTTCCAGTCTTCGTAAGGTGCACCCCATCTCTAGCAAGTAGTCCATCGTAAAGGTAATTCACTCCGTGATCCTGAAATCCAAATCGTTGCTGACGGCACCATCGACGTAGTCAGTTGTTCACCTGCAGAATCTTATTCCACCTCCTTGTTCCATGGCCATCCACTGGGAGGATGGAAGAGAAGACCACCTGCGCTCCCAGTTCTTTCACTTTCTTGCCTAAGTCTTCAAAGTCTCTGCAGATGATTTCCAGGTCGTTTCTTGCGGTGTCATTTGTCCCCACATGTAGTAGCAGGAATGGGTAGTCATCTGTAGGTCTGAAGAGTCCTGATATCCTGTCAGACACATCTTTAATTTTTGCACCTGGAAGACAGCACATTTCTCTTGAAGTTATATCTGGTCTGCAGATAGCGGCTTCTGTTCCTCTCAACAGGGAATCCCCCATGACCACCACTCTCCGTTTCTTCCTCACAACATTTTTCTTTCTCCATCCAGGAGGACTCTGAGGGCGTACAAGGTTGCTGTTTGTGGGCAAAGTCTTATCCTGATGTATTTCTTCATCGTTTTCCTGCGTGAGAGCCTGGTACTGGTTCCTGAGAAGTAAGGGTGCTGACTGCCACCCGATCCTCCTGCTTCTCTGGGTCACATGTCTCCATTCCTCTGTTTCTTCAGGTGCAATTCGAATTTCTTCTCTTTCTGCAACATGAAGAGATAATTCTGCTCTGTCTAAGAACTCTTCACCTTCCTTAATGATCTTCAACGTAGCTAACCTCTCTTCGAGACTTTGCAACTTTTCCTCCAACATGGACACAAGCTTGCATTTGTGGCATGTGAAGTTTGGCTTTTCCACTGGTAAGTCTGTGAACATGTAGCAAGAAATGTAGCTCACCAAATGGCTCCTGGCCGCTTCCATATTGAGATTTCTTAAAAACGATGAAAGATGAGCCAAAAAACCCAGTGATCGTTGAGCTCGCGGAGACTCTTCACTTATCCCAGAAGGCACTGGGAATATGCAAATGATCTCCTCAAGACTCTTCCCCTGGTTTTCCGATTTCCTCTTTTCAGCTGCAACGGCCAAAACCCAGTGATCGTTGAGCTCGCGGAGACTCTTCACTTATCCCAGAAGGCACTGGGAATATGCAAATGATCTCCTCAAGACTCTTCCTCCATAACGTATTGTTTCTCGGACTCCTTCCAACTTCTAGTGATTTTATCCTCTGGAGTTCTGACATAACCTGATTGGCTGCAGCGGTGTGATCGAACTGCTCATTGTGCAGTGACACCCGGGTTTCCATGTGTGATAATATTTGATGACACTGATTATAATGTACATCGTCTCTCTGTCGATGTTGCTAACAGTGGAGGGGACACCATAGATTATGTCGGGGTACTTTAGGGTCCGCAGTCTGGGGATTTTTAAATTAGCTGACACTTCCTCCCAGATCTTCCTCCCTACCCAGCAATCACATATAAAGTGCTCCATAGTCTCCTCCTGCTGACAACCAAGGGGACAATTCCGATCAGAAACAAACAGATGTTTCAGGTTCCCCCTGACAGTGAGCCGACTATGCAGTGAAAGCCAAGTGATATCGAACAGTTTAGGAGGAAGTCATTTCCCGTTTAGGAACATAAGGCTTTCCTGCAGGGTGGTGGTGACACAATCTCTCAGGGTCAGTGGAGAGTAGAAGAAAGTCCTACATACACGAGCATACAGGTCTCTTCTCGTACTGCTCTCAATGTAAGACCTCTCCAGTCCCCACCTCCTAACACATTTCAGACCATAGTCCAGATACTGGGGGAGGTGGTCACCTGTCCATCTCCTCCTCTTGAGACTGCCGCCTCGCACCCAAGATTCTGCAAAAGGCAATACCTGATACTATTTACCCACAGAGAGCTACTGTTTGAGTCCATGTTCCCAAAATTCACCTTTAGAAACAAGAAGTCAAAGAAAACCCTTGGATTCAACATATCCAGCCCACCCTCTCTCCGCCGTAGGTACGTTATTCCCCTCTTTATTAGGTTCAACCTATTCCCCCACAAGAGCTGGAAGAACTGGACGAAGAGCCTCGGTGAGAAAGATTCTGGCAAAGGGAAAACGACAGAGACATACAAGAAAACAGAGACCTGGTAAGTCTTCAACATTGTTACCCTTTCTCTGTAGGTCAGCCTCCAGTTCTTCCATTGCTGAACCTTTGCATTTCCGGTTTCCAATTTCTCCTCCCAATTTAGCGTGGCATTATCATCCCTCCCAAATTTAACCCCTAGGATCTTAATATGGGTGGAGGCTTTGGCAAACTTCTGCAGATCAAAGCTGGGCTCAGTATCTAATGTCCACAAAGCTTGACTCTTTTCAATGTTGACCAGAGACCCGGAGGCCCCTGAATAGCTTCTGATGGATGCAGATAACATCTGCACCTCCCGAGGGTTGGAGATCACCAACGTCACATCATCCGCATAGGCAACAACATTCAGAGGCAGGCAGTGGGGGACCGGCACCCCCTGAAAATCGCACTCCTGCAGTGACCTCAGAAACAGGTCTAGGGCAAAAACATACAGGAGCGGACTCAGTGGGCAGCCCTGCCTCACCCCCGCCCCAACTCCAAAAGTGTCACCCTGCCAACCATTAGTCAGAGGAAAGCTCACCGCCTCTCTGTACAACGTCTTCAGCCAATCCACAAATTGTCCTGGAATACCGTACTTTGACAAAGTGGCCCACAGATAGTCATGATCAACCCTGTCAAAGGCTTTAGCCTGGTCCAGACTAACAACATATCTCCCACACCGCAGAGTCGAGATGACTGCTCCAGAGGTGTTCCGCCCTTTTACTGTGCCAAACTGAGAACCTGCCATCAGTGCCGGGGACAAACAGACTAATCTAGAAAATAGGATCTTTGCTAGAATCTTCCTGTCCACATTCAACAGGGCAATCGGCCTCCAGTTCTTGATGTCGCTCAGCTCTTTACCTTTAGACAGCAGAATTAACAGGGACACTCTCATGGATGGAGGGGAGGCATCAGGTGATTTTCTAGACAATTTCTATACACCTCCACGAGGATTGGAGCCAAGAGGTCTCTGAATTTCTTATAAAATTCTGCCGTTATACCATCTGGACCTGGTGCCTTCTTCAGGGATAATTTATCAATAGCATCCTTAACTTCCTCCACCGTTAATTCTGCTGTCAAAGGAGAAAAGTCCAGATCATTAGTATCAGGCACTGGAGTTGCCTCCAAGAATTGAGCCATCTTATCTTTATCCAAAACTTTCCTCTGAAACAAGTCAGTATAGTAAGAGCTCACCACCTCCAGGATACCCTCCCGTGAATCCTGCAATACACCCTGGGAGTCGATGAGACCCGTAGCCATTTTTTTGGCCGCCCTCTCCCTGCAATTCTCAAAGGGATCAGGGGCCCCTAAGGACCCATAATCCCGTTCAAGAACCAGGGAGGTACACCTGCTATACTGATACTGCCTTATATCAGATTTCAGCCGGTCAATCTTCACTTTGTCATCCCCGCCCGCCGAATACAGTGTCTCCAATTCTTTGCGCAGCTTTAGGTACTGGCTGTATTTATTCCTCCCTTTATTAACTGACAGACTCTTTAAGAGGGATCTGATATCCTCCTTGACGTCCTCCCACCAGTCGGTCATGTTGTCATAGAAGTCAACCCTGTCTAGATGAAGCTGGATAAGGGAGTGAACACGGCTCTGAACATAGGCATCATCCAGGACACTGGAATTGAGTTTCCACAACCCTTTACCAATGTCAGGACAGTTAGCGGTCCCCAGATAGAAGCACAAGGCGAGGTGATCAGAGTAAGAGACGACCTTCTCACTCATGGCGCAGACAGCCTTAGTAGGACTGACAAAAGCAAAATCTATTCTACTACTCCTGTTGGAACATGAATACGTGAATTTTGGCTGTCGACCACCCTGTGTGAAAACGTCAGTCAGTCCGCCTGCATTATGACGTTATGTAGGACCTTACCGTCCCTGGTCACTGTCCTGCCTGAGGAGCTGTCACGACCATCACTCCTGCTGAATTCTGAATCTTCTTACTAGCACTCTGACCAGTGTCATATTCTGCCTTAGGTTTATGGGAGGATGTGTTCTTTTTCTTCCTTTTATTGTGATTAATGCTCCAGTCATCCGATACAGACAGTGATGCTGAAGGGGGGGCTATCTGAGGCTGCTGGACCTGAGGGATGACCTCCATGTTCCCCTCTGCACCCTGCTTCTCTGGTGCTACCTGAGTGGACTCCTGGTGGGCAAGTGAGCTGGTCAGCACCTCTCCTGACATTAAATCCTCCTCCCCATGTGCCCCTACCACCACATCCTCATCCTCCTGAGCCTCTGCCCCTGCCATCACAAATTCATCAGGGAAGACTCTGCAGAAATTGTGCCAGGCATCTGGACAGTCCCTGTGAGGGTGGCCCATCTTACCACAGAGGTTGCACCTGACGTCCCGGCAGTCTGCAGCGACATGGCCGATTGCCCCACACAGACAGCACTTCACCACAGCACAGGCGTTAGCCAGATGACCTTTCCCACCACATTTGAAGCACTTTCTGGGTTGCCCGGGATAATAACATCTTCCCTTCTCCCTCCCAATGAAGAAGGAGTTGGGTAAGTGGCAGTGATATTATCATATTGTTGCAGTTTCACCAAGACCCTCGAACCAATTGTCCAGATACTATCCTTGTCTCTGACCTTGGTGAGTCCAGAGACGAGGTCAAAGTGTCTCCGGAGCCACACCTCGATGTCCTGTGGAGGAACGGCCTCATTCCAGAAGGTGATATTCACTGTGACTGTGTCTGGCCTGGAGATAGGAACTAACACAAAATTATTCCAGCGCTCAGCATCTCTGAACTTGGGGTAATTAGCCCAGAATCTATCCAGTTCAAACATGAGCTTGAAGCTGACCTCGTAGCCCTGCCTCTCATGAAGATTAGACACTGTCAATGTGGCGCCCCCAGGAGTATGGCTTCCACAATGGCATTGCCTTCCTCCAGGGAGGGTCATGTCATGCTTGGAAGCAAGAAAGGATCTCTCTAGCAGTTAACCATGTCATGCAACACGTTCCCACTCCAGGCCAGCAGAGGGAGCTCTGAACCAGGATTGGGGGAGGAGCGTGCTCTGAGGGCCAGAAGGGGAAATAGGCAGTGAGTAGGAGGAGGGCAACGTATGTAGACATGTGGAGAGAAGCTGGAGGTTGAGCTGAGGACAGAGAGCTCCCTCCTTGTGAAAGCGCATGATCTGGAGCCTGGTCTCCACGGTTGTATGGATACTGAAGGTCCTGCAACCGAAACCAGAGGAATAGGAAGCTGTAAATGCTCTATTCCCACCCAAGACTCAGAGGCACAACAGCGACTGGTGAGCCAAGAGAGATAGAGGGCTACAGCTGTCTGCCATATGAGGTAGTTCTAAGAGAAGATAAGAAGGAGGAACTTCAGTGTAACACTGTACTGTATGTACCTCAAGCCAGCGCTAGGAAGGAGACTACACAACCCATCTGATAGAGAGATACCTGAGTTGCTTCCAGGCTAGCCTGCTCCTGTGCCATCTGTAATCAGGACCCTGGACTGCGTTTGCCAAGTAAAGGTAAAGAAACTGCACCCTGTTGTGTCCTTGCCTCCTTCCTGCAACATCCTCCGCACTGCTACATCTCTGTGCCAAACACTGCACCTTCTTCCTAACCCTTTATCTACACTGCCCTGGGACTAAAGCCCTGCCTGTGGAGGGCTACAACATCATAGCTGCACTACATCATCAGTCCCAGAGGATCTGCATGCAGCGTCGGCTTAACATCTCCCTTGCCGAACACCACAGGTGGCGTCACGAAACACTTATAAACTTTATTCCCAACTCAAACCCTTTTACATGGGCGCCCAGGGCCACAGACCGGGTCACTGCTGCTGTGACATTCCCCTCTGAAGGACCGGCCCGGTACGAGTACCCCACAGCCCTGGGAGGGCGACCCATTTTGGCGTCACAAACAGGATTATGGAGCCCGGTATCCCCGGGTCCTGTGTGCCAGAGACTGTTGTGTGCATTAGACTGTTGGCGCCATTGCCACCGTTATTCTGCTGCTTGGCGCACGCGGGAACCCAAAGAGGTGGGCCGTCGTGGGCGGAGCCTGCCGCAGAGCGCGAAGAAGTGAAGTACCGCACGGGAAGAGGACAGCGCGAGAAGTGAGAAGCTGAGGCCTGCAGCTCTGGAGTCCCCTGATCGAGCCGAGGAGCGGCATCCGGTAAGCCAGCGCAACCCTGCGGCCTGGCTCACGTTAACTAGGGGGGAGAGAAAATGTCTGAGGACAACGCCAATGCAGCAGCGGACGCTTCCGCAAACCCCTCAATGCCCACCGCAGCGGTCCCCATAATGCCGCTCTCCATGCCCTACATACCGGGAGCGGCCTGGCTACCGCAGTACTCGGGTGAGTCACATACCCTGAGTGAATTTAAAGAGAGACTGTGCAGTTTGTTTGAGGTGTATCCTCTCTCTGAAAGCCAGAAGGTGAATATCTTAATTGGGCTGCCAACAGGTGCAGCACAGAGAGAAGTAAAAGCCAGGCAGGACACTGATAAAGAGACTGTTAAAAAGATCCTGGCTAAGCTAAGAAGCACCTTTGACACCTGCACTGCAGCTGAAATCAAGATGAGGTTCTTTGGATGTAAACAGAAAGTGCAGGACAGTATAAGGGACTATGCTCTTAACCTCTAGGAGGCGCTGCGAGCCGTCAAGCAGATTGACCTAGACAGTGTGAAAGAAGAAGACCCTGAGACTCTTGAAGAAATAGAATTACCTCCCTTCCACCGGCCAATTGCGGCCCAACGTGCTCAAGGAGTGAGAAACAGATGGTCTGGCTTGAAAGAGGTCACCCTAAATCCATTGCCCCATCATGACTGGGCAGAAACGCAGGAAAGTGACCCCGCAGTCCGCATGATGAAGGAGCTACTGTCACAAGCTGACTCACGCCCAGAGTCGGATGCTCCTGAAGAAACCCAGCAGTTGTGGAAGGAAAGAGGCCGGCTGTTCATCTATGAAGGAAAGCTGTGTCGGTGGAGTATCAATGCCCGCACTCATGAGCTGGTCTGGCAGGTGGTAGTCCCAAAGAGAGAGGCATCAATGGTCTTGGAAGCGTACCACAATGGAGCTGGCCACTTCGGATGGAAGAAGTTGGAAGCATTGCTCCGGGAGAGATTCTACTGGGCTGGTATGAGGAAAGCCATTGAAAAGTGGTGCCGGGAGTGTGGACAATGTAACCTGCGCAGAAAGGATCGAAACAGCCAGATAGCTCCTCTGCAGCCAATAGTAACCAAACAGCCACTTGAGTTGGCCGCCCTGGACCATGTGAAGCTGGTCCCAAGCCGGTCAGGCTACATCTATGCTCTTACCATCGTGGACCACTACTCAAGATTCCTGGTAGTTGTGCCTGTCAAAGAGCAAACAGCCAGGACAGCAGCCAGAGCATTCCAACAGCACTTCTGTAGACCACATGGATATCCTGAGCGAGTGCTTACAGATCAAGGTCCAGCCTTTGAGGCAGAAGTGTTCCAGGAGTTCTGTAACTTGTATAGTTGCAAGAAGATCCGGACAACACCATACCATCCATAGACCAATGGCATGTGTGAAAAGATGATCCAGGTAGTGATTGACCTATTGAAGACCTTGCCTTTGGAAGAGAGGAATCTGTGACCAGAAAAGTTGCCAGATCTGGTAGACCTTTACAAACTCTATTCTTAACTCTACCCCTTTTACATGGGCGCCCAGGGCCACGGACCGGGTCACCGCTGCTGTGACATTCCCATCTGAGAGACCGGTCCGGTACCGAGTACCCCACAGCCCTGGGAGGGCGACCTACCAATATCTCATTTACCACAAACCCCATCTGGCCGCATAGCAGCTCTCTCACCACATACCTTCGTTGTGGCAGATCCTCCTTGGCACCTATGTATTTAAACCACACCACATTAATATGTTTGAATGTCTGGCCGGTATACCTGGCGCTGGAAGTGAAGGATGGGGCGCCGCGGCTCCAGGCATTCCTGGTGGGCACCTGCCAGGTCACACTGGGCTGACTGACAGGGGGAGGGCCTGCAGCAGGGGGGTCTGTCAAACCTTGTGAACTAGATGGCAAAGGGGATAGTCACACATATCATTCACATTATCATGAGCATCATTATCAGACAGTGCGACGTCCATTACACAATGAGAAACCCCTCCAGCCCTCGACCCCATGGGCAGAGCATCCCCAGCCACAGTCTGTGCCTCAGCCTCATCAGCACAAACAGTCTCACATATAAGCTGGAGTCACACACAAGGTAGAAAAATACGGACCGTATTTTACGTCCGTAATATGCATAAATGGTCCCTAAAAAAGTGCTCCATATGTCATCCATTGTCAGGGTGTGGCCGCGTATTTTTCTCATGTAAGCATCCGTATATAATCCGTATGTGATCCGTATACCGTTTTTTTCTCGCAACCATGCAAAATGGACATCAAACGGTTTTGAGGCCTGCACATAATTTAAATCATCAGCACCAACCCTATTTATTGCCTCAACATCAGGTGGCAGCCTCCAATCTGCCCATTTTGGTGCTGTGCTTGTGTTGGTGTCCTGCTGGTTGTTAGCAAACATGTCTGACTCTCTTCAGTTCACCCCAACTGACCGTGTTCTCTTCAACTGGGTTTTGTCCAGGCGCTTTGGCCAGCCATACCCAGTGATTGTGGATCTGAGGAGGAGGAGACGCATGTGGGTCCATCCACTTTTGAGGCAACGACTCACAAGAGGTCATTTTCACCGCCTCTATTCTTCTCTGCAGGATCATCTGGAAAAATTTTACAAATACTGTCACATGAGCATTGCAACATTTGATCTACTCTTGGAGACAGTGCACCCTGGGATCCTGGGATAACTTTTCTGGACACAAGAATGCGCCAAGCTAGATCTGCAGAGGAGCGACTTCTACTCACATTACGGTATGTACTACACAACCACATTCTCTATGTTCATGATGTGTTGCCCAAAGTATGTTTTTTATTTTGTCCTAAGTTTAATGCCCTTATCTTATTCCAGATATATACAAACTTACAGACCAGAATGTTGTGTGTAATATGTACTTAATATCATGTAGTGATTGTGTGACCAAATATATGTGTGTTAGTAGATATGACTCACTAAGGCCGGTTTCACATTAGCGCATTTTCAGCGCGCGCACGGCCGGGGGTAGCTCCGCCCCCGATCCGGCTCTCTGCCCGGCGTGCCCGCCCCTTCCTTGTAGCGCCGCCTCCTAGCGGACAGCGGCGCCTGCGATCGGCGCACCCTATCTTTAGCATAGGGTGCGCCGATCGTGCGCAGGCCGTGCGCTAGTTGCGCTTTGACCTGCGCTGCGCACTTTTGACGGTGCGCCGTGCGCGCCAAAATCAAACCGGCCTAACAAGTTTTGTATGTATGTACCTGTTTTTTGGGTAATTTGTGCATTCTAAAATGTTCCATTTCTGTTGTTTTTCAGCTTCCTGTCCACTGGCCTGTCTTATGCCGCCCTCCACCATGAGTTTCTCATTGGAAGATCTACCATTTCTGGCATAGTCAGGTCGACATGTAGTCAAATATGGTCAAGACTACATCAACTCGTCATACCCGAGCCCAGGATGAAAGACTGGTTGAGGATACCAAGGGACTTTGAGGAGGAATGCCAGTTTCCTAATTGTATTGGGGCCCTTGATGGCAAACATATCAGGGTGCGTAAGCCACCGAACTCTGGCTCCCAATTCTTCAATTATAAACAATACTTTTCTGTTGTATTGTTGGCTCTGGCCGACCCATCAATACAAGTTTATAATTGTTGACATTGGGGCCTATGGAAGGACGGGAGACTCTAGAGTCTTCAATACTTCCATTATGGGTCGGCGGCTACGCACCAACCAGTTGGATCTACCACCACCACGCCAGCTACCAGGATCTACTCAAGAATCAGTCCCTTATGTCCTTGTGGCAGATGAGGCATTTCAGTTAATGCGCAATGTCATGAGGCCATGTCCCCAGCGCAACCTGGACAATCGGCGCTAAATTTTTAACTTGCGCCTATCACGTGCTCGGCGACTGGTGGAGTGTTTCTTTGGCATTCATTGGGCCAAATGGCGGGTCCTACAGTCTGCCATTCAGCTGAGTGAACAAAATGTAAATGAAGTAATTAAAGCATGTGACGTTCGCCATAACTTAACCAGGATATATGATTGTTCCTCCTATGCTGGTATTGTGCGTGGATCAGACAATGTACGTAGGGCGAGATCACCTATCCACCCTCAACGTAGACCGCTCTCTGGGCTCAAAGTGCGTGATATTTTCACAAATTACTTTATGTCACCTGAGGGGGAAACTTCTTGGCAAGAGCATGCTGTGTCTATGTTGTAAATTTTTCTTTTTGGCCTTTGGGAAACTATATATATTACAACCCCTTATGTCTTTTCTCTGTTTCTAAATCAATGTGTAAGCATATGGCAGCATGTTGTGATGTAAGTGCATCATTGATAAAGACAACAAAAATTGAAAGTTAAAACTTTTTATGTATCCTTTTTTTAAAGGCCTCGTGAAGCCATATGTTATTTAGCAAAATGGCCATAATTGGCCTTAGAACCAAAAAAAATTGTTAAAATGTTACAATACAGCATTAACCACAAAAAAACACACAAACTTATAAATTGTATTATGTAGGGGGGGAGAAGGCGGCAGCCCAGTCTGTGTTGACTGATGGCTAGTTTAGCCAACTTTGCCTTCGGCCTGTGTGGGGGCATACTCTTGCCCATGATGGAGGTAGTGGGCCTGCTCATGGGCTTGAGGTGGATACTGGGCACTATGATGTTGGAGACGACTCTCCTGTTGGGGCTGGTAGGGCCGTGAGTCTAAACTACCAAAATGGCCATGTCATCCCCAACCAGATTGGGACCAGCCTCCAACATTGGCTGGGAACAAGTGGCCATATTGGTGTGCTGGGTTATACCCTGACATTTGGGAATGATGTTGTCAATGTTGGGTAGGGGGGGAAGGGTGTGAGGTGTAGGCCCACGTGTAGGAGGATCCTCAGACCCTGATTGAGCAAGCACTTGGGGGTGTGGGTTAAGACGCATGAGATTCCTGGGTGACAGCTGCCACCTCTCCAGAAACTCAAACACCTCATAAGTGGTATTGGGGGGTGTGCTTGCGTCAATTAGGATCTAAATGGATCCTCGCACATGTAGCCGCACCTCACAGGGAAGGGGCTGAAGATAATGGGCAAGGCTGCGTGAGTATTCCTCCTCCCCATCATCAGTGGCAACTCTGGTAAGAGAATTTTGGTCCCCTGTATCCACATTGGTCCTGGTATCAGTGGCAGGGATATGGCGCCTTCGTCTACGTCGCCTGGATGGCACAGCAGGCTGGGGGGAGCCCTCTAGCCGAACAGTTGGGCTGCTGCTGTTGCCCTGTTCATCCTGGATGTCGGGTGGTGATGCAGCTGACGGTCCTTGTAGTGGCTCTGTCCCTGGTGGTGGTGTTTCAGGTGGCGGGCCAGGTTCTAGGGCAGGATCAGGTCGAGCAGGAGAAGTCACTTGGGCCTGGCTCCTTGGAAGGTCACAAGATGTGCCAGACACCTCAACCCCTCCACCTACAGGATCGATGATGGCCTCTGAATCAGACCCTGTCTCCCTTTCAGTGATGTTAGACTGAGTTCTGTGATTAAATATAAAATGTAGAAAAAGGAAATTTTTGATTGGGCCCTATAAAGCATTTGTGTCATGTGGTGTTTTTGGTATACTTACGGTCTGAGATCCATAATTGGAGCGAGGAACGAGAGGCGGTCGAAATAAACATATTTCCGCTTTATGGGGGGCGCAGAACCACTTCTTGCCCGCTGCGGCGTTCACGGCGATACTGGTCACGGATGCTGCGCCAGCGTCTCATCACATCTTCGACTGTAATGTGACATAAAAGAATGAAAAATTACAATTTACCTAAAACAAGTTTTTGAACTAGTATCAAAGTCATGTGGCCTACTAGGGTGTGAGTTCTACCCAGGGTGGCATATAGCATTGGTGCAACCAGGCCAGATGCACAGGGTCACAGTAGCTCATGTGGCAATTAGCAACTCTTTAAACTGTTTTTGCAAGGCATTATGATGAGCTTCGGACAGGGTAATATTCTCTCAGGGTCAAACAGTGGGTCCAAAAATAATTTACAAGCCACAAGAGCCCAATATCAGAAGCACAGGATGTGGGAGGCCTACTTGTAAAATAATTTTTTTGGGATGGCAGGTAATTTGACGTACATAATTTATGTGCACGTACTTATGTGCTGCTGCTCCTCACGTGGCCGATCACCAAAATCAGGGAACATTTTATGACATATGCGCCTCCATGCAGCCTCCTTTCTTGCCCGGTCGGCATAATGTGCAAGAACAAGAACAAGAACAATTAGCAGCTCCACATTCAGATTCTGGTAGGGTGCCATGATGCTGTACTCAGTGGAGGTGTACTTCCTGGATGTCTGGAGCGCTTTTTGAGCTAATTTGCATGTCTAAGCTTCCTGATGATGGATTGGCCCATTTCCTGTCACTAGGAGAAGCCTTGCGTATTGCTCGCAAGTCACACGGGTGGTCCGTGTGTAATGCGTTTTTTTGCGCACCCATAGACTTTCATTGGCGCACTACGGTCGTAATACGCTGACAATCACAGCATGCTGCGATTGGCATGGACCGTAGAAAATCCGCGAAAAAAATACGGCTGATGGGAGCTACCCCATAGAGAATCATTGGTCCGTGTGCAATGCGTTTTTTAACACCTCTCACTCGTCCATATTCCTCTCTAGTGTGACGCCGGCCATACTGTCCTGCTCCTGTGTGGGGCACTCTGGTACCTGTGGTGCCTCTGCTGGAGTCTGAAGTGTGTGCTCTTGTTCACACTCAGCTGCCTGCTGCAGTTGTTTTCCCTCCTGGAAGCAGAAGCGCCAATCCTAGGCCATTTCCCCTCCACAGAGATATAGACTTCAGTCCTAACAGAGGATTTTTCATAGGTTCCCATTCAGATGGAGACTACAGTCTTAGTGAGGATTGGCATAGAATAGGGACCTGGAAAACGAGAAATGCCTTAACGTGGCTTCCAGGTACACATAACTTGGCCATTTTATGAGCTAAACTTTCTCAATTTTTCATACTTCTAATGCAGTAATGCAATTCATTATTCATTTTTCATGTTTGCATGGTTTGGCGCTACAGTGTGCTTCCTTTTTTGCTTGAATGTATATGAGTTGGTGACTCTAGGTTAAGCACTTACTCATCTGTGCACCAGGCAGCTGCTTACCAACTGGGGAGCTACATGACTTCACATTCTGCTGTGTTCCATCACTCACTGACACTTTTCCTTCTTGCTTCTTTGCTAGGCTTGGAGAAGGTTTTCCTCCCAAAACTTTACTCACAGCTTTTTCCTCCTTCATAGAACTGCTGCAGCTTTGGCTCGCTGCATTCACAGGTCTCACAGTGGCTTTGGGATTAACATTCCCATGAGTAGAAGCCTGGGAGGCTTGTCCCAGTGTAGGCCGGGAAGTCTGGGCCTTGCCTGGGGAGCTTCCCAGCCCAGGGTGGCCCCTCCCTGGGCTTGCTCCAGACATGAGGAGATCCACAAAACACAACCTCACAGCTAGGGGGCAGTATTATAGTAGTTATATTCTTGTAAATAGGGGGGAGTATTATAGTAGTTATATTCTTGTACATAGGAGCAGTATTATAGTAGTTATATTCTTGTACATAGGGGCAGTATTATAGTAGTTATATTCTTGTACATAGGGACAGTATTATAGTAGTTATATTCTTATACATAGGGGCAGTATTATAGTAGTTATATTCTAGTATATAGGAGCTGTATTATAGTAGTTATATTATTGCACATAGGAGCAGTATTATAGTAGTTATATTCTTGTACATATGAACAGTATTATAGTAGTTATATTCTTGTACATAGGGAGCAGTATTATAGTAGATATATTCTTGTACATAGGGGCAGTATTATAGTAGTTATATTCTTGTACATAGGGGCAATATTATAGCAGTTATATTCTTGTACATAGGAGCAGTATTATAGTAGTTATGTTCTTGTATATAGGAGCAGTATTATAGTAGTTATATTCTTGTATATAGGAGCAGTATTATAGTAGTTATATTCTTGTACATAGGAGCAGTTTTATAGTAGTTATATTCTTGTACATAGGAGCAGCATTATAGTAGTTATATTCTTGTAAATAGGGGGCAGTATTTTTCTAGTAGTTATATTTTCGTACGTAGGAGCAGTATTATAGTAGTTATATTCTTGTACATAGAAGCAGTATTATAGTAGATATATTCTTGTACATAGGGGCAGTATTATAGTAGTTATATTCTTGTATATAGGAGCTGTATTATAGTACTTATATTCTTGTACATAGGGGCAGTATTATAGGAGTTATATTCTTGTACATAGAAGCAGTATTATAGTAGTTATATTCTTGTACGTATGAACAGTATTATAGTAGTTATATTCTTGTACACAGGGGCAGTATTATAGTAGTTATATTCTTGTATATAGGAGCAGTATTATAGTAGTTATATTCTTGTACATAGGAGCAGTTTTACAATGGTTATATTCTTGTAAATAGGGGGCAGTATTATAGTAGTTATATTCTTTACATAGGGAGCAGTATTATAGTAGATATATTCTTGTACATAGGGGTAGTATTATAGTAGTTATATTCCTGTACATAGGGGCAGTATTACAGTAGTTATATTCTTGTACATAGGAGCAGTATTACAGTAGTTATATTCTTGTATGTATGAACAGTATTATAGTAGTTATATTCTTGTACATAGGGAGCAGTATTATAGTAGATATATTCTTGTACATGGGGCAGTATTATAGTAGTTATATTCTTGTATATAGGAGCTGTATTATAGTAGTTATATTCTTGTACATAGGGACAGTATTATAGTAGTTATATTCTTGTACATAGGAGCAGTATTATAGTAGTTATATTCTTGTACGTATGAACAGTATTATAGTAGTTATATTCTTATACATAGGGAGCAGTATTATAGTAGATATATTCTTGTACATAGGGGCAATATTATAGTAGTTATATTCTTGTATATAGGAGCAGTATTATAGTAGTTATATTCTTGTAAATGGGAGCAGTTTTATAGTAGTTATATTCTTGTACATAGGAGCAGCATTATAGTAGTTATATTCTTGTAAATAGGGGGCAGTATTTTTCTAGTAGTTATATTCTTGTACAAAGGAGCAGTATTATAGTAGTTATATTATTGTACATAGGGGCAGTATTATAGTAGTTGTATTCTTGTAAATAGGGGGCAGTATTATAGTAGTTAAATTCTTGTACATAGGGGCAGTATTATAGTGGTTGTATTCTTGTAAATAGGGGGCAGTATTATAGTAGTTATATTCTTGTACATAGGAGCAGTATTATAGTAGTTATATTCTTCTACATAGGGGCAGTGTTATAGTAGTTATATTCTTGTATATGGGAGCTGTATTATAGTAGTTATATTCTTGTACATAGGGGCAGTATTATAGTAGTTATATTCTTGTACATAGGAGCAGTATTATAGTAGTTATATTCTTGTACGTATGAACAGTATTATAGTAGTTATATTCTTGTACATAGGGAGCAGTATTATAGTAGATATATTCTTGTACATAGGGGCAGTATTATAGTAGTTATATTCTTGTACATAGGGGCAGTATTATAGTAGTTATATTCTTGTACATAGGGGCAGTATTATAGTAGTTATATTCTTGTACATAGGGGCAGTTTTATAGTAGTTATATTCTTGTACATAGGAGCAGCATTATAGTAGTTATATTCTTGTACATAGGGGCAGTATTATAGTAGTTATATTCTTGTACGTATGAACAGTATTATAGTAGTTATATTCTTGTACATAGGGAGCAGTATTATAGTAGATATATTCTTGTGCATAGGGGCAGTATTATAGTACTTATATTCTTGCATATAGGAGCAGTATTATAGTAGTTATATTCTTGTACATAGGGGCAGTATTATAGTAGTTATATTCTTGTATATAGGAGCAGTATTATAGTAGTTATATTCTTGTAAATGGGAGCAGTTTTATAGTAGTTATATTCTTGTACATAGGAGCAGCATTATAGTAGTTATATTCTTGTAAATAGGGGGCAGTATTTTTCTAGTAGTTATATTCTTGTACATAGGAGCAGTATTATAGTAGTTATATTATTGTACATAGGGGCAGCATTATAGTGGTTATATTCTTGTACATAGGGGCAGTATTATAGTAGTTGTATTCTTGTAAATAGGGGGCAGTATTATAGTAGTTAAATTCTTGTACATAGGGGCAGTATTATAGTAGTTGTATTCTTGTAAATAGGGGGCAGTATTATAGTAGTTATATTCTTGTACATAGGAGCAGTATTATAGTAGTTATATTCTTGTACATAGGGGCAGTATTATAGTAGTTATATTCTTGTACATAGGAACAGTATTATAGTAGTTATATTCTTGTACATAGGGGCAGTATTATAGTAGTTGTAGTAGTTGTATATAGTAGTAGGTTTCTTTTTTAATAAATTTTCAAAAATTTCTACATTTCTGTTTTTTTCAGTGAAGATGGGGTGCAGAGTGTACATTGATGAGAAAAAAAAATGAACTTTTTTGAATTTACCAAATGGCTGCAATGAAACAAAGAGTGAAAAATGTAAAGGGGTCTGAATACTTTCCGTACCCACTGTAAGTCTGGATATTGCGTCCATGGCGGATATTCCTAACATTGACCACGTACTTGTGCAAAGAAGAGAAATCTAATATTTTTCCCACCAGACTTTGACAATTAGGACAAAAAAAAGTCTGTTTTTATCTTTTTCCCACTTGACCCTTCTCATTGCCAATGGAGCCAATACATCACGCCTTTCTCACTGACACTACAGTTCTTCTTGAGACAGGATCTTCTTCAAAATTTTATTACTTGAGATTAGTGTATTTCCCTAAAATATTTTGGGTAAAGTTGTTCTAATTAGTCGGCAGATTTGATTTAGCCAGAACAAAAATTCGGTCTAAATCAAAAGTTTCCCAATTGCTTTATGCTCTGATATCACTCCAGACCCCAAAACCTGATAGACAGAAGAGAGGGATTGGGTTACAAAATAAAGAAATTATTTAATTTCCCAGTGATGTATGCATGCTTTATAAGCCTCCTTACACTGACATGTCAGGAATGTCGCTCACCACATGGAGAAACGTTACCCCTCAGAGGCTTCCCATATAACCAAATCAGAGCTCATGTTTTGCATTGATGGGGGGGGTTAACACGTCGAAACGCGTGTCTGAAAATTGGCTCATTAAAGGGTCGATATTGACTTTTAGGATTGCTACTTCCAATAGGCGGCACTAGAATCCTCTTCCTCTCTGAAGAGGCATTTTGCATATTTAATTTCCCATGACTTGCAAGACTCCTTACACTGGCATGCCAGGCTTGTCACTCACCGCAATGAGAAATGTTATCCCAAAATTTAAAAAATCACATTCTCACCTGTCCTACAGTATCTCTCACCAGACTCCGCTCTCCTGGTCTTCCTTGCTTGTTTTGGTTCTTCCGGCGCTTTGGCCCATATGGCACTTAGATGCGTACATTTGGATTTCATCAGAATCCAAAATATTCCAGAAATTTGGAATTAATTTGATTTTTGTTAATTGATTTGCACATCTCTACTCTCCACTCAAAGCAAAGTAGGTTGAAACAACCGGCTGTGGTTCTTTGGCCCCAGATACCCAATAGGTGCCACATATAATGGTAAAAAGGCCTCTACCTACGGACAATGTCCACGTTTGTTTCAAATCTTTCAATAAAAGTCAACGTACATGAGCTGAATAAATTCTGTCGTTATGAAGTCTATTCTATTCAGGTCCTAGAAGCCTAGCCGCATTGATGAATTGCTTGTATGTCGATGCTGCTGAGCGGTATTTGGCTCGGAGCGGGAATGAATTGTACCTGTTTGTTGTAGCCTGTGTTCCTTTATGTAACAGGTGCTGTAGAAACATCTATTAGGCCCCATCCATTGGTTATAAGAAGTTTGTTTATGGCGATGATGAAGAGACGAGACAGCTCACTTAAGAGACGAGGCTATTTTTTATTAAATTTCTTACCCTTCCTATTGATTTTCTGTCTGTTTTTCCAGAAACATGACTCACCATGTGAAATAGAGAGCCCTTTAGAGAAACTCGTAGCTCCGCATCCCTCATATTGACCAGTAAAACAGATTTAGCATTTTTTTCCTTTACTCTTCTCAAACTATTTATTTTTTACCAATACTTTCCTCAAAATCTATATTTTATTTTCTTATTAGACTCAATAAATCGATAAAAACATTCTCATTTCATGTCCATTGAAAAAAGAAAAAGAAAAATTCCAACTGTCTTGTTTGCAGTAGACAAAATAATTAATAAAAAAATTGCGGGGAGTTTGGTTTCCATAAACCAAGATAAAAAATGGCTTAGATATGTGTTTTTCACCCATTAAAGCCAATGTAACTTGGCTAGCAGCGGTCATAAATCATTAAATCATTAAACTGAACTCCTTGTGTTTCCCCCGTCTATGACTGCTGTCTTTAGGTTACATTTGAGCCAGATCTTCCTTCACTCCATATATCCAATTACTTGCTCGCTTCGCTCATGCCACCTGCACCTCAAAAACATCTCTAGAATTCGATATTTCCTTTCCTTTGTCTCTGTGAAAATTCTTACTTTTGCTCTGATTCATTCTCACCTGGACTTTTGCAACTGTCTACTGATCGATCTCCCTCTTACTAAACCCTCCCTTCTCTAATCCCTCCTGAATGCAGCTGTCAGAATCATATTTATGTCCAACCGCTACACGGATGCCTCCACCCTGTGCCAGTCATTGCACTGGTTACCCATCCACTACAGAATCCAATATAAAATTATATCACTCTTACACACAAAGCCCTGTACACCTCCTCCCTCCTCTCTTTCTATCACTCTACCTGTCCTCTTCGTTACGCTAACTAGCTAAGACTAACATCCTCTATAATTCGAACGTCCAAAACCTGTCTCCCAGACTTCTCTTTTGCTGCACCAGTTTTCTAGAATGCACTACCCCAGGCGCTTCAGTTAATTCCCATTATACACAGTTTCAAGTTTAACCTAAAAACACACTTTTTAGGCTAGCCTATGAGCTCACCTCACTAATCTAACTATAAATACCTAACTAACTAGAATTTTTCTTTCGGACAACTGATGTCATTAAGATACCAAGAAAAAGAACATGGACCGCACCTCCAAAAACTCATACGTAGATCTAATGCCACTAGGCAAAATATATATTCTCATCAGACTATAGGAAGCTCACTACCTCATTACAGCAAACCTCTCAGAGGGTCCCTATCACCTTTACGGAGCGGAGTCATGCTCTGACCACCACCGCAGCAACAATGCACCAGCAGTGCGGACGGCCTGGTGCCTCACAGCGCCCATGCTGCAAGACTGAGACCCCATGACTCCAGACCGCACCGCCTCACCAGCACAAAACCACAGCAACAATGGCCGACACAAAACACCAACACCAAATGAAAGAAGCATTGAAACTCACTTTCCTCAAGCTCTCAAGTGAGAGCAAAAATAGTTTGAATCCCTTTCTTCTTTTTTTTTGGTGTATAGCATGTTTTTTCCCCTTCTTTGGACCACCACTCCTCCCATTTGGCACAGGTGATTTTGAATTAGCAGGAGACTGCAAAGAAAGGGGTCTAGCCTATTTTTGCTCTCACTTGAGAGCTTGAGGAAGGTGAGTTTCATTGCTCCTTTCATTTGGTGTTGGTGCTGTGTTGTGGTCATTGTTGCTGTGGTTTTGTGCTGGTGGAGCGGTGCGATCTGGAGTCATGGGGACTCAGCCATCCGCCCTGCTGGTGCATTGTCACTGCGGTGGTGGTAAGTTACATAGTAACATAGTTTTGAAGGCTGAAGGAAGACCTTATGTCCATCTAGTTCAGCCTATTTTTAGTGCAGCTGTTCTGCATTGTTGATCCTGGGGAAGGCAAAAAACCCACAGAGTAGCAGCCAATTTTCTCCATAGGGAAAAAAGTTCCTTCCCCAAAGCTGGGTCAACCATCTACCTATAATATTATGTTATTCGTAACCTTCTATACTGTTACTCACAAGAAAAGCATCCATTCCTTTCTTAAATTCATTCAGTGAGTTGGCCATCACCACTTCCTGAGGAAGAGAATTCCAGAGCCTCACTGCTCTTACCGTGAAGAACCCTCTTCTATGCTGGTGCAGAAATTGTCTTTCCTCCAAATGAAGAGAATGCCCTCTTGTTCTTGTCACAGTCCTTGGTACAAACAGTTCATTGGAGAGATCTCTGTATTGCCCTCTGATATACAGTGGGGAAAAAAAGTATTTAGTCAGTCAGCAATAGTGCAAGTTCCACCACTTAAAAAGATGAGAGGCGTCTGTAATTTACATCATAGGTAGACCTCAACTATGGGAGACAAACTGAGAAAAAAAAATCCAGAAAATCACATTGTCTGTTTTTTTTTTCATTTTATTTGCATATTATGGTGGAAAATAAGTATTTGGTCAGAAACAAGCAATCAAGATTTCTGGCTCTCACAGACCTGTAACTTCTTCTTTAAGAGTCTCCTCTTTCCTCCACTCATTACCTGTAGTAATGGCACCTGTTTAAACTTGTTATCAGTATAAAAAGACACCTGTGCACACCCTCAAACAGTCTGACTCCAAACTCCACTATGGTGAAGACCAAAGAGCTGTCAAAGGACACCAGAAACAAAATTGTAGCCCTGCACCAGGCTGGGAAGACTGAATCTGCAATAGCCAACCAGCTTGGAGTGAAGAAATCAACTGTGGGAGCAATAATTAGAAAATGGAAGACATACAAGACCACTGATAATCTCCCTCGATCTGGTGCTCCACGCAAAATCCCACCCCGTGGGGTCAGAATGATCACAAGAACGGTGAGCAAAAATCCCAGAACCACGCGGGGGGACCTAGTGAATGAACTGCAGAGAGCTGGGACCAATGTAACAAGGCCTACCATAAGTAACACACTACGCCACCATGGACTCAGATCCTGCAGTGCCAGACGTGTCCCACTGCTTAAGCCTGTACATGTCCGGGCCCGTCTGAAGTTTCCTAGAGAGCATTTGGATGATCCAGAGGAGTTTTGGGAGAATGTCCTATGGTCTGATGAAACCAAACTGGAACTGTTTGGTAGAAACACAACTTGTCGTGTTTGGAGGAAAAAGAATACTGAGTTGCATCCATCAAACACCATACCTACTGTAAAGCATGGTGGTGGAAACATCATGCTTTGGGGCTGTTTCTCTGCAAAGGGGCCAGGACGACTGATCCGGGTACATGAAAGAATGAATGGGGCCATGTATCGTGAGATTTTGAGTGCAAACCTCCTTCCATCAGCAAGGGCATTGAAGATGAAACGTGGCTGGGTCTTTCAACATGACAATGATCCAAAGCACACCGCCAGGGCAACGAAGGAGTGGCTTCGTAAGAAGCATTTCAAGGTCCTGGAGTGGCCTAGCCAGTCTCCAGATCTCAACCCTATAGAAAACCTTTGGAGGGAGTTGAAAGTCCGTGTTGCCAAGCGAAAAGCCAAAAACATCACTGCTCTAGAGGAGATCTGCATGGAGGAATGGGCCAACATACCAACAACAGTGTGTGGCAACCTTGTGAAGACTTACAGAAAACGTTTGACCTCTGTCATTGCCAACAAAGGATATATCACAAAGTATTGAGATGAAATTTTGTTTCTGACTAAATACTTATTTTCCACCATAATATGCAAATAAAATGAAAAAAAAACAGACAATGTGATTTTCTGGATTTTTTTTCTCAGTTTGTCTCCCATAGTTGAGGTCTACCTATGATGTAAATTACAGACGCCTCTCATCTTTTTAAGTGGTGGAACTTGCACTATTGCTGACTGACTAAATACTTTTTTTCCCCACTGTACTTGTACATATATATTAAGTCTCCCCTAAGTCTTCTCTTTTCTAGAGTAAATAGACCTAATTTTGATAACCTTTCTGGGTATTGTAGTGAACCAACTCCATTTATCATTTTAGTAGCCCGCCTTTGAACCCTTTCAAGTTCAGTAATGTCTTTCTTGAGCACCGGCGTCCAAAATTGCACACAATGCTCCAATTGTGGTCTGACGAGTGATTTGTACAGAGGGAGAATTATGTTCTCATCTTGTGTCCCCAGACCTCTTCTAATGCATCCCTTGACCCTATTTGCTTTGGTGGCAGCTGCCTGACACTGGGCACTCCAATTTAGCTTCTTATTGACTAAGATGCCTAAGTCTCTTTCCATGTCTGATTTCCCCAGCAGTTTCCCATTTAGTAAGTAATTGTAGCATCTGTTTCTCCTTCCCATGTGCAGAACCTTACACTTATCTGTGTTAAACCTCATTTGCCATTTTTCAGCCCAATTCTCCAATTTACTCAAATCTGTCTGTAGTTGCAAACTGTCCTCCTTTGTGTTAACTACCTTACATAGTTTTGTATCATCTGCAAATACTGATATTTTACTGTGTAAGCCATCCACTAGATCATTAATAAATATATTAAATAGTAGGGGGCCCAATACAGACCCCTGTGGTCCCCCACTAGTAACCCAGGCCCAATCTGAGGATGCCCCATTAATAACCACTCTTTGTTTTCTATCACTAAGCCAGCTACCTACCCTTCTACACACATTTTCCCCTAGCCCAAGCTTTCTCATCTTACTTACCAATCTTTTATGTGGGACAGTGTCAGATACTTTAGAGAAGTCGAGATAAATGACATCCAATGATTCTCCTTGGTCCATTTGAGAGCTTACATCCTCATAGAAGCTGATCAGGTTAGTCTGACAGGAGCGATCCTTCATAAATCCATGTTGATATGGAGTTAAACATTTATTAACATTGAGATATTCCATAATCGTATCCCTTAGAAACCCGTCAAAAATTTTACCCACAACAGATGTTAAGCTTACCGGCCTATAGTTTCCAGGTTCCCTTTCACACCCCTTTTTGAATATTGGTGCCACATTTGCTTGCCGCCAATCAAAAGGAACAGACCCTGTTTCTATAGAGTCTTTAAATATAAGGAATAGAGGCCTGTCTATCACATTACTTAACTCCCTTAATACCCGAGGGTGAATGCCATCAGGGCCTGGTGATTTGTCAATTTTAATCTTACTAAGGCGGTTCTGCACTTCTTCCTGGGTTAGGCAGGTAATACTTAATGGGGAGTTTACATTATCACTCTGCATTTCCCCTGGCAAATCCTGTTCCTGTGTGAACACTGTTGAGAAAAAAGTATTTAAAACATTTGCTTTTCCCACATCGCTCTCTATGATTTCACCCTCATTGTTCTTTAACCCCTTCACTACCAAGGGTGGTTTGCATGTTAGCTCCTGGGCCAATTTTTACAATTCGGACCACTGTCCCTTTATGAGGTAATAACTCTGAAACGCTTCCATGGATCCCGGTGATTCTGACAATGTTTTCTCGTGACATATTTTACTTCACGGCAGTGGTAAAATTTCATTCAAATAACTTGTATTTATTTGTGAAAAAAATGGAAATTTAGCGAAAATGTTTAAAATTTCGCAATTTTCCAACTTTGAATTTTTATGCCCTTAAATCACAGAGATACAGCACACAAAAAACTTGATAAGTAACATTTCCCACATGTTTACTTTACATCAGCACAATTTTGGAACCAAAATTTTTTTTTGTTAGGAAGTTATAAGGGTTAAAAATTGACCAGCGATTTCTCATTTTTTCAACACCATTTTATTTTTAGGGATCACATCACATTTGAAGTCACTTTGAGGGGTCTATATGATAGAAAATACCCAAAAGTGACACGATTCTAAAAACTGCACCCCTTAAGGTGCTCAAAACCACATTCAAGAAGATTATTAACCTTTTAGATGCGTCACAGGAATTTTTTGAATATTTAAAAAAAAAAAGAACATATAACTTTTTTTCACAAAAAAAAAAATTCAGGTTCAATTTTTTTTATTTTACCAAGGGTAACAGGAGAAATTGGACTGCAAAACTTATTGTGCAATTTGTCCTGAGTACGCTGATACCTGATATGTGGGGGGGGGGAACCACTGTTTCGGCGCATAGCAGAGCTCAGAAGGGAAGGAGCGCCGTTTGACTTTTTCAATGCAAAATTGGCTAGAATTCAGATCGGACGCCATGTCGCGTTTGAAGAGCCCCTGATGTACCTAAACAGTGGAAACCCCCCACAAGTGACCCCATTTTGGAAACTAGACCCCCCAAGGAACTTATCTAGATATGTGGTGAGAACTTTGAACCCACAAGGGCTTCACAGAAGTTTATAACGTACAGTGGTACAATTAAAAAATCATATTTTTTCCACAAAAATGATCTTTTCACCCCCAAATCTTATTTTTCCAATGGTAACAGGACCCTAAAAGTTATTGTGCAATTTGTCCTGAGTACGCTGATACCCCACATGTGGGGGTAAACCACTATTTGGGCGCATGGCAGAGCTCGGAAGGGAAGCAGCGCCATTTGACGTTTTTGGCTGGAATTGATATCGACACCATGTCGCGATTGGGAAACCCCTGATGTACCAAAACAGTGGAAACCCCCCACAAATGACATCATTTTGGAAACTAGACCCCCCAAGAAACTTATCTAGCTGTGTGGTGAGAACTTTGGACCCCCCAGTGCTTCACAGAAGTTTATAATGCCTGGGCGTGAAAATAAAAAAATCATATTTTTTCCACAAACATGATCATTTAGTCACCAATTTTTTTATTTTCCCAATGGTACCAGGAGAAATTGGACCCCAAAAGTTGTTGTCCAATTTGTCCTGAGTACGCTGATACCTCATATGTGGGAGAAAACTACTGTATGGGTGCATGTCGGGGGTCGGAAGGGAAGTAGTGATGTTTTGGAATGCAGACTTTGATGGAATGGTCTGAAGGAGTCATGTTGCTTTTGGAGAGCCCCTGATATACCAAAACAGTGAAAACCCCCCACAAATGACACCATTTTGGAAACTACACCCCCCAAGGAACTTATCTAGATGTGTGGTGAGCACTTTGAACCCCCAAGGGCTTCACAGAAGTTTATAATGCCCGGGCATGAAAATAAAAAAATCGTATTTTTTCCACAAGCATGATCAATTAGTCCCCAATTTTTTTATTTTCCCAAGGGTAACAGGAGAAATTGGACCCCAAAAGTTGTTGTCCAATTTGTCCTGAGTACGCTGATACCTCATATGTGGGAGAAAACTACTGTATGGGCACACGTCGGGGCTCAGAAGAGAAGTAGTGACGTTTTGGAATGCAGACTTGATGGAATGGTCTGAAGGAGTCATGTTGCTTTTGGAGAGCCCCTGATATATCTAAACAGTGGAAACCCCCCACAAGTGACCCCATTTTGGAAACTAGACCCCCTAAGGAACTTATCTAGATGTGTGGTAAGCACTTTGAACCCCCAAGGGCTTCACAGAAGTTTATAATGCCCGGGCATGAAAATAAAAAAATCGTATTTTTTCCACAAGCATGATCAAATAGTCCCCAATTTTTTTATTTTCCCAAGGGTAACAGGAGAAATTGGACCCCAAAAGTTGTTGTCCAATTTGTCCTGAGTACGCTGATATGTGGGAGAAAACTACTGTATGGGCACACGTCGGGGCTCGGAAGGGAAGTAGTGACGTTTTGGAATGCAGATTTTGATGGAATGGTCTGCGGGTGTCATGTGCGTTTGGAGAGCCCCTGATGTACCTAAACTATTGAAACTCCCCACAAATGACCCCATTTTGAAAACTAGACCCCCCACGGAACTTATCTAGATGTGTGGTGAGCACTTTGAACCCCCAAGTGATTCACAGAAGTTTATAACGCCTGAGCGTGAAAATAAAAAAATCATTTTTTCCACAAAAACGATATTTTTGCCCCCAATTTTTTATTTTCCAAAGGGTAACAGGAGAAATTAGACACCAAAAGTTGTTTTGCAATTTGTCCTGAGTAGGCTGATACCCTATATGTGGGGGTAAAACACTGTTTGAGCACTTTTTCAACGCAGAATTGGCCGGAATTGAGATCAGACGCCATGTTGCGTTTGGAGAGCACCTGATGTGCCCAAACAGTGGAAACCCATAATTCTAACTCCAACCCTAACCCCAACACACCCCTAAACCTAATCTCAGCCCTAACCCTAGCCCTAACCCTAGCCCTAACCCTAATGGGAAAATGGAAATAAATACATTTTCTTTCAATTTTATTATTTTTCCCTAACTAAGGGGGTGATAACGGGGGGTTTGATTTACTATTTATGGCGGTTTTTATGTTTGGCGGCTGTCGCACGCTAAAAGTCACTTTTTATTGTAAAAATATTTTTTGCATCACCAAATATTGAGAGCTATAATTTTTCCATATTTTGACCCACCGAGTCATGTGATGTCTTATTTTTTGCGGGACGAGTTGATGTTTTTATTGGTGTCTTTTTCGGGCACGTGACATTTTTTGATCGTTTTTTATTTCGATTTTTGGGACGCAGAATGAACAAAAACCAGTGTTTCATGAATTTCTTTTGGTGGGTGCGTTTACACCGTTTCGCGTGCGGTAAAATTGATAAAGCGGTTTTATTCTTTGGGTCGGTACGGTTACAGCGATACCTCATTTAGGTCGCTTTTTTATGTTTTGGCGCTTTTATGCAATGAAAACTATTTTACATAAAAAATAATTATTTTTGCATCTCTTTATTCTGCGAGCTATAACTTTTTCATTTTTTCACTGATGATGCTGTGTGGTGGCTCGTTTTTTGCGTGACAAGGTGTCGTTTACAGCAGTACCATGGATATTTATATGCGTCTTTTTGATCGCGCGTTATTGCACTTTTTGTTCGGCGGTATGATAATAAATCATTATTTTTTGCTTCATTTTTTATTTTTAATTTTTAAGGGGTTCGCTAAAGGGGTTAACTAATGGGACAGTTTTATAGGGCAGGTCGTTACGGACGCGGCGATACCAAATATGTGTACTTTTATTGTTTTTTTTTTATTTCCAAAAAATGAATTTATTTGGGAATATTTTTTTTCTAATTTATTTAGCGATTTTTTTAAAATTATTTTTACTCTTTTTTTTAAATTTTTTTAACTTTATTAGGTTGTCCCAGGTGGGACATCACTGTCCTGTGACAGATCGCTGATCTGTCACATCACAGATCACTGTGACAGATCAGCAATCTGTCACAAGCATAGATTCAGACTTCCTCATGCCTGCGCTTTGCAGGCACTGAGGAAGCCAGCTCCTTACAGGCCCCCGAAGGTCCCCGTCGCCATCTTGGATGCGGGGACCTGTAGGGAAAGAGCCCCCCCGCAGCAGCGCTGCACATTGCGCTGCTGTGGGGGGCTCAGGGAAGCACGGAGGGAGCCCCCTCCCTGCCGATGCTTCCCTTTAACCCCCGGTACACCGTGATCGTGTTTGATCGCGGTGTGCAAGGTGTTAACGCGTCGGGGGCGGTCTGTGACTGCCCCTGACACATTGTGCCGGGTGTCAGCTGTGATAAACAGCTGACACCCAGCTGCGATCAGCGGCGCTCACCTAGTGGGCGCTGCTGATCGCATAATATTCAGTCCATGGGACTTAGAGCCCAGGTCACATGGACGGAATATTACGTCCAATGTAGGAAAGGGGTTAAAGGGCCGACACCATCAATTTTAATCATTTTACTGTTTATATAATTAAAGAATAGTTTGGAGTTTGTTTTACTTTCATTAGCAATGAGTCTCTCAGTTTCCACTTTTGCTAAATGTATTTGTTTTTTACACATTTTCTTTTTTTCTCTATAACTTTTTTATGCTTCTTCATTGCCTTCTTGTTGTAGCTTCCTAAATGCCTTGTTCTGGTTATTTGTCGCCCTTTTTACATCCTTATTTAGCCACATTGATGTTCTCCTGTTCCTAGCCCTTTTATTTCTGTACGGTATGGCTAGCTCGCAGTGGGTGTGTAAAACTGATTTAAATATTTCCCATTTATTTTCTGTGCTCCTATTTTTGAGGACATTGTCCCAATCAATTCGGCGAAGGTCCTCTCTAAGCTGATCAAACTTTGCTTTCCTGAAATTCAGCGTTTTCGTAACCCCCTTCCAGGGCACCTTACTGAAGGACAAGTGGAATTGTATTATATTGTGGTCACTGTTCCCTATGTGCCCATCGACTCGTACTTCGGTTATTCTATCTCTCCTGTTGCTTAAAATTAAGTCCAGGAGTGCACAACTCAGCTCCATTAAGGCACTGATAGAGACCCACTGAGAGGTACGACGTGACGTGGCAGTGGACTTCATGCAGTCTGATCAGAATGTTAACCTAAGACCTCATGTTCAGTAATATATATTTTGTCTAGCGGCATTAGTTCAGTGTATGAATTTTTGGAGATGCGGTCCATGCTCTTTTTTTTGGGGGGGGGGATAAAATACATTAAGAACTTATGAACACACATGGTGAGATCCAAACATCAAGGGAAGAGGCCAATGAAATCGCAAATGAATGAGCATTAAATGTTGCCAATGAAATCAATGTAAAGACCACTGTTTGTAGTGTCTCTGCTTACGATGGAACTGATCAGGATATAACTTTAGCCCAACCATAACTCTAGCCCAACCAAAAGTCTAGTCCAACCCTAACCTTTAACTACCAACATACATGCATTAAATATGACAGTGTCACATTTCTATGACATCCCAAACTTCAAGCACTAAGCCCCAACGTCTTCATCTTGGCCTTTAACCCTATGTACACACATAGAATATACCAGTGTTACTTTTCTTTGACAATAACAATGGCACATTTCCACGCCATCCCATACTTCAAGCACCAAGACCTAAAATCTTCGTCCTAGCATTTAACCAAATATCCATACACTGAATATAAAAGTGTCACATCCTAGTAGAACACATGGATGTTCTCTAAAATAGACAACCTCATTTATGGAGACTTTTTAGCCAATCCCATGGAAAGTAAAGTTGCTTATCTGTTAATAGATTAGACAAAATGCAATATATGAGACAGGCAAGAACTTCTACCTACAGTAGCATGACCCCTGTCCCTCAAGCATGGCCTCTCACTTTACCTATGGCCCCTTGTATTTGACACATGGTGACTGCAAAGTTGCTACATATCCTTGTATTCCCCCAAAACAGCCACATTGAGCCAGTCTAGAGCAACCATAGTTCTGGATTTTTCATCGACACATAAACAACCGGTGGAAGGTTATTCCTTCAGATCTGCCCGGATTTTATCTTGGCTTCTGATTTGTCGGATGGACTGGAGTGCTCTAAATTAGGAAAGAAACACAGCCGAAGATGTATTTCTGTACTGACACATTAAATGACTTCATACTGGACAGGAATAATTTATGGACAAGATCAAGTAAAAGTTCTGTTGCTTTTGTGAGGCAATAAGCCGGGAGGTTTAATTCATTTCCTGGCAAATGCGCATGAGATGAATTTTTATATCAATGTTATGAAGCCTACTGCAATTCCTGCCTGGAGACAGCAACGCTACAAATAATTTCATGGTTTTCTTCAGGACTTAGCAGTGGATTATACAAATTGAATTCCATTTTCCTTTCATGTACATCACTACAGGTTATGCAAAGCTTGTTAACGTAAATTGGCTGCCATATTGTGATCCTTTTTGGAAGTCATACATCAGAGTCAGGTTAGATATTATCGACATTTAGATCTCATCATGTATCATTAAGGCATGTTATAAACTGATGCATGAAAAGTAAGGATGGTTATGAGAAGCTATATGTGTGCCATGAGGGACACTTTATGGATGATTAAAGTTCAACTTCTTATAAACATGTTGGGTGTGTTGAATCATATAATGGGAAAACTAAAAACCTGTGAAGTTGTGTTCAACTTGGTCTCATGTAAAAGTATACATTTTCTCCTGAATCCAAGGCCAGTTCCAAATGGGTCTTTCTTTTAATTTCTGTTATTGCTCTATGCCATTTTTTACGACCAACACATATCCATCAAAAAGTTAAAAAAATAATAAAAATATTTATAATTGTCTCTCCGGACCTTCCACTATTCATCGCTGCTTGGCTGATCGTTGTCTCATCTTCTGAGCCCCTACCGCTCAAACTAGAATCTTCGGGCATCTAAAACTGTGCCGGGACTTCTGGCTTTCATAGTACTGGAAGGGTTCTGCTGTGTGTGGCTGAAGGTGATCTCCTGCATGCTTGTGCAGAACCTTTCAGGCCTCATGAAAGCTGGAAGTCAGAGTGTAGTATGAGAGGCCTGTGGAATCCAGCATGAGTGGCGGGGGATTAGATGATGCGACGAGGACTGGACGGGTGGTGGTGAGATTGAGGAGCTGGAAAGCTGATCGTTGAGGTTGAGACATTATAATGGGTTGACACTACATCAATGAACATCAAGAGATAAGGAAGGATCAAACAGTTATAATTATGCTACTGCTCATGGAGTTGAGAAAGGGAAACCAGTTTGAATCCCCATGAGATATCTACTTAAAGATTAAAAATTATAATTTCTTAAACTCACCTCTCCATGGCCCTCTCCGATCTGGTCCCTGCTCTACTCCTTCCCATCTAGTCCTACAGTTGACTGACTTTTTCTGGGTCTTCCAGTGGGCATCGTCATCTGACTAGACCCTACCTAGTCACACGAGGCTTGACACGTGCTATTGACGTGTGTCCTACCCTTCGTGACCTTGTCATGTCTAATCAGTACCTATTGTAAACCAGTAGGGAGAAGAAAACCAAAGAGGAGTCAATTATAAGACCGGTTAGGAAGTGGCGTTGGCGAGACAAGTATGGGGAGGACTGAGGAGTTGTGAATATACCAGGTGAATAAAATGTATTGTTTTCTTTTATCCCCTTCGCGGTCCTGATAATCTGTACAATGTTTTGCTGGATTTGGGAAAATCAGTTTCCAAAAAACTCAGACATTCTAAACATCTAAAAAGTTTTCCTCAGCTAGACTTAGAAGATCTATTGAATTTCGACTGGTACAGCATTGGTCTCCTGGGGAAATATGGAATAAAATGAACTAAATAAATATTTTGCAAATAAGAAAAAATAAATCTATGAAAAATAAATTCATGTAATGATAACAGAAAAAATGAATACTACTAACACTGAAAATAAAAGTAACTAAGTAAATTAATAAATATGAAAAAATAAATAAGTGTCACAATAAGAGGAATCCCGATATAAAGTACATTTCAAGCTTCTTTAATAATTCAATCCTCACTAGAGCAGAGATACAGTGTGATTCCTTCTGCACAAACACCAACACATACTCAGAAGAAGAAGCCGTAAATTGTGCCGAGCCCGGCAGACATTTACAAATAGGTATTGCTCAATGTGCAATATGGCATTAAATTAAATCATCATGACTGTATTCATTTCCTTTCTTAGCCGTGTCGCCTTCTAAGGATATTTTAGGTGCGAAGGCGAATCAGAAGCTTTATGTATATGGGTCACGGCATTAATATAAATTTGATCACCTCTTTTTTATTTTCCAGCATTTCACCATTATAAATTACCAGTACCCGAATCCTCCCCCCATCAAACCGCCCACACGCATTTCACCCTTCCAGTACAGATCCTGGATCTGGAGATATAAATCTGTGACAAGGGTATCTATATATAATATTAATGGTGCCAGGGGGGGTCTGTGGGAGACGGGGGACGATTGCCAAGTCACAGTGATCAGCACAGACTGTGATACAAAGTCTACATCATCTGCGGGACAAATGTAACATCATTAGACAAAGGGAATTCAGCCATTCTATGAGGAAATAGCCAAGCTGCTGCCGCTAATCCATCTCCTCGGCTCCGTTACCTTCCAATTCGACCATTAGGCAAAGAAAAAACAGATTGATGTACAGGATGGGGGATAGTTAGAGCTAGAAACTGGCTCGAGTCTATGATTTAATCGCATTGGTCCAATTTGGCATTTCGAATGTTTTAAGGAGATATTTAAAGCAATATATATATATATATATACGGTATATATGTAATACATCTTTATTATATGTTGCACATATATCTTTTCTCTATACTTCTTCTCCAAAACCTGCTGATTTCTGCATGACCGGTGGATCATTGACAGAAGGTCCCCGATTCTCCCCCGTTACGGGAGAAAGTATTGAGCAGCTTATAAGCATTCAATCCTTTGGCTTTTTTTGGAGATCAGACGTTGTGGTCAGAGATGTCTGGTCTGGAGTCAACTCTTCCACTTCCCCCTTCATTATTAAAAAAAAGTTCAACTGATAGCCAGTAGAAATACAAGGTCCATGCACTACAGTGCACAACTGTCAACATCTTGAGCATGAAGTGCCAGCATTCCCCTGCCAGGGCGCATGTTAAACGTAAAAATCTAGGTGCTCAATATCAAAAGTCAGAATTGTGACCCCAACCATGGACCTCCAGCCACCAGTGAACAACCAAGCTGGATCCTGCAATCTCGTTGGAAGGGAAGGGATGTAATGATGGTAGCAGAGCGCCCCTTCCTGTTTCTACCTACTTACATGCCTTGGTGGACATTCACCATAACATCTACTGTCGCAACCAGAGCTAGCTCCAATTGCAACATTTACCAGCAGGTATATGGATTGGGCTCAGTAAGCCCCCAACTCATGGGCCCCATAGCAGTAATATCTCTGGCACATCACTGGTGTTGGGATCCCTACATGTGTAAGAGCAAGGATACCAAGGTGAAATATGAAAAGCAGCCTAATGACCAGGAGTGTTTGTGCGCAGCGGAAGTAAAGACCCAACAGGTGGAAAAGGGAAACTTTCTATGTATTGTCATTGGAAATGGCCTTCAGTCAAGTGACTGCCCGCAGAGAGAGAGAGATCGCTTGCAGAGGAGTCAACCTGCCGGAAGGGGACACTCCAAGAGCGAATGCATAAAAGATACCGCCATCATAGTCCTATTATGGGGCAACAATGCAAATCCAGGACTGCTGTAGGAGACGCCATAGGACAGCAGTTCATAGACGTAACATAAATGAGAAAATTAGTTCTGCTCCATCTGTATGGATGCATAAAGCAAACTTCCTTTACACCTCCTGGAAAAACCATACATGGCTACATACATTTTGATGTCTGTCTGATCCTCCAGAATGGCTGATATTCCCAGTGTTACTTTTTCCTAATTTAACTGTGGCTTTTATTTTTCGGAAGCCGAAGCTTTTTACACAGTAAACATTTTATCCTTGTAGTTTATGTAAAGTGAGATTTTCCTTCCACACTTTTGTGCCATGACCCTGATCATTTATTCTTAAAATCCACTAACAGTACGGCAGAAATACACACGTTCGCACAAATAAATGTTGACTGGGGTCAAGGACAGTTACACAACACAATTTTACATACATGGAGTGTCATATTCTCAGGAATAGGGTCAGTCCACTGGCACGATCCACGATGAATTAAATATTTCTAGAATATATATTGAGATATTGGGGAAGATCTCTCTTCTTCTTGTCTTAACCATTTACCTCTTGGAAACTCTAGAATGACCGGTCGGCTAAAATGGGAACATGATTGCACTCATTGAATTTATTTTTGCTGCTGTCGTTTTACTTTAAAGCTGATTGTTCTTTTATTTTCATTATAGCATTGCTTTTTATATTGTATTTATTTTTCTATTAATATTTTATGTTGACGCAGGTATTATGCTATTACTAAGGGTTCATTCACATGTCAGTTTTTCTTGTACAAGTGCTATCTGTGTTTTCACCTATAGCATTTGTACCTATGCTGGTCTATAGGATAGTTCACATGTCTGATTTTTTCACTTGGAAAGAATGATCCACTAAAAATTGCGTAGACTCGTCCAATATCGATCTGAGTGTCAGATCAAACTAGACAATGCAAATCTATGGGTCTGAGGAAAACTCGCGCAGCACCCGGATGACATCCATTTGCTATCTGTTTTCATGAACCAGGTGAATATTTTGAAACCTTGATCAGTTTTTTATTCATCAGGGAAAAATTGATGATCGTAAAATCTGGCACCAAACTCTCTTTAAAAACACTAATGAAATTTGGGCCAATTTTGCATACAAGAAAAATCACTGATTAGTCTCCCTCTTCCCATTTGCCCTGGTGTGGTGGCTAGTGGGGTAATAGGCTTGGGGTTGATGTCAGCTTTGCATTGTCAGGAGCCCCCAACACGCACCAACCCGCCACAACAACACGAACCAGAATTATAAAGTTGGGTGTTTATACCGGACACTTAGTGTCAGGTGTTAAACTTCAAACACGGAATTTTTCCTGAAGTCCATTTATAGTTTGGGAGTCCAGGGAGGAAAGAGAGAGCTTTACCTGCTACATAGTGTAGCACCACGGCCTCCGTCCCGCACTTCCTACTCCGGCTGCTGATGCCCAGGGTCTGGGCACAGCGATTAGATCCCCGACACTGTGCTTAAAGCGCACCTTTCTAAAGGGACAGTGTACCATTCTAAAGTGTCCCCAGCCAATGCTGGGAGAATGTCATTATATAAGGCACCTCCTCCGGTAGAGGTACCTGTGCAATGCTGTAAGTTTGTTCATACCACTCTTGCTAGTTCTCGGGTCCAAGTACTCGAATTCCTGTATACCTCCCTGTCTAACAGCTGTGCCTGCCTGCCTGTCTATCAGTCTTGCACGCCAGCATGTCTATCAGCCATGCCTGCCTGCCTGCTTTTCAGTCATGCTTGCCTGCCGGGCTTTCAGCTGTTTCAGCTTGCCTGTCCATCAGCCATGCCAGCCTGCCTATTCAACAGCCATGCCAGCCTGCCTGTCCATCAGCTGTACCCCTCTGCCTATGAGTTGAGTCCACCTTATGCTTGCCAAGTCTACCGTATCTGGCTGTTCCTGCCTCCTATCCCTTGAGGGTCAGCTGCCATCTACCAGAGGTCAGTCCTGGTGTAGCACCTGGACCCGCCTCCCTCATTTCTCCTCAGATCATGTTATCGTCAGCTGCCGTGCATCCGAGATCAGACTTGATGAGGCACCTAGTCACGCCCCTCCAGGCTTTCCTCGGATCACGGCACAGTGGTTCCACCACCCAGTCCATTACACATAGTTCAAGTCCTCATTGATTTCTATGGGGTTCATGTTCAGGTTTAACTTCGAGTACAATTCTGCTACCTTAACTGATCATTGGACTAAAGTTTTGTTGAACACAGCGAACCCAAACTTCTACGGGTCTGCTCATCCCTATCACTGATGTCTAAATTAGGTCTTAGTTCGATGTTGACTTGTCATATCTGAAGTCATTTATTGAATCATACATGCAAGGTGAAAGAGTCTCAGTGGGTCATTTAACATATTCATGATGCACAGGTAAGAAATATATCTATAGTAAAATGCCAAATATTTCACTTACTTCTGACAATACATGAGAACATGGAGCTTCCCAGGCTGTTAAGATCAGCTCACAGCTGTCTACGTAGCCTTTACTGGTTATTAAAATAGGGGACCCCCCAAAAAATTATGTGGGATCCGTTATATAATAACCAGCAAAGGCTAGGCAGACAGCTGTGGGAAGATGTTAAAATGCTATGAAGGGGCCATGGACATTGGCCCTCTTCCAGACTAAGATCAGCCCTCAGCCACCCCAGATGCACCAAATCTGGCACATAGCCTCCCTCTTCCCATTTGCCCTGGTGTGGTGGCTAGTGGGGTAATAGGGTTGAGGTTGATGACAGCTTTGCATTGTCAGGAGCCCCCGCCATGCACCAATCCGCCACAACAACACCCATTTTGGCCGAACCGGGAAAAACTGTTGTGAAAACGCCAAAATTTGCAGTTGCTCAATAATTTTTCAACTTTTCATATGGAGGCCATGTTGTTTCCTGTGTGGTACAGTTGTGAATGACAAATACATATCACATAATACTTGGAGGAGTCCTGTAGTACAGCCCTCACCATGCTTTGTAATGTATTATATATTATCCACCAGTGTTTTATTGTTTGATCTGAGTATTTACACACTAAATTACTCTTATGTTTATTACTGGAGATATAAAATGTCTGGAAATTTATTAGCGTGTTCATAAAAGTGTCATTATGTGTGACATCTCCTATATACAGCTGATGTATGAAGATTGTAAGAAGATGTTAAGAAGAAATTTTACATTTATTATTTATCTATCTATCTAACTATCTATTTATCTATCATCTATCTATTATCTGTCTATCATCTATCTATTATCTATCATCTATCTATTATCTATCTATCTATCATCTATATCATCTATATATTATCTATCTATCATCTATCTATCTATCTAACTATCTATCTATCATCTATCTATCATCTAGCTATCATCTATCTATTATCTATCAATCTATTATCTATTAATATATTATATATTATCTATCTATTATCTATTATCTATCATCTATCTATCTATTATCTATCTATCATCTCTCTATCATCTATCTATCTATCTATCTATTATCTATCTATCTATCTATCTATTATCTATCTATCTATTATCTATATATCACCTATCTATTATTTATCTATCTATTATCTATCAATCTATTATCTATTAATATATTATCTATCTATCTATCTATCTATTATCTATCATTTATCTATTATCTATCTATCTATCTATTATCTATCTATCATCTATATATCTCTTATCTATGTATGTATCTATATATTAACTATTTATCTATTATCTATCTATTATCTATCTCTATTATCTATCTATCATCTATATATTTATTTACACATGAGGACAATAGTTGTTACCCTACTAGTAAAGTAAGAAAAATCCTACAACAGTAATTTTCAATTTAAATGTATTGAATATCAACTAATGAAAATCAGACGTTGTTTTTGAACTGTGGTTCAACAGAAAAAACCATAACAACAAAAAACTAATAAAAATGGCCTGGACAAAGAAAAAATAATGATAGCCCTTGAAAAGATTGAAAATAATCTGACCATGTGAATCTAAAGGCCCCGTCACACATAGCGGTCTCGCTAGCGAGATCGCTGCTGAATAACAAGTTTTGTGACGTAACAGCGATCTCACCAGCGAAATCGCTGTGTGTGACAGCGATCAGTGACCGCCCCCCCTGCCGGTTATCGCTGATCGCTGTAGGAAAGCCCTGGACATTTTTTTGGTCGCTGGTCTCCCGCTGGCCAGCACGCATCGCTGCGTGTGACAGGCGGGAGACCAGCGATCAGCTGGTAAGTAAGGTAAGCGCGGTGTTTCTAAGCACGGCGTTGTGCTTAGAAACCCGATGTGTACATTAGTTACCAGCCCACTGATGCAGGGAGCTGGTAAGTGACGCACGCCCCTTAGAAACCTGATGTGTACCTTAGTTACCAGCTCCCTGCATCAGCGCGCTGGTAACTAATGTACACAGTGATGCCGGGCGCTCGGCGTCGCTGGTCCTGATCGCTAGTGAAGCTGTCTGTGTGACAGCTCACCAGCGATCATTTAGCGACTCACCAGCGATCCTGACACGTTGATATCGTTGTCGGGATCGCTGGTGAGTCGCTATGTGTGACGGGGCCTCTAGGTGTGTTCTGTAATTCTCATCACGTGTCTTCAAACTTGTATTCAGGCTGTCTAGCAGGCACAAATCATGCAGCTGTGTCAACAAAAACTAAATCTCTGAGCACGCCCAAATACTCGGAGACCACCCGAGCAACGAGTATACTCGCTCATCACTACTTTCTATCTGTCTATCTATAAGTATTTAACTTATAGGCTCTGTAAAGGTGAATTTGGAATTTTAGTGGTCTAGACTGTACTACTGAAGAGAGGAGATGTATACGTGTGACTTATTTTCATCATAAATAGTAATAAAGAAAATTTAAAAAATATAAATAATCAGAAATTTAAAAAAAAAAAAAAAAATTATTTATTAGTAAAATATGACTTAAAAATAACTCTTGTAATCTCAGGAATTATTAAAAAGAAAGTATTTTCTGATAATTATTAGAGAATATTTTTGAGTGCCGCTGACTTCCTTCCATCACGTCCCTTTTTTTCCCTTCTTAATTGCAATGTGGTGATCCCCTGGCACAAGACCTTGAGAGTCGCCGGCATTGTTTGCGAATCACCTTCTACTTTTATAATATCCTCTAAAGAGAGAGAAACCTCATTGATTCTTTTTTGTGTCTCTTATCAAAGGAGTGAAGCAAGGAGCGCAGCGATATTTACTGTTCAACAACACCAAGTCAGCACCATGCCAAGGCGAAGAATAGAGCAATATTCTTAATTCCCAAAAACTGTATTGATAATCAATCGAAATGCAAGAGCAATTGAAAAGCTGTCCAGTATTCAATTCCAGAAGAAGTTGGGAAACAATTTAGAAATAATGGCCAGAGTACAGTTTCTGGAACAGTCAATAGTAGATTTGTGTGAAGGGCAAATGGCCATTAGATAAAATACAGTTTACAATTTTGTTGTTTCTATGACACTTCAGATCCTGCATAGAACAAAGAGGCTGCGGCAACTTTGGCTTTTTCCAAAAGCGGCGCCACATCCTACTTAGTGCTGTTCTATACACTTTACTGGGAGGCCATTCCTGTTCCAATGCTAGATTAGGAGTGGCCCCTCCAACATAGGACCTTCAAAATATACAATAGAATGATTTTTTGCAAACTGTGGTGGTTTTCCATGAGTTCGAAAAATCTCAATGTTCCTGCGCATAAGAAAAGGAGGAATTTTGGAAAGAGAAATGGTTAAATTATAAAAGCCATACTGAAACCGCAGCAATTTTGGAGTTTAAGGGGACAGGACACCAGGTCAAAAGAATCTAGTTTTAGCACTTATTTTATTCCCACTGCTCTCCTGTGTATTTTTTTCGTTGTTATTTTTAAATCCTATGGTTCCAGAGATAAGGGCTTTTTCATTTAGCGGTAATATGGGGTTTACGACAAGGCCCACAGCGTAATAATGCAGAGCAGCCTAAAGCTAATTGTCTGAGCCACACCCCCTTGGTAAAGACTATAAAGTGAGCAATAAATAAAAGGGTCCATATCTCAGGAGCCATAGGGCGGATTTAAAGAAAACAAAAATCGGCGCAAAACTGGTCACTTTGACCCAATGACAAGTCCTTGTTAACTGTTGACCAGAAAATTCGGTAGGGGGATACGACAAAGGTTGTTTAAAAGGGTTGACCACCACTAGGACAACCCCTTCATGATCTAAATATTTGGCCATAAAATATGAAAAAGCTTATACTCGCCTCCTGTGCCGGTGCCTTTCCAGCCGTGTTGACACTCGCGGTCCCGGGGCTCTCGTGCGGTTGTTGCTACACATGACCCTTAGCCCCAATCAGCACTGGCGTCACTATCTCTGACTTCAAACGAATTGAACATGAAGAGGAAGTCCGGGCTGCAGCTGATCTCTGACTTCCTCTACACGTTCATTGTAAGTGTAATTGAGAAGTGTACGAACCCAAAAGCTTGTTCTGTTATCTTGTGGTCATTTGTGGATTTGAGTTTCGGAAAAGAATGGCACAGGCTATAACTATGCTGACGACGTAAAGTTTCCTCCTGGGTAAAGTTTCCACTTTTAAAGAAACTGTTTCGCCTTCATGCTCCCTCACTGTCTCGAGAAAGGCAGTGAGGGATCAACAAGGTGCTTCCTACTATGCAAGATCAGCACACCTCATACAATAAGCCACAGCCAAAGGATCGGTAGAGCAGAAAAAATAGCTCACGTAGATGTAGGGAGCAACCATGTAGCTTATTCCTGCACCCTTCCGAATTGTGGTGACTGCCCACAAGGACACAGATGAAGCAAATGTTTGGGGTGCTACCCTGCTGTGAAGTCCAGCTCTGGTCTGCACTATTTTTTGTCTTCCAATGCAATTGCTTCCAATTTTTTTTTTTAGCATTTACTATTTTAGAACACGTCCTATATTACCATACACCGACCATAGTCAGCAGTTTTGACATCTTCATTTCAGTGTTCTTTACCTGTGCCTTCCGCAATATTAATGTCACAAATTACAGCTGGTTTATTAAAAGTCAGACCTAGAGAACGCAGAAAAAAGGGCATTTTTTTTATTTTTAAGTACTAACTTGGGATTTCCTGGGCCTGGTGTCAAGTCAGCCAGACCCAAATCTCCCCTATTGTGATGATAATGGATTCCATGTTGTTGGCTCCAGGGTCGTGAGGTCAACTTAAGCTCCTTAATGGACTGTGAAACAATCCTAACTGCATTAACCTCCCGGATCACATAGGTGGTACCGGTATCCACTTTCGGAATTCTCATTTGTCCGTAGAGACAACAGCATTAGATTATAATATTTTCCATTTAGAAACAGCAAAAGTCTTAAGGTAATTATGCAGTTAAGGATTCCCATTAAGTGAATAGGACCTTAAAAAAAGATTATCATGAATAGCTTTTACATTAGAAAGATAGGCTGAAAATGTATTATCATAATTTCACCATTCTCATATACTGAGTCTAGGACATCGTCTGTTCCTTGTGTGCCACCCGGTTATACCCTTGGATCCATTCCATTTCCTTGATAATAACAAAGACTTTCTTGATATAAAGTAAGAGAAAACTGCTGCTTAATCTTTTTATCTTATATTATTATGATGCTTCTCTTTTAGATTTTATTTTAAGAATTAGATTTTTACTTTTTCTATTTTGTTTGAGAATGTTGTAGGTTTTTTCCCCATCAATAATTCTTGTTTATCTGGGAATTTTCTTTTTCTTTTTTAATTTGAAAATAATGACTTTTTTGTATATTTCTTAGGAAGTTCATTTTTATTTTTAAGCTCTTTTTTTAGAATTGCAGCTTTTTTTATACATATATTTTTCCCTCGAATGAAAGTTCATTTTAAAAATTGTCTGTGTCTGACCGTGTACAGAGCATACCACATCTCCTGGGCAGGGGAGGAAGCAAAAGACAATACTGACAGGAGATGTGGTATGTTCTGTACACGGTCAGAAACAGAAAATTTTTAAAATGAACTTTCGTTCATGGGAAAACCCCTTTAAATATAAATTCCTCCGGAAATGCTGTGCACTGACTGTTTAGTGACAGGGTAGAAAGGTCAAACAAGAGATGACATGAGAGGAGAAGACAGCAGATGGGAGAGAGAAAGCACACAGGGGTGAGACAGACAGAGCACAGGGGGAGACAGCTCAACCGGAACAGCACATGAGGGGAGAACACAGTACAGGAAGGAGAGAGACAGCAGACAAGGGGGATAGCACATGGGGTAGACAGATCAAAGAAGAGAGCACAGACGGGAGAAATCAGCACATGGGGAAAGAGAGAGTGGATAGGTGGGTGGACACATGGGGTGGGGAGATTCTCAATGCTGCAAAGCCTGCCCCCATCGTGACATTACCGCCCTCCCAGTGCGATAGCATCAGGCCTCGATCTAGTTTATTTTATTTATATATATTTCCCTTATTAATAAAGACCTTCATTTATAAACTGCATTTTGTAGTTACTTGTGTCATCTTTGTCTAATATTTACCTTTAAAGTCACAAAATGGCCCAGTATATGATACAATCTATATACAATGAATTCACCACAGAAACCAATTCTTACTTTTGTGGTAACAACATAACAAACGTTGACCCCACACAATGATGTATGTATCTTTAAAATTTAGAATTTTATTAGACATAAAAATACGACATTACACACAAATATACACAGTAGAAGTGCTGGAACATGAAATAGAAAAGGGACTACAGTCCATGGAATCCCACATTGCGGCATCAAAAATAACCACCCACCAAAGTGGGGTTATACAAGAGGGACAAAAGCCACTATCGTTATATCATCATTATCAAAATAAGATTACATATATTAAGATACAACGTTGCAATTGTTTGTATTGCTGCGCAAAAAACGCATTTTATTGAGACCAAATTGCCCACAGTAAAGTATCAAATTACAAAAAGTAGGCCATGATCACCACAGTAAGGCATAAACCCTGTAGTGCCCCCTATAGCATAACCCCCATCGGAGGCCTCCCAAAGAAGCAGTGCGAAACGCGCGTCGGGGCAGAGGGACGTCCAGGCATCTCCACTGGCACATTCTGGTATGGAACAGTCTAGCCTTTATTTATGTATGTAAATTTGGCCTCCGATGTATAACCCCACTTTGGTGGGTGGTTATTTTTGATGCCGCAATGTGGGATTCCATGGACTGTAGTCCCTTTCTATTTCATGTTTCAGCACTTCTACTGTGTATATTTGTGTGTAACGTCGTATTTTTATGTCTAATAAAATTCTAAATTTTAAAGATACATACATCATTGTGTGGGGTCAACGTTTGTTATGTTGTTACCACAAAAGTAATATTTACCTTTGTTTGGTGATCTGAAACATTTAAGTGTGACAAACATGCAAAAGAATAGGAAATCACGAAAGGGGCAAAGACTTTTTCACACCACTGTATATGCCAAGAACGGGGACATTAATAACCAGGAATGGGGACATATATATTAGCATGGGAGACATATATACCAGGATGGAGGACAAATATACCAGTATGGGGCATAGGATTGGGGACATGTTTACCAGGAAGGGGCCCAGAATGGGGCACATATGTACTAGGATGGGGGATGAATAGACCAGGAAGGGGCCCAGGATGGGGGCATTAGTACTGTAGTGTGGTTAATGTTTGCATAGTCAATGGGAGGTATGTGTCACAGAGATGGCTTGTCTCAGTGATGTAACACAGAGAATTTTCTCTAGTGCATAAAAGCACTAAGGTTCGTTTGTTGAACCTGAGATCGGTTTGCGGGTAGCTATGAGAGATGGGCGGGTCTGGCTACCCACATACCTCACATCTGGGTGTGGTTACAGCCTATAATGGAGGCTGTTGTTTGGCACATGGTCGGTGTGTTGGGAGGGAGAAAGCCTCCTGTGTGTTTGGCTCCAGACCGAGCCTGAGTACTGGACACTACCCTAGCTTGGGTGACCACAGACCTGGCAGAGCAGAGCCCTGCTATGGACATTTGCCTGATCTAAAGGCTGTTTACTTTCTGTTTGTGCTTCTGGGGTTTGTGAAGCAATAAACCCACATGAACTTTTAAAGGAATGTGCGTCCTGTTTTCCTCCCATTGCACCCGAGTGAGTGCTACCCCTACACTACATAATGAAGGGGGGATGACCGCGTATTTCCTTGTAGGATTTAGAACACCTCTAGGGCCCATACATCTGACCAACATGCAGGAGGGCACAGGTCCAAATTTTGCACCCGGGCCCATTGGACTCCATTGTTAAGACGTGCTACTGAAGATAGAGAAGAGGGAAATCTGCACAGATGAGATTTGGACATGAAATCTCATTATGATGTCTGTGCTACTTGGAAACGAGAGATGGGAACTACTTAAATCAGAGAAGATGTCATCTATAAGGTACCTGGATGTAAATTCTTATTTGTGATACTGATTACATCTCATCAATACTGTAGTTCCTGTATGGTATGCAGTTTGATGATGACTGGTAACAGCAACTCCCAGCATTTCCTCACCATTGTTTTGGACAAACTGAGAGTAGCAGGTTCAGGCGATACAATTGTACAATTAACCTGACATTGCAATTGATATCAGTGGTTTTGGTGATTTATTTATGTGCTGACTGTGGTTCCGGTGCTGAATTCATGTACTGATGGTGGTTCGAATGTTGCATTCATGTACTGGCAGTGGCTGTGGTGCTGCACTCATGTACTGAGGGTAATTATGGTGCCACACTCATATTCGGATTGTTGTTCTGATCTTGTACACACTTAGCAATCTATAACATGCTTCATGGCTATGTTAAAACTTAAAAAATTTTAAAACGTAAAAATGTGATATTAAGAGGATTTTGTGAGTTTAAGTTAGCATGTATTCACAATGATTTTTTTTTAGGAGCAGAAACTCTCCAAATCCTCCTCAAATACTCAAAACTTAGTTCTGGTGATGTATTAATGTACTGATGGTGGTTCTGGTGATGCATTCATATAAGCAACCTTTTACATTTTTTTGCGGCCATTGGGATTGGTTCAGTATGACAATGTGGCCCTTGGACCAAAAAATGTTGTGCATCCCTCATTTACAGGGAAACCTGTCAATTGAATAGTATCTCATTGACTCTATTTTTTAATTCTTTGGTAAATGCACCTTGCCCACATGTAAAATATGTTGCTTTAGGGTACCGTTACACTTAAAGATGCACCAGCGATCCCGACAACAATACGACCTTGTCAGGATCGCTGGTGCATCGCTACATGATCGCTGGTGAGCTGCCAAACAGGCAGCTTCACCAGCGATCAGCACCAGCGAGGACGTTGGTATCTAAGGTAAATATCGGGTTACTAAGCGACGCGCATCACTTAGTTACCCGATGTGTACCTTAGAAACCTGCGTGCTCGCGCCGCTTAGTAAACCGATATTTACCTTAGCTACCAGCTCCCAGCGCCTGCTGAGAGCGCTGGGAGCCTCGCTGATCGTTGACTCCTGCTGCCACACGCAGCGATGCGCGCTGGCCAGCGGGAGAGCAACGATCAAAAAATGGCCCAGGACGATAGTACACGATCAGCAATACCCGGCGGGGGGACCGGTCGCTGATCCCCGTCACACACAGCGATCTCGCTGTGTGTGACAGGGCCTTTACTTGGAAACTAGCAAAGCCAATCCCCTTATAATCAGCAAAATCTGATTTCCAATTGTTCCTCTCCACCTCCGAAGGCCACTTCCTAAGCAAAACACGTTTATATGCTTTGACTTCAGTTTTCCTTTAAATAGAGGCTAAAATGCAGAAAAATATTAATAACCAACATAAACTTTGCACTACTACACCTGAACCTATTAAATAAACTGGTAAGTGTAAATCCTAAACCTCTAATGCATCATTTGTCTCCTTTTTATAAATAGCCCTTGCATTTATTATCATAGGTCATGAAAACCTTGTATCATCCCAAGCTTGGATCCGGCGTAGTAGAAGCTTTACCGCCATGGGTCTCGTTCCCATTAGTGCTCAGGGGCTGATGGATTTTTAATATGTACAGTCATTTTTCATAGATTGGATGACAATTATTATAGGGAGCTTTGGAGGCCTGGAGATACTTCTGTTCAGTCCACGTTATACAAGGGCAACGTCAAGTACAAGTTTACTGTGGCAAAAGTAGGTCTCTATGAAAAATCAAACAATTCCATTGAGTCTAATATAAGTATTCTAGAAAATAAAGTATTATGTCAAAAAATAAGAAAAACATATTTAACCAATGTGATTTAAGCATTAATCTAATTAGAAAACAAAATTAAATCCTTAATTAAATTCACGGGAAGTCAAGGGTGGACACATTTGTAGATATAGAAAACAATATCTGAACTAAAAACTTAACAAACTGGGTTTGGCTGAATTTTCTTAAAGAAGATGTTCATTCTTGACAATTCCTTTTTCTTAGAAGTATCAGGTAGTCTTTATAACCAGTCAACACATATCATGCTTTATAGAACCCAGGATACAAGTGTTCAATTTCCCTGCAGTGCTAACACTGGGGAAACAAAGCATTACATGGTGCTGCTCACGTAAATCACTCTTGGGTCCATTTATGGCATGGACACTTTGGGTCCTCCAGAGTGAGAGACACTCTTTGTAAAAACTCTAGGGAGGGATTTATAGAGAGGACCCTTTCTTTACCCAAGAAGTGTATGTAAAAAATGGCTGCTTTATACCAGACCACTCTTTTACCACTACGGTGAAATTGACAATTAATTAATGAATGCAATGTAGAGTAATACTTATAAGTTGGACATTACCTAATAGCAGTTTGGACTCCTTGGAAGGGTGCATACAGATATCCTAAATCCACTAAGGGGACATTACTATATACTGTATATAGGTGCATAGAGATAGTTTTGGAAATCTGTGCAGTGGGATTCTCCTGGTCATGATAGCATATTTCTGATCCGGTAGTGTTATAGCAAACAAGATAGCAGTTCCGTGCTGGCTCCTATGGGACCCATAGAGGTCACTCTTTCGGCTTCTATAGAAGGTTTACTTGACTTTTTCTAGAAGTAAATCCAACAGGAGGACTGTCTTACCAATGGCACATTACAAAAAAATTACATATTAAGCTGTTATAGCACTTTGCTTCTTAAATATCTACCATTAGAAAAAGGAACATAAGAGTATCTCTGTTAATTCTATAATTTAGGTGTAAAAAGGTGGTCAGCAAAGGCCAAGACGAATTTAGTTATTTTAGCCGCTACATTAATGGCCACTCGTAATTTATTTCAGTGAACTCTTATGATTAAGAAAGCTAATAAGAAGCAATTCATATTCCAAAGAACAAGCTTTTATCATTTTTATATTTTAATCTTAAAGCAAAATATTTAAAAAAAATAAATAAATTTTACCACTTAAGATTTGAAAGGTCTCACTTGCTTTGTAGAATATAATTGTTTCATGGGGGTTCAACGGATAGAAAAGTCAGAATTGAGGTTTTGGATTGGGTGTTAAAAGAAAGGGGGTGCAAATAAGAAAGTCTAAGCAGCTTCACTGATTCTTCTTGTACTGCTCTGACTCCACCCATGAGGATCCTGAAAAAGAGGACTTTATAATAAGCTGCTTTACATGACTGAAGATTCTGTTGTGTGAGAAAGGATGATTTTGCATTGGACAAGTCTGGTTTGATTCGAGCATTGACCTAAGAATACGACGAGTTCAAATACCACTAGAAAAAAAATTACAGAGAATCGGAAATTGGGGAATTATGAACTGCCACCCCTGAACATATGGCACTGTGCCTCAAAAAACAATTAAGGAGATGCAGCACACTCCCCATCCCTGTGCTCAGATACTAAAGATAGTAGACCAATATTATTACAGTGCTGGAAACCCCTTTATTAGAACAGCATGACTTCCAGATCCTCAACATTTCTGATGGCTCTGCAAAGCCTTATAACAAACAATTTACACGCTAAAGATGAAAATCAGCGGGCCCATGTTATTAATGTAGTAGAAATACAAATATGTCCACCTTTCGAAGGAGTCTTCATTAACTCCCACAGCCCAGAAAATTAAGGCATGCCTCATCAGCATCTGCGACGGCTGCCTACTAATTTGTACGGGACTGCTTGTGCTCTGCTCTATGGGGGTTCATATTGCTGATGGAGCAGATTCAGTGTGGATAAAGTATAAACAGCTATTAATTTCACCCAATAAATAATGGTTGGAAGCGAAGACTGAAAGTAGAACAATTACTTTTCCATTTTTCCTGCCAAATGAGCTGATAAGAGAAAACAGGGGGAGTTGGCCACGTAAATCAGTCTTAATTTCATCTTCTCTATTAAAAGATGGCCATTAAGACCATCTTCGGCTCATTTCACCCCCTACTTGTTTCACTTTTTCAATTTGCTCAAAAGGGGGAGTTTGATTGTCATAAAATTTCACTTTGGCCGGCCTATGATTTGCATCTGGGCCAATAAATAGCAATTAGCATAAACATTTAAACCAAGAACTGGAACAAATTCTTGTTCTCCTGAAAAGCTGTTAAATTGGAATATTTTACACAGTGCAAAGAGCCAAAGGGATTTAGGTGTCTTTCTATTTTTATAACACAGGAGAATAAAGTTTTGGAACATGTAATCATAAAAACTCTTTATCTTCTGGAATTGTACCTAAGTTTCATGCAATGAACTCAAGCCTATTCAGCATGTCAATGACTCTCTTAATTTCAGTCAACAAATATAAAAGTTCATTGTTGAAACTTCACAGTGATAACAACAGTCCACAAACAGTCAAGTAGAACCTACTTAAGATCTCCACCACCATCATCTACATCACGATCTTGGTTTTTGTTGGTCTTCAGCTCCAGCAGCTCTTTTCAGCTTATAGGCAAACCATAGTGGAGCCCAAGGTTGCGTTGCCTGACAGGTTCTCTGGGGGGGTGACAAGTTTTTTGTTTTCAGACAGGCCTGTAAGCTGTACTTCAGGTTACGTCCGGTTTCCTCAGGTACAGAGGAGCAACGTGTGGGGATAATAATCTCGCTCCTTCAGGGGAACCCCCAAGCATGGGCATTTTCTCTCCGTCTCTTCAGACAGTGGAGGATTTTTTCAGGCATTGGGCCTTATATATGATGACCCCGATTGCATCTCCTTAGCTGAGTCTGCACTGCGCCAACTTCAGCAAGGAGACCGGCCGGTGGAGGAATATTGCTCTGAGTTCCGGAGGTGGGCCGTGGATACCAAGTGGAATGATCCTGGACTCCGTAGTCAGTTCTGTGAGGGGCTTACTGTAAGGGTGAAGGATGTCTTAGCTCTCTATGAGACTCCTGACTCCCTTGAGTCAGTCATGTCTCTGGCGATCCGGGTTGATTGTCGTCTTCGCCAGAGACATAGGGAGTCACCTCTGTGTGTGGGAGGTCCGGTGTCAAGGGAGGTCAGCACAGAGCCTACTGTGGAATCCATGCATCTCCCTCTTGTCTGTTGTCTGGTGTAAGGGGGAGTTTTTTTCTTTTGTGGTAAATATGGCAATTTTGTGGGCACGTGTCCTTCCTGACCACATAGTAAGCAACCACTGGAAAACTAGATGACCCAGGTTGTGGAGAGGTTAGCAACCCAGGTGTACTTATCACCTCTGTGGGTAGGACACAGTTTTTTCTACCAGCCGTAATCCACATGGGTGGAATTAAGGTGGACATGTCTGCATTTCTGGACAGTGGGGCGGGGTTTAGTCCAGGTCCAAGGCCTCATCCCACATATTCTGTGTAGACCCATACAGATAATTACTATCGACTCCACCCCCTTGAGATAGGGACACTTTACTCAAGTCATCCGAGACTTGCAGCTTCAGGTGGGGGCCATGCACACTGAGGTATTAGACTGTTATGTGCTAGAGGGTCTGCCCTCACCTGTGGTACTGGGACTTCCTTGGCTCGCTCTGCACAATCCCGTAGTAGATTGGCAGACTCAGGAAGTAGTAAAATGGAGTGTGTATTGTCAAGAACACTGCTTGGGTGGATACCCAGTCTGTGTCTAGTTACCGCTCGGATTTTGGGGATGTGTTTTTGGAGCAGGAGTGCCAATAACTTCCTCCCCATCATCTTTATTACTGCACCATTAATCTCGCTCCTGGTGTCAAGCTGCCCAAGAGAAGACTCTATAATATCTCTGGTCCAGAGAGACAGGCCATGAAGGACTTCATCATGGAAAATCTGGCTAAGGGTCATATCAGACCATCCTCATCCCCCATTGCAGCGGGGTTCTTTTTTGTAAAGAAAAAAAATGGAGTGTTACGCCCTTGCGTAGATTTCTGTGAACTCAATGCGATCACAGTCCGTGATCCTTATATTCTCCCTCTCATTCCAGACCTCTTTAATCAAATTGTAGGGGCAAAATGTTTTTTTAAGGTGGACAACAGGGGGACGTATAATCTCATCCGCATTCAAGGGGGAGATGAGTGGAAAACAGCGTTCAATACGCCTGAGGGACACTACTAGAATTTGATGATGCCTTTTGGTTGACGAACGCACCTGCCATCTTTCAACACTTTATAAATTACTTCTTTAGCCGCTTGATAGGCAGATTTGTGGTTATCTATCTGGAGGAAATGCTAATTTATTCCGTGACCTTGAGTCACACCAGGGACATGTCAAGCAGGTCTTACATATACTCTGAGACAATAAATTATATGTAAAACCCAAGAAGTGTATGTTCTCGGTTGAGGAAATCCCTTTCCTAGGATATGTGTTATCGTCCACCGGTTTTCCCATGGATTCGGTGAAAGTCTTTGCGGTATTGGATTGAGATCGTCCATAGGATTTGAAGGTGTTACAAAGGTTTTTAGGTTTAGCCAACAAATACCATAAGTTCATAAAAAACTTTTCAGTGATAGCCAAATCTCTTACGGATATGACCAGGAAGGGGACGGACATCTCCAAGTGGTCCAGTCCTCCCTGGGAGGCATTTGATATGGTGAAAAGGTGTTTTTTTCTGCGCCGATTGTTATACAGCTTGACGTCTCTCAGCTTTTTATCATTTCGGAGGACGATGTGTCTGAGGTGAGAGAGGGGGCTGTATTGTCGCAGGGTATGTCTCTTGGTAAATGGCAACCATTTTTTATTTTTGTAAAAAAAACTGTCACCGGCTGAGAAAAATTATGATATTGGTAACGGAACTCTTAGCAATGAAATGGGCTTTTGAAGAGTGGCGTTATTTTTTGGAGGGAGCAGTTCACCCAGTTATGTTAATCACAGATCATAACAATGTGGTATACTTTCAATCTGCGAAACGTCTGACACCTCAACAGGCAAGATGGGCATTGTTCTTTATCAGGTTTAAATTTTTTGTCACATATAGGCCCGGGAACAAAAACATTAAGGCAGATGCCTTATCCCGTTGATTTCCTGGGGGAGGAAATAAGTGTGAACCAATGCCTATTCTTCAAAAAGGTGTGGTTATGGTATCTATATGCTCCCATCTGGAAACAGACGGGTGTCCCTGCTGACTGTCCACTTGGTAAACTTTTTGTTCCTGTTAATTTCTGTCTTAGGGCCCCGTCACACATTTGTCAGGATCGCTGGTGTGTCGCTACATGATCGCTGGTGAGCTGCCAAACAGGCAGATCTCAGCAGCAATCAGGACAGCGACATGCGGGTAACAAGCAACGCACGTCACTTAGTTACCCGCAGTGTACGTTAAGATACCAGCGTGCTGGTGCAGGGAGCTGGTAAACAAGGTAAATATTGGGTTTCTAAGCACCGCGCGGTGCTTAGAAACCCAATGTTTACCTTGGTTACCAGCTCCCTGCACCAGCACGGTGGTATCTAACGTACACATCGGGTTTATAAGCGCCGCGTGGCGCTTAGAAACCCGATGTTTACCTTGGTTATCAGCTCCAGCTCGCTGATCGCTGGTCTCCCGCCTGCCACACGCAGCAATGCATGCTGGCCAGCGGGAGACCAATGATCAAAAAAGTCCAGGCCATTCGAGTTCGATCAGCGATACCCGGCAGGGGGGCCGGTTGCTGATAAGTGTCACACACAGCGATCTCGCTGGTGAGATCGCTGTTGCGTCACAAAACTTGTGACTCAGCAGCGATCTCGCTGTGTGTGACGGGGCTTTAGATTCCTCACTGGACATCAAGATTCAGTGTTGGCTGAACATCCTGGTAATAGAGCCACCACTGATCTACTTACTCAGCGTTTTTGGTGACCAGATGCTCATAGGGATGTCCGGGAGTATGTAGTCGCGTACAGTGTCTGAGCATGTTCTAAGACCTCTCATACTTGTCTGTCGGGGGCTCTCCAACCATTGACGATTCCCAGCAGACCTTGGACTCACTTTTCGGTCGATTTTATCCCAGATCTACCTGTGTCGGCAGGGAATACTGTAATTTTGATAGTGGTAAATAGATTCAGTAAAATGTCTCAATTAAACGCGTTAACAGCTTTACCGAATGCCAAATCCTTGGCGCAAGTTTTCGTCAGGGAAATAATTAGATTACATGGGATCCCCACTGATAAATTTTCTGCTCGGGGGGTGCAGTCTGTCTCCAAGTTTTGGAATGTATTTTGCACTTGTCTGGGGATCCTATTGTCATTTTCTTCCGCATTTCACCGGCAGTCTAATGGGCAAATGGAACGGGTTAGCCAGAATCTAGAGATGTATCTCAGGTATTTTGCATCTGAAAATCAGTAGGACTGAGTTACCTATTTACCGTTAGCCGTATTCGCTGTAAATAATCGTTGTCAGGAATCAACTGGTAAGTCCCCGTTTTTCAAGGCATATGGGTTCCATCCTCATTTTATTTCATTTAATGGTAATCGCACTTCTGGATTGCCGGGGGAAGAACGGTTTTCATCTTTTGTTTTTACTATATGGCAGGGTTCTGAATAATTTGAGGAAGATGGGACCCAAATATAAGAGTGTGACTGATCAGAGAGTGGGTCCGGACCTGTGTGTTGGTGACTTGGTTTGGCTGTCCTCTAGGAATATTAAGCTGAAGGTTCCGTCTTGGAAACTGGGTCCCAGGTTTATCGGTCCTTATAAGATCGTAGCCATTGTCAGTCCCGTAGCATTCTGCCTTGCTTTACGCCAACCTTTAGGATCCATAATGTATTTCATCACTCTCTCCTCCTAAAATACGTTGCATCTTCAGTACCATTATCTTTACCACCATCTCCTGTCATTATCGATGGAAACTTGGAGTTTCAGATTACGAAAATCTTGGATTCTCGTCTTGTCTGTCGCTTGCTTCAGTATCTGGTACATTGGAGGGGGTACGGTCCTGAGGAGAGGATGTGGGTACCAGCTACTGATGTTCATGCCACCAGAGTGGTCCGGGATTTTCACGTGATTCACCCCAATAGGCCTGGTCCTGAGGTTCCGGTGGTCCCTCGTAAAAGAGGGGGTACTGTCACAGGGTTACCACAACAGTGTGAAGCCAGAATACTGCAGCGTCTGATTGCATCTACTCCAGCACTGAGAAGAAGCACTTCTCCTTAATCGAACATGATGGAAATCCCTGTACTCACAGCTGAGCTTGGTTAGCCACTCCTTTTCCATTTATAATCTGGGCTCTGATACAAATCCTTGTCAGAGTTAGCTTTATTGCTGCATGGCTAACAGAGGGAGAGGAGTTCTTATGAGAAGGAGAGTTGGAGGAGTTATTAGTGACTGTTGCTTGGTTTGTATGCATGGTAATTCCTTATCCTCTATTTTGGTTTATTCCCCTACCTTCACATCCCGGTGCATTCCTCTGTTATATGTGAGTGAATATTTTTTATGCCTGGAGTTTTCTGTTAGCTCTTGTTTGTGTTGCCTTGTTTGTCGGGTTGGTGTACTATGGTGCACAGTAGCTCGCCTCTTCCCTGGGTGGGGGAGGAGAACAGATGAAAGGCTAACTCAGGAGATAAGGCAAGGGTGGAGGTCCTGGCATCTTCTCTGTCTGAAGGGAGCAGGGTGAGCTAGGGATAGGGACAGGGAATGAGCCACTGGTCCTGCATCACCCGTCAGCTGTCTTGTGACAGTGCCATTATCAAATTTCTACTGTGGGTCAATTGATGCCACTTTTCCTGGTGTCTGCCCCTAATTTTTGAAAATGTTTGGACTCCAAGTTGAGTCTCCTTCATGTGTGTTGCCTGAAATTGGCAGGCTCTCAGAGCACCAGGCCTACACCTATCGCTCATTCACCTGTTACTAATCAATGCTTAAGATAGAAATGCTGGTCCAAGCCCTGTTCCATGCATCCATGCTGCGCAATTATACTATTTGTACCCTGGGTCAATTGATGCCACTTTTCCTGGTGTCTGCCCCTAATTTGATTCTAATTTGGCAGCTTTTGAGTCCCCTGAATGTGTTGTCTATGCGTTTGGTTTTGCCTCCCATTTAATTCAATGTGGTTCGGATATGTTCGTTGAACTGTTCAGCGAACATCGGGGCGTTTGCCGATCCATGCTGAAACTTGAAAGGTTAGCTCAGCTCTTCCCAGGAGGCATGACCTCTTGAATATGCTCAAATTAATCCCTCAATTATCATGAGAACAGAAGTACTAATTGTGCAATATATTGACTCACTGTCTAGATGCATTCACAGGAAAGCCAGGAAGGACTTCACTAGCCATTCATCACGTAAATACAGGCAACCACCCAACCATCAGACAGTCAGCATACTGGGTTTGTTTACAAGTAAAGGTGCATATCCAGTGGGAAACAGAAGAAAATTTGGAGCTGGGGGTAATACGAAAGTCCAAAAGTGTGTGGGCGTCCCATGTTGCAATTGCAAAACCAGGGGAAGAGTCTTGAGGAGATCATTTGCATATTCCCAGTGCCTTCTGGGATAAGTGAAGAGTCTCCGCGAGCTCAACGATCACTGGGTTTTGGCGGTTGCAGCTGAAAAGAGGAAATCGGAAAACCAGGGGAAGAGTCTTGAGGAGATCATTTGCATATTCCCAGTGCCTTCTGGGATAAGTGAAGAGTCTCCGCGAGCTCAACGATCACTGGGTTTTGGCGGTTGCAGCTGAAAAGAGGAAATCGGAAAAACCGCGCGCCAATCGGCGCGCGAAGTTTGGCTCATCTTTCATCGTTTTTAAGAAATCTCAAGATGGAAGAGGCCAGGAGCCATTTGGTGAGCTGCATTTCTTGCTACATGTTCACAGATTTACCAGTGGAAAAGCCAAACTTCACATGCCACAAATGCAAGCTTGTGTCCCTGTTGGAGGAAAAGTTGCAAAATCTCGAAGAGAGGTTAGCTACGTTGAAGATCATTAAGGAAGGTGAAGAGTTCTTGGACAGAGCAGAATTATCTCTTCATGTTACAGAAAGAGAAGAAATTCGAAGTGCACCTGAAGAAACAGAGGAATGGAGACATGTGACCCAGAGAAGCAGGAGGATCAGGAGGCAGTCAGCACCCATACTGCTCAGAAACCAGTACCAGGCTCTCACGCAGGAAAACGATGAAGAAATACATCAGGATAAGACTTTGCCAACAAACAGCAACCTTGTACGCCCTCAGAGTCCTCCTGGATGGAGAAAGAAAAATGTTGTGAAGAAGAAACGGAGAGTGGTGGTCATGGGGGATTCCCTGCTGAGAGGAACAGAGGCTGCTATCTGCAGACCGGATATAACTTCAAGAGAAATGTGCTGTCTTCCAGGTGCAAAAATTAAAGATGTGTCTGACAGGATATCAGGACTCTTCAGACCTACAGATGACTACCCATTCCTGCTACTACATGTGGGGACAAATGACACCGCAAGAAACGACCTGGAAACCATCTGCAGAGACTTTGAAGACTTAGGCAAGAAAGTGAAAGAACTGGGAGCGCAGGTGGTCTTCTCTTCCATCCTCCCAGTGGATGGCCATGGAACAAGGAGGTGGAATAAGATTCTGCAGGTGAACAACTGGCTACGTCGATGGTGCCGTCAGCAACGATTTGGATTTCTGGATCACGGAGTGAACTACTTATACGATGGACTACTTGCTAGAGATGGGGTGCACCTTACGAAGACTGGAAAGCATGTATTTGGAAGTCGCCTTGCTACACTTGTAAGGAGAGCTTTAAACTAGAACAACATGGGAAGGGAAGCAAAAGACCAGAAAAAGCCATACACCTGACAAATGCTATTGAGAACTCTGCTATTAGAAGTGGAAAGGAAGAACAAAGACGAAAGAATCTAATTAATAAAAATATTGGAGAAAGAGAAACCAATCACAAACTAAAATGTTTCTATACTAATGCACAAAGCATGGGCAACAAACAAGGAGAATTGGAACTACTAACACAGGAACAGAAATATGATGTAATTGGAATCACTGAAACTTGGTGGGACAATACACATGATTGGAATACAAGACTAGAAGGATACAACTTAGTTGCAAGAAACAGACTTGATAAACGAGGAGGGGGTGTCGCATTGTATGTTCGAAACGCGTATATCTGCACAGAGATTGAAGCTTCAGAGACTGGGAGTTCTGTGGAAACTGTTTGGGTAAGAATACAAGGACAGAACAATGGAAAGGACACCATTGTAGGCATTTACTACAGGCCGCCTGTGCAAGCCGAAGATATAGATGAACTCTTTATGCATCAGATGGCCAAGTTCTCCAAAAAATATGACATAGTTGTCATGGGAGATTTCAACTATCCAGACATTTGTTGGGAATCTCTCTCAGGCAAAACTAACAGGTCAAGGAAATTTTTATCCTCTCTTGCTGACAACTTTATCTTCCAAAAGGTAGGGGAGAAAACAAGGGGAACTGCTACCTTGGATCTAATCCTTATAAACAGGGAGGAAATGGTTGAGGAGGTAAAAGTGGCTGGGACCCTAGGAGGTAGCGACCATGCTATTTTAGAATTTTGGATAACTAGAGGTGGAAGACCTGTGAAGACTCAGATGTCAAGGTTAGATTTCAGAAAGGCAGATTTTAAGGGATTCAGAAAGAGAATTGGAGGGATCCAATGGCTGGATATCCTTAAAGACAAAAATGTCCAGGAAGGATGGGAAATCTTGAAAAATGAAATTCTCAAAGCACAGTTGTTAACAATTCCGAAAAGAGGGAAGAATAGGAAGCATTTAAGGAAACCAGGATGGATGAACACAGAACTTAAGCACATGCTAAAAAGGAAGAAAAAAATGTTTATAAAATGGAAAGAGGGAGGCATATCTAAAGAAGAATATAATGCTGTCTGCAGAACCTGCAGGGCACAAATCAGATTAGCTAAAGCTGAAAATGAACTGAGGCTTGCAAGAGATGTCAAAAGCAATAATAAAGGATTTTGGGGATATGTCAAAAGTAAAAGAAAAGTCAAAGATGCTATAGGATTTTTACAGGATGAAAATGATGAAATGGTAAGACAGGATGTTGAGAAGGCTGAACTTTTAAATTCCTATTTTGCATCTGTTTTCTCTCAGAAAGGAAATGCAACATCAACTGTTATTCACTGTCCTATTAAGGGAATAGAAGAATCCAGGATATCTATAAACAGAAAGATAGTGAGGAAACACTTAGCTAACCTAAATGAATTCAAGTCTCCAGGTCCAGATGAATTACACCCCAGAGTACTGAAGGAGATAGCATAAGAAATTTTTGAACCCCTCTCCATAATCTTTGAAAATTCTTGGAGAACAGGAGAAGTGCCAGAAGACTGGAGAAGAGCAAATGTTGTTCCTATCTTCAAAAAGGGGAAGAAGGTGGACCCAGGCAACTATAGGCCGGTGAGTCTGACTTCTATACCAGGAAAGATCTTTGAACAAATTATTAAACAACATGTATGTCAATACCTGGATAAGAATGAAGTGATTAAACAGAGTCAGCATGGGTTTCTAACTAATAAGTCATGTCAGACTAACTTAATTTCCTTCTATGACGGTATCACTGATTGGGTGGATCAAGGAAATGCTGTAGATATAGTATATCTTGACTTCAGCAAAGCATTTGACAAAGTCTCTCATACAATCCTTATTGAAAAAATGACTAAGTATGGAATGGACAAGGCAACTGTTAGGTGGATTCATAACTGGCTTAGTGATCGGACCCAAAGAGTGGTCGTAAATGGCTGCACATCCAGTTGGAAGAATGTCTCAAGTGGGGTACCACAGGGCTCTGTCCTGGGCCCTGTATTGTTCAACATCTTTATCAACGATTTAGATGAAGGAATTGAGGGTAAACTGATTAAATTTGCTGATGACACAAAGCTAGGAGGGATAGCTAATACTAGAGAAGAGAGAGAGAGGATTCAAAAAGATTTAAATAAACTGGAGAAGTGGGCAGCAACTAACAGAATGGTTTTTAACAGGGAGAAATGCAAAGTACTACATCTGGGCAATAAAAATGAAAAAAGCATATATAGAATGGGAGGAATAGGGCTAAGTGACAGCACATGTGAAAAAGACTTGGGTATACTAATAGATCACAGACTGAATATGAGTCAACAGTGTGATGCAGCAGCAAAAAAGGCAAATGCAATTCTAGGATGTATTAACAGAAGCATACAGTCTAGATCACGTGAAGTCATTATTTCCCTCTACTCCTCTTTGGTCAGACCTCATCTGGAATATTGTGTCCAGTTTTGGGCACCACATTTTAAAAAAGACATCAACAAACTGGAGCAAGTTCAGAAAAGAGCGACCAGAATGGTGACCGGTCTGCAAACCCTGTCTTATGAGGAAAGGTTGCAGGATTTGGGAATGTTTAGTTTGCAAAAGAGAAGACTGAGAGGAGACTTAATAGCTGTCTACAAATATCTAAAGGGCTGTCACATTGTAGAAGGATCAACTTTATTCTCATTTGCACAAGGAAAGACTAGAAGCAATGGGATGAAACTGAATGGGAAGAGACACAGATTAGATATTAGAAAAAACTTTTTGACAGTTAGAGTGATCAATGAGTGGAACAGGCTGCCACGAGAAGTGGTGAGTTCTCCTTCAATGGAAGTCTTCAAACAGAGGCTGGACAGACATCTGACTGGGATGATTTAGCGAATCCTGCTTTGAGCAGGGGGTTGGACCAGATGGCCCAGGAGGTCCCTTCCAACTCTACGATTCTATGATTCTATGATTCTATGTTCCAAAACATGACAAGACCAGGGTGGGACTGGCCTACCGGAGAACGGGAGGATTCTTTGGTGGGATCAGGCACTCATATCTGCTGGCATGCAGGGCTGGCAGCTGCCTCGGGCCCACCTACAGCCAGTGGCATGTCACTAATAGCGGAACACCACGCAGCAACTATGGGACCCTTGAATCAGGGGCGACTGCCCAGTGCCAGCGGAACAGCGGATGACAACAGGCAGGAGCCGGGTTGTGTGGCTAAAGCCTGTGCCCACTGCTAAAGAGAAATGAATATTCACTGGGCGTGGAATGCAGAGAATATTCATTTCACTTTAATAGCTTGCAGCAGGGACAGCATCAGTACCCGGGCTATTGCAGGGGCCCTGAGCAGGTGGGGGGCCCACTCGCCATCAGGGACACTGGCACGCTATGGGGGTCAGGTGCCTGTGCCAGTGCCGTCGCTTGCGAGTGGCTCCCCCCGCTTGCTCAGGGCCCTGACTCTTGCAATACTTAACTCTCTCCACTCCACCGCTGTGGTGTCTTCTGCACCCTCTGACTGTGAAGTTCCGATAGCATGATGATATCACGTCTGTGTGCCCTCTGCCTGAACAGACACAGTGCAGAGCCGGAAGAAGCCGACGATGAGCAGAGCAGTGGCCAATGACAAGAGGTGCATATTTCTTTTTTTAATGTTTGGAGAATTATATATGTGGACCATCATATACTGGAGCATCATATATGGGGCCCATTATACACTGGAGTATTATATATGGGGTCCATTATACACTGGAGCATCATATATGTGCCTATCATACACTGGAGCATCATATATAGACCCAGTAAACACTGGAGCATTATATATGTTGCAAATTATACACTGGAACATCATATATGTGGCCTATTATAAACTGGAGCATCATATATAGGGTCCATTATACACTGGAGCATCATATATGGGGCCCATTATACACTGGAGCATCATATATGGGCCATCATACACTGGAACATCATATATGGGGCACATTATATAAGGGTCATTATATGGGCCCATTATACACTGGACCATCATATACTGTATTGGGCATATTAGAGTATAAATGGAGCATTATATGGGCCCATCATACATTGGAGTATCATATATGGGACCCATTATACAGTATATGGAGCATTATATGGGGCTGATCATACACAGGAGCATCATATCAATATATGCCCATGCCCATTATATATGGAGCATCATATGGGGCCCATTATACAGTACAGACCAAAAGTTTGGAAACACCTTCTCATTCAAAGAGATTTCTTTATTTTCATGACTATGAAAATTGTAGATTCACTCTGAAGGAATCAAACTATGAATTAATAACACATGTGGAATTATATAATTACCAAAAAGTGTGAAACAACTGAAAATATGTCTTATATTCTAGGTTCTTCAAAGTAGCCACCTTTTGCTTTGATTACTGTTTTGCACAATCTTAGCATTCTCTTGATGAGCTTCAAGAGGTAGTCACTGGAAATGGTTTTCACTTCACAGGTGTGCCCTGTCAGGTTTAATAAGTGGGATTTCTTCCCTTATAAATGGGGTTGGGACCATCAGTTGTGTTGAGCAGAAGTCTTGTGGATACACAGCTGATAGTCCAACTGAATAGACTGTTAGAATTTGTATTATAGCAAGAAAAAAGCAGCTAAGTAAAGAAAAACGAGTGGCCATCATTACTTTAAGAAATGAAGGTCAGTCAGTCCGAAATATTGGGAAAACTTTGAAAGTGTCCCCAAGTGCAGTGGCAAAAACCATCAAGTGCTACAAAAAAAACTGGCTCACTTGAGGACCGCCCCAGGAAAGGAAGACCAAGAGTCATCTCTGCTGCGGAGGATAAGTTCATCTGAGTCACCAGCCTCAGAAATGCCAGGTTAACAGCAGCTCAGATTAGAGACCAGGTCAATGCCACACAGAGTTCTAGCTGCAGACACATCTCTACAACAACTGTTAAGAGGAGACTTTGTGCAGCAGGCCTTCATGGTAAAATAGCTGCTAGGAAACCACTGCTAAGGACAGGCAACAAGCAGAAGAGACTTGTTTGGGCTAAAGAGCACAAGGAATGAAAATTAGACCAGTGGAAATCTGTGCTTTGGTCTGTTGAGCCCAAATTTGAGATCTTTGGTTCCAACCACCGTGTCTTTGTGCGACGCAGAAAAGGTGAACGGATGGACTATACATGCCTGGTACCCACCGTGAAGCAAGGACGGAGGAGGTGTGATGGTGTGGGGGTGCTTTGCTGGTGACACTGTTGGGGATTTATTCAAAACTAGCTGAAGAGCCCGGCGCTGCCCGAGCATAGTAACTAACTGTGGTTAGTTATAACAAATTATAATTATCCTCCATCTCACAGTCCCGTGCCCATATACCCATCATACATATCCTCCATCCCATAGGCCCGTGCCCATATACCCATCACACATCCTCCATCCCATAGTCCCGTGCCCATATACCCATCATACATATTCTCCATCCCATAGTCCCATGCCCATATACCCATCATACATATTCGCCATCCCATAGTCGAGTGCCCATATACCGATCACACATCCTCCATCCCATAGTCCCATGCCCATATATCCATCACACATCCTCCATCCCATAGTCCCATGCCCATACACCCATCATACATATTCGCCATCCCATAGTCGAGTGCCCATATACCCATCACACATCCATCATCTCATAGTCCCATGCCCATATACCCATCATACATATCCTCCATCCCATAGTCTCGTGCCCATATACCCATCATACATATCCGCCATCCCATAGTCCCATGCCCATATACCCATCATACATATCCTCCATCCCATAGTCCAGTGCCCATTTACCCATCACACATCCTCCATCCCATAGTCCCGTGCCCATATACCTGTCATACATATTCTCCATCCCATAGTCCCATGCCCATATACCCATCATACATATTCGCCATCCCATAGTCCCATGCCCATATGCCCATATACCCATCATACATATCCTCCATCCCATAGTCCAGTGCCCATTTACCCATCACACATCCTCCATCCCATAGTCCAGTGCCCATATACCCATCACACATCCTCCATCCCATAGTCAACCATTATGACATCATAATGAGCGGCGGGGCTTGATACACACACACTTTTTCCCCATTATGTGGATAGGGGCAAAATTGTTTGGTGAATTGGAACGCGCGGGGTTAAAATTTCACCTCACAACATAGCTTAGGACACTCTCGGGGTCCAGACGTGTGACTGTGCCAAATTTTGTGGCTGTAGCTGCGACAGGGTGGATGCCAATCCCAGACATACACACACACATACATACATACACACATTAAGCTTTATATATTAGATGAGGGCTGCATTATATTCTATGTAGGGGCTGCATTATACTATATGAGGAAGCTGCATTATATTCTATGATAGGGCTGCATTATATTCTATCTGGTGGGCTGCATTATACTCTGAGGGCTGCTTTATATTCTATGAGGGGGCTACATTATACTATATGAGGGCTGCATTATATTCTATGTGAGGGGCTGTATTATACTATATGAGGGCTGCATTATATTCTATGTGGGGACTACATCATATTGTATGAGGGGGCTACATTATACTATATGATGGCTGCATTATATTCTATTTGGGGGGCTGCATTATAGTATATGAGGGCTGCATTGTATTCTATGTGAGGGGGCTGCATTATACTATATGAGGGCTGCATTATATTCTATGAGGAGGCTACATTCCATTCTATGAGTGGGCTACATTATACTATATCAGGGCTGCATTATATTCTATGTAGGGGGCTGCATTATAATCTATGTGGGGGGCTGCATTATACTCTGAGGGCTGCATTATATTCTATGAGGGGGCTACATTATTCTATATAAGGGCTGCATTATATGCTATGTGAGGGGCTGTATTATACTATATGATGGCTGCATTATATTCTGAGGGGGCTACATTATACTATGTGAGGGCTGCATTATACTGTATGTAGGGGGCTGCATTATACTATATGAGGGGGCTGCATTATATTCTATGTGGGGGGCTGCATTATACTCTGAGGGCTGCATTATATTTTATGAGGGGGCTACATTATACTATGTGAGGGCTGCATTATATTCTATGTAGGGGGTTGCATTATACTATATGAGGGGGCTGCATTATATTCTATGAGGGGGCAGCATTATATTGTATGTGGGGGCTGCATTATAGTATATGAGGGCTGCATTACATTCTATGTGAGGGGGCTGCATTATACTATATGATGGCTGCTTTATATTCTGTGAGGGAGCTCCATTATATTCTATGAGGGGGCTACATTATACTTTATGAGGGCTGCGTTATATTCTATTTGAGGGGGCTGCATTATATTCTATGAGGGGGCTACATTATACTATATGAGGGGGCTGCATTATATTCTATGAGGGGGTGGCATTATATTCTATGTGGGGGGCTGAATTATATTCTATGTGAGAGGCTGCATTATACTATATGAGGGCTGCATTATATTCTATGTGAGGGGGCTGCATAGTACTATATGATGGCTGCATTATATTCTGTGAGGGAGCTACATTATATTCTATGAGGGGGCTACATTATATTCTATGAGGTGGTACCCCAACCTCTGCTATATCATTAAGAAGTGTACTACCTTATATTATACCCTGATATTATCGTGTTTTACCGCACTATTGGTGGTCTTGTAGCTATTTCAATGTAGCTACATAGTGGGCCCCAAGAATGATTTTCTCTGGTGGGCCCAAGGTGCTCCATTCTGACACTGGACCAGACCACCATATTTTGTGTGTACTACCAAACTTGCGATCATTTGATCGCTTGTGTTATGCACAGCAATGTCACAGCATTGCTTTACATAGCAAAAATCATGGTCTCCTATGAACACCAGGCACAGGCTGGTATCCAGAGGAGTATCATCATGACAGGCACGGCGGTCATCAGCACACCACGATCACTTCACTGGGACACCAATGGACACAAAGAACGGTGAGCCCCCTGCCGGTGCACATTAAATGCTGCTGTCACAGATTGACAGCGGCATTTAACAGTTTAACAGCCGCGGACAAAGCTCCGCTCCTCTCGACTGTTCGAGGCAGATGATGGCTGAATAACACAAGTAGTCAACATTGATTGTAATATGTTTATCAACAGCTATCAATCTTCAGAACAAAAATCCCAAACTAGAAGGAATTAATGTATTTATGTTTAATGATATTTATATCTAACTCAGAAAAATTGGAAACAAAACACTTTATGACTATTAATGTTCACATGTCCAACGTCATATCCATTGCTGGGCAGCTCTGAAAAAAAAACACTTGTAGATATTCTCCAGGTCTTGAAAACTGCATCTGATCATGTTCTCAGCGCAGGTCGGTGCAGGTATTCAGCTTTTTGTTCCAAGATGTGTCATGCCTGTATAGAAGAGATAAGTCGCCTCTCTCATTAACCTGAAAACAAAAGACATGACTTTTAAAAAACTTGACAATATGTGCTGGGTATCAAAAGCAATAAACTCAGAGAAGGCAACTTCTACATTATATTTCTGGTTATCAGCTGAAGTTGAAATAGACCTGAAATATTGCATTATATATTGTCTATAAAAAAGGCCAATTTGGAAACTGAAAATAGGAATTTGCCAATATTAGCATGATAGAAAAATGCAACATGAACCATACGGCTATGATGAGAGCACTCACAATAGATCCATATGGCATGTAATGGGCGGCACGGTGGCTCAGTGGTTAGCGCTGCAGCCTTGGGTTCGAATCCCACCAAGGACAACATCTGCAAGGGGTTTGTATGTTCTCCCCGTGTTTTCGTGGGTTTTCTTCGGGTTCTCCGGTTTCCTCCCACATTCCAAAGACATACTGATAGGTAATGTAGATTGTGAGCCCCATTGGGGACAGTGATGATAATATGTGGAAACTGTAAAGCGCTGCGGAATATGTTAGCGCTATATAAAAAGAAAGATTATTATTAATGTCTGAGGGACTTATCTCGCCCGTCAGATTGTGTGTTGGCGATTCTTCCGCAGCAGTAGGCTGATAACTTTCATCATTTCCTTCTTTTCTCAACCAGAATTAAAAAATTGTACAGCAAAAAAAAAATAATCATTTTCATAAATAAATGCAATAATAAAAACCATATTGCCTTTTTCCTATTATTACACCTTGCTTACATCATCATGTCCTCGCTGTTGCACTTCTTCAAAACAAGAATGATTGTTACTTACAGTGATTTATTATTGACATGAAACACTTATATAAATGGAGGAAAAACGCAGAAATAGTTACCTGGAAAATACATGTTGGAAGCTTTGTGTCCATCAGAAGAGGTGGATTCTAAACATGAGCTGCTAGCTGTTTGGGATGGAGATGTAAACTGTCTCCCTAAGCGGTGAAAAAAAGGCAAACTATAGAAAAGTATTTAAACTTTAAATGATAAAATTCAATAAGAGATTAAATTAGAGACTCAAGCGTCTCAGTATTTTAAAAATCACTTATTATAGATTGCTGACGATAGAGGAGGATTCGTTCTTACCTACATCACAGGTAGATGAGATGACGACATTTAGATAAATCTCATTGTTCAAATAATGAACCTGAAAATATAAAGAAAAATAATAACATCCAAAACAAAGCTTAAAATCATAGAAAGTTTACCAAAGCATTGTAGATAATTTCTGGGAATTGTTAATCATTCCATATCCAGCAAGTTATGGAAAATGTAAAATGAGAAAATAGCTCCAGCTGCGTAAAATTCTTCTTTATTTCAAATGCTTAAATAGCACAAAATACATGATGTAAAACTCTCCAAAAAACCATACCAGAGCAGGATAGTGCAGAGGCTATGCGTTTCGACCTACATGGTCTTTGTCATTTTCTATGGAAAATGTAACCAGGGTTTATCTGGTAACCTGTGAGGACGGATTCTGAATATTTGCTGCTAATTACTTGTGCTGGTGATGAACACAGATATTGTCTCACTACTCAGGGAAAAATATATAAAAGTGTCTGAACTTTAAATTATAAAGAAGCAAAATTAGCGACTAAATATGCCGAAGAAGAGTTCCATGTTTAGCTGATGGACAGTTGACATAATCGGCCTCCGTATCGGCGGCAGTAACATTTGTTGTCAGCTATTTTTTTTTTTTAAATCGCCCAATTCTACAAAGATAAGAGGAATATTAGTTACCGGACTGGAATGAACTTTCATTAACCCATTGATTATATTTAAATGAACAAATTGAAATATGTAGCATCCTAAACCCTACAGCCCCCGACGTCCGTCCGCTCTGATAGTAAAGTATCAAAGCCTTATACCAACAGAACAGCACTGACGTCTCTCCGCAGGGATTGTGTCTCATGAGGAGATAAATCATAACATCTACTTACTCATTATCACACAGGGAGTATTTGTATGGTTGTCTCTGCATTCATCAGCGATTGTCCAACAGGCGGCATGACGCAACTCGTGTTCAAGTTTGGATCGTACTCACACTAAAATAAAAGTTTATACAGTTATAAGAAAATCTGAGTACACCCTGATTGAACTGTTTGGTTTGGCATATCAGGACAAAATACAAAACACCGTATTTTTCGGATTATAAGATGCACTTTTTCCCCAAAAATTTAGGGAGAAAATGGGGGTGCATCTTATAGTTCGAATATACCGTACCGGCCGTTGTGGAGCAGGGTCCCAGGGTCACTGCTGGAGGAGGCAAGAGTGGTGCGTTGCTGCAGGCCGCAGGCTGGGATGAGGGGGTGTTTGGTGGCGCAGGGGCTCCGCTGGCATTTTGTGAAAGACCGGGACCTCCGCACTTCCATGGTTTACATTGCGGTGGACTCCGGGGACAGCAGCACATGCACAGATGGAGATCTCAGCGCCAAGATCTAGGGAGATGAGATCTCAGCGCCAAGATTCCATCTGCGCATGCACCACCCCAGCAGATATTTTCCCAGAGTCCAACACAAAGTAAATCATGGAAGTACGAGGGCTCCGGGCTTTCACAAAACGTCGCGGGGAGCCTTAGCATCGCACATCTGAACACCCCTTTCTCCCAGTATGGGGTTCGCAGTGTCGCCCCACTTCTACCTCTGCCAGCAGCGACAATGGGACCCAGCTTCACAGCAGCCACCACCCCCGGTATTAATAAGACGCATGGATTGTAAGAAGCTCCACCATTTCATTAAAAAAAAAGGTTTTATTTCCTATTTTTTCTCCTTAAAATTTGGGGGTGCGTCTTGTAATCCGGAGCGTCTTATAATCTGAAAAATACGGTAAGAAGGGAAGGGGAATGGATATTTAGAAAGAGGAAATGATGGGATTGAAATTTACAGAAAATAAATTAGGGATAATGAAAGGTAAAGTAGAAGAAAAGTTCCTATACATTAAGGCTATGTGCACACGTACCGGAACTCTCGCGGAAATTACCTCGAGAATTCCAGAATTCCATTACGCGGGAAAATCGCATTTTAAATTCCCGCGATTTTCCCGCGGAAAAAATAGTATTTTGCAAGCGTATTTAGCTTGCAAAATGCTAGCGTTTTCCAAGCGATCTGTAGCATCGCCTGGAGAACTGATGGACAGGTTGGTCACACTCGTCGAACATAGTGTTTGACAAGTGTGACCAACTTTTTACTACTGAGGCCGCCTATGCAGCATCAGTAGTAAAAGATAAAAAGTAAAAAAAAAATAAAAAATGGTGTTATTCTTACCTTCCGACGTCCCGCACAGCCGTTCCCAGTAATCCTTTGCGAAAATGCCCGCAATGACGTCCGTTCTCGCGGGATCGCGATGTCTCGCGGTCATTCGCGATGACGTCGCGCGAATGACTGCGAGACTTCGCGATCCCGCGAGAACGGACGTCATCGCGGGCATTTTCGCAAAGGATTACTGGATACGAGAGCATGGAGAGAGGCGGAAAGGCTGCGCGGGACGCCGGAAGGTAAGAATAACAATATTTTTTATTTTAAATTCTATTTTTTACAGGGATATGGTACCCAGAGCCTGGAGGACAGTCTCCTCTCCTCCGGACCGTGGGTACCATCCGCAAATGTTCTGCTTACTTTCCGCATGGTGTGCACAGCCACATGCAGGAAGTAAGCGGAACAATGCATTCCTATGGGTGCGGGATCACCGCGATTCCGCAAAATTAATGAGCATGCTGCGGTTTTTATCGCGTAGCGATTCCGCCCCGGTAAAAACCGCAGCATTAGCACAGCATTGCGGAATCCCATAGGAATGCATGGGATGCTTATTTTTCACGTTTTCACTGCAAAATCGCGTGGTTAAAACCGCCGCGGAAACGCGAAAAAAACGCCACGTGTGAACTCAGCCTAAAGGGGAAAAACAGGAAGGATATAACTGGGAAGAAAAAAAAGATGCATAAAAGAAGGAAAGGGAGAAAGCGGGAATATGATGGGAAGGACAGGAGGAAATTGTAAGTGCAATGCATGGATAAGCACAAGAAGTGACCGCCGCTGCCTCCTGTTAATTTAAAGAAGTATTCCTTGCTGGAGAACATAGGGTTAAATGGCCTCAAGAGACAAGTTGTGCAGAGCAACATACGAGCCGCATGATGCTCTATGAATTACACATGTAGAAAATCGTTTCTCCACAACTTTATTTCCCTATTTCTTGCTGGAGCACATTTAGCCACTATACACAGAGGAGCCTTAAGCGCCCACAAGGTGGGTATAAATCGCCTTATGAAAATTGGCACCGCGGGGCTGACGATGGCCCCCGTGTAATGTTTGTAATGTATGCCGAGCATAAATTGGCACTGAAGTGATGCAGAGACGCCAGACGCGTCCTCGCCCCGTTTTCTTGGTGCATTTCGCTTTAATGTAGAATGATGCTCCATATAAACATGGGGCGGAGGTGGACGGGGTTTGGTGGACGGCGCTGCTGCTCCTTTCCAGCTGTTTTCCCCCTCTGAATTATTCATTTCATCATGTGCTATTTGGGAAGCAGGATTTTTGCACCACGGGGATGAGGAGGAGGTTTTAGCTGTTCACTTTACAACATCCCTGATAGCAAGATATAGTGAACAGTATCCACCATAGGGATTAAAAGGGTTTTCTCATGAAATACATTTTGTAATTATGCATAAGATGGATGATAATATGTGTCATCCCTTTGCACATATACCAGCTTATAGTCTGGCTCATTTCTTTAGTTTTGCTGTAGTTTTTTTGTACTTTGCACAAACAGTGGCGCGGTGCCACTTTCTGAGCCAAGTATATAATCTGTATAGCTTCCCATGGAAGATTATTCCTTTATAGGGTCAGGTACACAAAAAAAGCTCCAAAACTGAGCTTTGCAGGTTATGTGTACAAAACGTCTTTCAGACGCCATTGTTTTTGATATAAGACCATGTAAAGAGTAAAACCCCTGAGGGTATAAACTTATGGAGTAATTTTGGATATGGGACAACCTTTTTAATGATTTACTTTTGTTAACTTCTTTGAGCGTGGGGAGGTGGGATTGTTTTTGCTGTATATTATATTATATCTTTGCTATAAATAACATTATAGATATATTCATTTATTCATTCTGCTTATAAAAATGCCAGTTTTCTTTTAAAGGTATATGAGTTTTGGCATTTTTTTATTGTTTTTTGTTGTTGTTGCACTTTTAGCATAAAAATTATGCTTTTTCATGCCTGAATTTTATTACTAAAAATATCACACATGTACACATTCACATATTCCCACAGCAACACACATATACACTGAATTTATTTATATAGTGTGTATATTGTGAGGCAGTGTCCCATGTTACAGCTAGGGGGTGCTGTATGTGCTCCTCAGGATACGCATGGAGGCGTAACAGTGATGGTGAGACAGTGACCGACATTATTGTAAATGGCCGGTATGTGTCGCAGAGGAGGTCCTCTGAGCTGTAGCCTGAAATGTAGCTCTGGGACTTGACGTTCCACAAGTGTTTATTTACTTATAAGGGGGGCTTACAGGATAAGTCGGAGAGCTGGGCGGGACTGGCTATCCACACATAAACCGTCCACCTATGGGGGTGATTGCAGCTACATAATGTGACCAGGGTTTGGGTCACATGGTGTGGTTGTTCTAAGGTCCTGAAAGGTCTATGTGTTGGAAAGTCCCAGGAGGGGACGGACTTCCTGAAGAGCACAGGGTGAGACCATAGACTGGCAGAGTCTGTGACGGCACTGCGTTGGGGATGCTACCGTCCGTCTGAGGGTCTGGAACTATCAGGTGGCCTGGTGAGCAAGGCATTGTCCAGGACGGTGATACCAGTTCTGCAGCTTCCCTTGGAACCAGGACTGACAAGGAATCAGTGTGTGGAGCAGGAGCTCCTGTTAGGTAACTCCTGGACAAGAGGGTTATGGAACGGCAGACATGTATCTGCCATTGGAACAAACTGTTGGTGCTTGTTGTGTTCTGTGGACATTGATGAACTGTGCGGTGTTCGGTCACCCAAGGTAACTGGACGAAGTGAGAAGTCCGGCGTGTTTAGTGACAGTGATTTGAAGCGTCTTATTGCTTACCAGGGATGGTGGCTGCGGTGAAGCGGGGTCCCAGGGTCGCTACTGGAGGCAAGAGGGGAGCATTGCTGCAGGCCACAGGCTGGGATGAGGGGGTATTTGGATGTGCGGCGTGCCTCTGCGGGTGTCCGGTGCTCCAGGTGTCTGGTGCTCCGTGTGTCCAGTGCTCTGTGTCTCTGTGTGTCCGGTGCTGCAGCGGGTGTCCGGTGCTGCTGCTGCGAGTGTCCTGGTGCTGCTGTAAGGAGATAGACTGGACCTCCGGTACCTGCATGCCGGCTCCGGAACTAGAAGGCTGCATCCTCTGTTCCCGGGGGGGGGAAGCCTGAGTCAGGTGGACCTCCCTCTGCTGCATGAGAGAAGCCTTAGAGAGACAGAGTTTCCTGCTGAAAGGAGGGGGCGGGGAGAGCCAGAAAAGGGCATGCAGCAGCCGGAAGAAAAAAGGCAAAAGTGCGCCAAAAGAATCAGTCTAGGGCCGGCGCAGAGCAGTGCAGAGGGCAGTGCGCAGAGCGGTGAGCAGCGCGCTCTGCTTCCCCCATCAGTGTCCCAGTGTGGTGATGGGCCATATATAAGGAGCCCCCATCGCCTGCAGAGCAGAGCGGTGCCAGCAGAGCTGTGTCTGCAGGGAGAGCCGTGCAGAGCTGTGCACCCAGAGTGGAGCCGAGCCGGGTGTCACAGCAGACCAAGAGAGGGGTGCTTCGGCCGGAAGTACCAGCGCCAGGCAGACCAGCATCGCCCGCTGCCAACAGCTGGGACCAGGGAGAGCGGAACGTGCGATGTGTGTCCAGTGACAGCCAGAGAGTACCAGGTGCCGTACACAACCTGACCGTGAGTACCGCACACGTGCTGCCAGGACTGACACTTGCACCCTGACGTGGACACAGAATAACTGTCCTGACCTTTGTGTACTACAGTTAAGGCGCCACGTTGGACTCGTACCGGCACGGGCCTTTAATAGCCACAGCAGTATATGGACAAGGGGCAGTGGAAGGTACCAGAAACCGACCACTGTTACCAGAAGACGGGGTGCTATCATCTACCTGACCCCATTAGAGAGGACACTGTGCCGACCGTTGTGGCACAATTGAGTTTGCTGTAGGAGCTGCAGTTTAAGGACTGCCTTACATCTATGCTAACGAACTGCCACTATCTGAGCCATTGTTATACCCTTTGCCTTTAATGTACCATTTGTCTCCCCTGACTAACCCTTTATCTCCTGACTGCTTAACTACTTACCTCCCTGCATGGAGTATTCCCCTGTAAATAAACCTGTTAACCCTTGCTCTGCCTGCGTCCCGTCCCGCGTTCCTGCTTGTTATCTTTAACTGCTGCTTCAGTTGTCTGGTGCTGCTGCGGGGGCTCTGCCGACATTTTCTGAAATGCCAGAGCCCCCCGCAGTTCCATAGTTTCCTATGCGATGGACTCCGGGGAAAATGGCTGCCGGGGGCGGCGCATGCGCTGATGGAGATCTCGGCACCAAGATCTCACGGGATGAGATATCTGCGCTGAGAACTTTATTTTTTTTCTCTCTTTTAATCATTCTTCTCTCTCTTCTTCTTTCTGTCTTTCTTTCTTTCTCTTCCTTTCTGTCGTTTGTCTTTTACATTCAATGTACTGTACCTATTCTGACAAACACCTACCCTCTTCGACTCTTTCTTTTTTCTCCTTCTCTCACTTTTTTCTTTTTTTTTCTTTCTTTCCATCTTTATTTCTTGTTTCTCTTTTCTTCCTTCCTACTGTGCCCATCGTTACTAGCACTCACACTTTTTGCCTTACATTCTCTCTCTTTCCTTCTTTCTGTCTTGCTGTTTATTTCTTTCCATCTTACTTTCTTGGATTCTCTCTTGTTCTTCCCTTCTTTTTCTTTCTTTTTCTTTCCTTCTTTTTCTTTCTTTTTCTTCCCTTCTTTCTCTTTCTTTTTCCTTTCTCTTTCTTCTTTTCCCGTTGCACCAAGGTTCCGCTCCTTACAACCACATACCCTCTCTACCTTTCGTCCCTTCCTACCTCTCCTTTTTTTGCCTTCCTTCCATCCACCATCCTTTCTTATTTCCGCAGCCAATTATTATCACATTTTCAATCTCTTGTCATCTCCTTTTTAAAAACACATAAAAGGCATGACAGTGCGGGCTAATATGATGTTAATTTCCCTGCATTTCTTGTTATGAATTTGTCTTTCTGATATTAATCATCCGCTAAAGAACTGACACTGCACAATTCCTGACGCTGACCAACAAACCATGTATTAAGGACAGGGGCGCCCAAAAGCAAGAGGCTGCCGGAGAAGCGAGGGAGCGCAGAGCTTTATTAACACGAGAGGCCTATTACAGGGCTCTGCGTTCACCTTCATTGGAGCAATAAATGAAGAGAACAGCGCAGGAAAGGACTCCTACTGTCTTTGTCTTGGTAATGCACAGCCAAGCTGTAGTCATGTTGTAACGCTTGTAAGAAACAGATGTTCCTTCCCTGACAAATCTCCTTTCTTGATTTATTATTCATTTGCTCAAATCACAATGGAAAGTCTTTGGGCCATTAATTAAATTCCAAGCAAAATAAAATTTGCAGCAGAACTCATTACTGGTAAATGACTTTGACACTTCATCAGATTTGAAGGTAAAGTAGGCGACTTTAGCAAGAGAAAAGTGCAGAGAGCTCAGGCCATTTCTGCAACGACGGCAAGATGACAAGAGATTGGGATGAAATTGTTAAGTTATATGATCAGAAAGTTCTATTTTCGGAGGACGGAAGGGGGTTCGGGTCTTTTCTTTGGAAATTAGCAGAAAAAAAAGTTATGGCTAGAAATGAGTCAGACGGTACAATACGATGGAAGAATAGATATGACTCTTCTTTTCTAAAAGGGGTTGACTCATCACACATATTTGCCAGTTTTTATCTGGTTACTGGCAAAAGGATGAACAGCCGGAGACTCATTTAGATTTCGGCAGCGGCTACAAGGGGAATACAGTATTAGAGTGCAACCAATCAACAGCATGTAGTACATGAACAGACTGTGTGTGCCATGGTGAACTTTGTCTCATGGATATCAAAATGCCTTCATGAGGACCTTTCACCAGTTTGAACAAGACAAACTGGCCACGTCATGGAATATTGGTTGTAGAGCTGAGTAAGGCTGTGTGCCCACATAGCGTTTTTTTAAGCGTTTCTGCAGCGCTTTTAGACAAGCGATTCTGCTGCAGAAACGCTTAAGAAAAGCATCCAATTGATTTTTAATGAAAAACGCACATGTTGTGCCAATGATGCGCTTTTAACCGCTGCGGAAACGCCTAGCGATTAAAAATGCAGCATGTTCATTAATTTTGCGGAATCGCATGCGATTCTGCATACCATCAATTATATGGGCAAAAAAAAACTTAGGAAAACGTGTAGGGAAGGTGACCTGACGGACGGACGGACTAGTCTGAGTGAAGAAGGAAAGGGATGCACAGTGTAGGTAGGTGTACAGTGGGGAAACAGCTAGGAAAGTGTAGTGGACGTGCAGTACCTTGGGTGGACATTAGATGGCAGGGAGGAGTGTGAGCAAAGGACTTGACAGCAGCTTAGGGCTTTAGAAACCGTTGGTCATGGGGGGCGTGGTGACAGTTGGAGTGACAGTTTCAAGGAACCGGGTGAGCTATAAATTCTGAGGGAGGGTTCCAGAAAGTTCCAGTCCCCAGGGGGAGCTCAGGTGACAGGAGGACTACGACAGTCTGTGCACTCTGAGGAGAATCCGACCAGGGGGACTGAGGAGAGAGAACGTCAGGGGGGTGGTCCTGACAGGAAGAACCGCAGTAGAGACGAGGCTTTGGGTGAAGGACACCGTATGTGTAACGACGAAACTGGTCAGTGAAGTGCTGTTGGTGTACGGGCCTAAGGCGGCCACAGTAACTGAGCTGACAGGATTGTCACAGCGTGAAAAGGGGCGGAACGTATAAATACGTCCCTAGTGTTACGGTGTATGAAGCGGCCCTGAAACGGAGGGCTGTGAGAGAAAGAGAGGAATTGCGGTGTGCTGCGAGGGCCGTCAGTCGGACGGTGAACAATAAACTTGGACCTGTTACACCCAGAATCTGCCTCCATGTTGTCTCTGTTTTCGTCTCTGCGCGGTATAAAAGAGGGATCACCCCCGCCCAGCTGGCCCGACCCCCCACCGACCCTACAAACGCATGCAAAAACGCTTGACAAATGCTTACAAATGCGCGTCAAAAACGCATGCGTTTTCCCGGGAGCAGGGTGTGCGATTCTGCTCAGGTTTATTCTGCTTCAGAATCGCTACGTCGGCACATAGCCTTAAACACAGTTTCTTTTTAATTTTTCCTCTCTGCTGCTGGGATACTAGCTTGCAAAATGTAGGTTATAATTTATGACAATCCCAAAGGCTAGTTCTCAGGAATTCTTTACTGGGGGCATGCACTTTTGCCCCTGCATGAGGTTGACCAATAATAAGTAGGAGGCATCAAGCAGGAGAAAAAGAACACGCCCCAGAAGGTCAAAAAAACATTCCTTATCCTGTGAGATGTAATGAGTCCTGATATCAACCCAAGTATCAGCCCTGCTCTCTGCCACAATCTCTGCAGCTACTATGTAGTATAGACAAGAACTGATTGTGATTACAAACACCTTCAGGTTTTATCTAAAGATAGTCATCATGGGAGGATGGGAAGTAGAGATGAGCTGAGTGTAATTACAAACACCTCCAGGTTTTATCTCAGGGCAGTCATTGTGGGAGGAGGGGAAGTAGAGATGAGCTCAGTGTGATTTCAAACACCTCCAGGTTTCATCTCAAATCAGCAAGTGGGGGGGGGAAGTAGAGCTGAGCTGAGTGTAATTACAAACACCTCCAGGTTTCATTTCAGAGTAGTCAGTTTGTGAGGAGGGGTGTAGAACAGAGCTGAGTATAATTACCAACACCTCTGCAGCTGCAGCTCTCCTCTCAGGGTGGTCAGTTCTGCCCTTCTTTCCAACACCGACTGCTGCAAAATGAAACCTGTAAGTGCTTGTAATCACACTCAGCTCTGCTGGACTCTACACAGTAGCTGCAGCTGAAGATGTCATGGCTGATTTTGGGGCTACCTATCATTACATCGCACAGGAGAAGGCATGTTCTTCTGACCTTCTGAGTGCATATTCTTTTTTACCCTGCATAACCAATCCTGCTTATGATTGGAGTGGGGGGAAAAGTACATGCACCCAGAGACAAATCCCTGGTAAGCCTTATAAGTCCCTCGGACTTATTATAAGCGCATATTTCCCCATCGGAGATGTAAGATTAAAAAATAAAATAGATACATTACTCAGTCACTATTTTATGCTGTGGCCAGTTTAACATGCTAAAATTGGAGGAAGGTCCTCTTTAAATTGGTTTTCCAATTTTGGAAGACACCTTTCACCAGCCTTAAAAAAAAAAAAATATCATGCTTTACTCACACTCCTCAGGTTCAGCACTGAGTCTCCTCCGCTGCTCACGATGTCTCTTATTGTCTGAGCGTTGACATCACTTTGACGGTGCTCCTGCCAATTGCTGAACTCAGGCAGAGCCGCTGGGCTCAATGAAAAGCTGCAGCAATGTCAACGTGATATCAACGCTGCAGACAATAACAGCTGCCAAGAGCAGCAGTGGAGACTCAATGCTGGACCCGAGTAGGGTGAGTAAAGAACAGTGTGATCCAGGTTTTGCTCCCCGCTGATGCTCACCTCCTGCATCATGCTGCTCTGCTTAGCGGTTTAATTTAAAGGGCCAGTGTGCTAAATGTCTCTGATTTCTTTTCATCCAATGCTCCAAGCTTTACAAAGTTTCTCCAAGGTCTACTTGGCTCCAATCTCCTTGGTGTATGTTTGTTTTTGCTATTCACGGTAACAAATCAGTTTGTTTTACTGACCCTGTTTTTTCTGCAGCTTTTTCTGACCTCTGGCCGTTACAAAATGGTACAAAAATGCCAGAATTACAAAGTTGTTGCACAACTTGAGTTCAACAAATTTTTGGCAACATTTCATATGGATTTACGCAAGAATTCTCCACTCTGCTATTGGTTACAGAGTGGGCCAACATCTTCACTCGACCATCATTCCCTCAAGTCTAAGTTGTGCAAATTAACTCTCTACCAGAAGGAATAACACTGTATTGTTATTGACATCTGTTGGAAGTGCCCACCCTACCAATCTGACCTTTAAATGGCATTTGCCGGTAGGATCAACACTCTTAAGCTGTCTATATGGGCATGCAGGTCATAGGGAGTTGAGTAAAATGATATCTTGATATCTGTGATCCAGTGTCTTATTCCAGAAAAATCCACATTTTTCTTAATATGTAAATTAGCAGTTAAGATCTATGGGCTGGACATAGATCTCCCTGAGAAGCTGCCTCCATAGGTTATTTTCAATAAAAGGTGGTGTTCCCAGTATGAGACATGTAATGACTGACAGTCTGATCTAAATGTTTCACACTGGTAATGCCTCCTTTCATTTAAAATAAGCTTTGGAGGCAGATTCTCCGGGAGATCTATGTCCTGCCCATAGATCTTAACAGCTCATTTACATATAAAGAAAAACGGGGATTTCTCTAGACTAAGACATCAGATCTTAGATATCAAGATATCATTTTATTCAACTTTCTGTGACCTGCATGCCCATATAGATGGCTCAGGAGGGTTCATTCTACTGACAGAAGCCCTTTAAACAAGCCTTGCCACAACACATAAGGATATTAGCTAAACCACAATATCTTCTTGTAACCTGCCATATATGGAGGTAGAGAACCATTTTCTTTCTTCGGAATAGGAACTAATTAGCATAACTTTTACCCCAAAAAGCACTTCTTGGCCTGTAACATCTCCTGCTCTGGCTGGCAGACTCCATAAGTTGAAATATTCCCCCCTTCCTCTCAAGACAAGCAAATGTGTGAAAAATGGACCTACAAAAAAGTTTTCTGAAAAGTTGCCCTAAAAATTGCAAAAGTTTTCCTTGTGTTAAATGTGGATGTCATTGTGCATGATTATCTTCTATTACACCACCGTCACTCCGGCTCTCCCTTCTGTATATTCAGCAATACCCAATCCTCCGCAGCTGCCAATCATTTTTTGAGTCTGTGTTTGGTTCTTTTTTCATAACTCCATTATCATATTTATTCAATAATAAATCCTTCCCTGCAATTAGTCTACAAAAGTGTTGAATAAGCTCAAAGTTGACTTTTATTAGCACAGATGTTAACGTCAATTTATGCTTTCAATAGGTTTCAATACCGGTTAATCTCTCACTTTGGTTCTTTTTTTTTTTTTTCATCTGTAAGAATCACACTTCAGATTCATCAATTAACGGAGAGCAAGGCTGTAATTAAATGCACACAATGCAATTTCCACCACTCGCGCCTCCACTTATCTCGATGCTTTTTCATTCTCTTCATTGTCACCTGTCGTTCTGATGTTTGTCGAAATGGATTCTAAATTGAAAGTAATTGACAAATGCTCCGAAAAGAAAAAAGAAGAAAAATCCATAACGAGAGTAAACGCCTGTACTCGCTACGGCCGCCTCATCGACTAAGCGCTTTAAGAACCGAAGGTGAAGTCCCCGGACGCTGGGATCCTACAGCCCTAATGGCAATTAGAAGAAGACGTTCCGATGAGTGGGTCAAAGCAATTCTGTTTGGTCGGGGTAAAGTGATTCTCCGGACTCCTAAGAGCTCGAATTACTCCTACCAGAAAAAGCAATTATGCAATTAATAATGAAGAAAATCTTTGTAGATTATTTTGTATTTTTATTTTTTATTTTTAACTGCAAATCAATGTTTCTTGATGTGCCGGGGGAGTGGAACGGAAAGTAGGACCTCTGGAGAACATTCGACAGCAGATACAAGGATCATTTAACACAAGAGACAATTAAAGAAGCTCAGACCAGAAACCGATGGAGAAGAGTTATAAAAACAAATCCCAGTATCACCAAGTAGAAGTGTAACAGGTGCAAGATAAATGCCGAGGATTGCAACCAAATATCTTCTTGCCTTGGATTCTCTATCCAAATATTCAACCAAAAAGGAGGCTATGATCGGTCAACCAAAAAGATATATCAGTTGTAGGAGATGACATCCAACACTGTCCCGTGAACGGCTGGTACCTGGAGCTACGGACACCAAAAGTGCACAGAGCCGGTACAGCACAGCTCCATACACAGTGAAATGGCCAAAATTGGGGACTGCAGCTTAGATCACACCCAATCGAAAGGAAGGAGAGTCATCTACCCAAGAATGGCCACAACACAGTGAACGAAGCTATGGCAGTCCAGCTCCGTATACTGTATACTTACCACGTTCTCGGTTGCGGAGGTTGTAAACTAATTGGTTCATGTGCTCGGTGTCTGACTCCGACCAATCTGATATTGTTGACCTAGGGTCAGTTCTGGACAACCCATTTACACATCACCATGCATGGACCAACCTGCCACATTTTATTTTGAAGAAGAACGAAGGGGATCACTTTTTGCCTTGGGCTTTTCTTCCCTTTGTAGATCTGCCATGAGAGGACTGGTGTTAGCTAAACCCTTTGGTGAATATATTACTAGATGTGTGCCCGATGCTATCGCATCGGGAGGGCAGTAACATCACGATTGGGGCAGCTTTGTGGCGCTGGGAGTGGCGGCCCACCCACTTCCGTGCAATCACAACCGGCAGGAAAGACGGTGTTTTGCGGCCTGTGCTGGAGATGGTGTGCGGCGCCACCAGAGGGTGGCCGCACCCAATCTCCAGCACAGGCCTCAAGCCATGGTCTTTCCTGCCGGCTTTGACTTCACGGAGGTGGGTGGGCAGGCAGCGGCGGGATCTGACGCATGTAGTCAGGCGCTGTGTCCTGGCGGGGTCCGGCTGCGGCATCCCTCTCATTACTACCCCCTCATTACACCCTCTCATTACACCCCCTCATTACACTCTCTCATTATACCCCTTCATTACACTCCTCTCGTTATATCCCCTCATTACACCCCTTTCACAGCCTCATGATCACAGCGGCGTCCTGAATCCGAGCGGCAGCTGGGATCCAAGCAAATCTTGGGATCTCAAGTGATCAGCTACATTCTGTAAGGAAACTAGTGTTATTTCTCCACAGCACCACCACAGGGGAAAATGAAATATTACACATTTCAGATAGATATTAATGGGATCTGTATGTAATCCATGGATATCTCAGGTCCTCCAGACTGATAGATGTTGTCTGCAGCGTTTCACTGCTTTAGCTATTACATGGGGGTACCAGGCAACCCCAAAAGAACTTCCATAGACAGCCATTTTCCATTATTTTTTATGGTCTAACTGTCCTGTTGGACATCAGGAGGCTCATGTGCTATATCCTTAGAGGGGTATTCCAGAATTTTTCACTTATAAATAACAGATAGGAGGGGGTCTGACTGTTGGTCAAGTGGGAGAACCCTGTTAACCTGTGCACTCCATCGTTAGGATGGACTGACTAACGACCAGGCGCCATGTCCATCCATTCAAAGGCTACATACAGCGCCAATAGAAAAGTACAAATAAGACATAAAATGAAAATCAGGAAAAGTGATCGCAAATGAGAAACTCATCTGAACCAGATTCATGTATATTACTTATTATTTTTTTCCCTAAAAAATTTAGAACAGAGTCCGGGCATGAGAACATGGTTGTGTAACGCTCGCAGAATCGGGGCCCCTCGCTGGCTCTCCGCGGTGCGTGCGCAGCTGCTCCACTGACAAATGTGTTACCTAATCTTACTGAATCTTCGTTCCCCTCCATGACAGCGAGAAGACAAAATAAATATTGAGTGAGGGAAGCAACAGCGACAATGGAGCTGAAAAATTAGCCGCGGGTTTTGTGACAAGGGGAAAGGAGGTGACATGCTCCGATATGTGACTGGACAAGATGTCAGCCGCACATATAGCGTCTTCATCTAGCACCACGTTCCCTATGTGGCAGCTGAGCCGTCAGACACAATGGTAAGAGACAGCACGAGACTGTTCTCTTTTGGAGACGTGTCACATGAAGGAGTTCACCAGCCTGCGCGGCCGAGAATCATGGCTTGTGATTTGCCCTGTCGCTTGGCATTAATTTTGGGTGGTATCATCTTACCCTCTCAGGGCTGAGGAAGGATCTTTTTTGATAAGTACTGCCACAGGTGAAATGTTAAATTGCAGACACTTTGTGGGAAAGGACCGGACTTTTCTTTTATGTTTGTTCTTTTTTTTTTTCTTTGCTTGATAAGTCCGAAGCAAAATGGCAATACTTAAAGAACATCAGAAAGGCTTTACATCACAGCGACACAAGGCGGCGGGGAGCGAGCAGCTTTTCAATGTGGTAGGATAGATATGATCATCTTCGGAGAGAAGTTTTCTAGAGATATGAAATGTTACTGTAAAGGGTTCCTATAGTTTCAAGAAACTTTGTATAAATCATTATTACACATGAATAGAAGAAACTTCGCAAAACATCTTATCGGAGAAGTCTGCTTCTTTCTCCACTTATGAACCACTTCTCCCTACTGCCTCCTGAATTCTGAAAAACTGCTTTACACAAGACAGACTGCCAGTCCACTGAGGGATCAGATTAAAGCTGCCTATTAAAATTTACAGAGAAGGAGAAAAAGGGTAGTGTGAAAGAAAGAGGTATACATGTGGTGGTTTTCTAGTCGGTGTTTTATCTCACTTGTGCTGGACTCACATCTACACTGCTCAGTACTGCTTTATATTGCCCACCATGCTGCTCTTTCTGTACACATGCTAAATAGAGAAAGGAAGGCAGAAATCCCTCATGTCTGTGTGTGTTGATAAGGGGGACATCAAAGCAGCTGGTTCCCAATCACTAGCTTAGAGACAGCTGACAATTAGAGAACATGCTGAGAAGAAACGGGTAAGAAATGCAGCAGACAACACCCATAATAGCCAGAATAGTGTTATTCCTCATGTACAGTTTCCTCCTAAAAGTGTCCTGACCTGACAGGTGATCCTACATAGGTCAGAAAAAAAAAAGTGGAGGTCCATGCACCTTTATGGTAGTTCCACCGTGGCTCCATACAAAAATGGCAATGCACATTGCTTAAATGTGAAAACTGGAGTACAGGATCTGGGCGGATAATGCATTTTTTTGTTAACTCTTCTTTTCTTGAGTCAACTAAACCAAGGGAGGAAGACAGAAGTTCTAGCAATGTATAGGATTAAGTTAAGGCTACTTTCACACTTGCTTTTTTTTGCAGCGCGTTTTTCCCGCAAAAAAACACATGGAAAAAACGCATACAAACGAATACAAATGCTGCGTTTTTTTCCAGCATTTTTATGCGCATGCATGAAAAACACAGCGTTTTTATGCGTTTGTATGCATTTTTAGTGGGTTTTTACCACATTTGCGTTTTTTTCCAACATTAGTTGGCCTCACCAAAAAAATCAAGATAGGGTTAGGATTAACACTAACCCAAACCATGACTTTATTAACCCTAACCCTAACCCTTAACCAAACCATACTAACCCTAACCCTTAACCAAACCATACTAACCCTAACCCTAACCCTTAACCAAACCCTACTAACCCTAACCCAAACGCTAACCCTAAACCCTAACTAACCCTAAACCCTAACCCTTAACCAAACCATACTAACCCTATCCATAACCCTAAACCCCCTTAACTAACCCTAACTCTAACCCAAACCCCTAATTTCCATTGTCTAACCAATGGTCAACAAAAAAACGCATGCGCAAAAAAACGCATACATGAGCATGCCAATGCGCACGTATGCGCACCCATAGACTTACAATGGGTGTCTTGCTGTAAAAAAACGCATTGCGCGCATGCATTTTTTTGAGGCAAGTCGGACGCCCAAAAATGCAACAGAATGCATTTTGTGCGCCCGAGCGCACACCACAAAAAACGCATGCGCGTAAAAGCGCATACAAATGCATGTGTATGCGCAATTGCGCACATAAGTGCATCCCATGCAAAATATAGGGGGAAAAAGCGCATGCGTTTTTTAGCACTAAAATACAGCGCAAAAAAACGCAAGTGTGAAACCAGCCTTAAAAATAAATATTACCCATCTCCGGGAATTTTTTTTTTTTTTACCTTAAATGCATGTATTTGGGGCTAAAAATCATTTTTGCAATTGGGATTCATTAAGATTTTTCCACGTTCTGGCTGTTCCATGCTCTTTGTTTCGATGCACATTTAGTTCTGATGTGGACTGTGGTCATAGATCAGCTGAGAGGAGCTCAGAAAAATACAAATAAAAGAGCTACAAACTCTCAGTCTGATTGTCATAAAGGTCTGACTGACAGATTGTCAGTTAACTCATTCTGCAGCCAGCAACTGACAGAGCAACACAGTGGCTATAGAAGGGAAACAGTGCAATGTTTTCAATGAAATTAAATTGCAAAAATGATTTTTTTATATATGTATTTAGGTAAAAAAAATAATTAAACATCCCCCATAGGTTGACAAGCCCTTTAAGGAGATCCAACTCAAAAATGGTGACTTACAGCCAGTGTTTTCCAACACATAGTAATATAGCATGCAGCCACCAGTAGAAGGAGCTCACTGCAACAGAGATTGTTACAGCTCTTATCCAAGTCTGTATACGTAGAGCTCCCCTTAGTGGTGCTCACGAGACTAGACACCACCTGAATATTCAGGTAGTTGGTGGTTTCCCCGCTAACCTGGCTCTGCCTCTCACCTCTGCTCTGTTCAAGTCTCCATTACTCTAGTTTGCTACTTACCACTGCTACAACCAGATTTCCAGTACCTTAATTCTGATGCTGAGCTCTGCTACATCCACGCCTCCACTTCTCTAGTGCTTTACTCATCTCTGCTCTATCCAGATTTCTTCTATATTACTTCTGCTCAACTCTGCTACATCCATGTCTTGAACGGCTCCTATTGAGTTGTGCTACATCCACGTTGTCACCAATACTACTGTATGGCTGCTCAACTCTGCTTCATCCAAGCCTCCACACTCCAGTTTTGCTACTCAACTTTACTACTTATTAGTCTACAGTAGTTCCTTTCTGCTACTTAGCCCTGCTATCAAGATCACCACTACCTTACTTCTGCTACTCAACTCTGCAACGTCCAAGTTTCCACTACTAAAGTTCTGCTGCTCCACTCTGTTACATCCAAGTCTCCATTACTCTAGTTTGTTACATAGCTCTGCTATATCCACATTTCCACTATCTTACTTCTGCTGCTCAATTTTGTTACATACTGTCATGATCCAGATTGGGTTTTGAGCCCTGTCTTCCATGTTCCCGGTCTGGTCATTTCAGGGGTTAACTTTTCTCAGCCTCAGTCTGGTCTCAGGTTTGCTATTTAGCTCCGCTGCAGCCTGCAGGCAGTGTCAGCTATAGCTCTGCCTTTGGCGTGTGTATCTGACTCTGGTATATACTGATTTGCCGTGATGTGATCCCTGACCTGCCCTGTGTCTGTTTATTCCCTCTGTCTGTCCTCAGTGTTTTCCTGTAAGTTTGTTGACTCCCTGATTTTGTGTTGGCTTGCATTCTGACCTGCTTCTGTCTTTGTCTTATCCGCTTCCGACCATTGCTGATCCCCTGGCTTCTTTCTCATTACGTATACTGCTGTGACCTCTGGTACTTCTGCTCCTGACTGTTTCTGACTCGACTCATCTGACCACTCTTTCGCCACCTGGTGGTGCTTGTGCTGCTGCTCAGTGTTGCTACGCTGTGTTGCGCTATACTGCACTGCAGTAGCATGATACATCCACATTGCGAATATTCCTGTATGGATGCTAAGTTTTGCTACATCAAAGTCATCAATACTCCTGTACAGCTGCTCAGCTCTGCTTCATCCAAGTCTCCACTACTCCAGTTTTGCTCCTCACCCCTACTACCTCCAAGTCTCCAATAGTTCATTTCTGCTACTCAGTTCTGCTACATCCACGACCACATACTGCAGTTTGCTGCACAGCTCTGTTACATCCAGGGTTTTCATTTCCTTTATGCTGTTTCTTAACCCTGCTAAATCCAAGTCTCCTATACTGCAGTACCACTGTCCGGCTCTGTAGCTTTGACTACTTCAGTTTGCTACCCAGCTCTGCTATGCAGATTTCCACTACCTTACTTCTGCTACTCAACTCTAACATCTAAATTTCCACTAGTAAAATTCTGCTGATTCTCTCTGTTTCCTCCCACCCTCCACTACTCTGGTTTGTAACTTAGCTCTGCTATATCCAGAGTTGCACTTAATCTTAATTATGCTGCTCAATATTGCTACATCCACGTTTCGAATACTCCTGTATGACTGCTAAGTTTGCTACATCAAAGTCACCAATACTCCTGTACAGCTTCTGAGCTCTGCTTCATCCAAGTCTCCACTACTCCAGTTTTGCTACTCAACTCTACTACTTCCAAGTCTCCAGTTGTTCATTTCTGCTACTCAGGTCTGCTACATCAAAGTCTCCACTACTCTAGTTTGTTGCATAGCTCTGCTATATCCACATTTTCACTATCTTACTTCTGCTGCTCAATTTTGCTACATAAACTTCTCGAATACTCCTGCATGGCTGCTAAGTTCTGCTACATCCAAGTCACCAATACTCCTGCATGGCTGCTCAGCCCTGCTACATCCAAGTCTGCACTACTCCAGTTTCGCTACTCAGCTCTACTACTTCCAAGTCTCCAGTAGTTAATTTCTGCTGCTCAGGTCTGCTACATCAAAGTCTCCACTAGTCCAACTCCACTGCTTGACTCACATTTCCACTAATTAAGTTCTGCTGCTCCGCTCTGCTACATCCAAGTCTACACTACTTCAATCAACGTCTCAATTTTGCCGGGTCAGTCCAGCTTCATTACTTCAGCTGTGGTACAGCCGCGTTACCAAGCCATCTTCCCTGCTGCCCCAGCGCCACTTGTCCGTGCAGCTTAAAGGAAATCTGTCACCAACTTTTTCGAATATGAGCTGCCGGCACCGACATCAGGGATTTATCTACAGCCTTCTGTAATGCTGTAGATAAGCCCCGATGTAACCTGAAAGATAAGAAAAATGAGTTAGATTATACTCACCGGGGGGCGGTCCAGTCTTGGTCCGATGGGTGTTGTGGTCCGGCGCCTCCCATCTTTTAACGGTGACGTCCTCTTCTTTTCTTTTTGTTGTGGCTCCTGTGCAGGCGCACTGTTGAGGGCAGAGCAGAGTCGTGCAGTGCGCAGGCGCCGGACCTCTCTGACCTTTCCCTCCTGCGCACTGCAGGACTCTGCTCTGCCCTCAACAGGGCATAGCAGTGCGCCAGCGCAGGAGCTACGACAGGCAGGAAAGAAGAGGACGGCATCGTATGAAGATGGGAGGCGCTGGACAGGACGGCGACACCTATGGGACTGGACCGAACGGCTGGGGTGAGTATAATCTAACTCTTTTTTCTTATCTTTCAGGATACATCGGGGGCTTATCTACAACATTACAGAATGCTGTAGATAAGCCCCTGATGGCAGTGCCAGCAGCTCATATTCGAAAAAAGGGGTGACAGATTCCCTTTAAAACTTGCTCTTCCGGATCAGAGTCTTCGTAGATCCACCTCGCCAGGTGAGACATAACACATACATTCATTTTCTTTACTTACCTACTATAAATGTTTTAAGTGTTACAAAACCGCAGTACAGGTGATTCAGTGCCTTGTCCTTGCGGGTAGTTAAAAACAGTAAAAACATTTGATTAAACCATTTGGATACATAGTGTAGGTTTATGAGGATTTACAGAGCACATCCACATCCACCAACTTATTGAAGGGAGCTGTGTAATAGTCCCCGAGAAGCTTTTCACATTTCCTTTCCTATTTAAACCTAAATTCTTTTTTTTTTTTTCGGATTTCAGTCAATTTTGTCTCATTTTACCCATCCTAACTACTTCAGTGCTAAGGTGACCCACAAAAGTAAAGCACGACGAGTCTCTCCATCACCCGACCGGCTAAATGTGGGCAATTATTTCTAAATGGCTGTTTGAAAAGTACTTCTTTTTTAGGGTGGGAAAAAAACAAAGTTGTTGACCTTCTGTTTTTTTTGCTATTTGCTAATTTTCCTCAAGACAAACCTTTCGCGAAAAAGAATTGTTTTTCTAAATGCAAACGAGCGCATAAACTGGTAAATGGCACGAGCGTCGGCCGTCGATGCGGTCCCTTAATTTGCCGCGGTGAACAGGCGTTAACGATGCGCTTCCATATTAAGTGACAGGGTAATTATGCCAAATAAGGTCTTTTTGTAATTTTTGACATTTTCTTTATGGCTTTTTGCATTAATCCAGCGCGCCCCGCGTACTCACAGTCTGTTTAACGGAAGAATCCCGGGCAATGAATCTTACTTGAGGATTTCATTATAATCTAAGACTTTCCCGTGTTCTCGAGGAGGCCAACGCAGCCTCATTTATTTTCGAAAGGTGTTTTACTTTGGAAAATACAGAATCCATTCAATTAATGGTAATGTTTCAGAGGCTGACCCAACTTTTCCTTTCCATGGAAATCAGTCGGCTCTTAACCTTCATGGTGTCCTTAGTACAGTGAAGCAACCCTTATGGAAGCTTCCTCCTTACTTTAAGTAATCTAATTTCGCCTTTGTTACCGCGCTCCATCTTTACTTGCTCTATTGCATTAAAGTAGAAAATGGCGTTACAATAAAATTCTCTTGCTAAAATTGTTCACACGCTATCGGCGCGGGGAATACATTTAGCAATTTTTCTCTTAGGTTTACACCATTCGCTAGGCTTAATTGACCTTTGTCCAAACTGGGTTTTGTAATTTCACTTAAAGGGGGGGATATAATATGGGGAGGATGTTCGGCATTTATTGTTTCGCACGCTCAATGATATCATGGAGATGTCAGAGCTTTTACATTGTCAGTGGGCTACATGCAAATATTTGGCTTCTTGCAATCGCAACGTGTTGGATTCATTTTATAGTAGCGTTTCTATTGTGGTATTAGTCATTGGTTGACTTTATTGCATATAGCATATGTAGTAACTCAATGGTTGATCTGGGAGATAACTTTACTACAAACTCTGTACTCCGATCAGCCATAACAATAAAACCACTGACAAGTGCAGTGAGTTGCATTGATTTATCTTTTGAGATATACATGGTATATGGCAGACCTTGAAGGGTGCTCCTCGTATATTGCAGGCTTTGTGGAGTGTTAGCAGCATGCAGCAGGTCTTAGGGGAGGTTTCCAGTTCACGGTAGGTCTTGTGGAGTATACCCAATACACAGGGGGACTTGTAGAGTGTTTCCGGTATATGGCAGGTCTTTTGTAGTGTTCTTGCTATATGACAGGTCTTTTGGGGTGTTCCTGGTATACAGCAGGTCTTGTGTGGTATTCAGTATTATGGCAGGTCTTGCTGTGTGTTCCCAGTATACAGCGGGTCTTGTAGAGTATTTTTCTTATACGGCAAGTCTTTTGGGGTGTTCCCGGTATACAGCCAGTCTTGTGGGGTGTTCCTGATATACAATTGGTCTCGTGGGATATTACTTTTATACAGCAGGCCTTGTGTACAGTATGTTCCCAATATGCGGCAGGGCTTGTGGTGTGTACATGGTATATGGCAGGTCTTGTAGGGTGTTCCTGGAATATAGAATACAGCAAAAGAGCAAAAAGGTTTACCCGTCCAGGCCTCCAGACAAATGCAGTGGACCCATATAATTAAGATGGCAACACAGGTGCAAGAATACCGATGAAACAACCGCTCACAGCCTACAAATACATGGAGGGGGCGGTTGCCTGGTATGTTAATGCGCAATAAAAACTTGTATACGGCGCTGTTCACACTATGGCCATGCACAGCATCCAGGCCAGCCTAGTAGTGACACCCTTCTATTAGCTCAGGCGGGCTGGCCCAGCGCTATCAAAATGCATGCCATGTGAACAGACACCGCAGTTTACAAGACCAAATGGGCCCAACTGCACCCTAAATAAACATACCAGGCAACCGCCCCCTCCATGTATTGGTAGGCTGTGAGCGGTTGTTTCATCGGTATTCTTGAACCTGTGTTGCCATCTTAATTATATGGGTCCTCTGCATCCTGTCTGGACTGGAGGCCTGGACGGGTAAACCTTTTTGCTCTTTTGCTGTTTTCTATTATTGTTAAGTCCTCTTTCTGTGCTATTTCAGTTCCTGGAACATATCAACTCTTTTGGGATGTTTCCTGTATATGGCAAGTCTTATGGGGTGTTTCTGGTATATGGCAGGTCTTGTGGGGTGTTCCTGTTATATGGCAGGTCTTGTGGGGTGTTCCCGGTATACAGCAGGTATTGTGGTGTGTTCCTGGTATATGGCAGCTCTTGTGGGATATTACTTCTATACAGCAGATCTTGTGAGGTGTTCCCGGTATGCAGCAGGGCTTGTAGTGTGTTCCTGGTATATGGCAGGTCTTGTAGGGTGTTCCTGGAATATAGCAGCACTTGTGGGGTGTTCCTTGTATACAGCAGGTCTTGTGGTGTGTTCCTGATATACAGTACAGTTGGTCTTGTGGGATATTACTTCTATACAGCAGGTCTTGTGAGGTGTTCCCGGTATGCAGCAGGGCTTGTAGTGTGTTCCTGGTATATGGCAGGTCTTGTAGGGTGTTCCTGGAATATGTTGGGTCTTGTGTAGTGTTCATGGTATATGGCAGGTCTTATGGGGTGTTTCCAGAATACAGCAGGTTTTGTGGGGTGTTTTCAGTATACAACTGGTCTTCTGGGGTCTTACCGGTATACAGCACTTCTTGATGTGTGTTCCTGGTATACAGAAGGTCTTGTGGGGTGTTCTTAGTACACAGCAGGTCTTGTGGTGTTTTCCCAGTTTATGGTGGGTCTTGTGAAGTGTTCATGGTATACAGATGTCACGATCTATTTTTGGATTCATGGCAGCTCTGGTTTCACTATGCTTTAAATGTAGCTTTTTTCCTTTCAGGCCAGCGGGGGTTAATGTCAGTTTCCCTTGCTGGCATACTGCTGCAACTGCAGAGTTGCTGGGTCAGCTGATGTGAGTGGTGACCACTCCCACCATCTTTTAAATGGTCACCTGATGCATCAGCTGACTGTTGGTGACAGAGTTATTCTATGGAGACCAGCCATGCAGTGACAGCTCTCTAGTGTCAGCTACTTCTGGAGTTCTGTTTCTGTGTTATCTGCAGTGTGGAGGTTGGCAGCAGAGTCTGGAAGCTAAGTGTGGTGTTTCTACCTTGTCCCTCTCATGTTTGTCACTGTCCCATGTGTTTGTACCATCTGCATTGGTGAGGCTCGCGCCCTTGCCGGCCAGTGCACTAGCCAGGGCACTGTGAGGTGACAGCGAGGGACGAGGTTCATGATAGTAGCGGGGGGAAGAACCTGCTTAGGGCATTAGGGGACTGCAGAAACAGGCTCAGGTTGGAGTAGGAGGTGTCCATCCCTCATTCCCTATTGGTAGGGCCTTCCTCTCCCCATTTTCATCCCGTTGAATGTTTGTTGTGCCGTCCACTGACCGACCCCCCCCCATTAAGTCGCTACATTTCATGACAACGACAGGTCTTGTAATATATACCCTCTATAAGGCAGATCTTGTAAGGTAGTACCTGTATGAGGCAGATCTCCTGTGGTGTTCAGTATAGGGCAGGTCTTGTGCGACATTAATGTTTTGCGTCAGATCTTGTAAGGTGTTCCCGGTATACAGCAGGCCTTGGGTGCTCCTGGTTTATGGCAGGTCTTGTGGTGTGCTCCTGGTATATGTCAGGTCTTGGGGGGATCTTCCCGATATACTGCAGATCTTGTGGTGTTTTTCTAGTATATAACAGTTCTTGTGCGGTGTCCTCAGAGTTTGTAAGGTCTTGTAGTGTTTTTCTGATATACGTCAGGTGTTGCGTGGATTTTCCGGTTTGCAAAAGTTTGTACCTTCTTACATTGGTCCAAGACAAGAGAATCTGGGAAAAAGTCAGGAAACCTAAAGGCTCATTGATGTGTGAAGTGAGTGAAGGTTAGCCTCGTCCAATCCCAGAAAAAATGCTACTGTGCCAAAAACTGCTGAAAATGTTGTTGCTGGCTATGACACAATGGAGTCAGAATACACAGAGAATCAAATCTTATTGTGTATGGGGGTATGTAAGCACAGACCAGGCCGAATATCCATATTGATGAATGTCTGTGACGATTCTGGCCAAATACGTCCGAGAGTGGACCCTCTGGGTCGTGGATCAGGAGCCCCTGGGCCGAGCTCACCAGGTGAAGACCGACCCCTGTACAGGGATCGTTAGGGGCAGGACCGCAGGGGGCAGAACCGCGACAGCCGGTACCAGGAGGGACGGCTCGAAGAACAGGCAGGCAGAACAAGAGTACCAGGACGGAATAGCGGAGGACACTGGGCAGAAGTCCACAGGAGGAGAGTCGGAGCGGAGGGGACAGGGCAGAGACAGGCAGACGGGAGCGGAGCAGGACACAAGGCACACAGGGGGAAATAGCCCTAGACAGAAGGACAGGCAGGGTACTCTAGAGCAGATATGCGGCCGGTGAGTGCAGGGAAGTCACACAATCACCAGGCGCCCTCAGAATAGGGCGGACGCCTGATATATCCTGAACCAGGAAGTACGTCCTACAGGCCCGCCCCTCAGCGACGCCCCCCACTAGCGGAAGAGAGCGGGGGAACGCGCGCGCGTGGCCTAAGGCCGGCGCGGGTACCCGCAGCAGGGCGGAGGGCAGAGCGGAAGTGCGCGTGGACAGGAGCGCGCAGGTGAGGGAACGCTGCGGCGGGCACCGCCGCTGAAGGGGCATCGGCGGGCACGGCCGCCGATGTCACAGTACCCCCCCCATAGGTCCTCCCCTTCTGAGGTTGGCCAGAAATCTTTTCATGATAAGGGGGGCATCGACATTCTCTCGGGGCTCCCAGGACCTCTCCTCTGGACCAAAACCCTTCCAGTCGATAAGAAAAAGAGTCTTACCCTTGACCCTTTTCATGGCCAAGATGTCCTTTACTTCAAAGACATCATCCGAACAAATTGGCGAAGGAGGGGACATGGAGGTTGGTTGGAACCGATTCAGAACTACAGGTTTAAGGAGCGAGACATGGAAGGCGTTAGGGACTCGGAGTGATGCCGGCAACCTCAATTTGTAGGCTACCTCGTTAATGCGCCCAAGTACTTCAAAAGGCCCGATGTATCGAGGACTTAACTTGTAAGCAGGGACTTTTAGGCGGATATGTTTGGTTGAAAGCCAGACTTTGTCCCCGGGATGGTATGGGGGTAGATCCCTTCGTCTCTTGTCTGCGTGTCTCTTAATTCGAATGCTGGCTACCTCGAGCGCCTTCCTGGTCTCCCTCCAGATTTGCGAAAATTCCTTGGCGAGAGTATCTGCTGCAGGAACTCCAGACGATGCGGAAAAGGGCAGCGGAACACCAGGATTTAGCCCAGTTACTACAAAGAACGGCGTCTTGGCCGTTGATTCGCTGGGATGATTATTATGAGCGAATTCTGCCCAAGGTAGGAGTGAGACCCAATTATCCTGATGGGCGTTAGAAAAGTGGCGTAAGTAGGTAGTCAAAATTTGATTAATCCGTTCCACTTGGCCATTGGTTTGCGGATGATACGCTGAGGAGAAGTCGAGAGACGTGCCCAGGAGCCGACAGAGAGCCCTCCAGAATCGGGAGGTAAACTGGACCCCTCGATCGGTCACGATTCGTAGAGGAAGACCATGCAGTCTGAAGATCTGGTGGATAAAGATCTCGGCCAACTTCGGAGCAGATGGCAGTCCGGACAAGGGAATGAAGTGGGCCATCTTGGAGAAGCGGTCTGCGACGACTAAGATGGTAGTACATCCAGCAGAGCGAGGCAGATCAGTCACGAAATCCATTGCGATTTGCTGCCAAGGGGCCTCTGGCACAGGCAACGGGTGAAGGAGACCGGAGGGCAGAGTCCTCGGAACCTTGTTCTGAGCACAGGTCCTGCAGGAGGCTACAAAGTCCTTTGCGTCTTGGTGGAGAGAGGGCCACCAGTAATACTGGGAGAGAAGCAAAAGGGTCTTCTTAATCCCAACGTGCCCAGCAACCTTGGAGGAATGCCCCCAGCGCAGCACCTCCAGACGCTTGTTCAAAGGGACAAAGGTCTTGCCAGGCGGAAGAGTAGAGAATCTCACAGGAGCCACGGAGATAACTTTAGCCGGCTCGATAATATATGATGGATCCTCCTCCTTTTCAGGTGACTGCAAGGACCTGGAAAGTGCATCAGCCTTGATGTTCTTACTGCCGGGCCGGAAGTGGAGCTTAAACTCAAAACGGGAAAAATACAGGGCCCACCTGGCTTGTCTGGAGTTGAGTCTCTGGGCGGATTGCAGGTAGGCCAAGTTCTTGTGGTCCGTGAAGATAGTAAAGGGATGCACTGCCCCTTCAAGCAGATATCGCCATTCCTCCAGCGCCATCTTAATGGCCAACAATTCCCGGTCCCCAATGGAGTAGTTGCACTCCGCAGGGGAAAAGGATTTGGAGAAGAACCCGCAGGGGACTAGACGTCCGGATGGAGCCTGTTGGGAAAGGACCGCCCCAGCTCCAGTGGAGGAGGCATCCACTTCTAGGATGAAGGGCCTACTGGCCACTGGGCGGTGTAGGATCGGAGCAGAGGCAAAAGAGCGTTTCAGGGCAAGGAAGGCGTCCTCGGCTTCGGAAGACCAGCCGTTAGACTTCGTCCCCTTACGGGTCAGGACCGTGATGGGCTTGGTAACTGTAGAAAAGTGGGGTACAAACTGTCGGTAATAGTTAGCGAAGCCGAGGAAACGCTGGATGGCCTCTATGCCAACTGGACGAGGCCACTGGAGTACCGCGGACAGCTTCTCCGGATCCATCTTTAGGCCGGAATCCGTGATGATATATCCCAAGAAAGGTAACGCTGTTTGCTCGAAGAGGCACTTCTCAATCTTGGCGTAAAGATGATTCTCTCGAAGGCGCTGCAGGACCATGCGTACACTTCTCCGATGGGAGGACAGATCGGCCGAGAAAACGAGGATATCATCCAAATATACCACCACGCAGGAATAGAGTAGGTCCCGGAATACCTCGTTTACGAATTCCTGAAACACCGCCGGAGCATTGCAGAGACCGAACGGCATGACCAAGTATTCATAATGGCCGTCCCGAGTATTGAAGGCCGTCTTCCACTCGTCCCCTGCTCGGATTCGGATTAAGTTGTAAGCTCCCCGCAGATCCAACTTCGTGAAGATCCTGGCCCCCCTCAGCCGGTCGAAGAGTTCTGGAATCAGCGGGAGCGGGTACCGGTTTTTAACAGTGATGTTGTTCAGGCCCCGGTAATCAATACAGGGTCGCAGGGACCCATCTTTCTTCCGAACGAAGAAGAAACCCGCGCCCGCAGGGGACGAGGATTTCCGGATGAACCCCTTGGCCAGATTCTCCTGTATGTATTCTGTCATAGCCGTGGTCTCTGCTGGGGATAGAGGATAAGTTCTCCCTCTGGGAGGGGTGGCTCCGGGGATCAGGTCGATAGGGCAGTCATAGGAGCGATGAGGTGGTAAAGAGTCCGCCTCCCTCTTGCTGAATACATCGGCATACGCGTGATAGGGTGCGGGAAGGCCCGGAAGGTCGGCTGGCTTCGACCACGGACGGGGACGAATGAGAGCCCGCAGGCAGTGCTCCTGGCAGGAGTGCCCCCAACGGAGAACTTCCCCAGAGCGCCAGTCAATCACCGGCTCGTGCCGTCTGAGCCAGGGTAACCCAAGAAGAACAGCATGGGCTAGTTGCGGCAGGACATAAAAGGCTATTCTCTCGAGGTGGAGTGCTCCGATTTGAAGATCTACTTCGACGGTAACCGTGGTGATGAGTCCGGGTAGAGGTTTACCATCGACGGAGGAAATAGCACGAGGGTTCCTCAATACATTTACCGGGATCCGGAGTTTATCAACCTCCTCCTGGCGGATGAAATTACCAGCAGCACCCGAGTCCACATACGCCTCCACAGATCCACGCTCCCGACCTGCAATTATCAAAGCTGAAAGGGTAAGGGGGAGAGAGGAATTTTGATCACCTAGGGGGTCCTCTCTTACCTGACCTAGGTGGAGGCATTTCCCGGCCTCTCTGGCTTCTCCGGACAAGAGCGCACAAAATGGTTGGCCCCTCCGCAGTACAGGCAGAGTCTCTTGGTCATCCTCTCCCTGCGCCGCTGCTCGGACAGTCTGACACGATCAATCTGCATGGGCTCAGGAGCGGTACTAACAGGAGATGCAGGGAAACGAGGGACAGGAGCCTGGTACAGCCTAAAGGACCTTCTCTCCCCGACCGCCTCTCGAGCGCGCTCCTGAAAGCGTAGATCAATACGAGTGGCCAGAGAAATAAGGTCCTCCAGGGTGGTGGGAGTGTCTCGCCCGGCAAGCTCATCCTTGATCTTACTGGAGAGACCTCTCCAAAAGGCTCCCACAAGAGCCTCATTGTTCCATCCCAACTCTGAAGACAGGGTCCGAAAGCGGATGGCGTACTGCCCCACAGTAAGGGAACCCTGGCGGAGGTTAAAAAGGGCCTCCGTAGTGGACGCTAAGCGACCCGGTTCATCGAATACCTTGCGAAAGGTTTCCAAGAAATTCTGAATGCTAGACACTACGGGGTCATCCCTCTCCCACAACGGATTCACCCAGGACAGAGCCTCACCCTCAAGATGGGACACAATGAACGCCACCTTGGCGCGGTCAGTAGGATACTGGAGGGGGGCCAGCTCAAAGTGCAGTCTGCACTGATTCAGAAAACCCCGGCATAACTTAGGGTCTCCGCTGTACCTGGGGGGTTTACCCAGACGGGGAGACGGAGCTGAGACTACGTCCCGGGGGGAAGTTGTAGCGGCCGCAGAGGATTGCAGAGCAAGCAATCGATCATCCACGGATGCCATGTAACTTAAGATGTGGGATTGAGCGTCGCGCTGCTGCGCGAGCTCCTGCTGGAGGCTGGCCAGGAGGGGGGCGTGCCCGGGGTCTGAGGTCTGCAAGGCGGATAGCCGGGTGTCCATTGACTTCATGAAGGACATTTTCCGGGTCTGATTTTCTCGTAGGAAAAGCAGTTCCTTCTGTGTAGCGGCCGCGGCACCGGCGGGATCCATGGCCTGGTGATACTGTGACGATTCTGGCCAAATACGTCCGAGAGTGGACCCTCTGGGTCGTGGATCAGGAGCCCCTGGGCCGAGCTCACCAGGTGAAGACCGACCCCTGTACAGGGATCGTTAGGGGCAGGACCGCAGGGGGCAGAACTGCGACAGCCGGTACCAGGAGGGACGGCTCGAAGGACAGGCAGGCAGAACAAGAGTACCAGGACGGAATAGCGGAGGGCACTGGGCAGAAGTCCACAGGAGGAGAGTCGGAGCGGAGGGGACAGGGCAGAGACAGGCAGACGGGAGCGGAGCAGGACACAAGGCACACAGGGGGAAATAGCCCTAGACAGAAGGACAGGCAGGGTACTCTAGAGCAGATATGCGGCCGGTGAGTGCTGGGAAGTCACACAATCACCAGGCGCCCTCAGAATAGGGCGGACGCCTGATATATCCTGAACCAGGAAGTACGTCCTACAGGCCCGCCCCTCAGCGACGCCCCCCACTAGCGGAAGAGAGCGGGGGAACGCGCGCGGCCTAAGGCCGGCGCGGGTACCCGCAGCAGGGCGGAGGGCAGAGCGGAAGTGCGCGTGGACAGGAGCGCGCAGGTGAGGGAACGCTGCGGCGGGCACCGCCGCTGAAGGGGCATCGGCGGGCACGGCCGCCGATGTCACAATGTCTACTGCCAAAATTGCCCTCAGTAGGTACATGAACATGAGACCTTGAGCAATGGGAAAAGAAAAAGGTGGTCTGGTCTGATGAATCATGTGGATGCCAGGGTGCGTACCTGGGGAAGGGATAACGCCAGAATGCACTGTGGGAATAAGACAAGAGGAGGCTGATGGGTCAATGTTCTGCTGAAAACCTTGGGTCCTGGCATCATGTGGATGTGACACGTACCAAACATTGTTCAAAGCCAGCACCCCTTGAAAGCAGCGCTATGTCCTAATGGCAGTGCCCTCTTTCAGCAGATACTGCCCCTGCCACTCTGCCAATATTACTTAGAAATTATCGGAAGACAATATCAGAGTTCATGGTGACTGATGACTCCAAATTCTCCAGATTTCAATCTGATCGATCATCTGCGGAACACTCTGGGGAAATAAAAAGTCCAATCCAAAGAGGCCAAAGAGAGACACTTACAGGACCTTTTAGGATCTGCTGCTGATGTCTTGGTGCCAGGTACCACATGGTCCTTCAGAAGTCGGGTGGAGTCCATGTTTCAATGGGCGGTGCAAGGGAGATATACAAAATAGTAGGCAGGTGATTTTAATATTATGTCTGGTTTATAACCTGGCCTCTGATCTCAGGAAACAACAGGAACCCCTCGATGGTGGCGTCTCGTAACGATAGAGAAGATGAGCATTCTTTAATTTGATTTAACCCTGCTACAGTTTCTAAGAAAAAAAAGCGAGAACTTCGACAGTCTCTCCAGTCTCATAAAGACTTTTCCAGATTTAAGTTTAAAAAAATCAAAATAAGAAAAAAAAAAATAACAAAAAAATAAATAAACTGATGACGTTGGTGGAAATGGGCCTCGTCTGTACACAATAGCGATTGTATATTCATGAACTCGGCATGTTTGATGTCCTTCTCCCTGTCAGAGTCTCTCATGCAGCATATGCTTTGCTCTGTAGAGAATAAAATCAAATTTTCTGTCTTGTCATATTGTCATCAAAGTGATAGTATCACAATTAGATTAACATTTCATCAAGAAGCTGAAGGGTGGGTAATGGAATGGGGGCTGGGGTGCTGGTGGTGATGGTGGTGGGGGGTACGTATTACACAGTAAGGGCGGCTTAACCCTTAATATGATACCAGCCCACCCTACAATTCCTGGAGGCAAGGAAGGTAATCAGAATGTAACGCAAGTGACACCATCAAATTATAATGATCCATGTAAGTATCAACAAGGTCGCCTCCGAGGTCTGCGAGGGCCGTGTATATGTGCAGAACCCATTAAGATTATTGACAGTAGTATTTAGGAAGGTTTCTCAGTTTCATGCTCAAAAGCCTTCCTGGGATCTTTGCTCAGGATATAAAGCAATTTAAGATTTTACATATAATTGTCTAACAGGCGTATGTTTGGAATAATGGAGAAAAGTATTTATCTATCTTTTTGTTATCCATGTATTTTCATAGATAGATAGATAGATAATAGAAAGATAATAAATAGATAGATGATAGATAATAGATATATAGATGATAGATAGATAATAAATAGATAGATGATAGATAAGAGATAGATGATAGATAATACATAGATAGATAACAGATAGATGATAGATAATAGATATATAGATGATAGATAGATAGATAATAGATAGATAGATAATAAATAGATAGATAGATAATAGATAGATAACAGATAGATAATAGATAATAGATAGATAGATAATAGATAGATGATAGGTAATAGATAATAGATATATAGATGATAGATAGATAGATAATAAATAGATAGATGATAGATAATAGATAGATGATAGATAATAGATAGATAGATAACAGATAGATGATAGATAATAGATATATAGATGATAGATAGAAGATAGATAGATAATAGATAGATAGATAATAGATAGATAACAGATAGATAATAGATAATAGATAGATAATAGATAGATAATAGATAATAGATAGATGATAGGTAATAGATAATAGATATATAGATGATAGATAGATAATAGATAGATAATAAATAGATAGATGATAGATAATAGATAGATGATAGATAATAGATGGATAGATAATAGATAGATGATAGATAATAGATATATAGATGATAGATAGATAGATAACAGATAGATAATAGATAATAAATAGATAGATGATAGATAATAAATAGATAGATAACAGATAGATAATAGATAGATAATAAATAGTTGATATCAGATAGTAGATATTCATATTCTCTGAAAAAAGGCCAAGAAAGCAACAATTCTGCCAGGGTATATAAACTTTTGAGCACAACTGTAGATAGATAGTTATGAGATAGACAATATATAATACATAATGGATAGATAATAGATAGATAGATAGATAGATCCAGAAAATCACATTGTAAGATTTATAGTCCCATCAGAGAAAAATCGCCTTGTCATGGCTGGTGGGCTCTCATGAATTGGATAATACATAATAGATAGATAATACATAGATAAGTAATAGATAGATAACAGATAGATAGATGATAGATAGATAGTTAGATAGATAGATAGATAGATAGATAGATAAATAGATAGATAGATAGATAGATAGATAGATGATAGATACCTGTTCTTTACACTTGTAGCTTTTAGCCTAGGAGGGCCATGTCTGATAAATATTCAGCTTAGGGTCCCATCAGAGAAGAGTAGTCTTGTTGTGGCTGGTATGATCTCATTAATTGACCAAGTATTTTCTATATACAGTAATGCCACCCAAAAATTTGATTTGCAGCAGATCATAAATATCCAATTGCCTTGAAAAGACGTGTGTAACACTCTGAGTTCTCCTAGGACTGTAGCCATCTTATTATGCAAACACAGCCTTAAAATGACCTCGCTGTATACAGTATATATGGCTATGGGTAGAAGGATGGTAACCAACATCTTGTTCTTCATCCTGCTCCTCATACATTAATCTCCTTCACTGCTGTCCTTTCGCCCACTATCTGTACAGTCTTCTTCATCCAGTGTATGGAACCTCCTTCAAAAAATGAAGCTCCATACACTGGAACAGCAGCCACTGCCAAATCTCACGCTGCACGGCACAAGAAGCTGGCTGCTATGAAATGTGATGACGTCAGTAAGGTTACCGCAGTTCACAGCCTCTGGTCCTCACAAGGGCAGTGCGAGAGCCCAAATGAGGAGCAGTGACGTCGCCAATCTTCATTCGCGTCACCACTCATCATTCGGGCTCTCGCATTGTCCTTGTGAGGACCGGAGGCTGTGAACCGCGGTAACCTTACTGACCTCAACGCAGTTCACAGCAACTAGGCTCTCGTGCTGCGCAGCATGTGACCCGGCATTGGCGGATACTCCAGTCTACAGAGCTTCATTCTTTGAACAGAACTCCATACACTGAATGAAGAAGACGGGGATCATCGTGGGACATCCATGTGGACTACGGCGGATCAGGGTGGATTATTATTGTTTTTTTATAAATAGGTTAAGGAGGGAAATTGTCGGGGAGTGACTTTTACAAATAAAGGATTTTCTGTGTGTGTTTATTTCTTTTGACTATGCATTAGTAATGGGGGTGTCTGATAGATGTCAGCTGACATTACAAAGCTGACAGCAACCCCATAAACCATTATTCTGATTGCCAAAGCACCATGGCAATCAGGAAGAGCTGAGGCTAAGCGCCAGAATTGGTGCATCTAATGGATGCACCATTTCTGGGGCTACTGAGGGCTGGACTTAATTGGTTGGGAAGGGTCCAATATCCATGGACCTTCTCAGCCTATTAATATCAGCCTGCAGCTGTCTGCTCAGTCTTTGCTGGTTATTAAAAATAGGAGGGACCCCACATCACTTTTTTATAATAATTTCTTTAGTTAATAGTTTAAATAAGGTTAAACACCCTTTAGCGCCATATGAAAGGCAATAAAGGGCGCTAGTATATTAACGACTTAACCCCCGGAGCTTTTTTCGGTTTTGAGCTTTCGTTTTTCACTCCCCTTCTTTCCAGAGCCATAACTTTTTTTATTTTTCTGTCAATATGGCCGTGTGAGGGCTTGTTTTTTGTGGGACGAGTTGTGCTTTTGAACGACACCATTGGTTTTACCATGTCCTGTAGTAGAAAATAGGAAAAAAATTCCAAGTGTGGTGAAATTGCAAAAAAAAAGTGCAATCCCACATTTGTTCTTTGTTTGGCTTTTTTTTACTATTTTTATTATGTTCACTAAATGCTAAAACTGACCTGCCATTATGATTCTCCAGGTCATTACCAGTTCATAGACTCCAAACATGTCTAGGTTCTTTTTATCTAAGTGGTGAAAACAATCCAAACTTTGTTAAAAAATAGGCGCCATTTTCAAATGCCCATAGCGTCTCCATTTTTCATGATCTCTGGTTGGGTGAGGTCTTATTTTTTGCTCGCCGAGCTGACGTTTTTAATGATACCATCTTGGTGCAGATACGATCTTTTGATCGCCTGTTATTGCATTTTAATGCAACGTCGTGGGGACCAAAACAAGTAATTCTGGCGTTTTGACTTTTTTTCTCGCTACGCTGTTTAGCGATCGGGTTAATCCTTTTTTTATTGATAGATCAGGTGATTCTGAATGCAACGATACAAAATATATTTATGTCTGATTTTTTTTGTTTTATTTTGAATGGGATGAAGGGGGGGTGATTTCAACTTTTATATTTTTTTATTTTTTTAATATTTTTAGAAACATTTTCTTTTTACTTTTGGCATGCTTCAATAGTCTCCATGGGAGACTAGAAGCTGCCACAACCGGATCGGCTCTGCTCAGATCGCCTCTATGTAGTAGAATTACTGACTTGCTATGAGCGCCGACCACAGGGCAGCGCACACAGCAAACCGGCACTGACAACCATAAAGGTCTCCAGGAGACCTCCGGTTGTTATGCCAACACACCGGTGACCCGCGATCATGTGATGAGGGTCACCCGTGTGCTTTTTTCCAGCATGATTGCCGGAATCACTTGTTAAATGCTGCTCTCAGTGGTTAATAGATGCAGGTGGATCGCGATTCCACCCGCGGCTATTGCGGGCACATGTCAACTGTTCAAAACAGCTGACATGTGCCGGGAAAGATGTGGGCTCAGCGCCAGAGCCCACATCATAGGGAGGGAGTCCGACATCGGCGTAAATGTACGCCCGATGTCGGAAAGGGCTTAAAGGTAGGGGGCTTGTGATATTAAATATCTACAGGATACCTAGCTATTCTGTCTATTCTATATACCGTATATGTTTATATAAGATTGTTTTCTTATTTATGACCACAAGATTCAATTCACATACAGTATTATTCTAATATATAAAACATGATGTTAAAACCTATTGAAAACGAATGCTAATCGTGTTCCTACGAGCATAAACAGCAGGGCAGGGTGCAGACAGCACATGTGGCAATGGTGCTCCGCACTGCTGTGAGCTTCCTTGGGCTAAAGGCCCCTTCACATTTAGCGATGCACCAGCGATCCCGACAATGATACGACCCGGTCAGGATCGCTGGTGCATCGCTAAATGGTCACTAGTGAGCTGCCAAACAGGCAGATATCTCAGCGATGCAGCAGTGCTACAGCGGTCATTACTTACCTTTCAGACGCGGCGATCATGACGTCCTCCCGTCCGCGTCCATGCATCGCTCGTCGGAGCCAGCAGGAAGCGCCCGACAAGAAATGGAGCAGCACGATCTTGCGCGATCAGCGACAGACAGCGGGGGAGCCGGTCGGAGGTAAGTATCACACATAGCGATATCGCTGCTGCGTCACCAAATCGGTGATGCTTTAGCGATATTGCTAGCGATATCGCTATGTGTAAAACCCCCTTTAGAGTCAGTACTTCTATTTACAGCGCATAAAGTAACAAAACAAATAACAAGCACGAAAAACTGAGACGTGAATTAAAAGAAAAGTAGAGCAAATTACATGGTCACAGATTTACAAAAATAGTTCATATCATTTTTATCATTAAAGGGAATGTGTTGTTAGAAAATTACCTATTCTAATCAGGTTTTTTATGCCACTTTTTTTCTCAAAATTTCTGTAATGTTTTTGTTTTATTGCATGAACTTCATTTTTAAAAAAAAAAAAAAAAAAAAAAAGCAAAATTATTAATCTTGCAATACTAGTATCGGCCACTGAGACTTTTTTAGACACATGCTTTCTATCGTTTCAGGAAGAGTTTACAACACTCTCATTATCATCAGAGGCATGGTGAAAGTGACTGATACACAGCTGATGACACAGCATCCAGCAATCACAATAGTCGATGTGACAGCTGACCCCCCCCACTTCACAATGACTTTTGCACATGCTCATTAGATGCTTCAGTATAGAAAAAAAACGGTCAGTTCATTGTGGCTAATGTACATGTGAATTTTCTGAAATAGGAAATAAGAGCCGAAAATAGCCCCAGTGGCCAGTGTGAAAGCTGCAATACTTTTAATTTTTATTTTTAATAAAGATTGAGATAATTAACAAAAAAAAAGCTGGAGGTGATTATTTCTAATCTAATACTGGTTTAATAAAAAAAAAAATACATGTAATGCAAAAACCTGATTTAAGCAATAGGTGGTTTTCTGATGACACATTCCCTTTAACCATTTATAAGGATTGGGCGAATTTTCTGTTTTTGCATTTTTGTTTTTTGCTCTGCAGCTTCTAACAGCTATAATTTGTTTTTTTTTAATCAGCACAGCCGTACGAGGGCTTGGATTTTGCAGGATAATAATCTTTATTTTTATATAGCGCTAACATATTCCACAGCGCTTTACAGTTTGCACACATTATCATCACTGTCCCCGATGGGGCTCACAATCTAGAATCCCTATCAGTATGTCTTTGGAATGTGGGAGGAAACCGGAGGAAACCCACGCAAACAAGGGGAGAACATACAGACTCCTTGCAGATGTTGTCATTGGTGGGATTTGAACCCAGGACCCCAGCGCTGCAATGCTATCCACTGAGGCACCGTGCTGAGTTGTAATTTTGAATTACATCATTCATTTTACCATACAATGCGCTAAATATTGGGGAAAAAATTCTAAGTAAAGTAAAATGGTGAAACTTCCCCCCCTCCCCCTACAATTCTGCCATTGTGCAGTAAAAATGACCTGGCAGAATGATTATACAGGTCAGTAAAATTATTATAGCTATACCAAGTCTATAAGGTTTTTTTTTTAAAAAATATTTTAGTGATTAAAAAAGAAATTCAGAACTCTGTAAAAGAAAAATTTGGAAATTGGGTTGTGTCTTCATTATTTTCTGTTGATAGATTCAGTGGGTGCGGAAAGTATTCAGACCCCTTTACATTTTTCACTCTTTGTTTCATTGCAGCCATTTGGTAAATTCGAAAAAGATCTTTTTTTTCCCATTAATGTACACTCTGCACCCCATCTTGACTGAAAAAAACAGAAATGTAGAAATTTTTGCAAATTTATTAAAAAAGAAAAACTGAAATATCACATGGTCATAAGTATTCAGCCCCTTTGCTCAGTATTGAGTAGACGCACCTTTTGAGCTAGTATAGTCATGAGTCTTCTTGGGAATGATGCCACAAGTTTTTCATCCCTGGATTTGGGGATCCTCGGCCATTCTTCCATGTAGATTCTCTCCAGTTCCGTCAGGTTGGATGGTGAACGTTGGTGGACAGCCATTTTCAGGTCTCTCTAGAGATGCTCAATTGGGTCGTGTAACCACTGCAGCCAATCAGAGGCCAAAGCAAAAGAAAAAGATGTCATCAACCCAACCGGAAACCTGTATGTAGGTGCATGCTGAGTGATTCCACCGGTGTTCCTTCTTGGATACATCTTCCATGATAAGAATTGTACGACGCTGATTTATGACTTTGGCTCAGACATTAGATCAGAAGCCATAGGTCACGTATTAATAAGAAACATAACTTTTTTTGGCCATTTTTCAAAGTAAGAAAAAGAAGATCTTCCTGCAAATAAACCTCGGCAAGTTTCATGATGGATACTTAGTCAATATTTCTATTCTATTTATATAGGAGTCGGAGAGGTGCATGGTATCTCCTTACCCTAGAGACCGATTATTCTTAGCTTTTTTGACCGGTGCCTGCTGTCTGCACTCGTGGAGAGGTCAGGCCCATCGTCACCCCCGCGAGCTGGTCATTAAATAACAATACACAAGAAAGTGATCCATCAATTACAGGCAGTGACTCCGGCTATTGAGTGACCTCAACTTAACTAATCCCGCAAGTGGCCACAGAAAAGCAGATTATGATTTAGAAATCCCCATATGCCACATGGCCGTGATGAGGACACCAAGAAAAAATGTTTAATTTATCATCTAAAGCGAATATGTATTTTTGATTGACACCTTCAAAAAAAGTAAAAAAAAAAAAGTGGAAGAGAAAATTCCGGTTTTATTTATAGCGAAAATTTCGTTATCCGATCCGGAACAAGAATCCATATAATTTAGCGGCTAATGAATCAATAGAATATATACAATACACAATGTTTTGCATGCAATTTCTAAATGAACACATCTACTTCTGATTCTTCAATGTCCTTCTAACTTTCAGAATTGGGGAAGAGAAAGAGAGAAACTTCCAGCTTAGTTGCTACAATGTTGGCTATAGAAAAAAAAAAAAAAATATATATATGTATATATATACAGTATATATTATATATACATACATATCTCAACCTTTACTAAGGAAACACAATTCGTAAAACTTGCTATTTTCAAACTTGCCACCGGGGATCATCTTAGATTCATATTTCCTGTACTTTCAGAAAGTGTTTTCAGCAGATTCCTTATCATCAGAGGTACCAGCTTCGTACACAGCTGATGACACAAGATCGACCATTCACAGTACGCGATGTTACAGCTCCCCCTCCCTTCATAATGACCTTTGCACACGCTCATTAGATGCTTCAATACAAAAGTTGGGGTCTGAATCTGTTTATTGCTGCTAATGTTCATGTGCATTTCCTGAAACAATAGGAGGTAAGAGTCTAGAAAAAAATCGCCAGTGGTCGGTGTGAAAATTGCAAGGCTTGTATTTTTTATTTTCAATACAGATTGTGGTATGAAGAAAAAACATTGCTAAAAATTAAAAAAAATATATATTTAAAGCAAAAACCTGATTAGAACAATGGGTCATTTTCTGAAGACACGGACCATTCAAATCAATGTGTTATCTAAGTAATACAGCTCCTCCACAGGAAATGTATAGCTCTTGAGCAAGAGATGAGGATCTTATTATATGGGTAAGCCTTGTTTATATGAGAATCTTGAAATGGCTGGCTCTGTTCTGTGTGCATTAATAGGACTGTCCTTTGTGGGATGGCATTGATTTAGCATTTTTTAAGAACTTTGATTTTGGTGGTCTTTCCTTAGAATACTACATCAATATTAAATTGGTGAGGGTCCGATGCTACAATTCCGTACTATGTAATGGTCGTTCTTTAATACTGGAGCTTAGATCAGAGTCGCTTCATTTAATCTGGGTTGCAGTACCCAAAAATGGCCACTACATGGTGTATGGAGCTGTGGTACTGGACCCCACCAATCCGCTATTAGCATCAGCTTTAGCACCACAGCTCCATTCATTGTGTAGTGGCCATTCTTGGGTACTGCAGCTCAGCTCCATATGAAGTGAATTGGGGCCAAGCAGCAGTACCCAAGACTGATAGAGCTGTAGCATCAGACCCCATTATTGTAATACTGATGGCCTGTTCTAAACATAAGCCATCAATATCAAAGTCAGGAACATCCCCTTTAAGGATGTTATGTGGCTGGCTGTGCTATATAAGTTTTATTACCAATGCTTTTGTATGGCAGTGCTGTTTAGGGACTATATGGCGCTAATATTTGGAGACGTCTACCCGTCTACGAATCATTAGGGTGTATGGTAAGGACTTGTTTAATAAGACACCCCTTTAAATAGAGTATCAAGGTATAAAATGGGAACATACTATTGGGTATATCTAGATACCGTTAAATCCAGGTTCAGTTTATAAACTGTATTTTCCAAGACACAATAAAAATGACGCGAAGAAACTTCTTCTTTGTTCAATGTGATTTATCATTTTGCTTAAAATAAAGCAAAAAAAAAAAAAAAGGCAAAAAAGAAAAACATTTGTTTCTGTTTTGTTACCTGACGTCTTCAAGGACATGTATCTGACATCGCAGGGCTTCTTGAAGACAGGCAGCTTCAGGCCAGAATGATGCTCACATCTCGATAAATTAGAAGTGACAGAAGGAGCCGGTCGTGTAATTCCAAGTTTCGCTACCTGAGAGTTCTCAAGATTGTTCTTACATGGGAAAGATGATCACAATCGCAGGGAAACGTCCCTTATATCCTATGCTCAGGAGATGGAAACATGCCGAAGGGTTTCCCACAGTGGAGCAGCAATTGACCCTTTAAGAAGTGGCCAATCTTGATACTTTTACGCCACGCAATTTTTTTAAAAAAAATATTTACATCACTTGATTTGCAGAACTTACTGTCATTGGCACATAGTATAGATAGATAGATTGAGAAAATCACATTGTATGATTTATAGTCCCATCAGAGAAAGATTGCCTTGTCATGGCTGGTGGGCTCTCATGAATTGGTCAATTCCTGCGCTAAGTAACTTCATTTCATAAGTATTTTCTATATAAAGTAATGTGGTCCAAAAATTTGATTTGGGTCAAATCATAAGTATTCCAATAGCCCTGAAAAGACATGTGTAACACTCTTAGGTCTCCTAGGACTGTAGCCAATGCATTACAATCTCTTTAACGTAGTGGCCCCCAACTTTTCGGGCCTTGAGAGCCACATTCAGCTCTGAGAGAGGGCTGTGAGCCACATTCAGGTCCGAGAGAGGGTCGCGAGCCACATCTAGCTCCCACCCCCTTCACAGTAGTGGTAACCAAAACCCCCATTACAGTGGTGTACTGATAATAGAGAGCGCTGTAGGACCCATGAGTGCCACACTTGGCTCCTCCACGCCCGACTTTCAACTATATCTGCTTCTTGGACACAGGTGCAGTTGAAAGCATTGGTGGAAGAGGGAATCGCTTGCTGATGCTTCCTCTTCCATCATCAGTGCATTTGACACGTGAAACGCGCATCGGGGCTTAACCACCTGGCACAGGGTCTCTTCCTTTCAGCATCTGGTAAGCGCTGCCCTCAGACTGTGGTTATTTTGATATCTTTACCTTTTCTTATGGTGTTACCTCCTCTGGGGTATTCACAATCGCTTGCCTAAGAACTATTGCACTGGCACTTTACACACTTATGTGATATGTGCAATGTGTTTGCGGTAGGAATTGCGACCCTGGTACCTCTGTCTTTTCCTGAATTGCGTCCAGTTACAGTTTAAGCTTCATGTATTTTTTACATAAATGTACCTTCTAATAAAATTTTGGCTTTTACTATACTCACCTGAGTTCTCCTTTTTCTCCTAATATGCACATGTTTCTTTTGGAGTTGGTGTGTTCTTCTCATTAGGGTGGGTCACTACGTAGTGCTACCATCTGGCATATAGCATGCAGCTGAGGTTATTGCTTGCAGAATGGGAAAAGGTAGAGGTGAGTATTTTTTTAGTCAATGGGTACTTTATGGGGGCCATCATACTATTTGGAGGGCTATTTCTGGGGCCAACATACTATTTGGTGTTCTATGTGAGGGTCATCATTCTACTTGAGGGGCCATCATACCATTTGGAGGGCTATTTGTGGGCACATAATACTATTGGGGGCTATATGGAGGCCAATATACTATTTGGAGGGCTATTTCTGGGGCCAACATACTATTTGGAGTTCTATGTGGGGGTCATCATTCTACTTGAGGGGCCATCATACCATTTGGAGGGCTATTTGTGGGCATATAATACTATTGGGGGGCTATATGGAGGCCATTATACTATTTGGAGGGTTATTTGTGGGGCCATCATACTATCTGCAGGACTATTTGGGGGCAAATAATACTATTTGGAGGGCTATTTGGGGACCATCATACTTTTTGAAGGCCTATTTGTGGGGTCGTCATACTATTTTGTGTTCCATGTGGGGGGCCATCATGCCATTTGGCTGGACTTCATACTATTTGAAGGAATATGTTGGAGACATTACACTCTTTAGAGGGCTGTGTGGTGGTCAATCAAATTGTGTTAAGAACTTTGTGGGGTCCATTATACTTTGTGGGGGGCCATTAGACTGTTTGGAGGGCTAGTAGGGGCTATTATACACTGTGAAGGGTTGTGTGGGGGCCACTATACTGTATTGAGGGCAAGTATACTATATGGAGGGGCCATGATACTGTATGGAGGGCTGTGTGGGGGCTATTATATCATGTAGATGGCTGTGTCTGGGCCATCATACTGTGTGGGGGGACTATAGAGGTCATCATACTGTGTTGGGGTCACTGTGGAGGTAATATGCTTTGCAGGGGTCGGTCTAGTGTTGGGTCATGAGTATATTTGGAGGATACTGAGGAGGAATTCACTGTAGGGGTATCTTGCTATGTTTGGGGGGCACATTTGTTGGCATCATATTTTATATATGCACTTCTTTGACCCCGCCGAATATTATATATATTTTTTTTGTGGGTGGGGAGCCTATTTAGGATTTCTGCCACGGGGCCCCATGATTTCTATGTACACCTCTGATAGATAAGGCTAATTCTGAAAGGGCCTAGACTGGTTTATCCCAGCAGAAGCTCCTGTTTCCAGCGCCGGTAAACATCAAAATGACAGCTATGAAGGACTGGGGAAGGTAGTATGGATTGTTTTACTTTTTATACTAGCAGCCAGAACCCTTTCAAAAATTATTTTTATCTGCTGGACAACATTTAAACTTTATTAAAACTTAGTATCCCACATTATTTCCACGCTGACAGGCGATCTATTGGTCCATGCCCAGATTCGCCCTTTAAGTGCACGTTAGTTGCATCCTGTAATTTAATGGGTAATGAGAATCTGTGAAAATCTCTCCTGTCCACAGATTTTACATATATGAGTGTGTGGAATGAACCCAAGGTCGACATTGGAAGAGAACGGTGGAGAAAAGCACAAACCAATTCTTCTTCTTGTCCCAGATTCTTTACATATTTTTTCCGATATTATGATTCTAAAAAAAAAACCCTTTTGCACAAACATAAAATCAAATAGCATTTTGATGATCGTGACATTAAAGCACAGATTTTATAAATGTAATATTCAGGGTATTAGAAGCATATCCAGTGGAATCTATCAATATGCGCAGACCGGCCCATTAAACTTTTGTAATTAAGTTTCTCAAATGCTCCCACAAAGAACCATTATCTGGACTGTGTAATTAACACATTTGTGGGAGGCTGCAGCGACTCCGAGACTCCATGGCCCCTCCTTTAACGACATTAAATAAACTTTTATCTCTGTTGATGCAGAAAATCCCAGTCCATTATCTCATTTCACAACCTGATTGTAAGGATATTTCTGATAAAAAAGCACTTGTATGCTAATATGAGAAAGTCCATCAATTTATAGGCCAGAATGGATCGAGATCTTAGAAAGTCTGTAGGCAAAACATTGTGTGCCTTCTCTCCACATTATGTGCGCCCTCTCCACATTGTGTGCCTCCTCTCCACATTGTGTGCCTCCTCTCCACATTGTGTGCGTCCTCTCCACATTGTGTGCCTCCTCTCCACATTGTGTGCGTCCTCTCCACATTGTGTGCCTCCTCTCCACATTGTGTGCACCCTCTCCACATTGTGTGCCTCCTCTCCACATTGTGTGCGTCCTCTCCACATTGTGTGCCTCCTCTCCACATTGTGTACGTCCTCTCCACATTGTGTGCCTCCTCTCCACATTGTGTGCATCCTCTCCACATTGTGTGCGTCCTCTCCACATTGTGTGCCTCCTCCCCACATTGTGTACGTCCTCTCCACATTGTGTGCCTCCTCTCCACATTGTGTGCACCCTCTCCACATTGTGTGCCTCCTCTCCACATTGTGTGCCTCCTCTCCACATTGTGTGCCTCCTCCCCACATTGTGTACGTCCTCTCCACATTGTGTGCCTCCTCTCCACATTGTGTGCACCCTCTCCACATTGTGTGCGTCCTCTCCACATTGTGTGCCTCCTCTCCACATTGTGTGCCTCCTCTCCACATTGTGTGCATCCTCTCCACATTGTGTGCGTCCTCTCCACATTGTGTGCCTCCTCCCCACATTGTGTACGTCCTCTCCACATTGTGTGCCTCCTCTCCACATTGTGTGCACCCTCTCCACATTGTGTGCCTCCTCTCCACATTGTGTGCCTCCTCTCCACATTGTGTGCCTCCTCCCCACATTGTGTACGTCCTCTCCACATTGTGTGCCTCCTCTCCACATTGTGTGCACCCTCTCCACATTGTGTGCGTCCTCTCCACATTGTGTGCCTCCTCTCCACATTGTGTGCCTCCTCTCCACATTGTGTGCCTCCACTCCACATTGTGTGCCTCCTCTCCACATTGTGTACGTCCTCTCCACATTGTGTGCGTCCTCTCCACATTGTGTGCGCCCTCTCCACATTGTGTGCCTCCTCTCCACATTGTGTGCACCCTCTCCACATTGTGTGCCTCCACTCCACATTGTGTGCCTCCTCTCCACATTGTGTACGTCCTCTCCACATTGTGTGCGCCCTCTCCACATCGTGTGCGCCTGGGTCGCCCTCCCAGGGCCGTGGGGTACTCGGTACCGGGCCGGTATCAGCGGAACGTGTCACAGCAGCGGTGACCCGGACCGTGGTCCTGGGCGCCCAATTAATAGGGGAGATGTAGTGAATGGTGGAATGTAGTTAGATGAATAGTTCGTGACGCCACCTGTGGTGTTCGGCAAGGGAGGTGTTAAGCCGACGCTGCATGCAGATCCTCCGGGACAGATGGTCTGGTGCAGCAATAATGTTATAGCCCTCCACAGGCAGGGCTGTTGTCCCAGGGCAGGATAAGTGAAGAGACACTTAGATGGTGTAGTGTCCAGTGCAGAGGATGTAGCAGTGCCAGGCGGACGGACGCAGGAAGGAATGGAGGACACCAGGGCATGTAGTTCCAAAGCTTTACTCACAGTCTGTAGTGCCCGCTTCTGTGCCGTGTCCTCCGGGTCAGGGACTCAGTCAACCCCCAGGCAAGATGGAATGCTCCCTTCCACGCTCCGCCAGCTTATGTGCCTTTTCTGAACGTCTCCTCTATAGCGCCTTTAAGTGTGAAGATCTCCTAGTACTGAGTTACACTGGAGTTCCTCCTGACGGATGTTCCCAAGAACTCTACTTGCATGGCAGACAGCTGTAGCCTACTTCGGGGACTCTCTACTCTTAAGTCCCGGCTCTCTATCCGTGTTGCTGTTGTGCCCTCAAGTCTTAGATGGGAGTAGTGCATTTACAGCCCACTACTCCACCGGTGTCTACTGCAGAACCATTAGTGTCCATGCAACCTCGGGGACTGGGCCCCGGCCTTGCGCTTAGAACTTCTAGGCAGGGTTCTTCCTCTAACCCACGTCCTCTGTGTTCCCTTTTACTCCTACGTTCCGTACTTGTCTTTCTCTGCTATGGAAGCTCAGGCTTCAGTTCAATGTCTTTCTCCTTCTTTCATTCCTGTGCCAGCTGGCTCAGGTCACTGAGGCAGCTGCAGCACTCCTTCAACATCTCTCTTCCAGGGATCCCCACTCCTCTCCGAGTGGCTTCCTCTCTCAGCCTCACTGACTGACAGACTGACTTGTAATCCTAAACATCCCGCTCTTTTATGTGTTCTAAACTCCACCCACCTCCCAGCACATTTAGTGTTCCAAGCAGGGAACCACCAAAGGTGCTCTACCTCTCTCTAGGCAAGGAGCCGCAATGTGGTTTTGCTGAACTACTCTATTGTGTGGGGTGCGAGTGATGGAGCGTGGTCAGGAGCCTCCAACTTACCTGGATGGTGGGGCACCACACCTTAGGAGAAGGTGCAGTACCTCTGTGGCGACCGAGCCTCAGGGGCACCACATACCCCACCATTAAACATAGCACGTCCGCGGGCTGCAAGGTAAACAAAGTTGACAACATAGGAACATACAAATTTTTGTAATGCTGAATAAACATTTCTTATACTAAACTTCCCAATGTGAGAGGCACTCATTCTTGAACGTTGCAAACAATTCTTAATTACTATCTAAGTCAAAAGTGTAATTTTCCATACAATGCTTAATTCAAAGTGCTATTGTCTGTTACTCACTACCACTTCAGTATTCTTCATCAACACATCTCTTTTTTTTCTTTAGTGCACATTTTCTACTTTCTTTTAACTCTGAATGACAACCGTGGTGCATCATCTACATTTTCAATTCTTTATTCAAATCCCTCTATCCAAATCTCTTATCTCTTCATCAAAACATTCTTAATTCTATATAAAAGCCATTTACTCTCATAAGACACATCATTATCAAACACTTCACATTTAAACTTTCAACAATTCTTGTAAGTGCTGGACACCGCTCCCAGCCGGGATCTCTTGCAGTGTCCTTTGATTGGAGTTATGCTCCAAATGAGGTAGACATTATCTTCTCAAAGTGTCCTATGTAAAACCAAGAGAGGGCACCTAAAGAGGTGCAAACTATTTGCAAACACAGTTCTGGACCATTCAGCGTTCATGATCTCCTTAGTTCAATGGGAAGGCTGCCAATAAAACAGGGCAACACTGGAAAAACAAAACTAAAACATAATGGAAAAACAAAGCACAACTGTGCAAATACCCTCCTGGGTAACGAGAGTTAGTTGTAGGTTACTAGTGCTGGTCCCCTCCTGGGGTTCTGGAAGCTGGTGACTGGGAACTGCTACCAGATGTAATACTGTGGGTGTCTTCATCCTGTTGCTGGTTGCTTGCTAGTTCCGGTGCTCTGGTGCGTGGCCTAGCACCGAGGGATGCCGCAGCTTGTTGGCGCTGATAGGCGACTACATGGAGACTCGGCAGCCAAGGGATCCCAAGGTCACTATCCCAAAGCGACCTAGACTCCTCCAATCCCCAAAGATGCAGAATCGTGCACGCCTGTTCCAGCCGTACCCTTCTCAGTAGGGACCTCTTCCACCTCCCCATTTCCGACAGTCTAGTGCCCCCAGCTGACTCTTCCAATTGCCCCATTTCGAGCTCCCGCAAGCCAGCCTCTGACAATGTGAATTCGGGGGGCAACCCATTAGGAGGGCCGGGATATATACCTGGTGCCTCCCGGCGGTGCGGTCCTCTGCTCCGGTGCAGGCGTAGTGGCAGTGGGCGTTGCCCGGTGGGACACCGGGGATCGCGGTGGAGCTAACGGCGGCTCCGGGGCCGCGGGGGTTTCTGTAGGGACCTGCGCAGCCGCGTCAGGTCCGGACGGGAGCTTCTCTTCCTCCGCTTCAGCTCCCTGTGCTGTGTACAACTCCTCCAGGAGTAGCAGCAGGGAGGGAACAAGGTACGCTGCCGATGGCATGGCAGCGGTTGCAGGCTCCACAGGGTCTGCCTGGAAGAGGTCCGGTGTAGCAGCGGCAGGTACCGATGTCACGGGTACCGCAGGTGTAGGCCCCTCCTGGACGCGCTGCAGATTCAATGTCCATAGCGCTTCCTGCCTCAGTTGCAGGCAGTGCGTTAGCTGGGCAATTTCGTCCTCCAGCTGCTGGTGGTTCATCTCAGATACTGGGTTGGAGCCTTCAGCCATGGCACCAGGGAGATTCAGCATAACCTCCTTGAGCTCCGCAGGCCTCCTCCCGTCTCTCTCCAAGATGGCTTTCTGGCGTTCTTCTCCATCCTCTCTCGGCCCCTTTCCCACCACTGGCTTCTGCCCCTCCTTCTTGGGGCGGCGTCTTCTTCCAGCGCCTCCATACCAAGCCAGTATACGAACCCCTCGGGGGTGGGCTATGTTGCTGTCACATAGTAATTCAGGCAGGGGAGGCCCAAGACTGTTCGCGGTCTTTCCCTAGGACCTCCCATCTCATCACGCCCTTCTTCTCCACACCAACGGCCATTTTTAATGTTCATTTCACAGTCTATTAAATTGGGTCTTCTGCACATTCTCAAAAGTTTTAAGTCCAACATATCTCAGGAACACAGAACCCGATGGCATCGGGTCTCGTCATCCTGTTCGCAGCGCCAAATTGGGTCGCCCTCCCAGGGCCGTGGGGTACTCGGTACCGGGCCGGTATCAGCGGGACATGTCACAGCAGCGGTGACCCGGACCGTGGCACTGAGGGCCCAATTAATAGGGGAGATGTAGTGAATGGTGGAATGTAGCTAGATGAATAGTTTGTGACGCCACCTGTGGTGTTCGGCAAGGGAGGTGTTAAGCCGACGCTGCAGACAGATCCTCTGGGACAGATGGTGTGGTGCAGCAATGATGTTATAGCCCTCCACAGGCAGGGATAAGTGAAGAGACACTTAGATGGTGTAGTGTCCGGCGCATGGGATGTAGCAGTGCCAGGCGGACAGACGCAGGAAGGAATGGAGGACACCAGGGCATGTAGTTCCAAAGCTTTACTCACAGTCTGTAGGCAAGATGGAATGCTCCCTTCCACACTCCAACTTATGTGCCTTTTCTGAACGTCTCCTCTATAGCGCCTTTAAGTGTGAAGATCTCCTAGTACTGAGTTACACTGGAGTTCCTCCTGACGGATGTTCCCAAGAACTCTACATGCATGGGAGACAGCTGTAGCCTGCTTCGGGGACTCTCTACTCCTAAGTCCCGGCTCTCTATCCGTGTTGCTGTTGTGCCCTCAAATCTTAGATGGGAGTAGTGCATTTACAGCCCACTACTCCACCGGTGTCTGCTGCAGAACCATTAGTGTCCATACAACCTCGGGGACCGGGCCCCGGCCTTGCGCTTAGAACTTCTAGGCAGGGTTCTTCCTCTAACCCACGTGCTCTGTGTTCTCTTTTACTCCTACATTCTGTACTTGTCTTTCTCTGCTATGGAAGCTCAGGCTTCAGTTCAATGTCTTTCTCCTTCTTTCCTTTCCCGTGCCAGCTGGCTCAGGTCACTGAGGCAGCTGCAGCACTCCTTCCTCCATTCCTCTTCCAAGGATCCCCACTCCTCTCCGAGTGGCTTCCTCTCTCAGCCTCTCACTGACTGACTGACTTGTAATCCTAAACCATCCCGCTCTTTTATGTGTTCTAAACTCCACCCACCTCCCAGCACATTCAGTATTCCAAGCAGGGAACCACCAAAGGTCCTCTGCCTCTCTCTAGGCAAGGAGCCACAATGTGGTTTTGCTGAACTACTCTATTGTGTGGAGTGCGAGTGATGGAGCGTGGTCAGGAGCCTCCAACTTACCTGGATGGTGGGGCAGCACACCTTAGGAGAAGGTGCAGTACCTCTGTGGCGACCGAGCCTCAGGGGCGCCACACGCCCTCTCCACATTGTGTGCCTCTTCACATTGTGTGCCTCCTCTCTACATTGTGTGCGTCCTCTCCACATTGTGTGCCTCCTCTCCACATTGTGTGCCTCCTCTCCACATTGTGTGCATCCTCTCCACATTGTGTGCGCCCTCTCCACATTGTGTGCCTCTTCACATTGTGTGCCTCCTCTCCACATTGTGTGCGTCCTCTCCACATTGTGTGCCTCCTCTCCACATTGTGTGCCTCCTCTCCACATTGTGTGCATCCTCTCCACATTGTGTGCGCCCTTTCCACATTGTGTTCGAGATGGAGGAAAACCATCCAGCAAAAGGGGGTTCCTTTGGGTATAAACAACTCATCGATTAAATTGATCAGACCACAATGTGAAGAATTGTTCTGATGAAAGAGGTCAGAGCAGGATGTAGGGAATGGTTCTAATGAAAGGGGTCAAAGGAAGATTTGAAAAATCGTTGCGATCATCATTCAGTGCACAGTCAAGAAAACCATAGCCAAACACAACGTTGATTTCCAACTAATGTGCCAGAATGCATAACTCGTCTTCACTTGTCAGGGATGGTGAATCCAATGGATGGAAGAGTGCAAAAATTGTATAATTGAAAAGTCAAAAATCATCTCATCTGGTCAGATGAGTGCAGATTTCTGGTGCACCGTGCTGTTGGGAGGGTCAGAATTTGGAGAATTAGGACGAATCAATGAATCAGGTGTCACAGTTCTGGCTGACTGAGCTGGATTAATGAGGGGGGGGGATATCTTTTTGACACACTCGGGATCCTCTGATACCAGTAGCTAGGAGAGTAGGAATTACCTAAACATTGTGTTCGAACCAGTTCATAACCAATACCAGAAGGACAATGTACCATGCCAAGATAAGGGATAGGCAAAGTCGGCAGTCACCTAGAAAACCAACAAGTCAATTTCACATAATTAACTACCTAAAGGATAATGGACAAGTATCTGATCATGGGGGTCCAAATGCTGGGTCCCCCATTGACCACAAGAATGTGGTTTCCACATTCACATCCTTTGTGAATGGAGCGATAGTGCACATGCATGATTGACCGCCACTTCATTTACTAACTACAGAACTGCCGGAAATAGCAAACTAAAGCGCATTTCTGTCACATAGATGTGAATGAAGATGTGGTCACACATGTGCATTACTGGGTTCAGTTCTCCTCCAGCGCCACCACAGGTTAAATGAGGCATTGCACAGTCCTCATTTAACTCAATGGGCGATCCATGTAATGTATGTCTATGCCGGGTCCTCCAGAGGTCCTCATGGAGGTCCAAAATAGGACTTCTTAAACCATGCAACCTCTTTAACCCCTTCCCAATCTAATATGAACTATTAGGTCATGGGGCAGGTGCTGTATGTAGAGGGCTCAGGAGCTGAGCCTGCTCATTGCAATGCGGGTGTTGGCTGTGTTATACAGCTAGCACCTGCCTCTAATAGCAGTGATTGCAGCTAGCTAGTGGCGCAGTCCAGCCAGGAGTGTACGTTCAGGTACCGAATGCTCACTCCTCTGTGACTGCGTGCCAATAAGCTGCCATTTTTGGTGCTCCTGTGAGGTTTGGCCACAGACAGGGCTTCATAGGAGTCAATGCAGAGGAGATAAATTCAGAATTTTTATAAGCCACAAAAATAATTAAAAAAAACTATTCAATGTATGGCTGTTATCGTACTGACCTGAAGAATCATGTTGCCAGGTCATCCTTACTGCACAATGAGCGCCATAAAGACTATACCCCATGGATGGTGTCATGCAAAACTACAACTCGTCTCGCAAGAAAAAAAGCCCTGGTACGGCTTTGTCGAAGGGAAAAAAAATGAAGGCTCTTGGAAGAAAGGAAGAAGCAAAAATCACAAAATCGAAAACAGGGTTAAGGTCCAAGAACCACTTGGCAGCACTAAACAGCACCCCAAGGTGCATCGTTGTCCTCTTTATTGTGCTTGCCAACCAATACCAATGATCCCAAAAACCCACAATCATCACATAGTGAGATTTATCTCATTCTCGTGAACGATCTTTTTTTTTATTCTTCTAGGGAAGCATCTGCCTCGCCTAACTGCGGCTCGGCTGCATATTTAATAGGAAAGAAAGTAATAAGAAAGCAGTAAAATATGATAAGGGTAGACTTGGTGGTGGAGTATCAGCAGAAACCTTTAATTAATAACAATATTCATTCACACCTGGTAGAGCTCTGCATTTAGATGAGCGAAAAGGAAGCTATTAAGCTAACGTATTAAGCTTATTAAAAAGGAGGTTTTATTGCAGTTGTCTCAGTTTGCTGATGCTCAGATTTTCTACTTACGAGCTCCTGGTAAAAAAAAAAAAATGTCTTAAGTCGATAACATGTTATATTACTAATATTTGCCTCTGTGTAGCTTGTTCAAAAAAAGAAGAAAAATGATAGCTTAATTATAATTATAATTATTATTTATGAAGCAGCAAATGGACCTACGGACGGATGGTCTCACGGGTGGTGAAGATAATTACACAAGTCAAGGAATCTTATTTTTTTTTCAGCAATTTTTATATTTAACATCTTACTAATTTTCTCTTATATGATATATATGATTACATTATATTTGCTGCTTCAGGTGACTTGTTCTGAAGCAGCAGCATGAAGAATTTTATACATCAGTACTGAACAGTGTAGCTGTGAATCCTGCTCAGGGTTGACATAAACTGTTTCCCCTTCTACATACACGAACATCAATTGTGAGCAACTGCAACCAGTTGTCCCCTTTGAAGGATCTATCTTTGTGTTTTCGTTTGTCTCTGAGCTAGTGGATGGAGACCAGCTGCTACAATATCTCCCATACACAGTACACACACACACACACACACACACACACACACACACGGGATTTATATTATTATTTATATATATGAGGGAAGATATATTACAAAGTTTGTTAATTCCACATGTACTATACATTTATGGGGAAAATGTAAACAGTTAACATGTCCACAAATATGCTGAACAATCCTACTATATATGTACCATACAGGCTGCCCATGGGGTGTTTACAGGGGTACTTCGAAATCAAAATCCTCTTCCAGCTTGGTCTTGTCCCAATTTTAATTGGTGGAGACTGAGCCTGCAGAGTTAACAAGTAAAGTGGAAATATAACCAAGTGACAAAAGAGAGATTGGGTCACCAGGACCCCATGTGGGGAATGACTGTTTTGGCAAATATTAAAGAGTGCATAAAGGGAGCATCATTTTAATTTTGTAGAGAGCCACAACCCAAAAGAATCTCATCTTATTCCTTTTTTTTATTGGAGACAAATCGGTAAAGTCATTACCTATGGTAACTAAATAATAGGTGATCACTTACTGATTGCAGGGGGTCAGAATGCTGATACTGGGAAAGGGGCCGTGAAATGTATCCTCTCATTATTCTCTATAGGCTGCTGTTTTATAGACAGTGAATTGAGCGGTGACCTCAGAGCCCAGTTCTGGGGATAGTGGGGGGTCCCTACTGATTATCAACTTTGCCTAAATGTTAAAAAAAAAACATCAACTCCTTCCGACACCAGGATGTAATAGTACTGTGAAGGCAATGCTGTCTCATCAAGCTGAGCGCATGGACACTGTCACTGTACCTGCTCCATCACCAGTAGGTTGGTGTCGGTCAAAGTCAGTTGCCCACCTGATGAAGCTGATAAAATCGTAAAAAACACAATAGTTACCTAGCACCATGCTGCGAACAAACTTTATCTGCATTTCACAAAGGGGTAGCACACAGACTTTGTAGACTGCAAGGAAAAAAACAAAGATTTCCAGGGCAGTGTCTCTTGAAATCATGCAAGGACACAAGTCGTATGTCCTAACAGGTGACTGTGCATATTTCAATGCTGGAAGGCATACAAGCAGTACATACACTCACTGGCCACTTTATTAGGTACACCATGCTAGTAAGGGGTTGGACCCCCTTTTGCCTTCAGAACTGCCTCAATTCTTCGTGGCAGAGATTCAACAAGGTGCTGGAAGCATTCCTCAGAGATTTTGGACCATATTGACATGATGGCATCACACAGTTGGCGCAGATTTGTCGGCTGCACATCCCTGATGCGAATCTCCCGTTCCACCACATCCCAAAGATGCTCTATTGGATTGAGATCTGGTGACTGAGGAGGCCATTTGAGTACAGTAAACTCATTGTCATGTTCAAGAAACCAATCTGAGATGATTCGAGCTTTATGACATGGCGCATTATCCTGCTGAAAGTAGCCATCAGATGTTGGGTACATTGTGGTCATAAAGGGATGGACATGGTCAGCAACAATACTCAGGTAGGCTGTGGCGTTGCAACGATGCTCAATTGGTACCAAGGGGCCCAAAGAGTGCCCAGAAAAAATTCCCCACACCATGACACCACCACCACCAGCCTGAACCGTTGATACAAGGCAGGATGGATCCATGCTTTCATGTTGTTTACGCCAAATTCTGACCCTACCATCCCAATGTCGCAGCAGAAATCGAGACTCATCAGACCAGGCAACGTTTTTCCAATCTTCTACTGTCCAATTTCGATGAGCTTGTGCAAATTGTAGCCTCAGTTTCCTGTTCTTAGCTGAGAGGAGTGGTACCCAGTGTGGTCTTCTGCTGCTGTAGCCCATCTGCCTCAAAGTTCGACGCACTGTGCGTTCAGAGATGCTCTTCTGCCTACCTTGGTTGTAACGGGTGGCAATTTGAGTCACTGTTGCCTTTCTATCAGCTCGAACCAGTCTGCCCATTCTCCTCTGACCTCTGGCATCAACATGGCATTTCCGGCCACAGAACTGCCGCTCACTGGATTTTTTTTCTTTTTCGGACCATTCTCTGTAAACCCTAGAGATGGTTGTGCGTGAAAATCCCAGTAGATCAGCAGTTTCTGAAATTCTCAGACCAGCCCTTCTGGCACCAACAATCATGCCACGTTCAAAGGCACTCAAATCACCTTTCTTCCCCATACTGATGCTCGGTTTGAACTGCAGGAGATTGTCTTGACCATGTCTACATGCCTAAATGCACTGAGTTGCCGCCATGTGATTGGCTGATTAGAAATTAAGTCTTAACACACAGTTGGACAGGTGTACCTAATAAAGTGGCCAGTGAGTGTATAAGCGCATGAATAAAATAGTATTAAAAAATGAAAAATAAAAAGTATTATAAAATAAATCCCTTTGTGAACAATGGGATGCGATCACTTTAAGAAATCACCGGGTTGCTGTTGATGAGGGTCGGCTGTTTTTGCTTGCTAGGACTAGATGCCAAGGCAGAGGCAGTCTGAAGAGCTTCAGGATCAGACCTATTAAATGAGTGTTGGTGTATGAGGTGAGACAATGTGTAATAAGAAGCAGTGAAATCCCTGAAGAGCCCTTGCAGGATGCGCCATTGGTGATGAGAGACTGCCATATGCTGGCCAGGCGGTGAGTTTTCACTCTGCAGTGTAGTTCTGTAGTGGGGGTGTCAGTGTTTGTGAGCTGCAGCGCTGATCAGCACTGCAGCTCACAAACACTGTCACCCCCCTGACACGCCCACTATAGAACTACACTGCAGAGTGAAAACTCGCGGCCAGGCGAGATCAAACGGAACCAAATTGTGCTGGAAGATTTGCAGGGGGAGCGACTTTGTGTTCTGGACCTGATTACATAATCCACAGGAAGGACTTCCTTGATAGAAAAAAGCCCTGAGCGCCAAACCGCAGGCAGATTTGGTGACAGAGAAGAGAGTGGAGCAGACACGATCCAAGGATGTTGCTGAGACCTGCGTAACAGGCTTCAGCGGAAAGTCTACAACATCAAAGTGTTGGCCATCATCTGACAAGGCCCGGTTTTCGCACAGGAGGACTCTGAGTTCCTCCTGCGCTAGTCTGGACCAGGATATGTGCCCTGCAACAGTAAAGATCAAGAGACCAGACGTTGCCTGTCAAGAGCTGAGGCCTAGCCCACTCCGTTCCAATCCTCAGACTTCGGTCAACGGCCAAGTCAAGAGGATCCATAAAGAGACTGCCACAGGCGGGACGCGCCTGTGACTGCGGAAGGATAGGGCGTGTGAGCAGGGCCTTCACTTCCAGCTATCCTCCATGGTACCGCGGTCGGCTGGGATTAGGGTCTCAGGTTGGGAGGGGGCCGGTTGGTGCGTGGGAGGCTCAACGGGTTTTGATAGATTACGTCAGAGAGAGACTTGCTGCCTAGCGGGAAAACCTGGTGATCCCCCACTAGGGTCAGATTTGCAAGGAGAGAACTTACACGGTGGCTCCCATGACTGGGCGCCCCACCATTGTGAACAGAACATTAACATTAGAGAAAGACTTCCTTTGCTTTGTTTGAATGTCATTCTGCCTAGTTACTAACACTGATTGTTTAGAGTTTCTTTAAGTCGCTGTATATAAGTAGAACCATTCCTGACTCTTTCTGCCTCGTGCCTCTGTGCGTTGCATCCAGGCACCTACATTACAAATGCAAATATCCAGACAAAGAGGGGATTGACTGTTAAAGAGATGAAGTAGAGAGAGATGCCCCCGTCAACCAGGAACCCCTGAGCGAGACCTCTGTGCCAAGAGGTGACATCATATTGCCCAACATGTTCCTGATGATGAGTGTAGACATGTTGCCGCCATGTTGCCCATAATGAAGACATATGTAAATAGTTGAGAGGTCTGTGATATTATGTTACTGTGTTGAATGTAGCCAGACTTCCGCATGTATGAGTAAAGACCCCTGTGCTATCGATTAGCAGGTGCTGATGCTGCTATGTGCCCCATTCCCTCAGACCAAGTGTTTCATGGACTAATGGGGTCAAGTATGGAGTCCTCCCTGAGAAAGTGGGTGAAGAGTCCACCAGAGAGTTGCTGACCATGAGGTCTTGCAGGTAGGGTTGGGAGTCTTTCCTGACATCAATGGTGATGGCGGAAGGGAATCAGAGAGAAACTTTGAGAATGAGAAATGCCAGCAAACAGCAAAGAGGGTACACCACGATACTGACGCTCATGTGGCTACTAGAAAGTGTTCAAGTGTCGTGTCTCTCGATGAGACACTATAAGCGTATGTGACCCATGTGGACTGTTATGTCCCTGTCAATCCAGATTTGGTTTCTTTTTTACTTGCGGATTGGTTACCACATGAAGCTTCGTCCCTGTTGGGGGTTTTTTTATTTGCATTTCCCACCAAAAATTGGTTTGATCCTTAAAGTGATTATCCATTAGACAACTTCTTATAAAGATGATAAAGTTCCCCTAGGCAAAAATAACAAAAACATCACCTCACAGATCGGGGCTGTTCCTACAGTGTTAGTGCTGTGCCTCTAGGTGGTAACGGGGCATAGTTAGGTCATGTGACCACTGCAGCCAATCAGAGGCCACTGAGTCACTGCGGCCTTTCAGCATTCTATCGGTGCTCCAGTCGCTTTTTTGGCTGCAGTGGTTACCCAACATACCGTAACAATGCCACGTGAACACTGGCAGATACAGCACCCTATAGATTAGGAGAATAAAGGGTTGTTTGGGACTTTTATATTTATGGCCTATCCTTAGGACAGGTCAGTAATATCTGATCGGTGGGGGGTCTGACACTCGGCACCTCCGATGGTCAGTTATTCCAGCCGTAAGTGTTCAGGTTCGGAGCTGCGCAGCAAAGCGCTGTCACTTTATAGTGTCCGTACTGCACATCCGCCTGCTATTGATTGAATATGGGGTGTATTTGCAGTACGCAGCCGCATCCTCACTTTCATTGACAGAGCTTATGCCATGCAGCTCCGCAACTCAACAATTCTGGTCGCCGTCAGCACAGAGAACAGCTGATATGTGGAGGTGACGAGTCCCACACCCCCACTGATCAGATATTGAAGACATATCCTAAGAATAGGTCAGCAATGTAAAAGTCCCGGACAACCCCTTTAATCATATCCCATAAGCCTTCCTGATTGGCTGAAAGAAGACAGAACTTTATCATTTACAGGAGTTTTCCTGTGAACAGCATTTATCATCTATACACAGGACAGATGCCAACAATTCTTCAGTTTGCCAGGACTAGCCAGATTGTTTTGAAAAAATGCAGCAAAATTAGGGCATTCTCCCAACCAAAGACTGGGTGTTCTTACCATTATGGAACATTCCTAAGCAGGACAGGATAAGGGTAAGTATGGACAAATGATATATAGTGTGCAGTGGTTACAGCTGCACCTGGGCCCTAGAGTCTATGGGGGGGGGGACACAAAACTTTCCTTTAGTCCATAGTAATAGTTGAAGGACCTCTGGAAGATTTTTCATTGGAACTCATGAGCTTCAAGTTACGCCACCAATCAGTTGGTGCTTAACCGCAAGGCCCCCTACAGATTTCGAGATCCTAAAGTTGCACTTGAATAAATGTGGTCTGCATGCACTACCACAACTCTGTTCACATCTATGGGAGTTGTATAGTGTATGTGTGACCACTGACCACTAATGCCATAGAAAAATAATGCAGCGGTGGTCAAACATGCGCACTGCTACCCAATTCAACCAGAGTACATGGGATTCTGAATTTGCAAACAGTGTCAGTCCCAGCAGTCAGCCCCCAAATCCCAGCAGTCAGCCCCAATTTATGTCCGATCCAGTGGAAAGCAGATAAACTCTACAGTATATCTCCGCAGGGGATATGGAGCTCTGTTTCATCCCTATATAAAGATTTATTACAATTTGGATCAGCAGCTATTTAGATTGATAACTCTGCACCGTGTTCATCGGTGGAGACTCGCCTGTTACGTGTGTGATCTGTGGGCATCTTCATATCTGCATGACATTGGAGTTGGCGACGCCGGCACTGGGTGTTCGGCGCAGCACCTGGGGACAGGCGCTCCGGAGGCCTAACCCGCCTCCTTGCACGGGGAGAAGCAGCAACAGGCGAACCCCCGATGATCCCGGCCACCTGCTGCTCCAGCCATCCATCAGGCTGCACCTCAGCTGCCGCCCGCAGCCTCTCCAAGACCGCATTTGTGGATTCCATGTCTCAAGAGGGTCTTCTGACAATCCCTCGTGGCTCCAGAGCGGGAACTGAAGGTAACTGCCCCTAACGCCACTTAATATATACCCCTCTATCCCCATCCTCCACCCCCTGGGATTATTAACCCCTTCCCACCAACACACCGTCATGAAGGGCCTCCACCTAGCCGCTGTGGGGGGGGTTGCGCAGCTCGCTCCGGCCCTTGTCTTTTCAGGAGCTTTGGGTGTTTGGAGCAGCAGTAACAGACATGATTCTGTATTTTATGCCATTCTCTCCACTTCTACTATTCTAAAGTGCACGACTTGGAAAGACTTTGTTGTGAAGTTGGTTTAAAAGTAGAAACGCTATCAGCCTTAGCTTTAGAGTAGCCAGAAGTGGCACTTGATCTCGAACTCAAGGACACCCCTCCTCTGAGAGACCATGGAAGTTGTAGCTGCAAATGAGCTACCAGGCCTGAGCCGCAGATGCAGAGAACTTCTCAGAAATCATTCTACAACAAATCTGCTCAGTTGATTTATCGCATTACACAGGGGAGAGAGACACTGCGTGCCGTAGACTGCCGCGAGATGCGGTACTGATGCACATGGCGCCTAAACTGCTGCTGCACCTTCTCACAGGTGTGATCTGCTCCACAAGGGAGAACGTTCTTCTAACAATGCAGATTCCAATTACACGGATCATACAGACGTCTGGAATTATCCGATAACACTGACCTTAAAGGGAAGGTGCCATCAGAGAATGGCCTATTAGTTAAATCAGGCTGTTATGTTTTACGTATTTTTTAAAAGTTTTACTTAAAAAAAAAAATTGCAATTTTCACACTGATTCCTAGGCCTTATAGGCCTTAATTTTAGACTCCTACATCCTGTTGGGCACATGGATATTGGCATCAGTATTCCAAACCAGACCCTGATGAACTGCACTGAAGTATTTAATGAGAATCATGTCATTTTGGGAAGGATCATTGCACAGGAGGAGGTGAGCTGTGATATCACCTATTGTGAATGGTGGGTCCTGTTATCTACAGTATATAGGGGTGATATCAGTCATTGTACAGAATGAGGAGGTGAGCTGTGATATCACATATGGTGGATGATGAATTCTGTATTATCTACTGTATATAGTGGTGGTATTAGTTGTTGTACAGGAGGAGAAGGTGAGCTGTGACATCACCTATTGTGAATGGTGGATCCTGTGTTATCAGCTGTATATAGAGGTGTTATCAGTCATTGTACAGGAGGAGGAGGTGAGCTGTGATATCACCTATTGTGAATGATGGATCCTGTGTTATCAGCTGTATATAGAGGTGTTATCAGTCACTGTACAGGAGGAGGAGGTGAGCTGTGATATCACCTATTGTAAATGGTGGATCCTGTGTTATCTACTGTATATAGAGGTGTTATCATTCATTGCACAGGAGGAGGAGGTGAGCTGTGACATCACCTATTGTGAATGGCGCATTCTGTGTTATCAACTCTTGTTACATGTTACTTACCATTGTATTTTGCTGGTAATGATAATGAGGCTGCTTAAAATACTTCTGTATAGAAATGGAAGTATAAGGCTAGTAAAAGGCCTAGTGGCCAGTATGAAAATTGCAAAATTTCTCAGTTTGTTTTTGTATAAGGATATGGAAAATTTCCTGATGTCACATTCTCTGTAAGACTCTCCCTTTCCCCACTCTACAGAACATACAGACCACGGAATGTTACGCAGCTGATTTTCTGCCTCGCATCTGTATACAAGAGATTACCAGGTTTTTTTTTCGAGCTTCTCTCAGCTGCTGCATCACAACATAAAAGATGAATATCCAAAGTCCTTGAAAGCCAACATTTATAATGAATCTCGATTGCAAAAATGATTTTAGTCCCAAAATCATGAATTTATGTAAAAAAAGAAAAATGTGGACAACCTGTTAAAGTTCAATAATGGCTACAGACGCTATGAAGGAGCTCTCAATTCACAATTAATGAATAGACCGCGCTTCCGTCATCCTGAGGAGAGCGCTCCCCCGTTATGTCTTTTTTCACCACGCCATCAGCGCAGGACATGAATGCTTTGGTTAAGTGCTTATTGACCAGAATGATCACAGAAACAAATGCAGCAGTTGTAACCTTGTTTAATGATATGTTGCCGGACTCCGATCCTTGCTGAGCCTGTGATTCTTCACCGGCTGAGTCTGCATGATAGATCACGGCAGGAGGCTGATGGTGTAATCGCTCAATGGCAGCGGCTGACACCTGCACCAGCCTCATCCCCTCTGAATGCAGCCCGCAGACACTCAGCCAATCGGCACCGCAGAGCGCCATACACTCTGTACAAGATGGTATTGGAAACTTAGGATGGGTGCAATGTTATGAATGAAACATCAGCGCAAATATTGCGAGGAGCAAATATGAATATTCCTGAAATTTTATCAAAAAAAACAATACGGCCGTGGAGTAAAGTTTATGTCAAACCTCAGGGCCTGCTTACATGTCCACTGCTGTACCTATCCACTGCGGACATATAGGCTGTACAGCCGCACCGGAGCCCGTATGGTGAGCTGGGTCCTTCACATTTACATTTCTAGGTCTCATACTCATCTGCGTGAAAAACGGATGAGTGCAATCCATTACAAAATCAAATTGCACTCTGACTAATGTTATTCTATGATTCCTTGCTCTTCAGCGATTTTTTTTTTTCTCAGTTGAGATTGGACTGAGAAAAAAATATTGCACCATGCTGCGATCGGCCACACATATCGGACAAGATTCGCCAATGCAAGTCAATGGGTGCAAGAAAAAAAATTGCGCGTCACACGGACCAAGTGAGTGCCATCTGATTTTTACACACCCATTTCCTAGAAAACCCAACATTTCATGAGCCACTACAGTAAATTCACTGTGTGACCCATCAAAATAGAATAGATAGAATAGATATATACATAGGATAATATACATAGGATAGATAGATAGATAGATAGATAGATAGATAGATAGATAGAGGTCAGTGACATGTATAATTAGTGCAGTCCGTGTGTAGTTTTAATGTTCATGTATTAAGCTAATAATTCAATAACTTAAAGAGAAAATGATGTGGGGTACCCCAAAATTTTATTAACTAGCTGAGGGAAAGCAGACAGCTAGGGGCAAATGTTTATATCCTGGGAAAGGGGTAATAAACATGGAGCTTCCCAGGTTATTAATATCAGCTCACAGCTGTATACTTAGCCTCTACTTGTTATTAAAAAGGCGAACCCCCCCAAAAAAATGATGTGAGCCCCACTATGATTAATAACCAGCAAAGGCTAGGCAGACAGCTGCTTTATATTGGCAGCTAACTTCAAGCCCTGGGGTTGGTAATGGAGGGACGTCTATAAGACGCCCCTAATATTAAACCCCATAGTCAAATTGCAAAAAAACACAGCCTTTATAAAGTCCTTTATTTTTTAATAATTTTTTAACCATTTATTTTAAAAAATGAAAAAAACAAAGCAAAGTTAAACTCACTTCTCCGACAAGAAGACAATCCATCGATGCCCATGTCCCATGTAAAAGACAAAAAATAATTTTAAAAAAACATATTCCTCACCTGTCCAGCACAAAGATAATCCATTGGTCACTTGATGAGTCTACCTCTGCTACATCTAGATGCCCTGCTGCACGTGTCTCATGGTGATGTGAATAAGGTGAGTGGAGTTCATAGCCGATGAACTCTGTTCATCTCACTGACATCACCGTCGGAGGCGTGAGAACTTTCTTGTCTGATGTATGTCATGTGTGCTCTGTACTTGTATGATGTGCTGTGCTTGTGTAATGTGTATGATGTGCTTGTGTGATGTGTGTTCTGTACTTGTGTGACAAGGTGCTGAGCTTCCGTGACATGTGCATAGTTCTTCCCAGGCATGTGTGTCGTGCTTGTGCTTGGATCCAGTTGGATGAACACGTAGCTGGCCAGCGGTGCTGAAATAAATCAATTCTTCAGAAATGATGATGAGGAAAAGACCTTTTATTCAAATTGTATTTCAACACCATACCGGAGTCTTTTTCAAGTGAAAAAAAACAAAAATCAAGCTTGTGGGATGTGTTCTTGTATAATGTATCTCGTGTGTGCTGTGGTTGTGAGACACGTGTTTGTGTGATGTGTCTTTGTATGATGTGCGTTGTGTGTGCTGTGCTTGTGTGATGTATGCTGGGTTTGTGTGATGTGTCCTTGTATGATGTGTGCTGTGCTTGCTATGTTTTGGTGCAGATACGATCTTTTAATCGCTCGTTAATGTATTTTAATGCAATGTCGCGGCGACCCAAAAAAATGTAATTCTGGTGTTTTTACTTTTTTCTCGCTACGCCGTTTAGCAATCAGGTTAATCCCGTTTTTAATTGATTGGGCGATTCTGAACGCAGCGATACCAAATATGTGTATGTTTTATTTTGAATGGGGCGAAAAGGGGGTGATTTGAACTTTTTATTTTTTTATTTCTTTTATATTTTTTAAAATATTTTTTTTTACTTTTGGCATGTTTCAATAGTCTCCATTGGAGGCTAGAAGCTGCCACATCCCAATCGGCTCTGCTACATAGAGGCGTTGGTCAGATCGCCTCTATGTAGTAGAATAAGGCTAGTTTCACACTAGCGTATGGAGGAGCTGCGGAGGGATGCGGACTTCCTCCGTGAAGCTCTGCCCACGGCCGCACCTCCTCCGGTCAGCTCCGCCTCCGTCGGCATGCGGCCTGCGTACCCTATCTTTAGCATTAGGTACGCAGGCCATGCTGATGTATGTGGATGCCTCCGCATGTGTCATTTTGATGGTGTGGCGACCGCACCAAAATGCAACATGTTGCGTTCGGCGCAGGTCGCCGCACCATCAAAACGACGCATGAAGGAGGCACCCGCATACATCGGCACGGCCTGCATACCTAATGATAAATAAAGGATACGCAGGCCGCATGCCAAAGGAGGCGGAGCTGACTGGAGGAGGTGCGGCTGTGGGTGGAGCTTCACAGAGGAATTCTGCATCCCTCCGCAGCTCCTCCATATGCTAGGGTGAAACTAGTCTTACTCACTTGCTATGAGCGCCGACCCCTGGGTGGTGCTCACAGAAAGCTGGCAGTGACAACCATAGAGGTCTCCAGGAGACCTCTTGTTGTCATGCCTAAACCCACCGGTAACCTGCAATCATGTGATGGGGGTCACCGGTGGGCGGGTTTCATGCTCGATGGCCGGAAGCATGAGTTAACTGCCACTGTCAGCGTTTGACAGCAGCATTTAACGGGTTAATAGCCGCGGGTGGATCGGGATTCCACCCGCGGCTATTCCACGCACATGTCAGCTGTTCAAAACAGCTGATATGTCCCAAGAAAGTTGTGGGATCAGTGCCAGAGCCCACATCAATGGGAGGGAGTCCGACATCGGCGTAAATTTATGCCCAACATCGGAACCCTTTAAGAAATTTCCAAACCTTGCACTTTTCTAAACCATTGCTTGGTCCGCCTGTAAACAGGTGATCGGATGCAACAGCGCAGAAGCTGAGGACACAGTGGTAACTTAACCAAAGATTATTTATTAATCTAACACAACAGTTTAGGTGATTAGGATACAGATTTAAGAAGGTTTGACAAATTTTTGAAATGCAGTGAAGTAATTTACAAAGGCGATACATACCCCTTTTGAGGGTGGCAGTTTCTATAACAATTCTAACAATAAAACTCTATTATACAAGGCAATAAACAATAATGATGGGTAAAGGCGTCTCTGTCCAAATACCCTGGCCTATAGTGCACCACAGTAAGTCTCCTGCTCTTCACCATCATCACTTAGTCAGTACGTCGGTAGTAAGTCACAGTGCAGGCCATAACGAGAGTCAGTGGTAGTGCTGCATTAGGCCGTAAGTCTCTTATCGACTAGTTGCTTCAGCGATACCTTTACTCCAGTTGCCTCTGTTTCCTGAATTGCAGCCCCCCGCAACGCTCTGTAGCATAATTTACAACACAGTCACCTGGGTTCTTTTGGACGACTCTCTCTCTCAAGTTCTCGATTTCTCTGGTCGGCTCCCTCTTGGCTCATCTATCTTTCTCGAGTCGTCTCGATACCTTGGATCAGCTCTCTCTCCCAGGTCGGCTGTATTTCTCTAGTCGTCTCTCTCTCTCTGGGGTCATCTTGTTTTCTTTGGTCGGCTCTCTTTCCTGGATTATCTCGCTTTCTCTTGTCGTCTCTCTCTCGGATCCCTCGTCCTCACTTAAGGATGATGCTTCAGCTCACTGGTCTGGTCCATGCTGGTAGTTGCGGCTATAAGCCGGCTCAGCTGCTTCGATTCTGTTTGTTCTGATACAGGTTTAGCCATCTACTCCTCCCTTTCTTTGCCTTCCTTGGCCTTTTTTATATCTAACTTTAAAACAACTATCACCTGACCTGGTGCCTCCTCCAATCTCTTCCCCCAGGGAACATACACTTTGCTTTACAGTTCCTGCTAATGCTTTTCCCTCTGCTTTCTCTTGTCCTTTCAACTTTGACCAACAGATAGCGGTATTCACTTGCAGACACTCTGTTAGGCATTAACTGAGTGGGCCTTCTCACTTTTCCATCTCCTTACACAACTCTGAGTGTCTGTCGTTGCTCCCAGCATCTGGTATGGGCTGCACCACTGTCACTGATATCAGCAGCTCCGCCTGAGTAGATGGACAGCCCTGCTCAGAGTACAGAGGTCACTTATTGGCTGCCAAGCTGTGGACATGATATGAGTGTTGCAGCCAATAACTGACACCAGAAGCAGTGGCGGAAACTCATTGCTGGACTCAGAGATGGGGAGTAAAGAGTGATTTTTTTTGTTTTTTTTTAATAACAGACTGGGCTCCGGAACTGTGATTTTCGGAAAGAGAGCAGCCCCTTTAAAGAAAATATATCATTGAGCAAGAAAATCACACAAGCTGCATCCTACCTCTCCACGATTTAATGCTACAATTGTATATTGGAAACATCACATTAAAATTGCTAAACACCAGGGAAGTTTGAGGATAAGCGCCGCATCAGAGGTAAATGAACTCTGAACTCCGAACGCAACATATTTGACAATCAGATTCCGTGCCCACAGCATAGCTGCCCATTCATCTGAATCCGTGTCAATGGCAAAAGACTAAGTAGAAAAGACGTAGCCCACGGGATAGTTCATAAATCATAATCAAACGCAGAGGAAAGGAGGAAGGGTCAATGAAAGGATATGGGTGAGAGCAAAACACAAAGCGAGCATCACAGCGAATGGCTGAAGTCGTCATATGCCGAGTGTCATTTACAACAGCAAGAGGAAAAGTTTTATGACTTCACCGAATGCATGCGACTATTGGCCTGGTATCTTAACGATAAGTTATCAATGTATGGACTGAAGTCTGTACGAAATGCCCGTGCTATAAAAAGGAATATAAATAACAAAGCATTGAAAAAGTTACAGTTATACTAGGTGATTAATTAGGCTTTGGCTTAGCGTGACTTGTGCCCTCTATCCCAGTAATAATTCCCTATGAACGCCCCCTAAAACAAATAATACCCCCCTGAGCACCTCCATTAGAAAGCATTAGTGCCACCTCCAAATATAATAAATATAAATCACTACAAAAAAATAAAAGTTTTTATTTGCCTTATTCGAGATATTACCGTAAGTCCTCATTCCCCCTGCCACCATGCAGGGATGTCCACCTGCACCGGAGCGCTGATACCTTAAGATGGAGGATGGTGGGACAAGAAGACTGTGGTTTTCCGTTCTTCCACGGGATACAAATGTATTGGCATAATGTTGACGCCAATACAGTTCGAAGTGGAGCTCACCCAGCCACCCAGAGCAGACAGCAGAAACTTTAGGGCACGTGCACTACCCCAGATTTTAGGCACTAATGATGCTACTGTTACTTACCTTTTTTTCTTCCTATGAAGTTTTGCACCCCTATGAATTTTGCCCAAAGGGCAGTCGCCCCTGCACGCCCCCACAATCTACATCACTGGAATGTGGGCATATTTTTGCCATAAAATTGGTCCTCTTACCCACTAAAAGAAATAGCTCAAACTCCAAAGGACAACTGCCCTTCTGTCTATGGATTCTGGTACCTTATTTTGGAAGTATCATCTAAAAGCCATCAAAGTCTACAGCTACATGGAAGCAACCTTGGAATCCTTTACACAAAGTCCATGCCACATTTTAGCAAAAAATCCCTTAAGGAAACCAATCTTTGGTTTTACACCTTATAACTCCTGTCCACCACCTTTTAAAGCATCCAAATTGGGTTCCTACAACCCCTTAAGACCCTCATAGGTGTCTCCATGTCTACACAAAATTATTTTGTTCAAGTCCCAGGCTGCATTCAAATTGCACTGTTTGGTTTAATGGGCGTCTCCGGACCGGGATCGGCGCATCTTCAGTGCCGGCAAACACCGCCTATTCTTTCTAGATGGACGTGGATGACGTCTCCTATGTCATCCACACGTCATTCGGAATCTCACACCTGGGCACTTGAATCAGTGATTTGAGCAAACACACCTCGCTCTGCCCCACTGTGGGGATGATGGAGTAGACGTCATCCATATCCATAAAGAAAGAAGTGGCCATGTTTACCGGGACTGGGGAAATGCTGAGCAAAGTCCAGAGATGCCAACTAGACCGGATGGTGCAGTTTGCATGCAGTGTGGGACATGAATAAAAGACTTTTTTAGAGGTATGCAAGGCACCTATTGGTGTATAAAGAGGTTTTATTAAACCCTTTTACATGCTTTTAAAGGTGATAGGCATGGGTTTATAAGGCATAAAACTAGTGACATCTTCCCTTTAAGCTCCCACTCCAGTGTAGCCCTAACCCGGTTCATGAGCCTCTGTAGACCAAGTACTTCCAGGTGCCATATAAACTGCTAACAGCTGACCAGTGCGGGTTTTGAGTGTCGGACCCCGGTTGATCTGACCACCATGACCTATCCTAAGGATAGGTGACCCTAGCTTAGTCCCCTTTAATCAGACCAGGATACAACTTCATGTTAGAAGGTGAAGATGAATTAGAAGTAAAGTATATAATTTTGGAGCATAATGTTCCTAATAAAATGTTGTGGATTTACAAGAAAAGACATTTTTCATGAATTGCAATATATTTATTTACTGTATTTTACATAAATCTTGTAAATGTTCACATTTAGTAAATTATATATCTTTAGGCTTGTGTCATGTGAATTTATGGGACTAAAAGCAACTTATCCAATGGCTTATATATGTTCCTAGCAAAAAGTAGTAAATGTATATCTCAGACTGTTAATTCTTAAGAGTAGGTTTAATTTAACATGAACATATTTTTTTACATATTGGTTTTTATTACTGGTAAAAATAAATTTTAAAAATAACAATTTCCAAAACACGATCTGAGTTAATTTTCTCGATAAATAATGTGGGTTCTCTGTACATAATTGTTTTATTGTTTTACTTTCTTAAACAGTAAATATATATATATATATATATATATATACAGTAGGTGAAGTAACTATTGAACACATCACCAATTTTCTAGGTGAAAAAGAAATCAAACAGCAGATACATTAAGGTATGGTATGTGTAATAATGAAATAATGAGAAGTGACACAGGGAAAAAGTACTGAACAGATAAAGAAAGAGAAGGGCAAAAAGCCATGGAAAGTCATGACACCGGCTAAAACCTATCAGTAATTAGAAAGCAATCCTGCCACTTAGTGAAAAATAATATCAGCTGGTTCTACTGACACCCTATAAAAAGGTGTCTCATTATCAAAGTGCCACACAAAAAACATCTCATGATAGGTAAACCAGTGAGCTGTCTCAAGACCTTCACAACCTTATTGTTGCAAAACATACTGACAACACTGGCAGAAGAATTTCTAACTTTCTGAACATTCCAGTGAGCACTGTTGGGGCCATAATCTGGAAGTGGAAAAAACATAATTTCACCGTAAACCGGCTACGACCAGTGTCTCCCCGCAAGATTTCAGACAGGGGAGTAAAGAAAAATATCAGAAGAGTTGTCAAAAAGCCAAGGACCACCTGTGGAGAACTACAGAAACACCTGAATCAGCAAGCACAATTGTTTCAAAGAAATCAATAAGTAATGCACTCAATCTCCATAGTCTGCATACACGCTCACCATGCAAGACTCCAATGCTGAAAAAAAAGCATGTTTATAATTTACTTAACAACATTTACACAAGCCTGTGAAATACTGGGAGAATATAGTCTGGTCAGATGAGACCAAAATTGAACTCTTTGGATGCCATAATACACACCATGTTTGAAGGCCAAAAGTCACTACACAACACCCCCAAAACACCATACCAACAGTGATGTTTGGAGTCAGGAACATCATGGTGTTGGGCTGTTTTTCAGCTTATGGCACTGGCAAACTTATAGTATTGAAAGAAGGATGAATGAACAAATGTACCGAGACATTCTTGATAAAAATCTGTTGCCATCTACCAGGATAAGGAAGATGAAATGAGGGTGGACATGTCAGCAAAACAATGATCCCAAAAACACTGCCAAGTAAACTCAGTTAGTTTCAGAGAAAGAAAATCAAGATGCTAGAATGGCTAAGCCGATCATCGGACCTGAATCCAACAGAAAATATATGGAAGGAACTAAAGCTCAGAGTTCATAGAAGGAGCCCACAGGACCTTCAGGATTTGAAAAGTGTTTGCGTGGAATAATGGGACAAAATCAGATCTGAGCAATGCCTGCAACTAGTTTCTCCATACAGGAGGCATCTTAAAACTTCATCACCAATAAAGGCTTTTCTGCGAAGTATTAAATTTCAGTAAGCTTGTAAAATACTTTTTCCCTGTGTAATTTCACATTATTACCCATAATTTATGGACATCTATGGTAATTTATTTGCCTGTGTGGATTGGATGGGTTATTACCGACATCTGGTGAGAAGTTTGTGTCAATAGCGCCATTAGAAATAGATTTACTTAGAAATTTGCTGACGTGTTCAATTCTTATTTCTCCCGCTGTATAAGGCCTATTAGGCTTAAAGGGAATCTGTCACCCTTTTTTTCCCCTATTAGCTGCCGGCATAGACATAGGGGGCTTATCTACAGCATTCTGTAATGCTGTAGATAAGCCTCCGATGTAACCTGAAAGAGAAGAAAAACACGTTATATTATACTCATGCAGGTGGGCGGTCCGGTCCGATGGGTGTCGCCATCCCGTCCGGCGCCTCACTTCTTCATGCGATGACATCCTCTTCTCCCGTCCTGTAATGGCTCCGGCGCAGGCGCATTGCTCTGCCCTATTGAGGGCAGAGCAGTGTCCTGCAGTGCCCTCAACAGTGCCCTTATATTTGCCATTTATATGAAACTTTCCAAAACTGCATGACTGGTGCGTGGAGTACAATAAGCAGAGCACAACGCGCCTGTATCCCGGCAGGACAGATCTCCTATGACAATGTGCACTTGTTTTCCTTTGTTGAATGATTATATTACTGATGCTAATTGGACAAAAGTAGCTTTCTCTATAACACAAGTGGAATTCACAGCTTCTGGGAACAGCGAGGTGTACGGAGGCTGCAACTGAGACGGATGAGAATGCAAACACTAAGAAACACCAATAATATATTCTCTCTCAACTCAAAAAACTCTGGGAGTTTCTACAGTGAACCAGGCCACCATTAGGGGTCAGTCTATCCCAACGACCCCTCCTCTAAATATACATTACAAATCAAACTGCTTATTTAAAAAGGCATAAAGAGTAATTGTCATCTTAATTTTTCTTATATTTTTTATTTCACAAATCAATACTACACATGAAAATAAGAAACTTTGTAATATGTCTTATCAGAGAAATCTGCTTCGTTCTCCTCCTGAACTGATCTTCCATTCTTCAAATTCTCAATTCTCGGGTAAAATGTGTCTTTCCTAAATACAGATTTTCACATTCCTGATAAAGGAAATGACAGTTGGTGCTTATAAAGTTCTATGGAGAGGGGGGGGCATAGTTATAAAGTGTATCTGCTGCTTCAGGAGAACATGCAGCAGAATATCTGTCTTAGTTCTCGTCCGTCCTCCTCTCTCCATAGAACTTTATGGGCACCAACTGTTACCTATCTCAGTAATGGGACAATCTGTCTTCACTAAGTACAAATTTTATCCATGAATTGAGAATGAACGATTGGCTTCATGTAATGTTTATTTCCCCTGCGGTGACGCTGTTGGAGAGTTACAGTCGTAATCCCCTGCAGATTACGGATGATCCCAGTGATGATCTTATTTTTGGGGATATTTGCAATTAAAAAAGGAATGATTAAAAAAGAGATCCTCTTTAAAGAACTGAGTTAACAAAGCCTACAGACAGGTATCTGATTGTGACCATAACGCTGGAGACACACTAGCTATTTTAAAATCAGTTCAATTTTGATGCAGGAGAGTCGGACGAATGTAATACAAGTGTCATGCGAGTGTCATACATTTTTATGCGAGTACAATCCGAAAAATTGTCACGCGATCTGCTGTGAAGACACTGAGCTTGGACTGCAGTCACCTCATCACTGGCATTTTCCCACTGTCCAGAGGTCACCCCAGTTCAGGACGGCTGGGAGCGCAGCCTCAGTGATGTCACAGCTAGTCACTGAAGCTGCGCTCCCAGCAGCTCATTCACCAGTGGTTTTCAGCTGGGAAGGTCGCATCTTGGCACCATCCATGTTGAAAACATTATATCCCCCAGACATGGATTACAGCATCGGACAGAACGACGGACAGGTATGGTATATTGTTTTTTTATTTTACTTTTATTACAGGAGATCGAGGGCTTCGCAGGAATTAGGTGAGGCTGTAAGTATGGTTTCATTAAGAATATTAAAGGAGTAGTGTCATTATTTCAAATAAAGGACATTGTTTTCTTATAATGTGACTTTGGGGTTAGTAATGGGGGCGTATTATTCACGCCTCTCCATTACTAACCTCGGGGCTTGTTGTCACCTGACGGTGATATCATCTCCCCCCCAACTATTAATCCACTTGCCACTGCTACAGGGCAAGTGGGAAGAGCGTGGCTAATTGTCAGAATTGGCGTATCTTAGAGAACTTAGAGACGCACCTTCTTAGAGATGCGCCTTTTCTGGGGTGGCTGAGAGCTGATGTTTTTAGCCTGGGGGGGCCCCTTCCAAGGCTATTAATATCAGCCAGCAGCTGTCCACATAACCTTTGCTGGTTATTAATTATAGGGGGACCTTACATCATTTTTGGGGGGTCCACATTTTAATAATCAATAAAGGCTAACTATACAGTTGTGAACTGATATTAATAGCCTGGGAAGCTCCATGGGTATTACCCCCTTCCCAGGCTATAAATATCTGCCCCCAGTCAATGGCTTTCCCTCTGCTGGTTACGAAAATTGCATGGGAGCCCACACCATTTTTTTCCGTAAAATAATCTTTAGGTAATTAAATACATGTCTAGTAATTTGCACACACCATGTACTAATTGTATTTGTCATTGACATATACAGTGGGGCAAAAAAGTATTTAGTCAGTCAGCAATAGTGCAAGTTCCACCACTTAAAAAGATGAGAGGCGTCTGTAATTTACATCATAGGTAGACCTCAACTATGGGAGACAAACTGAGAAAAAAAAATCCAGAAAATCACATTGTCTGTTTTTTTTTCATTTTATTTGCATATTATGGTGGAAAATAAGTATTTGGTCAGAAACAAAATTTCATCTCAATACTTTGTGATATATCCTTTGTTGGCAATGACAGAGGTCAAACGTTTTCTGTAAGTCTTCACAAGGTTGCCACACACTGTTGTTGGTATGTTGGCCCATTCCTCCATGCAGATCTCCTCTAGAGCAGTGATGTTTTTGGCTTTTCGCTTAGCAACACGGACTTTCAACTCCCTCCAAAGGTTTTCTATAGGGTTGAGATCTGGAGACTGGCTAGGCCACTCCAGGACCTTGAAATGCTTCTTACAAAGCCACTCCTTCGTTGCCCTGGCGGTGTGCTTTGGATCATTGTCATGTTGAAAGACCCAGCCACGTTTCATCTGCAATGCCCTTGCTGATGGAAGGAGGTTTGCACTCAAAATCTCACGATACATGGCCCCATTCATTCTTTCATGTACCCAGATCAGTCGTCCTGGCCCCTTTGCAGAGAAACAGCTCCAAAGCATGATGTTTCCACCACCATGCTTTACAGTAGGTATGGTGTTTGATGGATGCAACTCAGTATTCTTTTTCCTCCAAACACGACAAGTTGTGTTTCTACCAAACAGTTCCAGTTTGGTTTCATCAGACCATAGGACATTCTCCCAAAACTCCTCTGGATCATCCAAATGCTCTCTAGCAAACTTCAGACGGGCCCGGACATGTACAGGCTTAAGCAGTGGGACACGTCTGGCACTGCAGGATCTGAGTCCATGGTGGCGTAGTGTGTTACTTATGGTAGGCCTTGTTACATTGGTCCCAGATCTCTGCAGTTCATTCACTAGGTCCCCCCACGTGGTTCTGGGATTTTTGCTCACCGTTCTTGTGATCATTCTGACCCCACGGGGTGGGATTTTGCGTGGAGCACCAGATCGAGGGAGATTATCAGTGGTCTTGTATGTCTTCCATTTTCTAATTATTGCTCCCACAGTTGATTTCTTCACTCCAAGCTGGTTGGCTATTGCAGATTCAGTCTTCCCAGCCTGGTGCAGGGCTACAATTTTGTTTCTGGTGTCCTTTGACAGCTCTTTGGTCTTCACCATAGTGGAGTTTGGAGTCAGACTGTTTGAGGGTGTGCACAGGTGTCTTTTTATACTGATAACAAGTTTAAACAGGTGCCATTACTACAGGTAATGAGTGGAGGAAAGAGGAGACTCTTAAAGAAGAAGTTACAGGTCTGTGAGAGCCAGAAATCTTGTTTGCTTGTTTCTGACCAAATACTTATTTTCCACCATAATATGCAAATAAAATGAAAAAAAAACAGACAATGTGATTTTCTGGATTTTTTTTTCTCAGTTTGTCTCCCATAGTTGAGGTCTACCTATGATGTAAATTACAGACGCCTCTCATCTTTTTAAGTGGTGGAACTTGCACTATTGCTGACTGACTAAATACTTTTTTGCCCCACTGTATATATCTACCTATTGTATTTGTATTTAATGTATTGTATGTAATCCATCTCTTCTATCCTATCGGCTCCTGCTGTGATTTTACACTAACGCGGCTGCTGAATTACCTGCTTTTCTTCTATCTCTCTATCTATATAATATAAATACATATGTGTGTGTCACTAACATGTATACATCTATTCTATGTGTATATATCTATTCTAGCTATTCTATTCTAACCTGTCAGTGTGATTTTACTGTAGCCGCATGGTCCGAGTGCTGTGTGATTTTTTTTCTCTCACCCATTGACTTGTATTGCGGGATGTGATCTGATTTCTGATTACAATCGCAGCATGCTGCAATTTTTTTTCTGTCCAATCATAATCTGTATCGGAGCTGGAAAAAAAACAGATTCAATCCGATTTTTTATCGGGTTGCATTCATCCGATTTCATCGCAAGTGGGAATGAGTCCTAATTGTGCTTATCAGAATAGATTAGTAAATGAAACACATGAACGGCCGATATTGATAGCCCAACTTCTATCTTCGTCTCATCAGACCAGAGAATCTTAAGTCTCGTAGTCTGGGAGTCCTTTATGTGTTTTCTTTTTTTGCAAACTATACGGGCTTTCATATGTCTGGCACTGAGGAGAGGCTCCCGTCTGGCCACTCTGCCATAAAGGCAGACTGGTGGAGGGCTGCAGTGATAGTTGACTTTGTGGCACTTTTTCCCATCTCCCTACTGCATCTGTGGAGCTCAGCCACAGTGATCTTGGGGTTCTTCTTTACCTCTCCCACCAAGGCTTTTCTCCCACAATTGCTCGGGTAGGCTGGACGGCCAGGTCTTGGAAGACTTCTGGTGGTCCCAAACTTCTTCCATTTAAAGATTATAGAGGCCACTGTGCTCTTAGGAACCTTGAGTACTGCATTTTGATACAGGAAAGATGTATATCTTTGAAAGCTTGCAATGTATTACCATCTTTTCAGTTAGCCATTAAAAGGTATCAACTACTGAGGACTCTCAATCCTGAATACTTGAGTACTGCAGAAATTCTTTTGTATCCTTGGCCAGATCTGTGCCTTGCCACAATTCTGTCTCTGAGCTCCTTGGCCAGTTCCTTTGACCTCATGATTCTCATTTGGTCTGACATGCACTGTGAGCTGTGAGGTCTTAAGGCCCTGTAGTAAGGGGGCCGGGCTAGGGGGGTGGACCACTGTTTACCAGACGAGGCAAAGATGAGATGGAGACAGCTTCCACTTGTAGCAGTTCCGGATTTATTTGTCGCCCTCCTGACGACCACCAAACACGCACCGCAGCTTCTTTACACCACTGTACCTATTCTTCAGCTCCAGTCGCAGTAACGCACCTCGCAGATCTTTCACTGGGGGCTGTCCTAGACCAATCTACCCCCAGCGCCTCACCTGCCCGAGGTCGTCTTCCAATCGGTACCCCCGGGGCCTCGTCTGTCTTGCGGTACGTCGAGTCAGGGTCTCCCCCCCTGGCTGCCTCTTCTCCTTGCCTGTCCTGCAGTCCGTCAGGTCAGGGCCACCCCCCTGACTGTCTTTCCTTTGTCCGTCCCCCTGGCCGAGCTCTTCTCACTTTCTCCGTCTTCTTCTGAGCTCCTCCCGGGACTAAACTCCCCTGGAGCCCTGCCTTCTTCTATTTATCCCCTCTTTCACAGGGGAATTTCCCACCCGGGCTCCTATCTCCCCGCCCTCCATGACTAAGCGGATTCCTAAGCCCTAAGCTGATGTTAAGTCCTGTACTACTCTCCCCTGCCATCTTGTGGTCATTTCACGGTACTGCACTCCCTTTTCTGTCTTTCCCTGCTGTTACCATTCTAACCTGTCAATCTCTGTCACTAGTGCACAAACCGTCCCCTCCTTCTACCAGTCACGTCTGTCCATCAAGTCACCTTCCCCACAGCCCCATCACGCTAAGCGATGCACCAGCGATCCCGACAACGATATGACCCGGTCAGGATCGCTGGTGCATCGCTAAGTGGTCGCTAGTGAGCTGCCAAACAGGCAGATCTCACTAGTGATGTAGCGACGCAGCAGCAGTCGTTACTTACCTGTCAGACGTGGCGATGAAGACGTCCTACCGCCCGCTTCCACGCGTCGCTCGTCGGCGTCAGCAGGAAGCCCAGCAGGAAGCGGCCGACGAGAAACAGCGCAGGACGTTCTCGTGCGATCAGCGATAACCAAGGCACCTAGCCAGAACATTAGCGGATTAACACTGTTGTCCAGCAAGGATTCGGAGACAGGTGCTGGTAATAAAGGATGAAACAATCATCTGACCTAAGACAAACCCAGCACCAGAGGAAAAAGACCAGCAGCCTAAAAACCACAACAAGATGGCGGTTGGTCAAAACGAAACAGATTCTTACAGCTGGACTCCAAAGAAAGAGTAGAACCATCTCAAGGAGGATCACAAGGAATTGGACAGCATGTGACTTAAATATAAGTGTCTGAGCAAAGGAGCAAAGGGTCTGAATACTTATGACCATGTGATATTTTTCTTTTTTAATAAATTTGCAAAAATTTCTACATTTCTGTTTTTTTTCAGTCAAGATGGGGTGCAGAGTGCACATTAATGAGAAAAAAATGAACTTTTTTGAATTTACCAAATGGTTGCAATAAAATAAAGACTGAAAAACTTAAAGGGGTCTGAATACTTTCTGTACCCACTGTAGACAGATAGATAAATTGATAGATAGATAGATAGATAGATAGATAGATAGATCGATTGATAGATAGATATGAGAAAGATACAGTTGTGCTCAAAAGTTTACATACCGCAGTAGAAATTTTGCTTTCTTGGCTTTTTTTCATAGAATATGAATGATAACACCAAAACTTTTTCTCCCCTCATGATTAGTGGGTGGGTGAAGCCATTTATTGTCAAACTACTGTGCTTTCTCTTTTTAAATCATGACAACAACCAAAAACATCCAAATGACCCTGATCAAAAGTTCACATACCCCATTTCTTAATACCACGTATTGCCCCCTCTAACATCAATGACAGCTTGAAGTCTTTTGTGGGAGTTGTGGATGAGGTTCTTTATTTTCTCAGATGGTAAAGCTACCCACTCTTCTTGGCAAAAAGCCTCCAGCTCCTGTAAATTCCTGGGCTTTCTAGCAAGAACTACGTGCTTGAGATCTCCCCAGAGTGGCTCAATGATATTGAGGTCAGGAGACTGAGATGGCCACTCCAGAACCTTCACTTTGTTCTGCTGTAGCCGACAGGTTGGCTTGGCCTTGTGTTTTGGATTGTTGTCATGTTGGTATGTCCAATTATGTCCCATGTGCAGCTTCCGGGCTGCTGATGATTGGAAGTGTGCCTCCAGTATTTTCTGTTACTGTGCTGCATTCATGTTTCCTTCAACTTTGGCCAAGTTTCCTGTGCCTTTGTAGATCATACATCCCCAAAATATCAGCGATCCACCTCCGTGCTTTACAGTAGGAATGGTGTTCCTTTCATCATAGGCTTTGTTGACCTCTCTCCAAATGTAACGTTTATGGTTGTGGCCAAAACGTTCAATTTTGGTGTCATCACTCCAAATTGCCTTGTTCCAGAAGAATTGAGGCTTGTCTCTGTGCTGTTTTGTGTATTGTAGGCGAGATACTTTGTGGCATTTGTGCAGTAATGGCTTTCTTCTGGCGACTCAACCTTACAGCCCATTTTTCTTCATGTGACTCCATATTGTGCATCTTGAAACAGCCACACTGCTAGTTTTCAGAGAGTCCAGTATTTCAGATGATGTTATTTGTAGGATTTTCTTTACATCCTGAACAATTTTCCTGGCAGTTGAGGATAAAATTTTTGTTGGTCTACCTAACTAAACTTTTGAGCACAACTGTAGATAGATAGATAGATACATAAATAAGATAGATAGATAGATATATGATAGATAGATAGAGAAAGATAGATAGATAGATAGATAGAAGATATTCTACTGTTCATTGCTTTATTTTTTTTATTCCCTGCTATATTAAAATGTACATTATATTTTTATCTAGCAGAAGCCTCCTGGGAAGTCAATATCATTTGTATACATTGCAGATAAATTGTATTAAGTAAGAGATGACATTCCCTTGATGGAATTAGAAGGTGTAGGCCGCCGTCAGCCATTCCCGATACCTTGTCTTCTTTCAAACAAATGAAATTGTTGCTATTATGTAAAATCACAGGGAAGTCAGGAAAGGTCACTGCTTCTTATGAATGAGTAATGATGAATATATCTCAAGTCCTCGAGCTGTGGAACTAATAATGATACGAAGAATGAAAACCAACCCAAAATGTTTCACTGCACCAAGACTCAGCGGGGTCAGAAGCCATTTAACCAGGGGGCTTATGTGAGCCAACATGGCATCTACGTCTATGAACATCTCACGATCTTTCAGACGACTATTTCTCTGTTAGAAAATGGGCCGAGAGTCTCTGTTCACAAGACTTTATAAATATTAGCAACAAACCACAAGCCTGGATATCGGGATACAGGGCAATGGCAGTGGACCAAAGCTTCACCCCAGGGTACTGGAAGGAATAGCTCTGGCTGTAACAATACTCCGAGACAATATACATATATAAGAGGAGTAGCTGAGATGGTCTGGCAAGGCTCATGTCCTGGGTGGTGGATGTCAGTGGACCGTGAACACATGCTAACTGGAGTATTTATGCACAGGGCTATGGTCTCAGTTACCTGAATCTCAGCCGTGGGTAAAGGCAAGTCCTGTTACCAAAAGCTGATTTTTTGAGATTTGGAGGTATCGCCCAATAACAATAATCTCATAGAGGAAGACCCCTGCTCAGGACACCACTCTGTGTACCAGAACTTATGGGTGATGGCTCCATGAAATCCATTCATTACAAAACAACTCATGAGCTGGGGCTAGAGAAGATGGCTTTTGCCACCAAAAACTTGCATAACTTTTCCAAAAGATAGATGATAAATGTATTAGTGGGAAGCCATCCAGTATGGCCACCAACGATCACCAGAATGCAACCAACAATCTTCTGTCTTTCAGAGTTGTATGAAGCAGAATCAGGCCACCTCTCCCCAAACTCATTCCCACGGCTCCAAACCCAGCAAGGAGGATGTGGCTACCCAATCCTAGCAATCAACTGACCAGGGTCCCAGCGGGTGCACTGCCACCAATCTTGTAGATAGCTGATAAACGCCGCTGGTGAGAAAACTCTTTAAACACCATATTAGTTTTTCTTCAAGACTGAACTTATGGGATGGATCCATGGAAATCAATGCAGAACTCAGTGTTTGCCCAGGACATCTAAGCCTTTGGGTCCTAAGATTGACGCCAACAAGAGTAACATCTGAATGAAGTTTAGGACCTTTTCCTTCCAGTATTTGGTTTTTTTTCCAGCTTCCTAAAAAAAATCATTTTAGGTTGTATGGGTTTTTTTTGACGCTATATATTGTTTTTTTAGAGGACTAGTTTGTGAATCCTACTGGACATAGCATGTAAAATGATAAGACGTAGTACACACTAGCGGCTCCCCAGAAGCTCTGAGCAAATTTTTATGTAATCCAAATAATGAACTGAATTCTTAGTTTTATATCTTGGGTTTATATGGGGGTTTTTTTTTTGCAAAAACATAAACTTTCATTCTTTATACTTAAAAGGAGATTTAGGGATTTAAAAAAAAATTGTGGAAAAGTAAGAAATGCTTTATAAGAAATAAACATTACTTATCCCTTTAATTCTATGCCTCACCAGTTCCGACATCCCAGTGGTCCCTGCCAATCTTGCAGTGATGACATAATTCATGTTACCACTGCAGCCAATCACTGGCTTCAGCGGTGATTTTTCCATCCATGCCATGTGACCACTGAGGCCAGTGATTGGCTGACAGCACACAAATAATGTATCCGATATCAGCCCTGTAAAGACGGAGCGACAATGATGGAGGAGATTCAAATGATAAGTAATGCTTATTTCTTTATTTTACAACATTTCTTATTCTTACAGAAATTTTTCAAAATCACAGAAAACCCCTGTGGGCCTTGTTCACACGTTCAGTATTTGGTCAGTCTTTGTTGGCCGAAATCATTAGAAGTGGTGACGTGTGTTTATTATACTTTTCCTCTGTTCCACTCCTGATTTTGGCTTACAAATACTGATGTAAAATACTGACCGAATACTGAACATGTGAACGTGGCCTAATATCTCACTCTACTATGTGCTATAAACGCTAAAAAAATGCAAAAAATTCTCTACAGCGCTCCCAAAAAATATATAAAACAAAAGAAAACTTTTAAAAAGTTTTAACTAATTCTTTTACTTTATAAAAATTGAATGTCGCATCAGCGTCTTCTCATGGGGTAGAAAGACAAGAATTAGAAAATTAGCTCTAAAAACTTCACATTTTCTCCAATTCACAGACGAGAAAAAAAAGAAATAAAAGCAAAAGCAGAAGCATGCAGAGTATATCAATATATTCTCATGAAAATGCAAATAAATTATTGAAGTTCTCAGTCCAAAATCACCTGCTTTCTCCTCCCCTGTAAATGTTTTATGCAAATTAACTCTTCAGAAGACCATGCATGGCATATAAGTCTCCTCACTCTCACATGCCAGGCCTGGCTTGTCACCATCCACTAGGAAAAATGTTACTCATTAGATGTCAATGTTTTGTACAGATATTATGTGATTTATCGTGGAAAGTATTTCAGTTGTTTTCTTTTTCTCCATTGACAAATTATAAGATTAAAAAAAAAAAAAAAAGGGGCAAAAAAAAAAAATAAATAAATTCGAAAATATTTTTTTTAAAAAAGATAAATTAGAAAATATATTTTTTAAAAAAGGAAATAAATTCGAAAATATTTTTAAAAAATATAATAAATTAGAAACTATTTTTAAAAAAAGAAAATAAATTCGAAAATATTTTTTTTAAAAAGATAATAAATTAGAAAAAAAATGTTTTTAAAAAATAACAAATTAGAAAATATTTTAAAAAAAACATATTAAATTAGAAAAAAAATTTTTAATAAAAGATAATAAATTAGAAAAAATATTTTAAAAAAGGCAATAAATTCGAAAATATTTGTTAAAAGATAATAAATTAGAAAAAAATTTTTAAAAAAGAAAATAAATTCGAAAATATTTTAAAAAAAGAAAATAAATTCAAAAATATTTTAAAAAAAGAAAATAAATTAGAAAATATTAAAAAAAGATAATAAATTCGAAAATATTTTTTTTAAAAAGATAATAAATTAGAAAAAAAATGTTTTTAAAAAATAACAAATTAGAAAATATTTTAAAAAAAACATATTAAATTAGAAAAAAATTTTTTAATAAAAGATAATAAATTAGAAAAAATATTTTAAAAAAGGCAATAAATTCGAAAATATTTGTTAAAAGATAATAAATTAGAAAAAAAATTTTAAAAAAGAACATAAATTCGAAAATATTTTAAAAAAAGAAAATAAATTCAAAAATATTTTAAAAAAAGAAAATAAATTAGAAAATATTAAAAAAAGATAATAAATTAGAAAATATTTTTTTTCAAAAAATATAATTAGAAAATATTTAAAAAAAAAGGGAAAACTCCTCAAGTAGAATAGAAAATTAAAATTGAGAAAAAAAAACGTTCAAAAATTTTGTAAGGAGGGAGGGAAAGACGGAGAGAACATCTGGGGAATGTACCATATGCTGAAGCATTGTCTTGTCCTTCAAAGTTATCCTGCCCTTGAAGCGATTTGTCAATGGGTTTTCCCAATGACTGGGAGAATATTGTATGTGTAGCGGTGGTCGAGGGTGAAGAATAACCGAGGGATCATAAAATATAGAGGTAAAGTAGAAATCTATTAGAGGAGGGGATATACATTTGAAAGAAGGGGGGAAAGAAAGAGCTTTGGGCTCTTTTTTTTCTCTCTTCCTTCTTGCCAACCGCTGAACTGATTAGAGTGTAATTAAGGCCATAAAGCCGTTAGATTATCCACCTGGTTATTCACTAAAGTCGCGGGCTAATCAGGCAAATTAGCTGTTGCAGGCTGCACGTTGAGGCTAGAGCTCGCCTGATTAATGAAGTTTATTGGGAGCTGTTAAAAGCATTAACTGAAGAAAATCTCGGCAATTCGTCATATTTAAGCAGTGGAAATTAAATCTCGGCATGCAAATGAGAAGTTTAAAAAAAAAAAATTCTCTTTTAGAGGTGACTGTCTTCTTCTTTTTTTTACTGTCTCTCTCTTTTGTTACCTGCTGATCCTTTCATTCTGTCTCAGCATATTGTGCGGACCAGCATGTTATGCTACAGAAGCAGCAGGCTGACACCGGGAGGGGTGGCGAAGAGAGATGTGAAACAAAAAGAAAACACTGAAAACTTTTCCCTGGAGTTTTTTCTTTTTTTGACCTCTCTGGCTTTACCCTCTCTCTGGCTTCCTTTAGTCCCCCTAGTCACAATAAGGTTGTAGAATATTTTTTTTTTTCCCTTGCTCTTGGGGCCTGATACTTATTTTTTGGTTTGTTTGTTTACTTTTAAAACATTCAGAATTCTTTGAAAAATGTTTCGGAATGTTCCGTTTTTTTTTTCAAAAATAAGAAACGAAAAAATAGAACCTAAAAAAATCATAAAAAAAAAAAAGGAAACTATGGAACAGTTAAAGAGTTAAACGATCCTAATTTTAATTTTGAAGTCGATTTCGGTTCAGTTCCACGTGAACTATTTAGTATCGACGCATCCTCCAAACAAATCCGGAAAAAGCCGGTGGGTTGGACTCGACATTTGCTAAATGATAGAAATCCTTGTACACAATAAATTAACATAAATTAATTAGTGTCAACACAGTCAGACGAGCCCTCTGTTCTTGGCTCTGGGGCTGAATCTCAAGACTGTTGTGACTGTATACACATGTACTGTTCATTTTATTCATTCCTGATTCAATTTAAAGAGAATATTTTTTCTTTTTTTTTTTTTAGTTTATTTTTTTTCGGCTTTTGTGTTTTTTGTTTTTTTTTCTCTCTTGTTAAAATATATTTAATTTTAAAAAAATATGCAAAAATGATTCTTATAAAATGTACATAAAAAAAATTGTAATATACCAGAAAAAAAATGTAAACGATTTGTCTTGGCAGAGGGAACTTTAAATATATAGAATTAATCCTAATACCTATTGAAGAAATTCAAGGCAGAAATGTCAATATTCTTGTACACAAGTTTATTATATAATTTAAATACCAGTTTTTGTGACAGAATGAATAATGATGATAATGAGTTCAGTGATTATTATTATTATTATTATTATTATTATTATTATTATTATTATGCCTCATTAGCATTTTTTTATTTTTTCAGGTTAAAACCCAAATTGTGTTGCTTTGTTTTTATTTTTATATTTAAAAAAAAATTTGAAAAAAAAATATGATTTTGAATGATGAAAATGATTGCATGAATAATGATTAAATTAATAATTAAATAATGTTAAAGATATCTGTATTACTAATATGTATTGCATTAAGTTTGATTTTGAAAATTCAATAAATAAGAGGTTTTTTTTTTTTAAAAAAAATTAATAATAATTAAAATGATTATTTGGAACATTTAGACAAATCTACATTTCACAAGTGTTTTGTGATTTCAAATTTAAAATGCTAAAATATTTTGGTAAAAATACATGAAAAGTATATTATATATAATATATAGCTCAAGTGAGAAAAGTTTTCACAGAGAAAATTATTTGGAAGCTTTCACAATTTATGGCTGTTTATTGCATTTAATAATTATTATTATTATTATTATTATTTGGCTTTTCTTGCAGATGTCCTCACAAAACCAGAGCAACGGGATAGCATTACACAAGTATATGATGACACGTAATCCGTCTTGACACACACACAAAATACAGTTACAACATTGCCGGTGGTGACAAGTTTTGTTTTAAAAGCATGTATGTGATACTTAAGGCAACATTACAAATAAATGTCAGAATAAGTAAGTGTATGTATCCGAGGAGATCTACTCTAATACCAATCTGTAGCATCACGTTGCATTATATCCTCTCGCAAACAGAAGGGCAATTTATAGGAGACATAGCATGGTAAAAAAAAAAAAATCAGTATGAATGTAGCGCTGGATGACATTATTATGTCACTGGCACCGCTCGGTATAATGCGACGATTCTCATCCCCATGAAATGTAAAAGGATTTAAAATATAACTATAGACGCGGCCTCATAAAAGTAACCTGGAAGTCGGTCATTAGAAGAATAACTCAACCGGTGAGCAGTGAGCACACGATGCGATCATTGTAAGGGTTAATAAGGAAAGGAATGATTCAAAGGATTTATGTTCTAAGAGTATATGTAATCATATAGAAGTCTTTGTTATCAATAATTATTCATTTCACTAATTCACCAAATTTAATTTCTACTATCTATCATCTATGTATCTATTATCCTTCTATCTCTATCTATTCTCTATCTATCTATTATCTATCATCTATCTATCTATTCTCTATCTATTATCTATCTATCATTATTTATCTATCTCTATTATCTATTATCTATCTATTCTCTATCTATCTATCCATCTATCTATTATCTATCTATTATCTATCATCTATATATCTAATATGTTTCTATCTAGCTAGATCTCTATATCCACCATCCTTTGTATTTCAACAATAAACTCTAATCATAACCTACAATTAAAGATGAGCGAATACATTCTTTGGACCCTGTTCTAGGAGCCCACTCGATATTCCATGGCTGCTAGATGGGAGCACTGCAACCGCCTTTTACCTGCCGGCATCCCCAGCTCTTCTTAGCCGGCCTGACGTGATGTCATGAGTGCATCAATCTGCTACAATGACATCGGCCGGCTACACAGAAGAAGAGCCAGGTGTGTGGGCAGGACGGAGGCGGACCTCACCTACCAGTCACGGCATACACTAGCGGACACGGACAGAAGAGGCCCCGGTGCAGGAACAATGCATGGGCCCTTTGCAGCTCAATAGCACCTCCATAATCCACAACTCCACCTGCTTTAGAGGTGTTAGTGGTCCCCTCATCAGTTGGGCCCCAATGGTATGTCCGCCCCAGACGGAATACTGAATTGGCCGCTGGACCACTATTCTGCAAAAGGCATTCATCTCTGCCTAAAACATAACTGGAATATCGTTATGTTTATAAAATGTATTATTGTACCCTACCACTTTACTATTTTTATTTTAACCTCATTAAATTCAGAATTTCTGAAGGTTCTAAATAGTTACAATGTAACAAAGTACATTATAAATGAACCAGAAGTTATCACTTATAAATGGCCATAATCACTAACATCACTATAAAAAGGACCGCTCCATCAAAACACAATATATATATATTTTTACATAAATTATATAATTTTTAGAGTAAATTTTCAAGATTACAGATTTGCAAATGGATTCTCGATCCGTCGGCCAACAGAACATATTGGTAAATCATTGAGGCTGTGATTCTGCAAATAAAAGGCACAAAAGTATCAGCCGTTCCGGATGCCCAGTGCCACGGCCGGGGTCCGATGGACCCTCTGCTACATAGGAAGACACCAGTATCATACGAGGCTTTTAGTTCTCGGGGAGAAAGAGTGGAGCGAATAATTGTGATAGCGTTACACGATCGATTCATATAAAGAGAACGGTCCCCCACATTCAGGGCGGACAACTCATCATCATCCGCAGAAATCCTCATCTTAATGCCATGTCCTGTACAACAGTGTAAGAAATGTCCGGCGACTGAACTTGTGAACAGTTTTAGGATGATAGATGAAATCTCTTCAGAATTGTAATGTTTTCTGCAGCTCGTTGCTATTTTATGGCAAAAAGTGACATCGTGTGGCCAAAGCCAGAAATTGCATTGCTGTATGTACAGTGTAATCTGCATTTACTACGCTCAGTTTTTTTGTTATTTCTATAGCAGCCAGATATTCTGAAGCCACTTTTTATGTTGTGGCATATTATAACATGCATGGTTGAGGGACATGGTGAAATACAGCTTTCAGTGGGTCCACGTGCAAGGAAAGTGCATGAACCCCTTTCTCCTTAACCTCTTCACCCACAAGGGTGGTTTGCACGTTCATGACCGGGCCCAATTTTTACAATTCTGACCACTGTCCCTTTATGATGTAATAACTCTGAAACGCTTCCATGGATTCCGGTGATTCTGACATTGTTTTCTCATGACATATTGTACTTCATGATAGTGGTAAAATTTCATTGAAATAACTTGCGTTTATTTGTGAAAAAAACGAAAATTTGGCGAAAATTTTGAAAATTTTGCAATTTTCCAACTTTGAATTTTTATGCCTTTAAATCACAGAGATACGGCACACAAAAAACTTAATAAGTAACATTTCCCACATGTTTACTTTACATCAGCACAATTTTGGAACCAAAATTTTTTTTTGTTAGGAAGTTATAAGGGTTAAAAATTGACCAGCGATTTCTCATTTTTGCAACACCATTTTATTTTTACGGACCACATCACATTTGAAGCCACTTTGAGGGGTCTATATGATAGAAAATACCCAAAAGTGACACCATTCTAAAAACTGCACCCCTTAAGGTGCTCAAAGCCACATTCAAGAAGTTTATTCACCCTTTAGGTGCGTCAAAGGAATTTTTTGAATATTTAAAAAAAATGAACATCTAACTTTCTTCACAAAAAGAATACTTCAGGTTCAATTTTTTTTTATTTTACCAAGGGTAACAGGAGAAATTGGACTGCAAAAATTATTGTGCAATTTGTCCTGAGTACGCTGATACCTGATATGTGGGGGGGAACCACTGTTTCGGCGCATGGCAGAGCTCAGAAGGGAAGGCGCGCCGTTTGACTTTTTCAATGCAAAATTGGCTGGAATTCAGATCGGACGCCATGTCACGTTTGGAGAGCCCCTGATGTACCTAAACAGTGGAAACCCCCCACAAGTGACCCCATTTTGGAAACTAGACCCCGCAAGGAACTTATCTAGATGTGTGGTGAGAACTTTGAACCCCAAAGGGCAACACAGAAGTTTATAACATACAGCCGTACAATTAAAAAATCATAATTTTTCCACAAAAATGATCTTTTCACCCTCAATTCTTATTTTTCCAAGGGTAACAGGACCCTAAAAGCTATTGTGCAATTTGTCCTGAGTACGATGATACCCCACATGTGGGGGTAAACCACAGTTTGGGCGCATGGCAGAGCTCGGAAGGGAAGCAGTGCCATTTGACGTTTTTGGTTGGAATTTAGATCTGACACCATGTCGCGTTTGGAAAGCCCCTGATGTACCAAAACAGTGGAAACCCCCAACAAATGACACCATTTTGGAAACTAGACCCCCCAAGGAACTTATCTAGATGTGTGGTGAGCACTTTGACCCCTCCAGTGCTTCACAGAAGTTTATAACGCCCGGGCGTGAAAATAAAAAATTTGCATTTTTTCCACAAACATGATCTTTTAGTCACGATTTTTTTTTATTTTCCCAAGGGTACCAGGAGAAATTGGACCCCAAAAGTTGTTGTCCATTTTGTCCTGAGTACGCTGACACCCCATATGTGGGAGAAAACTACTGTATGGGCACACGTTGGGGCTCGGAAGGGAAGTAGTGACGTTTTGGAATGCAGACTTTGATGGAATGGTCTGCGGGAGTCATGTTGCCTTTGGAGAGCCCCTAATGTACCTAAACAGTGGAAACCCCCCACAAGTGACCCCATTTTGGAAACTAGACCCCCTAAGGAACTTATCTAGATGTGTGGTGAGCACTTTGAACCCCCAAGGGCTTCACAGAAGTTTATAATGCCCGGGCATGAAAATAAAAAAATCATATTTTTTCCACAAACATGATCAATTAGTCCCCAATTTTTTTTATTTTCCCAAGGGTAACAGGAGAAATTGGACCCCAAAAGTTGTTGTCCAATTTGTCCTGAGTACGCTGATACCCCATATGTGGGAGAAAACTACTGTATGGGCACACGTCGGGGCTCGGAAGAGAAGAAGTGACATTTTGGAATGCAGACTTTGATGGAATGGTCTGCGGGTGTCATGTGCGTTTGGAGAGCCCCTGATGTACCTAAACTATTGAAACTCCCAACAAGTGACCCCATTTTCGACACTAGACCCCCCACGGAACTTATCTAGATGTGTGGTGAGCACTTTGAACCCCCAAGTGCTTCACAGAAGTTTATAACGCCCGGGCGTGAAAATAAAAAAATCATATTTTTCCACAAAAATGATATTTTTGCCTCCAATTTTTTATTTTCCTAAGGGTGACAGGAGAAATTGAACCCCAAAAGTTGTTTTGCAATTTGTCCTGAGTAGGCTGATACCCTAACATGTGGGGGTAAAACACTGTTTGGGCGCATGGCAGAGCTTGGAAGGGAAGGAGCACCATTTGACTTTTTCAACTCAGAATTGGCTGGAAATGAGATCAGACGCCATGTTGCATTTGGAGAGCCCCTGATATGCCCAAACAGTGGAAACCCCCCAATTATAACTCCAACCCTAACCCCAACACACCCCTAACCCTAATCTCAGCCCTAACCCTAGCCCTAACCCTAGCCCTAACCCTAGCCCTGACCCTATCCCTGGCCCTAGCCCTAACCCTAACCCTAATGGGAAAATGGAAATAAATACATTTTCTTTTAATTTTAATATTTTTCCCTAACTAAGGGGGTGATAACGGGGGGGTTTGATTTACTATTTATGGCGGTTTTTATGTTTGGCGGCTGTCGCACGCTAAAAGACGCTTTTTATTGTAAAAATAGTTTTTGCATCACCACATATTGAGAGCTATAATTTTTCCGTATTTTGACCCACCGAGTCATGTGAGGTCTTGTTTTTTGCGGGACGAGTTGATGTTTTTATTGGTATCATTTTCAGGAACGTGACATTTTTTGATCGCTTTTTATTCCGATATTTTTGTGACGCAGAATGAACAAAAACCAGCGTTTCATGAATTTCTTTTGGGGGGGTGCGTTTACACCGTTCCGTGTGTGGCAAAATTGATAAAGCAGCTTTATTCTTCGGGTCAGTACGGTTACAGCGATACCTCATTTATGTCATTTTTTATGTTTTGTCGGTTTTATGCAATGAAAACTATTTTATATAAAAAATAATTATTTTTGCATCGCTTTATTCTGTGAGCTATAACTTTTTTAGTTTTTCGCTGATGATGCTGTGTCATGGCTCGTTTTTTGCGGGACAAGATGATGTTTTCAGCAGTACCATGGATATTTATATGCGTCTTTTTGATTGCGCGTTATTGCACTTTATGTTCGGCAGTATGATAATAAATCATTATTTTTTGCTTCGTTTTTTATTTTTATTTTTTAAGGGGTTCGCTAAAGGGGTTAACTAATGGGACAGTTTTATAGGGCGGGTCGTTACAGACGTGGTGATACCTAATATGTGTACTTTTATTGTTTTTTTTTTCAAAAAAATAGATTTATTGGGGGAATATTTTTTTTTTTCTAATTTATTTGGCGATTTTTAAAAAAATTATTTTAACACCTTTTTTTTTTTTTTTTAACTTTATTACATAGTCCCAGGTGGGACATCACTGTCCTGTGACAGATCGCTGATCTGTCACATCACAGATCACTGTGACAGATCAGCGATCTGTCACATGCACTGCTGCAGACTTCCTCATGCCTGCGCTTTGCAGGCACTGAGGAAGCCAGCTCCCTGCAGGCCCCCGTCGCCATCTTGGATTCGGGGGCCTGCAGCGAAGGAGCCCCCTGCAGCAGTGCTGCACATTGCGCTGCCGTGGGGGGCTCAGGGAAGCACGGAGGGAGCCCCCTCCCTGCCGATGCTTCCCTTTGACCACCGGTACACCGCATTCATGTTTGATCGTGGTGTGCAAGGGGTTAACGTGTCGGGGGGCGGTCCGTGACCACCCCTGACACATTGTGCCAGGTGTCAGCTGTGATAATTAGCTGACACCCGGCCGCTATCAGCGGCGCTCACCACGTGGGCGCCGCTGATCGCTGAGACATACTATCCCGTCCATGGGCATAGGGGCCCGGGTCCCATGGACGGGATAGTACGTCTGATGTCAGGAAGGGGTTAAAGGAACACTAAAAGGAGAAAATGAACTAAAAATAAATATATTCCAGCATTTCTTCCCTTAATCTCTTCCTTTTCACTGATCCAATTTAGTCTGATAGGAGCTCAGCCATTTTGCTCCCTCTTCACTATCATGCAGCTAAAGTAATAGGTTAACACTTACGAAACTGACTAAAAGAAAAACAGTTTTTACTGCCCATAGAAATCTATGATATAGCAGTTCTCGTTTGTCAAGAGCAGAATACAAAAATTACAGCTGTTATATGATTATAATTTTGTGTGGTCGGAAGCAGGAGGCCCCCAATTTGCATCAAACCCCTTAGATGATAAAGTTCCTTCTTACCAAGGTATTTAAGAGGTTAAACTGCCAATATGTATCTCTGATCCCAGCCGAGCTATGTATTACAGCCACAATCCTTCTTCTATCTCATTGGGGCATTAGGCAACACCTATGATATCTGGATACAATCATTGTAAGGCCGGGATTGTAACGAATGGAAGCAGAGGCAGAGATGGTGAAGTTCACATTCGTTTTTATTTTTTAAGTGGAACCTCAGGACCACGGTCCGGGGGGCTCCGGAGGGGGCGTGACTAGTGAGCCCTGGGCACCCGTAGTAAAGCCCCTCAGGCAGGGCCAGAATGGAATACCCGGAGGACACAGGTGCTACCTCCATTTAAACCCCAAACACGTGGCAGCTGTCCCAGCGGGACCAAAAGGGATAACAAAAGTTACAGCAGAGTCCGTAATGCGCTGGGTCCTGGATCTGGATAGTTGGTAAGGAGTCGGTTCCAGTGACCTTCACACAGTCCTTGGACTCGGATGGCTGTAGGCAGAACGGGATGGCTGAGGCCCAGATGGTTGCTGATATAACCAGGTAACACAGGATACTGATATGCTGTGGAAACAGAGAGCATTAGACAATGCACAGAGACTGCAGATGCAGCGCAGACAGGTTAGCATGAGAACCGGATGTAGCAATGATAGATACTCGTTGCTCCGGCGCTCTCCCTATGGAAGAGAGGCCAGAAATAGCAGCCAGTGCGCTGCCATTGGTTGATTGCATTTTTTGAATAATGCACGCCGCCCCTTTAAGAAGGCAAGAGAGCGGGCGGGCGTGCCCTAATAGCCTTAGCTACAGATCTCCTCACAGGACGCCAGGAAGAGGAGGCAGGAGGGAGGACAGAACGCTGAGCAGCAGCATGAGAGGCTCAAGGTGAGTGCCCAGAACGGAGAGCAGCGGCAGGCCTGGACGCAGCGCCAGGACGGGGGGCCAGGTGTAACAGCGGCAGACCTGGGCACAGCGCCAGGACGGGGACCAGGTGTAACAGGGATCACACATGCAAGAAATTCGGACGAGTCTCGCATGTTAATACCCGGCACTGCCACCGGCACTCAAGAGCGGAGCGTGCAGCTGCATGTATTTCTAAATGCAAAATTGAAGCAGCGTTCTAAAAAAATTAAGAAACTCATAGATAGCGTTTTGTTGTTGTAGAAGCTGTGCAACTCCTGTTCATAGCTGGCTGCGCTGCTGCCATTGTCAGACCTGTTGACAGCACACTTGCGCCTGTCTGCTCAGGACTTCACCTTTGCATCAATAACACAGTCTGCAAAAAGAGAGGCGCACTGGCTATACAGTATCAAAGCGTATCTAAGAGGGGAGCACAACCTGGCCAGGAAGATGGGAAATCACACACTTTTTAGCATTGTCGTCTGCAAAGGCGAGACGAGATTTTATAAAGAAAGTAGGAGTAAAGCCGTACAGGAATGAAGCTGTGCTAGTTGTTGAGAGCTAGTGAAGAATGCAGCTTTCTGGATTCTCAGAACAGACATCCAACATGTATTACTCAGACTCAGAGGGATTGTCCATACGAGACAAATTTGGACCTAGGAGCAGGTGTTTAAGGGGGGTGTAAAGTTATTAAAAAATGAAATAAAATTGCAGTCACTCCTGGTAAACACAATTAATGTGAAATGTTAAAAAAAGTGTCCACAGCCTTCATATACCCTACAAGGGACATGGATGGCAGAACCATTAGCAGAACACGACAAATGAGCGGGGGCCTCTGAAACGCTTGTAATCCCTCTAAGGGACATATTTTAAATTGTAATGGCAATCTCAATACCAAAACGAGACTAGAGATAATGCTCTTACAAAAAATGAATAATGATTAAAATGTCATAATTACGCCGATAGTTTATATGTTCAATCTAATCAGCTTTACATCTAATTTATCACGAGCTGCGCTCATAAACCATCTCATTTACAGATATTCCTGCTCGCCATTATCTGTCTAGCCCACAGAATTGTGTCATTCTTCTCAATTTACATCCAAAGGCGGATCATTCAACTTCTATTTAAAAGCCAAAAACAACAACTAGAATTATCGGTCCCAACTTCGGCCATTAATAGTTGAATTTTCACTTACTGGTTTAATTACGGTGACGAATAGTGAAGCGGCCGTCGCTCGGCGCATTTAAAATCATTACAGATTTACGGTACAATTTTAATCTCTTTTAATTTTGCTGCAGATTTGTCAGATTTTTTATTTTTTTTTTACATGCCAGATGTCATATATCCTTTCCTCCGCAATTTGTATGATGATAGATATCAAAGAAAAAAGCCGGCGCGGCACAATTAGCATTCAGTCAAATGGATTCAATTACGCTGATCGGGTAATAATTAGTGGCCACATCCTGGATGTTTCTGGCCACGTTTTTAGAGATCTAAACAAAAAAAGAAGAGCAAAAAAGTTCAGTTTGGAAAGTCAAAATATATTTACTTTTACCCGATATTATAGAGAACTTGTCATGGGTTTTAGAAGGGTTTTCGGAGAATAACTTATCACACCCCATCAGCTTCTGCTAGGCCAGAATTATAAACCGCATCACCCTGGAACTTTCTTGTCAGGCTGCAGTGGTGCTGTTACAACTACAGTGCACGTGACCACTGCAGTCAATCACTAGGCGCAGTGGTGATACTGTTTGATAGATGGCATGAGTAGCTGTTTTCAATGATTGGCTGCAGCTGTCACATGCACTGTAGCAGTGGTTTCACTGCTGTCACCTGTCAGCATGACAAGTGCAGTGACATAGAGGCAATGACGTGAGTAGATTAGATTAGATTAATCTTGCGTAAGCCGATGGGGAGGAAAAAGCTATTGTTACACCTGGTCCCTGTCCTGGCGCGGCGCACAGGTCTGCCACTGTTACACCTGGTCCCCGTCCTGGCGCGGCGTCCAGGTCTACCGCTGCCCCTCGTTCTGGCCACCCACCTCATGTCTCGCACGCTGTCCTTAGGCAGCAGCCGGCTTCCTCTGTGTCTCATGCTGCTGCTCAGCATTCAGGTCTCTCCCCTTCCCCCACCTCCTGGACTCCTGTCGGCAGATCTGCAACTAAAGCTATTAGGGCACGCCCGCGTGCGCTCCTGCCTTCTTAAAGGGACAGCGTGCATTTTTCAAAATGGGCAATTATCCAATGGCAGCACACTGGCCGCTATTTCTGGCCTCTCCACCATAGGAAGAGCGCCGGAGCAACGAGTATCAATCATTGCTACATCCGGTTCTCTTGCTAACCTGTCTGTGTTGCGTCTGCAGTCTCTGTTCATTCTCTAATGCTCTTTGTCTCCACAGAATATCAGTATCCTGATCATCCTGGTTATATCTGCAACCATCTGGGCGAAAGCCATCTCGTTCCGCCAACAGCCATCCGAGTCCGAGGACTGTGTCAAGGTCACTGGAACCAGCTACTTACTAACTACCCGGATCCAGGACCCGTCTCACTAAGGACTCTGTTGTCACTTCTGTTATCCCTTTTGGTCCCGCTGGGACAGCTGCCACGTGTCTGGGGTCTTACTGGGGGTAGCACCTGTTTCCTCCGGGTATTCCATTCTGGTCCTCTCTGAGGGGCTTTACTATGGGTACTCAGCGCTCACTAGTCACACCCCCTTCGGAGCCCCCCGGACCGTGTTCCCGAGGTTCCACTTTAAAAATAAAAAACGAACGTGAACTTCACCATCTCTGGCTCCGCTTCCATTCGTTACAGTTATTTCCTGAAAACCCTTTTAAGGCCATCATTTAACTATACATGGGGTGGTAATAGGCTAGCTTTCCATACTTTCCTGGCTGCAAATTAATTTTCTATCACTAAGAAAGTCAAGTCACTGTGTAAAAGTTTTAGGCAGGTGAGAATGCTGAAAAGTACAGGCAGATACTTATCGATCTTTAGGGATGCATCTAATTAGCTCAATATTTATTCTGCAGGACAAAGACCCCAAGCATCCAGTCAAAGTGTCACAGTTCCACCACTCAGTGTGTCTGGGATGCAGTTACTGACAGCTTGGCCGTCCAATCTGGTACTGGGGCATGCTGAGCTGTCAGTACTTTGATTGACAGCTCAGTCTTCCAGTGTGGTGCAGTAGTGTGCTGCGCTGTCAGTGTGTTGACAACTCAGCTGTCCAATCTAAGAATGGGAGGTGCTGGTTGTCTCCAGGTGTTCATTATCCCAGGTGATTGCCAGGCTACTTATCTGGGGTGTTACTCTCAGACCCCTGCCAGATGTACATTCAGCTACTGTATGGTTTTCCTCTCTGTGCCTTGCATTCCGTTTATAGATCTTTCGTTGCCTGCCCCTGGACCTCGTTCTTCTGACCATCCATCTGTTTAACCCTGTCTGCTCTGATCCACTATCCTCCTGGTATTGTGACCTCAGAACATTTCCTGACTACACCTTTGCCTCTCCTTTCTGTCTATGACATACCCTCCTGGATTTTGACCTCGGACTCCATGACTATCCTGACTCACGGCTTGGCCGTGAGAAGTGACTCAGTTTCACACAAAGTCATTAAGAACAAGGAGTCCTGGAAGTGATGATCCGGCCCCCACAGAGCCCTGATCTTACATCATCCACTATGTCTGGGATCACATCAAGAGATAGAAGGATTTGCTCAAGAAGATCTGTGGTTGGTTCTCTAAGATATTTGGAACAACCTTCCTGACAAGTTCCTTAAAAAATTGTGTGTAAGTATAATCTAGAAGAACTGATGAAGGCATAGGTCGGTTACACCAGATATTGATGTGATTTATATATCTATACTGTTCATTCAGAAAAAATACACTTTTAAAGCATTCTTACGTTACAGAATTTTCTACACCTGCGTAAAACGTCTGGACAGTACTGTATACAGTAGATGCATGCCACAAATGAAAGGTGAGGCATATTGAGGTAAAATAAGGTAAGATAATCTATGACAATTGATTTGGAGTAATACCAGTCTAAATAAAGATTATTAACTGGTCCTTATGACAGATCATAAATATGCAATGGATAGTTATGATGCAAGACAAGTGACTGAGGGATAGGAATCACACCGTTAGTAGCACTGAATCATATGTAGACACAAATAATGCGATCATGAGAACTGTTCACAGCAACATGTCAGTGGAAAATTATCAATCTAGACCTCAATAAGATGTTTAAGCACCATGATGCAAACTTTGCAACAAGTCTCCACAAATTTACATGCAAATTATGGAAATGGTGTGGCACATGAATTTTTAGGTCACCTCACACACAAGTTCACAGGTGCAGCTAAAATCCCTTCTAATCATTAGTAATGTCACAGTACAGAGATAATAAAACCGGTGAGTTCACAGTACAGAGATAATAAAAAAGTGATGTAATATTACAGAGATAATAAACACGGTGATGATATAGTGCAGAGATAATAAACGCAATACTGTCACAGTACAGAGATAATAAGCATAGTGGTGTCACAGTACAGAGATAATAAACGCAATGCTGTCACAGTACAGAGATAATAAGCATAGTGGTGTCACAGTACAGAGATAATAAACGCAATGCTGTCACAGTACAGAAATAATATACACAGTGATGTCACAGTACAGAGATAATAAGCACAGTGGTGTCACAGTACAGAGATAATAATTAGAGTGAGTGCACAGTAATAGTAATAATCATCTTTATTTATATAGCGCCAACATATTCCACAGCGCTTTACAGTTTATCAGTTTCAAAACACAAGTCATAAGTAACAACGTTAACAATACAACAATTAAAGCAAAATAAGCCGCCCCTGCTCGTGAGAACTTACAATCTACAAAGAGGTGGGCGAGATACAAAGTACAGGTGTGTATTTCCAATAATAATACACACAGCGATGATACAGTACAGAGATAATAAATGCAATGCTGTCATAGTACAGAGATAATGCACACAGTGATGTCACAGTACAGAGATAATAAGTGCAGTGATGTCACAATACAGGGATAATAAGTATAATAAGTATAGTGGTTTCACAGTACAGAGATAATAAATGCAATGCTGTCACAGTACAAAGATAATAAACACAGCGATGATACAGTACAGAGATAATTGTAGGGGGTGTACGGGGTCTCATTTATGCTCCACGCTCCTTGCGCACATCCCTGGTGAAACAGGTACATCCCACGTGTCTTGTGTTATTGTTATATTGTGCCTATGTTTGTGCATTGTAAGGATATAGGGAGGGTAAAGGACTTAGACCGGTAGGGGGTGCAGTGGATTAGGAGATGTCTGGTTAGGAGGGGCCTGGAGAAGAGGTAGTTGGGAGACTTTCCGAGGGGAGTTCGTAAAAGCTAAGAGCGAGAACGGAGCAGTCGTGTCCAGGAAATGTTTTAAGCAGAGGAGCCCAGCGGTCCTTAGCCTAGAGGCTGACAGTCACACGGTGGTGGAAGAATATCAGAGGAGCATGAGAATGGTAACAGCTAAACTCGTGGGAACAACCCTTAACGTTCGAGGCCTATGGCCTGGAAAGAATTTGAAGTGTCATCCTTCAACTCCTCACAAGGGGAAGCGGACTGGGAACTGCTGAAGCGGGTTAGTCTGACCGGTTGGGGAGCTGCAGTACCCGAGAGAACGGTACAGGAACGTGATATTCTAGGAAGAGCAAGGGACAGCGCAGATAAACTAATGATTATATTGTATGAAGAATGCTGTGCTGTATCGGTGACTAAACTAGATGAGCTTAGTAAAGTTGTTTTGCTGAAAATGAACCTGGACTCTGAATCTCATTGTGTGATGTTGGGAGAGTCGGAGAAGGACCGTCATTAACAAGTGAGTGGAATACAAGGCACACAGCAGATGGGACATTATGTTAATGTTGCGGGGAGCCAGGGTGTGCCAGAGCAGCCACCATTAGCCACGACTATCGCCCTGGTCCCTGTTACAATAGTACAGAGATAATAAGTATTGTGGTGTCACAGTACAGAGATAATAAACACAATGCTGTCACAGTATGGAGATAGCAAACACAGTGATGTCACAGTACAGAGATAATAAACAGTGATCTCACAGTACAGAGATAATAAACACAGTGATGTCACAGTACAGAGATAATAAACAGTGATCTCAGAGTACAGAGATAATAAACACAATGCTGTCACAGTACAGAGATAATAACCATAGCTATGTCACAGTAAGGAGATAATCCGCAAAGTGATGTCACAGTACAGAGATAATAAACACAGTGATGTCACAGTACAGAGATAATAAACACAATGCTGTCACAGTACAGAGATAATAACCATAGCTATGTCACAGTAAGGAGATAATCCGCAAAGTGATGTCACAGTACAGAGATAATAAACACAGTGATGTCACAGTACAGAGATAATAAACACAATGCTGTCACAGTACAGAGATAATAACCATATGTCACAGTATGGAGATAATCAGCAAAGTGATGTCACAGTACAGAGATAATAAACACAGTGATGTGACAGCACAGAGATAAACACAGTTATGTCACAGTACAGAGATAATGCACACACTTATGATATAGTACAGAGATAATAGACACAATTATGTCACAGTAAAGAGATAATAAACACAGCGAGTTCACAGTACAGGGATACGGTAATAAACACAGTAATGTTGCCAGGGCAGTATTTGGTGTTCATGCTACCCTAGGTACTTTAAGTTGTCACACACCCTACTGGTCAATCAGACCAAGAGCATGTGCACATGACATCTTTGTCAGCCGGTTCCGCTCCATTACTTTCCTGAAAAAGTGCTAAATAAACTCTAAAAAGACTGAATATAAGCGCTGCAGGGTAAAAATTACTTGCTGTTCATATGTTCAGTCTTTTGAGCTTCTTTTAACCGGTTCAGGTTTCCAAAGATGTGAAGTGTTTGAACGAAGTGAAAAGATCATTCCTCATGTGGCTTAAACTTGGAAGCTGCTCACTAGTTTATTTAATACAATTAAATTTAAAAACGATCCACAAAAGATGTCAGAAATTACTGTAAAGAAACAAAAAAAAATAGCTTTAGCACAAAAGACGTCGGCATGTCCTGAAGCAACTTCTGTCTGAAAAACTTACCCTTTGACATACCCTTTAGATAGTAGTTAAGCCCTCCCATACACAGACTAAAATTGTCCAAATCTGCCAATATCCACAGATTCTGCTGACAGTCTAATGTGTATGGGTGCTTCTGACTGATGATGTCTGGGGAGATAAATCCTTATGTTCTCTAATTGATAAGCCTCCAGAGTTGTCTAGAAGCGGTTCTCTTATAGCGAACATAGGAGCACTTGGCAAAAGGAGTTGGGGCTAGATAGCTGCTGGCCGAATGATCAGACAGCTGTCTAAAATTAATGGGGCATTAGTTAAACACTTTTCAAATTAGAAATTTGGTCTAATTCAGACTGTATCAGTCCGACATACTGAACCGATAATAATCAAGTATTATGCTTAATAAATTAAAGATTACAACATTTACATTGATAATACCCAGTACCACCTTCAGTACACAACTACATTACCAGAATCATTATCAACACATAAATACATCACCAGAACCACTGGCAGTACAAAAGTACATTACCAAATCCACTTTCAACACATTAATACATCACTAGAACCATTGTCAGTACATGACTACAGTACATCACCACCAGAACCACCATCAGTACATGAATATATCACCAGTACCACAGTCAGTACATGACTACCGTATTTTTCGGACCATAAGACGCACTTTTTTCCCAAAAAATTTTGGGGAAAAATGGGGGTGCGTCTTATGGTCCAAATGCAATTACCAGGAGACACATCTGAGGCTGATGGGCGGCAATTTGGCAGATGATCGGTGGTGCGCGGGCTCCACCGGCATTGGTGGAAATCCCGGAGCCCCCTCACATCCATCCCGGGTTGGTGCGGCACTTTTGCAGGTGATCGGCGGTGCGGGGGCTCCGCCGGCTTTTTGTGAAAGGCCGGAGCCCCCGCACTTCCATTGTTGTAATGCTGAATTGAGCTTCATGAAAATGGCTGCGCATAGTGAGATCTCGGGAGACGAGATCTTGCGAGACGAGATATCGTCCCGGGAGACGAGATGTCGTCTCCTGAGATCTCACTCTGCGCATGCGCTGCCTCCGACGGCCATTTTCCTGAAGCTCAGTTCAGCATTACATAAATCCATTCCAGTTTCCCCCCAGCGTATTTTTGTGTATGCAATTTTGTTGAAATATGGCACCACCGTGCGACTTTTGATACCAAAAGTCACAAAAAACAGTTCAAGACGGGAAGAAAGACCATTTTTAACTTTGTATCAAATTCATGAATCACTTGCACCTTTGTGATGAATTTGGCGCAAAAAAGGGCAACTAAACAAGGCACAAAGGCAAAAAAGTACCCCCCCCACAAATGATGAATCAGGATCATAGGGTCAGATACACCAAGACTGGCGTTGTTCACACCGGTCTTGATTGTCTTGATAAATTGTTCTGGAGTCAGATGCTTCTCTTCCGTACGCCTCTTCATGAATCAGGTGTGTCGGACGAGTGGCGTATACCAATAACTTCATTTCTTGTTTCCACTCTTCTTCTGGTCTCTAACCTCAACTATTGACTAGTTCTTTTGCTGGCTGTAGCCTTTTTTTTGTGGCTTTTTCAGCCATTGGGCCAATTTTTGACATTTCCAGCACTTTCTCCAAAGCTGATGATACATGTTAGATAATAATGGTCCTGCTATGCATGAGCAATTTGATTATGCATTATTTGAGGAAGTGTATAGCCAAGATTTTAACACTAAGGTTTGGATACGGCTTTAAAGAAGGCTACTGCTTGTGATATAATGCAATTTTATTTCAAAGTACTAAATTAAAGGAATAGTATGATTGTGTACACTTTTGTATATTTTAACATACAAAGGCTAAGTACTTATAAAGATTAAGTACATATAAACATTAAGTAAATATGCTCACTAGAGTTGAGTGACTTTGGTTGGATCGGGTTTCATGAAACAAAATTTGAGTCAGATGAAACTGGTCCGACTAGGGCAAAAAAAGTCTGAGTTTCGTCCGAAACCCGACTCCAATGCAAGTCAATGGGAAATAAAAGTCGGCATTGAGCGGATGACATTCATCCACTCAATGCCGACTTTTATTCCCCATTGACTTGCATTGGGGTCGGGTTTCGGACGAAACTCCGACTTTTTTTTTGCCCTAGTCGGACCAGTTTCATCCGACTCAAATTTTGTTTCATTCGGGTTTCACGAAACCCAATCCGACCAAAGTTGCTCAACTCTAATGCTCACATCATCACCCATGAGCTTTTAAACATCATCCATCTGGAATAACGGAGAAGCAAGCACTAAGACAGAGAACTGCTTGACAAAAACCTGCAAAGGTCGAAAAGTTGCTTTGTGGCAGAATAAAGTTTTTGAAATCTTCTAATCACCTGGAAGGGATTCTGTTCTTCTTTTCTATTTGATGGTATATGCTCCAATTGGGTCATTGGACCAGAACAATCTCCCTATTGAAGTGCTGCCGGTGAACATATGCTGATATTAGAGAACTGAACTCCTGGGAAATTCACTACACTGCATGGACGTCCCCACTTAAGCAGGTATCACAAAACTGTACATGTATAAGTACAGGTACCCAACTTTCTGCTTCTCTCTTAGTTACTCTGGCCTTATATAGTGATTTGCACTATGTGTAACTCTGGTTTGGCCCTTGTCCTCCAGTGGCCAGCATTTGGGATAAGATGAATCAGAGATACCAGGCAAACATCAGACAATGGGTAATAAACCCACACAATATAAAAACTCCCAAAGATCAAATAAATCCACAGCAGACAGAGATTAAATAAACTTCCATGTTCTACAATAACAAACATAGAAAAACATTGAACTATTTGTGAGGCAAAAGCTTTCAGACAATGAAGTAAACAGTTCTCAAGATTGTGTCTCTATGAGCATTGTCTGTCTGTAAGTGTATGACCAGCAATGCTGCTCTGTCATGGTCTGACTACATTCTGTATATTTCAATGTGGACTCAAAATGTCCATTTTTATGTTCACAATACAGAAAGGGAGTAGAAGTAAGCCGACACCTTTGGTGGCAGCTTATCTTCTGGTGGAACCAAAAGATCAGGATGTAAAATTGAACATGGGTGATACTTTTATTGCCCTAATATCACCTGTCAGGGAAGAATTGGGAATTCGCAACCTCCATATATATTTACATTAGATTGTCAAATCGGGGGGCCTTTTGTCACAACAGCCAGTATCCAAAGCATTTTGAAGTGTAAATGAGGAGTTACCAGCCCTACCTGGTGTAGCCAGATGCTGCATACTGCTGATGAAGCCAATGCACCAGATAATTCCAAAATTACATAACAATATGATTTAATTTTTTTCTATTACACCAAGACGTAAAGTTGCAAAAAAAATATTATTTTTGTCGTTGGAGATTTGTATCTAGTTTTGCGTAATTTACTTTTCATCTAAAAATAAAAGGATTGAAAGAAAAACGTCAATGAACTCTCTGAAAACGAAAGTCCATGAAAACATGTTCCTCCGACATAAACCCTCTAGTCTAATTATCTGGATGACTATATTGCCTATTACTAATCAAGCCTGTTATCACAACCCATAAATTGTGCCTCCGGGACAGGACTCGGGGAGTTTATACACTGTCACACGGCGCTCTATAAAGTCCTGGTACACAGGTGATAGGAACTGCAAGCGATAAAAAGAAATTAGAGGTAGAAGACGTCGCTAAATAGTTAGAAAATCCACAGCAATTACTGTTTTATGAATTAAGAACTATTTGACTTGCCGCTAATGGTCCTGATACTGGTACTGAACCATAACTAATGTTGCAAAATTACAAGAGGAACATCATCTAAAATATCATCTAAAATATCATTGTGTCCTAATTTCAAGGTCATTGGACAATTATATGGGTCTCCTCTTAACTACTCACATAATTTGGGTAGAAATGAAGAATAGTTCAGCATTAAGCATGTAATATTACATATAAAGGCATAAAATAGGGAGGCCATAAATAGCGGGATGAAGTGAATGGATTCATTTCCATATTTTTGTAGTGAAGTCTAAGTAAAAAATGCGCAGTTCAGCCAGGGACTAAATAACTACCGGCACGATGATGGATTGTAAGATGGGGATGGATGAGGTCACACTCCCAAGACAGCAAATGATGAACAACAACACCCATCAGGTTCAAAGGTTTAACTTCTTAAAATTTGTAGTACATTCTTGTATTTTGTTCCAAAAGTTGCCTTTTATTTTTTTCCTTTCTAACTAAAAAATAAGTCCAAAAATAATTTTGATCACTGTTGGGCATGCACCAAAATATACAAAAGTGCCCCCAAAATGAGAACATGGATCACAAAGGTAACTGCAGGTTGTGCTGTGTAACACACCCCGGATATTACATTATGTGAATTTGATAGGTTCCCATATATCTACAATGTTCAGTGAGACAATTAGGCTGCGTTCACAAGTTTTTTTCGCATTTTCACGGCGGTTTTTAACGTGCGATTTTGCCGCGAAAACGCAAAAAAAAGCATCCCATGCAATTCTATGGATTCCACAATGCTGTGCTAATGCTGCGGATTTTCCCGCGGCGGAATCGCTTCGCGGTAAAAAATGCAGCATGCTCATTAATTTAGCGGAATCGCGGCGATTCCACCCACATAGGAATGTATTGTTCTGCTTACTTTCCGCATGTGGCTGTGCCCACCATGCAAAATGTAAGCAGAACATTTGCGGATGGTACCCACGGTCCGGAGGAGAGGAGACTGTCCTCCGGGCTGTGGGTACCATATCCCTGTAAAAAATAGAATTAAAATAAAAAAATCGTCATATTCTCACCTTCCGATGTCCTTCGCAGTGTCACCAGGCTTCAGTGATGCTGCCGGCAGGTCCCGTTCCCAGTGATGCATTGCGGCAATGACCTTTGATAACGTGGCGGTCTCACGACACCGTAGCGGTCTCACGACACCGCGACTCATCAAAGGTCATTGGCGCAATGCATCCCTGGGAATGGGACCTGCCGGCAGCATCGCGATGATCAGGTACGCTGCGTGGGATGTCGGAAGGTAAGAAAAACGCGATTTTTAATTTTTTTATTATTTTTAACATTAGATCTTTTTACTACTGAGGCTGCATAGGCAGCCTCAATAGTAAAAAGTTGGTCACACTCGTCAAACACTGATTGACGAGTGTGACCAACCTTTCCAAGCGATGCTATAGATCGCTTGGAAAACGCTAGCATTCTGCAAGCTAATTACGCTTGCAAATCGCTAGTTTTTCTGCGGGAGAATCACTGGAATTTAAAATGCGGTTTTCCCGCGGAATGGAATTCCGGAATTCCCGCGGTAACTTCCGCAGGAATTCCGCAACGTGTGCACTTAGCCTTAGAGGAGAAGTATAATAGAAACTTGTGCACCACTTTTTTTCACCCACTCCTGATTTTGGCTTACAAATACTGATGTAAATTACTGAACAAATACTGAATGTGTGAACGTGGCCATTCAGTAAGTTTTTGATTGCGTTTATCAGCATTGATACACTATATCGGGTACTCAACTGGTAGCCAACAGACTGGATCCAGACCATTGACACCAACTGTCCGGACACATTTCTGCACCCGGATGACACTGTGTGCACGCCGATCCGGGACTCATAGACGTCTCTCCATTCATATTATGTATAATGGTGGAGGTCACGTCATATCTTGGAAGAGCAGTGTATTACACGGATTCTAAGATCACCAAAAAAGTATCCGTTTATCCATTTACCACCCCCTTATGAATTGCGCGAGGCATAATTTAATATATTTATTTTGGCCAGATTGCTTCAGTGTGGTCATTGTGCGTTGTTCCCATTCTATTGCCAGAGACATAAAGGGAACCCAAGAGCCGATACATGCTGCCCGATCCACGGACAGCAGGTTTCAGACATTGGCTGTATGAAAAATATTCTTTAAAAGATGCAAAAGACCAAGCCACATGTGAGACTGCTCGGACAGGTGGATATCTGGCAGCTTCTCTCCGCCTGCTCCACTTGAGTGACAGGTCTCTCCATGAGTGCGTGTATAAGGAGAGACATGTGAGTCATTGGGAGCGGGAAAGCTGTCTGGAACCAGTTTGCCCAACAAATCTCCAATCAGTCCCTGGAAGCATAAGCTATAGAAGGTTAATGGGAACCCAAGAGCTGATACATGGAAGTATGTACCAAACATTGGCTGTATGAAAAATATTCAGCCAATTCAGAGTCTGAAGAAGCCATGCAGAATGTTCTGCTGCCTGCAACATCCTCTAGTATGACCAGTCTGGCAGTGGGTCAGTAATGGTGTGGGAAGTCATTTCTTTGGAGGGCTGTACAGCACTCCATGTGATAGCCAGAGGCACCCTGAGTGCCATTACATACCGGGATGAAATCTTCAGACCCACTGTGAGATCAAATGCAGGTGCACTGGGCCCTGGGTTCTTTCTGATGCATGACAATGCTAGGCCTTATGTAGCTGAAGTGTGTCAGTTGTTCCTGCATGATGAAGGCATGGATAATATGGACTAGCCTGCCCGTTCCATAGACCTGAATCCAATCAAGCACATCTAGTACATCATGTCTCATTCCATCCACCAATGCCACGTTGCACAACAGACTGTCCAGGAGTTGACAGATGTTTTTATACACGTCTGGGTAGAGATCCTTCACGAGACCGCCGCCTCATCAGGAGCATGCCCAGGCATTGTAGAGTGGTCATACAGGCACGTGGAGGCCACACACACTACTGAGCATCATTTCCTTGTCTTGAAGCATTTCTACTGAAGTTGGATCAGCCTGTAATTTGATTTTCCACTTTGATTTTGCGCATCATTCCAAATCCAGACCTCCAAGGAATATTAATTTTGATTTACATTGATCATATTTATGTTTTATTGTTCTCACCTCATTCCACTATGTAATGAATAAAGATTTACAACTGGAAAATTTCATTTAGTGATATGGTATTTTAGTGTCCCCTATATTTTTTGAACAGTGTATTATGCTATGATAAGTCTGTTCTATGCATATAATTGTACATAAATCATGATATTTGTTTCATTAAAGTGCTAAACAAATAATCTCCATTGTTTTCATCTATATTCAGAATACAAAAGATATAACTACTATAATACTGCTCCTATGTACAAGAATATAACTACTATAATACTGCCCCTATGTACAAGAATATACCTACTATAATACTGCCCCCTATGTACAAGAATATAGCTACTATAATACTGCTCCTATGTACAAGAATATACCTACTATAATACTGTCCCCTATGTACAAGAATATAACTATAATAATACTGCCCCTTATGTACAAGAATATAACTACTATAATACTGCCCCTATGTACAAGAATACACCTACTATAATACTGCCCCCTGTGTACAAGAATATAACTACTATAATACTGCCCCTATGTACAAGAATATAACTACTGTAATACTGCTCCTTTGTACAAGAATATAACTACTATAATACTGCCCCTATGTACAAGAATATAACTACTATAATACTGCCCCATGTACAAGAATATAACTACTATATTACTGTCCCTATGTACAAGAATATAACTACTATAATACTACTCCCTATGTACAAGAATATAACTACTATAATACTGCCCCTATGTACAAGAATATAACTACTATAATACTGCTTGTTGTGAATTCGCTTTCTGGCCTACCTCTGGTTACTGCTGAAGATGGTGGAGCTGGTCAGGTTGATGGAGGGGTTGCGAGTTCTCTTTCTGGGCTCCCTCTGGTGGTTACTGGAGATAATGGAGCTGATCTGATTAACAGAGGCTTGCCACCTGTTAATGAGGACGACGATTGGAGATCTGGGGTTTCAGACTGGATTTAAGACAGCTGACTCCCTCTATCCCTGCTGGTGATTTTTTCCTGCCTCCTAAGGTCTTAGTTTCCATCTCAGTCCTTGAATGCTCAGCTAAGTGTTCTTTTGCTTTTCTGTTCACATTTGATCTGGTTTTGTCTATTTCAGTTTCGTGTGGGTCAGCCAGCTCTGGCTGGGGCTGTGCTGAATCACCATCCACATGATACTGCTTGTGCCAGTTTGTTTTTGTCCCTTATTAGATTGGCCTCTTTTTGCTCTGCTTTCAGAATATACCAGAGTGCTGATATAGTGGGCGAAGTCGTGCGACTTCAGTATTTTTTAATCAGACGTGTTGGACCTTTTTGCAGGGTTTTTTGCGTGACTGCAGACAGTGTCTTTCCTTTCCTGTCTAGTCAGTGTGGGCCCCATCATTTGCTCAGTCTATTTTCCTACCTGGGTTTGTGTTTTCATCTTGTCTCACCGACAATATATGTTTGGGGGCTATCTATTCCTTTGGGGTCTGCTCTGGGGCAGCTTAGATTTCTGCTTTCTTGCTTTAGGCTTAGTTAGCTCTCCGGCTATGCCGAGGCGTCTAGGATCACCGTAGGCACGCTCCACGGCTACTGCTAGTTGTGTGGATAAGATCAGGGGTCTGTAATCCGCTTAGTTACCAACCTCTCTGGTTTTTTGTGACTTAGCTTGGGCTTGCTCTTCTCCTCAGTAACCCAATCATAACAGAATCACCAGCCAAACCACAGACTCTAGGGTACTCAAGAGAAGGAAAGAGTTGTAAAAAAAAAAAAAAAAGTGTCAGAATTTTTTTTTATATATGTATTTTTTCCTCTTTATCTCTGGGGCCGTGGAGGATTTCTTCTTTAATGGAGATTAAGCAATTGTCTGTGTTGAGTAGCTTGCTGCTGAAGTGCGGGGAATTTCCGCCTATCTCGCTCAATCATCTGATGTTGAATCAAAAATCCCTACTCCTGATGTGTTTTCTGGGGATCGGTCTAAATTTTTGAATTTTAAGAATTGTAAATTATTTCTTGCCTTGAAGCCTAACTCATCGGGGAGCTCTGTGCAGCAGGTTAAAATTGTCATCTCGTTGCTGCGCGGCGATCTCCAGGATTGGGCTTTTTCTATGACACCTGGAGATCCTATTCTGACTAATGTGGATGCATTTTTTCAAGCCTTGGGGTTGTTGTATGATGAACCTAATGCTATTGATCAAGCTGAGAAAACCCATTTGACATTGAACCAGGGTTAGGATTCTGCAGAGTTATACTGTCAAAAATTCCGAAAGTGGGTGGTCCTTACTACATGGAAAGATGGTGCATTGGCATCTCTCTTTCGGAAGGGTTTATCAGAAACCGTAAAAGATGTTATGGTGGGATTTCCTGTTCCCTCTGGTTTTGATGATTCTATGTCATTAGCCATTCAAGTTGATTGGCGTTTACGTGAACGTAAAACTACACTTGAGGCGTTGCCACCTTTGGAACAAACGTCTGAACCCATGCAATGTGATAGGGTTTTGTCTAGGGCGCAACATCAGGCGTTTAGAAGGCGTAATAAGCTGTGTTTTTTCTGTGGAGACGCCTCTCATATTATTTCTGTCTGCCCTAAACGAGAGAAACTTTTTGCACACACATTTGCTGTGGGCAGTGTACAACCTAAGTTCCTTTTGGCAATTACTCTGATCTGCTCCTTATCCACATTTTCCGCTAAGGCTTTTTTGGATTCAGGAGCAGCTTTGAATCTGATGGGTTTTAGACTTTGCTAAACATTGTGGTTTTCCCATGATACCCCTGCGGACTCCTATCCCTTTGAGGGGTATTGATGCTACTCCTTTGGCGGAGAATAAACCCCAGTTTTGGATCCAGGTGATAATGCGGGTCGCCCCGGACCACCAAGAAAATTGTAAATTTTTGGTGTTGCACAATTTGCATGATACTATTGTTCTGGGTTTTCCCTGGTTGCAAACTCATAATCCAGTTTTGGATTGGAAATCTGTGTCTGTGGTGAGTTGGGGTTGTCAGTGTGTTCTTAGTGACACTCCTGTTTTCTCCACCTCTCCTCAATCTCATGATATTCCTGATTATTTGGCTGATTTTTCTGATGTATTTAGTGAGAGTAAGTCTGTGTCTTTGCCTCCTCATAGGAGTTATGACTGTGCAATTGAGATAATGCCCGGGTGTAAATTTCCCAAGGGTCGGCTTTTCAACTTATCGGTACCCGAACATGATGCTATGCGATCTTATATCAAGGAGTCGTTGGAGAAAGGTCATATTAGACCATCCTCTTCACCTCTAGTTGCTGGGGTTTTTTTGTGGCCAAGATAGATGGTTCATTAAGGCCTTGTATTGACTATCGTTCCCTTAACAAAATCACTGTTAAATATCAGTACCCATTACTCCTGATTTCTGATTTATTTTCCAGAGTTAAAAGTGCCTGTTGGTTTACCAAGCTTGACCTCAGGGGGGCGTATAATCTTATTCGCATCAAGCACAGGGATGAATGGAAGACGGCGTTTAATACTCCGGAGGGACATTTTGAGTACCTGGTGATGCCTTTTGGGCTCACTAATGCCCCTTCTGTCTTCCAATCTTTTATGAACAATATTTTCCGGGACTTTGTGGATAAGTTTTTGATCATTTATCTGGATGATATTTTGATCTTTTCCAGTGATTGGGATTCTCATGTGGAACATGTCCGGACTGTGTTCCGGATTTTGAGGGAGAATTCCCTGTATGTTAAGGGATCAAAGTGCCTCTTTGGTGTACAGAGGATTTCATTTTTGGGATTCATTTTGTCCCCGTCGGCTATTGAAATGGACCCGGCCAAGGTACAGACCATATATGATTGGGTTCAGCCCACTTCTTTGAAGGCTCTCCAGAAGTTTTTGGGTTTTGCTAATTTCTACCGTAAACTTATAAGTAATTTTTCTGGTATTGTCAAACCACTCACTGATCTGACCAAAAAGGGCACTGATGTGGTGAATTGGTCTCCAGAGGCAGTCTCAGCATTTCAGGAGCTTAAGCGGAGATTCACTTCTGCTCCGGATCTACAGCAACCTGATGTCTCATTCCCATTTCAGGTGGAGGTAGATGCTTCTGAGATTGGTACAGGAGCCGTTTTGCCCCAAAAAGATCCAGTGACTTCTAAAATGAATCCCTGTGCCTTCTTTTCTCGAAAATTCTCCCCATCTGAACGTAACTATGACGTGGAGAATCGGGAATTGTTGGCCATGAAATGGGCATTTGAAGAGTGGAGACATTGGTTGGAGGGAGCTAGACATCAAGTTGTGGTCCACACCGACCACAAGAATTTGATTTATCTTGAATCAGCCAAATGCTTGAATCCTAGACAGGCTAGGTGGGTCTTGTTTTTCACGCGTTTCAATTTTGTGGTCAATTTTCTTCCGGGCACTAAGAATGTTAAGGTGGATGCCCTTTCTAGGAGTTTCTTTGCGGATTCTCTTATTGTGACCAAGCCTACTACCATTCTAAATGAGGGTGTAGTTCTTTCCGCCATCTCACCCGATTTGAGACGTGCCCTGGAGGAATTTCAGGAGGACAAACCTGAACATTGCCCTATGGGAAAATTGTATGTCCCTGACCAGTGGAGGAAGAGAGTAATGTCTGAAATTCATTGCTCCGTGTTGGCTGGTCATCCAGGTATTTTTGGTACGAGATTTGGTGAGTCGGTCTTTTTGGTGGCCTGCCTTATCTCGTGATGTCAGGAATTTTGTGCAGTCCTGTGGGACTTGTTCTCGGTCCAAACTCTGTTCTCGTTCTAGCAGGTTGTTGATGCCCCTGCCGGTGCCCAAGAGGCCATGGACCCATATCTCAATGGATTTTATTTCCGATCTTCCTGTCTCTCAGAGAATGACTGTTATCTTGGTGATTTGTGATACATTTTCTAAGATGATCCATCTTGTACCACTTCCAAAGTTGCCATCTTCTTCTGAGTTGGTGCCCTTGTTTTTACAACAGGTGGTTCGGTTGCATGGGATTCCTGAGAACATTGTGTCGGACAGAGGAGTCCAGTTTGTTTCCAGATTTTGGAGAGCTTTTTGTTCCAAACTGGGAATTCAGTTATCTTTCTCCACTGCATTTCATCCTCAGACCAATGGGCAGACTGAGAGAACAAACCTGACTTTGGAGTCCTATTTGAGATGCTTTATATCTGCTGATCAGGATGACTGGGTCTCATTTTTGCCCTTGGCCGAATTCGCGCTAAACAATAGAGCTACTTCTGCCACTTTAATGTCGCCCTTTTTCTGTAACTTTGGGTTTCATCCTCGATTTTCTTCGGGGCAAGTGGAATCTTCGACCTGCCCAAGTGTGGACACTGTGGTAGAGAGAATGCAGCAGATTTGGGACCAAGTGGTGGATAAGTTGTCCCTCTCTCAGGAAAAAGCCCAACGGTTTTCCAACTGGCATAGGACCATTGGTCCCCGGTTTAAAGTGGGTGATATGGTTTGGTTGTCGTCAAAGAATATTTCTATGAAGGTTGCGTCTCCAAAGTTCAAGCCAAGATTCATTGGACCTTATAAGATTTTGGAGATTCTTAATCCTGTTTCTTTTCGATTGGCTTTTCCAGCTACATTTAAGATCCATAACGTGTTTCATAAATCTCTGTTGAAGAGGTTTGTGGAGCTGGTAGTTCCTATGGCGGCGCCTCCTGACCCTGTATTTAACCAATGTTAAAGGCAATGTGGAATATGAGGTAGAGAAAATATTGGATTCTTGTTTGGCTAGACGGAGACTCCAGTACTTGGTCAAATGGAAAGGTTATAGCCAGGAGGATAATTTTTAGGTCTCTGCTTCTGACATTCATGCCGATAGATTGGTTCGTGCTTTTCACCGGGCCCATCCTGATCGGCCTGGTGGCATGGATGAGGGTTTGGTGACCCCTCCTCAAGGGGGGTATTGTTGTAAATTCGCTTTCTAGCCTACCTCTGGTTACTGCTGAAGGTGGTGAATCTGGTCAGGTTGACGGAGGGGTTGCGAGTTCTCTTTCTGGGCTCTCTCTGGTGGTTACTGGAGGTAATGGAGCTGATCTGATTAACAGAGGCTTGCCACCTGATAATGAGGACGACGATTGGAGATCTGGGGTTTCAGACTGAATTTAAGACAGCCGACTCCCTCTATCCCTGCTGGTGATTTTTTCCTGCCTCCTGAGGTCTTAGTTTCCAGCTCAGTCTCTGCATGCTCAGCTAAGTGTTCTTTTGCTATTCTGTTCATATTTGATCTGGTTTTGTCTATTTCAGTTTTGTGTGGGTCAGCCAGCTCTTGCTGGGGCTGTGCTGAATCACCATCCAAATGATACTGCTTGTGCCAGTTTTTTTTTTTGTCCCTTATTAGATTGGCCTCTTTTTGCTCTGCTTTCAGAATATACCAGAGTGTTGATATAGTCGGCAAAGTCGTGCGACTTCAGTACTTTTGAATCAGACGTGTTGGATCTTTTTGGCAGGGTTTTTTGTGTGATTGCAGACAGTGTCTTTCCTTTCCTGTCCTGTCTAGTCAGTGTGGGCCCCATTGTTTGCTCAGCCTATTTTCCTACCTGCGTTTGTGTTTTCATCTTGTCTCACCGACAATATATGTTTGGGGGCTATCTATTCCTTTGGGGTCTGCTCTGGGGCAGTTTAGATTTCCCCTCTCTTGCTTTAGGCTAGTTAGCTCTCCGGCTGTGCCGAGGCATCTAGGATCATCGTAGGCACGCTCCACAGCTACTGCTAGTTGTGTGGATAGGATCAGGGGTCTGCAATCCGCTTAGTTACCAACCTTTCTGGTTTTCTGTGGCTTAGCTTGGGCTTGCTCTCCTCCTCTATGACCCAATCATAACAACTGCCCCTATGTACAAGAATATAACTACTATAATACTGCCCCTATGTACATGAATATAGCTACAATAATACTGCTCCTATGTACAAGAATATAACTACTATAATACTGCTCCTATGTACAAGAATATAACTACTATAATACTGCCCCTATGTACAAGAATATAGATACTATAATACTGCTCCTATGTACAAGAATATAACTACTATAATACTGCCCCTATGTACAAGAATATAGCTAGTATAATACTGCCCTCTATGTACAAGAATATAACTACTATAATAATGCCCCTATGTACGAGAATATAACTACTATAATACTGCTCCTATGTACAAGAATATAACTACTATAATACTGCCCCTATGTACAAGAATATAACTACTATAATACGCTCCTATGTACAAGAATAAAACTACTATAATACTGCCTCTATATACAAGAATATAACTACTATAATATTGCATCTATGTACAAGAATATAACTACTATAATACTGCTCCTATGTACAAGAATATAACTACTATAAAACTGCTCCCTATGCACAAGAATATAACTACTATAATGCTGCCCCTATGTACAAGAATATAACTACTATTACACTGCTCCCTATGCACAAGAATATAACTACTATAATACTGCCCCTATGTACAAGAATATAACTACTATAACACTGCCCTTATGTACAAGAATATACTACTATAATACTGCTCCCTAAGCACAAGACTATAACTACTATACTACTGCTCCTATGTACAAGAATATAACTGCTATAATATTGCCTCTATGTACAAAAATATAACTACTATAATATTGCCTCTATGTACAAGAATATAACTACTATAATACAGCCCCTATGTACAAGAATATAACTACTATAATACTGCTCCTATGTACAAGAATATAACTACTAGAACACTGCTCCCATGTACAAGAATATAACTACTATAATACTGCTCCTATGTACAAGAATATAACTACTATAATACTGCACTTATGTACAAGAATATAACTACTATAATACTGCTCCCTAAGCACAAGAATATAACTACTATAATACTGCCCCTATGTACAAGAATATAACTACTATAATACTGCCCTGTTGTGAGTTCATTTTCCCCTTCACCGTTGATGTCTGATGAACTCCTTCTGCTGGTGAAGAGAGGTAGTGAAATTGATTGGGTTGAGAAGAACCTGTCATATGAACAGGTGGAGCCTGATTGGACACCTGGAATCACGGAGTGGATATAAGGCAGCCGACGCCCTACAGGGGTGCTGGTGATCCTTTCTGCTCTGAGCTCTTGCAACCACTGCAACCAGTGTTTTATGTTCAGCCTGCCTTTGTTGGGACGTACTGAGCTCCATTTTTGTCTCTGATCAGTTTATCTCTTTGCTCTGTTTTCAGAATATACCTGAGTGCTGATATAGTGATTTTGAAGTCTAGCGACTTCAGGGCCTTTTTCCCTATCAGACGGTTGGGACATTTTTGGTAGGGTTTTTTGCGGATTGCAGCCAGCATCTTTTCTGTCCTTTCCTATTTAGTTAGTTGGGCCCCATCGTTTGCTTAACCTGTCTTTCTGTCTGTGTTTGTGTTTTCATCTGCTTTTCACCGACAATACATGTTGGGGGCTGTCTATTGCTTTGGGGTCTGCTCTGGGGCAGTTTAGATTTCCCCTTTCTTTCTTTAGGCTTATTTAGTTCTCCGGCTGTGAACGAGGGGTCTAAGGCACCGTAGGAACCCCCCACGGCTACTGTTAGTTGTGGTGAATAGGATCACGGGTCTGCAATCCGATAGCTACCAACCTCTCCGGTTTTCTGGACTTAGCTTGTATTTTTGTTTTTTCCTCCTTCGGTGACTCATTCATAACAGAATCACCAGCCACTGTTATGAGTTCACTTTCCCCTTCACCGTTGATGTCTGATGAACTCCCTCTGCTGGTGAAGAGAGGTAGTGAAATTGATTGGGTTGAGAAGAACCTGTCATCTGAACAGGTGGAGCCTGATTGGACACCCGGAATCACTGAGTGGATATAAGGCAGCCGACGCCCTACAGGGGTGCTGGTGATCCTTTCTGCTCTGAGCTTGTCAGAAACCGTAAAAGATACTATGGTGGGATTTCCTGTTCCCTCTGGTCTTGACGATTCTATGTCATTAGCCATTCAGGTTGATCGGCGTTTGCGTGAACGCAAAACTGCACGAGAGGTGTTGCCACCTGTTGAACAAATGTCTGAACCTATGCAATGTGATAAAGTTTTGTCTAGTAAGCAACGTCAGGAGTTCAGAAGGCGTAATAAGCTGTGTTTTTTCTGTGGAGATGCCTCGCATATCATTTCTGTCTGCCCTAAACGAGAGAAACGTTTTGCACACACATTTGCTGTGGGTGGTGTTCAACCTAAGTTTCTTCTGGCAATTACTCTGATCTACTCCCTGTCCACATTTTCCGCTAAGGCTTTTGTGGATTTGGGAGCAGCTCTGAACCTGATGGACTTGGATTTTGCTAAACATTTTGGATTTCCTATGACACCTCTGCGGACGCCTACCGTTTGAGGGGTATTGATGCTACTCCTTTGGCGAAGAATAAACCTCAGTTTTGGACCCAGGTGGTAATGCGGGTCGCCCCAGACCATCAAGAAAATTGCAGATTTTTGGTGTTGCATAATCTGCATGATACCTTTGTTCTGGGGTTTCCCTGGTTGCAAATCCATAATCCAGTTTTGGACTGGAAACCTGTGTCTGTGGTGAGTTGGGGTTGTCGGTGTGCCCTTAGTGACGCTCCTGTTTTCTCCACCTCTTCCCAGTGGCATGATGTTCCTGACTATTTGGCTGATTTTTATGATGTATTTAGTGAGAATGAGTCTGCGTCTTTGCCTCCTCATAGGAGTTATGACTGTGCAATTGAGCTGAACCCTGGGTGTAAATTTCCCAAGGGTCGACTTTTCAATTTATCTGTACCCGAGCACGAGGCTATGCGATCCTATATTAAGGAATCGTTGAAGGGTCATATTAGACCATCCTCTTCACCCTTAGGTGCTGGGGTTTTTTTTCGTGGCCAAGAAGGATGGTTCATTAATGCCTTGTATTGACTATCGTTCCTTCAACAAAATTACTGTTAAATATCAGTATCCGTTACCCCTGATTTCTGATCTATTCTCTAGAGTTAAGGCTACTTTCACACATCAGGTTTTCGGCGTCAGGCGCGATCCGGCGTCGTGCCGGAACGCCGGATCCGGCAAATGTTTAGTAAAACCGGATGTGACGGATCCGGTTTTCTGCCGGATCCGTCTTTTTCTTGACAGACAAAACCGGATCCGTCTCATCCGGTTCATCCGTTTTTCTATCCGTTTTTCGACGGATTACGCCGGATCCGGTTTCTAAAATTGACCCTTGTGGCCTTCCGAACGGGATTGGCTACTGGAAAACTATATATAGCATGTTCCTACAGCCCTTCTTTGACAGGTTGTAGAGGAGAAAGTGCAGGTTGGAGAGAAGAGCAAGTTACTGGCGAAGATGGATGTTGTCATTGGAAATATTTTGAAGAATTTGGCGGATTTTACAGCGGAGGCAAATCGTTTGAGGGTGATTGTTCTGGAGAAGGAGAGAGCGAGACAGCAGCGCATCAGGCATCGTAGACGACGTTTGTGGATCCACCCCATCACAGCCAAGAGAATGACGCGTGGGGTCTATTCTACACTATGCATGGACCTTCGACGAAACCCGGATAAATTTTTTGGATATGTTCGGATGAAAATGGAGAATTTTGATTACTTGGTGGAGCGCATTGCACACCTCGTAAGAAAAGCGGACACCTATTGCCGCTTCTCTGTTTCACCCGCAGAGCGTCTGATGGTGACTTTAAGGTAAGCCACATTTATTGGATATGATCGCATCAGAGCACACTTTCACTGCAATCTTGTTGGTGGTAATTTGTATCTCCAAGTGTTATAGGTCAGTTTTGGTATGTAATGCTGTGATTTAAAACTAATTTATTGTTTTTTAATTCCCCACAGATTTCTTGCAACTGGAGAATCCCTTTCGTCACTGCATTTCCAGTACAGACTCGGGATTTCCACCATATCTGGAATTGTGAAGTACACATGCCGTGCACTGTGGGACTCCTTAGCTGAAGAGTTTTTACCAGAGCCCACAACAGAGAGGTGGATTGAAATTGCTGACAAGTTTCAACAGATATGTCAGTTTCCAAACTGCTTGGGCGCTGTGGACGGGAAACATATCCGCATTGTAAAGCCAGCTGGATCGGGATCGGAATATTTCAATTACAAGAAATATTTTTCAATTGTCCTCATGGCCATCGCTGACGCGGAATACAAATTTATTGCGGTTGATATTGGGGCCTATGGCCGCTCCAATGACTCTCAAGTTTTCAAACTGTCTGCCATGGGGCGTAAACTGTATGGAAACACCTTCCAGTTCCCACCACCTAGACCGCTGCCGCAAACATCTGGTCCACCTATGCCATTTGTCTGTGTAGGGGATGAAGCCTTCCAGCTGTCAGAACACCTTTTGAAACCATACTCTAGCAGAGGATTGACAAGACCAAAACGCATTTTTAATTACCGCCTCACAAGAGCAAGAAGAATGGTTGAATGTACCTTTGGTATTCTGACAGCCAAATGGCGGGTCCTATTGACTGCGATCAACCTCAAGACAGAAACTGTGGACGAGGTGATCAAAGCGTGCGTGGTACTCCACAATTTTGTTATCTGCAAGGAACCCATTTCCATTGAGGACACCTCTGAAGAAACCACCTTGCAAGATTACCATGACATTACCACTAGAAGTTCTGTGACGGTTTCAGTAATGAGGGACAATTTTGCACTATACTTTATGTCACCTCAAGGCAGAGTACACTGGCAGGATGACAGAGTGTGAAAGATTTGTGCCCTAACCAAACTTGTGTACCTTCTGTACCAACAGTATATACCTTTGCCAACCAAAGTTGGCTATCTTGTCATGGTCTCTATTTTTAGCTTTAGGCCACAGGTGTGTACCTGGTTGTGTTTTATGCAAAGTATTTCACCTTTTAACAAAAGTTGTGTACATTGTTAGGAAATCACCAACAATAAACACAACTTTTTAGGTGAAATACTTTGCTTCAAACACAACCAGGAACACAACTGTGGCAAAAAGCTAAAATTTACCCACAGTTATATACCTAGTTTTGAATACCATTTCACCTTTTAAATACCCTGTATTTAACCTTTTTCGCCGCAGAAAGAAATGACAGACAACCAGTGTAAAATAATTTAACTTTTATTGAAAAATGTTTTTTTTAGTAAACTTTTTTAAAATTTTAATAAACTTGTTTAATAAAACTTTGAAACTATAAAACTGAAACCATAAAACTGGTCATTTTTATTTAAATACACACATTATAATTCTGTGTAGTGTGTGGTGGAAATACTGCTGTAGGGGCTGCGGGACACTTCGACACTGGGAGTGTGGAGAGAGGACTGGGATCGTGGTGGGGAAGGAACAGTTAGAGGTGAAGGTGTGGAAAAAACTACAGAATGGGTGGACATGTGGGAAGCAGAAGAGGTGGTGGGTGGTGGAGTGGAGGGTTGGGCAGGGACTGTAGGAGCAGATGATGTTGATGGCAAGTTGTATGGGGAAGGAGTTTGGTACGGGGCAGGTTGCTGGAAGTGGGGAGATGTCTGGTACGGGGCAGGTTGCTGGAAGTGGGGAGATGTCTGGTACGGGGCAGGTTGCTGGAAGTGGGGAGATGTCTGGTACGGGGCAGGTTGCTGGAAGTGGGGAGATGTCTGGTACTGGGGAGGTTGCTGGTACTGGGGAGTTTGCAGGTACAGTGGAGGTTGCTGGTGCTGGGGAGGTTGCTGGTGCTGGGGAGGTGGATGGTGCTGGGGAGGTGGATGGTGCTGGGGAGATGGATGGTATGTAATAGGAGGGGGAGGATGGAAAGTGGCTGGAGGTGGATGGTATGTAATAGGAGGGGGAGGATGGAAAGTGGCTGGAGGGGGTGTAGATGTAATAGGAGGGGGAGGATGGAAAGTGGCTGGAGGGGGTGTAGATGTAATAGGAGGGGGAGGATGGAAAGTGGCTGGAGGGGGTGCAGGTGGAGGAACTACTGTGGTGGGAGGAGGAGGAGGATGGGAGGTAACTTGCTGGAGAGCAGCGTGGCATGAATGCATTACATGCATCTGCTGGGCAGGAGAGCGTTTCCATGCGCTCCACAACAGACCTGAAAAAGGTGTGGTTTGGCGAAGATCTTGCTTCTGAATGCATGGTTTGCAGAAGTGTCTTCACCTCCAGAATGCTGGAGTTGATCTGCTGATAGCCTGCGGAGATTTGCTCTGACAAGACTTTTAGACAGTTCTGGAAAGATGCATTCAGATGCAAGAACTCTGGCGCATAAGTCTTTTCCTGACCCCTCTGCCGCTGCTGCCCAGTACCCGCAGGTGTACTAGAGGTGGCAGGGGCAGAAGGGTGGGGTAAAGGGAAAGCGATCTCCTCACCAGCAGCTTCATGTAATGTAGGCGGCCACGATGCTCCTGTGCTGGTGGATGGGACAGATGGGTCGAATGTGTGGGAAGGCTGGGAAGGTGCAGATGTACCGGGGCGGTCGAAGTGTCCCTCGGTGCCGGTCTCCTCAGGGATCGCCTCAGAAGGGTCCAATCGTGCCGGCTCCCGAGTGCTGCTCACCGTGCTGTGGAATAAAGAGAAAAAAAAACAATTAAAATACTGACATGGTATGGCCCTGGCTGAAAAAAAAATTTACATATAACATTTTTTTTCACATGTGGTGTGTAATATTTACCTTCTGGTGACCATTGTTTCCCGGAGGAACGACAGGGCTTCTGCGTACTTGTACTTGCTCCTGCGTCCTCCAGATCCACTCGGGGCCCGCATCTCTTTATTGAACTCCTTCTTGAAACGATCTCTCACAGACCGCCACCGATTCACAATTCTGTTCCCTGAAACGAGAAAGGAGTGGTTAGTATACAACATCAGTGTTTCCCAAACTCCAGTCCTCATGGTCCCCAGGGGTCATGTTTTCAGGATTTCCATAGTAAATAGAAATCCTGAACACATGATCCGTGGGGACCACGAGGACTGGAGTTCGGGAAACACTGGTTTACATCAAGCAACCGGTACTGTATATACTTACGCTCTGTAATCTGGGCCCGAGCTTCGAGGTCCTCCCAGCGGCCCACAAGGAGCGAACAGATTTCCTCCCAGAGTCGTCGGGTAACGATCAGGTCAGCGTGGCGGCGGTCAGCCATATTCCAGAGCGGCTCCCTTTCTCTGACGAGATCGATGAGGCGGTCCACATCAATCCCTCCATCCTCACCGTCAGATTCGGGAGCACGCTGTGAAGGCTGTTAAAGAAAAAGACAAAAATAACATAATTAGCCTCCACAAAAGAAATGAAATAAAAAGTGCAAAAAAACAAAGCAAAAATATTTATACTTACACGCTGGTGACCGCCGCGTTGCTGTCGCCGACGACCCTGGGAGGCACTGCGAGGACCTCTTGGCCAAGCACCAGATTGGGAAGACTAGAGAAGAAAACAAAAAATGTTATGTCTTTGGATGTAGGCATTTGTTTGCTGTGTGTGGTCTGCAGAACATTGTTTTCTATGTGTTGTGTGTAGTGTGATGTTGTGTTTCTGCGTTTGATGCAAAAAACTTACCAATTGTGAGCCCACTCCAGGTGTCTGTCCACCCCTTCCTTCTTCTTCTGGGAGCTCCTCTTCATCTTGTGATTCCTGTTTTGAAATAAAAGGCAAAGAATAAACATATATTACAGAGAAGATGGATTTTGGAAATAAAAACTTACCGTCAAACGCTGACGATGCGAGGGAGGGCTCCCAGAAGATGATGTGCTGTCTTCCTGGTGGCCACACTCCATGCCTGTGGGTGGTGTTCCAGCTGCTGCCATTGCTGCTGCTGCTGCTGCATCTATTGGGCGGCTGTTGAATAAAGAGAAACAAAGGGCCAATGAATATCTTGATATTCAATAGCCCTAGTTTGGAGGAATGGGTGACTTGATAATTACCGTCTCTCATCTGCTGCTGGACTCCCCTCCCGTTGTTCAGCATGCTGCTCCAATTGGGGTGGTGCTGATGGTGCTGCTGCAGATGTCTCCTGCCTTCTCCTGCGCCTGGTTGCTGTCTTGGGTGGCATGTTGGGTGTGGCTGTGGGTCCCACTGTCTTGCTTTTATATATGTCTTGTGGGCAGAGCTACTGAGCATGCTCAGACCAAAAAACCGGATCCGGCCGCCGGATCAGGCTTTCGCCGGATCCGGCGCATTGCGGCGCTCATAGGCTTTCATTGTGTGAAAAAGCCGGACGCGCCGGATCCGGCGTGTCCGGCTTTTTCGCCGGAGACAAAAAACGTTACAGTAGACGTTTTTTCCAGACGCCGGATCGCGACACATTGCGACACATTGCCGGATCCGGCGAAAACCGGATGAAACGCATGGCCATCCGGCGCGATCCGGCGCAAATGCAAGTCAATGGGGGGAAACCGGATCCGGCATTGCATTTCGCCGGATCCGGTTTCTGTCAAAAGCGCCGGATCGCGCCTGACGGCGAAAACCTGATGTGTGAAAGAGGCCTAAAGGTGCTTGCTGGTTTACCAAGCTTGACCTCAGGGGGGCATATAATCTTATTCGCATTAAGCATGGGGATGAATGGAAGATGGCGTTTAATACTCCAGAGGGACATTTTGAGTACCTGGTGATGCCTTTTGGGCTCACTAATGCCCCTTCTGTCTTCCAGTGCTTCATGAATGATATTTTCCGAGTCTTTGTGGATAAATTTTTGATCATCTATCTGGATGATATTTTGATCTTTTCCAAGGATTGGGACTCTCATGTGGAACATGTTCGGACTGTGTTCCGGATTTTGAGGGAGAATACCCTGTATGTCAAGGGATCGAAATGCCTTTTTGGGGTACAGAGGATTTCATTTTTGGGATTTATTTTGTCTCCGTCAACTATTGAAATGGACCCGGCCAAGGTACAGGCCATTTATGATTGGGTTCAGCCCACTTCTTTGAAGGCCCTCCAGAAGTTTTTGGGGTTTGCTAATTTTTATCGTAAATTTATAGCTAATTTTTCTGGTATTGCCAAACCATTGACTGATTTGACTAAGAAAGGTGCTGATGTGCTGAATTGGTCTCCGGAGGCTGTTTCTTCCTTTCAGGAGCTGAAGCGAAGGTTCACTTCTACTCCGGTTTTGCGGCAACCTGATGTCTCACTCCCGTTTCAGGTAGAGGTGGACGCTTCTGAGATTGGTGCAGGACCTGTTTTGTCCCAAAAAGATCCTGTAACATCTAAAATGAATCCCTGTGCTTTCTTTTCCCGAAAGTTCTCCCCATCTGAATGTAACTATGATGGGGGGAATCGGGAACTGTTAGCCATGAAATGGGCATTTGAGAAGTGGAGACATTGGTTGGAGGGAGCTAGACATCAAGTCGTGGTCCTTACTGACCACAAGAATTTGATTTACCTGGAGTCGGCCAAACGCTTGAATCCTAGACAGGCTAGGTGGGCCTTGTTTTTCACACGTTTTGATTTTGTGGTCTCTTTTCTTCCAGGCACTAAGAATGTCAAGGTAGACTCCCTCTCTAGGAGTTTCTTTGCTGATTCTCCTGTTGTTACCAAGCCTGCTACCATCTTTAGGTGAGGGGGCAGTTCTTTCTGCCATCTCGCTCGATTTGAGACGTGCTCTGGAAGAGTTTCAGGAGGACAAACCTGAGCGTTGTCCCATTGGAAAATTGTATGTTCCTGACCAGTGGAGGAAGAGAGTGATGTCTGAAGTTCATTGCTCTGCATTGGCTGGTCATCCAGGTATTTTTGGTACTAGAGATTTGATGAGTCGGTCTTTTTGGTGGCCCGCCTTGTCTCGTGATGTCAGGAGTTTTGTGCAGTCCTGTGGGACTTGCTCCCGGTCTAAACCTTGCTCTCGCTCTAGTGGGCTGCTGATGCCTTTGCCGGTGCCCAGGAGGCCATGGACCCATATTTCAATGGATTTTATCTCTGATATGCCTATCTCTCAGAGAATGACTGTTATTTGGGTGATTTGTGATAGATTCTCTAAAATGGTCCATCTTGTACCACTCCCTAAGTTGCCATCTTCCTCAGAGTTGGTGCCCTTGTTTTTGCAACAGGTGGTTCGCTTGCACGGGATTCCTGAGAACATTGTATCTGACAGAGGAGTTCAGTTTATTTCTAGATTTTGGAGGACTTTCTGTTCCAAGCTGGGAATTCAGTTGTCCTTCTCCTCTGCGTTTCACCCTCAGACCAATGGGCAGACGGAGAGAACTAACCAGACTTTGGAGTCGTATTTGAGATGTTTTATTTCTGCTGATCAGGATGATTGGGTTTCATTTTTGCCCTTGGCCGAATTTGCTTTAAATAATAGAGCTAGTTCTGCCACTTTGATGTCACCTTTTTTTTGTAACTTTGGGTTTCATCCTCGATTCTCTTCAGGGCAGGTGGAGTCTTCTGCCTGCCCAGGTGTTGACATTGTGGTGGAGAGAATGCACCAGATCTGGGACCAAGTGGTGGATAGGTTGTCTCTCTCCCAGGAAAAGGCCCAGGGGTTTTCCAACCGTCATAGGACCATTTGTCCCCAGTTTAAGGTGGGTGATATGGTTTGGTTGTCATCAAAGAATATCTCTATGAAGGTGGCTTCTCCAAAGTTTAAACCTAGATTTATTGGACCTTACAAGATTTTGGAGATTCTTAATCCTGTCTCTTTTCGATTGGCTCTTCCTGTTACATTTAAGATCCATAATGTGTTTCATAAGTCTCTGTTAAAGAGGTTTGTTGAGCCAGTAGTTCCTGTGGTGGCACCCTGTATTGGTGGAAGGTAATGTGGAATATGAGGTTGAGAAGATACTGGATTCTCGCCTGGCTAGACGGAGACTCCAGTATTTGGTTAAATGAAAGGGTTATAGCCAGGAGGATAATTCTTGGGTCCCTGCATCCGATATTCATGCCAAAAGATTGGTTCGTGCTTTTCATCGGGCCCATCCTGATCGTCCTGGTGGCGTGGATGAGGGTTCGGTGACCCCTCCTCAAGGGGGAGGTACTGTTGTGAGTTCATTTTCCCCTTCACCGTTGATGTCTGATGAACTCTCTCTGCTGGTGAAGAGAGGTAGTGAAATTGATTGGGTTAAGAAGAACCTGTCATCTGAACAGGTGGAGCCTGATTGGACACCCGGAATCACTGAGTGGATATAAGGCAGCCAACGCCCTACAGGGGTGCTGGTGATCCTTTCTGCTCTGAGCTCTTGCAACCAGTTAGTCCTGTCTACTGAAAGCTAAGTTTTTGCTCTCTTATTTTTCCATGAGATTTTGTCTGTTTGCTTCATGTTTTATGTTCAGCCTGCCTTTGTTGGGACGTACTGAGCTCAATTTTTGTCTCTGATCAGTTTATCTCTTTGCTCTGTTTTCAGAATATACCTGAGTGCTGATATAGTGATTTTGAAGTCTAGCGACTTCAGGGCCTTTTTCCCTATCAGACGGTTGGGACATTTTTGGTAGGGTTTTTTGCGGATTGCAGCCAGCATCTTTTCTGTCCTTTCCTATTTAGTTAGTTGGGCCCCATCGTTTGCTCAACTTGTCTTTCTGTCTGTGTTTGTGTTTTTATCTGCTTTTCACCGACAATACATGTTGGGGGCTGTCTATTGCTTTGGGGTCTGCTCTGGGGCAGTTTAGATTTCCCCTTTCTTTCTTTAGGCTTATTTAGTTCTCCGGCTGTGAACGAGGGGTCTAAGGCACCGTAGGAACCCCCCACGGCTACTGTTAGTTGTGGTGAATAGGATCAGGGGTCTGCAATCCGATAGCTACCAACCTCTCCGGTTTTCTGGACTTAGCTTGTATTTTTGTTTTTTCCTCCTTCGGTGACTCATTCATAACACTGCCCCCTATGTACAAGAATATAACTACTATAATACTGCTCCTATGTACAAGAATATAACTACTATAATACTGCCCCTTATGTACAGGAATATAAATACTATAACATGCTCCTATGTACAAGAATAACAAGAATATAACTACTATAATACTGCTCCCTATGTACAAGAATATAACTACTATAATACTGCCCTCATGTACAAGAATAAAACTACTGTAATACTGCTCCCTAAGCACAAGAATATAACTACTATAATACTGCCCCTATGTACAAGAATATAACTACTATAATACTGCCCCTATGGACAAGAATATAACTACTATAATACTGCTCCTATGTACAAGAATATAACTGCTATAATACTGCTCCTATGTACAAGAATATAACTACTATAATATTGCCTCTATGTACAAGAATATAACTACTATAATACTGCCCCTATGTACAAGAATATAACTACTATAATACTGCTCCTATGTACAAGAATATAACTACTATAATACTGCTCCTATGTACAAGAATATAACTACTATAATACTGCCCCCTATGTACAAGAATACAACTACTATAATACTGCCCTTATGTACAAGAATATAACTACTATAATACTGCTCCCTAAGCACAAGAATATAACTACTATAATACTGCTCCTATGTACAAGAATATAACTACTATAATACTGCCCCCTATGTTCAAGAATATAACTAATATAATACTGCCCTTATGTACAAGAATATAACTACTATAATACTGCTCCCTAAGCACAAGAATATAACTACTATAATACTGCCCCTATGTACAAGAATATAACTACTATAATACTGCTCCTATGTACAAGAATATAACTACTATAATACTGCCCCCTATGTACAAGAATATAACTACTATAATACTGCCTCTATATACAAGAATATAACTACTATAATACTGCCCCTATGTACAAGAATATAACTACTATAATACTACCCCTATGTACAAGAATATAACTACTATTATACTGCCTCCTAGCTGTGAGGTTGTGTGTCAGTGGTTCTCCTGATGTCTGGAGCAAGCCCAGGGAGGGACCACCCTGGGCGGGGAAGCTCCCCTGGCAAGGCCCAGGCTTCTCGGCCTACACTGGGACTAGCCTCCCAGGCTTCTACTAATGGGAATGTTAATCCCAAAGCAGCTGTGAGTCCAGTGAATGCAGTGAGTCAAAGCTGCAGCAGTTCGGTGAAGGAGGAAAAGGTTGTGACCAAAGTTTTGGGAGGAAAACCTTCTCCAGTTCCAGGAAAGAAGCAAGAAGGAAAAGTCTCTGTGAGTGATGGAAACCAGCTGAATGTGAAGTCTTGTAGCTCCCCAGTCAGTAAGCAGCTCCTGCCAGGTGCACAGGTGAGATCGGCCCCAGCTGTGCAGATCACCTCTCCTGCTTCCAGGCAGAGACGGACGTCTTTGGAAAGACAGACAAAGCAGGAAAACCTACAGCAACATGGCAGTATGGCGCGGTCAGGACGCACACGGTCACAGGCAGGTGGCAGCGATAAACCCACACAAGAAGGTCTTCAAAACCCCTGTACCCGTGGTCAAGGCTAAACCTGTGGGGCCGGCGCGTGCACCCGAGCTGCAGCTAGCGGATGAGATATCGGGACTTGTCCGAAAACTGGGTGAGTTACAGCAGCAAAAAAAAGCGCTGCAAATGGAGGTAGACTTTATCTACAGTCTAAAGACCACTAATCCTGCCAGTAATGACGCCTATGACCTGAGACTGAACACACTGGGTGTACAGCTGGCGAGTGTTGTGCAGGACACTGAATCTGTGCTGGAGAGCATGGGGCCCCTGGCAGAGACCTACAGGAACCGCGAGCGGTGCGCCTCCTATAAGCAGGACTGTGCTGTAGAGACCAGGACCCCTGATGTTCAGGACGGGACCCCCCAGCAGCGGACACGGCCAGTGTTACAGGCTGCCCGCTCCTGCTTCCAGGAGAGGAAACAACTGCAGCAGCAGGCAGCTCAGTGTGAACAGGAGCATGCACTTCAGACTCCAGCAGAGGCACCACAGGTCCCAGAATGCCCCACACAGGAGCAGGACAGTATTTGTGAGACTGTTTGTGCTGATGAGGCCGAGGCTGAGGCTGAAGCACAGACTGTGGCTGGTGATGCTGTGCCCATGGGGTCGGGGGTTGGAGGGGTTTCACATTCTGTAATGGACGTCGCACTGTCTGATTATAATGATGCTGCTCATGATAATGTGCATGATATGTGTGATTATCCCCCTTTGCCATCTAATCCACAAGGTGTGACAGCCCCCCCTGTTGCAGGCCCTCTCCCTGTCAGTCAGCCCAGTGTGACCCGGCAGGTGCCCCCCAGGAATGCCTGGAGCCGCGGCGCCCCATCCTTCACTTCCAGCGCCAGGTATACCGGCCAGACATTCAAGCGCATTAATGTGGTGCGGTTTAAATACATAGGTGCCAAGGAGGATCTGCCACAACGCAGGTATGTGGTGAGAGAGCTGCTCTGCGGCCAGATGGGGTTTGTGGCAAATGAGATACTGGCAGTGTCTAATCTTCAGGACAGGCAGGGCTACGAGGTCAGCTTCAAGCTCATGTCTGACCTGGATAGATTCTGGGCCAATTACCCCAAGTTCAGAGATGCTGAGGGCTGGAATAAGTTTGTATTGGTTCCTATCTCCAGGCCGGACACTGTCACAGTAAACATCACCTTCTGGAATGAGGCCGTTCCTCCACAGGACATCGAGGTGTGGCTCCGGAGACACTGTGACCTCGTCTCTGGACTCACCAAGGTCAGAGATGAGGATGGTATCTGGACAATGGGTTGGAGGGTCTTGGTAAAATTACGGCAATGTAATAACATCACTGACCACTTACCCAACTCCTTCTTCATTGGGAGGGAGAAGGGAAGGTGTTATTATCCCGGGCAACCCAGAAAGTGCTTCAAATGTGGTGGGAAAGGTCATCTGGCTAACGCCTGTACTGTGGTGAAGTGCAGTCTGTGTGGGGCAATCGGCCATGTCGCTGCAGACTGCCGGGACGTCAGGTGCAACCTCTGTGGTAGGATGGGCCACCCTCAAAGGGACTGTCCAGATGCCTGGCACAACATCTGCAGAGTCTTCCCTGATGAGATAGTGATGGCAGGGGCAGAGGCTCAGGAGGATGAGGATGTGGTGGCAGGGACACATGAGGAGGAGGATTTAATGTCAGGAGAGATGTTGACCAGCTCAGATGCCCACCAGGAGTCCACTCAGGCAGCACCAGAGAAGCAGGGTGCAGAGGGGAACATGGAGGTCGTCCATCAGGTCCAGCAGCCTCAGATACCCCCCCCCTTCAGCATCGCTGTCTGTATCTGATGACTGGAGCATTAATAATAATAAAAGGAAGAAAAAGAACACATCCTCCCGTAAACCTGAGGCAGAATATGACACTGGTCAGATTGCTAGTAAGAAGGTTCAGAATTCTGCAGGAGTGATGGTCGTGTCCAACAAGTATGGAGTTTTGTCTGACTCCAATGGTGACGATTATGAGGAAGAATTGAGGAAAGTTGATGCTGAGTGTGACAGGGACATAGAGGACCATCCCCCGCCAAAGCGGAAGCCCTTATCTGTGGACCCTCAGGTAGAGTCTGACATGGACACCAGTGGTGAACAGAACATCTCTGACTCATGATGATGGCTGTTACTCTGCTCATTCTATATTGTGTTGTGATGGCGGGGTTCTCATTGACAGTGACCTCAAGCAATGTGAATAGCATTAAGATGAGGAGAACTAGACACGTGGTGTATGAACATCTCAAATATCTGGACACAGATGTCATCTTCCTGCAGGAGACACAACTGACATCTCTGGGGCTTATGAGAGAGGCTGAGAGGGAATGGCGGTCCGGTCCTTCTTTCTGGTCACTGGCTGTGGAGCCTTACGCCGGGGTCGCTGTCCTGTTTAACACCAATGATGTGACTGTGCATAGGATGATGGAGGTGGTCATGGGAAGATGTCTGGTCCTAGAAGTCACTATCCATGGGAGGCGACGCCGGCTTATTAACATCTATGGGCCACAGACAGTGACTGACAGGATCCAGCTGTTTAATGACGTCAAGCCTTACCTCTTCACTTCTCTTCCAGTGGTGATGGCGGGGGACTTTAATGCCATAATGACATCAGGTGACAGCTCCTCAGGCAGGGCAGTGACCAGGAACGGTAAGGTCCTACATAACGTCATAATGCAGGCAGGGCTGACTGACGTTTTCACACAGGGTGGGCGACAGCCAAAATCCACATATTCATGTTCCAACAGGAGCAGTAGAATAGATCTTGCTTTTGTCAGTCCTACTGAGGCTGTCGGCGCCCTGAGTGAGAAGGTCGTCCCTTACTCTGATCACCTTGCCTTGTGCTTCTCTTTGGGTTCCTCTAACCGTCCGGACATTGGTAGGGGGTTGTGGAAGCTCAATTCCAGTCTCCTGGATGATGCCTATGTTCAGAGCCGTTTTCACTCCCTTATCCAGCTTCATCTAGACAGGGTTGACTTCTATGACAACATGACCGACTGGTGGGAGGACGTCAAGGAGGATATCAGATCCCTCTTAAAGAGACTGTCAGTTAATAAAGGGAGGAATAAGTACAGCCAGTACCTGAAGCTGCGCAAAGAATTGGAGTCACTGTATTCGGCGGGCGGGGATGACAAAGTGAAGATCGACCGGCAGAAATCTGAGATAAAGCAGTATCAGTATAGCAGGTATACCTCCCTGGTTCTTGAACGGGATTATGGGTCCTTAGGGGCCCCTGATCCCTTTGAGAACTGCAGGGAGAGGGTGGCCAAAAGAATGGTCACGGGTCTCACCGACTCCCAGGGTGTATTGCAGGATTCACGGGAGGGTATCCTGGAGGTGGTGAGATCTTACTATGCTGACTTGTTTCAGAGGAAAGTTTTGGATAAAGATAAGATGACTCAATTCTTGGAGGCAACTCCAGTGCCTGAACTAATGATCTGGACTTCTCTCCTTTGACAGCAGAAATAACGGTGGAGGAAGTTAAGGAGGCCATTGATAAGTTGCATCTGAAGAAGGCACCAGGCCCAGATGGTATAACTGCAGAATTTTATAAGAAATTCAGAGACCTCCTGGCTCCAATTCTCGTGGATGTGTATAGAAATTGTCTAGAAAATCACCTGATGCCTCCATCCATGAGAGTGTCCTCGTTAATTCTGCTGTCTAAAGGTAAAGAGCCGAGTGACATCAAGAACTGGAGGCCGATTGCCCTCTTGAATGTGGACAGGAAGATTCTGGCAAAGATCCTATTTTCTAGATTAGTTTGTTTGTCCCCGGCACTGTTGGCAGGCTCTCAGTTTGGCACAGTAAAAGGGCGGAACATCTCTGGAGCAGTCATCTCGATACGAGAGATGTTTGAGAGATGTAAAGCTCTGCGGTGTGGGAGATATGTTGTTAGTCTGGACCAGGCTAAAGCCTTTGACAGGGTTGATCACGACTATCTGTGGGCAACTTTGTCAAAGTACGGTATTCCGGGACAATTTGTGGATTGGCTGAAGACGTTGTACAGAGAGGCGGTGAGCTTTCCTCTGATTAATGGTTGGCAGGGTGACACTTTTGGAGTTGGGGCGGGGGTGAGACAGGGCTGCCCAATGAGTCCGCTCCTGTATGTTTTTGCCCTAGACCCGTTTCTGAGGTCACTGCAGGAGTGCGATTTTCAGGGGGTGCTGGTCCCCCACTGCCCGCCTCTGAATGTTGTTGCCTATGCGGACGATGTGACGCTGGTGATCTCCAATCCTCGTGAGGTGCAGATGTTATCTGCGTCCATCAGAAGCTACTCAGAGGCCTCCGGGTCTCTTGTCAACCTTGAAAAGAGTCAAGCTCTGTGGACATTAGATACTGAGCCCAGCTTTGATCTGCCGCAGTTTTCCAAAGCCTCCACCCATATTAAGATCCTAGGGGTTAAATTTGGGAGGGATGATAATGCCACGCTAAATTGGGAGGAGAAATTGGAAACCGGAAATGCAAAGGTTCAGCGATGGAAGAACTGGAGGCTGACCTACAGAGAAAGGGTCACAATGTTGAAGACGTACCTGGTCCCCGTTTTCTTGTATGTCTCTGTCGCTTTCCCTTTGCCAGAATCTTTCTCAGCGAGGCTCTTCAGCCTGTTCTTCCAGCTCTTGTGGGGGAATAGGTTGAACCTAATAAAGAGGGGAATAACGTACCTACGGCGGAGAGAGGGTGGGCTGGATATGTTGAATCTGTCAGAGACACCGCACTACACTCGCTCATAGAGCCAGTGCGCGTGTCCTGAGTACAGAAGCAGTGCTAAAAGATACCTGTGGAGAGGGCAGCAGAGGTGACAATGCGTGCTTCAATCTATTAGTGTCTGGGTCCAGTCAGCGCTGGAAGGTAAAGAGGCATAGGACCTGCGGACACTGAAACTGAATAATGTGCACGGGACCTATGGTCATGTGACTGCAAGGGGGCGGGGCTTAGCGTCCTGTATTCAGATAGGACAGGACACCATACAACAACTCAGAGTCAGGCAAAACAGAGGTCACAGCAGTACGGGCAAACGAGGCACAGGAGCGACAAACAGACGGGTAGTCAGACAGAGCCAAAGGTCATACACAAGAGGGCGACGTGGTACCAAGGGGACAAGCAGAGAGAAGTCGGGTCACAAGCAGAGAGTCATACACGAGAGGTAGCGCAGTACAAAAGGGTCAGGCAGAACTCGTAACAGGGACAGAACCAGATCACAACCGAACAAACAAGCAAGTTATCAGGCACAAGGCACACGTATACAAGAGGTCACTTAACTCAGCCGAGGGCAGGAGTATAACTGACACCGGACCCAGGTCCAGTGAGCACTAAATAGCCTCCTGCTGCCAGAGAGAGGCAGCACAATTAACCCATAGTCTAACCAGGACGGGTCAAAGCGAAATCCCGTCCTGGATCATGACAGAATCCAAGGGTTTTCTTTGACTCCTTGTTTCTAAAGGTGGATTTTGGGAACATGGACTCAAACAGTAGCTCCCTGTGGGTAAATAGTATCAGGTACTGGATATTGCCTTTTGCAGAATCTTGGGTGTGGGGCGGCAGTCTCAAGAGGAGGAGATGGACAGGTGACCACCTCCCCCAGTATCTGGACTATGGACTGAAGTGTGTTAGGAGGTGGGGACTGGAGAGGTCTTACATTGAGAGCAATACCAGAAGAGACCTGTATGCTCGTGTATGTAGGACTTTCTTCTACTCTCCACTGGCCCTGAGAGATTGTGTCACCACCACCCTGCAGGAAAGCCTTAGGTTCCTAAATGGGAAACGGCTACCTCCTAAACTGTTTGATGTCACTTGGCTTTCACTGCATAGTCGGCTCTTTGTCAGAGGGAACCTGAAACATCTGTGTGTCTCTGATCGGAATTGTCCCCTTGGTTGTCAGCAGGAGGAAACTATGGAGCACTTTATATGTGATTGCTGGGAGGGAGGAAGATCTGGGAGGAACTGTCAGATAATCTAAAAATCCCCAGACTGCGGACCCTAAAGTATCCCGACATAATCTATGGTGTCCCCTCCACTGTTAGTAACATCAACAGAGAGACAATGTACATTATAATCAGTGTCATCAAATATTATCACTGGCACATGAGAACCCGGGTGTCACTGCACAATGAGCTGTTCGATCACACCGCTGCCGTCAATCAGGTTATGTCAGAACTCCGGTGGATAAAATCACTGGAAGTTGGAAGGAGTCCAGGAAAGATAACGTTATGGAGAAACGTAAAATTCAGTTAGAAAATATGATAATTTTTTTTTTTTTCTATAACTTTCTTTTTCTATCCCCAGATGTGGACACTTTAATTTATTTATGAATATGATCTGATTACGTAATGCTGTGTATATATTACCTAAGTGGTTTGTGTTTTGTAATACTGGATGATTTTTGTTTTATTATAATTGTATTTATGTTTGGTTTATAATAAAAATTGCCCCCTATGTACAAGAATATAACTACTATAATACTGCCCCTATGTACAAGAATATAATTACTATAATACTGCCCCCTATGTACAAGAATATAACTACTATAATACGCTCCTATGTACAAGAATATAACTACTATAATACTGCCTCTATGTACAAGAATATAACTACTATAATACTGCTCCTATGTACAAGAATGCTACTATAATACTGCCCCCATGTACAAGAATATAACTACTATAATACTGCCCCTATGTACAAGAATATAACTACTATAATACTGCCCCCATGTACAAGAATATAACTACTATAATACTGCTCCTATGTACAAGAATATAACTACTATAATACTGCCCCTATGTACAAGAATATAACTAGTATAATACTGCTCCTATGTACAAGAATATAACTACTATAATACTGCCCCTATGTACAAGAATATAGCTACTATAATACTGCCCCTATGTACAAGAATATAACTACTATAATACTGCCCCTATGTACAGGAATATAACTACTATAATACTGCCCCCATGTACAAGAATATAACTACTATAATACTGCTCCTATGTACAAGAATATAACTACTATAATACTGCCCCTATGTACAAGAATATAACTAGTATAATACTGCTCCTATGTACAAGAATATAACTACTATAATACTGCCCCTATGTACAAGAATATAGCTACTATAATACTGCCCCTATGTACAAGAATATAACTACTATAATACTGCTCCAATGTACAAGAATATAACTACTATAATACTGCTCCTATGTACAAGAATATAACTACTATAATACTGCCCCTATGTACAAGAATATAGCTACTATAATACTGCCCCTATGTACAAGAATATAGCTACTATAATACTGCCCCTATGTACAAGAATATAGCTACTATAATACTGCCCCTATGTACAAGAATATAACTACTATAATACTGCTCCAATGTACAAGAATATACCTACTATAATACTGCCCCTATGTACAAGAATATAACTACTATAATACACTCATTTATGACATTATTACTCGTGTAATGTGGGGTATGTGTCACTGAACTCCACGTCAGAATGACTAATCCTGATATTAATATGAGCATTTCATGAGTCTTGTTAGAAACTTTCTTACACAGCCTCGCTGTCACGAGATCTATGTGATATTGTATTTAACGTGATCTGTGAAGTCTGTTGACAGACGGCTGTTATCGACAGTCCAGGGATCATGTCGGTAGTCGGGGTCGCTGAAGTCTAATAGATGGCAAAGTTGTTGTTTTTAATATCTCCAAGCACACACACTTCTATATATCTCCATTATTTCTCCACTTGCTGAGGCCACATCACTTGGTGGGAGAGGATTTAAAGCATCACATGAGCTCATAAAAAGATGGGTAAAAAAGCTACAACCTCTCCCATCAGAACAAACTCACTGATGGGTTCTTAGTAAACTCATTCTACATTCAGCAATGTGCAGTGAAAGAAAAGAGCCTGGGAAAGCCAAACGGTGCTATAGTTTTTAACAAAACGCAACAGTAAAATTGTTTTAGCACACAGTACGTGCATTACGTAAGTAAAATTGTTTTTTTGCATTTTTTTTAAAAAGTGTCTATATTTATCCTGGGAAAATCTTGATATCTGAGCAGCACTGAAAGTCGCTTTGGGGGGAACTCTGGAAGACAATTTTTTGCTTTTGTAAAAGGAAGTTATTAACAGAAATGACGTATTATTTAAATCAGGTTTCTGTATGACAAGTATTTTTATTTTTTTATTTTTTGGCAACAATTTTGTTTTTCATATCAATCTTTATTTAATAAAAAAAAAAATTTGGAATTTTGCAATTTTCAGATTGAACACTGAGGCATTTTATTTAGACTCATGCTTTCTGTCATTTCAAGGAGAGATTTCACAGGTCATCAATGGAAGGATTACAATGATAAGTAACACCTCTATACACAGCTGATAATAACCCATAGGCCAAGTCACAGCTCACCTACTCCCCTTCTCTTTACATTAATATTTTGCACACGCGCATTAGATGCTTTCATACCAAATATAGGCTCAGAGTCTGTTCATTGTGGCTCATGTACATGTGTTATTTCCTGAAACAACAGGAAGTCAGAGTCTAAAAAAGCCCCGGTGGCCAGTGGGAGAATTGCAAGGGTTCTCATTTTCATTTTTATTACAAATCATATGGAAAAGATGTTTTAAAAAATTGGCAAAAAAGGAAAAAAAAAAAGTTTTTTGATTCTAGTTTTGAAACAAAGGGTTTTCTTGTAGGATTCACTCTCTTTTTTAATCTTATCGGAACTTTCCCTACCTGGAAAGGACGGCACCTTCCCTACAAAATGCTGAAACACTTCGAAAGCAGAAATTTCTTCCCCATAGGTAAACGTCTGCTTTTCACCTTCAGATTTGCTCCTTGACGCCCCCCCCCCAACCCCTCCTTTTATAGAGATCTGGAAACGGGAGTCAGCGGCGGAGCATCGGTGCATGCCCGCTCTACTTATTAAAACAAGGGAGAGGAACTATATTTCACCCCCTCGCCCTAAGAAATAAAATAAGATAGACAAGAAAGAAAAGCTAATCCATCTGATGAAATTAGCAGACAGAGAGTGCGGCGCTTCGGAATGATGAACGAGGTTGAAAGTGCTACAAAAAGGCTTCCATCCACCGGGATAATTACTCCACGCTCTCGGGCTAAAATCTGTCTTGGAGCCACTGGGAGGCACAGATGACTCAATTCAATGGGCATGCTTATGAAACACACACTGAAAGCTATTAAAATTGAAATTGTTCTTGGGTGGGATTGTGGAACTGGGCTGCTGACCCCATTTGGATGCTCTAATAAGGTACATGATATTTTTTGTTCAAAGTGGTGGCACTTCCATGTCTGATATTAACCGTTTCCCACCGAGCGCTGCTGCCAAAGTCATATTTCCCATTAGAGGCTTAGCGTAATGCGGCCGGTACGCTGGTTACGGCGAACTAGAAAGGACTCGTCTCCTCTCCTGACTTGTGTATTTTAGTAAATATTTGTATTTTCCGTAACATTTTTTTCCCTTAGAACTCTGTGTAGCGCTGACCCTCTGTTACTCCTACTGGAAATAGGCATTACCAATATTTTTTTTTTCCCCAAAAGGTGCATCTGACGCAGTGCGTTCCCCTTCCCTCCTCCATTAAATTGTTAATTTATTGATACATTTCCAGGAGGAATAATATGTTCACATTTCAATACAATGTTGTTTTATGAGGATGAAATACTGGTGATGATTAGTGATGAGCTAACGTGCTGGGATAAGGTGTTATCTGAGCATGCTCAGGGGCTAACCGAGTGACTTGGGCGTGATCGAAAAATACGTCCAAGTCCCTGCAGCTGCATGTCTCGTGACTGTGTTTATTATGTTAAGTATATAAAAGTGTTCTTAAATTGGAAAACCCCTGTAAATTTTTTTTTTTTTTTAATTCCGTTTTTAGAAATATTATCAGTTTGAGAGGCTCAAAACTAATGATACTTCTTTTAAAATAATACAATTCTGGTGGCCTGCAGTTACCACTAGGGGGAGCTTTAAGAGCACACAGATTATAGCAGACGGTGCCTGATTGACACAGCTGGGGACTCAAAAGCGTAGACAGAAGCGGTTTATTATCACTTGTCTTCTCCTTTCCCATGTGCATAGAATAGAAGCATCGGGGGAAGCATATTATCTGCCTGGTATACTAGAGCTGCTGGGCCCTTTCAGATCCATATTAGCTCTGCCAGTGACTAGTGTATCTTTTCCTCTGTAACTTGTCCTTTTAATGCCCAAGTTACAGTGGTAAAAAAATGCAATAGGAAGGAAAAAATATGTTTGACAGAGATTTTTTATTTATGATCTCATAGGGGACAAATTATATAAAAAAAATTTTTACAATAACGCAAAAAAAATTAATACAAAAAATAAGAATTCCCCTCCCAAGCCATTTGTTTTCATATAAAATACATTTTAGTCCATATATACTGTATCTGTAAAAAAAAAAAAAAAAAAAAAAAAAAAGCTGCACAAATTAGGTATCCACACACTTATACTGTATTACCCTTGATAATTAATTCAATAGTTTATTTGGTAAGAGACATAAACTGTAAAAATAAAAAATAGCTTTTTTAAATATTGGCATCACACAAAAAAACATAATAAATGCAAAATAATTTATATGCACCCAAAAATAGTGCTACAGGAAAAAAAAACAACAACTTCCCATGCATAAAACAAGGCCTCATAGAGCCATGTCAGTAAAAAAAAATAAAAAATTAAAAGTCATAGCTACCGAGGAAGCAAATACTAAAATAACTGGCATTAACATGCGCCATTACAATTTTACGGCATAGGATTAAAGCTCCTGAAATCCAGGTGGAAGAGGTAGGGTCCCCCCGACTGTCAAACACAGCTGGGGACCCCAAAGTATAGACGGGAGCGGTTTATTACCACATCTGTCTTCTCTTTTCACCACTACAAAGAATTCAATGAACGCTACGCAGTGAATAGAAGTTGCTCAATAAAGGGGTTTTCCATTTTCAGAAAAAAACAAAACTTCTATACAAGGCTGTAGTTTGTTTAAGAAAAAAACTTAAGCTGTGCTTTACCCACTCTCCCTGGGTCCAGTCACGTCCACAGCGCTGCAGACAATCACTGAGCTCCAAGTCTCTGACTGAGTGACTCCCGTGACATCGGTACCGCAGCCAACACAGGTACTGGGAGCAGCAACATTGACTCAGGACTGGACCTAGGAGGTAGGGGACAGAGGATTTGCAAAACCAGATAAGGCTCTTTCATGTCAACTCATTAAAGGGAATCTGTCAGCGAAATACTTCCGGGGCAGTTAACCGGCGTATGCGCAGTAATGCTTTTAGGCTTTGCCCGCAGTTGGGCAAAACATACTGCGCATGCGCGAGGCAAGACTGCATTGAGCATGCGCGGACTATGGCGGACACCTACTCAAATTCTAGAAAATATTGCGGACGATGGCCAAGGAAGGGGAGGAGGAATGGATAGGAAACACCGCCCATCGGACCGGACAGAAGTCATTTAAATAGCCCGCCAAATTCAGGTGACAGATTCCCTTTAAGGGGTTATCAAATAAATAGTAAGCTCTCAGGCTCCCTCTAGTTGTGGCTGCAGGTAACCTGAATGTTATCATCTACAGCTCTGCAGGGGATTTGGAGCTCTGTGTCAGGGCCTCTATTATAAGTAATATCATCAATGTCTGATTGATTGGGGCACCTCCAATGATCAGCTGTTCACGGTGACGGCCGCGGCCGGAACTGCTCATTTGCGGAGCCGCACAGCTCCATCACAGTGGCCGCGGCCAGGTACTGCACATCCGCCACCTATTCAAATCAATAAGGGATGGATTGCAGTACCTAGCCGCGGCCACTATACTGGTGATGGAGCTGATTGATGGGGGTGTTGGGTGTCGCACCACCATCGATCATACATTAATGACTGATCCTAAGGTTAAAGTCCCCGGATAAAAACCCCTTTATTTCTAAATCTTATTATTAGTAAGAAATTAGATCAGATCGCCAGCATTTTACATTTCTTACTACATTAATTATTACAATTGAGCAAGGATTAAAAATAATAAAAACGCTAAATAATAAAAAAGAAAAAAAAGTAGCAGCCGTCACATATCACATCACTAACCTAATACAAAAAAAAAAAAAATTCTCCCCGTCTGCGGCAATGCCACTATGCTTAAGTTAGCATAAAAAAAATTAAAAAAAATAATAAAAAAATAAGATGAAAGGCACCTTTATCCGCATCCAATGCTTTGCTTCATTTCATTGAAATGACTGATACTTTAATGCCTCATTCCGAAATTTTGCAATTGATTGGTCTATTCCATAATGGAACGGATAGGGTGCACTCTTAAAACACCATAAACTAGATCAGAAACTTCCTCCGCTAGGCAATAAACAGCGCAGATTTAAGACGTGCCATTCACCGACACCGCCGAGTGGTAGCGTAGATGTGTCAATTTGCAACTAAAGACATCCAGAGCTGTGTTCTTCATGCCTAGATGCCTCCTTCTGCAAATAGTTTTTTGGGATACATACAGTCGGGTGAGTCAATATGCAAACAGGATTCACGTCTTGAAAGACTTTACAGCGACGAGACGTTGACCTTCAAACGCACTTTTGTTGATACGAGCGGCTGATCCCTCCGTCTAATCTCTACTTCCTTTCCATTAGAAAATGCTCCCGATACAACGAAAAAAAGGAGCGAAATAATAAAATCAAACGACAATTTAAATTTTTAAAAGTTTTTGACATTCTTTGCTCATTTGCACCGGACGCGGGGAGAAGATGAGATGTCTAAGACGAAGTTCTCCGAGTTAAAGGAATCTAGTTAGAAGTTGGAATTTCAAAAGGATTCAATCAAGGTAATGGAAACGAGTCAAAGACAAGGGAAGGCAAGGGTAAAAGTTTGTTTTATGAAATGAAATTTGATAATAAAAAAGGTGGTGACGTAAATTATATCGGTGGGACGAGGGGAGAGGTAGGAAAAATCCGGGAAAGATCATTGAGAATCCTGAAGGATGCGCTAAGATGGTGGATGGACCTAACAACGAAAAAACCAAGGACATTTTTGCGATAAATTAGAGTCACACAAAGGCATGAATCAAACTACGCCCATCCGGCATTTTTTAAATATTTTTTAAAGCATTTGGCTAAACTCCCGTACTCCTGCCTTTCCTTAAAGGGATCCTGTCAGCAGGTGTTTGCTACCCCATCTGACAGCAGCATAATGTAGGTACAAAGACCCTGATTCCAGCGATGTATCTCTTAGTTTACTGGGTTCAGCAGTTGTGCTATAAATCAGCTTTCTCTGCTGCAGCGCTCGGAATGCTGAGCCCTGTATAACCCCGCCCACACCACCGATTGGCTGCCTTCAACACTGTATATTGTTAGAAAGTGGTGGGGGCGGGATTACACTGAGCAGGAGGACTAGGAGGCACGAGACACCTAGTCCTGGAGATAAAGCACTGACTTTATTGAAACAACAATACACAGTCTAGTAAAAGACACATCACTAGAATCAGGATCTCTGTCCCTACATCATACTGCTCTCAGATTGCATAGCAAAAAAATGGTGATAGATTCCCCTTAATTACCAAACATGAGCTTAAAGAAAATGGGAAATATTTCTCCAAACTTTTACTTCTCCTTTGAGCTACGTTCTAATGGGAGGAGAAAAGTTTTGGAGCCTACGCCTGTCTAAGGGCTCATACTCACTTGCGAGAAACTCGGATGAGTCTCGCACCTCAATACCTGGCACTGCCGCCGGCACTCGGATCAGAGCGTTCAGCTGCATGTATTTCTATGCAGCTGAACGCTCCCGTCCTGAGTGCCTGCGGCAGTGCCGGGTATTGAGGTGCGAGACTCGTCCGAGTTTCTCGCAAGTGAGTATGAGCCCTAAAAGTGATGGGAAGATTAATTTCTCCCAAAGTCAAACTTCTGCAAAGCCTCTTTCCTATTTCTTGCACACGGTTTATCTGTATTTTTCAAGTTTGGAACATGTATGCATTATAGCCTATTTGGCGTTTGTTTGTTTTTTCAGACCGAATGTGCGCATTAAAAAAATGGAGACATGTCTGATATTTATTGACCACCCATTCAAATCAATGGGCCCATGAAAAAAAAAAAACCTCTCTGCACGCGGATACGATCCGTGCATCATCCAAGCGCTGTCTGTCTCTTACATTAACTGGGTAGGAGAAGCTTGGAATTTATTTTTTTTATTTTTTTTGCACATGAGAGAAAAAAAAAGTCACAGGAATGAAAACTAATCCGTCTCTGATATTCCCCAAACAATATTTGGGTGAATTCAACATAATACTGAGGAGCAAATAGAATAAAAGTAAAAGTGGATCACCTTGTAATACTGATTTACGCCACGTAAGTAACTATTCTTCACCCATCTATGGATTTGACTTTTTTTTTTCAGAATATCTTAAATGATTTTTTTGGGGATTTTACTAAATTTGTGGAAGAGAATGGAATAATCTAAGGAAAACGTTACTTATCAGTAGATTCAATTGCTGCTCCGGTGGTCCCTGCCTGCCCAGCAGTGATGACGATCCATACATCATTCACAAAGAAATTAATAGCCTCAGCAATTACATTGTGCACATGCAAACATCACCGCCGAAGGCAGTGACGGACAGCAGCGGTCAGATGACCGTCATCATTGCCGGACTGGTGGGGTCATGGAGTGATGGAGCTGGGGCAGCAGGGGATTTAGAGAGGATCTGTTACCAGATCAAAAGTGATCAGTGTTTGCTCTTATTTTATGATCGGCACTGTTGTTAGCGGTGGGCGTGGAGAGAGAGTATCATAGATTCGAGAGAATCCCACCACTCACATAATTGCTGTTGAAAGTTCTGGACGGGATGAAATGCGTCCAGTTCTGACAATAAAAGAATCAAAATAAATTCTACGTGAGTGTCGGGACTCTTTTGACTCTATATTTGATTTATTTTATTCCCGCTTCTCCCTTGAGCGGTCCACTTTTCTTTTTATTCGCCATACAGTTCCAGAGATATGGGTCTTTATAATTAGTGCTAAGCTGTGGGCGGTCTTCACTAAAGGGGCGTGGCTCAGAGGATCCTCTGGGGCGAGGCTCAGAGGATCCTCTGGGGCGTGTGTTTAGGCTGCTCTGCATAATTACCTTGTGAGCACCGCCTACTTGGTAAAGTCCATAAAATCAGCACTAAATATAAAAGTCCATATCTCTGGAACCGTATAGCAGATTTAAAAAACAACAACAAAGAAATGGATTCATCGGGGGAAACGGTGATAAATAAGAGCAAAAGCTCTACATTTATGACTTGGTTACAAGTCCTCTTTTACTGTATTTCTTATTTCCTTATTTTAGAACTCTTATATTCTCAAATTTTTAAAATCCTAAAAAAAAACCTTAAAGCTGTGTCCTCCATCACATCACTCATGGGGAATGAAGGTTTGTCAGACTCAACAGCGTGTCTGGCCATGTGTGGAATTGCAGCTCTGCCATCAATTTGGGACATTTAAACCCTAATCCAAAACACACCAGGAACACCCCCAGAGCAGTAAAACAAATTACCTACTTTGGGACTAAGCCTCATCTTTCCATCTTGATTTGTGAGATTATCCCTGAAAAATCAGGAACATTGTGTCTTCCTCTTTAAATAGCAATGCAGGAGCAACTGACCAGGAATTGTGCTTCACCTTTTACAGAAGAGGGCCCCTGTGTAAGACCAATACATGGGGTCCCTCGCAGTCCAGTAATGCACAATTACACCTATTTTGGAGGTGTGGCAATACAGATTGCACCAATGATATGTCCGCTCCTCCTGCCTTTGAACTGTTTTTGTGGGTGTACTGACTCTTTTCAAATGCCATATGCTATGGAAAAAAATGATTGGGCATGTCAGATTTCAATATGCCTGATCCTTGGTTCCTACAGATGTCTGCAGTGGCGTATCCCCCTCTACACATTTCCATCGGATTTATTTCTCTTGGCCCAGGATATACATTGCTGATCTGAACATGACCCAGTGATGGATGTTACTTCTAGATCATGCTATGGAAAAAAAAAATGATTGGGCATGTCAGATTTCAACATGCCTGATCCTTGGTTCCTACAGATGTCTGCAGTGGCGTATCCCCCTCTACACATTTCCATCTGATTTATTTTGTACCTTTCCTTATCCAGGATTGGCATTGCTGATCTGAACATGATCCAGTTGTTACTTCCATATCATGCAACAAAATAAAAAAAATCATTGGGCATGTCAGATTTCAACATGCCTGATCCTTGTTCCTTTTTCTTCTCTTTACATTTTGGGGAATGTTTCCACAACCACGATAATATCAGAGCGTTTAAGCCGCTTTCCTATTTCACCATAATTGACCGTTACTATAAATATGGAGGAAATAGACTGTGCTAATTTTTTTTTCTTTTTATCTCCGATCATCACGGATCCTTCTACCTGATCATCAGTGGAATCGGAAGGATTAGTGCTCTTTTAGGAAATGTTTTTAATTGTCCAACTTAAATAATACGAACAATGGGCATACGGGTTTTATTTTAGGGTTCCATCTCTGCCGGCTGCAGAGAAATAATGGACCTAATTCTCATTTACTCTTAAGTCTGAACAGTTCCTAAAACATCAAAATGGCTATTAATTTAATCAGGTAATTTAACTCTAGCGGCGGAAAATGCCACCAGCGAATTGTGGCGGGATGATTATAGGTGTGACATTTCTCTCGTATGATGCCACTCGTACTTTGATACATCATTTTCTTTTTGAAGGTTAAGCTCAGATAACCTGCCTTTGGCATTTAATTAGCTACATATTAAACACTCTTTTAATAATAAAATGATTAAAAATTTTATTGCTTCTTAAATGAGGCCCTTTTAGGTAGATTTAATGAGTTGGTTTCTTAGAGCACTTGTCTTCTATGTGAACGCAGCCCCTTCTCTTCAGCCTGACATGTAATGATAATAGGCACTATCCCCGGCGAAAATCTCTCTTTTATTCAAATGACGGGCTATAACCATTTTGGATGAAAGTTCTTGCGTGTCTGCCTTTAAGTTTTAAAACTGATTTAAAGGGAACGTGGACACGGATTTTTTTTTTCACTTGTTTACGCTTTACGCGATCGGTAAAGCAGGTGGCGAAGGTTTGTCGTGTCTAAAAAGTGATTTGTGCTCATCTGCATGTGTTAAGGTTGTAAATGCGGGGCAGCCATTTTGATTGATCATTACAATAGTCATGAATGTTACAGTTTGGAAGTGAGAACGTTCAATTGAACAGTGCCACCTAGTGGCTGATTAGGTGGTACTGCAGTTACATTACAATGTAAAAATATCCTAATGTATCAGTCTTTTACTACCTGTGCTGGGATTTTAGTATAGTAGCCAAGTATATAAATGGGGGATTATAGAACAACAAGGGTTATCATATCTATAGTCAAGATTCCAACTTGATAGGGCTATTTCTTCTAAAGGGGACCTCTAAAGAAAAACAGACGTCAGTGTAAATTCTTAAAGGGTTATTTCCAAAATCAGAAGTATCCGATCCATATTACAGGTGATCACTTAATGTTCTGACCATGAGGACCCCCACCGAACCCATGAATGGGGCTCTGAATTGTTTCTTTGGAATGGAGAAATGGCCGCACATGAACGTCTTCACTCTATTCATTAATAATAATAATAAATTTTATTTCTATAGCGCCGACATATTCCGCAGCACTTTACATTTCAGAGGGGACTTGTACAGACAATATACATTACAGCATAACAATAATCACATAGATCATAACAGATACCAAGAAGAATGAGGGCCCTGCTCGCAAGCTTACAGTCTATGAGGAAAGAGGTAGACACGAAAAGTGGGTGGTAACAGTTGCCCTGATTGTATGGACCAGCCATAATGTTAAGTGTGTAACAGTACAGACACAGAGGGCTAATGGATGCAAAAGCATGTGGGAACATGATGCGGGGAACCTGGTTATGGTAAAACTTTTGGCTGTGCCACACAGGGATAGATTAGGTTAATGTGTTGAGGCAATAGGCCAGTCTGAATAAATGCGTTTTCAGGGCACGCTTAAAATTGTGGGGATTGGGGACTAATCGTATTGACCTGGGAAGTGCATTCCAAAGAATTGGCGCAGCACGTGTAAAGTCTTGGAGACGGGAGTGGGAGGTTCTGATTATTTAGGATGCTAACCTCAGGTCATCAGCAGAACGGAGGGCGCGGGTAGGGTGGTAGATTGAAACGAGGGAGGAGATGTAGGGTGCTGCTGAGCCAAGGAGGGCTTTGTGGGTGAGGGTAATAAGTTTGTACTGGATTCTGGAGTGGATGGTAGCCAGTGTTATGACTGGCACAAGGTAGAGGCATCGGTGTAACGATTGGTGAGGAATATGATCCTGGCTGCAGCATTCAAGACAGATTGGAGAGGGGAGAGTTTGGTAAGAGGGAGACCGATTAGAAGAGAGTTACAACAGTCGAGACGAGAATGAATAAGAGAAACAGTAAGAGTTTTTGAAGAGTCAAAAGTAAGAAAAGGTCGAATTCTAGAAATGTTTTTGAGGTGCAGATGACAAGAGCGAGCCAGTGATCGAATAATGGGGGGCATTGGTGGATTTATCTGTGATTGCTGTGAGGTTTTGGGTGTGTTACGCTGTTTATTCTACTTTGGTTTAACCTCATCCTCCACTCCCTGATGCATTCCTCTGTTATGTGTATGTAAATTTGTATGATTGGTATTTTTCGTTACCCCTGTTCGTACTACCTTGTTAGTCTGGTTGGTATACTACAGTGTACTATTACCGTACTTCCCTCTTCCCAGGGTGGGGGAAGGATACAGACTAAGGGTGGATCCAGGAGCTAAGACAAGGTACGTGGCCCCGGTGTCTACACCATCAAAAGTAATCCTGGGAGCAGAGTGAGCTAGGGCACCCCTAGCGTTAGGGACAGGGAAGGAGCCTCTGGTCCCCAGACACCCCACAACAGAATCGTGACACCTAGAGTCTGGCAGCAGCTCTTTCACTTGTGTTTTTGGGGGAGTCGAGGGAGATAGTTGTCAGCTAAACCACCCTCTGACAGCTACCTAATGTGTATGTGGGACATTATAAGGTTAAGACCAGTTCATTGAATTGCCAAAGTGTTTCCTGTACATGATGTCAGGCACTTACCAACCACTTCTTCCCCTTCTTGCAGTATGCTAGAGTTTGCACACTGCAATGCCTGCTGCTGCATCGACACAGTTTCCAGCCTCTCCTGTGGATTTTTTTTCTCTGCCTGCATCTGTGTCTTTTCAGTATTCTGATTACAATTTGCAATTGTTTTTTATAAATAATAATGTTATCTGGACACACCGCTCTATGTGATACCAAGAGAGGACATTATGGGACATGTAGTTACTAACTACTATATATTTGGGAAATCCCGGATGGAAGGGTAGCATGAATCAGAACCTGAGTGCACAACTGCAGCCAGGTACATATTCTCTAAAACACTCCGGCATTTCAAAGAAATCAGACTTTACAGATCCGTATGATGGTAAAGAGACTGGTACGGCTCCTCCCAGCGCTGTTAGAGGTGATTCACAGGTCTCTCAGTATTTCTTCCAGACCATTATTGAAATTACAATTATTACTTATTATTATTATAGCGCCATTTATTCCATGGCGCTTTACATGTGAGGAGAGGTATACATAATACATACAAGTACAGTAATCTTGAACAAAGTGAGTCACCAACTGGTACAGGAGGAGAGAGGACCCTGCCCGCGAGGGCTCACAATCTACAAGGGATGGGTGAGGATACAGTAGGTGAGGGTAGAGCTGGTCGTGCGGCGGTTTGGTGGATCGGTGGTTACTGCAGGTTGTAGGCTTGTCGGAAGAGGTGGGTCTTCAGGTTCTTTTTGAAGGTGTTGATGGTAGGCGAGAGTCTGATATGTTGTGGTAGAGAGTTCCAAAGTAGGGGGGATGCGCGGGAGAAATCTTGTATGCGATTGTGGGAGGAGAAGATAAAAGTGGAGTAGAGAAGGAGATCTTGTGAGGTTCGGAGGTTGCGTGCAGGTAAGTACCGGGAGACAAGGTCACAGATGTATGGAGGAGACAGGTTTTGGATGGCTTTGTATGTCATGGATAGGGTTTTGAACTGGAGTCTCTGGGCAATGGGGAGCCAGTGAAGGGATTGAAAGAGAGAAAAGGCCGGGGTATAGATGGGGAATAAGTGGATTAGTCGGGCAGCAGAGTTACACATTTTGTTAGACACATATTTACAGTGGGTACAGAAAGTATTCAGACCCCCTTTTAACTTTTTCAAAAAAGTTAATTTTTTTCTCATTAATGTGCACTCTGCACCCCCATCTTGAACAAAAAAAACCCAGAAATGTAGAAATTTTTGCAAATTTATTAAACAAGAAAAATTGAAATCTCACATGGTCCTAAAAATTCAGCCCCTTTGCTCAGTATTGAGTAAAATCCTTTTGAGCTATTACAGCCATGAGTCTTTTTGGGAATGATGCAACAAGTTTTTCACATCTGGATTTGGGGATCCTCTGCCATTCTTCCTTGCAGATCCTCTCCAGTTCCGTCAGGTTGGATGGTGAACGTTGGTGGACAGCCATTTTCAGGTCTCTCCAGAGATGCTCAATTGGGTTTCGGTCAGGGCTCTGGCTGGGCCAGTCAAGAATGGTCACAAAGTTGTTCTGAAGCCACTCCTTTGTTATTTTAGCTGTGTGCTTAGGGTCATTGTCTTGTTGGAAGGTGAACCTTCGGCCAAGTCTGAAGTCCAGAGCACTCTGGAAGAGGTTTTCATCCAGGATATCTCTGTACTTGGCCACATTCGTTTCCTTCAATTGCAACCAGTCGTGCTGTCCTTGCAGCTGAAAAACACCCCCATAGCATGATGCTGCCACCACGTTTCATTGTTGGGATTGTATTGGGCACGTGATGAGCAGTGCCTGGTTTCTCCACACATACCGCTTAAAATTATCACCAAAAAGTTCTATCTTCGTCTCATCAGACAAGAGAATTTTATTTCTCATAGTATAGGAGTCCTTCATGTGTTTTTAGCAAACTCTATGAGGGCTTTCTGTTGTGAGTTCATTCTCTGGTTCACCAGTTGTGAGTTCTCCTTCCAGACTCCCTCTGGTGGTAACAGGAGGTAGAGAGGCTGATTTGATCGGTGGAGATCTGCCACCTGAGAATGAGGATGACGATTGGATCTCAGGAGTCTCAGATTGGATTTAAGACAGCCGATGCCCTATTCAGTTGCTGGTAATTCTTTCTGGCTTGTCAGCTCTTGGTTTTCAGCTCTGTTCCAGTCATCTAAAGCTAAGTTTTTCTGCTAATGTTCACACTTGATTTTGTTGGTCTATTCAGTTTTTTGGTGTGGTCAGCCAGCCCCTGCTGGGGGCTGTGCTGAATTTCCACTCTTATTTATCAGTATTTTGCCAATTGGCTTTTTGTCCCTTACTAGTTCGGTCTCTTTTTGCTCTGTCTCAGAATATTTCAGAGTGCTGATATAGTGGGAGAAGTCTAGTGACTTCAGGGTTAATTTTGCTATCAGAAGTGTTGGACATGATTTTTGTAGGGTTTTTTGCAGGTTGCAGACAGTGTCTTTTCTTTCCTTTCCTGTCTAGTTAGTTTGGGCTCCATCATTTGCTCAGCCTATTTTCCTGCCTGTGTTTGTGCCTTCATCTTGTTTCACCGTCAATACATTTGTGGGGGCTGTCTATTCCTTTGGGGTCTGCTCCGGAGCAGTTAGTTTTCCCTTTTCTTGCTTTAGGCTTATTTAGTGCTCCGGCCGTGACGAGGCATCTAGGAACATTGTAGGCACGCTCCACGGCTACTGCTAGTTGTGTGGTAAGATCAGGGATCTGCAATCTGCATAGTTACCAACCTCTCTGGTTTTCTGTGACCTAGCTTGTTTTGCTTTTTTCTCCTAGGTGACCCATTCATAACAGAATCACCAGCCATACCGCAGATTCGAGGGTACTCAAAAGCAGGAAAAGGTTGTAAAAAAAAAAATAAAAAAGTGTCAGAATTTTTTTTTTTTTATATATATATATTTTTTCCTCTTTTTTCTCTGGGGCCGTAGGAGGATTTTTTTTTTTCTAATGGAGATTAAGCAATTGTCTGATCGTGTGGAGCAACTTGCTGCTGAAGTGCAGGGAATTTCCACCTACCTCATTCAGTCACATGCTGCTGAACCTAAGATCCCTACTCCTGATGTGTTTTCTGGGGATCGGTCTAAATTTCTGAATTTTAAGAATAATTGTAAATTATTTCTGGCCTTGAAGCCTAACTCATCGAGGAGCTCTGTGCAGCAGGTTAAAATTGTCATCTCCTTGCTGCGCGGCGATCCCCAGGATTGGGCTTTTTCTCTGACACCTGAAAATCCTATTCTGATTAATGTGGATGCATTTTTTCAAGCCTTGGGGTTGTTGTATGATGAACCTAATGCTGTTGATCAAGCTGAGAGAACCCTGTTGGCATTAAACCAGGGTCAGGATTCTGCAGAGTTATACTGTCAAAAATTCCGAAAGTGGGCAGTCCTTACTACATGGAATGATAGTGCATTGGCAGCTCTTTTTCGGAAGGGTTTATCAGAGACCGTAAAAGATGTTATGGTGGGATTTCCTGTTCCCTCTGGTCTGGATGATTCTATGTCATTAGCCATTCAAGTTGATCGGTGTTTACGTGAACATAAAACTACACTGGAGGCGCTGCCACTTTTTGAACAAACGTCTGAACCTATGCAATGTGATGGGGTTTTGTGTAGGGCGCAACGTCAGGAGTTTAGAAAGCATAATAAGCTGTGTTTTTTCTGTGGAGACGCCTCTCATATTATTTCTGTCTGCCCAAAACGAGAGAAACGTTTTGCACACACATTTGCTGTGGGCAGTATACAACCTAAGTTTCTTTTGGCAATTACTCTGATCTGCTCCTTATCCACATTTTCCACGAAGGCTTTTGTGGATTCAGGAGCAGCGTTGAATCTGATGGATTTGGACTTTGCTAAACGTTGTGGTTTTTCCATGACGCCTCTGTGGACGCCTATTCCTTTGAGGGGTATTGATGCTACTCCTTTGGCGGAGAATAAACCTCAGTTTTGGACCCAGGTGACAATGCGAGTTGCCCCAGACCACCAAGAAAATTGTAAATTTTTGGTGCTGCATAATCTGCATGATACTATTGTTCTGGGTTTTCCTTGGTTGCAAACTCATAATCCAGTTTTGGATTGGAAATCTGTGTCTGTGGTGAGTTGGGGTTGTCAGTGTGTTCTTAGGGACGCTCCTGTTTTCTCCACCTCTCCTCAGTCTCATGATATTCCTGATTATTTTGCCGATTTTTCAGATGTATTTAGTGAGAGCAAGTCTGCGTCTTTGCCTCCTCATAGGAGTTATGACTGTGCAATTGAGCTGATGCCTGGGTGTAAATTTCCCAAGGGTCGGCTTTTCAACTTATCAGTACCCGGACATGATGCTATGCGATCCTATATTAAGGAGTCGTTGGAGAAGGGTCATATTAGACCATCCTCGTCACCTTTAGGTGCTGTTTTTTTTTGTGGCCAAGATAGTTCATTATGACCGTGTATTGATTATCGTTCCCTTAACAAGATGACGGTTAAATATCAGTACCCGTTACCTCTGATGCCTGATTTATTCTCCAGAGTTAAGAGTGCCTGCTGGTTTACTAAGCTTGACCTCAGGGGGGCGTATAATCTTATTCGCATCAAGCACGGGGATGAATGAAAGACGGCGTTTAATACTCCAGAGGGACATTTTGAGTACCTGGTGATGTCTTTTGGGCTCACTAATGCCCCTTCTGTCTTCCAGTCCTTTATGAATGATATTTTCCGTGACTTTGTGGATAATTTTTTGATCATCTATCTGGATGATATTTTGATCTTTTCTAGTGATTGGGATTCTCATGTGGAACACGTCCGGACTGTGTTCCGGATTTTGTGGGAGAATTCCCTGTTTGTTAAGGGATCGAAATGCCTCTTTGGTGTACAGAGGATTTCATTTTTGGGATTTATCTTATCTCCATCGACTATTGAAATGGACCTGGCCAAGGTAAAGGCCATTTATGATTGGGTTCAGCCTACTTCTTTGAAGGCCCTCCAGAAGTTTTTGGGTTTTGCTAATTTCTATCGTAAATTTATATATGCAGGGGTGGCATTTATGCACATGTAATCGAAGTACATGTATCAAAGTACTTCTGGCAGTTATAACATGGATGAATGTGACACGCATCTCTATTCTCTTCATACAGGTAACCAGCTTTTCCAATCTCTGCTCTGAATCCACTCCTGTGTCTCCATTCAATGTCAGCAAGCAGTTAATCCTGAATGCTATCTATGTGTTTTCAACTCTGCAAGCTTATATCTGGTAACCAGCTTTTCCAATCTCTGCTCTGAATCCACTCCTGTGTCTCCATTCAATGTCAGCAAGCAGTTAATCCTGAATGCTATCTATGTGTTTTCAACTCTGCAAGCTTATATCTGGTATATAGTTTTTTTCAACTTACTCTGCTTGTCCCCTTATGTTGTGAGGTCAAGAAACTTTTCAAAGTGCTTTATGATCCATGTAGTGCTGGACATGTGTTTATTTGACCACAACATTTTATTGGGTCCTGGTGTCTCAATTTAGTGTGATTGATTAACGAGAAGAGAGAGCCAAAAAAAAAAAAACTTAGCCTTAACCTCCTATATATTCAGACCTAGCTAGGGGGAGCATTTATGCAGGGGTGGCATTTATGCACATGTAATCGAAGTACATGTATCAAAGTACTTCTGGCAGTTATAACATGGCAGTTAGACAGGGCAGGAGACAGGTAAGACATTTATATACATCTACTCTCTGTACATTTGGAGTACAACAAATATATACCATATGCATTTGTGTAATTTATATCCTGGCCGCTGCTTTCACACACATCCACCGCCCTGGCATTAACTCTCCACACTCCATCCATATTGGCCCCTCTCTTCTTTCCTCTCCTATGTATAGCATTCATGCTCTTTTCACATTGTTAAATTGCACAGATCCAGGCAGTCCCACCATTCAACACCAGAGACGCTCTCACAAATCACTTAACCATCTGCTCACTCTTTCTATCCTCCTTCTCCTAGTTGCAGGAGACATTGCTCCCAACCCTGGTCCCCCATGTTATAGAAAGTCAAACCCCCCCCACTGCTACACTCAGAAACCCCTCTAATCTTATTAATATTCCCTGCATGCCATCTGTCTCTCTTAATTGTGCACTTTGGAATTATCGCTCAGTGTGTAACAAACTCTCCTTCATTCATGACTTCTTCCTTTCTAATTCTCTTAACCTCCTGGCTCTTACTGAAACCTGGATCCAGCAGTCAGACACTACCGCTGCTGCTGCTCTTTTATACGGGGGGCTACTTCTCTCATACCCCAAGATCAGACAATAGAGCTGGTGGAGGCGTTGGTCTGCTCCTATCACCAAAATGTACCTTTCAGGTTATCCCTCAAGTACCCTCACTTGTCTTCCCTTCTTTTGAGGTCCATGCCGTCAGACTCTACACCCCCTTCTCCATGCGAGTGGCGGTGGTGTATCGTCCTCCCGGCCCCTCCCATCAGTTCCTGGATCATTTTGCCACTTGGCTTCCACATTTTCTCTCCTGTGACATCCCTACCCTCATCATGGGAGATTTCAACATCCCCATTGCTCTTCCCCTCTCCCCATCTGCTACTCACCTTTTATCTCTAACCTCCTCATTTGGCCTTTCGCAGCTTACTAATTCTCCAACGCATGAAGACGGAAACTCCCTCGACTTGGTCTTCTCTCGGCTTTGTGCAGTGGATGATTTTGCAAACTCCCCTCTCCCGCTCTCTGACCACAATCTTCTTTCATTCTCTATAAAGAACTGCCAGGCTGCTCAGGTCACCCCCACTGTCCAGACTTATAGAAACATACAGGCCATTAACACCCAGAAACTTCTGAAGAACTTGCAGTTTTCATTGGCCCCTATCTCCTCCCTCTCATGTCCTGATTCTGCATTGAAGCATTACAATGAAACACTTCAAAGTGCCCTGGATGAATTTGCACCCCCTATAAATAGAACACCACAACACAGACGGCGACAACCCTGGCACACGGTGCAAACACGTTTCCTGCAGCGGTGCTCCAGGTGCGCCGAACGTCTGTGGAGAAAATCCAATCTACACGAAGATTTCATCCATTTTAAGTTTATGCTTAGAACATACAACACTGCCCTTCACCTCTCCAAACAAACCTATTTCAACACCCTCATCACCTCACTGTCCAATAACCCGAAACGTCTCTTTGACACTTTTCATTCTCTACTCAATCCAAGAGTACAGGCCCCAACCACGGAGCTCCGAGCTGACGATCTGGCCAATTACTTCAAAGAAAAAATTGATCAGATCCGACAGGAAATTATCTCCAAATCCCCTCATACCATGCACTGTCCTCCCTCCCCCACTGCATCTAACTCACTCTCTGATTTTGAACCAGTCACAGAAGAAGAAGCAGGCTCCTTGCATCTTCTCGCCCAACTACTTGCACCAGTGACCCATTTCCGTCACATCTCCTCCAGTTCCTTTCCCCTGCTGTCACCCCTCACCTAACTAAAATATTTAACCTCTCTCTCTCTTCTGGTATTTTTCCCTCCTCATTTAAGCATGCCATCATACATCCACTACTTAAAAAACCATCCCTCGACCAAAACTGTGCCGCTAACTATAGACCTGTCTCTAATCTTCCCTTCATCTCTAAACTCCTGGAACGCCTGGTCCACTCCCGTCTTATCCGCTATCTCTCAGAAAACTCTGTTCTCGACCCTCTCCAATCCGGTTTCCGCTCTTTACACTCCACTGAAACTGCCCTCACTAAAGTCTCTAATGATCTGCTAACAGCTAAATCAAATGGTCATTACTCCATGCTAATTCTCTTGGATCTCTCTGCAGCATTCGACACTGTGGATCATCAGCTCCTCCTCACTATGCTCCATTCCATTGGCCTCAAGGACACCGTTCTCTCCTGGTTCTCCTCCTATCTCTCCGACCGCTCCTTTACTGTTTCTTTTGCCGGTTCCTCCTCCTCTCACCTTCCCCTTACTGTTGGGGTTCCTCAAGGATCGGTTCTAGGCCCCCTCCTCTTCTCCTTGTACACTGCCCCTATTGGTCAAACAATCAGTAGATTTGGTTTCCAGTACCATCTCTATGCTGATGACACCCAATTATACGCTTCTTCTCCTGACATCACGCCAGCCTTTCTAGAAAACACTGGCGATTGTCTAAACGCTGTGTCTAATATCATGTCCTCACTATATCTGAAACTGAACCTGTCAAAGACTGAACTCCTGGTGTTTCCTCCCGCTACTAATGTACCTACACCCGACATTGCCATTTCCGTGTGTGGTTCCGCTATTACTCCCCAGCAACATGCCCGCTGTCTTGGGGTCATACTTGATTCCGAGCTTTCCTTTGCCCCCCACATTCGATCACTGGCTCGCTCTTGTCATCTGCACCTCAAAAACATTTCTAGAATTCGACCTTTTCTTACTTTTGACTCTGCAAAAACTCTTACTGTTTCTCTTATTCATTCTCGTCTCGACTATTGTAACTCTCTTCTAATCGGTCTCCCTCTTACCAAACTCTCCCCTCTCCAATCTGTCTTGAATGCTGCAGCCAGGATCATATTCCTCACCAATCGTTACACCGATGCCTCTACCTTGTGCCAGTCATTACACTGGCTACCCATCCACTCCAGAATTCAGTATAAACTTATTACCCTCACCCACAAAGCCCTCCATGGCTCAGCACCACCCTACATCTCCTCCCTTGTTTCAGTATACCACCCTACCCGCGCCCTCCGTTCTGCTGATGACCTGAGGTTAGTATCCTCAATAGTCAGAACCTCCCACTCCCGTCTCCAAGACTTTACACGTGCGGCGCCAATTCTTTGGAATGCACTTCCCAGGTCAATACGATTAGTCCCCAATCCCCACAATTTTAAGCGTGTCCTGAAAACGCATTTATTCAGACTGGCCTATCGCCTCAACACATTAACCTAACCTATCCCTGTGTGGCAGAGCCAAAAGTTTTACCATAACCAGGTTCCCAGCATCATGTTCCCACATGCTTTATGCATCCATTAGCCCTCTGTGTCTGTACTGTTACACACTTAACATTATGGCTGGTCCATACAATCAGAGCAACTGTTACCACCCACCTTTCGTGTCTCCCTCTTTCCTCATAGACTGTAAGCTTGCGAGCAGGGCCCTCACTCCTCTTGGTATTTGTTATAATCTACTGTATGTGATTATTGTTATGCTGTAATGTCTATTGTCTGTACAAATCCCCTCTGAAATGTAAAGTGCTGCGGAATATGTCGGCGCTATAAAAATAAAATTTATTATTATTATTATAAGTAATTTTTCTGGTATTGTCAAACCACTGACTGATCTGACCAAGAAGGGCGCTGATGTGCTGAATTGGTCTCCTGAGGCTATCTCAGCATTTCAGGAGCTTAAGCAGAGATTTGCTTCAGCTCCAGTTTTACGGCAACCTGAGGTCTCACTTCCATTTCAGGTGGAGGTAGATGCTTCTGAGATTGGTGCAGGAGCTGTTTTGTCCCAAAAAGACCCTGTGACTTCTACGATGAATCCCTGTGCCTTCTTTTCTCGAAAGTTTTCCCCATCTGAACGCAACTATGACGTGGGGAATCGGGAATTGTTGGCCATGAAGTGGGCATTTGAGGAGTGGAGACATTGGTTGGAGGGAGCTAGACATCATGTTGTGATCCTCACCGATCAGAAGAATTTGATTTATCTGGAGTCAGCCAAACGCTTGAATCCTAGACAGGCTAGATGGGCCTTGTTTTTCACGCGTTTTAATTTTGTGGTCTCTTTTCTTCCGGGCACTAAGAATGTTAAGGCAGACGCCCTTTCTAGGAGTTTCTTTGCCGATTCTCTTAGTGTGACTGAGCCTACTACCATCCTAGGTGAGGGGGTAGTTCTTTCTGCCATTTCGCCCGATTTGAGACGCGCCCTGGAGAAATTTCAGGAGGATAAACCTGAGCATTGCCCTATGGGAAAATTGTATGTTCTTGACCAGTGGAGAAAGAGAGTGATGTCTGAAATTCATTGCTCCGCATTGGCGGGTCATCCAGGTATTTTTGGTACCAGAGATTTGGTGAGTCGGTCCTTTTGGTGGCCTGCCTTATCTCGTGACGTCAGGAATTTTGTACAGTCCTGTGGGACTTGATCTCGGTCTAAACCCTGTTCTCGTTCTAGTGGGTTGCTGATGCCCTTGCCGGTGCCCAAGAGGCCATGGACCCATATCTCAATGGATTTTATTTCTGATCTTCCTGTCTCTCAGAGAATGACTTATCTGGGTGATCTGTGATAGATTTTCGAAGATGGTCCATCTTGTACCACTCCCAAAGTTGCCATCTTCCGCTGAGTTGGTGCCCTTGTTTTTACAACAGGTGGTTCGGTTACATGGGATTCCTGAGAATACTGTGTCCGACAGAGGAGTCCAGTTTGTTTCCAGATTCTGGAAAGCCTTTTGTTCCAATCTGGGAATTCAGTTATCCTTCTCCTCCGCGTTTCATCCCCAGACCAATGGACAGACTGAGAGAACAAACCAGACCTTGGAGTCTTATTTCAGATGTTTTATATCTGCTGATCAGGATGATTGGGTCTCATTTTTGCCCTTGGCCGAATTCGCACTGAACAATAGAGCTAGTTCTGCCACTTTGATGTCACCCTTTTTCTGTAATTTTGGGTTTCATCCTCGATTCTCTTCAGGGCAAGTGGAATCTTTGTCCTGCCCAGGTGTGGACACTGTGGTTAAGAGAATGCAGCAGATATGGGCCAAGTGGTGGATAAGTTGTCACTCTCTCAGGAAAAGGCCCAGCGATTTTCCAACTGGCATAGGACCATTGGTCCCCGGTTTAAAGTGGGTGATATGGTTTGGTTGTCGTCTAAGAATATTCCTATGAAGGTTGCATCTCCTAAATTTAAGCCAAGATTTATTGGTCCTTATAAGATTTTGGAAATTCTTAATCCTGTTTCATTTCAATTGGCTCTTCCAGTTACGTTCAAGATCCATAATGTATTTCACAAATCTCTGTTGAAGAGGTTTGTTGAGCCAGTGGTTCCTATGGCAGCACCTCCTGACCCTGTGTCAGTTGAAGGCAATGTGGAATATGAGATAGAGAAAATATTGGATTCTCGTTTGGTTAGACGGAGACTCCAGTATTTGGTCAAATGGAAGGGTTATGGTCAGGAGGATAATTCTTTGGTCTCTGCCCCGATATTCATGCCAATAGATTGTTTCGTGCTTTTCACCGGGCCCATCCTGATCGGCCTGGTGGCATGGATGAGGGTTCGGTGACCCCTCCTCAAGGGGGGGTACTGTTGTGAGTTCATTCTCTGGTTCACCAGTTGTGAGTTCTCCTTCCAGACTCCCTCTGGTGGTAACAGGAGGTAGAGAGGCTGATTTGATCGGTGGAGATCTGCCACCTGAGAATGAGGATGACGATTGGATCTCAGGAGTCTCAGATTGGATTTAAGACAGCCGACGCCCTATTCAGTTGCTGTTGATTCTTTCTGGCTTGTCAGCTCTTGGTTTTCAGCTCTGTTCCAGTCATCTAAAGCTAAGTTTTTCTGCTAATGTTCACACTTGATTTTGTTGGTCTATTCAGTTTTTTAGTGTGGTCAGCCAGCCCCTGCTGGGGGCTGTGCTGAATTTCCACTCTTATTTATCAGTATTTTGCCAATTGGCTTTTTGTCCCTTACTAGTTCGGTCTCTTTTTGCTCTGTCTCAGAATATTTCAGAGTGCTGATATAGTGGGAGAAGTCTAGTGACTTCAGGGTTAATTTTGCTATCAGAAGTGTTGGACATGATTTTTGTAGGGTTTTTTGCAGGTTGCAGACAGTGTCTTTTCTTTCCTTTCCTGTCTAGTTAGTTTGGGCCCCATCATTTGCTCAGCCTATTTTCCTGCCTGTGTTTGTGCCTTCATTTTGTTTCACCGTCAATACATGTGTGGGGGCTGTCTATTCCTTTGGGGTCTGCTCTGGGGCAGTTAGTTTTCCCTTTTCTTGCTTTAGGCTTATTTAGTCCTCCGGCAGTGACGAGGCATCTAGGAACATCGTAGGGACGCTCCACGGCTACTGCTAGTTGTGTGGTAAGATCAGGGATCTGCAATCTGCATAATTACCAACCTCTCTGGTTTTCTGTGACTTAGCTTGTTTTGCTTTTTTCTCCTCGGTGACCCATTCATAACAGCTTTCATATGTCTTGCACTGAGGAGAGACTTCCGTCTGGCCACTCTGCCATAAAGGCCCAACTGGTGGAGGGCTGCAATGATAGTTGACTTTGTGGAACTTTCTCCCATCTCTCTACTGCATCTCTGGAGCTCAGCCACAGTGATCTTGGGGTTCTTCTTTACCTCTCTCACCAAGGCTCTTCTCCCACGATTGCTCAGTTTGGCTAGACGGCTGGGTCTAGGAAGACTTCTGGTGGTCCCAAACTTCTTCCATTTAAGGATTATGGAGGCCACTGTGCTCTTAGGAACATTGAGTACAGCATGATTCTTTTGTAACCTTGGCCAGATCTGTGCCTTGCCATAGTTCTGTCTCTGAGCTCCTTGGCCAGTTCCTTTGACCTCATGATTCTCATTTGATCTGACATGCACTGTTATCTGTGAGGTCTTATATAGACAGGTGTGCGCCTTTACAAATCAAGTTCTACACACAGCTGGACTCCAATGAAGGAGTAGAACCATCTCAAGGAGGATCACAAGGAAATGGACAGCATGTGACTTAAATTTGAGTGTCTGAGCAAAGGGTCTGAATACTTATGACCATGTGATATTTCAGTTTTTGTTTTTTAATAAATTTGCAATAATTTCTACATTTCTGTTTTTTTCAGTCAAGATGGGGTGTGAGTGTACATAAATGAGAAAAAAATGAACTTTTTTGAATTTACCAAATGGCTGCAATGAAACAAAGAGTAAAAAAAATTGAAAGGGGTCTGAATACTTTTCGCACCCATTGCATATTGCTTATTTAAAAAAAAAAAAAACAGCAGCCTCCCCAACATGTTTCATAATTGCTGGTGTCATCAGGGTGTAATATAATGAGGCTAAAGATAGGTTGTGTTCTACCCAACCACAGGTAGTAGACAGAGATAGTCAGTGTGAGAAGGGATGAGTGGGAAGACAGTGCAGAGTTTCAGAATGTGAGATAGGAACAAGCCTGCAGTAGTAGCAGATCTCAGGTCTGGCTGATTAAGCTGAACCGCATGAAGTGGTTGCTTTTATGGCAAGAGGGAGGCGACAGAGGCGGATAGCAAGCTCCTATGGGAGATGCAGCAACGAGAAGTGATTAGTGTCCGGAGTCAGTCCAGAGCAAAAGGGAGAAAAGGAAGAAGTATCGTTGCCTGGGGCAGGAAACATAGAAGGATGGTAGGAGTTGTAAGTCAGTCAGGTAAAAGAATGGAAGAGGAAGGATAAGCAAGTTGAAGATGAACTACCCCGTGAGATGGTCCAGAAAGAGGTGTCAATAAAGCAGAAAGAAAAGTAGTGTCCATATCGGAATAGAAAACTCCCCTAAGGGGAGAAGGACATGGAACAGTGGATGGAAGTATAGGACTCTTGATTGCTGGACTGCAGTGCCGATGTTGGGGACGAGGTGGGTCCTGAAATAATGTGCTCCGCTGTGTTAAGGTGGAAGAGCTAAGCGACGTAGAAAGCAAGAATGACTCCAGGAAAGAGAAGGGAAAATGTGTGATAATGTTACATGTCAAAACAGAAATGTCCATGAAGATGAACGCTGACGTTAGCTCTTATGGTCAGCGGGGTCCTCTCTCTCCTGTAGAGTGTAAGCTGATATGGTCAGTGGGGTCCTCTCTCTTTCCTGTAGAGTGTAAGCTCTTATGGTCAGCAGGGTCCTCTCTCTCCTGTAGAGTGTAAGCTGATATGGTCAGCGGGGTCCTCTCTCTTTCCTGTAGAGTGTAAGCTCTTATGGTCAGTGGGGTCCTCTCTCTCCTGTAGAGTGTAAGCTCTTATGGTCAGCAGGGTCCTCGCTCTCCTGTAAAGTGTAAGCTCTTATGGTCAGTGGGGTCATCTCTCTCCTGTAGAGTGTAAGCTCTTATGGTCAGTGGGGTCATCTCTCTCCTGTAGAGTGTAAGCTCTTATGGTCAGTGGGTGTTAGGCGTTGGGTTCCAGGCGCTGCATAGAGGGAATCCGAGCCTTGCCATCTGTGGTCTCCCATTCCCCTCCAGCCACAGTGGAGCCTGCACAGCAGACTCCATGATCCCGGCTTTCTGCCTACACCAGCATCGTGGGTTCGGTTACTGCTGCCACCTCTGGTCCAGTTATGGCAATGCAGCCTGTCCAGCAGCAAAAGACTCCAGAGTCTAAGTTCTCCCTTAGCTCCACTGAGCATGCTCAGGAGACGATCTCCCATTGGGGATCGGAAGTCACATTCTTAGGTCCTTCTCCAGTTCCGATTGGTCCATCTGGAGGGTCAGGAAGGTCCCGGAAGGGCACGGCTATAAAAGGCGCGCATGGCCGCCCCGCCATGCGCTATGATAGACTCTGAGACTAATGCATTTAGTGCATGTGTGATGATGGGTGAAAGAGCCTGGTGACTGACCCATTATAATTCCCCCTCCTTGGATATTACCTATGTGTTAGGGTGAGGGATTAGAGTCAGTACGTTAGCTCTACTTCATAGCGCTGCAGTGTTGCTCCACATCCACCGCTAGCGCCTAGGGCGTTGGCCAGTATACGCCTCCTTGGCTACTGCTATCGCAGCGTCCGCTAGTTACGCCGTGCGCTTTAGTAGCGCTTTCCAGCCCGGTTATTAGGCTGGCTAGTGGCGTCCGTCAGGGCGGACACTACACACGTTGCAACAGTGGTTCACACCCCGTGACCTGTGATGTTAACAGGTTGCGATTGTTCGCTGGCAGGCACGTGTTACGTGAAGTAACGGCGCACGTGTCTGTTAGCACCGGTGCAGTGGTTACGCACGGTGGGCCCTGGGCTGCGAACGCACCTTATATATTATTTCACCTTTATTATTTGGTGCGTTCCGCCAGCCCCGTAACAGTATCATAGCGCCAGGGCCTGGCTAACAATGATGGACGAGCAGCGCCTGCAGTGATATGTCCAGCAGCTGGAGGGCAGGTTGTCCGCTCTCGAGCGCTCAGCCTCAGCTGCGGACGTCACTGCAGTCGCCGTCCAGGTGGAGGCAGAGGCAGTCTCCTGCGCCTCTATGTCCATTCCTGCCCCAACATTATCCCGTCTCCCATTACCCAACAAGTTCTCGGGTGACAGCTCCACCTGTAGGGGATTCGTGAGTCAGTGCTCTATCCAGCTTGAGTTACTGGCCACACGATTCCCCTCCGAGCGGGCTAAGGTGGGGTTTATCATCTCCCTCCTGTCGGGCAGGGAGTTAAAATGGGCCACTCCACTGTGGGAGCGTGGTGACCCCGTGGTTCTGAGCGCTGCTCAGTTTCTAATGTCCCTAAAGCAGGTTTTTTTGGGGCCACGGGTCACTCACGACACCTCTCTCCAGTTATTAGCACTAACACAGGGATCCCTCTCGGTCAGCCATTATGCCGTCCGCTTCCGGACACTGGCTTCCGAGCTGGAATGGCTTGATAAGACACTCGTCCCTGTGTTCTGGAGAGGTTTGGCGGAGCATGTTAAAGATGTGTGGGGAAGGTGACCGGACGAACGGACTTGTCAGAAGGAAGAAGGGACGGTTTGTGCACTTTAGACAGATGTTAGTAATGACAGAAGGGAAACAGCTGGGAAAAAGTGTAGAATGAGTGCAGTACCTTGGTTTGACCACAAGATGGCAGGGGGGAGTGTGAGTACAGGACTTGACAGCAGCTAATGGCTCTAGAAACCGTTAGTCATGGGGGGCGGGGTTACAGGGACCCGGGAAGGTGATAAATAGGACAGGAGGGTTCCAGAAAGTTCCAGTCCCGGGAGGAACTCAGTAGGAGAGGAGTCAGTGGAGTGTGAACAGTGTGGGGAGCTCAACTAGGGGACTGAGGAGAAGAGAAGTCAGGGGGGTGGCCCCGACACGAACAACTGCAGATCAGACGAGGCCCCAGGGGAGTACCAAATTGACGACGACCTCTGACCGGTGAAGTGCTAGTGGTAGATAGGCCTAGGGCGGCCCCAGTGACAGAGCCGTGAGGAACGTCACTACGACAGAAGAAAGGTGTAGGTACCCGGGCCTGAATACAGAGAGCTGTGGAAGTGCTGTGCTGCGGTGTATTGCTGAGGTCGTCAGGAGGACAGCCAATAAACTCGGCCCTGTTGTACCCGAAATCTGCCTCCGTCTCGTGTCTGTGACGTCTGTTCACGGTAAACAGAGGACCACCCCCCAAGCTGGACCACCTTACCACAGATGCTCTAGCTACCAGGGAGGAACTGAATATCCTTTCCACCCGCACAGATCTCCGTTTTACGGAGCACGAGTTGGAGTGTGCACAATCCAGACAGAGGGTTAGGTTGGCTCCCGCCTTCTCTAAACCTCTTGAACCCCCCGCTATGGGAGTCATGCCTCCACAGCCAATGGAGGTGTCTCTCACCGGTCCCAAGTCACGCCCGGTGCGAATCTCCGCACGCTGTTACCAGTGTCGACAGTCTGGTCACCTGGCTAACAGGTGCCCTCAGCGCTCGGAAAAATGTTCGCATCCAGTGGTAGTTGGAGGAGGTCTACTTGATAAAGGAACTTTCTCCTCCAAGCTGTCCTTCCAAGGGACATTAGAGAGCGGTGCTTCCACCTGGGAGGTAGAGGTCTGCGTGTACTGCGGGGCAGAGGGAAACTTTTTGTCCTCGGCCTTCGCCCAACATCACGCAGTTCCTTTGGTGCTACTTCCTCACCCCGTGACCATCAGGGTGGTCAACGGTTCAACCCTACCATCCCAGATTACACACCAGACAGCATCCTTGGGGCTCTCAATCTCTCCATCCCACCACGAGATGTTGTCTTTGCTCATTATGCCCGAGGGCATCGACCAGGTTTTCCTAGGAGTTCCCTGGCTCCGTTGCCACTCTCCTCATATTGAGTAGTCCTCGGGAAGAATACTGGGCTCGAGCAAGGACTGTGAGGGAAGGTGCATGAGGGGCAGCGTTCAAGTAACCTCTACCGAAGTGCCCGCGGATCTCTCCACACTTCCCAGACACTACCAGCAGTACGCGGACGTCTTTTCTAAAAAATCTGCTGAAACGCTTCCGCCTCATCGCCCCTACGACTGTCTGATAGACTTTTTGCCAGGTGCGAAGCCTCCTCGAGGCAGCGTGTACCATCTATCCCTCCCGGAGATGGAGGCCATGTCACAATATATCCGGGAGAACCTGGCAAGAGGGTTTATTAGGATGTCGGTGTCACCAGCAGGGGCAGGGTTCTTCTTCGTACAGAAGAAGAGTGGAGAGCCGCGTCCTTGCATTGATTACAGAGGTCTCAATGCTATAACCGTGAAAAACAAGTACCCTCTTCCCCTGATCTCTGAGTTGTTTGACAGGTTGCGGGTGGCCCGGATCTTCACTAAGCTAGATCTACGGCAGGCTTACAACTTGATCCGCATATGGGAAGGGGATGACTGGAAGACAGCCTTTAATACCAGGGATGGCCACTATGAATATCTGGTCATGCCCTTCGGCCTCTGTAACGCACCTGCTGTCTTCCAGGACTTCGTGAATGATGTCTTTCGAGATATGCTCTCCACTTCGGTGGTGGTCTATCTGGATGAGATCCTCATCTTCTCTCCAGATTTGGCCTCTCACCGGAGAGACGTCTGTAAGGTCTTTGACCGTTTGCGGGCAAATTCTCTCTTCGCCAAGTTGGAGAAGTGTCAATTTGAGCAGGAGTTCTTGCCGTTCTTGAGCTATATCATCTCGGCCCAGGGGTTGGCTATGGATCCTGCCAAATTGCAGGCGGTAATGTACTGGCAGGAGCCCCACTCTCTTAAAGCGGTGCAGCGTTTTTTTGGCTTCGTTAATTATTACCGCCAGTTCATTCCCCACTTCTCCACACAGGTGGCTCCTGTGGTCGCCCTCACCAAAAAGGGAGCCAATCCAAAGGTTTGGTCGGAACAGGTCTCTGCGGCCTTCTCGTCTCTTAAGACCCATTTTGCTGGCGCTCCTATCCTCCATCGTCCCGATGTGGATAAACCCTTTATCCTAGAGGTAGATGCCTCCTCCGTCGGTGCAGGGGAAGTTCTTTTCCAGAAGGATGCCCAAGGTCGGAAGCATGCCTGCTTCTTTTTCTCCAAGACCTTCTCACCAGCGGAGAGAAACTATTCCATCGGGGACAGGGAGTTGCTGGCAATGAAGTTGGCCTTCTCCGAATGGAGACATCTGGAGGGAGCCCGGTTTCCCGTCCAGGTATACACCGACCATAAAAACCTGGTGTACTTACAAACGGCCCAGCAGTTAAACTCTCGCCAAGCCAGGTGGTCACTTTTCTTCTCCGGCTTCCGCTTCACCCTGCACTATCTGTCCGGTGAGAAGAATGTCCGGGCTGATGCTCTCTCTCGCTCGGTGGTGTCAGCAGAGGAGGAGGCGGCTGAGCCTTGGCTAATCGTCCCGTCTGAGAGTCTGAGGACCGTGGCCCCGGTCGCTCTTGAGTCTGTGCCACCGGGCAAGACCTTTGTCCCTCCCCGCCTGCGGCCAGAGGTTCTCGCGTGGGCTCACACCTCCAGGGTGGGTGGTCATTTTGGTACTAGACGGACCACGGAACTCCTGGCAAGGACCTATTGGTGGCCGCACATGGCTCGAGACACGAGACAGTACATTCAGGCATGCGTCTCCTGTGCTCAGAACAGGCCCTCTAGACAGAGGCCATAGAAAAAGAAATGTGGCACAACTGGTACGGTGCTCAGGTAGGATCCCAAACCAATAGTGCAAATAAGTAAAATCTGGCACTCAACTTGTTTAGCTGATTTAGTAGAAATTTTATTGAATAGTCAGTGGTACAAATAAATAGACGTTTCGGTCTAACTCGACCTTCATCAGTATACCGACTGCTATAATGAATGAGTCCTGAAAAAGGGATTTAAATTTTATTGTCCTCTCTGAGCCTATGGTATCACCTGGTCAGCTCTCAGCGGTGGATACCGAGATTAGACCAGGACAGAAACATTCACTCTGAAATGGAAATCATGCATACCACTAGAGTTGAGCGAAACGGGTCGAAAAATTTCAAAAAGTCGGGTTTCATGAAACGAAACCCGACCCTAGGATGAGGTCGGCCACGAGGTCAGCGACTTACGCGCCAAAGTCGCGTTTCAAAAGTTTGTTTTGCGCTCTTTTTCAGCCAATCAGGATCCACGGACACTGTGGGCAACGTGATGACATAGGCACGGGTCACCACCATCTTTCAGAAGGGCATGCAAGTGATTGGCTTGCTTTGGTGGGCGTCACAGGGGGTATAAAAGGGCGTGCACGCCGACCGCCATCTTACTTCTGCCGATCTTAGCATAGGGAGAGGTTGCTGCTGATTCTGTAGGGAGAGTGTTAGGCAGGGAAGAAGAAAAAAAAACTGCTTCTGCTGCTAGCGATTGTGCCTGTACAACACACCAGTCACTGTGTGTGCAGTGCAAGAGGAGGCTATATTGTGGTGTATCAGTGGTGTTGGTTGTTGGGCTGCCTTCTAAGGCTTCCTGACAGCTGCATTGCTGTTTACCCACTGCTCTGCAAACTGCTTTTTTAAAAGCAATCCCATTTTTTTTTTTGTCCTGCTGAGGTACTGAGCTGCAAACTGCTTTTTTAAAAGCAATCCCAATTTTTTTTTTTTGTCCTGCTGAGGTACTGAGCGTGCATGTTTTCACACCATACAGCGGTGTAGGCTCCTCACACAGTACCGTGTAACGGCTGTTATCACAGCCACAGTGAAGCTATCTGTGTCACTCTGTGAGAATAAGTCGAGGACATGTTCCGTTCTTACAGACCTGCACTCTAAGGAGATTCCTACTCTGCCCAATTCTACATACACCTTGTAGTTTGTGATACACTAGCCAATTTCTGCCTGTGACATAGCGCTGTGATATTCAGTGGGCCTCACACAATCCAAAAGTGTCCAGTGTCCACAAGTGTCTGCAGAAATTCAAAATCTCACTTATCCTCTAGTCACTTTGGTCACAGCTGTGCCATCGAGTCTGTGACATAGCGCTCAGATATTCAGTGGGCCTCACACAATCCAAAAGTGTCCAGTGTCCACAAGTGTCTGCAGAAATTCAAAATCTCACTTATCCTCTAGTCACTTTGGTCACAGCTGTGCCATCGAGCATGTGACATAGCGCTCAGATATTCAGTGGGCCTCACACAATCCAAAAGTGTCCAGTGTCCACTAGTGTGAGCAGAAATTCTAAATCTCACTTATCCTCTAGTCACTTTGGTCACAGCTGTGCCATCGAGCCTGTGACATAGCGCTCAGATATTCAGTGGGCCTCACACAATCCAAAAGTGTCCAGTGTCCACAAGTGTCTGCAGAAATTCAAAATCTCACTTATCCTCTAGTCACTTTGGTCACAGCTGTGCCATCAAGCCTGTGACATAGCGCTCAGATATTCAGTGGGCCTCACACAATCCAAAAGTGTCCAGTGTCCACTAGTGTGAGCAGAAATTCAAAATCTCACTTATCCTCTAGTCACTTTGGTCACAGCTGTGCCATCGAGCCTGTGACATAGCGCTCAGATATTCAGTGGGCCTCACACAATCCAAAAGTGTCCAGTGTCCACAAGTGTCTGCAGAAATTCAAAATCTCACTTATCCTCTAGTCACTTTGGTCACAGCTGTGCCATCGAGCCTGTGACATAGCGCTCAGATATTCAGTGGGCCTCACACAATCCAAAAGTGTCCAGTGTCCACAAGTGTCTGCAGAAATTCAAAATCTCACTTATCCTCTAGTCACTTTGGTCACAGCTGTGCCATCGAGCCTGTGACATAGCGCTCAGATATTCAGTGGGCCTCACACAATCCAAAAGTGTCCAGTGTCCACAAGTGTCTGCAGAAATTCAAAATCTCACTTATCCTCTAGTCACTTTGGTCACAGCTGTGCCATCGAGCATGTGACATAGCGCTCAGATATTCAGTGGGCCTCACACAATCCAAAAGTGTCCAGTGTCCACTAGTGTGAGCAGAAATTCAAAATCTCACTTATCCTGTAGTCACTTTAGTCACAGCTGTGCCATCGAGCCTGTGACATAGCGCTCAGATATTCAGTGGGCCTCACACAATCCAAAAGTGTCCAGTGTCCACAAGTGTCTGCAGAAATTCAAAATCTCACTTATCCTCTAGTCACTTTGGTCACAGCTGTGCCATCGAGCCTGTGACATAGCGCTCAGATATTCAGTGGGCTTCACACAATCCAAAAGTGTCCAGTGTCCACAAGTGTCTGCAGAAATTCAAAATCTCACTTATCCTCTAGTCACTTTGGTCACAGCTGTGCCATCGAGCCTGTGACATAGCGCTCAGATATTCAGTGGGCCTCACACAATCCAAAAGTGTCCAGTGTCCACAAGTGTCTGCAGAAATTCAAAATCTCACTTATCCTCTAGTCACTTTGGTCACAGCTGTGCCATCGAGCCTGTGACATAGCGCTCAGATATTCAGTGGGCCTCACACAATCCAAAAGTGTCCAGTGTCCACTAGTGTGAGCAGAAATTCAAAATCTCACTTATCCTCTAGTCACTTTGGTCACAGCTGTGCCATCGAGCCTGTGATATAGCGCTCAGATATTCAGTGGGCCTCACACAATCCAAAAGTGTCCAGTGTCCACTAGTGTGAGCAGAAATTCAAAATCTCCCCTGTCCTATAGACACCTTGTACCTTGTTTTACATTACTATATAGTTTGTTGGATTTTGTCTACATTTCTACCAAAAATGAGGAAGGCTGGTGGAAGAGGCCGTGGAATTGGGCGGGGGTTGGCAGCTGGTAATGATGGTGTTGGTGGTGGATCTGATGGTAGTGGCAAGAGCAAAATAGGACCGAATGCAGGAGGTGTTGAGCCTGCATCATCGTCTGGCTCCATAAGGCTTCGAAGGCTTAGTTTTCTAGGAGTTGGCAAACCGCTTTTAAAGCCAGAGCATCAGGAAAAAGTTTTGTCTTACATTGCTGACTCAGCCTCCAGCTCTATCGCCTCCTCTTCTTCAGTTGTAAAAAGTAAAAGCACTGAGTCGTCATTGGAGGCTCATGTTCATGAACCACACCTTTCCTTGTGTCCTTCACCCCAACCAAGATTGAAGGATGACGCAGGCCATACTACTGATTACTCCATGGAGCTGTTTTCACATACCATGCCTGGATTATCAAGTCAAATGGTGAATTACCCAGGCCAAGATGAATCTGACATGGAGTGCACTGATGCACAGCCGCTGATGGATGATTCTGCTGGTACATTCACTCAGAGCACTACATTGTCCTCGCAGTGTACAGAGCCAGATTCTGACCCTGATGAGACTTAGGTGCCCCTTCCCGCACACTATACCACCATACACGGTGACACAGAGGAAGGTGCACATGACATTGAAGAGGAGGTGATGGATGACCCAGTTGTTGACCCAGATTGGCATCCATTGGGGGAAGAGGGTGCTGCTTCCAATAGCTCAGATGAGGAGCATCCACAGCAGACATCGACATCGCAACAGCTGTTATCTGGCAGGCCCGGAGCACTCCAAAGACAGGTTCCAAAAATCAAAAGAGTTGCTGGACAGCTTGTCCAGAGGGTCAAAAGATCACAGCGTGCTAGGCCGCAAAATGTCTGCCAAAGTAGGAAGAGTGCAGTGTGGCACTTTTTTGAACAAAATCCTCATGATCAGGCCAAGGTTATCTGTAAGAAGTGCGCAAAGACCTTTAGCCGAGGGAAAAATCTGAAAAATTTGAATACCAGTTGCATGCTTAGACATTTAAACACCATGCACTTGCAAGCGTGGACACAACACCAAAGCTCAAATGCCACATGTGCAACTGATCACAACGAAGGTAGTCAGCAACGCTACATTGTTTCCCCCACTGTAAGCCCACCGGTTAGCACAGCAGCAAATGTTGAGGTGTCGTTGCAAGGCCACAGCAGTCAGGGAATCCCACTGTTATATCAATGAAAGACTGATTCTAGGCCATCAGAAAGAACACTAACTCCATCACCATCATCAACCCTCTCTCAGTCCGCCCTGTCCACCGCTACTTCCACCATATGCAGCTCTCAAGTCCAGCTCACCCTCCCAGACACTATGAGTAGGTCAAGAAAGTACTCAGTCTCTCATCCGCGTACACTGGGTTTGAACGCCCACATTGCCAAACTAATCTCGTTTGAGATGATGCCTTTTCGGTTTGTGGAAAGCGCAGCTTTCCGCGAACTCATGGCCTATGCAGTACCACGCTATGACCTACCCAGTCGCCACTTCTTCTCTCGCAAAGCCATCCCAGCCCTCCACCATCATGTGAAAGACCGCATTGTCCATGCACTCAAGCAGTCAGTGAGCGGAAAGGTGCACCTCACAACTGATGCATGGTCCAGTCGGCATGGCCAGGGCCGTTACGTGTCCATCACTGCGCACTGGGTTAATGTGGTGGATGCAGGGTCCACAGGGGACAGCGGTGGTGGGACAGTGCTGCCTAGCCCACGGTATAGGAAACAGTTGGCTGTAGGCGTTCGACCCTCCTCCTCCTCCTCCTCCTCCTCCAGAAGCGAAAGCTCGTCCACAGAGCGCAGTCGTACGAGCACTACATCTGCAGCTGCCACTGTTGCACACGAGGTGTCCCCCTATCGAGCAGCTAGTGGAAAGCGTCAGCAGGCTGTGTTGCAGATGATGTGTTTGGGCGACAGACACACCGCCGAGGTGCTGGCCGAGTACTTGAAGCGACAAACTGAGTCATGGCTGGGCAGTGTACATCTTGAGGCAGGCAAGGTAGTTAGTGATAACGGCCGTAATTTTGTGGCAGCCATAGCCCTTTCAAAACTCAGCCACATACCTTGCTTGGCTCACACCTTGAACCTGGTGGTGCAGTGCTTCCTCAAAAATTATCCGGAGTTAACAGCCCTGCTCCAGAAGGTGCGAAGACTGTGCGCGCACATCCGCCGGTCGCCTGTACACTCCGTTCGTATGCAGAAGCTGCAGCGATTGCTCCACCTTCCCAACCACCGCCTCATTATCGACATTGCAACAAGGTGGAACTCCACCCTGCACATGGTGGAGCGGCTGTGCGAGCAGAGGCAGGCCATAATGCATTTGTGGGAGGATACACGGCCAGGCACTTTGAGAGCAGACATGGAGTTGACAGGTGTGCAGTGGTCGAAGCTGAAAGACCTCTGTAAAGTCCTTCAGTGTTTTGAGGAATGCACACGGCTGGTAAGCGCAGACGACGCCATCCTAAGCATGAGCATCCCACTTATGCATCTGCTCATGCAAACTTTGACGCACCTTAAGGAGCAGGCTTCTGCAGCCAATGTTGATGAGGAGGAAGAGGAGGAGGGAATCCTTGATGACATTCAGCCATTGTCTGCTCAGGGACCTCTCCTGGACGAGGTGGAGGAAGAAGAGGAGGAGGAGGAGGATGATGGGGATGATTACTTAGGGGAGGAGGATGCATCTCGTGGGGCAAGTGAAAATTTGGCGTGGCAAGGTCTGGTACAGGGTTTGTGCGTGACTGGAGGGATGTGGATTTGCCAGAAAGTGCTCCTCCAACCAGCACTCGCAGTGCATCATTGACACCGGGAACATTGGCCCACATGTCAGATTATGCCTTGCAGATCCTAAAAAGGGACCCCCGCATTGCCAAAATGATGAACGATGACGACTACTGGTTGGCCAGCATCCTGGATCCACGCTATAAAGGCAAATTACAAAACATCATGCCACAGGAGAACCTTGACCTAATATTGGCTAATAAACAAGCAACTCTGGTAAATCGGTTGCTTGAGGCATTCCCAGCACACAGCAGCGGTGATGGTTCTCACACCAGCCGTACGGGCCGGGGTCAGCTTGGCAGAGGTGTTCGTGGTGCACACAGCAGAAGTGGCGTTGGAGACAGGGGTTTCATGACAATGTTGTGGACTGATTTTTCAAGTACCGCTCACACAACTGGTAATACTGCATCGATGGAAAGTGACAGGAGACAGTAGTTGTCAACTATGGTTACAAACTACTTTTCCTCCCATATCGATGTTCTCCCACACAGGTCATTCCCCTTTGACTATTGGGCCGCTAAACTGGACACCTGGCCTGAATTGGCACAATATGCCTTACAGGAGCTCGCTTGCCCAGCTGCAAGTGTGCTATCGGAAAGAGTCTTCAGTGCAGCTGGATCAATCCTGACAGAACAAAGGACCCGTCTGTCAACCCAAAATGTGGATGATCTAACCTTCATTAAAATGAACCACGCATGGGTTTCCAAGGATTTTGTCCCACCTTCCCCTGATGACACATAGGGTGACAGAAAAATGGCTTGCTTTGGTCCACCTCTTCCTGGGACTTGACCTATTTCACCTTTTGCATCAGCTGAATGTCCAACATCAACATATGCCACTTTCTAAAACTCCCTAACTGTGCTGCCTCCCCCCCCCCATGGCCGGGGTCACCACCTAGCGCACGACACCGTGCGAGTGCCGTTGCCCTGGACAGGTGGGTAGGCCGACTCTTGGGCGCGGGCACTGGCACAGGGTCCCTCATAGTGCAATCAAGTGTCTCTGACGGTGGTGGTGCACACCCGCCGTCAGACACACCGCAGTACTATGAGGGGCCCAGTGCCAGTACCGACGCCCACGAGTGGGCCCCCCTTGCTTGGGCAGGGCCCCAGCATTTGCAATCTTTACCTCTCCCTGCTCCTCCGCTGTGTAGTCTGGGCCGTCAAATCCATACTGTGCCTGACACCGTTTGAGCCTGCCTCCTGATGTATAGACATATATTTTGAATGTGTACGCTATCCATACATGTTACCTGGGGATACGGTACCCTTTCTCACCTTTGTGCAATCACGTGCAATCCATACTGGGCCTAACACCGTCTGAGCCTGCCTCCTGATGTATAGACATATATTTTGAATGTGTACGCTATCCATACATGTTATCTGGGGATACGGTACCCTTTCTAACCTTTGTGCAATCACGTGCAATCCATACTGGGCCTAACACCGTCTGAGCCTGCCTCCTGATGTATAGACATATATTTTGAATGTGTACGCTATCCATACATGTTATCTGGGGATACGGTACCCTTTCTAACCTTTGTGCAATCACGTGCAATCCATACTGGGCCTAACACCGTCTGAGCCTGCCTCCTGATGTATAGACATATATTTTGAATGTGTACGCTATCCATACATGTTATCTGGGGATACGGTACCCTTTCTAACCTTTGTGCAATCACGTGCAATCCATACTGGGCCTAACACCGTCTGAGCCTGCCTCCTGATGTATAGACATATATTTTGAATGTGTACGCTATCCATACATGTTATCTGGGGATACGGTACCCTTTCTAACCTTTGTGCAATCACGTGCAATCCATACTGGGCCTAACACCGTCTGAGCCTGCCTCCTGATGTATAGACATATATTTTTAATGTGTATGCTATCCATACATGTTATCTGGGGATACGGTACCCTTTCTCACCTTTGTGCAATCACGTGTAATCCATACTGGGCGTGAGAACGGCTGGCGAGCTGTTAAGCAAGCTACAGCACCTGTGGTTTGCATACGTAAGTTTTTCATTTTTTCAGGAATGACGGTTAGGCCTAATTCCGGAACTGCGGTTGACCTGCACTTACTGGGAAATCATCGTTCGCGGGTAATAATTGTAATCAGTGATCCCCATCACTAACGTTGTTCAGTGGGTTATCTGCACCTGTAAGCGACAAACGCTGGCCTTTTCAGTGTAGCGCACATGCAGCCACGGACATGTAAGGGCATGACACACCAGTTATTGGCCAATCTCATGTGCCAGAGCCTCACGTGTCCCTCTAGTAAGCCGGACTCGGACCGCGGGGCATGACGGAGTCTCGTTCGTTAACGGAATTAAGCTTGCAATGTGTGCATCTGTTCTGTAGCTGGCATGGTTGAGGTTTCACAGGTGGAGTCGAATTTAACCGTAGACTCCACTCCTGGTGGTGCCCTTCTGGACATTCCTTTAAGGTTCAGCTTTGCAACCATACTGCCCACGTAAAACAAACACTTTGCCTTCATGAACGCTGTTTGGAGGGTCATGACTCGTGGGAATAACGCCGCCCAATCAGTTAACCTGCTAGAGAGATCGTTCGTTGCTCCCAAGCATGAAATCACACTCCCTAGGAAGAAGGTAATGCCACTGTGGCGACCGTACTCCTGGGGGCGACACAAGTGCACTGATGCCCAGCCACTGCTCGATGAATCTGCTGGTACATTGACCCAGACCACTACATTCCCCTCGCACGCTACACGGCCTGAATCTGACCCTGATGAAACTCAGGTTACCCTTCCCATATACAGTTCCATCTTACACGGTGACAAAGAGGAAGCTGCAGATGAAAGTGCAGGTTCGGCCCACCCGCCATCAGACACACCACCGTACTATCAGGGGCCCTGTGCCAGTGCCGTCGCCAACGAGTGGGCCCCCCCTGCTTGCTCAGGATCACAGCACTTGCAAAGTTGAAATACTGTGCAGTGAGATGGAAGATGGGGACGACGAGGAGTCCAGACTAGTACAGGGATTCCCTAGCGAGGAGACTTATTTGATTGTTTTCAATGTTGGGACAGCAATTTTTGGGGAGCACTATACTCTGGAGAATGATAGATGGGGCCCACCATACACTGGAACATTCCAAAGGTGGACATCAGACACTGGAGCAGCATTTACAGGGCCCATTATACACTAGAGCATTAGAAATGGGGCCCATTATGTTTGGAGCATTATTTGGGCCCATAAGACAGTGGAGCTTCATCCATGGGGACCAACATATACTGTAGCATTATGTGGAGCTCATCATATACTGTTTCAAACATTATATGGGACCAATGATTCTGTATGGAGAAATAGATGGGCCTCGTCATGAGATGTAAAAAGTGAAGTATTTTTCATTGTACTATACCGCTATTTCTCTGCTGTATCGGAGCATGATGAGTTGTGGTATGTGTTAAAGGGGCGCTCTTTCGCCCAGGGCACATGAAAACCTGGAGCCAGCCTTACCCCCCCACAACTTTAGCCAAATAACCCCCATTTTTCAGTGCGTAACTTGTATTATGAAGTTAATTAAGGTTGACAAGCTTAAGTAAGAAGAATTGATGCTTTTGGCATTCAAATGAGCACTGTAGGTGTGTTTCCTGTCCTCCTCTCACTGCCGACTTTTATTCCCCATTGACTTACATTGGGTTTCGTGTTTCGGTACGACCCCGACTTTTCCCTATAATCGGACGATCTTGCTCGACCCGACTTTTGGAAAAGTCGGGTTTCACGAAACGAAACGCGACCCTAAAAAACCAAAAGTCGCTCAACTCTACATACCACACAATGTGCTCTTCACTGAGAAGGTAATCACTCTAAGTGACACGGCACATAAGATTGGGAAAGTCCAACAGGTGATACCATAGGCTCAGAGAGGACAATAATATTTAAATCCCTTTTTCAGGACTCATTCATTATAGCAGTCGGTATACTGATGAAGGTCGAGTTAGACCGAAACGTCTATTTATTTGTACCACTGACTATTCAATAAAATTTCTACTAAATCAGCTAAGCAAGTTGAGTGCCAGGTTTTACTTATTTGCACTCTAGACAGAGGCCGGCTGGGTTACTGTACCCCTTGCCATTGGCAGACAGACCCTGGGAGATGGTCGGCATGGATTTTCTGGTCGGCCTGCCCAAATCCAGTGGCAGCACGGTCATCTGGGTGGTCACCGATTATTTTTCTAAAATGGTGCATCTGGTGCCACTCGCGCGGCTGCCTTCTGCTCGTGGTCTCGCCATGCTGTTCATAAAGCACGTATTTCGTCTGCACGGTATGCCAGACAAGATAATTAGTGACCAGGGTCCCCAATTTGCATCTCGGTTTTGGAGGGAGCTCTGCGGTCTGCTCAGCATGGAGCTAAATTTGTCCTCCTTGGATATTACGTATGTGTTGGGTGAGGGATTAGAGTCAGTAGGTTAGCTCTACTGCATAGCGCTGTAGTGTTGCTCCACATCCACCACTAGTGCCTAGGGCGTCGGCCAGTATAGGCCTCCTTGGCCACTGCTATCGCAGCGCCCGCTAGTTACGCCGTGCGCTTTAGTACCACTTTCCAGCCCGGTTACTAGGCTGGTTAGTGGCGTCCGTCAGGGCTGATACTGCACACGTTGCAGCAGTGTTCACACCCCGTGACCTGTGACGTTAACACGTTGCGGTTGTTCGCCGGCAGGCACGTGTTACGTGAAGTAACGGCGCACGTGTCTGTTAGCACCGGTGCAGTGGTTACGCACCGGTGTCCGGGTTTACTCCTACACGCCTTTCCCTCATTGTTTAGCAGCAGTTGGTCACCTCTGCACGGTGGACTCTGGGCTGCGAACGCACCTTATATATTAATTCATCTTTATTATTTGGTGCGTTCCGCCAGCCTCGTAACAGTGGGGTCCTCTCTCTCCTGTAGAGTGTAAGCTCTTATGGTCAGCGGGGTCCTCTCTCTCTCCTGTAGAGTGTAAGCTCTTATGGTCAGTGGGGTCCTCTCTCTCTCTGCTGTAGAGTGTAAGCTCTTATGGTCAGCGAGGTCCCCTCTCTCCTGTAGAGTGTAAGCTCTTACGGTCAGCAGGGTCCTGTCTCTCCTGTAGAGTGTAAGCTCTTATGATTAGCAGGGTCCTCTCTCTCCTGTAGAGTGTAAGCTCTTATGGTCAGTGGGGTCCTCTCTCTCCTGTAGAGTGTAAGCTCTTATGATCAGTGGGGTCCTCTCTATCCTGTAGAGTGTCAGCTCTTATGGTCAGCGGGGTCCTCTCTCTCCTGTAGAGTGTAAGCTCTTATGATCAGCGGGGTCCACTCTCTCCTGTAGAGTGTAAGATCTTATGGTCAGCGGGGTCCTCTCTCTCCTGTAGAGTGTAAGCTCTTATGATCAGCGGGGTCCTCTCTCTCTCCTGTAGAGTGTAAGCTCTTATGATCAGCGGGGTCCACTCTCTCTCCTGTAGAGTGTAAGATCTTATGGTCAGCGGGGTCCTCTCTGTCCATTAAAGTGTAAGCTCTAATGGTCAGCGGGGTCCTCTCTGTAAAGTGTGAGTTGTTATGATCAGTGGGGTCCTCTCTGTCTGTCATCTTCACCCCACATTTACTGTATTTTCTAAGATTCAAGCAACTTTATTAGCCGTGATTCAAATTTTTGGAAATTAATTCTGAAAAGCCGAAAAATTTGAATTTTAAAAGATGCTCTCATCTCTAATTTCTACATTTATATAAAAAAGTCACAAAAACATTTAATTTCAGAAGGTTTCTAAATATTTCATGAAAATGATCAGTATTTTAAAGGTAGAGGTTTTTAGGGGAGATAGAAGAACTGTGCGCTATCTTTTACATTCAATATCTCAGTGCTCGCTCCCTCCTGGTGTTATACTGAGGTGCGGCAGCTCCCAACGATGTTCAATATGCATTTTCAGCTATATGTTTTCTTCTGCTATTCTGAGCATCATCATTCCCGTCTCTTTGGTACGTCAATCACCGTGACAGGTACCAGATCCGCCGCGAGCGCCGAGGGCTATCACAAGTGACAAAGAAATGTTTGGTTTGTCTTGCGTTAATGTAACATGCCCCCCGGACCCCGTCCGCTTATTCATCTTCATCTTGTTGACTATCACGTTTCCCATGTTGTTACATGTTGGTAAAATTAAAGCCGCCATCCCGACAGCTCTGTCAACACTTTACCGTAATATGCCTCATTAATGAAGTGGAGCCGTCACTTAGGTTTAATTAAATCCCATCCAATATCGCTCACAACTGACGGAGAAAAAGGCTTTGGTGCAAAATTGCAATATAAGCAATTTTATGGGGGGTTTTTTGTTTTATTTTTAATCGACGTGATCTGAGATGGACTTGAATAGGGACAGATTTTCTGATTTATTCCAAAAATTAGACAATCCCTCCATGGCCTAGGATACTAAGAATTAAGATCGGCTCACAATACTAATTCTTTCCTACACAAGTCAAATTTTTTTTTTAATTCTACCTCTACAATGTCTCTTCACTTTAGGTCCTTAATTCAAGAGATCAGAATGAGGGAAGTTACTCATGTTAGAGTAACATGATGTGTCCACCCAGGCTCGGACTGGCCCACTGGAGAACAGAAGAATCCTCCGGTGGGCTCCCATGCAGGAATGCGCTCTCCATTCCACCTATATAAGAAGTAATTGGCACAATACATATTTTACCACGTCCTGACAAGGGCATCATCTCAACATTCATGTAATAAACTATCCCATTTATTATTATATAGAAACATGGAAAAGTTTGTGAGTGATGGTAATGTGATATTTGCATGTAGCTGAACAGTGGGCCACCAGAGTTAATGTTACTGGTGGGCCCTTGGAACCAGAATCCGGCACTCTGAAGCCCACCTGTAATTTCATTAAACTCTCCAATTTCTCAATATACAAGTTCGATATCGGGATGTACAAGCAAACCCTCGCCTGGCTGCAACTTACATCAAAACCACTGGGTGGACACATATAGCCACATATAGCATAAACCTCTCTCGGCAAGTTGCATGCTAAGCCTAAGATGGCAACAGTCGATAGGTATATGATAGTTTTTGCTAAAACTGCCTCGCCAGTCGGGTATAACCATGACAATTTTTCTGTTTCGTAGAAAAATTAAGCTACAAAAAAAGTGACCTCCGGAGCAACTCTGACTCGCCACAATTTCTTTACCATCATATCAAAAAGGCACAACTTGAAGCTTCTGGCCTCCAAACCAGATTAAGAGAAACCCAAACCACTAGGGATTGTCCCACATTCAACTGATGGGACCCCCAAACAGTCCCGAGAATGAGGCTCTGCAGAGCGCTGTCTGAATGGAGCGGAGTTCTCAATATGTTGCAATCTCCAACAATCTACTAGTGGAGCTTGTCCACTACAACACGTGAAGGAGTGGTGGTGGTGTTGGGCATCCTGGACCTCCGACCCATGCAGATGGAGCTCCTCAGCTCCAAGTTCTCAAAATTGGTGGGTATCTAAGTGATCTTGATTTTTAGGGATAACTTTCAATCTCAAAAGCCACTCAAGTCTTCTCATGAATGTTGTAGAAAGGGATATCCCATTCTGGACTTTCGTCTCTCAACCATGTGGCATAATGGACATTATGGGGCATATACTTGATAAAGACCTACATTGGGTCGAAACGTCGTTCCTTTGATGGTGGAAAAAAGCACACTTTGAAATTGAACACCCTGGAGTGGAGAGTTTTTTCTTTATTTTGGACAGGTTGGGGCAGACTAAACGTCCCTTGGCAATATCTGCTGATTGACGCTATAATGGTGGATTCATCATTTACAACATACATTGTTATCCTGGATCTGACCCACAGAATTGGTCTGTGTGTGGCATTATTATGGGGCACTATATGCAACTTTTTCAGCATTGTATCATTGTAGAATTCGACCACCAGTGTTTTCGTCCACTGCACAATCCAATGAATCCCACCAATTGCTACATTACCCAGGACGCCCGCTTGGCCTGATATCTATATAGCAGGTAATAGGGTAAGATAGTGGTGGTAGAAATGCACCACGTATAGTAATAGTAAAAAATGTTAGAGCTCGAGGAGATCTCAGCAGCACAGGATCCGGCTAATTGTCAGCAGAGAAAGAATGAACCAAAGTAATTTACCTTTTACCGGACTATTCAACCACACGGCCGCTCATCCGCCGGCATCTTCTCAATGTATTTAGTCCAAATAGTTCAAGTTAATTAGGACCCTGAGGGGTAAGAAATGGAGGTATTCATCTGCAGGCTGCAGCCCAGTCATTCATTTTCAGGGGTCCCAAGTGGGTGGTCCGTCATCGCCTAAGCGCAACTCTGACCACACGGTGGAAATAAATATGAGTGGTGGAGACTTCAGTTACATTACTTTATATATTGGGAGTTTATAACGGAGCCTAAGACAACGCTGTGCTGGAATGTCACTACAAATATCGATATGTAACCAGCAGAGCTGTAGCCTAGGGCAGGAGGACTTCTAGAACTATCAGTCAGATGTTTTCCACGCCTCAATGACAAGTCTAAGTGATACAAGAATGGACTGATCTCACCCGATCACTGATCTTATTTATTGTTCAATGGTAGTTTGTAGAATGCCAGGTAGGAATCAAAAATGTCAGGAACACCGCACTGCACTTGCTCACTGAGCCAATGCGCGTGTCCTGAGTACAAAGACTGTGCACAAAGATACCTATGGAGCGGGGCAGTGGTGACGATGCGTGCTCCAGGCTCACAGGACCTGAAGCATGTGACTGCTGAGGGCGTGGCCTAAACTCCAGAGAACTAGGAGCTGAGGAAAACTCCTAAAAGGGTAACTACTGGACAATGGTACCAAGGGGCACAAGAGACAGAAACCAGATCAAGCCGAGGTCAAAGCACGACAGTACCAAAGGGTTAGACAGAATGGATAGTCAGGACGTAGCAATAGATCAGAAACCAGAACGGGCAACAGACGGTACAATAGGGACAAACTGTAACGGAGTAACGATAGCCAAGCCAGGAGGTCAGAACCGGAGAAGACAATAGTACCAAAACGAGAGACGGAGTACAGAGTGAGGGGACGGACCGGGTCATACACGGGAAGCAAACAAGCAACGCAGAATACACGCACACCAGGGGGGTCAGACACACACCAGAATCCTGGTAAAGAGTGAGTATAAATACCCCTCCCAGATCCAGAAAGAGGCCACGTACACTTAACCCTGTGAGTGCAGGGCAAGAACCCTGTTCAAACCATGACAAAAAGAACATCAGGAGGGCGACATAACAGGTATGCAACACCAGGGGGCGCCATAACAACTATGTAACATCACTGGGTACCATAACAAGAATGTAACAGGGAGTGCCATAGCAATTATGTAACAACAGGGGGAGCCATAACAAGAATGTAACAATAGGGGGCTCCATAACAAGAAAGTAACAACAGGGGGGCGCCATAACAAGAATATAACAGGTGGCGCCATAACAATTATGTAACAGCAGGGGGCGCCATAACAAGAATGTAACAACAGGGGGCGCCATAACAAGAATGTAATGACGGAGCACCATAACAAGAATGTAATGACGGAGCGCCATAACAAGAATGTAATGACGGAGCACCATAACAAGTATTTAATGACAGGGGGTGCCAAAACAAGAATGTAACAACAAGGGCGCTGTGACATCACTTATTGTGAATGATGAATTCTGTGTTATCTACTGTATAAGGAGGTGTTATCGGTCATTGTACATGAGGAGGAGAAGGTGAGCTTTGACATCACTTATTGTGAATGGTGGATCCTCTGTTATCTACTGTATATACAGTGCCTTGCGAAAGTATTCAGCCCCCTGGAACTTTTCAACCTTTTCCCACATATCATGCTTCAGACATAAAGATACCAAATGTAAATTTTTGGGAACAATCAACAAGTGGGACACAATTGTAAAGTTGAACGAAATTTATTGGTTATTTTAAATGTTTGTGGAAATACAAAAACTAAAAGTGGGGCGTGCAATATTATTCGGCCGCTTAACTTTCAGTGCAGCAAACTCACTCCAGAAGGTCATTGTGGATCTCTGAATGATCCAATGTTGTCCTAAATGACTAATGATGATAAATATAATCCACCTGTGTGCAATCAAGTCTCCGTATAAATGCACCTGCTCTGTGATATTCTCAGGTTATGTTTGGTGCACAGAGAGCATCATGAAGACCAAGGAACACAACAGGCAGGTCCGTGATACTGTTGTGGAGAAGGTTAAAGCTGGATTTGGATACAAAATGATTGACAAAATTTTAAACATCCCAAGGAGCACTGTGCAAGCGATCATATTGAAATGGAAGAAGTATCATACCACTGCAAATCTACCAAGACCCGGCCGTCCCTCTAAACTTTCATCTCAAACAAGGAAAAGACTGATCAGAGATGCAGCCAAGAGGCCCATGATCACTCTGGATGAACTGCAGAGATCTACAGCTGAGGTGGGACAGTCTGTCCATAGGACAAGAATCAGTTGTACACTGCTCAAATCTGGTCTTTATGGAAGAGTGGCAAGAAGAAAGCCATTTCTCAAAGATATCCATAAAAAGTGTTGTTTAAAGTTTGCATCAAGCCACCTCGGAGACACACCAAACATGTGGAAGAAGGTGCTCTGGTCAGATGAAACCAAAATCGAACTTTTTGGCAACAATGCCAAACGATATGTTTGGCGTAAAGGCAACACAGCTCATCAACCTGAACACACCATCCTCACTGTCAAACATGGTGGTGGCAGCATCATGGTTTGGGCCAGCTTTTCTTCAGCAGGGACAGGGAAGATGGTTAAAATTGATGGGAAGATGGATGGAGCCAAACACAGGACCATTCTTGAAGAAAGCCTGTTGGAGTCTGCAAAAGACCTGAGACTGGGATGGAGATTTGCCATCCAACCAGACAATGATCCCAAACATAAAGCAAAATCTACAATGGAATGGTTCACAAATAAACGTATCCAGGTGTTAGAATGGCCAAGTCACAGTCCAGACCTGAATCCAATCGAGAATCTGTGGAAGGAGCTGAAAACTGTTGTTCACAAACGATCTCCATCCAACCTCACTGAGCTCGAGCTGTTTGCCAAGGAAGAATGGGCAAGAATTTCATTCTCTCGATGTACAAAACTGATAGAGACATACCCCAAGCGACTTGCAGCTGTAGTCACAGCAAAAGGTGGCGCAACAAAGTATCAAGTTAAAGGGGCTGAATAATATTGCACGCCCCACTTTCCAGTTTTTGAATTTCCACAAAAATTTAAAATAACCAATAAATTTTGTTCAGCTTCACAATTGTGTCCCACTTGTTGTTGATTCTTCACCAAAAATTTTACATTTGGTATCTTTTGAAGCATGATATGTGGGAAAAGGTTGAAAAGTTCCAGGGGGCCGAATATTTTCGCAAGGCACTGTAGAGGTGTTATCAGTCATTGTACAGGAGGAGGAGGTGAGCTGTGACATCACCTATTGTGAATGGAGGATCTTGTGTTATCATCTGTATATAGAGGTGTTCATGTATGCACAGTGCGCTGATGAAGCTGGAGAGAATACAACCAGTTTCCCTGTGCGGGGTAGGAAAGAATAGTGACGCTGAGTCTTGCCCGCAGTCAGTGGAGTCAATCACACATCAGTGGGCATGATTACAGTATCTGATGCAGGAACAGACAAGGGACGACCCACCGGACTAGTCCAAGCTAATTAATCTTATAACAAGAGACAGTAATATAATTTGTTTTTGAGCACATTCAAATATAACTCCAGGATGCATGAACGATTTTAGAATGCCGGAATAAAGCTGTAAAGTGCACTGGTGGCAGCCTGGGGGGTTTGGGGTTGGGGGGGACACAGGTATCTATAAGACCTCAGCTTTCTTCATATTGGCGTTGTAGGGAAGTTATTGCTGCCTGTAGTATAATGCCATTAATAGCTAAGGGCCCCCTAATCACCATTAGCATTTTTTTTTTTAATTACTGTAAGTCATTTTACTTTTTTTTTTAATTTTCCATCAATTTCTTCAAAATGAAGCATGCGGTCCATAAATCTGGCGCAAATTTAACATGAGATCTGTAACTGGTTTTTTTTTGCGCTTTTTTAGACCACTAAAAAAGTTGTATATTTTGGCAAAATGTTAAAAAATATTACAAAAAGAAAACCCACTTTGAGGGGAGTCTGTAGTAAATTTACGGATCTGATGAATCAGTAAAAAAAAAACATCTGGAAGATCCACACTGACATAACAAACAGAAAATTAACTAAACAACAACAACAAAAACTTAAAAAAAAGGTGAAAATCGTTTGATGAATTTATCGTAAAGTAAGAGACGTTCTAACCAAATTGTGATGATAGATCGGAACCAAAATGTCCGGACCGCACTGATCATCCCGCCAGTCACTTACAACTTTCTTCTGCTGTAATGGGATCTGTCGAAGATCTGTCGACCTTTGGTGTCGAGAATGTTACTGTCCATACTCCAAATAGCCGTGTGAATGTAGGCTGAGACCCTTTTACCTTTCCTGTGTCACCCATGTCCGCTCCCTCCATCCTGCCTCGCTCCCAGCACATTAGGGAAAACCTTCCGCTGCGCCGGTCGGCCGGTCTGAGCTTAATCACCCCGGCGGCTCTTAATCAAATATCCCATTTAAAACAACAAATGGAATTGTCTCCATACTCACTCAACGCTGACAAATGAGCAAATGTGAGGCTAAATTATGCAGATCTTCCCGAGCCGTAATGATATACCGTACACAGAGCGGATAATTTACTTACGCGGAGTCCATTCATTTAATGATGCCGCTAAAGTCGCTAAGCCAATTGGTCATCATGAGAGATTCCGGGCCGGCTAATCACAAATATATAGAACACGTCCCCTTATTGTCCCCAGCGGCTAAGTGCTAAAATGCTACTTACTGCTCGGAAGGTTAATGTCCTGCTTATGTAAATTGTCCAATTTAACATTCAGGCGGTGGGATTATAAATCCTGGCACCGGGGATTTCATTTAACGTATGTTCAAACTAGTTGACCTGAAAGGTTAACAAGCACAAGTTATACAGGACGATTATAGCCGAAGATTCGAGACGCGTAACAACACCGCACACTTCGTGGGGCGAATGCTGAAAGCAGCCGGTACCTCTGCTCTGCCTGCAGAGTTGTCGGAGGGTAATCTTTTTAGCAAGTCTTCCACAATGGCCCTCTGGCATGCATGCACTGAAAATGGCACGTCTGCCTCCGACATGAGAGAAGGAAATTTCTCCTTGGGGTCAAGAAAGGTGGACAAAACGTGTTTCACGCGAGGGTCTTGGGAAAGGCATCTGGACATGAACTCTGCCATGTGTGGCGGACTACAAAGAGTCAAACGTTCAGTGTCCTCACCAGGAAAAACACTAATCATCCTCTCTTCCTCACAACGCATAGCCTCCTCCTCCTCCTCCATGCTGGACAGGCATGAAGCTGGGATTGGGAGTCCTCTCTGTAGCGCAGATCATAGAATCATAGAATGGTAGAATTGGAAGGGACCTCCTGGGCCATCTGGTCCAACCCCCTGCTCAAAGCAGGATTCACTAAATCATCCCAAACTCCTGTTCCTCCTCCTCCTGTTCCTCGTCATCACCCAATGTGGCCTGAGAATATTGTGTGAGGCTTGGCTGTGTGATATCAGCCACTGAAAAATCTTGCTCCACAGCCACCTGCTCGGCATTCAGAGCTTCCTCTTTGAGATTCTGCAGAGGACATTTTAATAGACAGAGCAGCTGGATGGTTACGCTGATAATAGCGTCATCAGCAATCACCATCTTGGTGCAGTACTCAAAGTTTTGAAGAACTTCACATATCTCAGCGATCCACACCCGCTCGGCAGTTGTTATGTGTGGGGGGGGGCTGAGTGTTACTCTGGCGGGCATTGAGAAGCTGGAATTCAGACACTGCCCTCTGCTGCTCACTAAGCTTTGCCAACATATGAAAGGTCGAATTCTAACATGTGGGCAGGTCACAAATCAGTCAGTGACGAGGCAAATTAAAGCGCTGCTGCAGCGAAGCTAGACCCGCCAAAGCCTGAGATGACTTTCAGAAATGGGTGCTGACACAGCGTACCTTGGCAAGTAGGTCCGGCAAGTCAGAATATGTTTTTAAAAAACTGCTGTACAACCAAGTTCAGCACGTAGGCCATGCATGGAACATGTACCACCTTACCGCCACCACGTTACGCCCATTATTGCACACAACCAGATCTGGTTGGAGGTTCAGCGGGGAGAGACACTGATCGGTCTGTTCTTTTCTTCCTTTCAACAGCTCGGCTGCGTTGTGAGCTTTATCACCTACACAGATGAGCTTCAGCAGAGCGTGCTGCCACTTTGCCAATGCAGTGCTGCAGACCTCCCAGCTAGGGAGTGATGGGGGAGACTAGTTCCGTTGAGGATGAGGAGGAGAGACAGGAACAGGAATACGAGGAGACTGAAACCCTGATGGAAGTTGGGCTCGCTATTCTTGGTGTGGGTAAGATGTGTGATGTCCCAGCGTCTGACTCTGTCCCAGACTCCACCAGGCTAACCCAGTGTGCCGTCAGGAAATGTAGCGTCCCTTTCCACAACAAATTGTCCATGTGTCTGTCGTTAGGTGGACCTTCCCTGTGACTGCGTTGTCCGAACCACGGCTGATATTGTATAACACAAGCTTATGTAATGCGGGGATGACACACCGGGAAAAAAGTGCTGGATGGGAATCGAGTACCGTAGGGCTGCCACCGCCAAGAGTTCGCAGAAAGATTCAGTTCTCACAAGTCGAAACGGCAACATTTCCAGGGCTACCAATCTGGCAGTGAGGGTGTTTAGAGTTTTGGCCTGTGGGTGGGTGGATATTTCTGCTTTCTGTTAGACGTCTGGGGCAGGGACAAGTGAACGCTGCGCTGGGACAACAAACTGGACCTGGTTGCTGACTGTTGTGTCTGTGCAGCTGCAGGTAGTGAGCGTCGGCTTCATGGGCAGCAGAGTGGGAAGGCCGTAACACAGGGGAAAGGGCAGTGGCGTCACCATCAGACACAGGTTTTATATCCAGGCGTTCCGCCCATCTACTGGGCTGCCATGTGCTTCTGCATGCTGGTGGTGGGCTGCAGCGTTCCTGACTCTTCGTAGCTTGGTTCGGCAGATGCTGCAAATTACAGTAGTTTTGTCTGAAGGAATTTCAGAAAAAATCTGCCACACAGGGGAACAACGCACCCGAGGCACCAGTATGGGGGCAGTGTTACACTATTATGGGGCACTGTAGCCGGCACTGTTATGGGGGCAGTCTTACACTATTATGGGGCACAGTAGCCGGCACTGTTATGGGGGCAGTGTTACACTACTATGGGGCACTGTAGCCGGCACTTTTATGGGGGCAGTGTTACACTACTATGGGGCACAGTAGCCGGCACTGTTATGGGGGCAGTGTTACACTATTATGGGGCACAGTAGCCGGCACTGTTATGGGGGCAGTCTTACACTATTATGGGGCACTGTAGCCGGCACTGTTATGGGGGCAGTCTTACACTATTATGGGGCACAGTAGCCGGCACTGTTATGGGGGCAGTGTTACACTACTATGGGGCACTGTAGCCGGCACTTTTATGGGGGCAGTGTTACACTACTATGGGGCACAGTAGTCGGCACTGTTATGGGGGCAGTGTTACACTATTATGGGGCACAGTAGCCGGCACTGTTATGGGGGCAGTGTTACACTATTATGGGGCACAGTAGCCGGTACTGTTATGGGGGCAGTGTTACACTATTTTGGGGCACAGTAGCCGGTACTGTTATGGGGACAGTGTTACACTATTATGGGGCACAGTAGCCGGCACTGTTATGGGGGCAGTGTTACACTATTATGGGGCACAGTAGCCGGCACTGTTATGGGGGCAGTGTTACACTATTTTGGGGCACAGTAGCCGGTACTGTTATGGGGACAGTGTTACACTATTATGGGGCACAGTAGCCGGCACTGTTATGGGGGCAGTGTTACACTATTATGGGGCACAGTAGCCGGCACTGTTATGGGGGCAGTGTTACACTATTTTGGGGCACAGTAGCCGGTACTGTTATGGGGACAGTGTTACACTATTATGGGGCACAGTAGCCGGCACTGTTATGGGGGCAGTGTTACACTATTATGGGGCACAGTAGCCGGTACTGTTATGGGGGCAGTGTTACACTATTTTGGGGCACAGTAGCCGGTACTGTTATGGGGACAGTGTTACACTATTATGGGGCACAGTAGCCGGCACTCTTATGGGGGCAGTGTTACACTATTATGGGACACAGTAGCCGGCACTGTTATGGGGGCAGTGTTACACTATGGGGCACAGTAGCTGGCACTGTTATGGGGGCAGTGTTCCACTATTATGGGGCACAGTAGCCGGCATTGTTATGGGGACAGTGTTACACTATTATGGAGCACAGTAGCTGGCACTGTTATGGGGGCAGTGTTTCACTATTATGGGGCACAGTAGCTGGCACTGTTATGGGGGCAGTGTTTCACTATTATGGAGCACAGTAGCTGGCACTGTTATGGGGACTGTGTTACACTATTATGGGGCACAGTAGCTGGCACTGTTATGAGGGCAGTGTTACACTACTATGGGGCACAGTAGCTGGCACTGTTATGGGGGCATTGTTTCACTATTATGGGGCACAGTAGCTGGCACTGTTATGGGGACAGTGTTACACTATTATGGGGCACAGTAGCTGGCACTGTTATGAGGGCAGTGTTACACTACTATGGGGCACAGTAGCTGGCACTGTTATGGGGACAGTGTTACACTATTATGGGGCACAGTAGCCGGCACTGTTATGGGGGCAGTCTTACACTATTATGGAGCACAGTAGCCGGCATTGTTATGGGGGCAGTGTTACACTATTATGGGGCACAGTAGCTGGCACTGTTATGAGGGCAGTGTTACACTACTATGGGGCACAGTAGCTGGCACTGTTATGGGGGCAGTGTTACACTATTATGGAGCACAGTAGCCGGCACTGTTATGGGGGCAGTGTTACACTATTATGGGGCACAGTAGCCGGCACTGTTATAGGGGCAGTGTTACACTATTATGGGGCACAGTAGCCGGCACTGTTATGGGGACAGTGTTACACTATTATGGGGCACAGTAGCCGGCACTGTTATGGGGGCAGTGTTACACTATTATGGGGCACAGTAGCCGGCACTGTTATGGGGACAGTGTTACACTATTATGGGGCACAGTAGCCGGCACTGTTATGGGGACAGTGTTACACTATTATGGGGCACGGTAGCCGGCATTGTTATGGGGGCAGTATTACACTATTATGGGGCACAGTAGCCGGCATTGTTATGGGGGCAGTGTTACACTATTATGGGGCACAGTAGCCGGCACTGTTATGGGGGCAGTGTTAGGCTACTTTCACACTTCAGGTTTTCGGCGTCAGGCGCGATCCGGCGTCGTGCCGGAACGCCGGATCCGGCAAATGTTTAGTAAAACCGGATGTGACGGATCCGGTTTTCTGCCGGATCCGTCTTTTTCTTGACAGACAAAACCGGATCCGTCTCATCCGGTTCATCCGTTTTTCTATCTGTTTTTCGACGGATTACGCCGGATCCGGTTTTTAAAATTGACCCTTGTGGCCTTCCGAATGGGATTGGCTACTGGAAAACTATATATAGCATGTTCCTACAGCCCTTCTTTGACAGGTTGTGGAGGAGAAAGTGCAGGTTGAAGAGAAGAGCAAGTTACTGGCGAAGATGGACGTTGTCATTGGAAATATTTTGAAGAATTTGGCGGATTTTATAGCGGAGGCGAATTGTTTGAGGGTGATTGTTCTGGAGAAGGAGAGAGCGAGACAGCAGCGCATCAGGCATCGTAGACGACGTTTGTGGATCCACCCCATCACAGCCAAGAGAATGACGCGTGGGGTCTATTCTACACTATGCATGGACCTTCGACGAAACCCGGATACATTTTTTGGATATGTTAGGATGAAAATGGAGAATTTTGATTACTTGGTGGAGCGCATTGCACACCTCATAAGAAAAGCGGACACCTATTGCCGCTTCTCTGTTTCACCCGCAGAGCGTCTGATGGTGACTTTAAGGTAAGCCACATTTATTGGATGTGATCGCATCAGAGCACACTTTCACTGCAATCTTGTTGGTGGTAGTTTGTATCTCCAAGTGTTATAGGTCAGTTTTGGTATGTAATGCTGTGATTTAAAACTAATTTATTGTTTTTTAATTCCCCACAGATTTCTTGCAACTGGAGAATCCCTTTCGTCACTGCATTTCCAGTACAGACTCGGGATTTCCACCATATCTGGAATTGTGAAGTACACATGCCGTGCACTGTGGGACTCCTTAGCTGAAGAGTTTTTACCAGAGCCCACAACAGAGAGGTGGATTGAAATTGCTGACAAGTTTCAACAGATATGTCAGTTTCCCAACTGCTTGGGCGCTGTGGACGGGAAACATATCCGCATTGTAAAGCCAGCTGGATCGGGATCGGAATATTTCAATTACAAGAAATATTTTTCAATTGTCCTCATGGCCATCGCTGACGCGGAATACAAATTTATTGCGGTTGATATTGGGGCCTATGGCCGCTCCAATGACTCTCAAGTTTTCAAACTGTCTGCCATGGGGTGTAAACTGTATGGAAACACCTTCCAGTTCCCACCACCTAGACCGCTGCCGCAAACATCTGGTCCACCTATGCCATTTGTCTGTGTAGGGGATGAAGCCTTCCAGCTGTCAGAACACCTTTTGAAACCGTACTCTAGCAGAGGATTGTCAAGACCAAAACGCATTTTTAATTACCGCCTCACAAGAGCAAGAAGAATGGTTGAATGTACCTTTGGTATTCTGACAGCCAAATGGCGGGTCCTATTGACTGCGATCAACCTCAAGACAGAAACTGTGGACGAGGTGATCAAAGCGTGCGTGGTACTCCACAATTTTGTTATCTGCAAGGAACCCATTTCCATTGAGCACACCTCTGAAGAAACCACCTTGCAAGATTACCATGACATTACCACTAGAAGTTGTGACGGTTTCAGTAATGAGGGACAATTTTGCACTATACTTTATGTCACCTCAAGGCAGAGTACACTGGCAGGATGACAGAGTGTGAAAGATTTGTGCCCTAACCAAACTTGTGTACCTTCTGTACCAACAGTATATACCTTTGCCAACCAAAGTTGGCTATCTTGTCATGGTCTCTATTTTTAGCTTTAGGCCACAGGTGTGTACCTGGTTGTGTTTTATGCAAAGTATTTCACCTTTTAACAAAAGTTGTGTACATTGTTATGAAATCACCAACAATAAACACAACTTTTTAGGTGAAATACTTTGCTTCAAACACAACCAGGAACACAACTGTGGCAAAAAGCTAAAATTTACCCACAGTTATATACCTAGTTTTGAATACCATTTCACCTTTTAAATACCCTGTATTTAACCTTTTTCGCCGCAGAAAGAAATGACAGACAACCAGTGTAAAATAATTTAACTTTTATTGAAAAATGTTTTTTTTAGTAAACTTTTTTAAAATTTTAATAAACTTGTTTAATAAAGCTTTGAAACCATAAAACTGGCCATTTTTATTTAAATAAACACATTATAAATCTGTGTAGTGTGTGGTGGAAATACTGCTGGAGGGGCTGCGGGACACTTCGACACTGGGAGTGTGGAGAGAGGACTGGGATCGTGGTGGGGAAGGAACAGTTAGAGGTGAAGGTGTGGAAAAAACTACAGAATGGGTGGACATGTGGGAAGCAGAAGAGGTGGTGGGTGGTGGAGTGGAGGGTTGGGCAGGGACTGTAGGAGCAGATGATGTTGATGGCAAGTTGTATGGGGAAGGAGTTTGGTACGGGGCAGGTTGCTGGAAGTGGGGAGATGTCTGGTACGGGGCAGGTTGCTGGAAGTGGGGAGATGTCTGGTACGGGGCAGGTTGCTGGAAGTGGGGAGATGTCTGGTATGGGGCAGGTTGCTGGAAGTGGGGAGATGTCTGGTACTGGGGAGGTTGCTGGTACTGGGGAGTTTGCAGGTACTGGGGAGGTTGCTGGTACTGGGGAGGTTGCTGGTACTGGGGAGGTTGCTGGTACTGGGGAGGTTGCTGGTACTGGGGAGGTTGCTGGTACTGGGGAGGTTGCTGGTGCTGGGGAGGTTGCTGGTGCTGGGGAGGTGGATGGTGCTGGGGAGGTGGATGGTGCTGGGGAGGTGGATGGTGCTGGGGAGGTGGATGGTATGTAATAGGAGGGGGAGGATGGAAAGTGGCTGGAGGGGGTGTAGATGTAATAGGAGGGGGAGGATGGAAAGTGGCTGGAGGGGGTGTAGATGTAATAGGAGGGGGAGGATGGAAAGTGGCTGGAGGGGGTGCAGGTGGAGGAACTACTGTGGTGGGAGGAGGAGGTTGGGAGGTAACTTGCTGGAGAGCAGCGTGGCACGAATGCATTACATGCATCTGCTGGGTAGGAGATAGTGTTGCCATGCGCTCCACAACAGACCTGAAAAAGGTGTGGTTTGGCGAAGATCTTGCTTCTGAATGCATGGTTTGCAGAAGTGTCTTCACCTCCAGAATGATGGAGTTGATCTGCTGATAGCCTGCGGAGATTTGCTCTGACAAGACTTTTAGACAGTTCTGGAAAGATGCATTCAGATGCAAGAACTCTGGCGCATAAGTCTTTTCCTGACCCCTCTGCCGCTGCTGCCCAGTACCCGCAGGTGTACTAGAGGTGGCAGGGGCAGAAGGGTGGGGTAAAGGGAAAGCGATCTCCTCACCAGCAGCTTCATGTAATGTAGGCGGCCTCGATGCTCCTGTGCTGGTGGATGGGACAGATGGGTCGAATGTGTGGGAAGGCTGGGAAGGTGCAGATGTACCGGGGCGGTCGAAGTGTCCCTCGGTGCCGGTCTCCTCAGGGATCGCCTCAGAAGGGTCCAATCGTGCAGGCTCCCGAGTGCTGCTCACCGTGCTGTGGAATAAAGAGAAAAAAAAACAATTAAAATAGTGACATGGTATGGCCCGGGCTGAAAAAAAAAGTTACATCTAAACATTTTTTTGTCACATGTGGTGTGTAATATTTACCTTCTGGTGAGCATTGTCTCCCGGAGGAACGACAGGGCTTGTGCGTACTTGTACTTGCTCCTGCGTCCTCCAGATCCACTCGGGGCCCGCATCTCTTTATTGAACTCCTTCTTGAAACGATCCCTCACAGACCGCCACCGATTCACAATTCTCTCCCCTGAAACGAGAAAGGAGTGGTTAGTATACAACATCAGTGTTTCCCAAACTCCAGTCCACATGGTCCCCAGGGGTCATGTTTTCAGGATTTCCAAAGTAAATAGAAATCCTGAACACATGATCCGTGGGGACCACGAGGACTGGAGTTCGGGAAACACTGGTTTACATCAAGCAACCGATACTGTATATACTTACGCTCTTTAATCTGGGCCCGAGCTTCGAGGTCCTCCCAGCGGCCCACAAGGAGAGAACAGATTTCCTCCCAGAGTCGTCGGGTAACGATAAGGTCAGCGTGGCGGCGGTCAGCCATATTCCAGAGCGGCTCCCTTTCTCTGACGAGATCGATGAGGTGGTCCACATCAATCCCTCCATCCTCACCGTCAGAGTCAGGAGCACGCTGTGAAGGCTGTTAAAGAAAAAGACAAAAATAACATAATTAGCCTCCACAAAAGAAATGAAATAAAAAGTGCAAAAAAAACAAAGCAAAAATATTTATACTTACACGCTGGTGACCGCCGCATTGCTGTCGCCGACGACCCTGGGAGGCACTGCGAGGACCTCTTGGCCGAGCACCAGATTGGGAAGACTAGAGAAGAAAACAAAAAATGTTATGTCTTTGGATGTAGGCATTTGTTTGCTGTGTGTGGTCTGCAGAACATTGTTTTCTATGTGTTGTGTGTAGTGTGATGTTGTGTTTCTGCGTTTGATGCAAAAAACTTACCAATTGTGAGCCCACTCCAGGTGTCTGTCCACCCCTTCCTTCTTCTTCTGGGAGCTCCTCTTCATCTTGTGATTCCTGTTTTGAAATAAAAGGCAATGAATAGACATATATTACAGAGATGATGGATTTTGGAAATAAAAACTTACCGTCAAACGCTGACGATGCGAGGGAGGGCTCCCAGAAGATGATGTGCTGTCTTCCTCATGGCCAGACTCCATGGCTGTGGGTGGTGTTTCTGCTGCTGCTGCTGCATCTATTGGGCGGCTGTTGAATAAAGATAAACAAAGGGCCAATGAATATCTTGATATTCCATAGCCCTAGTTTGGAGGAATGGGGGATTTGATAATTACCGTCTCTCATCTGCTGCTGGACTCCCCTCCTGTTGTTCAGCATGCTGCTCCATTTGGGGTGGTGCTGATGGTGCTGCTGCAGATGTCTGCTGCCTTCTCCTGCTCCTTGTTCTTGGCTTGGGTGGCATGTTGGGTGTGGCTGAGGGTCCCATTGTCTTGCTTTTATATATGTCTTGTGGGCAGAGCTACTGAGCATGCTCAGACCAAAGAAACCGGATCCGGTGCATTGCGGCGCTCATAGGCTTTCATTGTATGAAAAAGCCGGACGCGCCGGATCCGGCGTGTCCGCCTTTTTCGACGGATACAAAAAACGTTACAGTCACCGTTCTTTCCAGACGCCGGATCGCGTCACATTGCCGGATCCGGTGAAAATCAGATGAAACGCATGGCCATCCGGCTCGATCCGGCTCTAATGCAAGTCAATGGGGGGGAAACCGGATCCGGCATTGCATTTCGACGGATCCGGTTTTAGTCAAAAGCGCCGGATCGCGCCTGAAGCAGAAAACCTGATGTGTGAAAGAGGCCTTACACTATTATGGGGCACAGTAGCCGGCACTGTTATGGGGGCAGTGTTACACTATTATGGGGCACAGTAGCCGGCACTGTTATGGGGACAGTGTTACACTATTATGGGGCACAGTAGCCGGCACTGTTATGGGGGCAGTGTTACACTATTATGGGGCACAGTAGCCGGCACTGTTATGGGGGCAGTGTTACACTATTATGGGGCACAGTAGCCGGCACTGTTATGGGGGCAGTGTTACACTATTATGGGGCACAGTAGCCGGCACTGTTATGGGGGCAGTGTTACACTATTATGGGGCACAGTAGCCGGCACTGTTATGGGGGCAGTGTTACACTATTATGGGGCACAGTAGCCGGCACTGTTATGGGGGCAGTGTTACACTATTATGGGGCACAGTAGCCGGCACTGTTATGGGGACAGTGTTACACTATTATGGGGCACAGTAGCCGGCACTGTTATGGGGGCAGTGTTACACTATTATGGGGCACAGTAGCCGGCACTGTTATGGGGGCAGTGTTACACTATTATGGGGCACAGTAGCCGGCACTGTTATGGGGGCAGTGTTACACTATTATGGGTCACAGTAGCCGGCACTGTTATGGGGGCAGTGTTACACTATTATGGGGCACAGTAGCCGGCACTGTTATGGGGGCAATGTTACACTATTATGGGGCACAGTAGCCGGCACTGTTATGGGGGCAGTGTTACACTATTATGGGGCACAGTAGCCGGCACTGTTATGAGGGCAGTGTTACACTATTATGGGGCACAGTAGCCGGCACTGTTATGGGGGCAGTGTTACACTATTATGGGGCACAGTAGCCGGCACTGTTATGGGGGCAGTGTTACACTATTATGGGGCACAGTAGCCGGCACTGTTATGGGGGCAGTGTTACACTATTATGGGGCACAGTAGCCGGCATTGTTATGGGGGCAGTGTTACACTATTATGGGGGCAGTGTTACACTATTATGGGGCACAGTAGCCGGCACTGTTATGGGGGCAGTGTTACACTATTATGGGGCACAGTAGCCGGCACTGTTATGTGGGCAGTGTTACACTATTATGGGGCACAGTAGCCGGCACTGTTATGGGGGCAGTGTTACACTATTATGGGGCACAGTAGCCGGCACTGTTATGGGGGCAGTGTTACACTATTATGGGGCACAGTAGCCGGCACTGTTATGGGGGCAGTGTTACACTATTATGGGGCACAGTAGCCGGCACTGTTATGGGGGCAGTGTTACACTATTATGGGGCACAGTAGCCGGCACTGTTATGAGGGCAGTGTTACACTATTATGGGGCACAGTAGCCGGCACTGTTATGGGGGCAGTGTTACACTATTATGGGGCACAGTAGCCGGCACTGTTATGGGGGCAGTGTTACACTATTATGGGGCACAGTAGCCGGCACTGTTATGGGGGCAGTGTTACACTATTATGGGGCACAGTAGCCGGCACTGTTATGGGGGCAGTGTTACACTATTATGGGGCACAGTAGCCGGCACTGTTATGAGGACAGTGTTACACTATTATGGGGCACAGTAGCCGGCACTGTTATGGGGGCAGTGTTACACTATTATGGGGCACAGTAGCCGGCACTGTTATGGGGGCAGTGTTACACTATTATGGGGCACAGTAGCCGGCACTGTTATGGGGGCAGTGTTACACTATTATGGGGCACAGTAGCCGGCATAGTTATGGGGGCAGTGTTACACTATTATGGGGCACAGTAGCCGGCACTGTTATGGGGGCAGTGTTACACTATTATGGGGCACAGTAGCCGGCACTGTTATGGGGGCAGTGTTACACTATTATGGGGCACAGTAGCCGGCACCGTTATGGGGGCAGTGTTACACTATTATGGGGCACAGTAGCCGGCACTGTTATGGGGGCAGTATTACACTATTATGGGGCACAGTAGCCGGCACTGTTATGGGGGCAGTGTTACACTATTATGGGGCACAGTAGCCGGCACTGTCATGGGGGCAGTGTTACACTATTATGGGGCACAGTAGCCGGCACTGTCATGGGGGCAGTGTTACACTATTATGGGGCACAGTAGCCGGCACTGTTATGGGGGCAGTGTTACACTATTATGGGGCACAGTAGCCGACACTGTTATGGGGGCAGTGTTACACTATTATGGAGCACAGTAGCCGGCACTGTTATGGGGGCAGTGTTACACTATTATGGGGCACAGTAGCCGGCACTGTTATGTGGGCAGTGTTACACTATTATGGGGCACAGTAGCCGGTACTGTTATGGGGGCAGTGTTACACTATTATGGGGCACAGTAGCCGGCACTGTTATGGGGCAGTGTTACACTATTATGGGGCACAGTAGCCGGCACTGTTATGGGGGCAGTGTTTCACTATTATGGAGCACAGTAGCCGGCACTGTTATGGGGGCAGTGTTATACTATTATGGGGCACAGTAGCCGGCACTGTTATGGGGGCAGTGTTACACTATTATGGGGCACAGTAGCCGGCACTGTTATGGGGGCAGTGTTTCACTATTATGGAGCACAGTAGCCGGCACTGTTATGGGGGCAGTGTTACACTATTATGGGGCACAGTAGCCGGCACTGTTATGGGGGCAGTGTTTCACTATTATGGGGCACAGTAGCCGGCACTGTTATGGGGGCAGTGTTATACTATTATGGGGCACAGTAGCCGGTACTGTTATGTGGGCAGTGTTACACTATTATGGGGCACAGTAGCCGGCACTGTTATGGGGGCAGTGTTACACTATTATGGAGCACAGTAGCCGGCACTGTTATGGGGGCAGTGTTACACTATTATGGGGCACAGTAGCCGGCACCAGTATGGGGGCAGTGTTACACTATTATGGAGCACAGTAGCCGGCACTGTTATGGGGGCAGTGTTACACTATTATGGGGCACAGTAGCCGGCACTGTTATGTGGGCAGTGTTACACTATTATGGGGCACAGTATCCGGCACTGTTATGGGGGCAGTGTTACACTATTATGGGGCACAGTAGCCGACACTGTTATGGGGGCAGTGTTACACTATTATGGGGCACAGTAGCCGGCACTGTTATGGGGGCAGTGTTACACTATTATGGAGCACAGTAGCCGGCACTGTTATGGGGGCAGTGTTACACTATTATGGGGCACAGTAGCCGGCACTGTTATGTGGGCAGTGTTACACTATTATGGGGCACAGTAGCTGGCACTGTTATGGGGGCAGTGTTACACTATTATGGGGCACAGTAGCCGGCACTGTTATGGGGGCAGTGTTACACTATTATGGGGCACAGTAGCCGGCACTGTTATGGGGGCAGTGTTACACTATTATGGGGCACAGTAGCCGGTACTGTTATGGGGGCAGTGTTACACTATTATGGGGCACAGTAGCCGGCACTGTTATGAGGGCAGTGTTACACTATTATGGGGCACAGTAGCCGGCACTGTTATGGGGGCAGTGTTACACTATTATGGGGCACAGTAGCCGGCACTGTTATGGGGGCAGTATTACACTATTATGGGGCACAGTAGCCGGCACTGTTATGAGGGCAGTGTTACACTATTATGGGGCACAGTAGCCGGCACTGTTATGGGGGCAGTGTTACACTATTATGGGGCACAGTAGCCGGCACTGTTATGGGGGCAGTGTTACACTATTATGGGGCACAGTAGCCGGCACTGTTATGGGGGCAGTGTTACACTATTATGGGGCACAGTAGCCGGCACTGTTATGGGGGCAGTGTTACACTATTATGGGGCACAGTAGCCGGCACTGTTATGGGGGCAGTGTTACACTATTATGGGGCACAGTAGCCGGCACTGTTATGGGGGCAGTATTACACTATTATGGGGCACAGTAGCCGGCACTGTTATGGGGGCAGTGTTACACTATTATGGGGCACAGTAGCCTGCACTGTTATGGGGGCAGTGTTACACTATTATGGGGCACAGTAGCCGGCACTGTTATGGGGGCAGTGTTACACTATTATGGGGCACAGTAGCCGGCACTGTTATGGGGGCAGTGTTACACTATTATGGGGCACAGTAGCCGGCACTGTTATGGGGGCAGTGTTACACTATTATGGGGCACAGTAGCCGGCACTGTTATGGGGGCAGTATTACACTATTATGGGGCACAGTAGCCGTCACTGTTATGGGGGCAGTGTTACACTATTATGGGGCACAGTAGCCGGCACTGTTTTGGGGGCAGTGTTACACTATTATGGGGCACAGTAGCCGGCACTGTTATGGGGGCAGTGTTACACTATTATGGGGCACAGTAGCCGGCACTGTTATGGGGGCAGTGTTACACTATTATGGGGCACAGTAGCCGGCACTGTTATGGGGGCAGTGTTACACTATTATGGGGCACAGTAGCCGGCACTGTTATGGGGACAGTGTTACACTATTATGGGGCACAGTAGCCGGCACTGTCATGGGGGCAGTGTTACACTATTATGGGGCACAGTAGCCGGCACTGTTATGGGGGCAGTGTTACACTATTATGGGGCACAGTAGCCGGCACTGTCATGGGGGCAGTGTTACACTGTTATGGGGCACAGTAGCCGGTACTGTTATGGGGGCAGTGTTACACTATTATGGGGCACAGTAGCCGGCACTGTTATGGGGGCAGTGTTACACTATTATGGGGCACAGTAGCCGGCACTGTCATGGGGGCAGTGTTACACTATTATGGGGCACAGTAGCCGGCACTGTTATGGGGGCAGTGTTACACTATTATGGGGCACAGTAGCCGGCACTGTCATGGGGGCAGTGTTACACTATTATGGGGCACAGTAGCCGGCACTGTTATGGGGGCAGTGTTACACTATTATGGGGCACAGTAGCCGGCACTGTTATGGGGGCAGTGTTACACTATTATGGGGCACAGTAGCCGGCACTGTTATGGGGGCAGTGTTACACTATTATGGGGCACAGTAGCCGGCACTGTTATGGGGGCAGTGTTACACTATTATGGGGCACAGTAGCTGGCACTGTTATGGGGGCAGTGTTACACTATTATGGGGCACAGTAGCCGGCACTGTTATGGGGGCAGTGTTACACTATTATGGGGCACAGTAGCCGGCACTGTTATGGGGGCAGTGTTACACTATTATGGGGCACAGTAGCCGGCACTGTTATGGGGGCAGTGTTACACTATTATGGGGCACAGTAGCCGGCACTGTTATGGGGGCAGTGTTATACTATTATGGGGCACAGTAGCCGGCACTGTTATGGGGGCAGTGTTACACTATTATGGGGCACAGTAGCCGGCACTGTTATGGGGGCAGTGTTACACTATTATGGGGCACAGTAGCCGGCACTGTTATGGGGGCAGTGTTACACTATTATGGGGCACAGTAGCCGGCACTGTTATGGGGGCAGTGTTACACTATTATGGGGCACAGTAGCCGGCACTGTTATGGGGGCAGTGTTACACTATTATGGGGCACAGTAGCCGGCACTGTCATGGGGGCAGTGTTACACTATTATGGGGCACAGTAGCCGGCACTGTTATGGGGGCAGTGTTACACTATTATGGGGCACAGTAGCCGGCACTGTTATGGGGGCAGTGTTACACTATTATGGGGCACAGTAGCCGGCACTGTTATGGGGGCAGTGTTACACTATTATGGGGCACAGTAGCCGGCACTGTTATGGGGGCAGTGTTACACTATTATGGGGCACAGTAGCTGGCACTGTTATGGGGGCAGTGTTACACTATTATGGGGCACAGTAGCTGGCACTGTTATGGGGGCAGTGTTACACTATTATGGGGCACAGTAGCCGGCACTGTTATGGGGGCAGTGTTACACTATTATGGGGCACAGTAGCCGGCACTGTTATGGGGGCAGTGTTACACTATTATGGGGCACAGTAGCCGGCACTGTTATGGGGGCAGTGTTATACTATTATGGGGCACAGTAGCCGGCACTGTTATGGGGGCAGTGTTACACTATTATGGGGCACAGTAGCCGGCACTGTTATGGGGGCAGTGTTACACTATTATGGGGCACAGTAGCCGGCACTGTTATGGGGGCAGTGTTACACTATTATGGGGCACAGTAGCCGGCACTGTTATGGGGGCAGTGTTACACTATTATGGGGCACAGTAGCCGGCACTGTCATGGGGGCAGTGTTACACTATTATGGGGCACAGTAGCCGGCACTGTTATGGGGGCAGTGTTACACTATTATGGGGCACAGTAGCCGGCACTGTCATGGGGGCAGTGTTACACTATTATGGGGCACAGTAGCCGGCACTGTTATGGGGGCAGTGTTACACTATTATGGGGCACAGTAGCCGGCACTGTTATGGGGGCAGTGTTACACTATTATGGGGCACAGTAGCCGGCACTGTCATGGGGGCAGTGTTACACTATTATGGGGCACAGTAGCCGGCACTGTTATGGGGGCAGTGTTACACTATTATGGGGCACAGTAGCCGGCACTGTTATGGGGGCAGTGTTACACTATTATGGGGCACAGTAGCCGGCACTGTTATGGGGGCAGTGTTACACTATTATGGGGCACAGTAGCCGGCACTGTCATGGGGGCAGTGTTACACTATTCACACAGCTGTGCAGCAGAATTCCACCTCCATTACTTCATAGATTCTGCAGCTTCTGATAATCTGTTCACTGACAGAAGTGCAAGAAAGACCTGAAAAATCCAATAATAACAAAAGAACAAAATCTCAGAAGAGAAGAGAGAAAGTGTCAGCGCGCAGCCTCCTCCCGACTACAGAGCAGACACTGGCGTCTACTTACCACCAGATGGCGATAGAGCGGAAGAAGTCTGGGTGCCCGCCTCAGATATGGCGACTCGCGCTTCACACAACCCGGAAGTCAGCCAGCACGACCCACTCTGCAACCGGAAGCAGTTCCCTAACCACGTGCGTGCGATCCTGGGCAGCTATGGAAGTGAGAGCGGAGCGGAGCGATCCTGCCGGTATGTGCGGCGATATATCCTGTACTGTAGTGTAACATAGCCCTGCCTGTATGTATCTGCCGTGATTACCTGATGGGATGGGAGGGTGTAGAGCGTTTGTCTGTAGCAACCAATCAGGTGGCTTTTTTCATTTTTTTTATAGCCTAAAAGAAGCGTGAACTAGAATCTGATTGGTTGATTTTAATTATTTATATATATATATATATATATATATATATATATATATATATATACACACACAAATGCCCATGTAGTGATTGGCTGCAGCAGTCACATGACTGGCGGGTGTTGGCAGGTGAGAGCCCCTTCTTACTTCGGGGTCTGTGATCACCATGCCGTTTACACCGTCCCCCATTGTCGGTCTGTTGGTGTTGTCACAATTGACGGCAGCATCTAGGAGGTTAAATTAAGAGCATCCATTGTGGTGTGAGTTGTCTGGCGGACTGTGAGGCCGCTCGGGGTGTGTACGGCCGGGGTCACCAGTGGAGGCCTCCAGGAGTAGTGGGCCCGGCCCGCTTCCCCCTTCTATCTATATGCGGTGCCGAATACACACAGGCGCCAGCACCGCGCTCCAGGTAGAGGCAAGACGCGGCTGTGATATCACCCGGTGTTCCCGTCACCTTGCCTGTTTGGCAGACAGAGACGTGCGCCGCCTTTACCTGAAATAACTGGACACGCCATGTAATAGCGGCTGCCGAGCGGAATGCTGCATACATACATATTTTGCCTGTGATGTGTTTATATGAACAATTAAATATTTGGCACCTAATAAATAATGTTTTTCTTAAAGGGAACCGGTCACCTGTTTTGGCCGCTATAAGATGCAGCCGCCGCCTTTCAGGGCTTACCTACAGCATTCTAGAAAGCTGTAGATAAGTCCCCGATCCGACCTGCAAGATAAGAAAAATAAGTTTTATTATACTCACCCGGGCTGGGCGATCCGGTCCGATGGGTGTCGCAGGTCTGGGTCCTCCTGCTTGCTTCATCGCTGGGGGTCGGCGATGCGCTCATTTCTGGCTGCACGCCAGAAGCTCTAGTTAAATGCCCGCTGTCGGCGTTTGACAGCGGCATTTAACTAGTTAATAGGCACGGGTGGATTGCGATTCCACCTGTGCCTATTGCGGGCATATAACAGCTGACATGTCGCGACTTTGAGGTGGGCTCACCGGCAGCGGGGGATACCGACCGCTGACGTACTATCCCGTCAGTAAGGGGTTACACGTATGCTCAGTGTCTGTCCTATACAACTAGTCCCTGTCACTAGAGAGATGGATGCGGCGCCCCTCCTGGTCTAGTGATCACTGGTAGACCCAGGATTATTATTATTATTATTTATTGTTCTAGCGCCATTTATTCCATGGCGCTTTACATGTAAGGAGGGGTGTACATAAAAACAAGTACAATAATCTTAAACAATACAAGTCATAACTGGTACAGGTGGAGAGAGGACCCTGCCCGCGAGGGCTCACAATCTTCAAGGGATGGGTGAGAATACAGTAGGTGAGGGTAGAGCTGGTCGTGCAGCGGTTTGGTCGATCGGTGGTTACTGCAGGTTATAGGCTTGTCGGAAGAGGTGGGTCTTCAGGTTCTTTTTGAAGGTTTCGATGGTAGGTGAGAGTCTGATATGTTGTGGTAGAGAGTTCCAGAGTAGGGGTGATGCGCGAGAGAAATCTTGTATGCAATTGTGGGAAGAGGAGATAAGAGGGGAGTAGAGAAGGAGATCTTGTGAGGATCGGAGGTTGCGTGCAGGAAAGTACCGAGAGACGAGGTCACAGATGTATGGAGGAGACAAGTTGTGGATGGCTTTGTATGTCATGTTTAGGGTTTTGTAATGGAGTCTCTGGGCAATTGGGAGCCAGTGAAGGGATTGACAGAGGGGAGAAGCTGGGGAATAGCGGGGGACAGGTGTATTAGTCGGGCAGCAGAGTTTAGAATAGATTGGAGGGGTGCGAGAGTGTTTGAGGGGAGGCCACAGAGCATGAGGTTGCAGTAGTCAAGGCGAGAGATGATGAGGGCATGGACTAGGGTTTTTGCAGATTCTTGGGTGAGGAATGAACGGATGCGTGAAATATTTTTGAGTTGAAGTCGGCAGGAAGTGGAAAGGGTTTGGATATGTGGTTTGAAGGAGAGATCAGCGTCAAGGATTACTCCGAGGCAGCGAGCTTGTGGGACTGGGGAGAGTGGGCAGTCATTTACTGTAATTGATAGGTTCGTAGGGGGGGTCACGTGAGATGGGGGAAAGATGATGAATTCTGTTTTGTCCATGTTGAGTTTCAGATATCTAGTGGAGAAGAAGGATGAAATAGTGGACAGACATTGAGGGATTCTGGTTAGTAGGGAGGTGATATCTGGTCCAGAGATGTAGATCTGTGTGTCATCAGCATAGAGATGATACTGAAAGCCATGAGATTCTATGAGCTGTCCCAGGCCAAAGGTGTAAATAGAGAACAGCAGGGGCCCAAGGACTGAACCTTGTGGGACTCCGACAGATAGGGGGCGAGGTGAGGAGGTGGTGTGTGAGTGGGAGACGCTGAATGTCCGGTCTGTTAGGTATGATGAGATCCAGGAGAGGGCCAAGTCTGTGATGCCGAGGGATGAGAGGGTCTGTAATAATAGGGAATGGTCCACTGTGTCAAAGGCAGCCGACAGGTCCAGGAGGAGGAGGACAGAGTAGTGTCGCTTGCTCTTGGCAGTTAAGAGGTCATTGGTGACCTTAGTAAGGGCAGTTTCAGTGGAGTGGTGTGACCGGAAGCCAGATTGTAAGCGGTCGAAGAGGGAGCAAGAAGAGAGATGGGAGGACAGTTCAAGGTAGACGTGTTGTTCCAGTAGCTTGGAGGCGTATGGGAGAAGTGATATAGGGCGATAGCTAGATACAGAGGATGGGTCAAGAGAGGGCTTTTTGAGGATAGGTGTGATGGAGGCATGTTTAAAGCTTGAGGGGAAAACACCAGTTGTTAGTGATAGGTTGAAGAGATGGGTTAGGGTTGGGATGAAGACTGTGGTGAGGTTTGGGATGAAGTGGGATGGGATCGGGTCGAGTGCACAGGTGGTGAGATGTGATCTTGAGAGTAGAGTCGATCTTCTGTAATGGTGGAGAAGTTGGTTTTGAAGGTGGAGGGCTGGGAAGTCGGGAGGAAGGGCTCTGGGGGTTGTTGACCAAAACTGTCCCTGATGTTATCAATTTTCTGCTTGAAAAATGAGGCAAAGTCTTCAGCTGAGATGAGTGGGGAGGGAGGAGGTGCTGGGGGGCGGAGGAGAGAATTGAAGGTGTTGAATAACTGTTTAGGGTTGTGAGACAGGGAGGATATGAGAGATGAGAAGTAGGTTTGTTTAGCTGTGGCGAGTGTGGTCTTGAAAGTAGTGAGGGACTGTTTGAATGCGATGAAGTGCTCGTTGGAGTGGGATCTTTTCCATCTGCGCTCAGCAGCCCTGGAAGCTCGCCTCAGCTCTTTGGTCAGGCTGGTGTGCCAGGGCTGTCTGTTGATTTTGCGAGTTTTGGTATGTGTAAGTGGGGCAGCGGATTCCAAAGCTACAGCTATTGTGGTGTTATATAGAGCGGCAGCGTCATCCGCATTGTGTAAGGAACTTATATCTGTAAGAGGGAGGAGGGATTCAGAGAATGAGTGTAGGTCAAGGTGTTTAAGATTCCTGCGAGGGTGTGAAAGTTTGTGGGGTGGGGATTGTAGACATGGAGTGAAGAGGGAAGAGAATGTGAGCAGGTTGTGGTCAGAGAGAGGAAGAGGTGAGTTAGAGAGGTTAGATAGGGAGCAGAGGCGGGTGAAGATGAGGTCCAGTGTGTGGCCATCTTTGTGGGTGGCTGTAGAAGACCATTGAGTGAGGCCGAAGGAGGAAGTGAGAGATAGAAGTTTAGTGGCAGCTGAGAGGGAAGTGTCAATGGGGATGTTGAAGTCGCCCATGATGATAGTAGGGATGTCCGCGGAAAGGAAATGAAGTAACCAGGTGGTGAAGTGGTCAAAGAAGGTGGTGGCTGGCCCTGGGGGGCGGTAGATGACAGCCAGTTGGAGGGGGAGTAGATGCGCACAGAGTGCACCTCAAAGGAAGGGAGGGTAACAGAGGGTGGCAGTGGGATTGGGGTGAAGGAGCAGGTATCTGACAGGAGAAAACCAACTCCTCCACCATGTTTGCTGCTGGGGCGGGGTGTGTGAGAAAGGTGGAAGCCGCCATACGAAAGTGCAGCAGGAGAGGCTGTGTCAGAAGGGGTGAGCCAGGTTTCGGTGATGGCGAGGAAGGAGAGTTTGGTAGTAACAAAAAAATCATGGATGTAGGAAAGCTTGTTGCAGACAGAGCGAGCGTTCCACAGAGCTCCTGTTAGTGGGACTGGGGAAGCGGGGGCTGGGTGAATGGGTATAAGGTTGGAGTGGTTACGGAAGGTTGTGATAGAGTGTGGATGGGAGGTAGAAATGACTGTGGGAATGTGGTGAGGAGGACCAGGATTTGGGGAGATATCACCAGCAGTGAGAAGGAGCAGAGAAAGTGTTAGCAGGTGGGAGCAGGAGAGGGCATGAGGGGGCTGTCTGTGTTTGGAGACAGAGGATTGTATGTTAAGGAACAGTTTTGAGGCGGAGGTGAGGTGGATGGGGAGGATTGAAGAAGAGATGAACAGTTCCTTACTAGGAGTAGGGATTAGGGGAATTAACAGAAAGTGAAGGATTATTGGGGTGAAAGTGAAAACAAACAGAAACATTGTTTACAGTGACTGTGTCTAGTTACCTTCAGTTCCCATTCTGGTTTTAATTCTTAAATTAATCTTCACACTTCTAGAACACACTTATAGGAATCACAATGCAGACTGAAGTCTTTATGCAGACTTGTGCTCTGCAATATATGTACAACTAAGTGCAGTCAGGTGTGAAGCAGACAGGAGTGGTCTCTACTCTTCTTGGTCAGACAATTAAGAGTGGACCAGATGCATATGATCAAGCCAGAGTAAACAAGGTCATAAATAACACTGGGGTAAGCTGGGGTTAGCTGAAAGGCATACCATGTGAATGCTAGGTGCAGAGGCAAGTCTATGTGCAAAGCTGAGTGACGCACTGTGTGTCCTTCATAGACAGACAGCAGGAGAGCTGGGTGGATGGACATACCTGTCGGAAGAATAGAGATGCTTGTTAGAGTGCGATGGTGGCAGGTAGCAGGGCACAGTCTGTATACATCCTTCTGGTTTTAATTCTTAAATTAATCTTCACACTTCTAGAACACACTTATAGGAATCACAATGCAGACTGAAGTCTATGCAGACTTGTGCTCTGCAATATATGTACAGGATGATGCAGGTTTGTTATTTGCGTCATTTTTCCATCTTTTATTTCTTTTTTCCGTCGCTCAGCTAAATCCAAAGGGCGCTCGTCGTTTGATGAATTTGGCTCAAATTAAAATACTTTTTTTTTTTTTTTTTAAATCAACTTTTAATTGGGCTAAATTTTCTGGTTAAAAAAAAAAGAAAGCCAAAATAAATACCCGTTACAATTTAGCTTTTATTATATTATTTTAAAAATAACCCCTAAGGTCTGCATTTGTTTGGTTCTTGTTTCTCCTTTGAGGCCCTAGCGGCTGCACACTTCTCCTCTTCTCTGTTCTATTGGGTTGTTACAATGTATCAACATGAACCTGCATTGTTCCGAGCTTCCACCAGAGGTCACTGTTGCTCCATTGCTGACTTATAGGACTTCTCTGGCGGAAGCGAATCTCCCAGCATCCTCTGCTGCAGGACATGTATATCTCTGCTCCTATAATCTCCATCTCTCTATTAATATGAAATGTCCTTTTAGGTTCTGAGGACTCAGATTTGGGAGATGACAGTTTTCCTTCCGATGGAGGAGAGGAGTACGATGCATCCGACCATGAAACTGACGACCAGGTTGAGTCCGACGACCCTAATAAAGGCTGGGCGGACGCTATGGCCAAAATTCTCAACAAGAAAGTCCCCACGGATAAGGCCAGCACCATCCTGGTGAAGAGCAAAAAGCTGAAAAAGGAGAAGGAAAAAGAGAAGCAGGAGTGGCTGGAGAAAAAGGAGCAGGTGAGCAGCGAGCGGGAGATATGGTTGCCCCCTATGGAGAAAAAGGGTCAGACCAGTAGAAAGGACAAGAAGCCCCTGAGGGTTTTTTTTTTTCATTTTTCAGCATCTAGTAGAGAAGGGAAATCATTTGATCGGCGCAGGGCGAGAGGCCTCAGCCAGCTAGAGATTCTCCCAGCAGCGGCCACTGCAGGACAAATGTGGTATTACGTAGCTACTCCTATAAATGGCCGTCCTTGTAATACATAGACACGTCAGGTCTCCCAGCATTGTCCCGTGCCATGCAGTCTGCCTAATTGTGCACTTACACACCCGCGTTAGACTGATTTACCATGCAGGAACCTGGGAAAGGTGGATGACGCCATCAGGAGCTTTCATCTGGACATGTTGGTTGTCACTCACTTTTCTAGGACTGGAGAAATAACTAGAACAGATTTTAACCTTTCTTTTGTCGCCTCCCAGAATCGGACATAAGGACTTTATAGTTATTCCCTCAGGGAATCCCTTAAAGGAATTGTCCACTACTTGGAACAGCCCCCTTAAATGCTATATTATCCCTGGTACCATAAACCTCTCGCACCAGCAATGTGGTCACCTGGTCTCCTGAGGCTCGCGGGATATGGTGCCACGTGAGCGCTGCAGACAATCGGCAGTCACTAATCGGCTGCAGTTCTCACACCTCCGCTGGACGGCCAAGGTTTGAAGGAAGTGAGTGAAGCGACTACTAATTGACCCCAGTGGTCACGTGGCATAATGTCTCCGGAGACCTGGCGCCATCAACACTGGAGCGGTGGCGGTGCGGAAGGTGAAAGTAAGGGGTTGTCTGAGTTGTGGAGAGCCCCTGTAACCCTCTCCCAATAAAGGACGTAATGATAGATCCTTTATAGATGTATGGAGCAGAGTCCGCGCCCAACCGCTGGTTACAGTCAGTATTACCCATCAACACCATCGATTGGAGCGATTTCTGATCGCTGTTTAACCTTTTAAAGGGGTTGCCCACTACTCGGACAACTTCTTCCCCATCGCTGTTTTCCCCTTGTAATACATCTATACTCTCCTCTGAGCCGGCGCCGCTCCAGTGCTGTCGTCAATGGGTCTCCTAAGGCTCGCGGAGCATTGTGTCACCGTTGACACCACCGGGATGTCATCGGAGGCGAGTGTAGGTGGTATTACTTTACTTGGTGAAAACAGTTGATTGAGAAGGGCATGTCGGAGTTGTGCATGGCCCCTTTAAATGCCACCGTCAATTCTGTCAGCAGCATTTGCCTGGTGCAACCTGTCGGCGTCATTCTGCCCCCCCCCCCCCACCGTGTTCCCGGACTGTGACTGCCATCTTCGTACTCCTGAGAATCCCGGCCCGTGTCTCATGGTCTTATGAGAGCAATATTTTTACTGTATACCCTAGCCCCCTAGGTAGATGGGGGCGGGGGTAGAAAAGTGAGCGACAGTTTAATACAATTAAAATATTTAATACATTAATTTAAAAATTATTATTAAAACTAATAATAATATTAATAACAAATTAAATCATCCAACTTTTCCTAATAGAAAAAAATGTAGGAGTCATAATAAAAAAAAACGTAAGTGTTGAGCGTCTCTTAAAGTTGAAAGATATTTTTATCCTTATAATAAATGCTGTAAAGCTTAAAAAAACACCTTGTTATGCCCAGGTCTGCCAGCGTCGTCCCACTGTCTCTATCATTTCACGCCATCTGCTAAACTTCATGGCGTAGAGGCGTGCCGCCATCAGTTCAGGACAATGGCAAGAGAAGTACGTAATAGGAAACAAGGGAAGTTCCAGCACCTATAGTGCAGGCTGAATGTCACAGGGAAATCTTCCTGGTCAAAAAAATAAAGAGGATGGCAAGTTATAGGCAATAGGAATCGAAATATTTCTTAGTACAGAAAAATTCTGCAAAGGATCTCATTGACTATTTTTCCCTTTTTTTTTTTTCTATTCGGTCACCTGATGTTTTTCGTTTGCCTCCTTGCGGTTCCTCATAACGGATGGGAGGCGAGATCCCAGCGCGGCCCCCTCATTGTCGGACGGTTCGCTCGTCTCCCGCGTTGCCCCCATCCTTCTCCCTCACCTTCACTTTTGTATCACAGATTGATAAAAAACGTCAGTGGGAGATGATGTGCCGAGTCAAGACGGACGTGGTGAGAGACCGGGAGGCCGAGCGCACTCTCCAGAGGATCGCCACACGGTAAGCTCCTGCGCTGTACTTCCTTTTCAGACTTCTTTTTTCTTTTCCATACTAATAATGAAGATTTATACATGAAGCGCAATCTGGATCCAATAAGAGTTTTCGTCTTTTTTTTTTTTTTTTTTTTTTTTTTTTTTTCACATCCACCACAGAGGAGCCGAAAGATTTATATAAGGAGAAGACGCCGAACTAAGGGGTCTAACAGGAAAAGATAAAATGTGCCCATCTCTATGTATCTGTGGTGCCTAGAGATACCTGCGCCAGGTGTAGGGGTCCCAGGAGTCACCGCAGGCTCTCGTCCCACTTCTGTATAAATATTAGAAGAGCGAGACCTCCGCTCAGCCGTCCTCATCAGCTCCTTACTAGTCACACTGAGTTCCCCAGTAGCCTCATTCAGCCTAGACCGTCAAACGGCCCCCAGTAGTCAATTCTGGACTTCCAGTAACTCTGCTGAGTTCCCTTCTACCAGTAGTCGCGGCAGCCCGTTTCGCGGCCGGTGGTCGCAGCCGGCGATTTTGCAGCCCCCTCCCGGCGGTCGCAGCAGGCGGTTTCTCGACCCCCTTCCCGGCGGTCGCGGCAGGCGGCTTTGCAGCCCTTTCCCGGCGGTATCGCAGACCCCATCCGGCGGTTGCAGCAAGCAGTTTCTTGGCCCCCTCCCGGCGGTCGCAGCAGGTGTTTTCGGCCCCTTCCCGGTGGTCACGGCAGGCGGTTTCGGCCCCCCCCCCCCCCCCCAGCGGTTACGGCAGGCGGTTTCGCATCCCCATCCCGGCGGTCACGGCAGGCGGTTTCGGCCCCCTCCCGGCGGTCACGGCAGGCGGTTTCGCAGCCCCATCCTGGCTGTCACGGCAGGCGGTTTCGCGGCCCCCTCCCGGCGGTATCGCAGACCCCATTCGGCGGTTGCAGTAAGCAGTTTCTTGGCCCCCTCCCGATGTCACGGCAGGCGGTTTCGGCCCCCTCCCGGCAGGCGGTTTCGCAGCCCCCTCCCGGCGGTCACGGCAGGCGGTTTCGCTGCCCCCTCCCGGCGGTCACGGTAGGACAGTTTACGGTCTGTGGACTGTAAGGCTTCATTAAGAGGACTACAGCTCCCTGAACTCTTGTGCTCCAATTGCATATAATAGGGGTCTTCTGCCCGCAGACCTTTCCGGCTTATTCCCAGGACTCTTCCATTGACCGTGTTCCTGTTCTGTCCCCGCAGAGGTGTCGTACAATTATTCAATGCTGTAAAAACCCATCAGAGTAACGTGAAGGAGAAGGTAAAAGAAGCCGGACCTTCGGAGAGGAAGAAGAGTAAACTGATGATGTCGGTATCCAAGAAAGACTTTATTGACGTCCTGAGAGGGAAGGAGAGCAAAGGCGAAACAGCGGAGCGCCCGCGGCTGAAGAAGGTGCGTACCACCTGGTGAAGTACGTAGCGCGGCTCAGGACCGTGCACGTCGCTGGGAAGTAAGGGCTTGTCTGCTCACACCGTATTGATGACCTATCTGCAGGATGTTGGTTGGGGACCGACACCAATCAGCTGTTAGCTCTGGATGTTGGACTCCCACCGGCCCCATACAGATATTGATCACCTATCCTGTAACCGAACATCAATGGGGGGCGTTCCACTAGTCAGGAAGGGTCTACAGCTCTGCCATGGCCCCTCCACTCTTTTAAAATTCACGCTAGCGCCGCCCTTGCCCAGCATTCTCCGGCAAAATGGTGGCGGAGGCGACGCATGCTTACGGCCTCCAGCGAATAGGCATGCGCGTGACGCGGCTCGTCATTGATCCGATATCCCAACCTGAGCATGCACAGCCACCGTCGCCATTTTGCTGTAAACCGCCAGAGGATAATCTGAGTGTGCGCTGCCTCCGGCGCCATTTTTTGCTGTAGAGCGCCGAGACCTGGATGTACACAAGTGCCGCCTGTGGCAAGGGCAATGCTAGCACGAAATTTAAAAGATGAAAGTCGTACAAATGTGGAGGGGCCACAACAGAGCTGAAGACCCTACCCGCAGTCTCGTCCCGATGCACCAAGAGGCCATTGCACCAAAAATTGTCAGGTGAATTAAACAAGGCTGCAGATTTCTTCACTACAAGTATCCATTACAACAGTGTAAGAGGGCCATTATGGCCGTACCGTTACATTAACAGGTTACATTGTGGTGACCAGTTAAAGCCCCTAAAGACAAAACGTACAGCTGAGGGTCTGTTGCAATTGTATGACGGTTTAGCTTGTACAGTTGTGGCCAAAAGTATTGACACCCCTGTAATTCTGTCAGATAATACTCAGTTTCTTCCTGAAAATGATTGCAAACACAAATTCTTTGGTATTATTATCTTCATTTAATTTGTCTTAAATGAAAAAACACAAAAAGAATTGTCCTAAAGCCAAATTGGATATAATTCCACACCAAACATATAAAAGAGGGTGGACAAAAGTATTGGCACTGTGCGAAAAATCATGTGATGCTTCTGTAATTTGTGTAATTAACAGCACCTGTAACTTACCTGTGGCACCTAACAGGTGTTGGCAATAACTAAATCACACTTGCAGCCAGTTAACATGGATTAAAGTTGACTCAACCTCTGTCCTGTGTCCTTGTGTGTACCACATTGAGCATGGAGAAAAGAAAGAAGACCAAAGAACTGTCTGAGGACTTGAGAAACCAAATTGTGAGGAAGCATGAGCAATCTCAAGGCTACAAGTCCATCTCCAAAGACCTGAATGTTCCTGTGTCTACCGTGCGCAGTGTCATCAAGAAGTGTAAAGCCCCTGGCACTGTGGCTAACCTCCCTAGATGTGGAAGGAAAAGAAAAATTGACAAGAGATTTCAGCGCAAGATTGTGCGGATGTTGGATAAAGAACTCGACTAACATCCAAACAAGTTCAAGCTGCTCTGCAGTCCGAGGGTACAACAGTGTCAACCCGTACTATCCATCGGCGTCTGAATGAAAAGGGACTGTATGGTAGGAGACCCATGAAGACCCCACTTCTTACCCCGAGACATAAAAAAGCTAGGCTGGAGTTTGCCAAAACTTACCTGAAAAAGCCTAAAACGTTTTGGAAGAATGTTCTCTGGTCAGATGAGACAAAGGTAGAGCTTTTTGGGCAAAGGCATCAACATAGAGTTTACAGGAGAAAAAAAGAGGCATTCAAAGAAAAAAACACGGACCCTACAGTCAAACATGGTGGAGGTTCCCTGATGTTTTGGGGTTGCTTTGCTGCCTCTGGCACTGGACTGCTTGACCGTGTGCATGGCATTATGAAGTCTGAAGACTACAAACAAATTTTGCAGCATAATGTAGGGCCCAGTGTGAGAAAGCTGGGTCTCCCTCAGAGGTCATGGGTCTTCCAGCAGGACAATGACCCAAAACACACTTCAAAAAGCACTAGAAAATGGTTTGAGAGAAAGCATTGGAGACTTCTAAGGTGGCCAGCAATGAGTCCAGACCTGAATCCCATAGCACACCTGTGGAGAGATCTAAAAATGGCAGTTTGGAGAAGGCACCCTTCAAATATCAGGGACCTGGAGCAGTTGCCAAAGAAGAATGGTCTAAAATTAAAGCAGAGCATTGTAAGAAACTCATTGATGATTACCGGAAGCGGTTGGTCGCAGTTATTTTGGCTAAAGGTTGTGCAACCAAGTATTAGGCTGAGGGTGCCAAAACTTTTGTCTGGCCCATTTTTGGAGTTTTGTGTGAAATGATCAATGTTTTGCTTTTTGCTTCATTCTCTTTTGTGTTTTTTCATTTAAGACAAATTAAATGAAGATAATAATACCAAAGAATTTGTGTTTGCAATCATTTTCAGGAAGAAACTGAGTATTATCTGACAGAATTGCAGGGGTGTCAATACTTTTGGCCACAACTGTACATCAGCCGTGCTCACAGATGTCTTCCCTGTGCTGATTCCTCCATTGTCTCCGCTCCTTATCTCGGGGATTATATATCCAGGATAGATCCCTCACTCCCAGCCTTCACACTGCGTATTCGGGCAGTACCGCAACTTGCCTGCAGGGGGCAGCGCTGCCCGTAACTTGCCACGTACTGATAATGGCAGAGCACAGGCTGCAGGACTCTCGTCCTGATGCTGGTCCGGTGGGGAATAGTCTGATATGCCTCTCCTATCCTTGAGATGGAGCTGTTTAACCCAGAGCTGTCAATGCAAGTTCTCTGGGATTGTTCATATTGACGGCCTGTGCTAATGGTGCAAACATCACACCGGGACCACTAGAGATGAGTGAATCGATCTGCAGGACCCCGGCCCCGCAGCCACATCACTAGTCCATGGCTGCCAGACGCTGGCCCTGTAAACCTCCTCGTTTTGGGGTGGCGCACCCACGACATCACATTGAGCTTACATTTCGGCAGGTAGTAGGAAGTTCCCTTGGCCAGCGTTTGGCAGCCATGGACTACTGACACGGCCACCGGACCAGGGGGGCAGCAAATCGTTTGGCTCATTTTTAGGGTCCACACATTCGTTCTCTCGATAGGTAGAGGGTCTTCTGATTTTATCTGACGTTGGAGGTGTCATAACTGCATTACATGGGACTACATCTTTAAAGGGGTGTTCCAGGATGGTCCCATAATGGAGGACTTGTTGGAGACGCTTGAATGTGTTTGTATCTTTAGTGCCATTGACATAAGCCGGTCATACACATGAGATGGCTGACGGCCGCACGTTCAGTCTCAGACGACTGTCTCTCCCGACTGCCCCGTGCAGATCAGCGCTACACCGATCGGTGATCTTTATGTAATACCCCTTTAAGCAGACCAGTTATGACGAAGCCCAGCTTGTCCTCCTCGGGTAGACACTGCGCAACACGAGGGTCCTTCTCATCTCCCCCCATCTCCGTCCTTCACTTTATAACACTGAACAGAACATGCCGCAATCGACCTTCTGGAAAGTGCCAAGCAGTCACCGGGGTTTCCCTTAAATTCCCGTTGGCAGCGAGCGGCGCCTCACGTGAGCGAACGCTTCTGATAATGGCTGCAGCTCTCCTCCCACCGCTGCAGATCCCTCTCAAGTCCCGGAGAATGCTTGGTAAAAAGACCAGATCTAAAGGACCGTTCCCTGGTGGTGCGGCAGTCACAGAGCGTGCGGAGCCCGTGGTGCCGGAGCGCTGATGGGTACACGTAGATCCGATAACTCGGGGGCTGCACTTGGCCCCTCTTCTACCTCTGTGGGGTTTCCGTTTCTTCATCTAAGTGCTTTTCAGATGCCAGAGAGCCATGATCCAATAATTACCACATAAACATATTGTCATATGGTTTTTGTTTGTGTCCCCCTGAAAGTTACTCAGGAAGAGGTACTCCGAAACACGCCCGATACAGAGAGGTTCTCACAGGTCTGTCCACCGCCGAGGTGCGACAAGCTATTAGCATTTACTGGGGGTCCCATTTTGTTTAACTACTCCACTCACTATTCTGCTGGTGCAGTCACTGTGTACATACATTACTGATCCTGAGTTACCTCCTGTATTATACTCCAGAGCTGCAGTCACTATTCTGCTGGTGCAGTCACTGTGTACATACATTACTGATCCTGAGTTACCTCCTGTATTATACTCCAGAGCTGCACTCACTATTCTGCTGGTGCAGTCACTGTGTACATACATTACTGATCCTGAGTTACCTCCTGTATTATACTCCAGAGCTGCAGTCACTATTCTGCTGGTGCAGTCACTGTGTACATACATTACTGATCCTGAGTTACCTCCTGTATTATACTCCAGAGCTGCAGTCACTATTCTGCTGGTGCAGTCACTGTGTATATACATTACTAATCCTGAGTATCATCCTGTATTATACCCCAGAGCTGCATTTACTATTCTGCTGGTGCAGTCACTGTACAGTCATGGCCAAAAGTTTTGAGAATGACACAAATATTAATTTTTACAAAGTCTACTGCTTCATTTTTTCTAATGGCAATTTGCATATACTCCAGAATGTTATAAAGAGTGATCAGCTTAACAGCAATTACTTGCAAAGTCAATATTTGCCTAGAAAATGAACTTTATCCCCCAAAATACATTTCAACATCATTGCAGCCCTGCCTTAAAAGGACCAGCTAACATCGTTTCAGTGATTGCTCCATTAACACAGGTGTGGGTGTTGATGAGGACAGGGCTGGAGATCAATCTGTCATGATTAAGTAAGAATGACACCACTGGACACTTTAAAAGGAGGCTGGTGCTTGGCATCATTGTTTCTCTTCTGTTAACCATGGTTATCTCTAAAGAAACACGTGCAGTCATCATTGCACTGCACAAAAATGGCCTAACAGGGAAGAGTATCGCAGCTAGAAAGATTGCACCTCAGTCAACAATCTATCGCATCATCAAGAACTTCAAGGAGAGAGGTTCCCTTGTTGCCAAAAAGGCTCCAGGGTGCCCAAGAAAGACCAGCAAGCGCCAGGACCGTCTCTTAAAAGTGTTTCAGCTGCGGGATCGGGCTACCAGCAGTGCAGAGCTTGCTCAGGAATGGCAGCAGGCAGGTGTGAGTGCATCTGCACGCACTGTGAGGCGGAGACTCTTGGAGCAAGGCCAGGTCTCAAGGAGGGCAGCAAAGAAGCCACTTCTCTCCAGGAAAAACATCATGGACAGACTGATATTCTGCAAGAGGTACAGGGAGTGGACTGCTGAGGACTGGGGTAAAGTCATTTTCTCTGATGAATCCCCTTTTCGATTGTTTGGGACATCTGGAAAACGGCTTATTCGGAGAAAACCAGGTGAGCGCTACCACCAGTCTTGTCTCATGCCAACTGTCAAGCATCCTGAAACCATTCATGTGTGGGGTTGCTTCTCAGCCAGGGGAATGGGCTCTCTCTCAGTCTTGCCTAAAAACACAGCCATGAATAAAGAATGGTACCAGAATGTCCTCCAAGAGCAACTTCTCCCAACCGTCCAAGAGCAGTTTGGCGATCAACAATGCCTTTTTCAACATGATGGAGCACCTTGCCATAAAGCAAAGGTGATAACTAAATGGCTCAGGGACCAAAACATAGAGATTTTGGGACCATGGCCTGGAAACTCCCCAGATCTTAATCCCATTGAGAACTTGTGGTCAATCATCAAGAGACGGGTGGACAAACAAAAACCTTCAAATTCAGACAAAGTAAAAGCATTGATTTTGCAAGAATGGACTGCTATCAGTCAGGATTTGATCCAGTAGTTGATTGAGAGCATGCCAGGGAGAATTGCTGAGGTCCTGAAGAAGAAGGGTCAACACTGCAAATATTGACTTGCTGCATTAACTCATTCTAACTGTCAATATAACCTTTTGTTTCTCATAATATGATTGCAATTATATTTCTGTATGTGATAAAAACATCTGACAAACACACATAAAAACCAGAGGGCAGCAGATCATGTGAAAATATAATATTTGTGTCATTCTCAAAACTTTTGGCCATGACTGTATACATAAATTACATTACTGATCCTGAGTTACATCCTGTATTATACCCCAGAGCTGCACTCACTATTCTGCTGGTGCAGTCACTGTGTACATACATTACATTACTGATCCTGAGTTACATCCTGCATTATACTCCAGAGCTGCACTCACTATTCTGCTGGTGCAGTCACTGTGTACATACATTACATTACTGATCCTGAGTTACATCCTGTATTATACTCCAGAGCTGCACTCACTATTCTGCTGGTGCAGTCACTGTGTACATACATTACATTACTGATCCTGAGTTACCGCCTGTATTATACTCCAGAGCTGCACTCACTATTCTGCTGGTGCAGTCACTGTGTACATACATTACTGATCCTGAGTTACATCCTGTATTATACTCCAGAGCTGCACTCACTATTCTACTGGTGCAGTCACTGTGTACATACATTACATTACTGATCCTGAGTTACATCCTGTATTATACCCCAGAGCTGCACTCACTATTCTGCTGGTGCAGTCACTGTGTACATACATTACATTACTGATCCTGAGTTACATCCTGCATTATACTCCAGAGCTGCACTCACTATTCTGCTGGTGCAGTCACTGTGTACATACATTACATTACTGATCCTGAGTTACCTCCTGTATTATACTCCAGAGCTGCACTCACTATTCTGCTGGTGCAGTCACTGTGTACATACATTACATTACTGATCCTGAGTTACATCCTGTATTATACCCCAGAGCTGCACTCACTATTCTGCTGGTGCAGTCACTGTGTACATACATTACATTACTGATCCTGAGTTACATCCTGTATTATACTCCAGAGCTGCACTCACTATTCTGCTGGTGCAGTCACTGTGTACATACATTACATTACTGATCCTGAGTTACCGCCTGTATTATACTCCAGAGCTGCACTCACTATTCTGCTGGTGCAGTCACTGTGTACATACATTACTGATCCTGAGTTACATCCTGTATTATACTCCAGAGCTGCACTCACTATTCTGCTGGTGCAGTCACTGTGTACATACATTACATTACTGATCCTGAGTTACATCCTGTATTATACCCCAGAGCTGCACTCACTATTCTGCTGGTGCAGTCACTGTGTACATACATTACATTACTGATCCTGAGTTACATCCTGTATTATACCCCAGAGCTGCACTCACTATTCTGCTGGTGCAGTCACTGTGTACATACATTACATTACTGATCCTGAGTTACCTCCTGTATTATACTCCAGAGCTGCACTCACTATTCTGCTGGTGCAGTCACTGTGTACATACATTACTGATCCTGAGTTACATCCTGTATTATACTCCAGAGCTGCACTCACTATTCTGCTGGTGCAGTCACTGTGTACATACATTACATTACTGATCCGGAGTTACATCCTGTATTATACCCCAGAGCTGCACTCACTATTCTGCTGGTGCAGTCACTGTGTACATACATTACATTACTGATCCTGAGTTACATCCTGCATTATACTCCAGAGCTGCACTCACTATTCTGCTGGTGCTGTCACTGTGTACATACATTACATTACTGATCCTGAGTTACATCCTGTATTATACTCCAGAGCTGCACTCACTATTCTGCTGGTGCTGTCACTGTGTACATACATTACATTACTGATCCTGAGTTACATCCTGTATTATACTCCAGAGCTGCACTCACTATTCTGCTGGTGCAGTCACTGTGTACATACATTACATTACTGATCCTGAGTTACCGCCTGTATTATACTCCAGAGCTGCACTCACTATTCTGCTGGTGCAGTCACTGTGTACATACATTACTGATCCTGAGTTACATCCTGTATTATACTCCAGAGCTGCACTCACTATTCTGCTGGTGCAGTCACTGTGTACATACATTACATTACTGATCCTGAGTTACATCCTGTATTATACCCCAGAGCTGCACTCACTATTCTGCTGGTGCAGTCACTGTGTACATACATTACATTACTGATCCTGAGTTACATCCTGTATTATACCCCAGAGCTGCACTCACTATTCTGCTGGTGCAGTCACTGTGTACATACATTACATTACTGATCCTGAGTTACCTCCTGTATTATACTCCAGAGCTGCACTCACTATTCTGCTGGTGCAGTCACTGTGTACATACATTACTGATCCTGAGTTACATCCTGCATTATACTCCAGAGCTGCACTCACTATTCTGCTGGTGCAGTCACTGTGTACATACATTACATTACTGATCCGGAGTTACATCCTGTATTATACCCCAGAGCTGCACTCACTATTCTGCTGGTGCAGTCACTGTGTACATACATTACATTACTGATCCTGAGTTACATCCTGCATTATACTCCAGAGCTGCACTCACTATTCTGCTGGTGCTGTCACTGTGTACATACATTACATTACTGATCCTGAGTTACATCCTGTATTATACTCCATAGCTGCACTCACTATTCTGCTGGTGCTGTCACTGTGTACATACATTACATTACTGATCCTGAGTTACATCCTGTATTATACCCCAGAGCTGCACTCACTATTCTGCATATCTGTGAATATGCCCCGTTACTAGGCCAGTCCTCTATGTCGCTATCTCATTTTCCGGCCTCTCTGCTTCTGCCTCCTGTCTGAGTCCTCGGTGGACAGTCTTTCTCCAGTTCTGAGACTTCTCTGGGCGGTTTAGCCGCCTCTGCTGTCAGTTCTCCGTTTTCAGCCTCCGTTATGGCCTGTACTGTTTCCATTCCCTGACATCCAGCACAGAATATCTGATCGTGTCTTCTATCTGGACGTTGCAGCAGAACTTTCTTTGCTTTTCTGTGAAGCCCTGTAGGATCATGGGCGAGCGGTGACTTCGGCGTTATCCGCGCCTGTTCCCCCCGTACACCTTGAAAGAGTTTATTGCGGATTGTGCCGTCTCGAGCTTTGGATTTCATTAACTTCATGGCTTTTATGATCTGCGCGTCACATCTAGAGCCAAGAGAGCCGGACGGCGTGTTCATCAGGAGAACATTACCGTGACTGCGCCTCCACATCAAACAGCACATCAGCTAATTTGTAGAGCTCTCTGTACAGTGGCGGTGGCAGCCGGTTCATGTTCTAGGTATTACGGCGATGGTCTATGTGGCTGCGAGAGCTGCACGTCACTGCAGAAGCCGGGAGAACCCGCGCGGCACCCGGTGCCACCAAAATTATTAACCCAGTGGTGGCCGCAGTTTGTTATAGCCTGTATGCAACGCCACTTTTTTGTAAAACCTTTTATTTATTTTTTTGTTTTTTTTTGTTTGTTTTTTTGTTCATCAGTGTTGGTAGGGTTTCGGGTTTCCAGATATTTTCAGCTGCTTCGTCAAATGCAACTTTTTTAAAAAAAATTGTAAAATGTTCTCCAGCCCTTCCTTCCTTTATGCCTGTGGTTTGTATCCACAAAATCAGGGATGTCAAACTCAAATATAGAGAGCCAAAATGAAAAGCTCGGACAAAGTCGCCGGCCGACCCTGATATTTATTAATAAAAAGTCTTCAATTGAGGGAGTTTTTCCTTATTAAATTTAACAAACTTTTTCATATTTAAACAAACTTTAAGGGGTTGTCCCACGAACAAAACGCATCTTAATTAATAGATATTAGAATAAAATACTGGTATAATTATAATCTGTTATGTAAGTGCAGTAAAAGACTAATGGCCTAATATATTTATGTAATGACAAAGGATAAAAAAAAACTTAAATAATACAGATGCTAAAGTATGATGCCATCAAAAGTGCCCCCAAATACCGTATTCCCCACACAGCCCTCCATACAGTATAATGGCCCCACATAGTGCTCCATACAGTATAATGACCCCACATAATACTCCATACAGTATAATAGCCCCCCCATAGTCTTCCATACAGTATAATAGCCCCACATAGTGCTCCATACAGTATAATAGCCCCACATAGTACTCCATACAGTATAATGACCCCGCATAGTACTCCTTACAGTATAATAGCCCCACATAGTGCTCCATACAGTATGACCCCACAAAGTACTCCATACAGTATAATGACCCCACATAGTACTCCATACAGTATGACCCCACAAAGTACTCCATACAGTATAATGACCCCACATAGTACTCCATACAGTATAATAGCCCCACATAGTACTCCATACAGTATAATAGCCCCACATAGTACTCCATACAGTATAATAGCCCCACATAGTACTCCATACAGTATGACCCCACATAGTACTCCATACAGTATAATGACCCACATAGTACTCCATGCAGTATAATAGCCCCACATAGTACTCCATACAGTATAATGACCCCGCATAGTACTCCATACAGTATAATGGCCCCACATAGTACTCCTTACAGTATGACCCCACAAAGTACTCCATACAGTATAATGACCCCACATAGTACTCCATACAGTATAATAGCCCCACATAGTACTCAATACAGTATAATAGCCCCACATAGTACTCCATACAGTATAATAGCCCCACATAGTACTCCATACAGTATGACCCCACATAGTACTCCATACAGTATAATGACCCACATAGTACTCCATGCAGTATAATAGCGCCACATAGTACTCCATACAGTATAATAGCCCCACATAGTGCTCCATACAGTATAATGACCCCACATAGTACTCCATACAGTATAATGACCCCACATAGTACTCCATACAGTATAATAGCCCCACACAGCCCTCCGTACAGTATAATGGGCCCCACGTAGTGCTCCATACAGTATAATGGGCCCCACGTAGTGCTCCATACAGTATAATGGCCCCACATAGTGCTCCGTACAGTATAATGGCCTCATATAGTGCTTCATACAGTATAATAGCCCCACAAAGTGCTCCATACAGTATAATAGCCTTACATTACATAGGGCTCCATACATTATAATAGCCCCACATAGTGCTCCATACAGTATAATGACCCCACATAGTGCTCCATACAGTATAATGGCCCCACATAGTGCTCCATACAGTATAATGGCCCCACATAGTGCTTCATACAGTATAATGGCCCCACATAGTGCTCCATACAGTATAATAGTCCTACATGGTGCTTCATACAGTATAATGGGCCCACATAGTGCTCCATACAGTATAATGGGCCCACATAGTGCTCCATACAGTATAATGGGCCCCACATAGTGCTTCATACAGTATAATAGCCCCACATAGTGCTCCATACAGTATAATGGGCCCCATATAGTGCTCCATACAGTATAATAGCCACACATAGTGCTCCATACAGTATAATGGGCCCCACATAGTGCTTCATACAGTATAATAGCCCCACATAGTGCTCCATACAGTATAATGGTCCCCACATAGTGCTCCATACAGTATAATGGTTTACACTCCATTTATATTTTCAGCATCTGATGAAACTTTGCTTTATGTTCTCTGCCCCTTCACCCACCGAGTGCAGTGCCCATATGGTGCTCATTATATTTTGGACTGGGGCCAGAGCTCCCCCTTTTCATATCATCCAGTCCTTTTATAAAGGTATTGCGTTATCCTCATGCAACCTATTGCTTTTTTTTTTTTTTTTTTTTTTTTTTGTCGTTGTCTTTCCTGGGCTCTTTACTCTGTTCTGTGGGTTTTTTTTTTTCCTTGGTTCTCGGCGCTTAATTTATTTGTGGCCCTTTGGGGAAGAATGAATCAGATCAAACAGGCACGTTCCTTCTCGCCAAGATCTCTGCTCCAGAAATCGTACTGTATTTGGAGGGTTTATGAAGTCACTTCCATCTAAGAGGGTAATACATCTATCTGAGCGTTTTCATGTCATGCGTTGGTTTTGTTTTATACTACCCCGGTCTCATGTTGCTCGTGTTCTTGATGACTTGGTTCTTGGCTACTGGAATTGTTAGATGTTTAGTCAATTCCTCCTGCCGACGGCTCATCGTTTTCTTGAGGTTAAGTAAAGTTACTTGCCAGGAAATGGAAATATTTAACCTATTGTTGCCTTTATTTTAACAATTTTTGCGGGAGTTATGATTTATTTATGCCTTTTTTTGTCTTTAAAAATGCTGCAAATTATGTTTCATGTTGTTTTGCCAAGCATCGAATGTAGAGGTATGAAGCCACCACCACTGGACTCTGAAGGAGACGCGTTCTGGGCAGTGACAGATTGTACCTCTCTATCTGGTGTCCGATTGAGGAGTCTGGTTTTGGCGATTCCAGGAGAATGTTAACCCCCTGAGCCCTGACTGCATTGTGCCCCCTGTACAGATGGTGGAGGAGGATAAAGCTATGGGCTTGTTCTCGAGTGGTTGGCTGAGGTCCCTTCATTTCAGTGAAAGGAAATCTTCAAACCAAGACTTTGTGGACAGTTGTAGCTTCTGCTTTGTGGGAACAGTTTGGAGAAGACCCTTTTCTGTTCCCCATGACTGTGCCCAGTTCACAAGGTCCATTCAGATATGGTTGGTGTGGAAGAACATGACCGGACGCAAATAGCCCTGACCTTCAGCCCATTCAACATCTTTGGGATGAGCTAGACCGGAGATTGTGAGCCCGGCCTCAACCCAACATCATGGTCTGACCTCCCAGGTACTCTTCTGGATCAAGGAGCAAAAATTCCCAAATTCCAAAATCTTGTAGAAATCCTTCCCTGAAGAGCGGGAGCTGATATATCCGCAGTGGGACAGATTCCTTATTAGCTTCCATGGATGTAGGTTGGTAGGTCAGAAAAGCTCCTGGAGGTCTAACGTGGAGGGGGCACATACTATTCTCCGTATGAGACCGAAACAATAAATTCTCATGAACTGAAGTTGATCTAATTTTCTATCCGGATTTTCAGGTCGAAAATTCGGCACTGGAATACAGCGGCACATTAATCATACGGGATGTCACTTTTTGTTGCGTTGTTGAGTATTTTGCTGATTGAGTTCATTAGGGAAGACAAAATTTGCAGCAAAATCCATGAGCTCAGAACAAGAACATTTTTCCTATAAGACTGAGACAAAAATAATATATTCCCTTCCCCTGGCTGCATGATATCTGGAGGCATTGTATATGTAGAGTAGTTATGGAGCAAGCTTACCAGGTCACCGAGTGAGGCGAGGTGATTTTAGGGCCTTCCACGTGAGCAAATACCCGCACCAAAGTCCGCTCTACTTGATGTGGATTATCTTTTGTGTTTTTTCCATAGCTTCTAGATTTTCCGCAGAAGCTTCAGTGCATCACGAGAAGAGTGATGTAATGAAGCTTCCTAAATCGGTGGAACATGAAGTTGATCCACTAGATGCGGAAAAACTTTACAGTCCTAACTTTGTATTGCGTTTGTCTGGTGTCCTTAGCGGTCTGGCTGGCTGTGCTAAGACACTGGATATGAAAATGCTGCTTTCAGCAAATGTGACATCACTTGCTATGGGCAAAAACAATAATCATAGTATGTTAGACTTGGACGGGACCTCTTGGGTCGTCATGTCCAAACCCCTCTTGAATGAATGCGTCACTAAACCATCTCAGACTGATGTCTGTCCAGCCTCTGTTTGAAGACTTCCATTGAAGGAGCAGGCACCACCTCTCGTGGCAGCCTGTTCCACTCATTGATCACTCTAACGGTCAAAAAGTTTTTTCTAATATCTAATCAGTATCTTCTCACTTTCAGTTTCATCCCATTGCTTCTCGTGTCTCTATGTGCAAATGAGAATAATGATGATCCCTCTACACTGTGACATCCCTTCAGATATTTGTAGACAGCTATTAAGTCTCCTCTTAGCATTCTTTTTTTGCAATCTAAACATTCCCAGAACCTTTAACTGTTCCTCATAGGACATAGTTTGCAGTCCGCTCACTATCCTGGTAGCTCTTCTCTGAACTTGCTCCAGTTTTTCATGATCTGTTATCTTACGGTTAGCGACACCAGAACATCATAATACGGATTTAGGACTGAAAAGTTATTTCTCATCTAGTGGATCTACTTAATGTTCCACCGATTCAGGAAGCTTCATTACATCACTCAACTCGTCCATCAACATTGAGGAGATCTTTTCCCCGTAGACAAGTGTGTGGAAAACCACTGCATTACTATAGAGGACCTCTTTTATGTATATTACATGTACAGTTTGGGCCTTACAGAGGTGAATGAGCATATTTTAATTTTATGGAAATAAATAATTGTTTTTGCATCGCTGTATCTGAGACCTATAGCTTTTTTGTTTCTCCGCTGATGGAGCTTTATGGTGGCTTTTTTTTTCGCAGCACAAGATGCCGTTTTCAGCTATACCATTTTTATTTACATTTGACTTTGTCATCTCGCTTTATTCCACTTTTTGTGCAGCGATATGATAAAAATGTGTAGTGTTGCCATTTTTTTTTTTTTTATGGTGTTCACTGAAGGAGTTTTGTTAGTTTGTAATATTTTTTTTTCCTTCTACTTGTATTACTCTTTTTTTCCTGATATAATGTAATGCGCTGCCAGAAGCCTTTTAGACTATGCTGCTGTCATGGTCTAAGCTGGCCACCGTCGCTGGCTGACACAGAGGTTGCCATCGGGCCCTCGCAATGATGTTGCAAAGGCGCTGATCAGAAGGGAGAGGGAGGCCCCCGCTCTCCTAGCCTCCTAAATAGTGCAACCAAATTCGAATGTGACATTTAGGGGGTTTAACAGCTGGGGGCAGTCTGGGCAAAGCTCCTGTGCCACGCATGGCATACCTATGTGTCATTGGTTGGGCAGTCCCATAGATGCACCTTCCCCATCCTTGTGTCATGGCCCATGAGTCTCCTAACCCGAACTTAGCAGCTTCACAGGCACATGTGGCTGTCAATTTCGGGTCAGGACTCAGGAGACCTGCAGCTGGTCCGTGCATCACAGTTTGTACTCAGATGTGGGAATCCAACGTAAGGGCCAGCGATCCCGACAACGATACGACCTGGTAAGGATCGCTGGTGCGTCGCTACATAGTCACTAGTAAGATGTCAAACAGGCAGATCTACTCAAGGACGTAGCAAAGATACGGCGATCCGTATAATGGGCCCAAAAAGTGCCTCTGTACAGTATAACGGGACCGCATAGTGCTCTATATAGTATAATGGGACCGCATAGTGCTCTATATAGTATAATGGGACCGCATAGTGCTCTATATATTATAATGGGACTGCATAGTGCTCTATATAGTATAATGGGATCGCATAGTGCTCTATATAGTATAATGGGACCGCATAGTGCTCTATATATTATAATGGGACCGCATAGTGCTCTATATAGTATAATGGGACCGCATAGTGCTCTATATAGTGTAATGGGATTGCATAGTGCTCTATATAGTATAATGGGACCGCATAGTGCTCTATATAGTATAATGGGATCGCATAGTGCTCTATATAGTATAATGGGACCGCATAGTGCTCTATATAGTATAATGGGACCACATAGTGCTCTATATAGTATAATGGGACCGCATAGTGCTCTATATAGTATAATGGGACCGCATAGTGCTCTATATATTATAATGGGACTGCATAGTGCTCTATATAGTGTAATGGGATCGCATAGTGCTCTATATAGTATAATGGGATCGCATAGTGCTCTATATAGTATAATGGGATCTCATAGTGCTCTATATAGTATAATGGGACCGCATAGTGCTCTATATAGTATAATGGGACCGCATAGTGCTCTATATAGTATAATGGGACTGCATAGTGCTCTATATAGTGTAATGGGATTGCATAGTGCTCTATATAGTATAATGGGACCGCATAGTGCTCTATATAGTATAATGGGACCGCATAGTGCTCTATATAGTATAATGGGACCGCATAGTGCTCTATATATTATAATGGGACTGCATAGTGCTCTATATAGTGTAATGGGATTGCATAGTGCTCTATATAGTATAATGGGACCGCATAGTGCTCTATATAGTATAATGGGATCGCATAGTGCTCTATACAGTATAATGGGACCGCATAGTGCTCTATATAGTGTAATGGGATCGCATAGTGCTCTATATAGTATAATGGGATCGCATAGTGCTCTATATAGTATAATGGGATCGCATAGTGCTCTATATAGTATAATGGGACCGCATAGTGCTCTATATAGTATAATGGGACCGCATAGTGCTCTATGTAGTATAATGGGACCGCATAGTGCTCTATATAGTATAATGGGACCGCATAGTGCTCTATATAGTATAATGGGACCGCATAGTGCTCTATATAGTATAATGGGACCGCATAGTGCTCTATATATTATAATGGGACCGCATAGTGCTCTATATAGTGTAATGGGATCGCATAGTGCTCTATATAGTATAATGGGACCGCATAGTGCTCTATATAGTATAATGGGATCGCATAGTGCTCTGTATAGTATAATGGGACCGCATAGTGCTCTATATAGTATAATGGGACCGCATAGTGCTCTATATAGTATAATGGGACCGCATAGTGCTCTATATATTATAATGGGACCGCATAGTGCTCTATATAGTATAATGGGACCGCATAGTGCTCTATATAGTATAATGGGACCGCATAGTGCTCTATATAGTATAATGGGATCGCATAGTGCTCTATATAGTATAATGGGACCGCATAGTGCTCTATATAGTATAATGGGACCGCATAGTGCTCTATATAGTATAATGGGACCGCATAGTGCTCTATATAGTATAATGGGACCGCATAGTGCTCTATATATTATAATGGGACCGCATAGTGCTCTATATAGTATAATGGGATCGCATAGTGCTCTATATAGTATAATGGGACCGCATAGTGCTCTATATAGTATAATGGGACCGCATAGTGCTCTATATAGTATAATGGGACCGCATAGTGCTCTATATAGTATAATGGGACCGCATAGTGCTCTGTATAGTATAATGGGACTGCATAGTGCTCTGTATATTATAATGGGACCGCATAGTGCTCTGTATAGTATAATGGCACCGCATAGTGCTCTATACATTATAATGGGACTGCATAGTGCTCTATATAGTGTAATGGGATCGCATAGTGCTCTGTATAGTATAATGGGACCGCATAGTGCTCTATATAGTATAATGGGATCGCATAGTGCTCTATATAGTATAATGGGACCGCATAGTGCTCTATATAGTATAATGGGACCGCATAGTGCTCTATATATTATAATGGGACCGCATAGTGCTCTATATATTATAATGGGACCGCATAGTGCTCTATATAGTATAATGGGACCGCATAGTGCTCTATATAGTATAATGGGACTGCATAGTGCTCTATATAGTATAATGGGACCGCATAGTGCTCTATATAGTATAATGGGACCGCATAGTGCTCTATATAGTATAATGGGACCGCATAGTGCTCTATATAGTATAATGGGACCGCATAGTGCTCTATATAGTATAATGGGACCGCATAGTGCTCTATATAGTATAATGGGACCGCATAGTGCTCTATATAGTATAATGGGACCGCATAGTGCTCTATATAGTATAATGGGATCGCATAGTGCTCTATATAGTATAATGGGATCGCATAGTGCTCTATATAGTATAATGGGACCGCATAGTGATCTATATAGTATAATGGGACCGCATAGTGCTCTATATAGTATAATGGGACCGCAGAGTGCTCTATATATTATAATGGGACCGCATAGTGCTCTATATAGTGTAATGGGATTGCATAGTGCTCTATATAGTATAATGGGACCGCATAGTGCTCTATATAGTATAATGCGATCGCATAGTGCTCTATATAGTATAATGGGACCGCATAGTGCTCTATATAGTATAATGGGACCGCATAGTGCTCTATATAGTATAATGGGACCGCATAGTGCTCTATATATTATAATGGGACCGCATAGTGCTCTATATAGCATAATGGGATCGCATAGTGCTCTATATATTATAATGGGACCGCATAGTGCTCTATATAGTATAATGGGACCGCATAGTGCTCTATATAGTATAATGGGACCGCATAGTGCTCTATATAGTATAATGGGACCGCATAGTGCTCCATGCATAATATGTACCCTTGGCGCCGTCGCTGGGACCTTGTCACTCAGCAGCTATTCTGACGATTCACGCCTGCGTCCCTGAGTTCTAAGTCGCCAACGAGGTCGCTTGTCATTGTTATGTCGTCAAACACAGCGATGCATGCTGGCCAGCAGCACACACCGACGATCAAAAAATGGCCTAGGACATTCGAGCACAATCAGCGATATCGCAGCGGGGGGCCGGTCACCGATATGTGTCACACGTAGCAAGATCGCTGGCAAGGTCGTTGTTGGGTCGCAAAACCTGTGGCATTTCAACGATCTCGCTGTGTATGAAGTACCCTTTAGTCTTATATTTAGGAAGAAGACTCTTGCACCAAATTGAGATGCGTGGATAGGTAATTAAAGAAAACATTTTGGGATGTTTGGGATTTTTTTTTTGCATTTTTTTCTTTACAAGGTGAACTTTTTTATCTTCTTGCTCCTTAACCAAAACTAAAACAAGGTTTCTATCATTTGAAAGTCTGAAGAGATTCCAGACTATCCATGTAATTGGCATCCACATTGTCCAGTCAGTCGCTGGGTGGTCTACCCTTCGCATTGTCTCCCCCATTACTGGTTTTATAGGTGAGGAGGTTCTGGAGACAGTGTAGCCTGGTACTTCACATCTTGTGTAAACAGAGATTCCTCTTGCCTACTGCTCTGCATAGTCAGGGATTACCTTCATTATGTGGCTTGTGTACACAGGACAATATATTCTTTCCTTGAATGCCTCCCTTTAGGCTCGAGCAAATTGACACAGCTAATTAAACATAAAAATACCAAAGTGTCCTCCTAAAGTAGTGCTCAAGAGAAGTGAGGTTTGTTGGACTTCCCCGTTGACCACAGCATGAGATTCTTTCGGCTGTTGGGTCTTTATCTCCTTGGAGTTTTAAGTCTGCTCAGAGTTGTGCTCATGCTTTCTGAGATTTGTCCCTGTCCTGATTGTTCCTGGTGGTTATGATCATCTATTCCACCATGGTTGCCTTTCCCAAAGTCCCCAGTGTCCTCATTATGTACCCAAAACATATGGGTAAGCTTCTACCTGATCTAAAGGCCATTTTTAACCATTCGGTTTTCATTAAAAAAGGTGTTCTTCCTAAAGGGAACCCATTAGGTGATCAGTTTCCGAACAGCAGCCTGGGGGTAAGGAACATTAATGGTCTGTCCATAGATATTTTGGGCCCTCTAGAGCAAGACATTTTCTTTGTAGCCTTTCTGTGCTAAAAGGTAAGTAAGAGTGATGATCACGGAACCCTCTCTTTGTTAGCTCAGAATTACCTAAGACTAAGTTCACACCAACATCTCAATTCATGGACTTTTCATGGTAGAAAATGGTGACCCTAGCTGCAGTCCACATGTGTAGTTCTCTACCCCACCACATTGTAGACGGGTGCACGTGCTGTGTACCGGTCAGTACAGTCATGGGCACAGGCTCTCATCAAAACGGAAAGTAGGCGCACATGCTAATATTGAGTTTTTTTCCATCTCATGAATCAAAAATAGTCTTTGTGAATTGGACGTTTCGAAAAGTATTTTGGCATTCTTTTACCAAAGTTTAAAGTCTTTTACCACGTACACACAGAATATGACTGCTAGTCATCGGGCTGGGCGTGACAAAGGTTGCACAGTCTTCTCTAGGTGGATGTAGCGTGAAGACACATAATCCATCCTCTTGAGGAGATGTTTTTCTGAAGACCTAATTTTTGGTGGTGATATTTTACAGTGTTGGTCCAATCTGATTGGATGTTCGGAGTTTAGCTTTCCATTATTTGCACTGGGAACATGGGAATGAGCCTCGATGATGGAATCTCCACCAGGTGCACGACGCTAAAACCACACACCGATCGGGATCTTTATCTTCCATTTGTGAAGGGGGGGCAGGAGAAGACAATAGATGACCGTGTGTGTTTTATAGGCTGGCATTGACAAGGCTGTGCAAAGAAAGGGAACAGCTTTTACACACGTTTACCACTTTTTGGGTTTTGACTGTTGACAAGCAAATACCAGAGCGTTGTTAGAAGAACACAGGATATTATGTGTGTGTGTGGGGAGGGGGGTTTACCGGAGGAATGGATGGTCATCTACAAATCCTCGAATTCTTGGTCTCCGTTTTAGCATTTATCCATTGTCTTATTGTATGTTTCGGGGGTTCCTCTTTGAGCATCTGATTTCACCAGGAGGCTATGTCTCATAGCTATAGCTAAATATTTCTGTTAATTAACTGGTATTGCCAAACTTTATCTTTCTGAGCATTACTGGTGGTCGCCAATGGTTTAACGCGGTACTACAGATCTGTCCATATGTCCAATTAGGGCAAATGGAAGCCAAAAAGTAGGGTTTTCTGCATGGGACCTGATGTGCTAATGCATTAATAGTGACCTGGGGGAAGGATTTTTATTTGAACTTGTGGGGTTTTTTTTTACTCCTCGGAAAACCTACCGCACCCACATCTGCATGTCCGGTAGTCTCTGTCTGGACTGGAAGTGATCACATCTCATGCATTCAGCCAACTGACCGTTGAAGTCAGTGATTGTCTGCAAGGTCTGATGACTGATGGAAAAAACCTCATACCACCGGAAGTGATGTCTTTTCCATCACTCACCCGACCCTATCTATAGCCAGTCGTTGACCTCAGCGGGCAGGTGGCTGAATGGATTGAACAGGGATGAGTGATATCTTTATTTTATAAAAATCCTTTCCCTCTGCCCACTTTTCACAAATCGGTGGAAACCCCTTTAAATAGGCACGACACAATTCTGCGTTATCCCTAGGAAAAATGTTATTTGGGTTTTGCTGATCACCAGTGGGACAAGAAGCCGGATCCACAACGCTGAACTGACTGGCAGGTCAGCTTAATTTGATTTCCCAGAATTGTGACTTAAATCTCCTCACCTTAGCATGTCAGGCTTGACATGTCACTCTCCGCAAGGAGAAATATTTACCCCTTGGATCCCCGTCAGACGCCTCTCACCTAGCCAATCAGATCTCACACTTTGCACTGATGAGGGGCAATACCCAGAAACACAGTTTCTACAAACTGAGATTTTGGTTTGGTTGTCTGTGACAAGTCTCTTAGAGAGTCGATATTGATTTTTAGGATTGCTCCTTACTATAGGCGGCTAGAGTTCTAGTCCTCTTCCTCACTGAAGAGATAATTTGCTTCATTTTAAAGAAATGGTAGTCCTCATGGGACCACCCCTTTTCAGACCATTCCCCCACAGATTTTATTTTGAGATGGCAGTGAATACAGATCCTTCCAGAAATCAAGAATGACACATTTTCTGTCCAGATCTTCAGACATGTAAGAGTATATAGACTTCCAAATAAATGTGTGATGTTTGCGGATCCCAGCAATTTCTTCATTTTGTGATGACTGTCACGAATGGAGGGGTTGATCCGAAAATCGCCTAACGCGTCCGGAAATATACTGCATATTCCATCAAAACGCCCTAAATATTCCAGATGGGGACGTTATTTAATAACCACGTGGGTTGTCCAGTTTCGACAACCCATTTATATGAATGTGTAATGCTTAATTTCACCAGTGGTGGCACCGTTGGGAAATTAAAAACTTACTGACTGGTTTCACCACTGATCACAGCTGATCTCGGGCATCTCTTTAGGGACGTGGGAGTTTGTATTTAGCTTATTGTCTAAAAAGTAGGAATTGTACAAAGGGGAGGATCCCTTTACACATGCATGGATTGGTTTGTGTCTTCGGAGAGAAATGGAATTTGAACACTAGCGCCACCTATTGGAAATGGCAATCCTGAAAATCAATATTCACCTTTATTCGCCTTGCCTTAAGACTCAGAATTAAAGCCAAACCAGACACACTTTTGTTTGCAGACGTGTTTTGGGGTGTTTAACCCTCATCAGTGCAAAACAGGAGGTCCAGTTTTACCTGGGTGAGAGGCCTCTGACGGGGGTGTAAGGGGTTTGAGGAGTCGTGTGTAGGACTAGGAATGGAGAGTTGCGTGGCTCACAACATGTATTGGTCATTCAGTGTGCGTTTTTAGGTACGGTGTTGCAGGCTCGTTGGTAGAATGCTTGGCTCATTAACCACACGGTGGCGCTGTGGTATCACATTGGCGTGATTCTCGCTCCCGTTAACACTTTTTGGCAAGTTCTAGTTATTCTTTAAACATACAGTCATTGGAAGTATCTTTATGGAAGGGCATAGGAATGCTACTATGTGTGCAGGTCAAATGCTTCATAGAAAGCGCTTCCTGATCCCTGGACAGTAGGAAAAAACGGAGGCGAAATCTGAAATTGCTTTTAACACCGGCCATACATAATACTATTGTGCTATTTGTGCGGCACACATGTCCTAGTAGTGTGCGGCGGTGAGTAGAGAGTGCCTGCTGGCGCCTCTAATAAATGCCGAGCTTCCCGATGACACGGCTTTGTTAGTAAATACTTGTAAACCCCCATAAAATACCAGTTTTGGGGCATCTTTTTTTTTTTTTTAGAATTCTGTATTTTGCTGTTCCTATGTTATCCTTCCTGGAAATTATTGAATTGATTGACGACCAGATGTTAGTTACCATTTTCCTTGTAATTCAGTTTTCTCACTAGCCAATCACTGCTGATTTGGATTTCTGGTATAATCATTGGGCTATGCTTAAAAGTCTGAGCCAATAAGATGTCTCCCTACATTCACTCCCGCCTCAAAGCGCAGTTTCACCAAGAAAATCTGCAGCTGCACTCCCTCCTCCCTCTCTGCTATTTACTGTTTTTCTCCAGATAGATTTTAGTGACTGAAGTGGTTTTTCAACAGGTATATACAAATGTACTTCTCTAGACATATATATATATATATATATATATATATATATATATATATATATATATATATATATTTTATTCTGAGCCAATCTGATATCTCCCCTTTGTTGCGTTTCTCCCCACAGGAGTCTTACTGAGCAAATACTGCTGCTGCATCTCCCTCCTCCCTCTCTGCCATTTACTGATTTACTCCAGATAGATTTTAGTGGCTGAAGTGGTTTCTGAACAAGGAATATACATATGTTCTTCTCATCCATGAATAAAATTGATTAATGCCTGTATTACAGTATGAGGTTTGGGGATGCATACATTCCCCGCCTTCATGGCTTCACTTTAGCAGAATGTATTGGTCAATGCCTAGTTAATAAAATGATTTGTACCACTTATTTGAGGGATGGGGACCAGCTGTAAAGATAAAACACGGCACCCTGATTTTTTATCAAAAGGGTTTGTTTAGTGGCTCCTTGAGACGAGCCAATAGGCCAAGGTCACACTCCTTCCGACATGCCGTCCTGTCTGAACAGGCTGGAAAATATCTCGCTCTTGTCGTGTACGATGATTTATGGTGGTATAAAAATCATCGTCCTCGGCAGCACAAGTTCTGGGTAAACTGGTGATGTGCTGCCAAAAACATGATACTCTTATGTGCAGAAGATAGTCGTAATAATATGTTTGTGCATGTACAATGTTTGTGGGTTTTTTGTATATAGCCGACCGGCATCAGCTCGTCTATAGGGGCCTTAGGACTGCCTCTTATTATTCCGCTTTGCTTATATAGTGCCATCATATTCCACAGCGCTTTACCGACATTATCATCACTGTCCCCAATGGGGCTCACAATCTAGATTCGCCTATCAGTATGTCTATGGTGTGTGGGAGGAAACTGGAGAACCCGGAGGAAACCCACGCAAACACGGGGAGAACATACAAACTCCTTACAGATGCCGTCCTTGGTGGGATTTGAACCCAGGCTTGCTGCAGAGGCAGGATTACACTGACACCTATTACACAGCTGATAACGCAAGATCTACCAATCGCAAAAGGCGACGTCACAGCTCGCCTCCTCCCCTTCCCTGCTCAAGTAGTTTTTCACACGCTCAGTAGATGCTTCTATACAAAAGATAAGGGTCAAGTCTGTTCATTGCGGCTCATGTTTGTGTGTTGTTTCCTGAAAGAACAGGAAAGAGTCTAAAACGGCTCCCAGTGGTCAGTGTGAGAAAGGCAAGTTTTTTTTTTTATTATTTATAATGCAAAATATGATATGGAGAAAAAAAGGATTTACAGAAATACATGCAATGCAGAAACCTGATTAATAGGGTCTTCTTACAACTTTTCTTAAAATAATTTACATATTAAACCATGCTTTTAAAGCAACACGGCATCTTCCTTACCTTCCGTCAGTCTGTGGCCCTCCTTTCCTTCCAGGTTTGTTTTCTGTAGATGTTCAGAAACTTTCTTCATCATAAAAAACAATCTTAAAGGTGAATACAGTAAATACTACACAGGGAGGAGGGAGATGCAGCTGCAGTATTTGTGTCTGAGACTGCATGCTGTGAGAGGGGGAGAGAGCTGCATAGACAGACATCGTATTTCCGCTAAATGCATAATGCCTTTTCATCCCTGTATATATTTTTTTTTTTTGAAATTTGATGCTTACTTTTCTGCGTTTTGACATTAACTTACATTTCTTTTCTCATTTCAGGCTTCTGCGAAAACAGAAAAGGCATCAGAATGGAATATCCTCCGCGATGACTTCATGATGGGGGCGTCCATGAAGGACTGGGACAAGGACAGCGATGGAGAGGCGAGCGTTAAGCCAAAACCCCGGGCCAAAAAGGAAGATAGTGAAAGTGATTCCGACAGATAACTCCGGGAAGCTAAAGATAAAACTCTTATCTCTCCGCATCCGGCACAAATAAACTCTTCATTCTGTGAATGCATAACATTTCTGACATTACACAAATACCTTTTATAAAAAAATATATATGTGTGTAAGCAGAAACAACGCAATCAAGTTTTTTTTTTTTTTTTAAATTCCGGACTGGACATGTCTTGCATTCCGGAATATCCCAATTTTTTCAAATTTTTTTCCCGAAACGTTTCGTGCTGTCAAACATTGGTGCCTGCCCAATAGTAGTGATCCCCCGGGGCCAGAGCTCGCGGAGTTTGTGTGTGGTTTTGTTTTTTTTAGCCTCAGTGGCCGCGTCTTTCCCATCCGCGATCGGTGTAATACACTCGCGGGCATCACCTTGTGCGGTAGAGGTGTAGAAAACCTCCATACTCTTCCTGGCAGCGAGCGGAGGGCCTGGCCTGGCTTGAAACAGATTCAAATTATCCTGCTTGAAAGTAACTACTTAGCTTTCTCAAACGTCTCTCCAAGGTTAGAAGAACCGAAAACAGCTTGACCTGCATCTATCAAAGGATGCTACGCTTTTTGCTTTACAATCGGTACCTTGTGGGGGAGCGTCGGTGCACATTCCGGGCTGGGCCACTGCGGTTTGCATTGAAGGGTCGCTGCTATATGTGTGATATCCATTAAAAGTTGAACCCTAAAGCAAAAGTACAAAGTCTATTGCGCCCTGTTCTCGTGCAGGAGGATGATTGTAGTGTTAACTGTGGTGAGTTAGACAGCCAATAAGCATGGTTACGGCATTACCGGGTAGGGCGGGCAATCCCTGCATGTTTATTGGCTGTCTGATAACCGCAAAAAGTGCACTCGAGCATGGCGCCTTAGCATCTGCGATACTCGATGCCGACTCATGCACCCCTGATGCACGATCGAGAGGTTTTTTCCTTGCAAACAATCACTGAGCATCTTTCATTTCATCAGAGCTGTTTAATAGATGAAAGCTGAGCTGTGATTGGTTGGTATGAGCAACAGTTTTCCCACTCCACAACACCTCAGCAGACACTGACCGGGTCGGAGAAATCTAGCACCCCCAGGAACATAAGCTCCCAACCATTGTCTGCCCCCAGAAAGGAGCAGAGAGCACATGATAGAAATGAATCACCCCCTCCCTTGCCCATATACCCATCACACATCCTCCATCCCATAGGCACGTCTTCCCTCTTAAAGGGATCTCCGGTATGGAAGTTACGGCAAATCCCTCAGTGCTCTGATTCTGACCCCAAGCTACTATTAAAGGGATCCCTGGTATGGAAGTTAGGGTAATTCCACTCAGCGCTCTGGTTCTGACGCCAGGCTGACGGGATGATGTGGGATATTAGGGGTAGTAGTCCGGTGGTTCTGGCTGACGGGATGATGTGGGATATTAGGGGTAGTAGTCCGGTGACTCTGGCTGATGGGATGATGTGTGATATTAGGGGTAGTAGTCCGGTGGCTCTGGCTGACGGGATGATGTGGGATATTAGGGGTAGTAGTTCGGTGGCTCTGACTGACGGGATGATGTGTGATATTAGGGGTAGTAGTCCGGTGGCTCTGGCTGATGGGATGATGTGGGATATTAGGGGTAGTTGCCCGGTGGCTCTGGCTGACGGGATGATGTGGGATATTAGGGGTAGTAGTCCGGTGGCTCTGGCTGACGGGATGATGTGGGATATTAGGGGTAGTAGTCCGGTGGCTCTGGCTGACGGGATGATGTGGGATATTAGGGGTAGTAGTCTGGTAGCTCTGGCTGACGGGATGATGTGGGACATTATGGATAGTAGTCCGGTAGCTCTGGGTGACGGGATGATGTGGGATATTAGGGGTAGTAGTCTGGTGGCTCTGGCTGACGGGATGATGTGGGATATTATGGGTAGTTGTCCGGTGGCTCTGTTTGACGGGATGATGTGGGAAATTAGGAGTAGTAGTCCGGAAGCTCTGGCTGATGGGATGATGTGAGATATTAGGAGTAGTAGTCCGGTAGCTCTGGCTGACGGGATGATGTGGGAAATTAGGAGTAGTAGTCCGGTAGCTCTGGCTGACGGGACGATGTGGGATATTAGGGGTAGTAGTCCGGTGGCTCTGGCTGATGGGATGATGTGGGATATTAGGAGTAGTAGTCCGGTGGTTCTGGCTGACGGGATGATGTGGGATATTAGGGGTAGTAGTCCGGTGGCTCTGGCTGATGGGATGATGTGGGATATTAGGGGTAGTAGTCCGGTGGCTCTGGCTGATGGGATGATGTGGGATATTAGGAGTAGTAGTTCGGTGGCTCTGACTGACGAGATGATGTGGGATATTATGGGTAGTAGTCCGGTGGCTCTGGCTGACGGGATGATGTGGGATATTAGGGGTAGTAGTCCGGTAGCTCTGGCTGACAGGATGATGTGGGATATTAGGGGTAGTAGTCCGGTAGCTCGGGATGATGTGGGATATTAGGGGTAGTAGTCCGTTGGCTCTGGCTGATGGGATGATGTGGGATATTAGGGGTTGTAGTCCGGTAGCTCTGGCTGACAGGATGATGTGGGATATTAGGGGTAGTAGTCCGGTGGATGGGATATTAGGGGTAGTAGTTCGGTGGCTCTGGCTGACGGGATGATGTGGGATATTAGGGGTAGTAGTCCGGTAGCTCGGGATGATGTGGGATATTAGGGGTAGTAGTCCGGTGGCTCTGGCTGACAGGATGATGTGGGATATTAGGGGTAGTAGTTCGGTGGCTCTGGCTGACAGGATGATGTGGGATATTAGGGGTAGTAGTTCGGTGGCTCTGGCTGACGGGATGATGTGGGATATTGGGGGTAGTAGTTCGGTGGCTCTGGCTGACGGGATGATGTGGGATATTAGGGGTAGTAATCCGGGTTGCTCTGGCTGACGGGATGATGTGGGATATTAGGGGTAGTAGTCCGGTGGCTATGGCTGACGGGATGATGTGGGATATTAGGGGTAGTAGTCCGGTGGCTCTGGCTGACGGGATGATGTGGGATATTAGGGGTAGTAATCCGGTTGCTCTGGCTGACGGGATGATGTGGGATATTAGGGGTAGTAATCCGGTTGCTCTGGCTGACGGGATGATGTGGGATATTAGGGGTAGTAGTCCGGTGGCTATGGCTGACGGGATGATGTGGGATATTAGTGGTAGTAGTCCGGTGGCTCTGGCTGACGGGATGATGTGGGATATTAGGGGTAGTAATCCAGTTGCTCTGGCTGACGGGATGATGTGGGATATTAGGGGTAGTAGTCCGGTGGCTCTGGCTGACGGGATGATGTGGGATATTAGGGGTAGTAGTCCGGTAGCTCTGGCTGACGGGATGATGTGGGATATTAGGGGTAGTAGTCCGGTGGCTCTGGCTGACGGGATGATGTGGGATATTAGGGGTAGTAGTCCGGTAGCTCGGGATGATGTGGGATATTAGGGGTAGTAGTCCGGTGGCTCTGGCTGACAGGATGATGTGGGATATTAGGGGTAGTAGTCCGGTGGCTCTGGCTGACGGGATGATGTGGGATATTAGGGGTAGTAGTTCGGTGGCTCTGGCTGATGGGATGATGTGGGATATTGGGGGTAGTAGTTCGGTGGCTCTGGCTGACGGGATGATGTGGGATATTAGGGGTAGTAATCCGGTTGCTCTGGCTGACGGGATGATGTGGGATATTAGGGGTAGTAGTCCGGTGGCTATGGCTGACGGGATGATGTGGGATATTAGGGGTAGTAGTCCGGTGGCTCTGGCTGACGGGATGATGTGGGATATTAGGGGTAGTAATCCGGTTGCTCTGGCTGACGGGATGATGTGGGATATTAGGGGTAGTAATCCGGTTGCTCTGGCTGACGGGATGATGTGGGATATTAGGGGTAGTAGTCCGGTGGCTCTGGCTGACGGGATGATGTGGGATATTAGGGGTAGTAGTCCGGTGGCTCTGGCTGACGGGATGATGTGGGATATTAGTGGTAGTAGACCGGTGGCTCTGGCTGACGGGATGATGTGGGATATTAGGGGTAGTAATCCAGTTGCTCTGGCTGACGGGATGATGTGGGATATTAGGGGTAGTAGTCCGGTGGCTCTGGCTGACTGGATGATGTGGGATATTAGGGGTAGTAGTCCGGTGGCTCTGGCTGACGGGATGATGTGGGATATTAGGGGTAGTAGTCCGGTAGCTCTGGCTGACGGGATGATGTGGGATATTAGGGGTAGTAGTCCGGTGGCTCTGGCTGACGGGATGATGTGGGATATTAGGGGTAGTTGCCCGGTGGCTCTGGCTGACGGGATGATGTGGGATATTAGGGGTAGTAGTCCGGTGGCTCTGGCTGACGGGATGATGTGGGATATTAGGGGTAGTAGTTCGGTGGCTCTGGCTGACGGGATGATGTGGGATATTAGGGGTAGTAGTCCGGTAGCTCGGGATGATGTGGGATATTAGGGGTAGTAGTCCGGTGGCTCTGGCTGACAGGATGATGTGGGATATTAGGGGTAGTAGTTCGGTGGCTCTGGCTGACAGGATGATGTGGGATATTAGGGGTAGTAGTTCGGTGGCTCTGGCTGACGGGATGATGTGGGATATTGGGGGTAGTAGTTCGGTGGCTCTGGCTGACGGGATGATGTGGGATATTAGGGGTAGTAATCCGGTTGCTCTGGCTGACGGGATGATGTGGGATATTAGGGGTAGTAGTCCGGTGGCTCTGGCTGACGGGATGATGTGGGATATTAGGGGTAGTAATCCGGTTGCTCTGGCTGACGGGATGATGTGGGATATTAGGGGTAGTAATCCGGTTGCTCTGGCTGACGGGATGATGTGGGATATTAGGGGTAGTAGTCCGGTGGCTCTGGCTGACGGGATGATGTGGGATATTAGGGGTAGTAGTCCGGTGGCTATGGCTGACGGGATGATGTGGGATATTAGTGGTAGTAGTCCGGAGGCTCTGGCTGACGGGATGATGTGGGATATTAGGGGTAGTAATCCAGTTGCTCTGGCTGACGGGATGATGTGGGATATTAGGGGTAGTGGTCCGGTAGCTCTGGCTGACGGGATGATGTGGGATATTAGGGGTAGTAGTCCGGTGGCTCTGGCTGACGGGATGATGTGGGATATTAGGGGTAGTAGTCCGGTAGCTCGGGATGATGTGGGATATTAGGGGTAGTAGTCCGGTGGCTCTGGCTGACAGGATGATGTGGGATATTAGGGGTAGTAGTTCGGTGGCTCTGGCTGACAGGATGATGTGGGATATTAGGGGTAGTAGTCCGGTGGCTATGGCTGACGGGATGATGTGGGATATTAGGGGTAGTAGTCCGGTGGCTCTGGCTGACGGGATGATTTGGGATATTAGGGGTAGTAATCCGGTTGCTCTGGCTGACGGGATGATGTGGGATATTAGGGGTAGTAATCCGGTTGCTCTGGCTGACTGGATGATGTGGGATATTAGGGGTAGTAGTCCGGTGGCTCTGGCTGACGGGATGATGTGGGATATTAGGGGTAGTAGTCCGGTGGCTCTGGCTGACGGGATGATGTGGGATATTAGTGGTAGTAGTCCGGTGGCTCTGGCTGACGGGATGATGTGGGATATTAGGGGTAGTAATCCAGTTGCTCTGGCTGACGGGATGATGTGGGATATTAGGGGTAGTAGTCCGGTGGCTCTGGCTGACTGGATGATGTGGGATATTAGGGGTAGTAGTCCGGTGGCTCTGGCTGACGGGATGATGTGGGATATTAGGGGTAGTAGTCCGGTAGCTCTGGCTGACGGGATGATGTGGGATATTAGGGGTAGTAGTCCGGTGGCTCTGGCTGACGGGATGATGTGGGATATTAGGGGTAGTAGTCCGGTGGCTCTGGCTGACGGGATGATGTGGGATATTAGGGGTTGTAGTCCGGTAGCTCTGGCTGACAGGATGATGTGGGATATTAGGGGTAGTAGTTCGGTGGCTCTGGCTGACGGGATGATGTGGGATATTGGGGGTAGTAGTCCGGTGGCTCTGGCTGACGGGATGATGTGGGATATTAGGGGTTGTAGTCCGGTAGCTCTGGCTGACAGGATGATGTGGGATATTAGGGGTAGTAGTTCGGTGGCTCTGGCTGACGGGATGATGTGGGATATTGGGGGTAGTAGTTCGGTGGCTCTGGCTGACGGGATGATGTGGGATATTAGGGGTAGTAATCCGGTTGCTCTGGCTGACGGGATGATGTGGGATATTAGGGGTAGTAGTCCGGTGGCTATGGCTGACGGGATGATGTGGGATATTAGGGGTAGTAGTCCGGTGGCTCTGGCTGACGGGATGATGTGGGATATTAGGGGTAGTAATCCGGTTGCTCTGGCTGACGGGATGATGTGGGATATTAGGGGTAGTAATCCGGTTGCTCTGGCTGACGGGATGATGTGGGATATTAGGGGTAGTAGTCCGGTGGCTATGGCTGACGGGATGATGTGGGATATTAGGGGTAGTAGTCCGGTGGCTCTGGCTGACGGGATGATGTGGGATATTAGGGGTAGTAATCCAGTTGCTCTGGCTGACGGGATGATGTGGGATATTATGGGTAGTAGTCCGGTGGCTCTGGCTGACGGGATGATGTGGGATATTAGTGGTATTAGTCCGGTGGCTCTGGCTGACGGGATGATGTGGGATATTAGGGGTAGTAGTCCGGTGGCTCTGGCTGACGGGATGATGTGGGATATTAGTGGTATTAGTCCGGTGGCTCTGGCTGACGGGATGATGGGGGATATTAGGGGTAGTAGTCCGGTGGCTCTGGCTGACGGGATGATGTGGGATATTAGGGGTAGTAGTCCGGTGGCTCTGGCTGACGGGATGATGTGGGATATTAGGGGTAGTAGTCCGGTGGCTCTGGCTGACGGGATGATGTGGGATATTAGGGGTAGTAGTCCGGTGGCTCTGGCTGACGGGATGATGTGGGATATTAGGGGTAGTAGTCCGGTGGCTCTGGCTGACGGGATGATGTGGGATATTAGGGGTAGTAGTCCGGTGGCTCTGGCTGACGGGATGATGTGGGATATTAGGGGTAGTTGCCCGGTGGCTCTGGCTGACGGGATGATGTGGGATATTAGGGGTAGTAGTCCGGTGGCTCTGGCTGATGGGATGATGTGGGATATTAGGGGTAGTAGTCCGGTAGCTCTGGCTGACGGGATGATGTGGGATATTAGGGGTAGTAGTCCGGTGGCTCTGGCTGATAGGATGATGTGGGATATTAGGGGTAGTAGTCCGGTGGCTCTGGCTGACGGGATGATGTGGGATATTAGGGGTAGTAGTCCGGTAGCTCTGGCTGACGGGATGATGTGGGATATTAGGGGTAGTAGTCCGGTGGCTTTGGCTGACTGGATGATGTGAGATATTAGGAGTAGTAGTCCGGTAGCTCTGGCTGACGGGATGATGTGGGAAATTAGGAGTAGTAGTCCGGTGGCTCTGGCTGACGGGATGATGTGGGATATTATGGGTAGTAGTCCGGTAGCTCTGGCTGACGGGACGATGTGGGATATTAGTGGTAGTAGTCCAGTGGCTCTGGCTGATGGGATGATGTGGGATATTAGGAGTAGTAGTCCGGTGGCTCTGGCTGACGGGATGATGTGGGAAATTAGGAGTAGTAGTCCGGTGGCTCTGGCTGACGGGATGATGTGGGATATTATGGGTAGTAGTCCGGTAGCTCTGGCTGACGGGACGATGTGGGATATTAGTGGTAGTAGTCCAGTGGCTCTGGCTGATGGGATGATGTGGGATATTAGGAGTAGTAGTCCGGTGGTTCTGGCTGACGGGATGATGTGGGATATTAGTGGTAGTAGTCCGGTGGCTCTGGCTGATGGGATGATGTGGGATATTAGGAGTAGTAGTTCGGTGGCTCTGACTGACGAGATGATGTGGGATATTATGGGTAGTAGTCCGGTGGCTCTGGCTGACGGGATGATGTGGGATATTAGGGGTAGTAGTCCGTTGGCTCTGGCTGATGGGATGATGTGGGATATTAGGGGTTGTAGTCCGGTAGCTCTGGCTGACAGGATGATGTGGGATATTAGGGGTAGTAGTCCGGTGGCTCTGGCTGACGGGATGATGTGGGATATTAGGGGTAGTAGTCCGGTAGCTCTGGCTGACGGGATGATGTGGGATATTAGGGGTAGTAGTCCGGTAGCTCTGGCTGACGGGATGATGTGGGATATTAGGGGTAGTAGTCCGGTAGCTCGGGATGATGTGGGATATTAGGGGTAGTAGTCCGGTGGCTCTGGCTGAAGGGATGATGTGGGATATTAGGGGTAGTAGTCTGGTGGCTCTGGCTGACGGGATGATGTGGGATATTAGGGGTAGTAGTTCGGTGGCTCTGGCTGACGGGATGATGTGGGATATTAGGGGTAGTAATCCGGTTGCTCTGGCTGACGGGATGATGTGGGATATTAGGGGTAGTAGTCCGGTGGCTATGGCTGACGGGATGATGTGGGATATTAGGGGTAGTAGTCCGGTGGCTCTGGCTGACGGGATGATGTGGGATATTAGGGGTAGTAGTTCGGTGGCTCTGGCTGACGGGATGATGTGGGATATTAGGGGTAGTAGTCCGGTGGCTCTGGCTGACGGGATGATGTGGGATATTAGTGGTAGTAGTCCGGTGGCTCTGGCTGACGGGATGATGTGGGATATTAGGGATAGTAGTCCGGTGGCTCTGGCTGACGGGATGATGTGGGATATTAGGGGTAGTAATCCGGTTGCTCTGGCTGACGGGATGATGTGGGATATTAGGGGTAGTAGTCCGGTGGCTATGGCTGACGGGATGATGTGGGAAATTAGGAGTAGTAGTCCGGAAGCTCTGGCTGATGGGATGATGTGAGATATTAGGAGTAGTAGTCCGGTAGCTCTGGCTGACGGGATGATGTGGGAAATTAGGAGTAGTAGTCCGGTGGCTCTGGCTGACGGGATGATGTGGGATATTATGGGTAGTAGTCCGGTAGCTCTGGCTGACGGGACGATGTGGGATATTAGTGGTAGTAGTCCAGTGGCTCTGGCTGATGGGATGATGTGGGATATTAGGAGTAGTAGTCCGGTGGCTCTGGCTGACGGGATGATGTGGGAAATTAGGAGTAGTAGTCCGGTGGCTCTGGCTGACGGGATGATGTGGGATATTATGGGTAGTAGTCCGGTAGCTCTGGCTGACGGGACGATGTGGGATATTAGTGGTAGTAGTCCAGTGGCTCTGGCTGATGGGATGATGTGGGATATTATGGGTAGTAGTCCGGTAGCTCTGGCTGACGGGACGATGTGGGATATTAGTGGTAGTAGTCCAGTGGCTCTGGCTGACGGGATGATGTGGGATATTAGGGGTAGTAGTCCGGTAGCTCTGGCTGACGGGATGATGTGGGATATTAGGGGTAGTAGTCCGGTAGCTCTGGCTGACGGGATGATGTGGGATATTAGGGGTAGTAGTCCGGTAGCTCGGGATGATGTGGGATATTAGGGGTAGTAGTCCGGTGGCTCTGGCTGAAGGGATGATGTGGGATATTAGGGGTAGTAGTCTGGTGGCTCTGGCTGACGGGATGATGTGGGATATTAGGGGTAGTAGTCTGGTGGCTCTGGCTGACGGGATGATGTGGGATATTAGGGGTAGTAATCTGGTTGCTCTGGCTGACGGGATGATGTGGGATATTAGGGGTAGTAGTCCGGTGGCTATGGCTGACGGGATGATGTGGGATATTAGGGGTAGTAGTCCGGTGGCTCTGGCTGACGGGATGATGTGGGATATTAGGGGTAGTAGTTCGGTGGCTCTGGCTGACGGGATGATGTGGGATATTAGGGGTAGTAGTCCGGTGGCTCTGGCTGACGGGATGATGTGGGATATTAGTGGTAGTAGTCCGGTGGCTCTGGCTGATGGGATGATGTGGGATATTAGGGGTAGTAATCCGGTTGCTCTGGCTGACGGGATGATGTGGGATATTAAGGGTAGTAATCCGGTTGCTCTGGCTGACGGGATGATGTGGGATATTAGGGGTAGTAGTCCGGTGGCTATGGCTGACGGGATGATGTGGGATATTAGGGGTAGTAGTCCGGTGGCTCTGGCTGACGGGATGATGTGGGATATTAGGGGTAGTAGTCCGGTGGCTCTGGCTGACGGGATAATGTGGGATATTAGGGGTAGTAGTCCGGTGGCTCTGGCTGACGGGATGATGTGGGATATTAGTGGTAGTAGTCCGGTGGCTCTGGCTGACGGGATGATGTGGGATATTAGGGATAGTAGTCCGGTGGCTCTGGCTGACGGGATGATGTGGGATATTAGGGGTAGTAATCCGGTTGCTCTGGCTGACGGGATGATGTGGGATATTAGGGGTAGTAGTCCGGTGGCTATGGCTGACGGGATGATGTGGGATATTAGGGGTAGTAGTCCGGTGGCTCTGGCTGACGGGATGATGTGGGATATTAGTGGTAGTAATCCGGTTGCTCTGGCTGACGGGATGATGTGGGATATTAAGGGTAGTAATCCGGTTGCTCTGGCTGACAGGATGATGTGGGATATTAGGGGTAGTAGTCCGGTTGCTCTGGCTGACAGGTGATGTGGGATATTAGGGGTAGTAGTCCGGTGGCTATGGCTGACGGGATGATGTGGGATATTAGGGGTAATAGTCCGGTGGCTCTGGCTGATGGGATGATGTGGGATATTAGGGGTAGTAATCCGGTTGCTCTGGCTGATGGGATGATGTGGGATATTAGTGGTAGTAATCCGGTTGCTCTGGCTGACAGGATGATGTGGGATATTAGGGGTAGTAGTCCGGTGGCTATGGCTGACGGGATGATGTGGGATATTAGGGGTAATAGTCCGGTGGCTCTGGCTGATGGGATGATGTGGGATATTAGGGGTAGTAATCCGGTTGCTCTGGCTGACGGGATGATGTGGGATATTAAGGGTAGTAATCCGGTTGCTCTGGCTGACGGGATGATGTGGGATATTAGGGGTAGTAGTCCGGTGGCTATGGCTGACGGGATGATGTGGGATATTAGGGGTAGTAGTCCGGTGGCTATGGCTGACGGGATGATGTGGGATATTAGGGGTAGTAGTCCGGTGGCTCTGGCTGACGGGATAATGTGGGATATTAGGGGTAGTAGTCCGGTGGCTCTGGCTGACGGGATGATGTGGGATATTAGTGGTAGTAGTCCGGTGGCTCTGGCTGACGGGATGATGTGGGATATTAGGGATAGTAGTCCGGTGGCTCTGGCTGACGGGATGATGTGGGATATTAGGGGTAGTAATCCGGTTGCTCTGGCTGACGGGATGATGTGGGATATTAGGGGTAGTAGTCCGGTGGCTATGGCTGACGGGATGATGTGGGATATTAGGGATAGTAGTCCGGTGGCTCTGGCTGACGGGATGATGTGGGATATTAGGGGTAGTAGTCCGGTGGCTCTGGCTGACGGGATAATGTGGGATATTAGGGGTAGTAGTCCGGTGGCTCTGGCTGACGGGATGATGTGGGATATTAGTGGTAGTAGTCCGGTGGCTCTGGCTGACGGGATGATGTGGGATATTAGGGGTAGTAGTCCGGTGGCTCTGGCTGACTGGATGATGTGGGATATTAGGGGTAGTAATCCGGTTGCTCTGGCTGACGGGATGATGTGGGATATTAGGGGTAGTAGTCCGGTGGCTCTGGCTGACGGGATGATGTGGGATATTAGGGGTAGTAGTCCGGTGGCTCTGGCTGACGGGATGATGTGGGATATTAGTGGTAGTAGTCCGGTGGCTCTGGCTGACGGGATGATGTGGGATATTAGTGGTAGTAGTCCGGTGGCTCTGGCTGACGGGATGATGTGGGATATTAGGGGTAGTAGTCCGGTAGCTCTGGCTGACGGGATGATGTGGGATATTAGGGGTAGTAGTCCGGTAGCTCTGGCTGACGGGATGATGTGGGATATTATGGATTGTAGTCCGGTAGCTCTGGCTGACGGGATAATGTGGGATATTAGGGGTAGTAGTCCGGTGGCTCTGGCTGATGGGATGATGTGGGATATTATGGGTAGTAGTCCGGTGGCTCTGGCTGACGGGATGATGTGGGAAATTAGGAGTAGTAGTCCGGTGGCTCTGGCTGACGGGATGATGTGAGAAATTAGGAGTAGTAGTCCGGTGGCTCTGGCTGACGGGATGATGTGGGATATTAGGGGTAGTAGTCCGGTGGCTCTGACTGACGAGATGATGTGGGATATTAGGGGTAGTAGTCCGGTAGCTCTGGCTGACGGGACGATGTGGGATATTAGGGGTAGTAGTCCGGTGGCTCTGGCTGACGAGATGATGTGGGATATTATGGGTAGTAGTCTGGTAGCTCGGGATGACGGGACGATGTGGGATATTAGGAGTAGTAGTCCGGTGGCTCTGGCTGACGAGATGATGTGGGATATTATGGGTAGTAGTCCGGTAGCTCGGGATGACGGGACGATGTGGGATATTAGGAGTAGTAGTCCGGTGGCTCTGGCTGACGAGATGATGTGGGATATTATGGGTAGTAGTCCAGTAGCTCTGGCTGACGGGACGATGTGGGATATTAGGGGTAGTAGTCCGGTGGCTCTGGCTGACGGGATGATGTGGGATATTATGGGTAGTAGTCCGGTAGCTCGGGATGACGGGACGATGTGGGATATTAGGAGTAGTAGTCCGGTAGCTCTGGATGATGTGGGATATTAGTGGTAGTAGTCCGGTGGCTCTGGCTGATGGGATGATGTGGGATTTTATGGGTAGTTGTCCGGTGGCTCTGGCTGACGGGATGATGTGGGAAATTAGGAGTAGTAGTCCGGAAGCTCTGGCTGATGGGATGATGTGAGATATTAGGGGTAGTAGTCCGGTAGCTCTGGCTGACGGGATGATGTGGGAAATTAGGAGTAGTAGTCCGGTGGCTCTGGCTGACGGGATGATGTGGGATATAAGGGGTAGTAGTCCGGTGGCTCTGGCTGACGAGATGATGTGGGATATTATGGGTAGTAGTCCGGTAGCTCTGGCTGACGGGACGATGTGGGATATTAGGGGTAGTAGTCCGGTAGCTCTGGCTGACGGGATGATGTGGGAAATTAGGAGTAGTAGTCCGGTAGCTCTGGCTGACGGGATGATGTGGGAAATTAGGAGTAGTAGTCCGATGGCTCTGGCTGACGGGATGATGTGGGATATTAGGGGTAGCAGTCCGGTGGCTCTGGCTGACGGGATGATGTGGGATATTAGGGGTAGTAGTCCGGTAGCTCTGGCTGACGGGATGATGTGGGAAATTAGGAGTAGTAGTCCGGTAGCTCTGGCTGACGGGACGATGTGGGATATTAGGGGTAGTAGTCCGGTAGCTCTGGCTAACGGGATGATGTGGGAAATTAGGAGTAGTAGTCCGGTAGCTCTGGCTGACGGGATGATGTGGGAAATTAGGAGTAGTAGTCCGGTGGCTCTGGCTGACGGGATGATGTGGGATATTAGGGGTAGCAGTCCGGTGGCTCTGGCTGACGGGATGATGTGGGATATTAGTGGTAGTAGTCCGGTGGCTCTGGCTGACGAGATGATGTGGGATATTATGGGTAGTAGTCCGGTAGCTCTGGCTGACGGGACGATGTGGGATATTAGGGGTAGTAGTCCGGTGGCTCTGGCTGACGGGATGATGTGGGATATTATGGGTAGTAGTCCGGTAGCTCTGGCTGACGGGACGATGTGGGATATTAGGGGTAGTAGTCCGGTGGCTCTGGCTGACGGGATGATGTGGGATATTAGGGGTAGTAGTCCGGTAGCTCTGGCTGACGGGATGATGTGGGATATTAGGGGGAGTAGTCCGGTGGTTCTGGCTGACGGGATGATGTGGGATATTAGTGGTAGTAGTCCGGTGGCTCTGGCTGACGGGATGATGTGTGATATTAGTGGTAGTAGTCCGGTGGCCCTGGCTGATGGGATGATGTGGGATATTAGGGGTAGTAGTCTGGTGGCTCTGGCTGATGGGATGATGTGGGATATTAGGAGTAGTAGTTCGGTGGCTCTGACTGACGAGATGATGTGGGATATTATGGGTAGTAGTCCGGTGGCTCTGGCTGACGGGATGATGTGGGATATTAGGGGTAGTAGTCCGGTAGCTCTGGCTGACAGGATGATGTGGGATATTAGGAGTAGTAGTCCGGTAGCTCGGGATGATGTGGGATATTAGGGGTAGTAGTCCGGTGGCTCTGGCTGATGGGATGATGTGGGATATTAGGGGTTGTAGTCCGGTAGCTCTGGCTGACAGGATGATGTGGGATATTAGGGGTAGTAGTCCGGTGGCTCTGGCTGATGGGATGATGTGGGATATTAGGGGTAGTAGTCCGGTAGCTCTGGCTGACAGGATGATGTGGGATATTAGGGGTAGTAGTCCGGTGGCTCTGGCTGATGGGATGATGTGGGATATTAGGGGTTGTAGTCCGGTAGCTCTGGCTGACGGGATGATGTGGGATATTAGGGGTAGTAGTCCGGTGGCTCTGGCTGATGGGATGATGTGGGATATTAGGGGTAGTAGTCCGGTAGCTCTGGCTGACAGGATGATGTGGGATATTAGGGGTAGTAGTCCGGTGGCTCTGGCTGATGGGATGATGTGGGATATTAGAGGTAGTAGTCCGGTAGCTCTGGCTGACAGGATGATGTGGGATATTAGGGGTAGTAGTCCGGTAGCTCTGGCTGACGGGATGATGTGGGATATTAGGGGTAGTAGTCCGGTAGCTCTGGCTGACAGGATGATGTGGGATATTAGGGGTAGTAGTCCGGTAGCTCGGGATGATGTGGGATATTAGGGGTAGTAGTCCGGTGGCTCTGGCTGATGGGATGATGTGGGATATTAGGGGTTGTAGTCCGGTAGCTCTGGCTGACAGGATGATGTGGGATATTTGGAGTAGTAGTCCGGTGGCTCTGGCTGACGGGATGATGTGGGATATTAGGGGTAGTAGTCCGGTAGCTCGGGATGATGTGGGATATTAGGGGTAGTAGTCCGGTAGCTCTGGCTGACGGGATGATGTGGGATAATAGGGGTAGTAGTCCGGTGGCTCTGGCTGATGGGATGATGGGGGATATTAGGGGTAGTAGTCCGGTAGCTCTGGCTGACAGGATGATGTGGGATATTTGGAGTAGTAGTCCGGTGGCTCTGGCTGACGGGATGATGTGGGATATTAGGGGTAGTAGTCCGGTAGCTCTGGCTGACGGAATGATGTGGGATATTAGGGGTAGTAGTCCGGTAGCTCTGGCTGACAGGATGATGTGGGATATTAGGGGTAGTAGTCCGGTAGCTCGGGATGATGTGGGATATTAGGGGTAGTAGTCCGGTGGCTCTGGCTGATGGGATGATGGGGGATATTAGGGGTAGTAGTCCGGTAGCTCTGGCTGACAGGATGATGTGGGATATTTGGAGTAGTAGTCCGGTGGCTCTGGCTGACGGGATGATGTGGGATATTAGGGGTAGTAGTCCGGTGGCTCTGGCTGACAGGATGATGTGGGATATTTGGAGTAGTAGTCCGGTGGCTCTGGCTGACGGGATGATGTGGGATATTATGGGTAGTAGTCCAGTGGCTCTGGCTGACCGGATGATGTGGGATATTAGGGGTAGTAGTCCGGTAGCTCTGGCAGACAGGATGATGTGGGATATTAGGGGTAGTAGTCCGGTGGCTCTGGCTGACGGGATGATGTGGGATATTAGGGGTAGTAGTCCGGTAGCTCAGGATGACGGGATGATGTGGGATATTAGGGGTAGTAGTCCGGTGGCTCTGGCTGACGAGATGATGTTGGATATTAGGGGTAGTAGTCAGGTAGCTCTGGCTGACGGGATGATGTGGGATATTAGGGGTAGTAGTCCGGTGGCTCTGGCTGACGGGATGATGTGGGATATTAGGGGTAGTAGTCCGGTGGCTCTGGCTGACGGGACGATGTGGGATATTAGGGGTAGTAGTCCGGTAGCTCGGGATGACGGGATGATGTGGGATATTAGGGGTAGTAGTTCGGTGGCTCTGGCTGACGGGATGATGTGGGATATTAGGAGTAGTAGTCCGGTGGCTCTGGCTGAAGGGATGATGTGGGATATTAGGGGTAGTAGTCCGGTAGCTCTGGCTGACGGGATGATGTGGGATATTAGGGGTAGTAGTGCAGTAGCTCTGGCTGACAGGATGATGTGAGATATTAGGGGTAGTAGTCCGGTAGCTCGGGATGATGTGGGATATTAGAGGTAGTAGTCCGGTGGCTCTGGCTGACGGGATGATGTGGGATAGTAGGGGTAGTAGTCCGGTAGCTCGGGATGATGTGGGATATTAGAGGTAGTAGTCCGAAGGCTCTGGCTGACGGGATGATGTGGGATAGTAGGGGTAGTAGTCCGGTGGCTCTGGCTGATAGGATGATGTGGGATATTATAGTGAATGTGCCTGTGCGGAGTGGGCGGGGCTCTACACTCAGCTTTAGCCTGAGTTCACACGTAGCGGAACTCTCACGGAAATTACCGCGAGAGTTCCTGAATTCCATTCCGGGGGAAAATCGCATTTTAAATTCCCGGCATTTTCGCAAAGGCTTACTGGGAACGGGAGCGTGGAGAGAGGCGGGAAGGCTGCGCGGGACGTCGGAAGGTGAGAATAACACCATTTTTTTAAATTTTTTTTATTTTTTACATTTTATCTTTTACGACTGATGCCGCATAGGCGGCCTCAGTAGTAAAAAGTTGGTCACAACTCGCGGTAATTTCCGCGAGAGTTCCGCTACGTGTGAACCAAGCCTTATAATTTGTTATAACTAACTGTAGTTGGTTACTGTGCCCAGGCAGCGCCGGGCTCTTCAGCTAGTATAATTCTATAATATACTATAATAGTGCAACTGTATAACAATATTTATTTGAATAGATGTTATGATCATGACTATGATGCACTTGTAGCACTGAATTCTGTTATATAGTGTAATGTCTGCTTTACAGATAAGATGAGGAAGGAAGTAAAAGAACTCAAGATCTTATCCTCCTATGAGCGATGTTATATAAAGACCAGGAAGAGTGCGGTCTCGTTTCCCACACTTGTCATTATCTGCTGCTGTTATGTGACCTCAGTCGAGGATCTGATGTCCATGTGTAAAGTGCAGAAAATGACTTCTCTTGTGATTATGGGAGAAGGAAGGTCCTTACGGAGGATTACTACTGGCCTCCAAGTGACAACTTTAATTCTGGTGCTTAGCAATTAATAAGCCCTAAGGTCAATGTGAGGTTAGATGATAACAAGTGTTGAAAAATTATCTTTAATTGGTTGATGGTATTTTTAAGAATTATTGAAGACCACTGATTGAATCCAGGGTCAGGTTACTGTTGGGTTGGTGGAGTCCTCCAAAGAGGCGGCATTGGGGAGCGCCTTAGGTTCAAATAGTACCTTTCTTTTATAAACATCCATTTCATCCAGCCAAATGTGGCGAAAAGCCCTTAAAATACTCTAAAAACCGTTCTCCAATTTGGCAATGCCTTTTTGTTATAAAATCCCTTAAAAATATGCTTATTTCAAACTCTCTTGCGGTTGAGATCACTAGTGATCAGCTGCAATATTCAAGGAAAGCCACCATCCAGCCTACAATTTCCCTGCAGCACTACTGCAGGTGAAATAAGGTATTACAACAGCGCAAAATAAAGTCAACATAACTGTTTGTGTAATTCCCCAATAGTAATCCGACTATCCAAGTAAACTTTTTTTCTAGTTAGGAAAACAATATATTCCTAGTTCTTATGACCCATGGCAAAATCAGCTCTGCTATTTCTGTATGCCTCATCTTAATCCAGAGAATAGTCCCTCCTTAGACCTTATCTCATAGTATTAAAAAAAAAAAAAATGCTTTATGACTGTACGGAAATAAATCTCGCGATCTGCAGCCTCGTTAAATCCCCAATTATCAGGAGTTTGCTGTGCAGAGTTACGGCTCCTTTCCAAGCCTTTATACGCGCGTCTCCTCGCAGCATTCGGGCTTGTGAAATCTGGCTAGTCGTTTAATGATCTGGTCAGCAATTTTAGAAAGATTACTTCCTTTGTGTTAAGCAAAGCTTATCCGTGTATTACCAAAGAAAGGCAATCTAGAGAACAACCGCAAATTGTAAAAAGCTAACCGCATAATGTGTAACATTAAGCAGGAAATCTGAGACCAGGAAGGGCTGAGAAGTAACTTTCCAGGTGTCTCTGGTTTACAAAAACCATCTTTTTTTTCAAAGAAGAAGTCGGAATGCCATAACAATGTAGTAATACACTAAACATTAACTCTAATGTGTTTACTTATGTCTCTTGTAACCGTTTTTTTTTTAAAGCGATTCTCCACTTTGGACAACCCCCGAAGAGTCTCATGACAAAAGCTTGATCTATCATACGGTGTTGTCCTGCTGGGATTAATTTTGCTGAGAAAGCAGATAGGCAACAACTTTTACAAAAACATACTGATAAGGATATGTCAGAAACTCTGAGGATTATAGGTACACTCGATACCAAACATCAAGAAGTTAGAACAATCTTGATGAAACATTGGGACATTTTGAGATTGGACCCCGAGATTGGTGGCCTGATAGGCGAACGGCCAAATATCACATTCAGGAAGGGGAAATCTCTGAGGGATATGCTAGTGCATAGCCAGTACAAGAGACCGGCCAAGAAAGGAACTTGGCTTGAGAGGAAACCTGTCGGCTTCTTTAAATGTGGAGGCTGCAGTTTATGTAAGTGGATGAAACCTAACAAATCCTTCAACAGTTCGGTGACAGGGAAGGTTTTTTATCAACGAGACTTCTCAAACTGTAAGACCACTGGTGTGGTCTATCTTGCCACATGTTCCTGCCCAAAAGATTATGTAGGTAAAACTAAAAGGGAGTTTAGAAGGAGAGTGGGGGGAACATGTGGGAGATATCAGAAATAGAAGGGATACTCCACTTGCTATACATATGCGATGTGCTCACAATAATTCCCTTGCGGATATAAAATTTACGATCATTGAGGTGGTCAATCTGAATCCCCGTGGGGGCAATATAGATAAGACCATCCTCAAAAGAGAGTGTGAGTGGATCTTCAGAATGGAAAGCCTCGAACCATTAGGCCTCAATGAACAATTGTCATTTGCCTGTTTTTTATAGTAGAACAGGCCCCTTGAAATACGTCAGGCTAGGCCTTTACTGTATTTCTTGATTGTAATGTTTGCCATATACTAACCAATGAGAATATATTCTTCTATTTATTATTTTTTATTTTTATTTAGTACCTCTTTTTGAATGCTGGACCTGATTGCAACTCTTGGGGGAGTCTAGACTAAGACCCCTATGGATTTTCCATGTAGATTGTTTTGATATCATTTCCCTCATTTTTCCAGGAGACGTGAGACCCCCTAATCAATAACCATCTAGGTAGATTTAATAAAATGGTTATTCATCTTTAGTATGTTTTTATGTAACTTAGTATTGGAGAAAACTATTGAGGTCTCCAGGATAATTTAAGTGAATTATTGATAAGCTCATATATACATATATCGGGAACTGAATTTCTATTAGTCTGTATCTATCTGCCTCTATGGCTATATACAATGTTTATATTAGGACCTGTGCATGATATTATCTCTCTCTTTTTTTAGAGATTATTCGTATTTATGTCATTAGGAGATATCGCTATGGTCTCCGGGTTGTTGTTGGTTATCTGACGCATGCGACTGTTTAACAAGATGCGTGTCCTGTTTATATATATATACTATTGACATTGCGCTATTTGTTCCGAGATCACTATCTTATATGTTAGCGGTTGTTATGTGCGCTGTGTGGCTGGGGTGCGCACCGGATTGATCTATGTTAAGCTATCATGAGACATGCTGCGGGTGCGCACTCGATCGATCTATGTTAAGTTATCACGAGACATACTGCGAGATCTCTGTCTGGAGTTCAGACATGCGCACTGTGGGGAGATGTGCCGACAGAGCGCCCTGATTATCAGGCGATCTGTGACGCTCCGGCTTGACATGCGCACAGATGCTAGGGGGAGTGTCTCCACGCAGCGTTCAGGGCTGGCGTACGCTGTGGTGGCGGATTTAAATGGAGGGATATCGGGACAGTCCGGCCACTTTACCACACTAGGACACTAGTAAGGTTGCTATCGAGCCTCCTGATGATCCCAGAGGGGTGAAACGCGTCGAGGCGTATTTAGGCTATGGGGAGGCTGTTGGAGTATACGATGAGTATCCCATTTTTATTTTGAGCTTTCCACCGAGGATATGTTCTATCCGCTTTTTGATAATATGATGAGATCTGAAAACTGATGGTGTGGGCATAAGCTCTACATGTGTTTTTCGACCTTGGCTAAGTTTATTAATCATGACCTATGAGGATGTGGTATTTTGGACTATACATATACATGTCTGTGAAGCAATACACATGCTGCGATAATTAGGTGGATTGACACATACTGTTTGCAGCTGATGAGTCATGATGTATTGTACTTTTGTCAGTCATATTTATATGCCTGAGCCATGAGTCAAGACAGCACTGTCTCCCCATAGGCCTATCTATTCATGTGTTCCTTTTTATGTGTAACATTTTGTGGGTTCTAGGGTCCCCCTCATCGTAGGTTTGTCTCTGTTATTTGGTAGAGGTTCCCTTAGCATCGGGGAAGGGACTTCATTAGTGGTGCTAGGGTACAATAGGGCCCCTAGGGACAGCCATCGTTGAGCGGGGGCGCCACAACGTTCCCCCTAGGGTGCCAACCTCCGCGGTCAGGAAGGTGTAAATAGGTTACCTCAATAGGGACTCCTAGGACATTCCCCACAAATCATTTTAATATATTTACTTTTGGACACTTTTTTTGTTTTGTCTTTTGTGTTCACTTGTGGTGTAACCCTGGTGGGTTTTTTATTAATAAAATATTAGTTTTAGGGTATGCTATATGATTTCTACTTGAGACCCTTTAGTATTTAAATTGATTTTTGTTTCCTGCTGGGATCTCCAACGATTGGTGGAGAAACCTTGCCGTTACAGCATCGTCATAGGAAAAACTTGAGAACGACATACTGTCCGTTGACGTCATTGACTGGACAGGTCCTCCAGAGCGAGAGACATTCTTCATAACCTCTCTCTGGCCAAGAAATAAGGATCAGGACCATAGAGCTCTCATCTCGTAACAGAGAATGCCATATGATGTTCTGTGAAAGTAGATTTTACAGACTGGACAAACCCTTTAAATACTTTATACTGCACCTCGGTTTGGAGCTATCTTAGGTATTTTTTATTTGGCCTTATCAAAAAATCCATTTTTTGTATTTTTCTAGAATGTGGTTCACCTAGCTGTAGGTATTCTGCCCTAGGACCATTGGATCTAGTTGAGGCATATAGATAGGGGACTGCCTTGAAGAGACTATCTATAACTGGGGAGTTCCTACTCCTATTCTAAACCTAATAAGAGAAGAAAGTTAACACCACTGTCATCCCTGGTACTGAAAAGTGACTATACCTTATCTGGTATACTCACCCTACCCTGTTGCCATCCTTTTAGCAAGTTCTGGTCATCTTGCATCCAAGATGGGAACCACAGTGGCACGGTGAGCAGTAATAAATCTGAACCCTGCCTCCACCGGTTAGCAAAAGGAAGCATGGCTTATACAGTCATGGCCAAAAGTTTAGAGAATGACACAAATATTATATTTTCACATGATCTGCTGCCTCTGGTTTTTATGTGTGTTTGTCAGATGTTTTTATCACATACAGAAATATAATTGCAATCATATTATGAGTAACAAGAGGTTATATTGACAGAATGAGTTAATGCAGCAAGTCAATATTTGCAGTGTTGACCCTTCTTCTTCAGGACCTCAGCAATTCTCCCTGGCATGCTCTCAATCAACTTCTGGACCAAATCCTGACTGATAGCAGTCCATTCTTGCAAAATCAATGCTTTTATTTTGTCTGAATTTGAAGGTTTTTGTTTGTCCACCCGTCTCTTGATGATTGGCCACAAGTTCTCAATGGGATTAAGATCTGGGGAGTTTCCAGGCCATGGTCCCAAAATCTCTATGTTTTGTTCCCTGAGCCATTTAGTTATCACCTTTGCTTTATGGCAAGGTGCTCCATCATGTTGAAAAAGGCATTGTTGATCGCCAAACTGCTCTTGGACGGATGGGAGAAGTTGCTCTTGGAGGACATTCTGGTACCATTCTTTATTCATGGCTGTGTTTTTAGGCAAGACTGAGAGAGAGCCCATTCCCTTGGCTGAGAAGCCACCCCACACATGAATGGTTTCAGGATGCTTGACAGTTGGCATGAGACAAGACTGGTGGTAGTGCTCACCTGGTCTTCTCCTAAGAAGCCGTTTTCCAGATGTCCCAAAAAATCAAAAAGGGTATTCATCAGAGAAAATGACTTTACCCCAGTCCTCAGCAGTCCACTCCCTGTACCTCTTGCAGAATATCAGTCTGTCCATGATGTTTTTTCTGGAGAGAAGTGGCTTCTTTGCTGCCCTCCTTGAGACCAGGCCTTGCTCCAAGAGTCTCCGCCTCACAGTGCGTGCAGATGCACTCACACCTGCCTGCTGCCATTCCTGAGCAAGCTCTGCACTGCTGGTAGCCCGATCCCGCAGCTGAAACACTTTTAAGAGACGGTCCTGGCGCTTGCTGGTCTTTCTTGGGTGCCCTGGAGCCTTTTTGGCAACAAGGGAACCTCTCTCCTTGAAGTTCTTGATGATGCGATAGATTGTTGACTGAGGGGCAATCTTTCTAGCTGCGATACTCTTCCCTGTTAGGCCATTTTTGTGCAGTGCAATGATGACTGCACGTGTTTCTTTAGAGAGAACCATGGTTAACAGAAGAGAAACAATGATGCCAAGCACCAGCCTCCTTTTAAAGTGTCCAGTGGTGTCATTCTTACTTAATCATGACAGATTGATCTCCAGCCCTGTCCTCATCAACACCCACACCTGTGTTAATGCAGCAATCACTGAAACGATGTTAGCTGGTCCTTTTAAGGCAGGGCTGCAATGATGTTGAAATGTGTTTTGGGGGATAAAGTTCATTTTCTAGGCAAATATTGACTGCAAGTAATTGCTGTTAAGCTGATCACTCTTTATAACATTCTGGAGTATATGCAAATTGCCATTAGAAAAAATGAAGCAGTAGACTTTGTAAAAATTAACATTTGTGTCATTCTCTAAACTTTTGGCCATGACTGTACTTGCCACTACCCTCTGTAGGCTACTGTGGCTGCCATCGCGGATGTGGAAGACCAGAATGCCAGGGCAGGAGGCAGTGGATGAAAAAAATTATCCCACCAATTGGATATATGACAAATATTGTCACTATTCAGTGCCAGGGCGGAGAGTCACTTTTAATCACAATTACACTTTTCAGTCTGGACCACAAGCACTAACTCCTTCACTATCCTAAACTATATATGTACATTATGCAAATTATCTCCCTCCGGCATAAAGAGATGCCATGTATTAAATTCAACCCACCTTAAACCAATTTCTGATCTCATCGAGGGGTAACATGATTGGGGACATCGGTCAAGTCAAAGACCCGTCTACAGGCGGCTGTTTCATGGTGCATACACTTCATCTGTGTAGAACTGGGTCCGTATGATGTAGGATAATATATATATATATATATATATATATATATATATATATATATTTGTGTTAATTACTAGACCTCAAGGGATCTTGGATATTAACCCACAAATATATAAGACTAACATGGATAACGGATCAAATTAACCAGTGGAATATGAGGTAGTAATTAAAAATAAATTTGCAGGAGCCTGGTCCAGCTACCACATCAGTACTCCATAGCTGCTGGACGGAGGTCCTGCTAGCCACCTCCTTACTGCTGTCATCCCCAGTGACTCTTATGATATTTAGACCAGGCACGATGTCTGACTAGACACTCACGTGACATAAAAGGCCTGCTAACCTGAAGGGGTACCAGGGAGGCAGTTTGTAGGGCTTTCATCTGGAGACCATGGACTACTGACGAGGCCACTGGACCATAGTGCTGCAAATGAATTCATTCTTCTCTAGTATTAACCAAAAATTTCCTCAGGGCTGTTATAGTAATACGGTCACTAACCTTAAACCAGCTTGTCTAAAAATGTGTAATGTATACTAGTAATGTAATTAGAACAAACTGGGCAGAAGTGAAGAATCGCAGGCAGCAATTCCCCTAAGGTCCTTTTATGTGAAAATGTAAAGGTGATGGGCATCTTAAATCATTATTTATTAATTAATGGCCTTCGGCTCGATCTCGAGCCATGGCAACTTGCTTCTGTAGGAGGATCGCTCTTGTGCAAGCCTAGATAGGTCCACCAGGGTCTTCCTCTCTGTTATTTTGATTGTATTAAGCCATCTGGTTGCTGGTTTTCCTTGTCTCCTTGTTCCTTCTAGTCTTCCAATCATGATGTCCTTCTCCAGCGATTGCTCTCTTCGTAGATATATCCAAAGTAGGCAAGTCGTAGCCTGGTGATCCTTGCATCGAGTGACATATCTGGCTTGATTTGTTTGTTCCTCTTGACGTCCTTAGTAAGTTAGCATCCTTCTCCAGCACCACTTTTCGAAAGCGTTGTTTCTTTATCGTCCAGGTTTCTCATTCATATGTTACTACAGAAAAGATCAGACTATGTACAAGCTGTGTTTTTGTCCTCTGTAAAATGTTCCTCAGTTTGAAGACCTTGTTAATTCATAGGGGATGAAAATTTGTTTATTAGCTTTTAGGTTGACAAGAGTATGTCAATCCCACCGAGAAGAACTGGTGTTAGACGATCTTTACGTACTGTGAATCGCTGGTCTTCCATTTAACTTGTGTGTTTTGTTCTTCATATTAAATGGACTTTGTTTCCTCTGGCGCTGAAGAGGTTAACTACTCTTGGTATGCTGATTAGAGATATGTAGCTCCATCACACAGCTGCTCCTTACCTGCTTGTTTTCTCTCTATAAAACCTGGCTAGACCTCATCCCTGCCTGTGAAAGTTTTACTTCCTGGCTTGCTGAAGTTGGAGTTCTTAGTTGTTGCTGGAGATTTTTGTTTGCTATTTTTGGGTGTATATTTTATCAATTATCCTATTCCCATTTGGTTTGTACCTTCCTATCCTTCACTTTATTCCTCTCTACCCTTGGAGAGTGTTTTTGTATGTAAGTTTCTTTTTGTTATCCCTGTTTGTCTTATGTGTATATACACGAGCATATTTGTACCAGGCCTCCTGGGGGAGGGGGAAATGGCCTCTCTACCTTTTAGAATACCCCTGGGACAAGGATAATTAGGGTCCCAGTTCCTGGGACAGTTTTAGCCATCATAGCGTGACATCGGTTGACTGAGGACAATCTTTTATTTTTCCTGTTGGGGTCTAGACCTCGATGATGAGGATGTTCATATCTCAGACTTCTGTAGAGCCAAGGATCAATCCCAAACTTATTCAGTGTCTTGGTTAATTAAGCGATGATGTGGCAAAATTCATATTATGTGCATCTCCGTAGAGGAGTACCGTATATGCTGCTGCCTAGAAATCCACTATTAACTTTTTGATAATCAGTCCTTCCATGAACATTTCTCGTGAAGTCAGCAGTCCATCTGGTTTTCATACAATTACAATAGAGTTGGACTTGGCCCCATGGGGACCGTCTATTACCCACATTTCTGACATTCTCACTTTTAGCTGCTGTTTCTTTTTACGATGCCACGATGAGGGTCTGTTACAGACCTATCTAGGGAACGCCATCTTATTAGGTAATGGTCATATCCCTGGAAAGAGATTTGCTAAGAAACACGCATTCGCTTTATTTGTTAGGGATCCCCTGAGAAAGTTGAGATTTTTGAAGCCAAAAGAGAAATTTCTGAGAATTGCCCTAGGAGAAAGCTTTCGAGCACTATGAACGTTGAGTAGAGGTGTTTTGTACATTCACTAGTGAATATTTTTGGCAGTAATTTCTAACCATGCATCAGATCGGCACAGTCGCAGTAGTATTAGGCCTCGTGGTATACAATGTTCCAAGACTAATTTGCAGAGCCAAAGACACTCATTATGGAACGTCTATAAGGCAACGCATTGCCAAGAAACTCTCTAAAATTGCACTCAATACAACATGCCACAAGTTGTGTATGAATGTGACGGAAAATGCTGTATGTCTGCATATGGGGTCCAAGACCTTCAGAGATACAGTATAGCCCCATAGACTAATATTGGTGCTGCATACATGCTGACTATTCCAATTTTTTAGAAACCATACCGTCACATCTGGGTGGTGTCCTGGGCTGGAAAGGGGTTAGAATATACAAAATTCTGCCCACAAATGGACGTTTCTGGCTGAGCTAACGAGTCCTTGAATTGGCAACATCAGTGTTGGTAAATGCTGGGTTTGATTGTGGCTCTGTACAAATCGGAGGTGGCTCATATGCATGACGATGACTTCCTTCCTTTTCCTTTGAATTTTTTCTATTCAATGTAATAAGAAAAGCAACTGGGGTTACTAGAAGAGATTATATGTTGGGCTCATTTTACGAGATATTTGCCCCATAACTGAGAAATATAATTATGTATTCAAAAAAGATAACTTATGGTAATGTGAAAAATAGGTGGTGGTAATGTGCCTACGTAATTTACACGGTAGTGTGGCCTGATCTAGTGTCCTTTGCCATACCTATGGCAGGTTTCTGATTGGTGAATAGGGATTATCTTTTATTTAACGTTTCTTGTTGGTCAATAATGATTAATGGAAGAAAAATCTCTAGCAATTTACTCATAAGACTGGCGCATGCGCAGAAAATCACTTTCCGATGCCCTTAGCATGACATAGAGAATCACGCATGTACCAGTTTCAAGCTCAAGAATTGACTAGTTCTGAGAGTGATACAAGAAACGTCATCTACGTTAGCTAGGGGTGCAATGGTTGCATTCGCAGGTACAATGGGGGCACTCACTGAATCAGTCCGGGCTCATTATCGTACAGCATGACATCGTTTCCAACAGTTTTTTGCGGGTAGGACGGTGTAGGTAAGTGAAACAATGTTTCATAACATGGTGGAGACAGTTTATGTAAGGATAAACTAATGACAAGTTCCCTCTTATTTTGCCAAGTTTGAAGGGGTCCTCCACTTTCTCTTCCAATTAACCCTCAATCTGCCCTCACCTCTGCTAAACAGGCCTACTTCACAACCCTCGTATCTTCCCTATCTTACAACCCAAAACAGTTATTCAAAACTTTTAACTCCCTCCTCCGCCCACCACTGCCTCCTCCAACTTCCCTCATCTCTGCCGAGTACTTTGCCACACACTTCAAAAACAAGATTGACCAAACAAGGCAAGTATTCATCACTCAACCACCACAACCCCTTTGTATACCAGAGCAATGCCCAAAGCCCATAACCTCACTCTCCAACATCACTGAAGGGGAACTTAATCGCCTCTTCTCCAAATTGCACCTCACAACCTGTGCAATTGACCCCATCCCATCCCACCTCCTCCCCAACCTCACCACCACACTTATCCCATCCCTAACCCACCTCTTCAACCTATCACTAACGTCCGGTACCTTCCCTTCTGCTTTCAAGCATGCCACAATCACGCCTATCCTTAAAAAGCCAACCCTCGACCCAACCGCTATGTCCAGCTATCGCCCAATATCGTTGCTCCCATTTGCTTCCAAACTCCTGGAACAGCATGTCCACGCTGAACTTTCCTCCCACCTATCATCTAACTCGCTCTTTGACAATCTACAATCTGGTTTCCGCCCCCATCACTCCACTGAGACAGTCCTGACCAAAATTACTAACGACTTACAGCCAAATCAAATGGACAATACTCTATACTCCTTCTAGACCTGCCTGCTGCATTTGACACAGTTGACCACTGCCTCCTACTACAGATTCTCTCCTCCTTCGGCATCAATGGCCTTGCCCTATCTTGGATCTCCTCATACCTTTCCAACCGCACATTCAGCGTCTCCCACTCCCACACCACCTCCTCATCCCACCCTCTCTCTGTTGGAGTCCCCCAAGGCTCTGTTTTAGGACCCCTACTCTTCTCAATCTATACACTTGGTCTGGGGCAACTCATAAAGTCCCACGGATTCCACTACCACCTTTATGCTGATGACACTCAGATCTACCTCTCTGGCCCAGACGTCACCTCTCTGCTGTCCAGAATCCCAGAGTGTCTATCAGCCATATCCTCCTTCTCCTCTCACTTCCTCAAACTCAATGTAGACAAATCTGAACTCATCATCTTTCCTCCATCTCACAGATCTTCTTTACCCGACCTAGCTATAACAATTAGTGACATCACACTTTCCCCAGTACCAGAAGTCCGCTGCCTCGGAGTAACCTTTGACTCTGCCCTGTCCTTCAAACCGCACATCCAAGCTCTTTCTACCTCCTGTCACCTCCAGCTCAAAAATATTTCCAGAATCCGTCCTTTCCGCAACCCTCAATCTACTAAAATGCTTGTGCATGCCCTCATCATCTCCCGCCTCGACTACTGCAACATCCTTTTCTGTGGTCTCCCTGCTAACACCCTCGCATCTCTCCAGTCCATCCTTAACTCTGCCGCCCGACTAATTCATCTCTCTCCTCGCTACTCCTCCACTTCTCCCCTCTGCAAATCTCTTCACTGGCTCCCATTCCCTCAGCGTATCCAGTTCAAATTACTAATTCTGACCTACAAGGCCATCTATAACCTGTCTCCCCCATATGTCTCTGAACTAATCTCCCGATACCTTCCCTCACGTAATCTCCGGTCCTCCCAAGACCTCCTCTCCTCCACACTTATTCGCTCCTCACCCAACCGCCTCCAAGACTTCTCCCGAATAGCCCCTATTCTCTGGAATTCTTTGCCCCAACAAGTCCGACTATCAACCACATTTGGATCCTTCAGACGGAACCTGAAAACCCACCTCTTCAAGAAAGCCTACAGCCTGCAATGACCCCGCTACCTCCTTCTCTCTCACCACTACCGGTGATATCACCTCAACCAACACCGGAACTGCTGCAACCCACCAACCTACTGTCTCTTTCCCCACCATCCTGTAGCATGTAAGCCCGAAAGGGCAGGGTCCTCTCCCCTCTGTATCAGTCTGTCATTGTTAGTTTGTTTACTGTAAGTGATATCTGTAATTTGTATGTAACCCCTTCTCATGTACAGCACCATGGAATCAATGGTGCTATATAAATAAATAATAATAATAATAATAATTAACATGTGGCCCAAGCGCACCATTAAATAAAGTAATTGCACACACTCATTTATGGATACCCCACCATTCCTCCGTCTCACTGATTACGCCTATCGCCATTCTTATCCCTTTTCACCTAGTCAGGACCTTCAGTAAATCAGTCACCATTGCGACCACTGATTGTCAGTAGTGGTCAGGCGTTGAACAACCTGGAAGTGAAGGAGATGAGTGACAGTAGAATTTGGGAAGCAGGACTGAGGAGTGGAAGGGGATCCATGGATTAATTAGCTCTATTTTTTTATACTCTTGGACCCCAAAAATTCTGCAGCGTTGTACGGAGACTCCTCACTGAAATAGGTCCCAGTGGAGAAAGGGTCCAAACAATGTAAATTCCAAATTTACCTATGAGTATTTTTAAACCGTGTTGGAAGAAACCTGAAAAACTCAGGAAGAACATACTAGATGATGCGCCTGGTTGGATCCAAAGCTAGGACCTCGGTGCTACAATTGTCATCACTGAGCCTCCGTAGATTCACAAATCTCATATGGTACTGATAAAGAAACTTTACAAAAACATGTTACCGAAAATCTCTCATGGAACTTAACAAGTGCAAGTTGCACATCCAAACAAGGTGCAGATTTTTTATAAGTTCTTGTAAATGGGGCAGTACATCAGGACATTTTTTCTTGTCCTAAATAGAGTTGAGCGAATCCGCTCAATGCCGACTTTTATTTCCCATTGACTTGCATTGGGGTAGGGTTTCGGACGAAACTCCGACTTTTTTTTTGCCCTAGTCGGACCAGTTTCATCTGAAACAAATTTTGTTTCATGAAACCCGATCCGACCAAAGTCGCTCAACTCTAGTCCTAAACCTAACCTGAAAAGTTTTGCAATGTCTTGGAATCGTCTTCTGAGCACCGCTTTTTGGGGAAAGTTAAACCAATCTAGAAAAAATAAATGTCAGGTGCTTCAATCGCTGCCAAGAGACTGAATGGGTTAAACATGATCCAAATATTCTGCCCGCGCTAGCTTGCTTCTCAAAAACGTGGGCGTTTTTGGCCCGTAGAAAAATCCATAAAAAACATTGAGTGGGTTATATAATATCAGCCTTCACTTTCTTTATTTTCTTCTCATTACGATGCCCTCATTTCTTAAAATGTCCCGAGTGCAGTTATGAGCCATTTGAAGACATGAAGAGAAGATTTGTGAAAAAAAACCTGAAATATTTCCAGACAAGCACGCAGAATATGAGCCCATGAAAACAAGAATCGGCTGCCTCAACACGGCCTCTGTGCAATTTCAGGAGGAGAGTGACTTCTTTTGAAACTGATACACTCACTTGTCACGGATGGGTGTCTGACAGGTCAAGTAACAAAGACATTATGAAGAAAGCTTACCCAAATCCAAAAGATCTAACCCTTATTTTTAATCCAAGCGGGACAAAGACCTCGTGTATGCTTGAAACCTCCATTTGATCATCTGCCGGGAATTTAACTACTCCTGGCACATTGAAAAGTCGATGAACATGAAGCCATTCTACAGCCTCCCATTTTCGAAGAACTCTTCTCCCTACGACAGATTAAAAGACTTTATAGCCCTTACGCCAAATTCACCTTATGTTTATTTCTTTCCTAAATTCTTCATCACATAAATATTTTCTGGAAAAATTACTAGAATAAAAAAAAAAACAGATCAAATGTAATTTCCCCCTCGACGAGTAATTTGAAAATTGTATGTGCTATAACGTAGCCCGTGAAGTTGAAAGAATGCAAGAGTACATCAAACTGAGATTACTATATTCTCTTGATGTGTTATTTCACGCATTCCATGACTTGAAAGCACAGAATAAAGATCAAATACGATCATTAAAGTGAACGCTGTTCATACATCTCAAAAGCGAGCAGGTGTACTGGGCTGAAGGTGACGTCAGACTGTTGAGCGTCACAGATGTAGCAGATCAATGGCAAGGAGAACCTACTGAAGGTGGGTCTACTAGAACTTAAAACAGATCCTACAGGAGAAGAAGGTCATTCCGTGTACATTAATAATGTGAAAAACATTTCATAACTTTGTTTTTCACCGGACAAACCCTTTATCACCTATCTCTGGATAGATAATAACGTTGATCAGTGGGGGTCTGACCACTAGGGCATACACTGATCAGTGGTTCTTGTAGGGTCTCTTGAGGTCTTGGGGGAATAAGAATGCCTTGTTGAGAATACAATTTCACTTTGTTCCGAGCTATTAAAGTTGCAACAGTTCTATATGGACCTATATTGTTATGTCTTCATATTTCAACATGTTCTTCCGATACATCACTTTTAAAGTTGGTTGTCAAATGATAATGCCATACGGATAGTAACTGGCTGTTCATGCCACCACCTCTAAAAAGCATAGACAATGAAGTCAAAGCATCGCAACACTTTTCTAGCCATTCTAATACATTGATGGGGTCACGACAGTTTGACCGCCCCAACAATCGGGCACTGGTATTTTATGGGCTGTTTGTTAGGCAATCCCTTCATATGTTGTGGCTGTCGAACAGACATGCAGCCACAGGGACTCGAACATATTTTTTGAGTACGCCAAAGTCACTCGGTTAGCACCCGCGCATGCTAAGATAACACCTTATCCCAGCACATTTGCTCATCACTAATACTTAGCTTTACATTTGACTTTGATCTTTTCAAGTTCATGAATTGTTGACTTGGGCAGTAATCTGCCTTAACGTGGAACTATTTTACTGACCATACGCTGAGCTCAGGACTATGCATAGCACGTGATCACTAAAGGGGAAACATCTTTTCCTTCTGTGCATGCGGGCAGAAATCTCCACCTCTATCTACTGCGCATGCGCGGGTTTCAGAGTCATTTGGAGCTTGCCAGGACTTCATAATTGGGGGATCGACTCACTCTGCACAGCCGTGACATTTTTTTTTTATCAGATCTTCATATAGGACCCTCTAGTGTTTATAACGTTCTGCACTTGCATCCTGCTGTCCCATAGAGCAGGACGCCTGCGCTTTGTGATTTAGAGACATACAAGCATGTGGCTATTATCCCTCTAGAAATGGAAATGTATTGACGTCATTGGAGGAGGATATTTAAAGATGGTGACTAGGAGCAGTTAGACTGAGCACATTATCAACAGGGACATCTACTCTTATGGAGCGCTTCCTTCACAATATGGCCTCCTGACGAACCTACATCCTAAAGTGGAAATGCGTCAAGGCACATTCATGTGGACTAATGGATATCATTGAAGACATCATGTGGACTGGTGAGTATTATGACCCATGCTTGCTCTAATTTTGAAGGTATAAGTAAATTCTATAATTTGATATGTGGACCTTGAAATGCTATGGGCACATATGATATTTATTTTATTAAGGAGTTTGTTTTTTTTTGCTTCCATAATTTTGTATAGGTATATTGACAAGATTGAATTATCCTTATGTATGGTGTGGCTGGTAACTAGATATATTTTTATTATGGGGGTTGACCCATTTCTGTGGAGATATCCCTTTTGGTCTACTACAGCAGGGGTCCCCAACCACCGGTCTGCGGCCCAGGACCAGGCCGTTGCAGTGCTCTTGCCGGTCCGCCGAGCTGGACACAAGGGGAGCCGGTGGCTGTAGCTTCCAGACCACATGGATACTCATCCTCATTTCCTGCATCCCTGTCCCTGTCGGTGCTGCGGCTTCATCCAGCGCTGAGCGGTCACGTGGTACCGCTCATTTAAGGTCATGAATATGGATGCCACTCCTCTCTCATAGGCGTAGCGTCCATATTCATGACCTTGATGAGCGGTACCACGTGACCGCTCTGCACAGGAAGAAGCTGACGCGCCGCGAGATGCAGGGAAGTTCAGCGACGTGAGGGTAAGTATGATGGGGGAGGACGGGGGAGCCCAGCCATATATACAAGGGTGGGAGGGTGCTTGCGGAGCCATATATACAAGCGTGGGATGGTGGGAGCGGAGCCATGTATACAGGATGGGAGGGTGGGAGCAGAGCCATGTATACAAGATGGGAGGGTGGGAGCAGAGCCATGTATACAAGATGGGAGGGTGGGAGCAGAGCCATGTATACTGGATGGAAGAGTGGGAGCAGAGCCATGTATACAGGATGGGAGGGTGGGAGCGGAGCCATGTATACAGGATGGGACAGGGGAGCCATGTATACAGGATGGGAGAGTGGGAGCAGAGCCATGTATACAGGATGGGAGAGGGGGAGCAGAGCCATGTATACAGGATGAGAGAGTGGGAGCAGAGCCATGTATACAGGATGGGAAGATGGGAGCGGAGCCATGTATACAGGATGGGAGGGTGGGAGCGGAGCCATGTATACAGGATGGGACAGGGGAGCCATGTATACAGGATGGGAGAGTGGGAGCAGAGCAATGTATACAGGATGGGAAGGTGGGAGCGGAGCCATGTACACAGGATAAATGTTATATTAAATGATAAGTATACACTGACTACTAAACTACAATCCTGTCCATAGTCCCGCCCCCTTATGACCAAAACCCCGCCCCGACACACCTCCATCCCCACCCTGCCAGGCCATGAAAGAATGGTCTTGCTTGAAGCCGGTCCCTGGTGCAAAAAAGGTTGGGGACCACTGTACTACAGTATATTGATGGTTTAGACTGTTATGAGGTAGCACACATTCATGTTAGAGTCTCCCCTATTTTTTAGGCTGGGGCCAAACTGTGTTATGGCAGTCCGTTAACGCTGCCATTGACCCCCATTATGTGGCGCATCGCGCCGCATGCCGTAAAGCGGCACGAGTTCGCGATGTGCCGTCATTCACTGACATGCCCCCCGATGAAGCCCAGCGCGAAACGTGCGTAGGGGCTTTGGGGCTGGACGCTACGCACATGCACTTTTTTTATGGGTAAGCATGATCACCTTTCTACAAATTCCCCCATGCTTTTCTTGCACATAGCACTTTATAGGAAAGTTTTTGTATGAATTCCCCATGCTTTGTGCTATGCACTTCACTTTGATAGCAACACTAGACGGTTTAGTGTGAGACTCTTTAGCATGGGTATCAGTTTTCATGCATTTCTTTGGGGCTTTGTAACCTCATTTTTTGTACCATTGCATTTACCATACATGTGCGGTGTATCCATCCCCTCTTTTTCGTAGTGTCATATCCGACATCTGATCGTATGATTGTATTTTGTAATGTACACTTTTTATGCACCTGTATTAATAAAGAGCGATTAATTTTTGACATTATAATCAATTATTTTTATTGACTTCATGGCGTCATACTCCGTCTTCTATGTAGGTCTATATATTTCCAAGGGAGTTGCCCTTCTGTTTATGCCATTATGAACGTTCTTTTTTCTAGATAGGAAAAAGTACTATGTTCATTGCTATGTTGGATTATGTTAAATTGCGTTATGGCAGTCCGTTAACGCTGCCATTGACCCCCATTACGTGGCGCATCGCGCCGCATGCCGTAAAGCGGCACGCGTTCGCGATGTGCCGTCATTCACTGACGGAGCCTCGGACGCGGGCTGCAGCGTCTGAGGCTCCGTCACCGCTAGCGCTGATGAATCATCAGCGCTAGCGGTATAGCATAACGCATAGCGCGTTATGCTATAGCGTTAACGCAGCCCGTCAATGCTATGCATTGAACGGGCTATGTTAGCTCAATGTGAACCTGGCCTTAGGGTGCAATAAGGATAGTCATCGTTGAGCGGGGGCGATATTTTGCATTTTGTCCAAGGTAGGGAAGAAGCCTAGAAAAAATTTAGGATTTTTTTTTTTTTTACACTGCTATTCCTGGACTTGCGATTACTCCATTTTTTATATGATCCCCTCTTACTTTAAATATGTTTGACTTGCTGGAGTTTTGTGATTTGTACAACAATCTGTAGGGTTTATTAATTTCAACTATTGAAGGTGCAGGTAGGTAGTTCGGTGGACGCTTATCTCCAGAATATTGATAACGGGTAGATCTGTTTACCTAAATTATATCCTTATCATAACCATGTTGAGAGGTATTATTCCTCACTGTGCGATAGTCACTACTGTTGTCAATTCACATTATAGGTTGGATAGTGTGTTAACATATCCTTTTTGTTTTTGTTGTGTTCCTTTTCTTTTTGTATAGGGGTGTTATTAATTTTTCTAATATTGCTTTTATGTGATACATAGTTTGTAAGAATAATATATTGTTACTATCTAATATATACCGTAATTAGTGAGGTCTTTTCTGTAGTATCATATGGATGTGAAACCTGGCAATAGAGATGGGTAAACCCAAACAGTAAAGTTCGGAGTCTGTACCGGACACCTAGTATTCAGGTATAGACCCCAAACATGGATCCAGGAAGTTTGTGTTACTGTTCGGCTTTGGCAGCCTAAACATCGGGTGTTTCTCACACTATGATCTGCATGAAAGTGTGAGAAACACCGGCGGCCCTGTAAGGCAGCCCTCAGCTATCAGCTTTATCATGGTTGGTTATCAAGAATAAAGAGGTCCCACACGCTTTTAATTATATAAATAAATAATTTTAAAAAAGTGGCGTAGCCCCCCATTTTGACAACCAGCCAAGTTAAAAAAGACAGCTGGAGACTGGGGGGGGCATGGTTATTGGCCCCCATCAGCCTAAAAATGTCTGCCCACAGCCACTCCACAAAAGGCTCATCTATTAGATGCGCCAATTCTGGCGCTTTGCCCGGCTCTTCCCACTTGCCCTGGGGCAGTAGCAAGTGGGGTAATTTTTGTGGGGTTTATGGCCGCTAACATCAAGCCCACAGAATCGTAATGGAGAGTCGTAAATAATGCTCCCTCATAACTAACCCCATAGCTAGATTTAAAAAATGCACAACCAGAATAAAGTTCTTTAAATGAAAGAAAGACACAGAGTCCTTTATTTGAAATAAAAATAAAAAGCATTGTTATACTCACTTTTCACCTAATCCATTGAAGCCCTTGTCCCCTGTAAAAAAATAAACAGCCATATCCCTCACCTGTCCGAAGTGAAGATTAGCAGTACTGTCCCACGCCATAATACATCTCTGTGATAATTGGTTTACAACCTGAACTGTGCAATGATGCAACCGTCCTCGCTGAAAACTAGGAAACAATGAGGTGTGCGGGCGCAGCTTCAGTAACAATCATAGACTGTCACATCATGGCACCGTTCGCTGTAGATATACCATAGATGGATTATGGTGTATTACACTATTGCTAATCTTCACTTCAGACAGGTGAGGAATATGGTTGTTCATTATTTTTTTTTACAGGGGACATGGGCTTCAATGGATTAGGCATACGGTGAATATAATAGTCATTATTTTCTGCCTTCTACAGGAGACAAGGGCTTCAATGGAAAAGGCATAAGGTGAGCATAACTTTGTTTTTTATTTTTAAGCAAATATGTAAAATAGGGTGTTGATTTTTATTTCAAAGAAAGGATTTTATTCATGCTGTGTGTTTGTTTCCAAACTTACTATGGGGTTAGTAATGGGGGCATCTTATAGACTCCACTCCATTACTAACACCCGGGCTTGATGTCACCTGACAATACAAAGGTGACATCAACCCCACAAATACTCTACTTGCCATTACCATAGGGCAAGTGGGAAGAGCAAGCCTAAGCGCCAGATTTAGCACATCTTATTGATGCGCCAATTCTGTGGTGGATGATGTTCTTAGCCTGGGAGGATAGCCAATTTCCATGGCCCCTTCCCTAGCTATTAATATCAGTTCACAGCTGTATGATTAGCCTTTGCTGGTTAGAAATTATGGGGAGACCATATTTCATTTTTTCTGGGGTCTCCCAATAAAATAGCCAGTAAAGGATAAACAAATAGCTGTGAGCTGATATTAATAGCCTTGGAAGCATTAGGGATGTTGCCTTCCTTCCCAGAATGCCATCAGCTGTTGACTTTCCCTCTGCTGCTTATGAAAATTATAGGAACCCCACACTTTTTTTTTCTTTTTAAATTTTCGGAGTTCATCAGCTTTGAACTTCGGTGAACTTTCTCACGGCTGCTCAGGGCTTACACGATACAGGAGTGATTACATTCCTGTCAGTGTCTTCTGGCTGGCAGGGATAGTGGTCTCATCACTGATGTTACCGCTATCCAAATCATCCGGATCGTCGTGGGACAGTATATATAATGTTCATGTTAGACAGGTGGGAGATATGGTTGTTTATTATTTTTCATTTTTTACAGGGAACATGGGCATCGTTTGATTAGGCGTAAGCTGAGTATTTATTTATTTGAATGATTTTAACAAATGGTGCTGGGATCCCTCTCTTCTTGATAATCAGCCGTGATAAAACTGACAACTGAAGGTTGCAGCCCGCAGCTGTCAGTTTTGCCTGTGCTGGTTATCAAAAATATAAGAGACCCAACATCATTTTTTAAAATGTATTTATTTATAGCACAGGCACTGGCTGATGAATACTCCCATCAGCGGTTTTCAGCCACAGCAGACATAGGCTGATGGACGTAGTACTCTCATCAAACGAAGCCTGTGACCAGAGATAACCTTTTCCACCGGTCACAGCTGCTGGCTCACGCTGTCATCTAATAGCGTGATAACTGCAGCTCTCTTACTGGCGGTAATTATCTTACCACCGATCAGAGCCAATGTTTTCTGCACTGTCATGCAGATGATAGCGTGGCAAACAGCAGAGAGGCTCCCCATTCATATGACTGGGGTACGGGTTTGGGTACTGCTCTGGTACCGGAGCCAAACTTTTTTTTTTAGATGTTCGGCCGAACCCACCAGACCCGACCGTCCACGGGTTCACCTATCGCTACTGGACAATAAAGAAGCGAGACAGAAGAATAATCAATCAATGCCTTTCGAACTGTGGAGCTGGAGATGGGTGTTATTAATACCATGGACTAATTTTGGAACAATCAAGCCGGACATGTCACTCAAAGCAATGATCATCAAGCTACGACTTGCCTACTATGGACACATCATACATAGAGAGCAATCACTGGAGAAGGATATTATGGTCGGAAGATTAGAAAGTACAAGGCGAAGAGGAAGACCACCAACCCTATGGCTTGATGCAATCAAGATAAGACCCTGGTGGACGTATCTAGGCTTGTTCAAGATGGATCTTCCTACAGATTGTTCATCAATCAATTTGCCATGGTTTGAGATCAAGCTGAAGGCCGTTAAATAATAATAAATGATATTTTGTTAGCCTTCTATAATTTATCCTCTTAGACATATACCTAATGTTGTAAACATTTTCTGGGGAAAAAAAATTGACATGCAACGCAAAAGCCTGATTTAAACATTTGGTCATTTTCTGATCTAAACAAAACCTTTTGGGTTGTTTCAGTCGAACATAAAGGTAACAGGAATGAAGGACCTCTTTTTTTTTTTTTTTTTTTTTTTTTATTTTCAGCTAGATTTTTCCAAGACTGTTTCAGAAGCTTACAAAGACCCTCGAAGACTGACAAATAGGTTTTACTTTTTTTTTTAATCGTTTCTAGATTTCGAGCCCCTCTTTAAGAATAGCAACTAATTTTTTGCAGATGTTTCGAAACGAATCTGTTAGAAGAAAAATCTATCTACATAATAAATATTTCAACATAAAGTATAAATGGGTTGACCTCCATTAAACATTTCTGCCGCAGATATCTATTAAGTTTTTTCTTTCCAATGTATGCTCATGTTTGGTGAGAGATTCTTCAAAGCTTCTCAGCTTAGTAACGAGAATACTGTACGGAGGATCTGGTTACTTTAGTTTTCTCCTTCCCTTTGAAGAGCGCTGAACTTGTTTTTATTAACAGTTCTTCAGCTGTCACCCGCAGGACATATGATAAATAGCCCGTCAGTTGTCTGTGATTCCAAAAAGTTCTTTATGAGAAAACAATATAGAAAATGACACAGGAACTTCTCATGATGTTTACTGACACATACTCTAATACTTAAGACATTATCCAAGCTAATGTTCTGCTACATTTACTCAAATATGTCGATTTTTGCACATGTTATTACTGGGCTAAATATTTCCTCTTTGGAATAGTAATTAGAGGATATTTCCAACCAGAATGATAAAACAAAAACTTTGTAAAGTTGTGTGAAAAGAAATATATGACTTGTGTTCTTCACTAATCTTTAGATCCAATGGGTTCTCTGTAAACATGACCTTGAAGTCTTAAAGAGGTTGTCCACTACTTCACCATTGATGACCTATCCTGAGAATAGGTCATCAATGTCTGATCGGTGGGGGTGCGACACCTGTCACCCCGCCGATCAGCTGTTCTGATCAATATTAAAGTATCGACAACCTCTTTAATAATAGATACAGATGTAGGGTTTCTTCCATAGCCTGCGGATTTTGGCATGCTCTAGGTGGCCAAGAAATGTTTCCGTTCTTGGGACTCCCTCTCTGATGACTGAGTGTGGGTTTTAGGACAGCAAGTATACTAGTTACTATAGGGTCAGAGGGGTAACTCGAAACACCAGGACACCAATGCCAAATCTGTGGGCTCCCACCTACCTTGTGCCATTTATAATACTGTTGTCTTCTTAAGTGGCTTAGGGGACTTTGAGCCTTGGAAAGAAAGAAAAGATATGGAGTAAAGAGATAATCGGGTCCAGAACATTCTTGCTACTTAAAAGGTTTGACCCACAAAGGAAAGAGACAAGGCATATTGGAGTTCAATCTTCTGTTTAGGGATACCCCCATACACATTAGATAGGGGCCCCTTAACCTAAAATTGGCAGGTTTGGTCAACAGTTTTCTTGTGGGTTTTCTTCCCTTCGGAATATAAAGCGCTGGGTTGCACCAAAGCCATAAAAACTAAAGGGGCTCAAAAAATCCGTCTACCAGCTTAACTTAGATGAATTCTGCAAATGACACGTAATATTTGGGGTCCTGTTACAAATTTTGTATTGTGGTTCAAGAGATTGGGTGCACAACCTATTTGCAGCTTGTGGGGCCTCCAACCATCTGGTTACAGACATGCCTGTCTCTTTCCGGTGGTGACTCACATGTTTTATCCATGTCAAGGAGGAGTGATGTTTAGATGAAAGCAGGGACTCCTAAGTACTACTTGTGCACTGTGTGACCATGTTTGGGACCCCCGTATATTGGTATAATGGGGTTCTCTTGATCCCATGTGACACTCCAGTAGGGAGTTAGTGAGGTGCCATAAACATCTCAAATGTTACCCCTTTTAAGAGGACCCATCATTTGCCATAAATGTGTAATTTTTACCTATAAATTGTGCTGGTCTCCTGAATCTGCCCTTGTTTTTCATTTGTTCCTGCGCCTCTCCGTTCTTGAGATATGACCGTTTTTTGCTTTTACTGTATGTAAATGTAAAGTTGGCATGGTCATCAATTTTTCTCTGTGATTGTTCTTGAGGACCACACCCAATTGGATAAAAAGACTAGAATTGTACAGGGAAGTGGGGGGCCATGTCTCAGGAACAGAGAGGAGAGGGAACCAAAGAAAAACATCACCGAATTCAGGAGAACAGCGGCTTTAACACCAAGAAAAAAATAATTACATAGTTCAAGTAAGTTTAAGTGAGACTTAGTGTTGGTTTTGAAAATGGAGCCCTCAACGAATAAAGCCCTCAACGAAACCAGAGTTGCCTTCTGGCCCCTATCACTTTAAGGCCCTTGAAATCCTGTAACCCCACTGATAAGGTTAAGCAACATCCTTTTTCTTATCACGTTTTTTTGGTTCATTATTCTAGGAAAATAATATTACCACTCTTCTATTTGCTTCAGATACAAAAGCATGAAGATTACTTGTTTGTTTTTTTTTTTCTCGTATTTGCAGTATATAATATTTTCCCAGGTTTTGTGAGTTCATTGTTGCCTCTTCTATTTCTGGGCAGGAGTAAGTAGGAGTTTGTAATAACAGAACATTTATAACTTGACTCCATATGTCCTGTCCAGTCAGCTCGTGGCCCTGTGCCAGGATGGGACAAAGTGAGTTACTGTTCTAGTCCTGAAACCGCACACACGGCTTAGCACCATTATATCGCTTACTATTGTAATCAGGGCTTGCATCAGGGCATTACTGCCCCGACTGGCATATGGGGCCCGGTGGGCAGAGGAGGCCCACATCGGGCCCAGTCTCCTCTGCTCACTGGGCCCCTACCTTCAGGTAAACCGGGCCCTTAGCGCGGCACTGCGGGCGGCAGCTAAACGCTATTGACATGCGGGCCCGCACGTCAATAGTTAACAGCCGCCAGCCAATCGGAGGCTGGCAGCTGACGTCAGCCGCAGCCCGCACATCGCCAGCATCTGACGTCACTGTCAGTCGCCGGCTAGAGCGCGCTTCAGCAGCGTGGAGGGACAGTGCCTCGCCCGCCACTGGAGCGAGGCCAGGGCAGAATGCTGGAGACTGGAGCAGAATGCGAGACACTGGGCAGAATGGAGATACGGGGCAGAGTTGGAAGGATCATGGGGCATGATGGATACGATGGAGATCATATGGGGAAGAATGGATACTCATGAGGGCGGGATGGGAGAACATATGGCTAAAGCCAGGAATGAGACACACGAGGGTCAGGATGGGGGATATTATTACCATAGGGCTAATTAAGGGATATTATTACTGCAGTGATATATTTAATTTTTTGAGGATACTGTTTTAAATGGGCGGCGGTCCTGTACCTGTGCAGAGCGACACTATGTCGCCTCTTTTTCTTCATGTGGTGAATGTAGAAGTTGAGAAAAAATAAGTAATGTGTTCTGCAAGCGGAGCTCTAGATAACCCTGTTATTTCCTGCAGAGACGAGTCCTGGCTGGAAGACGTGATGGCAATCTGTGCTGGATGAAAGATGAAAAGCAAGGATGAAGGACTTCACCTAGGGACATCACTGGTGTTAGTGTGTGTGTTACCTGTACACTGACACTATACATTGTATACTATATACAGAGGTCCTGTGTATAATGTCACCAGTGATCACTGTGCTACCTGTACATTATATACAGAGCTCCTGTGTATAATGTCATTGATCACTATATTACCTGTACACAGACACTGCATACTAAATACAGATCTCCTGTGTATGCTGTGTAATAAAAAAAATACTATCACTTATGGTGAAAGTATTTTTTTTATTAATGATCAGTATTGTAGTATTTAGTCACCATGTGGTGGTAATATGTGGTCTGGGCAATGTGCGGTGGTATTTGTCCCTTGTATGTGCTATTATTTGGTCACTTTGTGGTGGTAATATATGGTCTGGTCATGGTGTGGCGGTATTTGTTCCTTGTATGTGGTATTATAGGTCACTATGTGGTGGTAATATGTGGTCAGGACATGGTGTAGCGGTATTTGTTCCTTGTATGTGATGATATTGGTCATTTTAAAAATTGAAAAATAAAAATATACCTAAAGTGTATTGCATATTTTAACAAATATTTAATAGGTTACAGTAGAGGAGAGCCTGGCCAAAAGTGTCTACCCTGTTATGGTGGCAGCTTAAAAAAATCTTTTGTCCAAAGCAAAAGCTGCCGGCTATACACTATGTGTGATCTGGTGATGGGAACTGATAATGTGTGATAGGTGAGAAGTGGAGTTTTTCCAAGAGAGACTGGTGGGACTGTGGAAAGTTTGACGGGTGGAGGCGGGGCTGGGTGGAGCCTGGGCGGAGTCTCAAGGGGGCCCCGAAAATTTTGCCAGTATGATTGTAATATAGGTTTGTCTGTTATATGGGGCACAGTGTGGCTGATACTTGTTGGCACTGCATGGCTGCAACTTTTAAGAGGCATCACGTGACTGGGCCTCATAAATAGACAATCTGCAAATCACTTTAATTATAAGTTATGTTGTCTTACCCCCAAAAAACTACTCAAAAGTCCCTGCTACTAGGTGTCTCCCTTCAGGGTAAAAAGCTGTCTGCTGCCTGTTGTCAAGTGTAATCGCGTCTAGCAGCAGAGATGCCAAGATGGATTATAGGAAGGACGGGTCTTTGTCTTTCTACAGAAAGAAGGAAAAGGTCTTTGTGTCTCTACATGAAGTTTAGGCGGGTTTTTGCCTCTACAGGAAGTGGAGGTGGGTCTTTGTCTTTCTACAGGAAATGTGGGTGGATCATTGTCTCTTTAATAATCTTTAATAAATAATAATCTTTATTTTTCTATAGCGCTAACATATTCCGCAGCGCTTTACAGTTTGCACACATTATCATCACTGTCCCTGATGGGGCTCACAATCTAAATTCCCTATCAGTATGTCTTTGGCGGGTGGAAGTGGAGGCAGGTTTTTATCTCTACAGGAAGTTGGGAGAGGTCTTTGTCTCTATAGGAAGTAGGGAGGCATTTTTGGGTTTCTGTAGGAAGTGGAGCAGATTTTTGTTTATTTACAGAAAGTGGCGGTGTGCTTTTTTCTTTACTGAAAGTGGGGCTGGTTGTTGTCTTTCTATAGGAAGTGGGAGAGGTCGTTGTCTCTTTACAGGAAGTGGATGTGGGTCTTTGTCTCTACTGGAAGAGGGGCAGGTCATTGTCTTTCTACAGAGAGTGGGACAGGTTGTTGCCTTTCTATAGGAAGTGGGGCAGGTTGTTGTCTTTCTATAGAAAGTGGGGCAGGTGGTTGTCTTTCTATAGAAAGTGGGGCAGGTGGTTGTCTCTTTACAGGAAGAGGGGGATGGGACTTTGTCTCTACTGGAACTGGGGCAGGTTGTTGTCTTTCCTTAGGAAGTGGGGAAGGTCGCTGTCTCTTTACAGGAAGTGGAGGTGGGTCTTTGTCTCTACTGGAAGAGGGGCAGGTCATTGCCTTTCTACAGGGTGTGGAACAGGTTGTTGTCTTTCTATAGGAAGTGGGCAGGTCGCTTACTATCTCTTTACAGGAAGTGGGGAGGGTCTTTGTGTCTACTGGAACTGGGGTAGGTCATTGTATTTCTACAGGGAGTGGAACAGGTTGTTGTCTTTCTATAGGAAGTGGGGCAGGTCGCTCACAACTTAGCAGGAAGTGGGGTGGGTCTTTGTCTGTACTGGAACTGGGGCAAGTCATTGTCTTTCCAGATCTTTGTTTCTTTACAGAAAGTGGCGGTGTGCTTTTTTCTCTTCTGGAAGTGGGGCTGGTCATTAACTTTCTATAGGAAGTGGGGATGGGTCTTTGTTACTATACAGGACGTGGGATGGGTCTTTGTGTATCTACAGGAAGTGGAGGCAGGTATTTGTGTTTTTTTAGGAAGTGATGGTGGGTCTTTCTGTCTGCAAGAAGTGAGGGCAGGGTTTGATCTTACTGCTATCCATTGTGTCAAACTACAAACAGGCATAATAGAGAGGCATGCTGTTGGTTGAGGGCAGCCAAACTACTGGATGATGGAAAGAGCAATACATGCTTGGAAGGGATAGAAAGGTTGTTGCAGCACCCATAGTGCAAACAGAATGCTTATGAAGTTAAACCACCCTCAGAGTAAGAGAATCTGGACATACTCATTGTGGGGAATGAGGGCAGCAACACTATACTTTTCAACACTTTTTGTATGAATGGACAGGTACGTTTTAATGAATAATCGTCATTTTATGAATGACAAGAGTCTGTTTATCCTTGACCTTTACTTGCTTGGGAAGAAGTTCCCATCATATTTTGCCCTTAGAATGTTTGCTAATATGAGGCTCTGTTCACACTACCATCTTGGCTTCCACTCTTAAAGCCAAGGAGACAGTGGTCCGAAATTAAGGTGGAAGAAAAAACAAATATCCAGGCCTAGCCATCTGATAAAAAAATTCTTGCTTGACTTTATTGAAGTATCTACATGACAAATTTCAGACGAAGACACAAGTACAGTAACTGACGACCTTTGGATCAATTGTGAGCCTTAATTATAGCACCAATTTGAGGTAGCTCCTATTGAATAATTATCTTGGCATGAGTAACACAATATTCTTGCCTGTAAAACACACAATCCCATTGTTTATGATCTGAACCTAAATGAGAAAGAGAATTATAAGTAAAATTAATAGTGTACTGTGACCGTCAGAGCTTGGATTTTGGGTTGAGTTGGCCAATTACCGTAACAGAACATGATGATGGAGCCACACAGTGACCTCCCTCGCTGTGCGTCAGTGATATATTGCCATTCTCACATCCATAAATTCAGATTTAATATGATTTCCGAATGAGTCCAACTTTTAATCTCCCGTCTGCATTTATCTGGACCGACTCTACTGCAGTCTAGTCACTAATTTGCCTCTTGCGTTATTGAACCCTTCGTGTCTCGTATGAATGGATTCCTTCCATTTGAGCCGTAACATGAAAGAGAAACTCATCACTGGAAAACAGGATATTGTACATTATTACAAGAAATATCTAGAAAATATTGATTTAATAAATTCCATTCTTTCCTATTGTGTAACATAGACGGAGTTTTTCTAAGTGATCGGTAGGAATTTCTGATGTGGAATATTTGAAGCAAAGTGAAGTCCGCCAATTGAATGCTACTTTTCCTTCAATATTTTTGTAAGCTGGATTGCCAACATCTTAGCGCAGGAGAAAGAAAAAAAAAAGCAAGGTTTGAGCAGACAGCATTAAATAGTTGATTTGTCATCAAATTCTTTCTCAACCACCAGTGCAAGGAACTTCTGGAATTTTTAAAGTACAACCTCCAGTATGGACTGAACTGGAGGAAAAATATTACAGAAATACAGGTTGCCTAGTAAAGGCCGGAATTACTATGTAACATGGGCCGGATGAAAAGTTTCTTCAACTTGTCAAACTCTTGAGAACACCTGTCACTGGGAATAAAGACAGTGTAGATACTTACTGGAATTTTGTACTTTTTTGGCAAAATATTATTGAATCACAAGATATAAATTTATGTATTGGTGCAAGACTTTTTGGATAGTGACTAAAAAGGCACAAACTATGGACCAGGCAACTGCTGAAGGGAGAAGGGTGGAACAGTTTCTGGTTGGTCACCTCCTGAAGAGTTGTCCAAAATTGGGAAAAACAACACTGGCACATTTGTCGGTGGCCTCTATCTACTGTTATAGTTTAGCTAGCCTCATTAACTTAAATGGAGATTCCTTCCAAAACGAGACATAACCCATGGATTGAATCCTATTTCTAAGGGTCGGCATAGACTTCAGATGTCTACTGATCGAATGCTTGTTCGGCAGGCAGCTGCAATTCTTCCTGATCCCCCTTATATACATGCCCATTCTGCTCTTCTGAGTGTGCATGTGTTCTGAATCGGCAAAGTAGAGTAAACCAGAAACAAATATCTTCGTTGTTGGCTTATTTACCTTAAAAAGAAAAGGATGGGACATGTTGAAATCCAGCAGCCTGATCCTTCTTTTCATTGATATCTTCAGTTGTAAGAAAACCAGGTTACCTCATACAAGTTAGATAGTCAACAAGAAGGTTTGGCATCCAAAATGTTCACACCCAAATCCTTTCAGAAGAACTGCATCCAGATGGCTCCTTAACAAACAACTGAGAAGAATCGGTCAGAAGGACATGCTTCTTTGTTTCCAAGCTGGATTGGGTCAAAGGCAAAAATGGGTTTGAGGTTTATGGCACATCATCTAATCACACCAGTGGCCACGTTTTGAAAGAGACTGTCTTTGATGTGCCAATTGGAGGTCTTTTTGGCACAAATGACAAGTAATTTGTCACCTGTACTTACCCTTCTTACGGTCCAACCTCTAGGAGCCATACCGATATGTATTATTTTTTTCTTTTTCTTTGGATTTACTGCTGCTTGGATCCCAGTCAGACTGGTCTCAAGCGATGACGTCCCATCGTACGTGACTGTTGGAAGACCCGTTTGCGTGGGTATGCAGGTTATCCATTACCATGAGAATAACATGGAAGGTGAGTATAGTTTTATTTTTTTTTAGAATTTAAACTTTGACAATAGTGTTTTTGTTTTGTTTTTTTTGCATAAAGTCTTAAGCAAAATCCACGACAAATGGGTTTTGTTGCCGATTTTGACTTCTGCATTGAACTCGGAGAAAATCCAGTACAAGTCTCCAGCAGGAATTGACAAGTCTGTGTCTGGAATTTCAATATTCAAAACTTTTTTAGTGACATAAGTTTTTGATGGTTTTCTCGAGAAGCTTCCTTCTTCCCTGTATCCAGGACGACAGAGAACTTGTTAGACCTCAATTCTGTTGAACGATTTCCCCGTACGGAGAGCTGGGCCAACACAAACATTCAGTAGTAGTTGAATGGAGCTTGGCGAGACCTCGCTTTCTTTTATGGTATACAAGTTGTCTGATGAAACAATCTAAGTTTCCCAGAGCAACTGAGTAGCGCCGACCTTTCTCTTTAACCCTATGGCTTGCTTTCCCCCCAGTGGCTGTCGAAACTTGCTTGCAGCTTTTTTGCTACCCGTCTCGGATTTTACTTTAAGCATCGTTAGAAATGTCCTCTCCTTTCATCTCACATAACATGTTAATTCTGTACGTGCCTGAAAGTGCGTTAATGACTTCGATGGTCACCAAGCCAACATTGATCCAAATTATCAAAATCCCAGGCTGGTTGATCTCTGAAGTAACGGGATACTTGGATTGATTTTGCTTAAAATGTTGAATGTAGGAAACGGAAAGGGTTTTATGGAGTTCAGCAAATAGGGGAATGTAAAATTCTGGAGTTTCTTCAGAGCATCTCTTCGAGAGGCCCCTTCAATTGTAGACACAGTTACTTTCAGAATTTCATGCACCATCCTAAGCCGTCGGCTGATGCACAAGGAGAGTTGCAGTAAAGAGAGAAATGCCATTAAAGTGGTAATGTGGGCGTATGAACCTGCGTAGTCACAACTTTCTGATCAAGGAGTTCAGAAGGACGTTTGCAAAACTTTTTTATAGACGTGCCCCACTTTCTTGCCATGCCCTCTCTATGGCCCATTATTACCTCCATACATCTTGGAGTGCTTTTGGATGACGGACCTCCGGCTAATCATGGATCATCCAACTGTCAAGTACAGGAAACCTTTCAAAAATACTGCGGCAGTTGAGTGGCCTATTTGCCATTCTTCCAGGAGTATGGAGTTTTTTTTCCCTTACTAGGAGCCTCCCAGACATTTAAGGAGAAGCAGCAAACATTACATTTTTGAGTTGGACATCTTCAAAGGAGTGGTCCACTACTGGAAAAACCAAGGGGACCAAGAATGTTTTTTATTTTTTTGCACAATCAATGCTCACCTCGGAAAGGTGCAATAAATCCATACTCAGTATGGTCTCCCGGGGTCAATATCCAGCTGAGTTGACACGTAAGCACTGCAGCCAATCAGTGGGTTGCAGAATCCACATTTCATCCACCCAAAAGAAACAGTGGAAGAGAAGCGGCGATGGTCTGTGAGATGAGTATTTTTTTTTAAATTATTTTTTATCTCTCTGGATCCAGTAGTGGACAACCCATTTAAAAAGGGTTGTGCCGATCACATATCTTGGCATTAGTTGTACATCCATATTATTCAGACATTGCATAGCACTGTTATTACATCCTATATGGTTAGAGCTATTATTTGATCATTTTATATTATTTTTATTTGAACAGACTATGGAGGTCTGTATATTTTTCACACCATACTCTATGGCAGCTATAATTAGTTACTTTATTGAGGTGTACTATCATAAGGTATTGCACACGGGCATACCTCCCAACCATCCTAGATCCAACGGAACAGTCCTAAATTTATGGAGCATTCCTGTTGGGGGTATGTCCCTGCTTCAATTGTATCTGTGTCTTCAGGACACAAGTACAATTGAATACAATGGTGGAGCAGGGAGCCATCGGATCCCTGCTCCACAGTTCAGTATGGGTAGAGACTGCAGAACTTTTTAGTCATGCAATATTGTAAAGTAATGTGACTGGAGGGAGAGAACAGCTCTGCTGCAGAGAAGCAGGACACAAGAAAGTGGGATTCTTGTGTGATAGCATCATACTGTGTGTGGGGGTGGTCTGTAGAGGCATTATACTGTGTGTGTGGGCATCATACTATGTGGGGTGCAGTGAATGTCATATTTCTGTGTGGGGTATGTGTTGGGGGATGTTGTGACATTGTATGTACTGTGTTTTGGGGCATCATACTGTGTGTGTCGGGTTCATACTGTGTTCGGGGTTGTGGGGGATTTTACTGTGTGGGATGTGGGGGGGCATCAAACTATTTGGTCGATTTTGGGTGCAGCCCTATGTGGTGAATTGCAATGTGAGCCACATACTGTATATGGGGCAACATACTATGTGGGGAGTTGTAGGGGCATTATTCTTTGTGGGCAAGGTGGGGACCTCATACTGTATGAAGGGGCTGTATTGTCATCATACTGTGATGGGGACTGTAGGGGCATTAAACCACCAATAGTCCTGAGATGTCATCATGATGTCATAGCCCTTTTATAGCTTAGCTGCTTTCACTGGCAAAAAGATGCAGTACCAGACACAGCCACATGGACAGGAGTGGCGCTGTGTCCGTGTACTATAGTGAGGGACTGTAGTTGGATTACTTAGAGGAAGTCTTGAAGCATTGACTGCATGTGTTGATGATAGCAGTCACTTGTAGTGTATCGCTCCTGCATCTGTGAACTCTTTAGTACCTTCCTGTTTCCAGCTTTGTCTCACAAATAATATATCTAGATTTTTTTTATTTTTCAAAGAAGCAGGATTTATTTTTCTTTTGGGCTCGCTTGTCCAATTAGTCATTTGGTACATGTGGAAAGAAAGTTGTGTAATGTGATTTTATCTTATCTTAGAATGACTTATCTACCTTATAATAATAATAATAATAATAATAATAATAATCTTTATATAGCGCCAACATATTCCGCAGCACTTTACAGTTTAACAGTTTCAAAACACAAGTCATAAGTAACAACATTAACAATACAATAATTAAAGCAAAATAAGACGAAATAAGACGGCCCTGCTCGTGAGAGCTTACAATCTACAATGAGGTGGGGGAGATACAGAGTACAGGGGTGTATTTACAATTGTATATTTACAATGAAGGTCCGGCCATCTTGAGGGAGTGAAAGATGGATGGATATGGTGAATGGGCTACACACGCACACTTACACATAGAATGACTTTGATTAGTGAACGTGATAAGCCACTCTGAACAAATGTGTTTTGAGGGAGCGCCTAAAACTGTGCAAATTGTGGTTAGTCCTAATTACTTGGGGTAGAGCATTCCAGAGGATAGGAGCAGCACGGGAGAAGTCTTGGAGTCGGGAGTGGGAGGTACGGATTAGTGCAGAGGTTAGTCGAAAGTCGTTTGCAGAGCGCAGCGATAGGCTAGGCCGATAGACAGAAATGAGGGAGGAGATGTAGGGGGGTGCCGCACCGTGGAGAGCTTTGTGGGTGAGAATAAGTACTTTGAAGTGGATCCTATAATGAATGGGCAGCCAATGTAAGGACTGGCGAAGAGCGGACTCGTCCGAGTACCGACTAGCCAGAAGGACAACCCTGGCTGCTGCATTAAGTATGGACTGGAGAGGGGATAGTCGAGTGACGGGGAGGCCAATTAATAGAGCATTGCAGTAATCCAGCCGGGAGTGGATCAGTGCTACAGTGAGGATTTTTGTCGTTTCCATGGTGAGAAAAGGGCGGATTCTAGAGATGTTCTTTATGTGTAAGCGGCAAGAGCGGGCAAGAGATTGTATATGGGATGTGAAGGAGAGATGGGTGTCAAACATAACACCCAGACAGCGCGCCTGCGGCCGGGGTGTTATTGTGGTGCCACTCACGGAGAAGGAAATGTCAGATTTAGGGAGGTTAGTAGACGGCGGGAGCAGAAGAAGTTCAGTTTTGGAGAGGTTGAGTTTCAGATAGAGAGTGGACATGATATTGGAGACTGCAGACAGACAGTCACTGGCGTTCTGTAGTACAGAGGGGGTAAGGTCGGGGAATGACGGGTATAGTTGTGTGTCATCAGCATAAAGATGGTACTGAAAGCCAAATCTGCTGATGGTCTGTCCAATTGGGGCTGTGTAGAGAGAGAAGAGAAGGGGGCCAAGGACTGAGCCCTGAGGTACCCCAACAGCAAGAGGAAGAGGAGATGAAGTGGAGCCAGAGAACAAAACACTGAAGGAGCGGTCAGAGAGATAGGAAGAGAACCAGGAGAGAGCAGTGTCCTTAATGCCTAGTGACTGGAGCCTAGAGAGTAGGAGATGGTGGTCAACAGTGTCGAAAGCTGCAGAAAGGTCAAGAAGAATGAGCAGAGAGTGGTGACCATTACGTTTTGCTGTCAGAAGGTCATTGGTCACTTTGAGTGCAGTTTCAGTCAAATGTAGTGGGCGAGAGTCGGACTGTGAAGGGTCTAGAAGGGAGTGAGTGGAGAAGTAACGGGTAAGGCGGGAGTAGACAAGGCGCTCCAAAAGTTTAGAGATGAAGGGGAGATTGGAGACTGGTCTGTAGTTGTTTGTGCAGGATGGGTCGAGAGCAGGTTTCTTTAGTAATGGAGTAACGATGGCGTGTTTGAAGGAGGATGGGAAAATGCCTGAGGAGAGGGAGAGATTAAAGATTGTAGTTAGGTGGGTTGTGACGACTGGAGAGAGAGAATGGGGGAGATGTGAGGGAATGGGATCGTTAGTGCATGTAGTCGGACGAGAAGAAGAGAGGAGTCTGGAGACTTCTTCTGTGATGGGATCAAATGTGGAGAGTGAGCAAGGGGAGATGCAGGAAGGGATGGGAGTCAGCACTTGGTGGTTGGGAGCAGATTTCCTGACGGATATTATCTATTTTTTCTGTAAAGTGGGAGGCCAGGTCATCAGCACAAATGTCAGTGATAGGGGCTTGTGCTTTTGGACTGAGGAGGGAGTGAAAAGTGTCAAAAAGTTTCTTGGGGTTGTTGGCTAGTGAGGAGATCAGGGTGGTGAAGTAGGTCTGTTTGGCGAGGTGTAGGACAGAGTTGTAGGTTCTTAACATAAATTTGAAGTGGATGAAGTCTTCTGGTGTGCGGGTATTTCTCCATAGGCGTTCAGCTCTCCTAGAGCATCGCTGGAGAAGTTTAGTTTGCGATGTGAGCCAAGGCTGTTTTACTCTGTGCTTGGAGGTTCTGAGGGTGAGGGGAGGTACTGGGTCAAGGGTGCTTCTAAGAGAGTCGTTGTAGTGATGAACAGTCAGGTTAGGACAGGAAAAAGAGGAGGATGGGGACAGTGATGAGTGTAGGGAGTCTGAAAGTGTCTGATGGTTAATGACTTGTAGATTTCAGACTGTGTGGTAGGTAGGAGTGAGCTGGGGTGGGCGAGGATTTGTGAGCGTGAAGGAGAGAATGTTGTGGTCAGAGATTGAAAGCGGTGAGTTATTTAGGTGGGAAATTGAGCAGAGCTGGACAAAGACCAGATCAAGGGTGTTACCATCCTTGTGTGTCTCAGAGGTTGAAAGCTGCAAGAGGCCTAGAGAGGTGGTTAGTGATAGAAGCTGGGATGCAGATGTAGAAGTAGGGCTGTTAATGGGGATGTTGAAGTCTCCCAGGATAAGGGTTGGAAGTTCTGAGGACATGAAGTGCGGCAGCCAGGCTGAAAAGTGGTCAAGGAAGTGGGTGGGTGAGCCTGGGGGCCAGTATATGACCGCTACTCTGAGGGAGAGGGGACGAAAGAGCCTGATGGCGTAGACCTCAAAAGAAGGGAATAAGAGTGATAGAACTGGGGGGATGACCTGGAAAGTGCATTGTGGGGACAGTAGTATGCCGACTCCACCACCATGTCTGTTTGTGGGTCTCGGGGAGTGGGAGAATTGTAAGCCGCCGTATGAAATGGCAGCAGGAGAGGCAGTGTCAGAATCCTGAATCCAGGTTTATCCCAGAAGCATAAACTCCAGCTCCGCACCGCACACACCTCGCTGCTATTCTCAGACTTATACCACACCCTCTCACATCCGCTCGTCAGATGGCTCAGTGAGAAAACTCTGTGAATGGAAATTGGGATGATTCACAGGAGCGAAGAAAATAAACTGAAATGTCATATTCAATAGATTGAAAACATCTGTCTATTATCTATATCCTATCTATCTATCTATCTATCTATCTGTCTATCTATGTATGTATCTATCTATTATCTATCATATTGCTATTATCTATCTATTATATATCCATCATACCAGTCCTTATAGTAGAGCAATAAGGAAGCAGCACACCATAATTCAGTGTTTTTAGTGGTCCATTGTGCGACGTTTTGGCTCTGTGTGTGAGCTATCTTCAAGCCTCAAAGTCCTTGTGTTCGAGGCAGTAAAAATAGACAAACGCCAGGAGCTGAGTGACTCTTGACAAGGTTGATGTCTGGACGTGGTCAAGGCATCTCAAAAACACCTGGTGTTGTGGGGTGTTCCCAGTATATTTTGGTTAGTATCTGCCAATAGTGGTCCAATAAAGGACAATCGGTGAACCAGCGGAATGGAGATGGGCGTCCAAAGCTGATTAGGGCACATGGAGAGCGAAGGCTAGCAGTCATCTGATCCCAGAGAAAAGCTGACCCCTGTACACTACTGGAAGTAACTAAAAGCGAAGTATGAGCATCAGAACTGGAGCAATGGAAGGAAGCGGCACATTTTCTCTTGCACTGTATGGACAACCGGATGCGTGTGCGTTATTTAACTTTTTAAGGAAGAGATGGCACCAGTATACCAGTGTCGGAAGAAGACAAGTCAGCGGAGGCAGTGTGATGGGGAAATGTTCTGCTGGGAAACTACGTTCCCTGGAATTCATGTTGATGCTACAAATATCAGTTATCTAAACCTAGTACCCGGCCTCATGGCAGTGGTATTCTCTAATGGTAGCACCCTCTTGGCAGGTTAAAGCCTCTGCCGAACTGCAAAAACTGTCAGGAATGGTTTGAGGAATATGACAAAGAGATAAAGCTGGTGACTTGTCTCCAAAATTCCCAGAACTCAATCAAATCGATCGTCTATGGGATATGCTGAACAAATGTCCAATCCATGGAGGTCACACCTCACAACTTCCAAAATTTGCTGCTAATATAGCACAGGGGACCTCCAAACTTTTGGAGTTCATGTCTTCACGGGTCAGAGCTGTTTTCTATCTATGGAGCTTTCCGGAAAGCTGGCTGCCTCTGATGTCATATTTGGCAGTTGTCCCTAATGTCCGGCGACAGCCACAAGTTTTACAGATTCTGTACATTCTTCTTGCTTTCTTGACCAACTGTGCAGAAATATCTCCTCGACTGTTTGTCTTATTTATTTTCAGGAATTTATTTCCTCATTCTTCTTGTTATTGTTCATATACATCAAAATATTTATGAAATTCAGGAACATTTAAAGAAGGCTATGGGGTTCCCTGTGTATCACATATCATAGGCTTAGATACAACAGCTCAGCAAGAACAGTCCTTTAAGACATGTATACTCTATAATGGCCATGAGAGGCTGTATTTGGCTGGAGATTTTCACTGCAGGGAGAATTAATGGTGCCTACGAGTGTCTTCTGGTCCCCTAGTGTGGGCAGCTGCTCTTTTACAGATGCAGATCCATATGTCCAAATAGACAAGCTTATGGCCCTATCTAGGCACTGAGAAGCGTGCCTTATTCTCTTCCTACAAGGGGAAGCCGGAGAGGGAAATGCTTTAGGCAGATGGGACTCATGGAAACTGCGAAGCTAGGTGGGGTATCCCTGGGGCTGAGGGAGCCATTAACCGAAGGAATAGCTCAGGTGCAAAAAAACAGAAAACATGGAAATATACTGTGCTGTAACATCAATTAAACTCAAGATGCTAAGTAAATTTGAACTGTTTGTTAAGTAGCGAATCTCCCCTGATTTGTGTGCAGATGATCCTACATCCGGGAGCCTGGAAACAGCGAAGGCCTGCGGCCGAAACGTGAATGTTCTTCACCGTACACACAGCACATGGCACTCGGGACACTGTATATTTTTAGGGTGCCAGGGTGTGGGAACACATAAGCTCCTCGCCTATGACTACCACTCTGTGAACCTTACAACTTGGCGTAGGTGGTAGGATTCAGTGTCCTTGCACAGAGAAAGCGGAGAGACTCCTGAAAAAGCTAAGATAACTGTCAAGGGACCTAAAATGGTGGACGATGGCACGGAAACCAGAGGAGGCTTCACCCGTTGTGGGTGTCTGTGGAGCAAACTGGCGAAAGCCCGTCCGGCCCAAGAGGTAGTCTGCCTAGAAATGACATCCCATTGTGAGCGGTGCCCAACCCAGATAGGCGCTGTGGAAGAAGAAACCCTGTCCATTGCTGCGAGTGACTGGAGAACTGGCGGGGACCCAAACAAAATGGGTGGAGAAGCCGGAAGTAACCCCACCATGGGAAGGGCAGAGTCCCGTAAAAGTACACCCTGAGAAGAGCATTCCAGTGCCATTATTGGTGAGAGAGGGGAAGAGTGAGCAGGTAGAGATGGAGCATCACGGATTTCCTCTGGAGAGTGACGGCCAGTGGTATGGTATAGCACTGCGTGGAGAACCAGAAAAGTCCGACTGGAAGTGGCAGCTGGTGCTGCAGACGGAAAAGATGCGGCCGGGAGGACTGAAGAAACAGGAGGTCGCACTAGAGGTTGTGAGTCAAGAGCTGGACCCCAAGGCAGAAGCATTTGTGTTAGTGTGGACAAAACCCTGCGGCAAGGCGGAGCATCTTAAGACCCTGATGACTACATGGCCGATGAGTACCTCACAGGACCCATAAGAGATGACCCCCAGTTGGTAAATTTTGTTCGAAAAACCGGAGCCAGAAAACCTAAATCTGAATACGGCCACTGGATGAACATTTACAATGGCTGCCAATATCTAAAGTGTTATGATTGAGTCACCGTAGGAGGCAAAAACAGAAATGCTAGCTAAGTCCAGAAAACCAGAGAAGTTGGCAGCTATCGGATTGCAGACCCCTGAACCTATCAACACAACTAGCAGTAGCCGTGGGGGGTTCCTACAATGCCCTAGACCCCTCGATCACAGCCGGAGAATTAAATAGGCCTAAAGAAAGAAAAGGGAAATCTAAACTGCCCCAGAGCAGACCCCAAAGCAATAGGCAGCCCCCAACATATAATGACGGTGAAGCAAGATGAAAATACTAACACAGACAGAAAGACTGAGCAAAGACGGGGCCCAATCTAACTAGATAGAAAAGGACAGGAAGGCTGCTGTCTGCAATCCGTGAAAAACCCTATAAAAATAAGAGCCAACAGACTGACAGTGAAAAAGGCCCTGAAGACGCTAGGCTTCAAAAAAACTATGTCAGGCTAGTTTCACATTAGCGTTTTTTTGCGCAGCGCATCGGGCGCATAAAAAACGCAAAGAAAAACGCAAAACAAACGCGCGTTTTTTTAACGTCATGCGCACGCTGATGTGTAAAAAAAACGCAGCGTTGTTTGCGTTTTACATGCGTTTTTTGCATGCGTTGGCGTTTTTTATGCGCATGCGTTTTTAAGTGTGACGTTTTTTCCATTGTCTAGAGAACATTCTAGACTTGTTTAACTCAAAAACGCATGCGCAAAAAAACGCAAGCGTGCGCAAGACCATGCGCACGCATGCGTTGCCATAGGCTCCAATGTGGTGTTTTTGCGCATTCCATGCGCAAGCGTGCGCATGCGTTTTTTTGACGAGACAGGGCGGAACCAAAAATGCAACATGTTGCGTCTGGCGCGCCTGGCGCAAAAGACAAAAAAACGCATGCGCACGAAAACGCAAGTATGCGCAAGACCATGCGCACGTCATGTTAAGTATAGGTGCGCAGTGCGCATGCGCACGGGTGCGCACGATGCGCTGCGCACAAAAGCGCTAATGTGAAACCAGCCTCAGTACTCAGGAATATTCTGAAGACAGAGCTACAGGCAAAAGGAGATTCAGCTCACCCCAGCAGGGAATGGCAGAATACAGAAAAGCAAGGAAAACAAAAAACAAAACAAAAATGCCAACAGGCAAAACAGAAAACTTAGCTTTAGAGGAGCAGGAATCAGACTGGTGTCCTAGAAGTCCACAGAGAAATCACCCACAGGGCAGAAGGGCGTCGGCAGCCTTATATCCAGTCCATGACTCCACTCAGCCAGTCGTCCTCATTAGGCTCAGGTGCCTGATAATCAGGCTCATTACCTTCCTTTACCAGAATAGGGAGTTCACCAGACCTCAGTGACGAAGGGGAAAATGAACTCACAACAGTACCTCCCCCTTGAGGAGGGGTCACCGAACCCTCAACCACGCCACCAGGGCGATCAGGGTGAGCCCGATGAAATGCACGCACCAATCTTTTGGCATGAATATTAGAGGCAGAGACCCAGGAATTATCCTCCTGACCATAACCCTTCCACTTAACCAAATACTGGAGTCTCCGTCTAGCCAGACGGGAATCCAGTATTTTCTCTACCTCATATTCCATGTTACCTTCAACCAATACAGGGTCTGGAGGTGCCACCCCAGGAACAACTGGTTCAACAAACCTCTTCAACAAGGACTTATGGAACACATTATGGATTTTAAATGTGACAGGAAGAGCCAAACGAAAAGAGACCGGATTAATAATCTCCAAAATCTTGTAAGGTCCAATAAATCTAGGCTTAAACTTAATAGAAGCCACCTTCATAGCAATATTTTTTGATGATAACCACACCATATCACCAATCTTAAACTGGGGACCAATGGTCCTATGTCGATTGGAAAACCGCTGGGCCTTTTCCTGGGAGAGAGATAACTTATCCACCACTTGGTGCCAGATCTGGTGCATTCTCTCCACCACAGTGTCAACCGCTGGGCAGGCAGAAGGCTCCACCTGCCCTGAAGAAAATCGAGGATGAAACCCAAAGTTACAAAAAAAAGGTGACATCAAAGTGGCAGAACTAGCTCTATTATTTAAAGCAAATTCGGCCAAGGGCAAAAATGAAACCCAATCATCCTGATCAGCGGAAATAAAACATCTCAAATACGACTCCAAGGTCTGGTTTGTTCTCTCTGTCTGCCCATTGGTCTGAGGGTGAAAAGCAGAGGAGAAGGACAACTGAATTCCCAGCTTGGAACAGAAAGTCCTCCAAAATCTAGACACAAACTGAACTCCTCTGTCAGATACAATGTTCTCAGGAATCCCGTGTAAGCAAACCACCTGTTGCAAAAACAGGGGCACCAACTCAGAGGAAGATGGCAACTTAGGGAGTGGTACAAGATGAACCATCTTAGAGAACCTATCACAAATCACCCAAATAACAGTCATTCTTTGAGAGACCGGTATATCAGAGATGAAATCCATTGAAATATGGGTCCATGGCCTCCTGGGGACCGGCAAAGGCATCAACAACCCACTAGAGCGAGAACAAGATTTAGACCGGGAGCAAGTCCCACAGGACTGCACAAAATTCCTGACATCATGAGACAAGGTGGGCCACCAAAAAGAGCGACTCACCAGATCTCTAGTACCAAAAATACCTGGATGACCAGCCAATGCAGAGCAATGAACTTCAGACATCACTCTCTTCTTCCACTGGTCAGGAACATACAACTTTCCACTGGGACAACGCTCAGGTTTGTCCTCCTGGAACTCATGCAGAGCAAGTCTCAAATCGGGCGAGATGGCAGAAAGAACTACCCCTTCGCCTAAGATGGTAGCAGGCTTGGTCACCACAGGAGAATCAGCAAAGAAACTCCTAGAGAAGGCGTCTGCCTTGACATTCTTAGTTCCAGGAAGAAAAGAGACCACAAAATCAAAACGTGTAAAAAACAAGGCCCACCTAGCCTGTCTAGGGTTCAAGCGTTTAGCCGACTCTAGGTAAATCAAATTCTTGTGGTCAGTGAGGACCACAACTTGATGTTTAGCTCCCTCCAACCAATGTCTCCACTCCTCAAATGCCCATTTCATGGCCAACAGTTCCCCACATCATAGTTACGTTCAGATGGAGAGAACTTTCGGGAAAAGAAAGCACAGGGATTCATTTTAGATGTTACAGGATCCTTTTGGGACAAAACAGCTCCTGCACCAATCTCAGAAGCATCCACCTCTACCTGGAACGGGAGTGAGACATCAGGTTGCCGCAAAACCGGGGCGGAGGTAAATCTTCGCTTCAGCTCCTGAAAGGAAGCAACAGCCTCAGGAGACCAATTCAACACATCAGCACCCTTCTTAGTCAGATCAGTCAACGGCTTGGCAATACTAGAAAATTTTGCTATAAATTTCCGATAAAAATTAGCAAAACCCAAAAACTTCTGGAGGGCCTTCAAAGAAGTGGGCTGAACCCAATCATAAATGGCCTGTACCTTGGCCGGGTCCATTTCAATAGTTGACGGAGACAAAATAAATCCCAAAAATGAAATCCTCTGTACTCCAAAAAGGCATTTCGATCCTTTGACATACAGGGAATTCTCCCTCAAGATCCGGAACACAGTCCGAATATGTTCCACATGAGAATCCCAATCCTTGGAGAAGATCAAAATATCATCCAGATAGATAATCAAAAATTTATCGACAAAGTCTCGGAAAATATCGTTCATGAAGCACTGGAAGACAGAAGGGGCATTAGTGAGCCCAAAAGGCATCACCAGGTACTCAAAATGTCCCTCCGGAGTATTAAACGCCGTCTTCCATTTATCCCCCTGCTTAATGCGGATAAGATTATACGCCCCCCTGAGGTCAAGCTTGGTAAACCAGCAAGCACCTCTAACTCTAGAGAATAGATCCGAAATCAGGGGTAATGGATACTGATATTTAATAGTAATTTTATTGAGGGCACGATAATCAATACAAGGCCTTAAAGAACCATCCTTTTTGGCCACAAAAAAAAAACCGGCACCTAAGGGTGAAGAGGATGGTCTAATATGACCCTTCTCCAACGCCTCCTTAATATAGGACCGCATAGCCTCGTGCTCGGGTACAGATAAATTGAAGAGCCGACCCTTGGGAAATTTACACACCGGGCTTAGTTCAATTGCACAGTCATAACTCCTATGAGGAGGCAAGGACGCAGACTCATTCTCACTAAATACATCATAAAAGTCCGCCAAATAGTCAGGAACATCATGCGACTGAGGAGAGGTGGAAAAATCCGGAGCCTCACTAAAGGCACACCGACAACCCCAACTCACCACAGACACAGATTTCCAATCCAAAACTGAATCATGAATTTGCAACCAGGGAAACCCCAGAACAACGGCATCATGCAGACCATGCAATACCAAAAATCTGCAATTTTCTTGATGGTCTGGGGCGACCCGCATGACCACCTGGGTCCAAAACTGAGGTTTATTTTTAGCCAAAGGAGTAGCATCAATCCCCCTCAAAGGGATAGGTGTCCGCAGAGGTGTCATAGGAAATCCACGACGTTTAGCAAAATCCAAGTCCATCAGGGTCAGAGCTGCTCCTGAATCCACAAAAGCCTTGGAGGAAAATGTGGACAGGGAGCAGATCAGAGTAATTGCCAGAAGAAACTTAGGTTGAACACCACCAACAGAAAACGTGTGTGCAAAGCGTTTCTCTCATTTAGGACAAACAGAAATAACATGCGAGGCATCTCCACAGAAAAAACACAGCTTATTACACCTTCTGAACTCCTGACGTTGCGCCTTAGACAAAACTATCACATTGCATAGGTTCAGACGTCTGTTCAACCGGTGGCAACACCTCTCGTGCAATCCTGCGTTCACGTAAACGCCAATCAACCTGAATGGCTAATGACATAGAATCGTCCAGACCAGAGGGAACAGGAAATCCCACCATAGTATCTTTTACGGCTTCTGACAAACCCTTCCGAAAGAGAGCAGCCAAGGCATTATCATTCCAGGTAGTAAGGACCGCCCACTTTCGGAACTTTTGACAGTACAACTCTGCAGAATCTCGACCCTGGTTCAATGCCAACAGGGTCTTTTCAGCCTGATCAATAGCATTAGGTTCGTCATACAACAACCCCAAAGCTTGAAAGAATGCGTTCACATTAGTCAGAATAGGATCATTTGGTTTCAAAGAAAACGCCCAATCCTGGGGATCGCCGCGCAGCAAAGAGATGACAATTTTAACCTGCTGGGCGGAGCTCCCTGACGAGTTAGGCTTCAAGGCAAAAAATAATTTACAATTATTTTTGAAACTCAAAAATTTAGATCGATCCCCAAAAAATACATCAGGTGTAGGGATGTTTGGTTCAACAGCATGCGAACGAGCAAGGTAGGCAGAAATTCCCCGCACTTCCGCAGCGAGGTGCTCCACACGATCAGACAATTGCTTTATCTCCATTGAGAGAGAAAAAAAAAATTCCCCCTACAGCCTCAGAGATATAGAGGAAAGAATATACACACACCCTTTTTTTTTTTTTTTTAAACACAATTCTTTCCTGCTATTGAGTACCCTAGGATCTGCGGTATGGCGGGTGATTCTGTTATGATTGAGTCACCGTAGGAGGCAAAAACAGAAATGCTAGCTAAGTCCAGAAAACCAGAGAAGTTGGCAGCTATCGGATTGCAGACCCCTGAACCTATCAACACAACTAGCAGTAGCCGTGGGGGGTTCCTACGATGCCCTAGACCCCTCGATCACAGCCGGAGAATTAAATAGGCCTAAAGAAAGAAAAGGGAAATCTAAACTGCCCCAGAGCAGACCCCAAAGCAATAGGCAGCCCCCAACATATAATGATGGTGAAGCAAGATAAAAATACTAACACAGACAGAAAGACTGAGCAAAGACGGGGCCCAATCTAACTAGATAGAAAAGGACAGGAAGGCTGCTGTCTGCAATCCGTGAAAAACCCTATAAAAATAAGAGCCAACAGACTGACAGTGAAAAAGGCCCTGAAGACGCTAGGCTTCAAAAAAGCTATGTCAGTACTCAGGAATATTCTGAAGACAGAGCTACAGGCAAAAGGAGATTCAGCTCACCCCAGCAGGGAATTGCAGAATACTGAAAAGCAAGGAAAACAAAAAACAAAACAAAAATGCCAACAGGCAAAACAGAAAACTTAGCTTTAGAGGAGCAGGAATCAGACTGGTGTCCTTGAAGTCCACAGAGAAATCACCCGCAGGGCAGAAGGGCGTCGGCAGCCTTATATCCAGTCCGTGACTCCACTCAGCCAGTCGTCCTCATTAGGCTCAGGTGCCTGATAATCAGGCTCATTACCTTCCTTTACCAGAATAGGGAGTTCACCAGACCTCAGTGACGAAGGGGAAAATGAACTCACAACACTAAAGCTTCGGCCGTAAGTTCTTGTTGCACGTCAAATGGGACCTTTCTGGGTCTCTGAAGGCAGGAGCTCCTGAATAACTGGAGACAGCTGATGTTGGCCAGTACGGCTATAGATCTATTTTGTTTAAAGTGTGCAGTGAGTTTTTCCCCATCCTATTTCTTTTGTGCATCCCCCTGCTGGATTGCAGGACTGTGAATCCTTAAAGGGCCAGGACTCTGGTGGCCCTATGGACTGTGTGTCACTTCCCCAGGGACTTTGTCTCATTTCCCTATGAACTGTCCTTAATGTTTTTTCATTATGTTTTCACCATGAACTGATGGGCAGCACACTTCACTTTCACTTTCAAATAGACCTTGGATCACAAAAGGTAGAGGGGAGGAAAGTGAACATGCTGTGTCAGGGTCCTCAAAGCAGTGGGACTGGGGTGCTGGGTTGAAGATAAGAACTTTACCCATGGATGTTTGGGCGACTACAATTATGTGGGCTAAAGGGCCGGTTTAACAAAGAAACTTGAACTGTGTGTTCCAGGGTCCCAACCGAGGGGGATGGGGACCAATACTGACCTTGAGCAGGGTCATGATGGTCAGCAAGAAGGACACTTATCGTGTACTAAGTGAAAGTAACGGTTTTAAATGTGGTTATATACAAGTGAATATCTTGGTGTTTTTCAGATACCGTATGGTCGACCATATTTTAGAAAGAAGGACTGTCATATGCCTCTCCTTCTTAAAACAGCATTTATACAAAGTGTGTAATTTTATTGCATTTTTGTGATTGTTATGATATGTGAAACTGCATAGAGTTTTATAGGCACTAATGTACTCAGTTAATGTATTGTGATTAATGTATAATGCAATTTATGTGTAGCATATAGGGAAAGTACAGGATTAAGTTTAAAGCATCAGGTGTAGGATGGGCTTGTAGCTTACATTAGTAATGGGAATACTTAGCTGTGAGAATATTAGGTATATGAAGTGGGTTTGTAGGTTAGCATGCAGTTAATATGGTTGGGACAAGCCCAGCAAGGGAGGGGGCAAGATCATAGAAAAAGGGGAGCACTTCCTGGTTAGAGAGAGTTAGAAATTAGATTTAAGATACATAAATCATTTGCAGGAGTTCAAGGCCAGATGGCTGGAGGGCACGAGAAGTATGAACTGTTTGGCTTTATGAGAACGTTGGCCACTGTCTTCAGCGGACATTCTTGTAAGGTTTGGAGACTATGGCCCAAACTAGGTACTGAGAATCGTGCCTTATTTTCTTTCTCCAAGGGGAGATCGGATGGAGAAATGCATGAGGGAGACGGGCTGGGACTTGTGGAAACTGCAAAGCCAGACGGAGTATCCCTGCGGCCGAGGGACCAGTAAGCAAAGTAATGGCTCATGCAGAACAAAAAGAGAAAATGGAAACGTACTGTGCTGTAACATCAATTGAACTCCAGATGATAAGTGTTTATTCGGAGGGTACTAGGGTGTGGGAACACACAAGCCCCTTGCCTACCACTATGTGCACCTTACCTCTCTACAAGAAGTGAGGGTGGGTCTATCCATCTACCTGTCTGTCCATCACTTATATATCTCTATAACCATCTTTCTATCTATTATCTATCGTAAATTTGTTTATATACTGTATCTTTTTTTTTTTTTTAAGAGGGAATAAAGCTGCACCAATCAAAAAGTGCCGATGCAGGCCGCAGAGTCTGGACCAATGGACTATAAAAAACAAACACTGAAGAATGGCAGCACTCCCAATTCAAAAACATGAAAAGTTCTATTTATTCCAAGCCCATATACACAATATTTTGGCTCTGGCAAACAGCCTTTTTCAAGTCAGTATCTATTTATCTATCTACCTATCTGATAACTATCTATCTATCTATATAGAGAAAAAACCTGACCTGCATAACTGCATTATGTACAAAAAGAAAACACAGCAGCACTCTATAGGAGACAAGATATATGCAAACACTGAAAACATTGAATCTAAACTGTATTATTACTCAGTAAGATGTACTTACAAAAATGAAGGCTCTTAGCACATAAACTGGCCAGTTCATGTGTGCCCATCAACCACGGCAAGGTGACCTCCCTCAGAAAGGTCCCTGTTCTACTGTACATACCTCTCTTGAGCTATCAGCCTATAGTTAAATGGGTAAACATGAGTCTCCCAGGCCATGAGCCTACAATTCAAATGGGTAAGAAGAGCTGATGAACATCACCTGCTGGTCAATGGGAGGAGTGCAGAGTCAGGCTGGAGGCAGTCGTTACCTCTCAGGCAACGTTTCGGCTAAAGCTTAAGAAAGGCTCATTTGAGCCGAAACGTTGCCTGGCTATGTGGGTCTAATAAACTCACTACCACTTGAAAGACTAACTATGGAGTGCTGCCGTTTTTTGGAATGAATATTGGATATTGTGGCTGATACTGGACTATTTTCCTGGGGCCGTGTACAGAAGGTAAGTACTGTGCTGTTTCTCTTTTTTCTAACTATCTTTCAACATTGGCAGTAAATTGATGCTTGTTGGCACAGGGCAGTAGATTGGCACTGGCTGAAACATGGAATTAGATTATCACTGGTTGGAACAGGGCAGTAGATTGGCACTTGTTGGAACAAGGAAGAAGATTAATCACAATACATTACAGTAACTGAGTATATTAGTGCCTACAAAACTCTATGCAGTTTCTCATATCATAACAATTACAAAAATGCAATAAAATCGCACACTTTATATAAACGCTGTTTTAAGATGGAGAGGCATATGACAGTTCCTGTCACACCCTTACATACCTTCCTTCTAAAACATAGTCGTCCCCGACCATACGGTACCTGAAAAACACCAAGATATCCACATGTATATAACCACATTTAAAACCATTACTTTCACTTAGTACACAATAAGCGTCCTTCTTGTCAACCATCACTGACCCTGATCAGAACTGGTTACTGTCCTACTTGCTTATGACCCTGGAACACACAGTAAATTAGCACCAGTTTGCACAGGACAGCAGATTAGCAATGTGCAGTAAATAGGCACTAGTTGGCACAGAGCAGTAGATTGGCACTGGGCAGTTGTTAGGTATCAGGATTCTTCTGCTGCACGGAATGGATCTCAGGTCTTATCTTCCTCTGCGGTCTCCCATTTGGACACAGCCAGTGGGAACGTTGCGTAGCACAGACTTCGGTCCATGTGGTTACTGCTAGCTCTCCAGCTAAGTCTATGGTAACCAGTGGTATACAGAGGCAGCCCTACCCTCTGGAGTCTGCATGTCCATGATGTAGCGCCTTCTCATTAGTGCTCGGATGCTGACTGCTCTGGTGATGTGGCAGCTCTGGATTGGCCCACGGGCGACGCCCCGTTCGTCTGGGCGTGTTTGAGGGTGGAGCCTAGCACATAAAAAGCTTCCAGCGCCGCATGTGGGTGTGCTAGCGTCATTTGTGGTTGTGTGTGTGGGTATGCGACCACTCTGCACGCACGTGCCGCTCTTTACTAGGTACTGTGTGTCTAGACAGGCAGTGTAGGGTGGGAAAACCCCGCTTGGCTTAGCATCTGTCTTTGGTCGTACGGTTGGCACATCTGAGTTACAGAGCAATCCCAACCACTAGCCTAGACTTCCCTGGGAGAGCGATAGGGTTCCACACCTAGCTTGCCATTTGCTTCTCCCTCTGTGGGTTTAACAGGGTATTGCACTTTTCTTATTTTTCTGTGCCGCTCGGTGGTTAGCTGAGCTTGGTACTCTGCGTCCCATTTGCTCTGAGTGGTTCTAGCGTAGGTTTTTAAACGTCCATTATTCACACTAGCAGCAGTAATTCATCTATGCACGGTGGATCCCGGGTTGTGATTGCACTTTATAATTTAATTTAGTGCAATCCCCCAACCATAACAGAAGTAGACTGGCACAGGGCAGTGGATTGGCGCTGGTTGGCACAGGGCAGTGGATTGGCACAGGGCAGTAGATTGGCACTGGTTGGCACAGGGCAGTAGATTGGTGCTGGTTGGCACAGGGCAGTAGACTGGCACTGATTGGCAAAAGGCAGTAGCCTGGCACCGGTTGGCACAGGGCAGTAGACTGGCGCCGGTTGGAACAGGGTAGTAGAATGGCACTGGTTGGCATAGGGCAGTGGATTGGCGCTGGTTGGCACAGGGCAGTGGACTGGCGCTGGTTGGCACAGGGCAGTGGACTGACGCTGGTTGGCACAGGGCAGTGGATTGGTGCTGGTTGGCACAGGGTAGTGGATTGGTGCTGAGCAGTAGATTGGTTGTGGTTGGCACTGGGCAGTAGATTGGCACTGGTTGGCACAGAGCAGTAGATTGGCGCTGGTTGGTACAGGGCAGTGGATTTGCACTGCTAGCACAGGGCAGTAGATTGGCACCGGTAGGCACAGGGCAGTAGATTGGCACAGGGTAGTAGATTGGCACTGGTTGGCACAGGGCAGTAGATTGGCGCTGGTTGGCACAGAGGGCAGTAGATTGGCACACGGCAGTGGATTGGCACTGGTTGGCACAGGGCAGTAGATTGGCGCTGGTTGGCACAGGGCAGTAGATTGGCACTGGTTGGCACAGAGGGCAGTAGATTGGCGCTGGTTGGCACAGAGGGCAGTAGATTGGCGCTGGTTGGCACAGAGGGCAGTAGATTGGCACAGGGCAGTGGATTGGCAGTGGATTGGCACAGGGCAGTAGATTGGTGCTGGTTGGCACAGAGGGCAGTAGATTGGCACTGGTTGGCACAGAGGGCAGTGGATTGGCACAGGGCAGTGGATTGGCACTGGTTGGCACAGGGCAGTAGATTGGAGCCGGTTGGCACAGGGCAGTAGATTGGCATAGGGCAGTAGATTGGTGTCGGTTGGCACAGGGCAGTAGACTGGCACCAGTTGGCACAGGGCAGAAGACTGGCGCCGATTGGAACCGGATAGTAGAATGGCGTTGGTTGGCACAGGGCAGTGGATTGGCGCTGGTTGGCACAGGGCAGTGGATTGGCACTGGTTGGCACAGGGCAGTGGATTGGCACTGGTTGGCACAGGGCAGTGGATTGGTACTGGTTGGCACAGGGCAGTAGATTGGTACTGGTTGGCACAGGGGGCAGTAGATTGGCACAGGGCAGTGGATTGGCACAGGGCAGTGGATTGGCGCTGGTTGGCACAGGGCAGTGGATTGGTACTGGTTGGCACAGGGCAGTAGATTGGTACTGGTTGGCACAGGGGGCAGTAGATTGGCACAGGGCAGTGGATTGGCACAGGGCAGTGGATTAGCGCTGGTTGGCACAGGGCAGTGGATTGGTGCTGGTTGGCACAGGTCAGTGGATTGGCACTATTTGGCACAGAGGGCACTAGATTGGCGCTGGTTGGCACAGAGGGCAGTGGATTGGCACTGGTTGGCACAGGGCAGTGGATTGGCACAAGGCGGTAGATTGGCACAGGTCAGTGGGTTGGCACAGAAGTCAGTGTGTTGGCACAGGGGCAGTAGATTAGCGCTGGTTGGCACAGAAGTCAGTGTGTTGGCACTGGTTGGCACAGGGGCAGTAGATTAGCGCTGGTTGGCACAGAAGTCAGTGTGTTGGCACTGGTTGGCACCTGGCAGCCTGCAGTCCCGTGCACAGCACACACTATGTGGCTCTCTCCCTCGGAGGAATCCTTCAGTCCACCCCACGTCACTCTGTGGAAGTGAAACACGTGGTGCAGGGAGACGTTATAAATGTGAGTGTGATGTTATCTGCTGGCAGTGTCCGGGCTGAGCGTCACACATGGGGCAGAGCGTGCGCCTCATAACGGTGTGTGCAGCAGCAGTGTGCGCCAGCTAGGAGGAGAGCACAGCGCGGAGCACACTGGAGGGGAGCTGCCGCCTGCAGCACCGGAGCCCTGGATGCAGCCTGCACGACACGTCAGATCTCCAGCCTTCTCACTCAGCCCCCAGCAGCAGGATCTCCCTTCGCCTCCTCTGCCCCAGTCTATGTGCGCCCTAGCTGGGACCTGGAGGTGATCTGGGCCCGCACCCAGCGCAGCGGCAGAAGCAGCAGCAGCGTCTCTCATCACCTACATGACTGCACCTCTCCATGGACTCCTCATCGAGCAGCCTATCACGTCTATTATTATTTTTATTATTATTATTACATGTTGCTGTTTAGGACTTTTTTATACTTTGGGGACTTTTGGCAAGTTTTAAAATCTTTTGGAAACTTTTTACCAACTTTTCAAAACTTTTCAAAACTTTTTGGAAACTTTTAAAAAACTTATAGAAACTTTTGGAAACTTTTTTTTTCGCATTGTGTTGTGTGTTTTTGCACATTGTGTTATTATTCTAATTATTTGTACATATCATTGTATCACTTAGTGTCCTGTTTGTGGATTTGAGAATCCCCATAAAGCCAAGATGCACTATCCTTCTTATCTCCTGAGAGTGTTCCTCACCCTGGACCTGGCCCTGCTGGCCCTCAGCCTGTCTACCTGCAGTACCCTGGACATGGAACAGTTTATGCGCAAGAGAATTGAGGCCATCAGAGGGCAGATCCTCAGTAAACTCAAACTCAACAGCCCCCCGGAGGATTACCCCGAGCCCGAGGAGGTGTCCCAGGATGTCATTGCCATCTACAACAGCACCAGGGACCTGCTGCAGGAGAAAGCCAACCAGAGGGCCATTGTCTGCGAGAAGGAGAGGACTGATGAGGAGTATTTTGCCAAGGAAGTTTACAAAATAGATTTTCTTTCCTCTCCTTTCACCTCAGAAAGTAAGTGCCCCCCCTCCACTCAGCCCCTGGACCTGAGCACTGGGCGAGTAGGTGACCTTTTCCTTCTAGATGTCCTACTAGTAGTATATGGATAATGGAGCATTGCCCATCTGTGTATCATACCAACATGCTGGGGGTTGTAGTTATGCTACAGGTTGCTAAGTAGCAGTGGTTGTGAAACCAGGTGTTACTGAACTACAAATCCAGCATGCTGACAGTTGTAGTTCCACACCAGCTGGTATGTCACAGCTTGGAAACTAGTAAGGCACACAGTGATACCTGAGATGGTAAAGTGACCTTGACATATTCTATTGGTTCCTCTTACTGATATTTGGCTATGGGTGACTTATTATTACCCCAACTTCATATTTTGGGCTCACTCATCTTTGTATTCAAATACTCATGGCAAATAGTCATTATTGAGAAGCCCCTGTACTTAACCCCATGGTACATTTTTTTTTGTAATATGTAACCTACTCATTGCAAATGTCTGTAGCTGCTGATAATGTAAAGAGTCATCCGGCTTCATTAGATACCAGTTCCATTAATGGTGGTAAGAGATTATGGGGTGCACCGAGATAGCCCCCCCAGTATTAGAAGTCAAGGGGTACTGGTGGTGAATTACACAGGGGGGTGCGAAAGGAGCAAATACAGAATGTGAACTGCATTCTGGAAATTGACTTGCAGCCAAGAGAAATTTTGCAATGTGCTGTTAGCTCTCCTGGTGGTGATGGGATTAACCCCGTACTGCCTTGGATGGACGTTAGAGTAACCTCAAGTTAAAGGGAAACTCTATGAAAAGGGGGCGCCAGAGTTCGAAACCTCCTGCGTGGCCTCTTTTCTAGGTTTAGGGATAGGTATCAGGGTCACTTCATACAGGTAAATGCAGCGCCATGACCTTGGATTATAGGGTTAGTCATAGGATCTGGCGCAATCAATGTGCCTGTACGTATTGCCCTGGGACAGAGTTGTGCAGGGTAGAGAGAGTTGGGGGTCAGTCTGAGGTCCTGTATGATAAATCAAAATAGTTTTTTTTGACCAGTCGCACTACAGTTCCCAGCATGCCTGGGGTTGTAGTTCAGCAAACGATGGACTCCAGTTTGGAGACCAAAAATCATTATATGGCGTTCTGCGAGCGTCAAGTTATCTTCTCTACCGTTACAGCGCAGTTATATTTAATCTATTTCTACCTGGCATCACCCTTCCCCCACCCTGTTGACTTTTGGCAGTGGTTACATATTCATATGTGAATGACGCCTCTTTTTATAAAATAAGCTGCTGAATTAGCTGTATCGTCCCTTTAAATGTTTACCATTATAGGTTTCAAAGATCCTTTATGGCACCAATGCCACCAATGGCAAGTGTCCACTTCATTTGGTTGAGCTCAGCTGCTGTAAAACCTCTTGCTCAGCAAAACTGTCAATCACTGCCATCTTCTCTCCTACAACCAGAGCACAGTACGGCATCCTTCTATAAGCCCCCACCAAGAAATTGCATTTCAGTATTTGACTACAAATGTCATTTCTATGATTATATGTTGCTCCTTAGGACTTTTTACTACTTTTAGCACTTAGCAGAAGCTTTTGGAATTGGTTCGAAAGCTTTTTGAAACTTTTGAAAACTTTTTGGAAACTTTTCAAAAACTTTTCCAAACTTTCAAAAACTTTTTTGAGAGCCCGTCCTTGCATTGTGTCTTCTCACATTGTTTAAATATGATATTTGTTTGACTACTAAGACATCTATAGTGAAAAAAAAAAAAAAAGTTACAAGAATTGCTGTGGATATGACGTGACTTTTTTCACTCCTACCAGGCCGGCCAAGAAATCTCATTCACTTAATGATATTTTAACATGGCTCATTACATAAGGGATACGATAAACATACTCCACCCTTGTCTTTCCCCAGGCGAAAAATGCCTGTTACCTGCTGGAGCTGAGTGAATGTTTCTAGTCCATGTCGTCTTTTCTTCATCATAACTCATAATTGCAAAATAAGTGATCAGGACATTAGGGCCTCTGCCTCCATAGTGCTTTCATTGTGACTCTGGGGCTACGTTCCCTTTCATGACACGCACGACTCCTTATAGAATGTTCAGAATCTAGGAATTATTACCTTTTTTTTTTTTTTTTTCTACCAACCTTTGTGTCAATGGAAAGTAAATCCTATACAAAAAAATTGTTTTAGGGGGATTTTGTTAAATCTGGGTGCATTTCCATCTGTGACCAATAGAGGGAGACAGACATTTTCAGATCGGTTTACTTTTCGCTGATGGTCTGATCTGGTGATTGCCTCCCAGTGTTCTATAAATTACTTTCTTAAAGAGTCATTTAATAAAATGATTAAATGAGTTTTACGTGAAGTCGCTCAACTTAAACCCCCGATATGATGGCGAATAGACTTTGATGGATATAATATGATGAGAGAGTATTATATAAGGACTATTTACAGTGCTGGTCAGTCCCGGGTGACCTAAAGGTCCATTCTCCGGTCAGAACCGAGAAGATTGTATATGATAAAAGTCCTATAAGTCACACTGAAGGTCGTAGGACTAAGCCAGTAGCATGGGAAAGACTCGCTCGTGGTGCGCTGCGCAGCGGAGCTGAGTCCCAAACTATTACAACTATGCCCCAATAATAGCTGAGGCGAGCTATGTATACGTACAGCGGATCGTCTCCCATTTTAGAAAGTATTTATAGCAGCACCGAGCGGCTGTGATGGACACTGCGTGTATCCCATGGCTTATTCTGAATTAAATGTTATTTTTGGCGACGTGGGCCCTTTAAATAGAGTTAATATGGAATGATGTGGCCGGCCGCCAATCTCTAGGGTTCTGGGAGATGGGAATAATGCTGTGTCAGTCTTCATTATGGAGGATCCTAATGTCTCTTAGTCCTGATGTGAAGAGTTAAAGGGGAACTCCAGATTTAATTAATTTTTTCACTGTCCTATTCTACATAAGGTATAGGAGTAACCCCGGCACACTAATAACATGAAAGTAAAGTCTTCTCAACGACAGTCTTTAATTGTTGTGATTTTATTGATTGTGAAAAAAAAGGGTGGTGTTACAATCCAACGTTTCAGCTCTACATCTCGAGCTTTCATCAGGGATATGACTAGATCCTTGGTTTGGAGGTGTGTGTATAAGTGGTATAGGTTTGCCTTTGTAATCCAGCTGCTGGAACGGTACCTATAGTAACCACGATGTGTAGGGTCAGCACGTGACTCCCGTCCTTGTGTCCTAAATCTAGTCAGGTGTGGAGGAGGCCGGAAGTGGAAGACTTCCGGCCTCCTCCACACCTGACTAGATTTAGGACACAAGGACGGGAGTCACGTGCTGACCCTACACATCGTGGTTACTATAGGTACCGTTCCAGCAGCTGGATTACAAAGGCAAACCTATACCACTTATACACACACCTCCAAACCAAGGATCTAGTCATATCCCTGATGAAAGCTCGAGATGTAGAGCTGAAACGTTGGATTGTAACACCACCCTTTTTTTTCACAATCAATAAAATCACAACAATTAAAGACTGTCGTTGAGAAGACTTTACTTTCATGTTATTAGTGTGCCGGGGTTACTCCTATACTTTAGTCTTGTTTTTTCCCAGAGCACCTAAGTTGGGGTTTGAGCCTGTCATATCTACTTTATACTATTCTACATAAGGGGCTGAATATCGAGGGCGAAGGCAACGCTTGTTTTGTACTGATTTGGAGGCAGCAGGTCTCATACATGAGCTGCAGACAAAGATGCATATGATCGCTGGTGGTTTCCTGTTACAAGAGTGCGGTGATTCGTAAGAAGTTATGACATGTCATGCAGCCAATCAGAGCTCATTTGTAAGGTCACCTGACCGTCATTTTACAACACATCGATGTAATATGCAGAATAACTAATTCCACCAGCAGAATAGTGAGTGCAGCTCTGGAGTATAATACAGGATGTAACTCAGGATCAGTAATGTAATGTATGTACACAGTGACTGCACCAGCAGAATAGTGAGTGCAGCTCTGGGGTATAATACAGGATGTAACTCAGGATCTGTAATGTAATGTATGTACACAGTGACTGCACCAGCAGAATAGTGAGTGCAGCTCTGGAGTATAATACAGGATGTAACTCAGGATCAGTAATGTAATGTATGTACACAGTGACTGCACCAGCAGAATAGTGAGTGCAGCTATGGAGTATAATACAGGATGTAACTCAGGATCAGTAATGTAATGTATGTACACAGTGACTGCATCAGCAGAATAGTGAGTGCAGCTCTGGGGTATAATACAGGATGTAACTCAGGATCTGTAATGTAATGTATGTACACAGTGACTGCACCAGCAGAATAGTGAGTGCAGCTCTGGAGTATAATACAGGATGTAACTCAGGATCAGTAATGTAATGTATGTACACAGTGACTGCACCAGCAGAATAGTGAGTGCAGCTATGGAGTATAATACAGGATGTAACTCAGGATCAGTAATGTATGTACACAGTGACTGCACCAGCAGAATAGTGAGTGCAGCTCTGGGGTATAATACAGGATGTAACTCAGGATCAGTAATGTAATGTATGTACACAGTGACTGCACCAGCAGAATAGTGAGTGCAGCTCTGGAGTATAATACAGGATGTAACTCAGGATCAGTTTTGTAATGTATGTACACAGTGACTGCACCAGCAGAATAGTGAGTGCAGCTCTGGGGTATGATACAGGATGTAACTCAGGATCAGTAATGTATGTACACAGTGACTGCACCAGCAGAATAGTGAGTGCAGCTCTGGAGTATAATACAGGATGTAACTCAGGATCAGTAATGTATGTACACAGTGACTGCACCAGCAGAATAGTAAGTGCAGCTCTGGGGTATAATACAGGATGTAACTCAGGATCAGTTTTGTAATGTATGTACACAGTGACTGCACCAGCAGAATAGTGAGTGCAGCTCTGGAGTATAATACAGGATGTAACTCAGGATCAGTAATGTAATGTATGTACATAGTGATTGCACCAGCAGAATAGTGAGTGCAGCTCTGAGGTATAATACAGGCTGTAACTCAGGATCAGTAATGTAATGGATGTACACAGTGACTGCTCCAGCAGAATAGTGAGTGCAGCTCTGGGGTATAATGCAGGATGTAACTCAGGATCAGTAATGTAATGGATGTACACAGTGACTGCACCAGCAGAATAGTGAGTGCAGCTCTGGGGTATAATACAGGATGTAACTCAGGATCAGTAATCTAATGGATGTACACAGTGACTGCACCAGCAGAATAGTGAGTGCAGCTCTGGAGTATAATACAGGATGTAACTCAGGATCAGTTTTGTAATGTATGTACACAGTGATTGCACCAGCAGAATAGTGAGTGCAGCTCTGGAGTATAATACAGGATGTAACTCAGGATCAGTAATGTATGTACACAGTGACTGCACCAGCAGAATAGTGAGTGCAGCTCTGGGGTATAATACAGGATGTAACTCAGGATCAGTAATGTAATGTATGTACACAGTGACTGCACCAGCAGAATAGTGAGTGCAGCTCTGAAGTATAATACAGGATGTAACTCAGGATCAGTTTTGTAATGTATGTACACAGTGATTGCACCAGCAGAATAGTGAGTGCAGCTCTGGAGTATAATACAGGATGTAACTCAGGATCAGTAATGTATGTACACAGTGACTGCACCAGCAGAATAGTGAGTGCAGCTCTGGGGTATAATACAGGATGTAACTCAGGATCAGTAATGTAATGTATGTACACAGTGACTGCACCAGCAGAATAGTGAGTGCAGCTCTGAAGTATAATACAGGATGTAACTCAGGATCAGTTTTGTAATGTATGTACACAGTGACTGCACCAGCAGAATAGTGAGTGCAGCTCTGGGGTATAATACAGGATGTAACTCAGGATCAGTAATGTATGTACACAGTGACTGCACCAGCAGATTAGTGAGTTCAGCCCTGGAGTATAATACAGTATGTAACTCAGGATCAGTAATGTATGTACACAGTGACTGCACCAGCAGAATAGTGTGTGCAGCTCTGGGGTATAATACAGGATGTATCTCAGGATCAATAATGTAATGTACAGTGCCTACAAGTAGTATTCAACCCCCTGCAGATTTAGCAGGTTTACACATTCGGAATTACCTTGGCATTGTGACATTTGGACTGTAGATCTGCCTGGAAGTGTGAAATGCACTGCAGCAAAAAAGAATGTTATTTCTTTGTTTAATTTTTTTTTAAATTGTGAAAAGTTTATTCAGAGGGTCATTTATTATTCAACCCCTCAAACCACCATTATTCTGTTTGGTTCCCCTAAAGTATTAAGAAGTATTTCAGGCACAAAGAACAATGAGCTTCACATGTTTGGATTAATTAGCTCTTTTTCCAGCCTTTTCTGACTATTTAAGACCCTCCCCAAACTTGTGAACAGCACTCATACATGGTCAACATGGGAAAGACAAAGGAGCATTCCAAGGCCATCAGAGACAAGATCGTGGAGGGTCACAAGGCTGGCAAGGGGTACAAAACCCTTTCCAAGGAGTTGGGCCTACCTGTCTCCACTGTTGGGAGCATCATCCGGAAGTGGAAGGCTTATGGAACTACTGTTAGCCTTCCACGGCCTGGACAGCCTTTGAAAGTTTCCTTCCGTGCCGAGGCCAGGCTTGCCCGAAGAGTCAAGGCTAACCCAAGGACAACAAGGAAGGAGCTCTGGGAAGATCTCATGGCAGTGGGGCCATTGGTTTCAGTCAATACCATAAGTAACGTACTCCACCGCAATGGTCTCCATTCCAGACGAGCCCGTAAGGTACCTTTACTTTCAAAGCGTCATGTCAAGGCTCGTCTACAGTTTGCTCATGATCACTTGGAGGACTCTGAGACAGACTGGTTCAAGGTTCTCTGGTCTGATGAGACCAAGATCGAGATCTTTGGTGCCAACCACACACGTGACGTTTGGAGACTGGATGGGACTGCATACGACCCCAAGAATACCATCCCTACAGTCAAGCATGGTGGTGGCAGCATCATGCTGTGGGGCTGTTTCTCAGCCAAGGGGCCTGGCCATCTGGTCCGCATCCATGGGAAGATGGATAGCACGACCTACCTGGAGATTTTGGCCAAGAACCTCCGCTCCTCCATCAAGGATCTTAAGATGGGTCGTCATTTCATCTTCCAACAAGACAACGACCCAAAGCACACAGCCAAGAAAACCAAGGCCTGGTTCAAGAGGCAAAAAATCAAGGTGTTGGAGTGGCCTAGTCAGTCTCCTGACCTTAACCCAATTGAAAACTTGTGGAAGGAGATCAAGATTAAAGTCCACATGAGACACCCAAAGAACCTAGATAACTTGGAGAAGATCTGCATGGAGGAGTGGGCCAAGATAACTCCAGAGACCTGTGCCGGCCTGATCAGGTCTTATAAAAGACGATTATTAGCTGTAATTGCAAACAAGGGTTATTCCACAAAATATTAAACCTAGGGGTTGAATAATAATTGACCCACACTTGTATGTTTAAAATTTATTAAAATTTAACTGAGCAACATAACTTTTTGGTTTGTAAGATTTATGCATCTGTTAATAAATCCTGCTCTTGTGTGAAGTTTGAAGGCTCTAACTTATTTGCATCTTATCAAACCTGCTAAATCTGCAGGGGGTTGAATACTACTTGTAGGCACTGTATGTACACAGTGACTGCACCAGCAGAATAGTGAGTGCAGCTCTGGAGTATTGTACAGGATGTAACTCAGGATCAGTTTTGTAATGGATGTACACAGTGACTGCACCAGCAGAATAGTGAGTGCAGCTCTGGAGTATAATACAGGATGTAACTCTGGATCAGTAATAAAATGGATGTACACAGTGACTGCACCAGCAGAATAGTGAGTGCAGCTCTGGAGTATAATACAGGATGTAACTCAGGATCAGTTATGTAATCTGTTCCTTTGCCCTTATTTTGCAGTTTTCTGGATGTCTCGGTCTTTTTCTTTCTGTATCTCAATAGCGACAAATGTTTTTCTAAGAATTTTTCAGATATAATAATAATTAGGGGGACATGTGCAGGCTATATCAGCCATTATTCAACAATTAAACAGGAGGAGTGAGGGCCCTGGATGAACCGGTCTTCAGTCAGTATCTGAATATGTCCAGATGCTAAGTGCTACTGGGTGCATGGAGGGTGTGAGAACAAATGATAGAAGGGACCAGATTCTGAGGGAAAGTTAGGAGAGCGGGGAATACATAGCTTAGTGAGGTCTTAGACCAGTAAAAAATAAATGTTTTTAAAGCACGTTTATAACTGTGGATACCAGAAACCAACCAGATTGTCTGGGATAGTGCATTCCAGAGAACAAGCGCAGCACAAGAGAATTTTTAGAATTAATGTAAAGTTTATTATTGTTGAATGATATTTTCATGGCAAGGCTACAACTTCTAGAATAGGGTTATCAAGGCATGCTGGGAACTGTAGCTTTGCAAAAGGTTGTGTACCATTAGGTTATAGCAAGACAGGCTCGAGGCATGTGTGGGGCTTGTGTGCCATTTGGCTTGAAAGTTTTTTCCACTGTTCTATGGAAATGAGCAACGGTGCTGTATGATGCATTTCTCCATGTTTGCCCAGTACGATTTTATCTGAATGTCCGCCATGTTGTACTATAATTTCGCCTGCAGGAGAAATATCTGCCTGGCCTCGACTTCTTCTGGGAAAACTAGCGGTTTGTCGGAGGTGCCGGAGGTAGGACCTGGGGTAATGAGCTGATCGCCACCCTGGGGATCAACTGGTTAGCAAGTACTGTAGATATGAGATGATTACAGTAGATCTCACTTTATCGTTGGGGAACCCTGCCAACCACCTCTACGTATTAGCGCAGCGTTCCTACGTTGGCTCCTAATAGTGCTCACTCGTAATTTATGTAAGGAGGAAGCGCCTGCTAATGAGATTCCATGTAATCTGGAAGTTTATCTTGTATTGCTCATTTACATTTTACGGGCAGGGTTACATTGTATAAACACGTCTGCAGGAACTTGCAGGTTGTCTGTCATGTCCTATAACATGGAAGATCTTTATTGTTCGGCTGTGTGAAACGCGTTTTGCTTTGTTTTGCATTTCTGTAATTTTTGGAAGACTTTCAAAAGAACTTCTTGGCTTAAAGCTCAAAATAATTATCCAAGACGCCTTCGAGTTATGTGCTGGAGCTTCACATCGACTATATCTGAACGGGAGACCAAGGCGGTGGGATGGGGGTCCGTGGGGGTGTCACGAATATTGACCAGAGAGTTGCCATGGAGAGTGGTATTGGGACTATGCCCTGTGCGGTTGCTGGAGACTGTAGAGTTTATTGGCATTGGGACTGTTGACCGCTCCAGCACTAGGCCACTTCTACTGTGAAGGGGCCCTCAGCTCTTGGGAAGAATCCCACAATTCAGACCATCTATTCTATGATCCTAAATGACTACCAAGGTCTATAATCAGGTCAAAAGGCCAACTCAAAAAAATGACAAACCATTAAGGTGAACATACACCATTGATAGCTGTCAGCCAAATTGTTTGACGTCTACTTCACCCTCACCAGCTCTTAGTGTTCATAGTCATTATTCTTAAATCACCTGTCATGATCCAGGCTGGGGTTTGTTTCTTGTTGTTCTATTCCCTGTCTGGTCGTGTGGGAGTTAACCTCTGCCTCGTTTTGGGTTCTGTGGGGCTATTTCAGTCTGCTGTGGCCTGCAGACCAATGTCAGTGATAGTTCATGCTCCCAGGCTAGAACAGCTGACCCCTTGATACCGTGTGTAGTCCTCTTCCTGTTTTCTCTGATCCCGTGACTTCCCTTTCCTGCCATCCCGCTTGCCTTAGTGTTTGCTTCCTGTGCTTGGACCTCTTGGTATGTGACCCGGCTTGTTTTCTGACCTGTTTGATTGTCTCATGTCTCTGTTACCTCTGCTCCTATCTGGTTCTGACTTCTGGCTTGGGTTTGACTACCTGTATTGCTGTGACCTCTGGTACTTCGTTCCCTCTCTGTTTCTGACTTTGCTCATCTGACCTCTCTTTCACCACCATTACATCACCACTCTCTACTGGGTATTAAAGTTCATAGAAAGAAAAGTCATTTGCTCCAATTATAGCTGCATCCATTGGGCCCTACTTTCTGCTTGGGAGTCAGAGGGCCCAACTACTTACGGCGCCTCTAAATATCACTAGTTATCTAATACATTTGTACTGGATAATACTGTAAAGCGTCAGTCTCAGATGCTGCCATGCTGTGATAGACAACATCTGGGAGGGAGAGGTAAAGGCACACGCCTCCGGAGAAGACTCTGAAGTAACGCCCAGTTGGACTGCAAAGCAGAGATTTCACATACTGTGCTCCAAAAGCAGTAAATATGAATATCTCGGCAATGGAGCGATGCAGCACAAAACGGAAAAGAGCGTCAGAATCAGGGGAGTGCAGGGAATTTTACAAAATATTTCACTCAATTTGTTTTGATCAAGTGAAAAGTCCTCTCTAAAGGAGCTGTCCAGGATTAGAAATGCCAGAAAGGGCGCCACAGGCTGTAAGTGGTATTGCAGCTTATGCCGATTCACAGCTGAGCTGTGATACCAGACATAACCTATAGGCAGTAGTTTGTGGAAGAAAAATACTAATCCCATACAACCTCTCTAATGCTGTCTCAGCAGAGGGATAGAGAAAAATGCATCGTTTTCCAGGTTGGACATAATTCTAGGGAATAGATCATAGGAAGAACAGGTGTCGAGAAGACAGAATGAGACCATGAGTAGTTTCGGTCTAACCGTATTGAGCTCTGTCTTTATCTTGTGGGTACGGCTGGAGAGGCACATCAACTTCTTATAGGAGAACCTCCTGCAAAACTGCCAGTGATCTCACATCTGCTACAATTTTGCACGGAGCACAACAATACGTCTGAAAGACCTCTAAATTCGACTCTTGGAAGAACAATCGGGGTTAAATACAAGTTACTGCACATATCGCCAAAATATGCAGCCTATAATTATACCCTATGCAAAAAAAGTATTATAACTTTCAATGGCAGGGGATTAGGAATTAGGTTTGATGATTGATTACAGACTAAAGAATGACAGACATTTAATGGCTGCCTTCCAAAGCCGAGCGAAGGGCTGGGCTAGGGGAAATCAAAAAATTAGCACATAGGTCACAGCAATTAAATTAAAGTTCTGTTTGTGGCTCCTGGAGGGAAAAATATATATAGAAAGAGGTCTAGGTTAGTTTAGACCGAGTCTTGAAAAAATCAAGTGAACAGAGCAGAATGGACCAAGTCCTTAAAGAAAGAGAACATTACTCGTATATGTTACAAACTTGGACTTGGGGCCTGTAATCAATTACGTCATACAGTGAGGCCAGAAATGGTAATGTCTGACCTGGTGATCCAGGCTAGAGCTCCATGTCCCAAAGTATCTATAGATGAAATGTCGCTTGGTCTTCTGCTTTCCCACAACTTTTTTGCCTTTTGTTCTAGGTCATGAAGATCTTTAAGTTCTTCCCTAGTTTTCTCATTCTTCATGTTGGAAGCTCCTTAGACGGTCTGTACAGTAGTGAGAAGAAGGGTGGTCATAGGTTCGATTAATGAGGTTGTTCAGGACTCTTTATTGGAATAGGTCATCAATTTCAGATTGGCGAAAATCCGACACCCAATAACCCTATGAATAGCTGTTGGCTGGCCTGGTGGTGGCTGGATGTACACAGTATTACAACCATAGACGAAATGTCACTTGGTCTTCATGGTTTCCCGTAACTTTTTGTCTTTTGTACTTGGTCATGAAGATCTATAATTTCTTTCCTGGTGTTCTCAAGCTTCATGTTGGAAGCTCCTTAGATGGCCTGTTTAGCAATGAGTGTAAGGTGGTTAAATTAAAGACCTTTGATTTTTGACCTGTCCTTCAAATAGGTCATCATTGTCAGATTGGTGGAAATCTGACCACGATGATTAGCTATAATCCCATCCCATGGTGGCTGGATATAACTAGTATACAGAGCCATGACACAACAGCTCTGCACGCAGTATAGTGGCCTTTCTTAGACACTTCAGCTTAACTCTTAATGAAACATATGGAAGCTGAGCTGCAGTTTCCGATTATAGCCACTACACTGTATGGAGTTGTTTACTTCCAGGACCTGGTCGGTGGAAGGATGGGTGCTGAACATCCATAAATCTGATGTATCCTAAGAAAAGACACCTTGCATTGGTTCAGCGTACCATGTAATATGTATGGGATTATCCCGACTTTACCTAACTCCACTTTCCCCATCCAGAACACATACGCTCCTGTCCTAGTGTTCTCATGTATGGGGAAGGGTGTTAACTGAACAATGACTTAAAATGTATAGCACGGCCGGCCAAAGTCTATGGTACGCTCATGTCTGATCCAGGGTGGGGTAGACAAATGTAGAGTTTATTTGACCAGGTAGCCATTAGCCACACAAACCAGTGGGCCCTGACACCTGCTTGGGTTTGTCTACTTGTTCCGTGAAGAGCAGATAGAACTGGCACAGTTTGTCAAACTTTTTGAAAGCAAAGAAAAAAGCAAAAAACGAATTGAACTTCGCCCTTGACACTAAAACAGTGGTCGTGCAAGTGAGGAAGATTGGTGAGCTTGAGAACCCCAAATTCTTGCGTTTGAGGGTCTCGGTGTCAGTGGGTTTTATATGAGCCATCAAAAGTTTATTATTAGAGACAAGCAAATCTGTTCATAACAAAGCAAATTTGTTACAAATTCCCCACAAATTTCAGATTCTAGTGAATCAGAAATTTTCAGGATTCGATCCAAACGAATCCAGTAAAATTTTGTCCGTCCGGCTACAATTATCTACAAAATCTGTTGTACTTAGTTTTTCTAGTTCCTCACCTGACTCCTTACATTGCTGCCAGAGCTTCCCTGGTATTCTGAGACCCTAGTGGAGTTTGGTACACATCATTGACATGAATGCTGGCATCAGCTCATGGGCCTCGGCACCAGAAGAACCACAGACCTGCGCAGAGGCCCAGGGAAGCTGTGGCGGCAGAGAGAAATCTGAAGTCTGGTGAGTTTTATTGTGTTTTTTTTTTACTTTACGGCAGTGATAGTGTTGGGAGTCAGGAGAAATCTGAAGTCAGTGGTCAGTTTTTTACTGTGTGTGTGTATATGTATGTATATATATATATATATATATATATATATATATATATATATATATATATATATATATATATATATATATATATATATATATATAATATATATTTTTTTTTTTTTTTACTTTTTTTTTTTTAATTAACTCCATCTGAACCTTTGGTTTGAAGAGCCCTCAGAACATAGAAAATTTTGGCCAAATCGATTCAGATCAATTTTTTTTTTTAACCAAGTTAAACACATTTTGCAAGATTCATCTACACTATGGATAGATTATAAAAATCTTTAAGGCTATGTTCCCACAATGAGCTTTTGGTGTTTTTTCGATGTTGCAGATTTTCAGTAAAATAGCATCTTTTCAAAAATACGCAGCGTAAAAAAAACTCACCCAAAATTCATTATGGGAATGTAGCCTAAATTGGACTGAGCTGCAGTACCACTTCTAGCCTGTGTACAAGAGTGGCGCTACTACTAGACTTGTATAACCCCTTTAATCCCACGTTGCTGTATGATCCCAGATCGCGCCCCTGTTTAGTTCTATACTGGGTGTAATTTTCCGCAGATGGACCTTGGGTTGGGATGCTCATATTCCTTCACATTTAGCAAATCCTCATTTGCAGCTGGTCTGTTCTTATGTCACACATCTGCCCAACCAGTTGCAAGTTGTTTTTCCAATTAGTGTTGTGAGCCGATATGTCATTTGCTCCTCGCCTGATATTTGAGCAGTGTACGGTTAGATTATTGGGCTGCTATCGTACGTAGCGGGATCATTGTATCTGACATGTTATAACGTGAGTCATTAGATAATAGGTTCCTTCTGTGTGGAGTATTATGTACTGCCTAGGGGACTTGCCCGCTCTGTTGTGTGCGTACTACTGTACTATTGCACTACTCTGTGTTGATTTTTAGGTTTAGCCCTCTTATCCCTACACCGGGATTGTACAATTGGCCCGTTGCTCATTGTTGAGTAGTATTATCACACTGGACATTACAGGATAGGCCTGGTCATAGTGGATGCCCAGAAAATGCTGTAAAAAAAGCTTAATTTCTTAACAGTTTCCTGGGGTTTCACGGTCAGGCAGGATAAGTCAAGTACCGATACAGAGGGAGGAGTTAGCAGGGTCCGTGGCAAGAAAGGAACCCTATGACTAAATGATGCCTCTGTATACAGTATTTGCATCTGTAATAAGCCTTATAATGCCTCGATGCGATGTGATAGACTTAGTTTTTATTGGCATTGTTGACAGCCTATATGGGGTCTTAGTTTTGGTTGCTCACACTGGCGTCCGACTTTTTACAAGACAGGAACTTGTAGACATGTTGACGAGAAGTTCGCTGGCCTGGCCTGAGTCATTGTGGTCTTCCATTTATTGGCGTGATTGCTATAATATGGACCTTTTCTAGGATTTTACTGCCAGTCTGAATAAGCCGAGCGAGGATAGAAAGGGAAGAGTTGGCAGGGTCTGTGTCGGGACGTGAAGGCGAGGTGACTCTGTGACAAAATTGTAGATCCAAAACCAAAGAAATGAGCCGGAGTATAAGTTGGTATATGTGCAATTTGTAAGAGCACGTTCACATTGTGGCCATTTCACAGACCAAATCCCCACAAAAAAATAACCCAAATGAGCATATACCTTGTAGGAAGTAAATAGCACTAGTACATGTAAAATAGGGGACTTGGGTAAAACTGTTTTGATCAAAAAAGCGTACGATCCATCCCACCACGCCAAGGTGACCCATCGGGATGATCCAATCTTTAGTATTATAAAAAAAAAAAATTGGAGATCCGTATGTATGTAATCCTAATTTGGTAGCAGGTGTAGGGCACTAAAACTTGAACATAGGCCAAAAACCTATTTAAGGATTATAGAGAAGGTCCTAGTCTTCTCATTCAAGGCAGATGTTTAGACGCCCCTTTCTGGTCACCTGAACTCTGCAGCCAATCTTACAAGCCTTTATGGTCTGATATAAGAATGGCAAGTCGGGACTTATTTTCCAGGTGAAGACCACTGCGTAGCTTTTGCTGGAGTGATGGTGTTTAGAGAGGATCCGTATGACTTCTTTTATTATTTTAGGCAAATCCATTTCTTTAAACAAAGTAAAAAATTTTGAGAAATGGACAACCCCCTAAAAAAAAAAAAAAAATGTTGCATCTAATCCGAGTAGTTCTTGCCATCATTATAGTACTGTATATGATAGTTTTTTGGGTTTTTTTTCCTTGTTTTAGTTCTATTTTCTTTTTACTCATTTTTCTTGTTCTAAAAAAAGTTTTTGTTTATCTCCCCCCCCCCCCACAACCCCAAAAATAAAAAAATAAAAAAAAAGTTTCAGCCGAAAAACAAGGAGACGCGGTGTTTCTGTTTACTTAACATTAAGTCAATTAGCTAATACTGAAGTATTATTCTGCTCAGCACAAAACTTCCTTCTGTTACCCTGACCCCGGCCGTGTTTATTTGGCTCTATCTGGCTGTATCAAAACCCCACACCACACTGAGAAATACCACATCTGTCCCGGCTCCTGACTAGGCCGTTGTTTCATTCATAAGACTGCCTAGCTGGCCGCCAGATGCAACAATTAAGAAGCTCTTCGTGTTCCTTTTTTTTTCTTACTTTTCTTTTAAAAAAAAAAGTTTTCAAAAGTTTTTGAAAAATCAAAAAAAAAACCCACCACAACCCCCATACTAATGGACAAAAGTAGAATTGAATTTAGGCCTCGGCATTAAATCATCTGTTTGTTGCCAGTGACGAAATTAAAATGTTCTGGGAGAGCTAATTGAATTTTTCAAGTGTTGGATATATTTCAGTAAGCTTGCTGTGGAAGTCAAACTCTAAATTTTGTATTCTCACCACTCCGGCAGTAAAGCTGTCATTCTTTCCAAAGCCAGTGTTTCCCTCACATAATTCTTTTGTTTCTGTATTTTTTTTTTTTTCCTCCCTCTCTGTTTGGGATTTAGATTTGCTTTGGCCATCATTTTCTTAACCCCTCGAATCTCATTTACAGGATTCTTGATGTGTGTAAACGGGCGCATTCCCATGGATTGTAGGGCGATCATTGCCAAGAAATCCCATAGACGTATAGCTCTATTTACAGCATAAGTTTTTTTTTTTTAAATTCTTCATATGGTAGAAACCTAGCCCCGGTGGTTAATCCTGATCTTCTGACTTCATGAACGGAAGATCATAAGTACTCAGCACACAGCGTCTGTATAGGAAGTCCTACTGCTTTGTAGGCCACCCCTACTGTAAGAGGCAGCACCATGGGTCTTCTGTAAAAGACCACTTTCACATATCCAACTCTCATGGTTCAAGAGTGGATTGCCATGTCTGGACTGGCTATCGATCTCCTGTATAAGACCATTTTAACATATCCAAGTTTCATGGTTCAAGAGTACACCACCATGCCACCTGAGACTTGTCAACACCAGAAATCTTTCATGGTTTCTGATATCAAAAACTCATCTGAAGGTAACTGATAATCCTCCATTTCCCGTGGTTCTAGCTCCAATGCTCCTGTGCTTACCACCAGTCTTTGTTTACTATGCTGCAGCGAGTACCTGACCACCACAATAAATTGTTGGTCTCAAATATTTGTTGCACTCACATACAATGCAGCCAATCACTGAGGATTATACACAATGGTCATATGGGTAGTGGGTGATGGCATTGATCTCATAATCTCTGCAGACTGCAATCGGGGGCGTATACAGTTTTGCAAATCTCAGAAGTTGTTTGAGACAGTAATACGACATTGTGCCATTAACAGCCAAAGTGGAAAACAGCCCAATGTACCAGGAGATGTCAGGTCCGACTGCTGACAAGTCCATTCAATCTTACATAAAAAAAATCTTTTTGTAAAGTTCCTAAATGAGTTTTCACGCTTCAAGTACTGACTGCAATTTCAGGACTGATCTCCGGGCCTCCAGACCTGATTACAGCAGCCTGATATAGCTGATGAGTACAGGTCAGGAGATTCATGGCTGGTCCAGACATGGTCATCTGCTCTTGAACAATGAAAGTTGGATATGTGAAAGTGGTCTTTTACCGGAGACCCATGGCTGGTCCAGGCATAGTGGTGTACTTTTGAACCATGAAACTTGAATATGTTAAAATGGTCTTATACAGGAGACCCATAGCGAGTCCAGACACGGCAATCCACTCTTGAACCATGAAAGTTGCATATGTGTAAGTGGTCTTATCCAAGAGACCCTAGGCTGGTCCAGTCATGGTGGTGTACTCTTGGACCATGAAACTTGGATATGTGAAAATTCGTCTTTTATAGGAAACTCATGACTGGTCCAGACATGGCAGTCCAGTTTTGAGCCATGAAAGTTGGATATCTGAAAGTGGTTTTATACAGAAGACCTATGGCCAGTCCACACATAGCGGTCCAATCTTAAACCATGAAAGTTGGACATGTGAAAGTAATCTTGTTCAGGAGACCCATGGTTGGTCCAGACATGGTGATGCACTCTTGAGCCATGAAAGTTGGGTATGTGAAGATGGTCTTATACATACACATTAGCTTGGGTGATGTTTATTAATTATGGAGGCAGTGGGGACTTAATGGACAGCTTTCTCAATTGGTGTCAGGAAGACACCTGTCTATGTTCATCATAAGAGAAGAAGGTTGCATTTTTTTTTTTTTTACTAAAGTTTCCATAAAATCAAGAAAAATTGTACATCTAACAGTAAGATCTAAGCAAATCCACAACCTGCCAGAATCAAATAAAACTTTTCAGTAATTAAAAAAAAACCCAAAAAACCTGTACATTGAACAAACATTGATATGGACTTACAGGATCTTGATCATGGAAAGGTTGGGTGATGGTCTGGATCGAGCTAGTGTTGGATCACCCAAGGGCAAGTGTTGGATCACCCAAGGGCAGTGTTCACACACCCTACTAAATTTCTGTTAGTCAGGCATTTCTGGATCCAACCTCACAGATTCCTAGAAGTTTTTTTTTTTTTCAAGGAATTGATAGTTTGGAACCTTTTTTTTTTGTTTTGTGTGTTTCTAGGCTGCTGTACGAAGACCTCAGTGACTTCTCTCGCCCCAGGAAGTTTTGCATCATCGCAGGGAGGGCAGGCTGTAGAGCATCTGTTTGTAGTTTACAGAACTCGTAGTTCATAGAAACATCTTTGGATGCAGCAAAATGGGAATTCTTAATAGTTGTGTTTACAATGCAGGGTTGAGCGCCACTAAATCATCTTCAGTCCTTCTTCAACTTCTTGGAATGCCCTTTACTTGAAAGTTTCTCTAGTGGAATTTACAGACATTTCTTCTGAAAGAATTCTCAGCTCTGTTTACACTCGGATGTGAGCGAGAGTTTTCAAGCAATAGTTTTTTAAATTTGTTAAATATATATTTTTCACAGCATAAATTTTTTATATATAAAAAAGTATTAACAATAAAGAAGTCCAAGGAGTATTATGTTTTGTTTTGTTTTTTTTCTACAAAAACCTTTTTAGTAAAAAAATGAAAAAGCAATACTCATTTCACCAATGTCCATTACCTCGCCGGTCTCTACTTCCTATAGCAATGATGTTACCGCTTAGCCAGTCACTGGCCACAGCGGTGATGCGCTACTACTGCAGTGGTCACATGTACCTGTGCCAGACATATCATTGCTGCAGGAGAAAGTTGAGACCGGTGGGGAACTAGGGAGGTGAATATTGAATCTTTTACATTTTTAAGCCAATCTAAGTATTTTATCAATATTTTTTACTTTTCAGACATCCCCTTTTACTATTATTTTTTTAATTTTTTTTTTTAAATATATAGAACGTGAATTTAATCTATCGCTACTGAACCAATTGCAATTTATTGCCCAGAGGTGCCCAACTTTGTGGATTTTTTTTGCTATTTTTAGGTGCAATAGGTTAGAAATGCCACCTAGTAATCTGATTTTTATCCAGTGGTATATCATTAATTTCCAGTGCCTGAGCATGGCAAATATTGTGCCCTCAAACCCATTAATAATGCCCACTTAAAACAAATAAAGCTCCCTAAGTGCTCATATAAAAAGTAATGATGCCCCCCATGTACGAAGCTGTGGCGTACCAATATAGCTGCATTTACCGTATTCATTTGTGGCCAATACATCTTAAAGAAAGCTGTCCACTACTTTTGTTTAGGTTATCAATATCAGATCAGTGTCAGTTGAAACTCCCTACAGATCAGCTCCATTGGATGTAAACCGCATACTGAGCGAAACATCACAGCTCGTTGACGGATGCTGCTGATCATTTCTTATTCTCTTTAATAGGAGCTGACCTGCAGTACCTTGCATTGGCCACTATGCAGTGTATGGAGCTGTGGTGTGCCACTCTGTACACTCTCTACTTCTGTCCGCCAACGTAGGTTATAACAGTTGAGTGGCGGAGGTGTTGGTTGTTCAATCCGACTAATTCTAAGGATATACACCTCTTTATTGAAAAGATGTCTAAATGTTGACTGTTCTAACGTCTGATTTGGTACTATGTGGCCCATGATTGGAAATCCGTTTTAATCCATGTTGTAAATTCATTGCTATATCTTTAAAGGAATACTTTCAAGTTACCTCTTGAGCATCTCCCCAATCGACAAGTCTCGTTACTTCCTGGTTTCTGGTGGGGCGGACTCTCCTACTTGAGTAACAGTTCTAGTGAGTAGCAGAGCTGTAGTAATAGTAAAACTTGGCTCTGCACACGTTCCTCTGTGACACATTCAGCCATCAGTGGTTTGTTCTTTAGTCTACACTGCTGTACTTGTATTTACAAACAGAGATAAGTGAACAACCATACACCTCAGTACAGTGAGAGCAGTGATGCTGGGGGTTTGTAATTCTACAGGACTGATAACAGCAGCTTGGTCATGAGTAGATTTGAGCGAATTTGTTTTGGGTCCCCGCATTTTCGACAAGCCATAGCGCTTACCGAATAAGCTACAACGGAAACCCAGATACCTGGAGCGAACCGGTTGATCAGCGCCGCAGCAGCTGCATGTGTCGTGGCTGTGTCAGTCACAGCACATGCATAGAGAGCCCAACACACAGGCTCTCCATGCATGTGCTGTGACTGTGACACGACTGCGACACATGCATCTGCGGCGCCGATCAGCTGGCGCGCTCCAGGTATCTGGGTTCCCGCTGTAGCTTATTCGGTAAGCTCTATAGCTTGCCAAATAAGTGGGGACCAGAATAAATTCGCTAAACTCTAGTCAGGAGCTAAAAGCGAGGAGAAGGGAGTTGATAGCTGACTGGGATGTTAAGCGATAACTCCTCTCCTGGAATGCAGCTACTGTGTACACTTGGCAGGGTCTGGGAAAGCACTGATTGTCAAGCTCCATGGACACAAGCTGTACACTATGAAAGATAAAGCTATCCTTGCAGGAAAATGACAGCAGATAGAAAAAGCAAATCAATAGCAAACGTGCATATTTTCATGCTGTCTAAGTAATACTCCTTAACCTCTTTCCAACATCGGGCGTAATAGTACGTCGATGTTGGGCACCCTCCCTTTGATGTGGGCTCCGGCACTGAGCCCACATCTTTTCCGGCACATGTCAGCTGTTTTGAACAGTTTACATGTGCCTTTAACAGCCGCAGGTGAAATCGCGATCCACCCACGGTTTTTAACCGTTAAATGCTGTTGTCAAATTCTGAGAGTGTCCTTTAACACGCTCTTCCGGCAAGCGCGTTGGAAATCCTGCCCATTGGCGCCCGTGTCATATGACTGCGAGTCACCGATGGGTTGGCATGACAACCAAAGATCTCCAGCAGACATCTATGGTTGTCACTGTCTGATTGCTATGAGTGCTGCCCGGTGGTCGGTGCTCATAGTAAGTCAGCAATTCTGCTACATACAGGTGATCTGATCATCGCCGGTATGTAGCAGAGGCAATTGGGTTATGGCAGCTCCTAGTCTCCCATGGAGACTATTGAAGCATGCCAAAAGTTAAAAAAAAAAAAAAAAAAAAAAAGTTTTTAAAAATATTTTAAAAAGTTCATATCGCCCCCCTTTTTGCCACATCTCTATATATAAAAGTGAATGTATGTGTGTGTGTATCACCAACCCATCACGAAGCATCTTTCTTTTTACCAGAGCTGTTCGAAAGAAGGTGAGCTGTGATTGGTTGCTGTGAGCAACAGTTTTCCTTGCAGCCAATCACTAAGCATCTCTCATTTCACCAGAGCTGGTTAAAAGTAGCTGAGCTGTGATTGGTTGCTATGAGCAAGTTTTCCCACCTAACACCTCAGCAGACACTGACATGGTGGTAGTAATCTAGCATCCCCGGGAACATAAGCTCCCAACCATTGTCTGCCCCCCTGAAAGGGAGCAGAGAGCACATGACAGAAATGTATCCCCCCCCTGCCCATATCTCCATCACACATCCTCCATCCCATAGGCACATCTTCCCTCTTAAAGGGATCATTGGTATGGAAGTTAGAGCAAATCCATCCATGGCTTTGGTTTTGAGCCCAGGCCTCTCTTAAAGGGATCCCTGGTATGGAAGTTAGGACCGTTCCACTCAGCTCTGTGGTTCTAACCCCAGGGTCTCTTAAAGGGATCACTGGTATGGAAGTTAGGGCAAATCCACTCTGCGCTTTGGTACTGACCCCAGGCCTTTCTTAAAGGGATCTCCGGTATGGAAGTCAGGGCAGATCCATCCAGCGCTTTGGTTCTGACCCCTGGCTCTCTTAAAGGGATCTCCTGTATGGAAGTTAGGGCAAATTCCTCAATGCTCTGATTCTGACCCCAGGGTTCTATTAAAGGGATCATTGGTATGCAAGTCACGGCAAATCCACTCAGCGCTCTGGTTCTGATCCCAGTCTTTCTTAAAGAGATCCCCGGTATGGAAGTGAGGTCAAATCCACTCTGCGCTTTGGTACTGACCCCAGGCCTCTCTTAAAGGGATCTCCGGTAATGAAGTTAGGGTAAATCCCTCAGCTCTCTGATTCTCACCCCAGGCTTCTATTAAAGGGATCATTGGTATGGAAGTCAGGACAAATCCACTCAGTGCTCTGGTTCTGATCCCAGGCTGACGGGATGATGTGGGATATTAGGGGGAGTAGTCCGGCGTCTGTGATGGGATGATGTAGGATATTAGTGGTAGTTGTTTGGTGGCCATGGCTGACTGGATGATGTGTCAACTCGGCACGCTAAAAATTAGTCCATGCCCAACATGAGATCACGAAAAATGGAGATGCTACAGGTCTCAGAAAATTCCGCAATTTTTTTCTTTAAACGGATTTTTTTTCACCACTTAGATAAAAAAGAACCTAGACATGTTTGGTGTCAATGAACTCATAGTGACCTAGAGAATCAGAATGGCAGGTCAGTTTTGGCATTTAGTGAACAGAGTAAAAAAGCAAAGCAAAAAACAATTGCGGAATTGCACTTTTTTTGCAATTTCACCGCACTTGGAATTTTTTTTTCCCCTTTTCCAGGAGACGATATGATAAAACCAATGGTGTCGTTCGAAAGTACAACTCGTCCCGCAAAAAAACAAGCCCTCACACGGCCATATTGGCTGAAAAATAAATTAGTTATGGCTCTGGGAAGAAGGGGAGCAAAAATCGAAAACGAAAATGCAACCAGAGGTTAAGGGGTTAAGAACGTGTCTTCTCTAGTTCTGTGTCCCCTGCGATGACTTTGCCGCTTGCGCCTTGATTACAAATATATAAATGAATGAAAACTAAAATTCAATCTGCTAAATATTTCCAAAATACGAAGCAAACTGTGACAGCTGTCAGGAGCTCTTCAGCCTAAATTCTGCTTAGGAAAGTTTATTTGGATAGGAAAAACCAACGCACTTTTCTGCCCGCATGCGAGGTGAAGTATGAACCACAGTGGAATGAGGAGCCAATATTGTGCTGATTTATGGTCTGTGAGATGGTTGCTCTTTTTAATAGATGACATCAACAAAAATAAAAAATTATATTCACGAATGAGGATTTGCAGCAAACGCAAAAAAAATTGCAATCGGGCAGGTAGTCTAAATTTTCACCCCCTTCATGGAAATGTGCTTGGTCCACCAAATGTACCCTGTGTTCCCAATTTGGGAAACATTTTTTAGGCTCATTGGACCAGTTCTACAAACGATAGAGGTCTGGTCACTCAGAGTGGCATGCTTTACTCCGCTAAAAGTATACGCAACGCGTTTTAAAGGACATCTTTAGTTTTTGAATTTTTTTTCTTTATTTCCCAGTCTAAAATAAGGAATGTAGCAAATTTGCAGAAGATACTACTTACAAAAAAATCCTACCTATCGTACTTTGTGTGCAGCTCTTATGCAGACCTATACATTATCAGTAGAGATGAGTGAATAGATTTGCAGGACCCTGGTCCAGCTGTCAGGTCCATAGTCCATCCTTGCGAACCTCATCCTACCTACCGGTTTCAACGGATTCTCTTTTGATTAGCCAGCCTGGTGCAACGTCATCTGTGCATCACACCGCAACAAAGATGTCTCGCCGGTCCTGCAAATGAGAAGAAGCATTGGAGAATGTCGTCAGGTACGATGAGATTCGCAGGGTCGTGAATTGTTTCGTATTGATTTTATTTTTTTATAGGGTCAGGAAAGGGTTCAAAAAATGAGGGTTATACTCGCCTGTTCTAGACCCAACCTGTCCTGCTGCCACAGCTCTATTCCACCGCTTGGTTTTGATCTTTACATGCTATGTCATGTGGGGTACATCATGACGTGCATAATGTTCATGGCGTGAGGTCTAATGGGTGCTGGAAAATTCCGTACAGAAGACCAAAAACCCCTGAAGCAAATGGAGGTCTGGGTTTGGAAGCAGGGCCGCAGGACAGGTGAGGCATAGAAATTGGACAGGTGAGTATAATCGTTTAATTTAGTTTTTTCTGTTTCTTCCCTTCACTTTATTATAATTTGGGGTGTGGAGAGATCTCCGAGCATGGTAGGACATCTTTTCATGCCAGATTTGAATTGGACTGAATTTCTGTTACACACCTGACTTGGATATCCCTGGCTCCGCTCCCTTCCCCTGAGTCCACCGCCCTCCGTTGTGCTCCACTTTGGGTTTTGCATGTAGCATGGGTCAATTACATCATCTCCCTAGACTTATATAAGGCCCATTGACACACACCTGTGTCATAAAACACTAGAGTCTCAATTCTATGTCTGATTTGCCCCATTCCCTGTGCTTCGGGTGTGCTTTACTTGCATCCATCCTTACTGGGTTCCAATTCATCTGTGCTGCTGTTCCTGAGATTTGTGTGTGTCAAGTCCTTGCTGTCTACATGCTTGCCACCTCGCTGTGTCGACACCTAGGGTTTGTGTTCCCATCTAGACCTAGGGCTTAGAGAATCCACCTCACCTGGTGAACCTGACAATTTCATTGACCGGATCGAATCTGCCAGCCGAATCATGCAGATCTGGCCAAAGAAAGAAAATGAATTTCGGGAGATTCACACGTCTTATTGTTGATGGACAGATTTTTCACTGCAGGCTAGAAGGTCAAGGTTACACCTCCACGTAAGATATTGGGATGATCACACATACCTTATCAACGTCAATGTCAGTAGGAGATCTTCCCATGTGTGATTACCTAGTATTTTTGGCTCTAGAACCTTAATAATTTAATACACTTCATGTCATATTTATTTTGTATTTTTATATATACATTGAACTAAACTTTTTTTTATAGATTTTTTTTTTTTTTTTTTTAGGTCTTCGTTACAGGTTGACTTTAACATTCATACTCGATAGTTAATATACTGTGCTGCCGGCTGCAGCAGTCCAGGGCTTGCCAAGTTGCCCGTGTGCCAGTCCTCCGAGTTTGTACCTTACCCATTTCTCACACTGGAGTCTGTTATTTGCTTTTTGTAAGAGTCTTTATAGTCTTCAACTTTGTATTTAATAAACATATTCAATAGGTCTCCCTCAGGACCCGTCCTTTCTGACATACCTTTTCTATTCCAAAACAGTAGCACAGTCTTCAAGAGTGTTGGAGGAAGATTTAAAAGATTAAGATATGTTCAGCGCTGCATATGTTTAATTTGAAACAGCTTTTTAAGAGAGGCAGTAGCGAAGAACGAACGAGACTCGGGGTCCTGAATAATAGAGGTCAACAATCCACTACTAGAATGGTTGATGATACTATTATTTAAAAGGTTTTATCTGGAACTTGAAAAACTGGTCTACCTTTTTTTTGTCTAATAATGTCACCACTCTTATGTATGAGTTGTTGTTCTACAGCTGACAGAGAACTTGGATGACATGTTCCTTCAAGGCAAACCAGAGGATTAGATGGACAATGTTCATCCTTACAAATTAAGGTATCCAAATATTAACCAAGAAAAACTACAGTCTTTGGTGTCCTTGTACTGACCATCAAATATATTCCACATAACATCAGGTTTCCAGATCTGGCCAAGGGCTTTCTTGGTTCCTGACATTGTATTGTTAGGCAATCTTGTTGAATCAGCCAACTTAGATCTAATATTTGTGCAAACTTTACTCAAGTGGATGGTCCATCAGGAAAACCCATTATTTTTTTATTTTTTTTTTTTAATTTTACTTTTTGTCATTTAGCTTCTCACCAGTAATTTGTGCCTGAAACCTCAGCTAATCAGTTGGATTTCTTGGAGAAAGTTGGATACATATTCTCCATGAGCCTAGCAGACCCCTTAGACTTTGTATTGCCAGCCGATCTTGGTGGATTGGCCAACATGGATCTAATATCTGTGGCCTACTTTACTCACGTGAATATTCCATCAGGATAACCTGCTTTTTTTGCACTCCTTGGGCTGTTCTTTTTTTCACCAGTGATTTGAGCCCCAGACCCTGAGCTGATAACTTGGTTTTCTTTGAGAAAGCTACTTACAATACATATTTCCCCATGGTCATGCCAAGTTCTCCAATGGACATGCACAAGTTCTGTATAGATAACAGAGAACTCAGATGACATACCCATTCGAGGCAAATTAAAGGATTAGACAATGTTCATCCTTACAAACTCATGCTTTCAGATTTATGTATCCAGATATTAACCAAGAAAACCTCTGGTCTTTGGGTCCTTGCACCAACAATCACGTTTTCTACGTCACATCTACTCTTTTGCCTTCACTAACATGAACTCTTGTCCAAGGGCCTTCTATGTCCCATAGACTTTGTATTGTTAGACAATCTTGTTGAATCGGCCAACTTAGTTCTATTATCTGTGGCCAACCTTACTCAAGTGGATGTTCCATCAAGATAACCCACTTTTTACACTTTTTTTTTTTTTTTTTTTAGATTTAGCTGCTCGCCAATGATTTGGGCCCGAAATCTCAGCTAATCAGTTGGTTATCTTGGAGAAAATTACATACATATTCCTCATTGGCCCAACAGACTCCATAGATTTTGTATTGTCAACCATTTTTGCTGGATTGATCGGCCAACATAGATCTAGTATTTGTGACCAGCTTTGGGATGTTCTATCACGATAACCTGCTTTCTTTTTTTTTTTTTTTTTTTGCAATCCTCCAGCCAGTGACTTATGCCTTGGGCCCTGAGCTGATAAGTTTGTTTTCTTGGAAAAAAGCTGCTTATATATGTCCCCATGGTCATGCCAAGTTCTCCAATGGACATGCAGAAGTTCAGTAGAGATGAGGACTAGACTTCAGAATAATGTGCTCTAGAATGGTCAAGGCATGTCATAGATTATCTCATAGTTTTTTTTATGGTTTCTGGGGATCAAGGCTCAGGGGACCGACTCTTTCAAACCATGATATGGTTCCACAAAATGCTTCCTTTTTGATGGACATTTTATACCAGTACTTTACTGGTGCAAAGGGATTGTTCTAAAATAAAGCAATGGAACTTACTAATCCAGTTTCCAGTGTTCCAGTCTTCCCCGGGACTTGTCATCTATTGAACCACCTTACCACCGAGGCTATTGATTGGCTGCAAGGTCAGATGACTGATGGATGGGCTTTTATCCCACTGGGAGTGATACTTTTTCAAAAGTTGTGAAAACCCCTTGGGGTGCCCATATGTGTTCAATAGCTGTTGTCCTACCTGACTGAGTGTTCATGTATTATTAATGGTTGAGGGAGACACCCCTGGGGCCGTCTTATCCCAACCTAGATCAAAAGGATCGAGAATTCAAATTCAACAAGCCCGATCTTTCTTTTCCACAGTATCTTCTGTTGAAGGACACATAAAATATCAGCCATGGGTATCTTCTATAATCTTTTTGGGCTTTCCTCTGGATCACTTAGGGTTTCTACATGTGAAGAGTTAACCTTGACGGACTTGAGTCTTTTCCAACCCACTATGAATCTATATATAAATGCTTTTCAGAAAAAAATATACTAAAACTAACATAAGGCTGTTTTTAAGCTCCCGGAAAACAGAATGGCCTTAAATGCCCTGATTCAGTAGCCAAGTGTCCCGAAATTTTATTTTAAAATGTTTGTGGCAATTCTATGCCGTGCAGAATGGTACATTGCACGTTATATAGCGTACACGACGCAGCCTGGCATCCAGGGCGGCAATATGTCATTTTTAGTTTTATTTTTTTTTTCTTCATGTAGAACTAAATTGTAGAATATTCTTGTATAAAAGTCTCGTTTATTGTAATTTATGAGCCAGTCTCACGCGTGTATACAAGGAGACAAGAGAGCCATTCATCCCATGTACACTAAACATCGGCCTGTAGGTGTTGTTTTGTAAAGTATCTGTAATCCTAGGTTCTCCGAGGGTGGTCTATGATTTGGGACCTTGTTGAAAAAAAAAAAAAGTAAAAAAGCCCCTTAGTCAAGTTGCGGAATGATTTTTATAATGTCTAAGTATGTGTTTGTGATTTACGATCGCATCGCCTTTCTGTGCTTAAAATCCGATTCGAATCGACGTTCTCGCAAGGTTTTTTTTTTTTTTCAATCCCATGAAAGGTGTTGGGTTGTCACCTAGTGAAAAAGCAGCCTTCAGGATTTTAAGGGGGCTTTAGGAAGAAAAACATTGACTATTTATCCCTAGGGGTCATCCAACCCTGGTGCCAGTCTTAGTGCGGTGTAGTCCGGTGCTGCCCCTTGATGCATGTTAGCTGCTCCTGCTGAAGTGGGCGTTACAGATGGTGTCATATCCAATACTCACGATGACCAAGAACCCAAGAACTAAAGGGGTTGCTCATCACTTTTTTTTATTTAACCCCTTAACCCCTGGAGCTTTTTTTGGTTTTGCGTTTTCATTTTTCACTCCCCTCCTTTCCAGAGCCATAACGTTTTTATTTTTCCATCAATATGGCCATATGAGGGCTTATTTTTTGCGGGACGAGTTGTACTTTTGAACGATACCTTTTGGTTTTATCATGTCGTGTAACAGAAAATGGGGGAAAAAATTCCAAATGTGGTGAAATTGCAAAAAAATGTGCAATCTCACACTAGTTTTTTGTTTGGCTTTATTTTTTTTCTAGGTTCACTAAATGCTAAAACTCCTCTGCCGTTATGATTCTCCAGGTCATTACGAGTTCATAGACGCCAAACATGTTTAGGTTCTTTTGATTGCCCGTTATTGCATTTTAATGCAATGTCACGGCAACCAAAAAGCATAATTCTGGCGTTTTGATTTTTTTTCTCACTATGCTGTTTAGCGATCAGGTTAATCCTTTTTTTTTTTAGTGATAGATCGGGCAATTATGAATGCGGCGATACCTAATATGTGTAGGTTTGATTTTATTTTTATTTTAATTTTTTTAATGGGGCGAAGGGGGGTGACTTTTGTTTTTATTTTTTTCATATTTTTAAAACTTTTTCCTTTTGGCGTGCTTCAATAGCCTCCATGGGAGGCTAGAAGCTGCCATAGCACGATCACCTCTGTTAGAGGTGATGCTCAGATCACCTCAATGAAGCGGGTTTACTGCATTGCTACGAGTGCCGACCACAGGGTGGCGCTCATAGCAATCCGTCATCAACAACCATAGAGGTGTCAAGGAGACCTCTGGTTGTTATGCCGATGCACGGATGACCCCAGATCACGTGACGGGGGGTCAGGGGTGCGCGTATTTCCAGCCCGGAGGCCAGAAGCACTTGTTAAATTCCGCTGTCAGCGTTTGACAGCGGCATTTAACTAGTTAATAGGCGCGGGTGGATCGTGATTATGCTCGCGCCTATTGTGGGCACATGTCAGCTGTTGAATACAGCTGACATGTCCCGGCTTTGATTCCGGCTCTCTGCCGGAGCCCTCATCAAAGCGGGGGATACTGCCAGCTGACATACTATTCCGTCAGCTGGCAGTAAGAGGTTAAGAAATGGGTCTCTGGTCTTCTGGAAATGAAAAAATAGACCATATACTTGCCTATTGTACTCTCTCCATTTTTGCAGTACTGCTGGCTGTGTCCCTCACTGATCTCCTCGCTTTCTCTCACGGTGGGAAATATAACATGACTGTTGTGATCAATGATTGCTTGCAGAGGTCATGTGCCGTCTGAGCTGCCTGCAGAGGTCATGTGCCGTCTGAGCTGCCTGCAGAGGTCATGTGCCGTCTGAGCTGCCTGCAGAGGTCATGTGCCGTCTGAGCTGCCTGCAGAGGTCATGTGCCGTCTGAGCCAGTAGAGAGAACAAAAATACTTTGTCCTCCAGCTCAGACACCACTTTCCAGCCACCTTTGTAGCTACCGGTTGGTTGCTCATATGACGTTCACAAATGGAAGACACCAGCGAGGGACATGGATAGCAGTACAATATTAGCATTGGTAGGGTTTAGTGATGAGCATGTAACAACATTGCTGAGAGTAAGAAAATTGGTTGTTGTCCCATTCTAGGGGGCATGGCAGCGTTCTCTTGCTCTCTTGAGCTATAGTTGCCAGTAAAGCAGATGAAAAACAACTTTGAAGGGGTAGTCAGGCCTTAACGCGCTGTTAGGATTTTCCCGTTCTGGCACTTGGAGCGGGCGGGTGCTCACAAATGTGATTTGAATACACGTGGTCACATGCCAACTAGACATGCATGGCCTCGCTTAATGCAGCTTGAATACATGTTAGTATTGCCTGTCTGTTAGGGAATTCCCACATGTATTCAGGATGTCCAGCAGCCGCAAATCATGCAACTGAGGCGACGAAAACTAAATCTCTGAGCACGCCAAAATACTTGGAGGACACCCGAGCATGCTCGGGGAAAACCCGAGCAACGAGAATACTCGCTCATAACTACTCCCAATTTTTCCAATTGTGATTATTTTTTTTTTTTTTTTTTTTGCTATCCTACTCAGAAAAATGATTTAAGAACATCTAAAAAGTATGTCAAACCACTGGTATGCCAGTTTCTTCCCGACCCTGGGTTTCGCCTATCAGTTTCTTCCTGGGCTCTGACATTTTTTAATGTATTTTAGTTTTTGAAGCATAATTTAAAAAAACAAAAAATTGGAATCTAATGTCTATCTATGTCTGGTTGTTCTTTAAAGGCAACTTGTGACAGTATAGTTGGCATTGATCGATTGTGGAACTTATGGTTTCAGCAGGACTGATGGAGACATCATTGAATGAATGCACCGATATTGGAATTGTGGCAAAGAGGGAAGGTTTCCGGATGTTGAGGATTCTTCTCTAAAGATTGTTGATGCCGTACAGTTGAATTCTACCTACGGTTGACTAAGTTCCCGTTGACAATTCGGCATCCATTGCCAGGAGACTGTCCTCCCAAATTTTACTCAAGTCGTCATCATCAAGTCAAATGACACCATCCCCATATACATGGAAAAAAAAAACAAAAAAAACACCAGTCACAAAGCAGGGTCTACATTGCCAACTCAAAAAACAGGGCACACTTGTACATGTTTTGTCCCGCTTACGACAAGCTCCTTTTTGTGAATTTCACTTGCACTTACAGAGCCAGGTGGATCTCTCGTCCAAGACTGCTTAAAGCTTTAAACCAAAATAGATCAATTTACTCCGGGGTTTTACCACCCACGCTGCTCTAAATGACAGTAACGTGTTGAAAACTGGAACGGGGCGATGTTTTTGTAATTCGCTCGTAGTGTTAAATTGTGCGTGGCGTCTGCCCCTAATCTCCAACCACAATGAAATCTTCGATTCCATTAACATACAAGCCGAAAGTCCATTCATTACGTCGATGTTGCTGCAGTTCATGGGGGTCCACGCAACAAAGACCAGCAGCCTGTTTGCTTCCCGCTTCATCCTAGAGAGATTTTTAGCTTTTGCCATAAACGGGAATATTTGATTTCAGAGCATGAAAGACCTTCGGCATACTGTGCCATGATAGATGAAAAGGATTACTATGTGAAAATGTTCCATCTCAGGCAGATTGAGTATCGCTCTTCCAGAAGCACAAATCTTCCATTAATGGTTTTCAGATGGGCACGTGGGCTTAATACTGCTCTGCTGTGTGAGATTTTCTCACTATGACTACATTTTGGCCGTCGAGATCCTTCGCCGCGGTTGTCGGATTAGATCGTTGTTCGTTTTTGTGTTTATTTTTGGGAAAACTTTATGACAAACGCTCCTCAGGTATTGTAATATTTCTTATAATTTTCCTATATATTCTACTGTAATGCAGCAGATCTGTGAGCTCGAGTCGCAAGTACAACAAACCGACAATACAATTAAGGGACAAAAATAGATGGGATCTGCCAGTGGACCCTATACCCAACTGGTACAGTATGTGTTTAGGCCTGTTTCACACTTCCGTTTTTGACCATCAGTCAAAATCCGCCGTTTTTGCAAAAAAACGGATCCGCCATTTTTTTGGGCAGATCCGTATTTTTCCCCATTGATTTGCATTACCGGCGGATCTTGACGGATGGCCATCCGTTGGATCCGTTTTTTTGTGGATCCATCAATTTTTTTGCATCCGCCAAGATGCCTGCACGGACCATGTAATGTTTTTTGTGCTGAAGGATCCGCATTTTTATAGTGCGCATGCCCGGAGGAATGACGTCAGGTGGAAATTTAACCCTGAAATCATTTCTGGCGGACAGTGGTTCCTTTAAAATTCTTCATTTGGCGGATCCGTCAAAAAAACGGATCCGGTGGCATCCGTTCACATCAGTTAGGAACGGATCCGCTTTTTGGCGGATTTTAACTGACACAAAAAAAACTGAAGTGTGAAACAGGCCTTTCCGTATTCCGTATTAATATTTACAGTCTGTTGTATCAAAAGTGGTTAAAATTACTTTTTCCACCATTTGATTTCACCAAGCTGGAGCAACACAATTCTGGTGATGGTGAAGGCATGGTTGCCTACTAAAATGGCCCCTCGGGGGTGGACAAAAAAGTAGACCTCACACTAACTCCAGAAGTGCCACTGTATAATCGGTGTGATGACTCCATTATACTGTGCCCATCTGAAGAAGGGCCAATTCCTACACGAGGATAAATGCAGCATTCATACGATGGACAAATGCCTCTGAAGCATCACTCTCACGTTGGGCACAGGCTACACTTGCGCACTGGACGCAGGAGCCCCTCATATGCAGAACTCAGGGGTGTAACTATGATGGGTACAGAGGTTGGACTATTTGGACCATATGAGAAGAGCAATCCTATTAAAGTTCAATTATAGTTGGGCCCCCTCCCTGGAAGTTTTGCATTGGGGTCCACAAGCTTCAATGGCTGCTCATATGCATCACATGCACTGGTCATACGCCGGACGCAGGCCAAACTCGTGACACTCATATGTTGTATACATGACACATATGTGCCACACTCATACAGTAAATGCATGCCATACATATGCTGGCCACGTGGTTGCCTCTCATATACTTTACATGTACTTCATGTGCACCAGTCATATGCCGGACTCAAGCCATACATGTGCCACTCATACATTGAATACATGCCACATGTGTACCACTCGTATGCTAGATGTCTGCAAGTCATAGTTAGACTTAGGCCACATGTTTGCTACTCTTATATTGCATACATGCCACATGGGTGCCACTCATAAAATGGACACAGGCCATTCAGTCACCATTTATATGCTATCACATCTGAACACCAAATACTTTAAAGGTAATGTGTCATCCCCTGGGACATATATGACCGATTAATATGGGCATACAGGTAATAGAAATGTTGCACTAGTCCTACCTGTATGCCTCATATTAGCGGTCTTCTTGCTGAGAAATGTTATATTCTTTATGTTAATAATTTCTTCCAGGCTTCGGGGCGTATGGTGTCCGGAAGAAATCCCTGCCCCCTGTCCTCATTACAAAACTATCTCCCTGCCATCAGGGTAATTTACGGCCCCGCAATCCCGCTCCTGCGCCCTGCACTGCCTCCACAATACATACCTCATCCTCCTTTCTATGGACACTGCATTCAGGGATCTTCTGTACAGGAGTCGGCGACTTCCGCTCCAGTGAACTCTGGTGTGTCCGCCGATAAGGTGCTCTTCCCACTTCCTCCCTGCATAGTCATCACCATGTACACATGGTTCCTACTGATGACTATGCAGGGAGGAATTGGGGAGAGCATCTAATTGGCGCGCACGCCGGAGGTCACTGACTCTCCGTTGCCTGTGCAGAATATCCCTGAATACACTGCCCATAGTAGCGAGAAAAATCTACGGATTGTGGAGGAAGTGCAGGGTGCAGGCGCGGGATTCCAGCGCCACAACTGACATGCATAGGAGGGGGGTAGTATTATAATATAGACACAAGGCAGGGATTTCTTCCAGACACTGCCCGCCCCGGAGCCTGAAAGAAATCATTAACATAAATACAGAATATAAGATTTCTCAACAAAAAGCCCGCTAATATGGGGCATACAGGTAGGACTAGTGTAACATTTCTATTGCCTGTATGCCCATATTAATAGGTCACATACGTCACCAGGGGGTGACAGATTACTTTTAAAGATATATATTGCAAGGGACACTTGGTAGAATCTCTGCAGGCAGAAAAAGGGAGCGCGTCGTGCCCCTGATAGACATTTTGCCCTGATACTGGTTCCAGTTTTACCGTGAACTACCCTATATTTTTGGCATTTACCTCCCTCATCCACCATCAGCTTCCGCCTGCCCCTTCCCTATGGGTTATACCATCTCCACCTACTTTTTATTCTAGTCTGGTCTTATTCCACAAATTTAGACTTTAGAATCAAGTGTCAATTTTTATTTTTTTTCGGGGGGGGGGGGGGGAGGCCAAGAAATTCCACATTCTGGCACCGGCCAATGTCATGGTTCCTTGTATTTATGATCCTGGAGGATGAGCGCGATCAAGGAGCTAGACGAAAGTTATGATAGGCGGCTTCATACACGATGTGTAGAGGATTGGGAGGTAATGAAATGTCCGTCTCAGCTTTGCCTTAGGATAAAAATTCATAAGAGCTGTACATTCCTTTACTAAGAAATGTCACTTTCCCTTCACCTTAAGCTTGATAATTTCTTCAATCTTCGAGCATTATTATCGCTTAATAGCCTTAAATCTGTCTAAGTAGTTACTAAGTAGTTTACTAGAAGTAAATGGCTTCTTAGATATTAGAAAAACAAAATCCACTTCTTTGTGGAAACCGCTCATTCATCGCCCTGGGTCGGGTATTGCTCATAGTCTATGAATTTGAGCTGCAATACCAGACATTGCCTAAGGACAATAGGGGTGCTATCGTGGATAAAAACAAACACCTACAACTACTATTCTTTTAAAGGAAAACGATCAACAGATAATCCTGATTTAATCAATAGATAATTTTCTGTTACATATATGTATTTATTTTTTAATTTTTGCATATCAGAATAGGTATTAAAAATAAAAAAAAAACTTGCAATTTTCACACTGGCCACTGGGGGTTACTTAAGCTATTTAAGACTCCAACTTCCTTTTGTTTCAGGAAACAACACATGTATATTAGTCACAATGATGAGCTCTGATTCTATCTTTTGTAATGAGCGTGTGCAAATGGTCACTTCAAGGGTCAGCTGTGACATCAGCTATTGCGATTGGTGGATCCAATGTCATTAGCTATGTGTAGAGGTGTTACCTATCATTGTGATCCTACCTCTGATGATAATGAGCCTGCTGAAATATTTTCCTGAAACAACAACAAAAAAAAAACCCACTGGCCAGTTTAAAGATTACTAATTTTGTCAGGGTTCTTTAAACAAAGATTATATCAGAAAAAACATTGGCATTTTTTTTTTTTTTTTTGCAAAATTCATGTAACATAAGAACTGATTTAAGCAATAGGTCCTGTTCTGATGTTGGCTTCCCTTAAGAGCTGCACTGGAGGATTTACAGCTTTAAACAACCGGTTATTAAATAGCTCGGTTTATACAGGCCAACCTCACGTCCTGAGGTCACAAAACGATCATTAATAGATTGTTCTGTAAGGATGTGCTACCGAAAAGGATTATTTTTAAGCAAGCCTAAAAATTATTTCTCCCAGTGAATGAATGAACACTTTGCTTGTTCGGACTGTGATTGGCACTCTCTTTACCCTGGCCAAAAAAAGGAAAATTCATAGGAACCCTCGTTTCCGACAGGCGTTGCTTTCGACATTATAATAGGAGCCTTTTAAATAAATTCATTGGGTTTGTGAGAATAAATTAATCAAAATGAAATGGAAATATAAAGGATGTATTCCCATATTTGTTCGGAAGCGGTCCAACGTGTAGGATCCTTTTTAGTACCCAGATATTGATGGAGAAGCCCCTTCAGGTGTTTTTACTACACATTCGTTCTCCCGTCCAATCAATGTACCGTTTTGTTTAAGTGCCCGAAAAGGTGGTCCCATCACAGACAAACCCTTTTAATCATAGCTCATCACCAGGGGACAAGCTTCCAATGCCATGGAAGAAATTACCTGATTTTCCTAGTGAAATATAACAGCTCATGTAATAGAAAGTAGAGTCCATTCAGGCGAATACGTAAATGGCAGAGCGTGAGCCACTGATTCTTACCGATACTCATAAAGAGGGGTCTGAAGATGGGGGACCTACCTTTTTTGATAACCATATGTTTGGTTAATGTGGGATCCTCTAAATTTTATACTATGGTTAATAAAAAAAAGTTTAATAAGTGTTCCATAATCACTTTAATTAACCCATTATTTTGAGAATAGTGGGGTGTTGATAGTCGGACCCCCCCACTGATCAGAAACAACTGGCACCCCTCCTTAGCACTGTGCTTTAGTTTCAATAGTGGAAAAGAAAAATTGTAGAGCCAGTGGGGGATGTCGGGGGTGGTCTGCGGATTGCTTATTATGAGAAAGATGGCCATTATCGCCTCAGTCCCTAAAATACACACACGAGCACAAGTCTCCTTTTGATGAGTCTTTCCTCGTCTGCTGATACATTGTCACAATATTGTGGTCTTAGGCTTTTCGAGATGTGTGTTTGCTCACCTGTCTCATGAATCTCTCAGCTTTCTCTCCACCACTTAAAATATTTCATCCGGTAATTATGTTTTTCTGTAGCTGCTTCGTGCATCAGGGGCTTTAGTGACGGATTGCCTCGTCTTTCCTCACATTCGACTTTGCGTTTTTTACACTTAAGGTTTTTATTTGGCTCAAATGTACATCAGCGAGCATGTCCTGTCCTATTAATGTTATGCTTTTGTACTATTCGTAGTATATGCTCTTAAAGGGGGGACCTGTCACTTGCCTTAAATACATAATTTTTTTTTTACCTACTGTAAATGCCCCTATTCTCCTGAATCTGACATTTTTTATTTTTTGTTCCTGCACCGCTCTGTTCCTGAGATACGGCCATTTCTTTCCCGTATATAAATTAAATCTTTTCAGCCAACTAGGCATGATTATCAAGACTCCTCCCATGAAGAAGAGTTGATGACCACGCCCATGAGGAGAAAAAGATGATTTATATACAAGGAGAAGAGGCCATATCTCAGGAATAGAGAAGAGGAGGAACAAAAGAAAAACTATGCCAAATTCAGGGAAAAAAATAGCATTCAAACAAAGGTAAAATAAATATTTTAAGGATCTTCATTACATTTTTTTGACCTTTTATGTTAGCAACTTAGACATTTCCTCTAACCAAACCAGCCTAAAATTAAGTTTGGGGGTCAAATATTAAAAGTGATGATCCCAAAAGCCGTTGTAACGGGTAAGTGACTGAATGATTGAAAGTACTAGTAGATTTCTATTAGGCCAGTTTCACACGTCAGTGTCTCCGGTACGTGTAGTGACAGTTTTCTCACATACCGGAGACACTGACACACGTAGACCCATTCTAATGAATGTGTCTATGCAGATGTCAGCGTGTTTTCACGGACCGTGTGTCCGTGTACAATATACGCTGACATGTCCGTTTTTGTGCAACAGCACGGATCACACGGACCCATACAAGTCAATGGGTCCATGTAAACACGTACCGCACACGGATGGCGTCCGTGTGCGTTTTTAGGAGTCGTAGGGTTAACATTGAAACCAATTTTTTCAATACACGGACAGCACACGGATTGTACATACGGATGGCCTACGTATCCACACGGACACGGATAGCTCCGGTGCCGTTTTTTCCGGTTCCGGAATTATCTGGACGTATGAAATCGCCCTTAGTTACACTAATACACTTAGCAGAGCTGCTTCTTTTTTAGGATGTAACCTCTGTTTTGAGACCATGTTGGATTTAATCTTTGAGTTAGTTGGGCTCGAAGCTTGTGTGGGCTAGTTTTTCATATGTTCTTGAGATGTTATACATCTAGCGGAGAGAGCAAATGCTTTCATATGTTTATCCCACCTACTTGTTTCCTTTGTGTGTATGGAAAATAATAGGCTATCGATGTTCTTCACCCCTCTAAGGTGGACTATCATAGAAGACCTTTAATTCTATTCACCCAAATTTCCACAATCTCCTAATGCCCACTTAGGCTACTTTCACACATCAGTTTTTTGCCGTCAGGCAGGATCCGGCTATTTTTAGAAAAAACGGATCCGGCATAAATTTTGGAGAACTGTAGAAACGGATCCGTTTTTCTGCCGGATCCGTCTTGCAGGTTATATCTGTTTCCTGGTGGCTGGCCAATTGGATCTGAGCATGCGCAGACTTAAAAAAACGGATCCGGTGGCTGGATCCGTCTTTTTCTGGATCCGGCACCCATAGACTTTCATTGTGGCAAAAAAGCCGGAAGCGTCGGATCCGGCGCTTCCGGCTTTTTTGCCGGAGACAAAAAACGTTACAGTAGCCGTTTTTTCCAGACGCCGGAATGAGACAAGTAGCCGGATCCGGCAAAAAACGGATGAAACGCAATGCCATCCGACGCGATCCGGCGCTAATGCAGGTCAATGGGGAAAAACTGAATCCGGCATTGCATTTCGCCGGATCCGGTTTTACAGAAAAAAGCCGGATCGTGAAAGAGGCCTTAGTGTTACCATTGGTTTAGGCCTCAGGAGGTCTTGTAACTTCTGAATGGAGCAGACATTGCTTCCCGAACCAGGGCCGGACCTCCGGAACGGTCTGTGATGGATCCGCTGCGGTACTGAAAGGTGAGTATTCCTCCATTTATTATTTTAAAACCTTCCATGACTTGTAATAAAACCGTATTTTACTGTCTCGCTAACCATTTAACAACGAGAAGATAGTCGTAAACAGATTGATAAATTGTTTTATGGGGGCGATTCGACTATGATGTGGGGGATGCACATTAATTTGTGGCAAAAAAATGTTACTACTACCTTGACTGTTGACTTTATATTAAGCCTTTAATTATCGGAAACTTCTCTTATAAGAGACAGTCTCATCTGATACAACTGAGAATGTAGTGTAAGTACAGTATCATTTTCACCTTTTGTGAATCTTTGCCGTGGATCATCTTGGCAAACAATAGATAAAGAAACTATCTCAATAGTCATAATTAAATTCTGGGCTGAGATGTCATAAAGATCATCTGTCACTTGCTATAAATATGTTTTATTCCCCCCTTGTGTAAATGCCGCTGTTCTCCTGAATCCGGCGATGTTTTTCTTTTTTTCCTGCGCCTCTTCTTTCCTGAGATATAGCCACTTCTTCCTTGGATATAAATCTAGTCTTTTTCAACAAGTGGGCGTCGTCCTCGGCTCTTCCATGTGGGCCTCTACTTGAGGATGACGCCCAGTTGACTAAAAATACTAGATTTATATACAATGAAAAAAGGGCCATATCTCAGGAAAGGAGAGGCACAGGAAGAAAAGAAAAACATCGCCGGATTCAGGAGAGCAGCGGCATTTACACCAAGTGAAAAAATATTCAGCTTGACTCATGTCCTACTCTGGTTTACTTTGTCTTAACAAGATTAGTCTGCAAATATACTGACGTACTATGTAGATTATTAGTATTTACTTGTTAAGTTTTCCCATGACGATACCTGTATAATGAGACATACATACATTGATTGAGGGAAGCAAAAAGCCGTATTTATCTGCATATTTTCACTTCTGAAGTGGAGTGGGAGCTGCCATATTGATTGATTACCTACAATGAAATAAGAATTTAGCCATAAACAGCATTCATCATAGAGTATAATCATATCTCTGAATGGGCGGCATTGCCGGACTAAAAATAAAATGCTTTTTTTCTTCTAGATCTAAAGGACCCTTTAGACACCGAGGTAGATCAGTTTTATGGTATATGTAACAACAGGGTGTAAGATGTACTCATTTTTATATTTGCAGTGCGTAACTTACTAGTTTTAGGTGTTATACATTTTCAACTTTTTTTTTTTTTTAACCAAATAATTACCAATATATAAATGTCAGGCTTGAAGTTGTGAAGATTTACTTATTGTAACTCACAAGGTACTGAAAAACTCAGTTTTGAGGATTCTATTTAAGATTTTGGAGGCATGACTATGTGCAATATAGTATCACCTTATGGGTGTGTTCACACTAAGGTTTTTTTTTTTTTTTTTTTTAGTGAAAACTGAGCCAAACAAAACTCAAAAATCATTATCCAACGTGACAAGTTCCATTTAAAAGCCGACTGGGAACCAATCCGTTGTCTTTTCTCCACCCACTCCCTTCCTGTTACAGGTCTCTCCCTGCCTATGTGTATAGGGAGAAACCTGTCAGTCATTGGCAGTGGGCAGGGAGAAGCTGCCAGGGGCAGGCCTATCCAGCTAGTCACCCAAGCAGCTTAATACCTGGCAGCACTTTAAAGTATGTTTTTGTCTGAAAAGTAAAACCTGTCTGGCTGAAATCATTCAGCCAGTGTCTGATACATGCTACCTGTGGATCAGGCTACATGGATCAGCTGTAATGTTTCCTTTAATGGTTTGTCTCACAAAGTTTTTTGAGAAGTTTTTTTGGACCCATCTCCACTTCCTTTAAAGAAACAATGACCCACCCCCCTGCTACTTGTAAAAACAATGAAGAGAGAAAATGATCCGCGCCACTTCTTGTAAAGAGACAATGACCCACCTCTGCTTCTTGTAGAGAGACAATGACCCACCTCTGCTTCTTGTAGAGAGACAATAACCCACCTCTCCTTCTTGTAAAGAGACAATGACCCACCTCTCCTTCTTGTAAAGAGACAATGACCCACCTCTCCTTCTTGTAGAGAGACAGTGACCCACCTCTCCTTCTTGTAGAGAGACAGTGACCCACCTCTCCTTCTTGTAGAGAGACAGTGACCCACCTCTCCTTCTTGTAGAGAGACAGTGACCCACCTCTCCTTCTTGTAGAGAGACAGTGACCCACCTCTCCTTCTTGTAGAGAGACAGTGACCCACCTCTCCTTCTTGTAGAGAGACAGTGACCCACCTCTCCTTCTTGTAGAGAGACAATGACCCACCTCTCCTTCTTGTAAAGAGACAATGACCCACCTCTCCTTCTTGTAGAGAGACAGTGACCCACCTCTCCTTCTTGTAGAGAGACAGTGACCCACCTCTGCTTCTTGTAGAGAGACAGTGACCCACCTCTGCTTCTTGTAGAGAGACAGTGACCCACCTCTGCTTCGTGTAGAGAGACAGTGACCCACCTCTGCTTCGTGTAGAGAGACAGTGACCCACCTCTGCTTCGTGTAGAGAGACAGTGACCCACCTCTGCTTCGTGTAGAGACAATAACCCACCTCTGCTTCTTGTAGAGAGACAATGACCCACCTCTGCTTCTTGTAGAGAGACAATGACCCACCTCTGCTTCTTGTAGAGAGACAATGACCCACCTCTCCTTCTTGTAGAGAGACGGTAACCCACCTCTGCTTCTTGTAGAGAGACAATGACCAGCCAAAGGTTCTTGTAAAGAGATAAAGACCAGCCCTGGTTCTTGTAGAGAGAGAATGATTTTTCCCCCACTTCTTGTAAAGCAAAAATGATACACCCCGCTTCTTGTAGAGACAATGACCCGCCACTGCTTCTTGTGAAGTGACAATGACCTGCCACTGCTTGTAGAGAGACAATGACCAGCCCTCACTTTTGTATTGAGGGTATTGAGCTAAAGACCAGCCCTGCTTCTAGTAGAGAGACAATAACCAGCCCCCACTTTTTGTAGAGACTATGACCCGCCCCCGCTTAATTTAGAGAGACATTGACCCGCCACTGCTTCTTGTAGAGAGACAATAACCAGCCCCCGCTTCTTGTAGAGAGATTAAGACCAGACCATGCTTCTTGTAGAGAGAGAATTATTCTCCCCCACTTCTTGTAAATCAAAAATGATACACCCCGCTTCTTGTAGAGACTCACCCGCCCCTGCTTAATTTAGACAGATAATGACCCGCCACTGCTTCTTATAGAGATAAAATGACTACTTGACAACAGAAACTGGACAGTAATATAGGAGGAATACACCTGGTGGCCAGTACTTTTGGGGTGATTTTTGGAGGTGGGAAAACATAATTTTTTGGATAAAGTGGTTTGTAGATTGTCTTCTTATCACATTATCTATCAAATGAGATCTAATTCTCTGAAGGTATAGGGGCCATTTCAGACTTTATGATTTTAGTAAACGGAATGAAGCATCCACATAAAATAATATAAATTTCACCCTCCTGCACCCACGTGCGGCGTCGATTGCTTGACCGACATACGGAAGCCCGGAGAACACTTCAGTCTTTCTTTGCAAAGTTTGTTCAACAGTAATAATTGCATAAGCCCCTTGAATATATGCAAACGGAATACCTAAGTTTATATCCTCGCAATAAATGTTTAAGAAAGGCTAAAAGAAACACGGCGAACAAAGGAGCGGCGTTTGTTTAACATCTGTTAATGTGGCAGCTAGGTATTTGAAATTCTTTGTAATAGCTGCCTGCAGAGGCCTTTACAAATACACATGTCATAATACAGTACGCGAACAGAGGAAATGTTCCTTAATCACTCAGCGGCTTGTCTGAGGAGATAGAGCTGGACGGTCTCGGCTCCCGTTTCGAAAACATCGCAAGGGGATAACCCAAAGACAGCAAACAACGGTCCGAACCGGCGGTTTACAAAGTAAATAATGGATTAAACCACTCAATCCTTTGTATATAATTATCAGCATTAAGAAAGTTTAAACACCCATCGCGGCGGCGACGTCAGCCCCGCTGCTGCTCTACTTCCCCTGGTTAGGGCTCAGAGTATTTTTCCTATTGCAATATGCAATTATGTGGGTACGGTTCCAATACAGACTTCCGAATACTACATGTAGGCACGTGCCTATCGGGCGCCGGAGGATTACGGTTATGGGAGATTTGCCAAACAATGGAACAGAGTTTTTTGTTTACAAATGGAAGAGAGTTTACATTGGCGTTTAACTCTTTGGGGGTTTGCCCAGGATTAGAACAAATGAAGAGGTCGATTCATTAAGACTGGCAATAATTTGCAACCAAGAAAAACGGTCCAGTTATTCTGACCAGCGTTTGACCAGAGTGACATCAGTTTCTCCACCTTCTCCGTTCAGTCAAGTCCTTGAAAATTAAACCCCATTCAGATGTCATCGTTTTGGTTTTTTTCCACAGACTCGTACACCTGCATTGCCAATTTTGATCCGACCCTCATATCAAAACCGGACATGCCTCCTATTTTTTTCTGTGGTCCAAGGAAAAAATCTCACATGTGCACAGTCCCATGGAATATCATAGGTATGAGTGCTATCCATGAATAGCACCCGTACGGGAGAAAATCACTTGTGTGCATGAGACCTTAATGACTGTAATATTTTTCTGAATCCAAAAACAAGTCGGCTGCAGTAGGTAACATGGCGTTTCTACAGTCCCCACCATTCTAGGCTTTCCCAGGGTTGGGGTTGAAATGCCCTGATTTTGCTTAATATAAATGGGGTGTAAGTGGTGATTCATTGACCGCTGTGTAGAGACTAGAGACCCTCTATGTGACCCCCAGGACTCCAGGAGGCAATAATATTTCCCTTTCCAAAGTTGGAAACTGTGGTAGGAACCCTCCGCTCTTAATGGTCGACCGGGCCGGTGAAGTCCTGGACAACATCATTTGTTAAAAGAAATGAATCCAGGAGTAGGAAAAAAATAAAACCTGTTGTATGTTTCAAAAGACTTTCAAATTGACCTTTTTTTTTTCCATTCATTTTTTTTTTTTTTAATTTGTGCTTTCAAAACTTTTTGTATTTTCCATTTTTTTTTTTTTTACATCCGTTCTAGTGAAGTAATGATGGAAACATTCAGAAGAATAAATTGAAGCTCTAAGGACTTGAAGACAAAATGTACAAGAAGTTCCCAAGTTACAATGTGACATTTTTAATTTTTGTTATTATGTGACGGAAGAGCATTCGGGTGAGATTTATTCCTCTGAACCTCCCTATTAACGGTTCACAAGAGTCTCCATAATATAAAGGTTTAGATTGAGGCATAAAAGAGGAACAATTCTCGCTTATATCCAAAAAGAAAAAAAACAGACTTGCTGTGCGTTTTTGACTCTAGATTGTACAGTTTTTGTGCATTGTGACATGTGAAGTGTCCACGTTGAGCGCATCCTTCTATCGAATGTAGCGTATCTACGCGAGATATCGAGTTTGCCAGAGATTTTTCCAATTCACACAGGGGATTTCACTAGTGGAACAGTGAAGGGTTTAACAAGTAAAAAAAAAAAACTGGTTTGGCATTTTGTCTTCTTCGTAAAGTAAGATGGAAACTCTCGAACGTGCCAACCACCCACATTCACCCGTCATCGTGGAGCATGGTAGACAATATGATGTACATATATATTACATGCATTATATATCTATATTCCAGATTCTCGGAATTCTATATTTGTGGTTGTTAAAAGTAAAGGACTTTCTATTATTAGGATTCATTTTCCTCCACCAGCCGGGATCTCGTCTACTGCCCACTTGTATTTTCACCTCTTGCTCATTCATTATTTACAGTTTTTATTTCCGTATTTATTACCCTTTTTTAAGAGATTTGTCGTTTTATTTTCACTTTTTTTTTTTTTTTTTGCCTCTGTTAAATTCTAGGAAAGTATTCTAAAATGTGAATTACTTTGCCTTAAAGGGGTTGTACATTGAAGATTAAGTTATTTCCTATCCACAGCAAAGATCGGTAGGGATCAGAATAATAGGACCCAAGCCAATCAGAAGAACGGGACACCTTCATCCCTGCAGTAATGGGGAAGTGAGCGCTGCACTCAGCTGCTTCTGGAAACTGAGTGCAGCGCTCACCTCCCCGTTTAATGAATGGTGCACTGCAGCTCCATTATAGCAGGGATAAAGGTTCCCCATTCTCCTGAAAGGCTCGGGTCCCATTATTCTGACCCCTACCGATCTATGATGTGGATTGGAGATAACTAAGTTATCACCGATCTTGTGGGGTTCCATTGATACTATCAACCAAAAGACCCTATTATGTCACATTATGTTTGTGACCCCATTAATGTAAAGTGTCCTATTGTATGGCCCTACTGGATTACCAACGGATTTATAGCGGTTTTCACAGGGAATCTCCAGGTCCCCATAGGAAATAGTTTCCATTATCCATAGCTGCTAGATGTTTGGCCATGAGACATCAATGCAGATTCTCAAGGCAGCAGGTAATTGTAGCCAGACGGACACAAGGTGAGGCAGGCAGAGTTCAGTCACAAACAGTATGCAGGCAAAGGTCAGGACGGGCAGTAGAGAAGACACATAACTTATTACCCAGGCCCAGTGTTATGTGAGAGGGTCCTCCTTAAAAATCCGAGGTTAGGGCATTGGTGGATCGCAGTGTTAATTGGACAAACCCCCTTAAAGGGGATCTGTCAGCATGTCAAAAGTGACCAGTTTTTGCATTAATTTTATTCCCGTCGCTCCCCTGAGTATTCCGGTTTTTGTTTTTTTTAAATCCGTCATACGGTTTCAGAAATATGGGCATTTTTATTTGATGTTATTTTTTATGGGGAGTTTTAGGAAGGGGGCATGGCGTACATGAGCACTAAATAAAAAGGTCCATATCTCTGGAACCGTACTGCCGATTTAAAAAAAACAAAAACCTGAATACTCAGGGGAGCAACGGGAATAAAATTAGTGCAAAAGCTGGTCACTTTTTTACCTGGTGACAAGTTCTCTTTAAAGAGATTAAATGTATGTGCCACCCCCAGCAGGGTATCCCAAGCCACAGGAGAAAGCATGAATAGGGCCGGCCGGGGATTCGGTAAAGTGGGGTGGGGGATAATTAAAATGATATTACATCCAAGACACCCAACAGACATTTGTTAAAAAAAAATCTATAATAAAAAAGGACTTTATTTGGACACTTGAAGATTTGCTGTTTTTGACCTCAGACTTTGGTGACTCAGAATTGGTTCCTGTTTGTGTTTCTTCGCTATATTCTGCTAGTTCTCATGTTGTCGTTAGTGTTTTCTCGTTGTTCCCATCCTTTTTATGGATGGTTTCTTTTTTTTTTTTTCCGCAAAAGGGAAAAACGTCCTTTGGCTTTAGTTATAGATTTCTAGGACCACCAGTGGTGTGAGGACCTCTCCTGACCGGCTGCAATATACTGTATATACAAGGGAAGCCGCAGTTCCCTTACTGTACTGAGGATGCGCACAGATTCTGCTACCTGATATGTAGGAGATACAATGTCATTTTTTTTTATGGTGATGTCACTCTGGGACGGTGTGAAAACTAATTACATTCGACTTGAGATAAATTAAATATATATTAAAGGGGTTGCTACTGACGGCATGATGAGGTATTCTAGGTCAATATCAGACCGGTGGAGGTCGAACAATCAGCACAACCACTGATCAGGTATCAGCAGGTCCACAGCTACAGGCAATACCCCAAACTGGCCACTACTCAGCCGTGTGCTGCTTCCGGCCGGCTGTACTGGGATGTGCAGAAGGTTGCCAAAAAAAATCGCTATATATATATATATATAAATATTTCCCTTTAAGGTTTAAAAATGTGGGTATAAAAGGGAATTTAAAAAAGGGGTAGTAAAAAAAAAAAAAAAAAAGAATTTTTTTTTCTCTTTTTTTTTTCTCCAAAAATGGCACCATTCCTGTCTGTGGTTAGTGTCTGGAACTACAGTTCAGCTCAATTCTAGTGAATAATAATAAGTTGCAATTCCAGGAATAGCCTGTTGACAAGGGTGGCGCTATTTGTGAAAAATAAAACCTGACATTTTTATTTTTTTTTCCCCTGGTTGCATAAATCCCCTATAGACGGGTTATGTGTAAACACAAATCTTGAGTGGAGTTATTCCTTTTAAATGTTACACCCACATGTTAGTCGCCCTGTGAATATCTCTCTTTTTTTGCACATGATGTCCAGGTCCGGAATATATAGCACCTACCATCTGGGCTTATGTGTTTATTGATACTTGGATTCTTTTAAAATACACTGGATTTCACCTCCAGCTGAAAAAGCAATATCTGTTAAACCTCCCAAAAACCAAGGGATTAGGTTTTTTTTAACTCCTTGTGTCCCAAAATCCACAAATCCCAGCTTCTCGGAGCCCTCTAGGTTTGTAGCTCACACAGTCTTTTTCTATGACAAACCTCCTGAATAGGTATTTTTAGATTACGATTGAATTTTTTAATTTTTCTTTTTTTATATTGTAAATTTTTGGAGAAGAGTTATTATTATTATTATATATATTTTATTTTTTTTGTAAATGGAAAAAGTTAGTATATACCGTAATTGGTTATTACTGCACCTCTGAAAAAGAAAGTGTCTATTACAGGAGCCGTAATTCAATAAAAGTGTAAGTTAAAAGTGGCCAGGAGGCCGTTTTTCCAAAAGCAAAGCAAATTTCTCCGTACTAAGCGTAGATGAGAGGAAAAAGGAATGGTGCCAAGACTTTACACAACCATTTTATCACCTTACATGAACTTTTTCAGTAGATGAGTAAACTGTTTATTACGTGAGTGTTGCTCTTACCTGGGCTTCTTTTTCCCACCTGGTGAATTTTTGGTGGTTTTCAAATTTTTTTCATAAAAAAAATTTGGAACTTTAGAATTCTTTCATTTTTCCGCTGTCACCTGCAAAAGTGCAGAAAATATAAAAAGCGGCCGACGCAGTGGTGTGGCATAGGGGAAAGTTTTTAGAGGCGTAAAAATTTTGAAAAGCAAAAAAAAATTTTTAATAGTCGTGCACTAAACCTAGATTTTTGGCTTGGTTATCCCGATGTCCCGTGAACGCCACATTGTCAACATGACACCAATATAAAGTAGTTAGTTCCCTGCTCTTTCACCGATCCCATCACTCCCCTCCCTGAATTGCACCGCCGGTGCCGACCCACTGTCCAGTCTCTTAGATTAGATGAGCGCAAACTTTATTTTTTTGCCTGGCGATTATTAAGGTGGCATTATTACTTTTGGAGGGGACAGTCGGGGAGCATCAAAACTTTTGAAGGGGGCACTAGGTAGGCATTAATATTTTCCATAAAGGGCACTCGGGGCATAATTTAAGGGGGCACTTATGGGGCATTATTATGACAACCCATGCTACGCTACTGAGTCAATGTACGAGTGAACATTGATGTCTGGTGTTAAGAGAAGGAAAAACGGGGATTTCCCATTGTAATACTAATAGGGAAATTAAACTGCGAGTAGCAATGGGAACAATGATGATAAATTTTGTAAAGTGCTGTATAAGTAAAAATACGTAATCATAAGTCTTAGAAAACCCAAGCCTAAAGTCTTTGCCTGGACAAGATTTGAGTTAAAATCCCTCACCTGAGACCTCCATTAATAGAAGACAGAAGAAAAAGTGTCTTGTGCTGGAGGACTTGATGGATCCTTACAGGGACAGTCCATTGATTTCAGCAGGAAATATTTTGGATCACTTGTGGTAGCGATGCTATAAAGTCCTCCAGTAGATTAGAGCTGATCGCTAGGATCTCTTACAGGAAATCTTTTTTTTTATTTTGGACCTTGTTACCCTCCACTCAGACTTAGAGGTCTTAGTTGTTTTTTGCTTTTTTTTTTCATGGCAAACATAAACTATGAAAATAATTAGTTTCCACTTGGCCATATCTGCTGCACTTTAATGAAGAATATTAACAGTTGGGACACGCTTTTTAATAGATGGTACTAGCATCATTGATGGCCTTACTCCATTGGTGACCTCCTGGATGTCCTACTTGACGTGATAATTGGCCTTCTCCACCAGTCCTGGTGACAATGAGAGGTCGCGGGTACTGCTCCACTCAAGTGTGAAACTTTAGAACCCTGTTCTCGAGATGTTTTGAGCTCCCAATGGTGGTGTCACGGCATGGAGTGTGGAGGTCAGAAGACCGTAGTGACGGATTGCTCCTACTCAGGCGCTGAGAAGAAGCTCTTCTCCTTCATTTTAATGTTATTTATTTGTTCAGGCAGAACAGGGGTTAATCGGCCATGTTGGAAATCTCTAAGCTCCCAGCTGAGCTCGGTTAGCCACTCCTTTCCCCTTTATAATCTGGGTTCTGATACAAATCCTTGTCAGAGTAGCATTTGCTGTATGGCTTCCAGAGGGAGAGGTTTTCATATAAGAAGGACAGTTGAAAAAGTTGTTAGTGACTGTTGATTGGTTTGTATGTGTAGTAATTCATTATCCTTCTTTATTTTGGTTTATTTCACTACCTCCACGCCCCGGTGCATTCCTCTGATATATGTGAGTGAATATTTTGTATGCCTGGAGTTTTCTGTTAACCCTTGTTTGTGTAGTCTTGTTTGTCAAGTTGGTGTACTGCGGTGCAAAATACTGCCCCTCTTCCCTGGGTGGGGGAAGAGAACAGACAGATGGCCAACTCAGGAGATAAGGAAAGGGATGCGGCCCTAGCATCTTCACCTTCAGATGTATCCCAGGGAATAGAGTGAGCTAGTGCGCCCCCTAGTGTTAGGGACAAGGAAGGAGTCCCTGGTCATGGGTCACCTGACAGTTTGTGTCTTGACATTTAGGTTCTATAGTGATCAGCAAGTCATCACTTACCACATGGAAAGAAGATATCTTGCTACATTGAGAAAACCCTCTTAAAATCCTAATGAAACCCCTTTAAAGGCATTTTTTTAAGTACCCTATATTACACAATTTAGTGAAATTGGCCTTTTTGATGCTTCACTTTTGAAACTGGATCTCTGTTTCTTCTTAGAAATGTCTTCGTTCCTCCCCGAGAATTCCACAAAACAACCCGTCCAGCTACATTAAAAAAAAAAATAGACCGATGTGCTGAGTTAAACTTACTGTCTCACAAAATAATTCCCAAATGCTGACTTAAAGCAACTATTTTCTGCATGGAAGAAGGAAAATAAGCACGTCTTTTGTAAATGCCTTTTGGTGAGAATCTTTGTTGTATGCTTCACTTGGTTCCAACTGGCTTGTAGTCCCCGGTTCAACCTCATCCAGAAACACCAGAGCATAATCACTGCAGCCGCCTTTGCAAAGCGCAGCATTCCTGCTCTAGACAACAGCTGTGTTTTTAATGCCTTAGAATGTTGCCATTGTGGATTATGTTGGCAAATTCGGAGCAGGATAACGGAGAAAAGCATTTTTTTTTGTGTGTGCTGAAGACCGAGATAATGCTGAGAAAGCCCGCCAGTAATGAGCGAAATTCATATAGATGCATAACTTAAAAAAAAAAACTCTAAATCTCTGCCCTGGATTCATCTGAGGAGTGAGGATTTCTGGCCAAACGGTGATTACTTTGGAAGTTTATTATAATTTTTTGAATCTTTATACATGCCGTTATACGAAAGGCAAAGTCCTGCAGTGTGTAGAGATAGCAGTGGCACCCGGTGACTGAGGGTGAATAAGACAATTGGTGGAGGTTTCCTTTTAATTTGTCCTTGGTAGTTCAAGAGTTTGGACCTGCACCCAGTGGTATAATGTCCATCATCACAAGCCCATTCCTGGCATAATGTCCCTTATCCCCGGTCCCTTCATGGTATTATGTCCTTATCCCGGGCACCTTCCTAGTATAATGTCCCTTATCCTGGACACCATCCTGGTATAATATCCATCATCCCGGGTCCCTTCATGGTATAATGTCCTTATCCCGGGCCCCTTCCTAGTATAATGTCCTTATCCCGGGCCCCTTCTTAGTATAATGTCCCTTATTCCGGCACCTTCTTGGTATAATATCCATCATTCCGGGTCCCTTCCTGGTATAATGTCACCCATCTCAGGCACCTTCCTAGTATAATGTCCCTTATTCCGGCCCCTTCCTGGTATAATATCCATCATCCCAAGCCCCTTCCTGGTATAATATCCATCATCCTGGGCCCCTTCCTGGTATAATATCCATCATCCCAAGCCCCTTCCAGGCATACACATCACAGCAGGTGTTTTGGACTTGCATCACATAAATGGTTGGAATTTAGTGTTTGACTTGCATAACAATTGCAACATCAGACCTCCTACTGTCACACATTGGCCCCTATTCATGATTACCTTTTGTACCTTTTTTGGTTTAGTTTTCAGGGTTTCTAACCTGTTTTTGATTTGTGTCAAATCCTTGTTTGAATTTGCATCTTTTTTCTTAAAGTCTATTTTATAAATTTTTTTTTTTTTTTTTTTTTTTTAACCGTTCGCCTGTTTTTTTTTTTTTTTACTTTTCCAGATCATTACGGTCGGATTCATCAATTAAGGCTGGTTTCACCTTTGCGTCTGTTTGCGCAGCATTTCATCCGCAGCTATCCGTATGCGTAATGTTTCTCTGTCTTTAACATGGTGTACGCAGGGGCATGCGTTTGCATCAGTTCTCATGCATCAGCGTACGCACGCGTTGTCTTTCGGTGTGCGGCGGTGTCCGGCGAACGCATCATGTTGGATTTTTGGAAGCGGCAAAAACCCGTCAAATATGCACATAGATGCGCATGCGGATGAGTGCGTCAAATAAACGCATTACTGTCTATGGGAACGCATGCGTTTTTCACATAATCATGTCTGGGGAATGAGACAAGCCCATTGGGTGTGGCTTGTCAAGGAAATTCTCCGAACACAGCGCTGGAAAATGCGTAAGCTGATGCGGATAAAAAGCATGTGTTTGTATGCGTTTTGACATGCGTTTTGCGCATGCAGACAATACGCTGCGCACACAAACGCTAATGTGAACCTAGCCTAAGACTTTTCAAAAAAAATCACAACATTTTTGTGCAAATGTAGTCCAGTCTTACTGATTATTAACAGGCGCAGAATTTTTAAAGGCAAAAATAAAAAGCATTTTTGATTTTGAACCAACTTCATGAACCGTGTGCGCCACTTTGAAGAATTTGGCACAAAATACATACTAGATTACCACGCGACAAAAAAGAAAAGTGACTTAAAAGGGAGCGTACCTGTGCTGTTAACCCTTGTTATTTCCACTTTCCACCTTGTTTGCAATTATGTCTCTGATTATGACGAGTCTGCTGAAAACTCTTCCTGAAATGTTAGAGTGTTTGAATATGGCAAGCTTTCTAATTTTGTTTCGGAATTCAGATTGCGATATGAAAAAAAACAAAAAACATTGAGAACCTTTTTATTAAACTAATTATAGCACAAAAACCTAATTTAATATGAAGATCATTTTCTGATGACACCTTTCTCATTCAGCCAGAACTTCTTGTGTCTTTCCAGCTGTCACACCATGAGGAATGAGCCGCACTCACACCAAGAACTTGACTTTTAAATGCTGGTTTTATTGGTACAAAATAATTTGCTGTGGTTCTGGGTACAGCGACATAAAGCCACAGGCAATACTTCACATTTCAACCCGTCCCGGGTCTTTTTCAAGTTGTCACAATGGGGAAAGTAGAAATATACCACAATAAATGTGCGGTGCAGTATATACCATGGATAGGATTACATAGCACAAAAATAATGATATCCAGAAAAAAATCAAATGATGCAAAAAAAAAAAAAAATGAAATCATAAAGGGAGCGGTTACAAGATTTAGCTCCCCCCGGCTTACTGAGAATTGTGTTTTTGCTGCATCTGTAGAATCGTAGGTTGGGGGCCGCTGATTTTTGCATCTTGGCTTTCAGGGTTTCAGGAGCCTTGAAACATACAATAAATAGAATGGATAGATCCATTCTTGTCCTTTTTAGAATGGATTCCACTGACTCTGATTTCAGATTTCCAATTTTAGTTCTGGTCATCAAAAAGTAAAAAAAAACCTGACAAAGGGGGATCCGCTGATCTAAATAGCAGAACTTTTAGCACATGGATGATTTTTCCAATGGAAGCTATGGTCAGCCAGACATTAACACAAAATAAAGTCTTACCAGGCTGCAACTAAGGTGCATGGTGTTGGAAGGGGTCTGGAGCAAGGGGGATCTAGAGTGAGGGGGGGGCCTGGAGCAAGTAAGACCTAGAGTGAGGGGTGTAGAGCAAGGGGATCAAGAGGGTCTGGAGTGAGGGTATGTAGCGTGGGGGGATCTGGAGTGAGGTGTCTGGAGCAAGGGAAACTAGAGTGAGGGGTTTGGAGCGAGGGTAGTAGAGTGAGGGGGTCTGGTGCAAGAAGGATCTAGAGTGAGGGGGATCTAGAGTGGGGTCTCGAGCAAAGGGATATAGCGTGAGGGGCATGGAGCAAGGGGGATCTATAGTAAGGTCTGGAACAATGGAGATCTACAGTGAGGGGACCTGGAGTGAGGGGATCTAGAGTGGGGTCTGGAGCAAGGGGATATAGCGTGAGGGGCCTGGAGTGAGGAGGATCTGGAGTGAGGGGGCCTGGAGTGAGGGGATCTATAGTGGGGTCTGGAGCAATGGGTATCTAGAGCGAGGGGATCTAGAGTGAGAGGGCCTGGAGTGAGGGGGATCTAAAGCGAGGGGTTCTGGAACGAAGAACCCAACTTTATGACATTGTTTTTGACCCAATATGTATAGAGGTTGTCTTTAGAAGAACCCTTTAGTTATTTTTTGTACTATGGCTGAGAAGTGAACTGTGGAGACTCTCCTAATAGTTTTTCTGCCGTGCCATGTTCTAGCGGTATTTTATGCTGCCGCTCAGTGAGGTGACTGGGGCGAGGGAAGGGAATGTATCTACGTAGCTGGGCTGGCAGGCAGAGCAATGACACGAGGATTAGATCTGTAGCTATTACTTTGCCCGGTGGAGTCTTCACCTCCGCCGCCCTCGGTACTCGCATAAGTTGTATTGTTTCTTGTGCCTCCGGTCTCACATCACATCCCCTCATCTGATTTTATGGATTTATTCATGAATACATTTAATTTTTTCATTTCCCCTGAGCTCCATTCCTTTCCAAATCCCTTCCTTGTCTGTATCAGTCGCCTACTCTCTGAACTTGGGCTTTATTTTTTTATTTTATTTTGCAAAGTAAAACTTTTTCCATCTGGATAGCGAAAAATAAAAATAAACTGGAGTAGTGTTCAAGCTTAAATCATACAATCTAGGTTTCTGTTTTTGCTGAGGAACTACAAGTGAAATGCTTGGTCCATCTGGTGCTCGATTATTGGATTTTAGGACATATTAGGCACCTTTCACATATCAGTTTTTTGCCATCAGTCACAATCCATCATTTTTTTTAAAAAAACTGATCCGGCGACTGATGCCGCTGGATCCGTTTTTTTCTCATAGACTTGTATTAGCGACGGTTGGCCTCATGTTTCGTCTGTCGTTCACCGGATCCATCAGAAATTCTTTGTCCGGTGGCCGGACACGACGCACAGAGCAACGTTTTTTGTGTCTGTCGAAAAATCGGTATTTTTGCTAGAATGGAAGCCTATGGGCACAGGATCCGTCGCTGTTTGACAAATGACGGAATCCGGCGACGGATTCCGTTTTTTAAACTGCGCATGCTCCGACACTGTGTGCGTGCTATGTGTGTGCGTGGGGGGGGGGGGTCTGCGGGGCTGTGCGGGAGACTCTGCGGGGGTCTGTGAGGGGCTGTGTGTTTGTGTGTATGCAGGCATCGTCCGATGGGACTACAAGTCCCATCGGGCTATGCCTGCTACACTGACAGTGATTGACACATTAGCCAATGATGGGACAGTAGTAGTCCCATCATCCGGCTAATGTGTTGAATGTAAAAAAAAAACAAAAACAAAAAGACACATACACACATATATAGTCCATACTTACCATATACAGCTAATCCTCAAAGCCATCGATCACCTGAAAAAAAATTAAAATAATAAACCAACAATATACTCCCTGTGTCCGATGTAATCCAATTAATACGATTGTCCCACGAAGATCTTCCGTGGAGAGCTGTCACATCAGCTGATGCGACCTTTCACCAGGGACTCCAGTGATACAATGACTGAGATAATCCTCCACAATGTATCACTCCACCGTTGACAGGTCACCTGAGTTCACCTGTCACTTTGTGGCACTACAGCGTGAGAATTTTCTCAGGCTTATCTCCGATGACACACTGCTGTAGGGTTATCTCCGGTTAGTGTGTCATTGGAGGCCCATAGAGCGGGCACATCTGCTGATGTGACAGCTCTATAGGGGAGATCGTCGTGGGACAGTCGTTATTAATGGGATTACGTCGGACAGGGAGTATATTGTTGTTTTTTAAATTTTTTTTTTTGCAGGTGATGGCTTCACTAGGATCTGGGCGTGTAATAAAAATTATGAAAAAATGTGTCGTGTTTTATTTCATTAAAATACTTTATTCTTATGTGTTTTTTTGTAACCCATTATTAGTTAGATTAATAGTGGATAGGCGTCTTATTGACACCTCTCCATTATTAACCAGGCTTGATGTCACCTTCCAATAGCAGGGTGACATTAACCCCTTATTACCCCATATGCCACCGCTACACGGCAGTGGGAAGAGAGGGGCTAAGTACCAGAAATGGCTCATCTTAGAGATGCGCCATTTCTGGGGCGGCTGCGGGCTGGTATTTGTAGCCGGGGGGGGGCAATATCCATGGCCCCTTCCTAGGCTATGAATATTAGCCCACAGCTGTCTGCGTAGCCTTTCTGGCTATAAAATAGGGGGACCCACGTCATTTTTGGGGGGGGTCCATGGGTATTACCCCCTTCCCAGGCTTATTGGCCCCCGGCCGACAGCTTTTTCCCCCTGGCACAGAAAATTGCGCGGGAGCCCACGCCATTTTTTTCTTTTTTGTTTTTTTTTTTTAAAATCTATATGGCTATATATCTATAGATGTAGCCATGGATATATAGCCTTTATATATAGCCATAGATATATCTATAGCTATATCTATGTATTCTATCTAACCCATTTCTATCTATAGATCTATCTCTCTGTCCATGGACGTTTTTAAAAATGGATCCATCAAAAAACGGAAGAACAAACTGATGCAATGGATCTGTTTTTTCGACGGATCGGCTAGTCCGACAGATTGTGACTGACGCCAAAAAACTGATGTGAAAGCAGCCTTACTAAAATAAGATTTTGTGTTGAATGTATAATACTGGTCAGAATTAGAGCTGGGCGGACACCTGGATGTTCAGGTCCAGCGGGTTTGACCGAACAGTTACAAAAACTTTGGGTACCAGAACAGGACCAGGACCCCATTCACTTTAATGGGGGGCCCGAATTTCCAGTGTTTGGTGTGCCATAATGTGCATGGCAGCGCGGCAAACACCACTTCTGATCGGCGGGGAAATCATCCCCGCCCGTCAGAGAGCCGCGATTCCCATGCTGTCAAAGACAGCACAAGCGCTCAGCTGTGGTCAGAGGTATAAAGCTTACCTTTGGTCACTGGTGTCAGCTGAAGGGACTACTGATCCCATCATCCGACACCTGCTACCGCTAATAACTGTATTTTTGATAACTAGCCAGGCAAAACTCACAGATGGGGGCTGCAACCCTCAGCTTCAGCAAGGCTGGTTATCAAGAATAGAGGGGTCCCCAGGTTGATATTTTTTTAGATTATTTAAATAAATTTAAAAAAACTGCGTGGAGGTCCCCCTCGTTTTTGACAACCAACCTTGCTAAAGCAGACAGCTTGAGGCTGGAATTCTCAGGCTGGAAAAGGGCCATGGATATTCCCCCCCCCCCCAAGCCTAAAAATAGCAGCCCGCAGCTGCCCAGAATAGGAACATCTATTAGATGCGCCAATTCTGGCGCCTTGCCCTGCTCTTTTCCCACTGCCCTGTAGCGGTGGCAAGTGGGGTTCATATTTGTGGGGTTGATGTCACCTTTGCATTACTAATGGAGAAGCGTCTATAAGACGGCTATCCATTATTAATCTTATAATTGTATGGTAAATAAAGACACAGCCAGAATAAAGTCCTTTATTTGAAATAAACTAAACAGTTTTCCATTTTATTTAAACGCCTAATTCAAGCGAAGCCCTCGATCTCCTGCAATGAAACTAAAATTAAAAAAAATATATACCATACCTGTCCATCATTCTGTCCACACTGTAATCCATGTTTGGGGGATAAACAGTTTTCAACCTGGTTGGTGCCAAGATGCGTCTGTCCAGACTGAAAACTACTGGTGACTGAGGGGCTGCGAGCGCACCCTCAGAAACTGGTGAGACATCATAGAGGTTACGTCCGGTCGCTGAGGCTCCGTTCCCAGCCAGGCTGAACTGCGGTGACCTCGGAGATATCCCCGCTAGCATCGTGAGAGATTTTCCTATGGTGCTTTCGTAGATCTGACAATACAAGGGTGACATCAACCCCACAAATATAAACCCCACTTGCCACCGCTTCAGGGCAAGTGGGAAGAGCCAGCAAAGCACCAGAATTTGCGCACCTAATAGATGGGCCAATATCTATGGCTGCTTACCAGCCTGAGAATATCAGCCCCTAGCTGTCTGCTTTAGCAAGGCTGGTTGTCAAAAATGGGGGGGGGACCCCACAATGTTTTTTAAAATTATTTATTTAAATAATTAAAATAGCGTGGGGACCCCTCTAGTCTTATTAACCAGCCTTGCTGTAGCTGACAGCTGAGGGTTGCAGCTCCCAGCTATGAGTTTTGCATAGCTGGTTAGCAAAAATGAAGGGGGACCACATTGTTTTGTGTGTTTTTTTTTGTTGTTGTTTTTTTTAAATTATTTACAGCGCAGGAGCGATAGATGAATACTCCCATCAGCCGCTCCTGCTCTGGCTGTTATTAGGTGTTGGATGATGGGATCAGTAGTACCATCAACTGACACCAATGACCGGAGGTGAACTTTATACCTCTGATCACAGTGGAGCGATCAGTTGAGCGATCACGCTGTCTTTTGACAGTGTGGGAAATGCGGCTTTCTGACCGGCGGGGATGATTTCCCTGCCAATCAGAAGCGGTGTTTGCCGCGCTGCCATGCACATGGCAGCGCGACAAATACCTGGTGTTCGGACATCCAAACCTGAACAGTAATACGAACTTCCTGGTGAAGTCTGTGTTCGGAGTCCATGCCCGAACGGTAGGTGTTCGGTACGGACTCCGAACTTTACTGTTCAGGTTCGTCCATCTCTAGTCAGAATGTCTTATATAGAGGGGTTTTCAGTCATTGTACAGGAGGAGGAGGTGAGCTGTGACATCACCTATTGTGATTGATGGATCCTGTGTAATCCACTGTATATAGAGGTGTTATCAGTCATTGTGTAGGAGTAGGAGGAGGTGAGCTGTGAAATCACCTATTGTGAGTAGTGAATCCTGTGTTTTCTACTATTATCTACTGTTTATAGAGATGATACCTGCATGGTAATTAAATCTGTGATGATAAAGAGACTGCTGAAAAGTTATTTGTACAGAACAGTAAGTGTGAGTCTAGTATAAGGGCTATTGGTCAGCATAAAAAATCCACGATTTCTAGTTTTGTTTTCTAAATGGCTAGTGATAAAGAAAATTGAAAAAAAAAAATTTTTTTTAAATAAAATACTTTTTATCATTGAAACCTAATTGACACCATAGGTCATTTACTGATGACACTTTCCCTTTAGAAACTGTCAACATGTAGGTTAGACAGTCAGTCAGTAGCAGCCAGTGGTTATTTATGAGTCTAGTTGCAGGAAGTATCAATGTGTTAGAGACAAACCGAGCAGATAATTGATAATACTACTCGTTTGTGCACTTAGATTACTAAACAGAAGCTGCTTGTTGATGATTTCCTCATATCAAGAGGTAAAAATCAGCTAAAAAATGTTAACAAATTTTCTCTACATCCTGTAAATTCCCAAACATGAAGCTTTACCTTACGCTGCAGCCTATTGCTTTTAGGTCAAGTTTTCAATCTCCCGAAGACATTTTGGCGCGAGCATGATAGGACCAACTATTGCCTGAAATAGTTCTGTACAACCTACTGTACGGCGGCTGTGTGGACCTTGACATTACATAGATCAGTCAGATTATTTAAGTCACATTTCGACACCTGTCCTGGTTTATATGTTGCAGCTAAAAATAGATTATTTTGGCTCTAGACACTGACATTGGCATTTGATTGATGAATTCTGTGCTGAAATGTTGCACCTGCGCTGTGTTCTCCCTGTCTGGAACTTGTGCGCTCCGTGTCTGTGGCTGGGCTCTCCGTGTCTGGGGCTGTGGGCTCCGTGTCTGGGGCTGTGGGCTCCGTGTCTGGGGCTGTGGGCTCCGTGTCCGGGGCTGTGGGCTCCGTGTCTGGGGCTGTGGGCTCCGTGTCTGGGGCTGTGGGCTCCGTGTCTGGGCTCTCCGTGTCTGGGGCTGTGCGCTCCGTGTCTGGGGCTGTGCGCTCCGTGTCTAGGGCTGTGCTCTCCGTGTTTGGGCTCTCCGTGTCTGGGGCTGTGCGCTCCGTGTCTGGGCTCTCCGTGTCTGGGGCTGGGCTCTCCGTGTCTGGGCTCTCCGTGTCTGGGGCTGTGCGCTCCGTGTCTGGGCTCTCCGTGTCTGGGGCTGGGCTCTCCGTGTCTGGGGCTGGGCTCTCCGTGTCTGGGCGCTCCGTGTCTGGGCGCTCCGTGTCTGGGGCTGTGCGCTTCGTGTCTGGGCGCTCCGTGTCTGGGGCTGTGCGCTTCGTGTCTGGGCTCTCCGTGTCTGGGGCTGTGCGCTCCGTGTCTGGGCTCTCCGTGTCTGGGGCTGGGCTCTCCGTGTCTGGGGCTGGGCTCTCCGTGTCTGGGCTCTCCGTGTCTGGGGCTGGGCTCTCAGTGTCTGGGGCTGGGCTCTCAGTGTCTGGGGCTGTGCACTCCGTGTCTGGGCTCTCCGTGTCTGGGCTCTCCGTGTCTGGGCTCTCCGTGTCTGGGCTCTCCGTGTCTGGGGCTGGGCTCTCCGTGTCTGGGGCTGTGCACTCTGTGTCTGGGCTCTCCGTGTCTGGGGCTCTCCGTGTCTGGGGCTGGGCTCTCCGTGTCTGGGGCTGTGCACTCCGTGTCTGGGCTCTCCGTGTCTGGGGCTCTCCGTGTCTGGGGCTGGGCTCTCCGTGTCTGGGGCTGTGCACTCCGTGTCTGGGGCTGCGCGCTCCGTGTCTGGGCTCTCCGTGTCTGGGGCTGTGCGCTCCGTGTCTGGGGCTGTGCGCTCCGTGTCAAGTTAAGTCACAGAAAGGAATTTGGATGCAACAACATCATCTATAACCTGTTTTATGTAACAAAGGTTTTCAGCCTGTGCTAGGCTTGATATGGCTTAAGAAGGGAGAGCTAAAAAAAAAAAAGCTGGTGATCTTCAGGTTATAGACCTCTAGGTGGTGTACAGATGTAACCTTACTTAAAAAAGTGACCTGTTGTTTAAATCGGGCATTTGTTTGTATTGTTCAAAAATATTTTTTACACTATAAAATATATATATATTTGATTGCAAATAGGTCTATCATTCTCTGAAACTATCCTAGATTTCAGTGAAGATGGAAGTTAGGTTCAGTGTCGGAGCCGAGACTAGTCCGGAATCAACTCTGGCCGGCTGAGCAAGGCAGTGGCATACACGCTGCTATGGGGCCCGTGAGTCGGGTAAGCCTGGTACCACCCATTATCGTACGTTCAACTGATACATTTGAAAGCAATGATGGAGAAGGGACTGAAGCAGCGGTAGAACAAGGAGAGGTGAGCATTGTGTGTGTATAGATATATATATTGTTTTCAAATCAGTGAGTACATTGTGGCCATAATACTGTATGGAGGATTATGAGGAGTGCAGTATGCTATATGGAGGACTATGGGGAGTGCCTTATACTATAATGAAGACTATGGTGAGTGCATTATACTATTGCATAGAATCGTAGAGTTGGAAGGGACCTCCTGGGCCATCTGGTCCAACCCCCTGCTCAAAGCAGGATTCGCTAAATCATCCCAGACAGATGTCTGTCCAGCCTGTTTGAAGACTTCCATTGAAGGAGAACTCACCACCTCTCGTGGCAGCCTGTTCCACTCATTGATCACTCTAACTGTCAAAAAGTTTTTTCTAATATCTAATCTGTGTCTCCTCCCATTCAGTTTCATCCCATTGCTTCTAGTCTTTCCTTGTGCAAATGAGAATAAAGATGATCCTTCTACAATGTGACAGCCCTTTAGATATTTGTAGACAGCTATTAAGTCTCCTCTCAGTCTTCTCTTCTGCAAGCTAAACATTCCCAAATCCTGCAACCTTTCCTCATAAGACAGGGTTTGTAGACCGGTCACCATTCTGGTCGCTCTTTTCTGAACTTGCTCCAGTTTGTTGATGTCTTATTTAAAATGTGGTGCCCAAAACTGGACACAATATTCCAGATGAGGTCTGACCAAAGAGGAGTAGAGAGCAATAATGACTTCACGTGATCTAGATTGTATGCTTCTGTTAATACATCCTAGAATTGCATTTGCCTTTTTTGCTGCTGCATCACACTGTTGATTCATATTCAGTCTGTGATCTATTAGTATACCCAAGTCTTTTTCACATGTGCTGCTGCTTAGCCCTATTCCTCCCATTCTGTATATGCTTTTTTCATTTTTATTTGATGGACTATGAGCAGTGTATTATACTATATGAAGGACTATGGAGTACATTATACTGTATGGTGTACAACATTATACTGTATGGTGGACTATGGGGTGTGCATTATATTATATGGAGGACTATGGTGAGTGCATTACACTATTTGAAGGAATATGAGCAGTGTATTTTACTCTATGAAGGACTATGGAGTGCATTATACTGTATGGAGGACTATGGGGAGTGCATTATTCAGTATGGATGACTATGCGAAGTGCATTATACTGTATGGAGGACTATGGAGAGTGCATTATACTATATGGAGGACTATGGGGAGTGCATTATACTGTATGGATGACTATGCAGAGTGCATTATACTGTATGGAGGACTTTGGGGCCCATTATATTATGTGGTAGGCTATGTGAGGACAATTATATTATATGGAGGGTTATGTGAGGTCCTTTATACTATATGGAAGGCTATGTGGGGGCCATTATATTCGGAGGGCTATGTGGGGATCATTATACTGTATGCAAGCAATTATAAAGTGTCAAGGTTTGTGTGGGGTTCATCGTACTGTGGGTGCCATTATTCTATTTGCAGGGCTAGTGGGGTCCATTCCATTATACAGTGTGGAGAGATGTGGAAGTCATTATACTGCATGCAGGGCTGTGTGGTGGTCACAGTGGGGGTACCATGCTGTGTTGGGGTCACCATACTTTGAGGAGTAGAGGTGTGGTACAGTGGAGTCATCATATTATTCATATTGAGGGTACTGTGGAGGTATTTGTGGGGGTATCGTAGCATTTGTGGACACTTTTGTTGGCATCATACTTTATAGGGGCAATGAAAGGGGAATCTAGGGCTCCAGTAGGAGGAAAATTACTTTGTAAAGGCTGCAAAGTTGTGATTATAATTTGAAATTGCATGATGCCAATGTTGCACTGGCCACAGGGGCGTCAATACCCCAATTCATGATCGCGATGGGGTTAAGCAGATTTAGTAGAGAGGAGCAGCAGAGTGGGTTGTACATGCATATGTGTCTGGTGAATAATGTCCCAGGCTAGAATGCCACGCAGTATCAAAACATGGGGATTGAAGACAGACGGATTGAAATATTCAAGAGGTCGGCATCTTCCAAAATACACAAAGCGCACTCCTCAAATGGGTTTTAGCTTGGTGCCTTCGAGAAAACAGCTGGTTACATAATATGTGGATATTTGTATTCAGGTCACTCTACACAAACCTTTCCTTTCCATTCAAACTTCCTGTATAATTTTCAGCGTCGTGTAGACTGTCAGTGTACGATACACCCTCTGAAATACCTTTATAACTCTATAGTAGATCATCCATGTATGAGCATCGCGTTTTCAACAAATGACAAACATGAGGGGCCGTGGTTTCTTGCTATTTCCCCACACATTTTCCACTCTTAGTGGGAACCTACCAAGGTGATTTTTCTGAAACTAAAAGTATAATAGTAAAGGTCCTGGGACATCACTAAATATGATACCTCTTTTTCAGTTATGCTTGTAAGGATCATCTAGCAATGTGGATCTGTTAAGTCTCTGGTCCAGAGGTTGCACATGGACTCCAGGCATTAATGAAGCTTCCCAGAGGACATGTGGAATTGAACTATCTGGAATTTTGGGAGCAGTCAGACACATGGAGTGTTACCCAGAAAGAGTTGAACCAAATCATGGAACACTAGTCTCAGTCCTAAAGCACAGGTGTTTGTCCTAATAGGCCATAAATAGGATTAGGGAAATTATATCACTGAGCCCCACTGGAAAATCTGAAAAACCCACTGTGGAGCACAACAGAGGGCAGTGGACCGAGGTGAAGGAAGCAGAGCCTGTGATACCCTGGACTGGTGTGTAACAATCCTGATGTGTCACGGTTGGGAAATCAAGCTTTGAAGAATATGGGGGAGGTTAATATCATACCAACCAACTGTATCATATCCATTCTGAGATTACAATCCTCCTTCAAAATGTGTAGCTGTAACAGGACACCTGGCTCAGAAGGTGGTCCAGCCTCCTCAGCTTCATGAGGAAAAACTCCCTCTCCCACTTAGCTTGTATCAAGACCTTCATGACAGGATGACACCATGCGGAGCCCACATTATGTAACTGCTTCATTCTAATTCAACAGTCTGAAGGTAATTTCATAAGGAGATTATGGAGTTATCATACGTCCTAGCTGTCCACCGGTTGCATGTTCGAGATCTCTGGAACGGGCTGAATGCCTGCCAGGGTCTTGATCTGCTCTAGCACCCCTGGGTGGGGAGATATGTATAACAGCTAGTTGAAACTAGATAACTAAGTCATATGTTTGGTCTCCAAGTGCAATGGGGGCCCGGTCGAATCGACTGGCACCAAAACCCGCCGCTGTTTGACTTTCCATTGAAAAGCTATGATACATCATAGGTTTTGAAGTTATAGCTGCCAAGAGTACAGGGGAGGGGGACTAGAATCATCCTAAGGGCGGGAAAGGGACCAACCAAAGAGTTAAGTGCTCATTGTTCTTCTGAGGAAAGTCATGCCATGAATCGTGATGGGAGAAACCAGTAACAGCTGACCCCCCCCCCCCACGCCTCCCATGTGGTTGCCGGCACCAAGGCTGAACATCAAGCAGGCAACCGACTTTTGTTTCATCTGCTTATTCCTTTTGTACTACCACCTGTATTTGCATATCTAATCATTGTATAGGTATAACCATTGCATATATAGAGCTTTGTCTAGTGTGCTCTTAAGGTGATTAAATATCCAACTTAACCGTGTGCTGCTCTTTTATCTCAATCAACAAATCCTCACATCCTTGTTCTGTTTAACTTCACATGCTACCGGAGCTGGTTTCTGGCCCGATATAATCCCGTTAACAGACAGTGTTTTTATCTAACGAGGAACTGGTGGCAGTCCTACCTAGCTGGCAAGGCTGTTTTACTGGTACTAGTGAAAGGGGCTTCTCAGTTTGTCAGGATTGTGAGCACCAGCCTCTGCATGGGTCACATTCTCTCTCACTCCCCATGTCTCTGGGCCCATGTGGACAGGGGGTGTCTGTGTAAAACTGTGCCAAACTTACATTGCGTATCCCCAGGGGGTACGGAACGTCACATTGGTGCAAGTGGGAAGACCATACCGCATGATTCCTCTGACGTAATAGTGATGTGAGGGGGGCTGCTAGGGGCGGTTCATCAAATTTTGGTGGCAGCAGTAGGATATCTGTAAAATGGATGCTAGCTCTTTTTCATAGCTGTGCTGCCACACCCTATCTGTACAGTTCATTCAGTGTTTAATGGCTATCTTTTCCTATCTCTATTGCTGAGCTGTGACTTCTGATCACTTTCCAGATTCACTAGAATATGGCTGCTGCATTCCATGCCTTTGCTTTTATTATTATTATTTATTTATATAGCACCATTGATTCCATGGTGCTGTACATAAGAAGGGGTTACATACAAATTACAGATATCACTTACAGTAAACAAACTTACAATGACAGACTGATACAGAGGGGAGAGGACCCTGCCCTTTCGGGCTTACATGCTACAGGATGGTGGGGAAGGAAACGGTAAGTAGGTGGGTTGCAGCAGTTCCGGTGTTGTTTGAGGTGATATCTCCAGTAGTGGTGAGGAGGTAGCGGGGTCATTGCAGGCTCTAGGCTTTCTTGAAGAGGTGGGTTTTCAGGTTCCGTCTGAAGGATCCGAATGTGGTTGATAGTCGAATATATTGGGGCAAAGAATTCCAGAGGATGGGGGCTATTCAGGAGAAGTCTTGGAGGCGGTTGGGTGAGGAGCGAATAAGTGTGGAGGAGAGAAGGAGGTCTTGGGATGACCGTAGATTACGTGAGGGAAGGTATCGGGAGATAAGTTCAGAGACATATGGGGGAGACAGGTTATAGATGGCCTTGTAGGTCAGTATTAGTCATTTGAATTGGATACGCTGAGGGAATGGGAACCAGTGAAGAGATTTTCAGAGGGGAGAAGCGGAGGAGTAGCGAGGAGAGAGATGAATTAGTCAGGCAGCAGAGTTAAGGATGGACTGGAGAGGTGCGAGGGTGTTAGCAGGGAGACCACAGAAAAGGATGTTGCAGTAGTCGAGACGGGAGATGATGAGGGCGTGCACAAGCATTTTAGTAGATTGAGGGTTGAGAAAAGGACGGATTCTGGAAATATTTTTGAGCTGGAGGCGACAGGAGGTAGAAAGAGCTTGGATGTGCGGTTTGAAGGACAGGGCAGAATCAAGGGTTACTCCGAGGCAGCGGACTTCCGGTACTGGGGAAAGCGTGATGTCATGAATTGTGATAGATAGGTCAGGTAAGGAAGATCTGAGATGGAGGAAAGATGAGGAGTTCAGATTTGTCCACATTGAGCTTGAAGAAGCGAGAGGAGAAGGAGGATACGGCTGATAGACACTCCAGGATTTTGGACAGCAGAGAGGTGATGTCCGGGCCAGAGAGGGCCTTTTAAATAAGGCTACCATAATCCCTTCTAATTAGCTGCACTTTACCATGTGATGTGTTAGTTGCAAGGTATTATTGGAAATCCTTCATGGCTGTGCCTGTAGTCATGTCTGCCTTCTCTTTCTGTAAAAATGGTGGTGGGCATTTTTTTGGTGGGGCATTTCACTCAAATTGAATAGGAGGAAATTATTTGAATTTGCAGAGTCTAGTGGAATTCCACAAATTTGATTCATATGTAATCGATTTGCTCATTTCTAGGTCTGTGATCTTTTTAGCGTACTTTGAGCAAAGAGACAGAGAAGAGGTAGAGATATACCTTGGAAAAATCATATATTTATCTTCTTGTGCAAAAGGTAGACAGCAATTGTTTGTTTTCCCACTGAGAGGGATTACTGTTATCTCTGCCACTCATTCCTCTCTCCCTCCTACACCTTTCCCATTGCTGAAAGAGGAATAATTGGAGTGTTCTAGGCCTGAACAAGTGGGTGTGAAGCTGGCGAGAGAGGAATTGACATCCTGTTTTTAAATTCTTCAAAGAAGTCCATTGGAAGTGGTTAGACAAATGGAAGGCCTCTATAAATATGTTAGAAAGGTTTATTTTTTCGATGTGCTGACAGAATATACAGACGCCTCCCGAAGAATTGTAAGGGATGTGTGATGTTTGCTGACACTTTTTGTATTTTAACCCTGCTTGTGTGAAATCTTCAGGCTGGAGCATGTTGTGGGGTCCACGACGTCCCCTCTATCTGGTCAAGCTGCCACCAACTTCTCAGTCTCCACCTGCTCCTCTGTAGAAATGTCGCCCATCACCTCTTGGCTTGTATACGGAGCAAAGACCTCTGACCTTTCGTCTAAGAACAGATTGCATTAAATTGATGATCAATCACCCTTGAAAGATTTCTAGAGCCCTGGGATTTAGTCGTCATCAGTTGGAAAGTACAATAAACACATGTGGAACTTTATCTGTAGAAGACCAAGTGATTAGACGTAGGGCGAGCTGTCATGTCTGCAATCAGTTTTATGTGCCCCTTGTGTGAACCGTTATATAAGCCGCTATATGTCAGAAATATTTAGTTTTTGGTGTCGTTTAATTCATGAAAATGGGCAACCGATGACAATTGACTATGGTGCTCAGGCATTGAGCCTCGCTCTTGGGATTTATTGGGACAACTCTTTTTTAGGAATCAGTATCAACATATAATAGGGATCTGATTATACTGCACACTGGTATACTTTATCAAAATGCTACATCTAATATTAATTGGATGCCTTTTGGTTATGAAATTGGCTCTTGGGTCTATATCGGTTGCCTTTTGACTCTGTGATTGGCTCTTGGGTCTCTTGGGTATGTACTAGATGGAAAAATTAAATCATAAGCCCTACGGAGGACTGATGTGGTGATGATTTCATTACACGACTGGAATATGTTGGTACTATGCAAGCAACATGGATAAATATGGTATATTTGACCTGAGATTAACACTTCTGGGACACAGAAGGAAATTGGAGCCCTCTTGAAATACGCTAAATCGACAGGACACACACGTTATGCCGATATATTCCCTTAGTTGTGAAGCACATCTCTTAGGCAAGCCATGCCAGTGTGTGGCCATAAGGCTATAAAATTAATTCTTTTTTTTATGTCATTCATAGCGCTGGTCTCAATCAGACCGCAGTTTACCGCTTCCTGGTAACGCATGGGTTAAGTGCCGGATACATAATTGCTCAGTATAAGCCAAACACCTGAATAGGATTACACCGGTGCTTTCTTTTTTCTTTTTTTCTTTTTCACAAATCTTGGTATTAAATGGATTAAAATTAAATATATTTTAAGTTGATGCACGTACTGGTAATTATAGTGCTGCTAATTTAACCTTAGGTATAGAAAACAGTTGGACGTTCTCAATGCCAGATGTCGAGTTTCATCATTTAGCAGGGCAGAAAGAAAAACAAAGCAAACGATTTGGGGAAAAATCCAAAAATCTCGTGAAAATGTTTTTTCTGCTACTAAAGATTGATCCTTCCACATATAACCTGACACATGGGAATGAGGAATTGGGCACGTATGGATACAGCAAGGGTCGGATGCACAGGGACAGGCTTCCTTTTCTAATTCGTAGGGAGATATTCATGTGTAATTTTTTTGGAAAAATTTTTTTTTAATAATAACGTCAACATTTTTTTAGCATGGAGTACATATTTCATAAACTCTTTACCCTTTGATAGTTAATAGCTCATTGCCGCCCCCCCCCTGTACAATTCAATTTATTCATAACTCCATATCTAAAAATATTTCTGGACTTTTTTGGTGTTTTTACTAGAGGCGGTGCAAACCGATTTGCAAGAATCTAGTTCAGTGGCCATGACTGTAATCAGTGGCCACCCAACAGGAGCCTTGCGAACTTTCCCCCAGCTTCTCTTTTGTTTACCCAGCCTGGAGCGACATCGTGCCAGGCCGGCCAATCAAAAGTAGTGCCACGAATGCCAGGAGGTAAGAGGCGATTCTCGGGGCTCCTTACCGATGACGTCATGCCCAGCCCGGAGTGATGTCGTGCCAGTTTGGCCAATCAAAAGAAGAGCTGCGGATGCCAGGAGGTAAGCAGCAGATGGCTCCATACCCAGCCTGGAATGACATTGTGCCAGGCCAGCCAATCAAAAGAAGAGCCGAGGATGCCAGGAGGTGAGGAGGAGGTAAGAGGCAATTCTCAAGACTCCTGTCCGATGGCGTCATGCCCAGCCTGGAGTGATGTCGTGCCAGGCAGGCCAATCAAACGAAGAGCCGCGATTGCCAGGAGATAAGAGGTGATTCTCAGGGCTCCTTTCCTATGGCGTCAAGCCCAGCCTGGAGTGTTGTCGTGCCAGGCCGGCCTATCAAAAGAAGACCCGCGAATGCCAGGAGGTAAGAGGCAATTCTCAGAGCTCATTTCCGATGGCGTCATGCCCAGCCTGGAGTGACATTGTGCCAGGCCGGCCAATCAAAAGAACAGCCGCGGATACCAGGTTGGTAAGAAGCGATTCTCAGGGCTCCTTTCCGATGGCCCCTTATTATCGACCTGGTCATTGGACCTACTTTTTACAACCATAGTTTTTACAATATATCATACTTCCCTAATTTTTCGGTGCACTATTTTTGCAAGAAAATTTTCTTTTTTTTTTATTTTTGGAAGAATACAATTTTTATAAATTCATTCCAAAAACAGAATTTACTGTTTATAACATAGGCCTCCATGGTAAAAAAAATTTTTTTTTAAACATGTGGGTTAAAAAAGTTGTCATCTTTAGTCAAAAGCCCCCAATTCATCAGACACTTTGCAGCAGAATTAATGGTATAAAACTTTTGGAAATAGCATAAAAAAAATGATGAAACTTATTGAATTTTGAAACTTTTTGAAAAGATGGCAGGGCTTAGTGGATAGGGGGCTTGGCCGACCTCAGCCAACAAATTTGATAATTTGTGCCGCAAAAAAAATGAGAAATTACAACAAAAATTTAATTTTACTGGCCTACAATTTAGAGCCTAGCAAACGGCAGCAGGAATATGCACAACATTCATTTATTGGTGAATGAATTTAGCACTTCTTACTCCCAACACACAGTTTGCAAAGACTGTAAAACGCTAACCTTGATGAATCGGGGCTAATATCTTTTTGTTTTAACAGTCTGCCTTAAAATAAGTTGATCATAAAGTGCTGATATACACAGCAATCAGCTGTAATCTATGGGGGAACATGAAAACAAGTGTTCTATTTCCTTTCAGTGCCACAACTGGAAAAATGAAGTATTACATAGTTCCTGTATGTACAGATGTGTTGAGTCCTTCAGAATGAAAGATTCTCTTTGTAGCCTTTCAGTTTGGATAAAAGTTAAGGTCTATAGGAGCTCGGTCATATTATGTCAGCTCCACCAGACAAGCCCAGACTCCAGGAGGACAATAGCGGTAGCCCAAAAAGTTTAATTCTCCGTAAACTCATAACCATTGACTTCAATGCTAGCCAATAGTGTTGAGATTACACAATGATCATCTATTATATATGTAGACATATACTTTGGTAACGTGGATTATCTTCCATATTAACTTTGAACATTCTTTAAAAAAAAAAAAAATCTCAAATTTAAAGGGAACCTATCACTTTCCATGAATATGTATTTTTTTAACCTAGTGTAAATGCTGCTGTCCTCCTGAATCCGGTGATGTTTTTCTTTTGTTCCTGCGCTTCTCCATTCCCGAGATATGACCCCCTCTTCCCTGTATGTAAATCTAGTCTTTTTAGGCAAGGGGTGTGGTGTTCATGAGAAGAGTTGAAGGTCACGCCCCCTTGCAAAAATACTAGATTTATAGACAGGGAAAAAAAGACCATATCTCAGGAACCGAGAGGGGCAGGAACAAAACAAAAAGATCGCCGGATTCAGGAGAACAGCAGCGTTTATAGCAGGCTAAAAAAAATGACATATTTGGCAAGTGACGGGCCCTTGAATAAAATTGGAGAAACTTTATTTGTTGTCAAACATCATACCAATCCCATAAACTACTGTAGGAATTCCAGAATATTTTTTTTTTCCGTACAGCTTGTTTTACGTTCCTCTCATCATAGGGGATTCACACTGCTCTGTGGAGATGGAAACACAGCTCTAGTATTTGAATAGAAGCCAGGAAGCATTTATTGTGGGTTGTACATTATAAGCTACTGTAGTACTTGAAATAGCAGTTATATCCCGGATATGTGAAGATTTATAATTAGTACCTTCTTTTAGGAAATATTTCATGCCTCGTAAAAGCTGGTTTCATTCAGTGTGTGCATAGTATCCACATCAGACATTAACATGTACATAATAGTATGCCGCAATTCATCTTAACGCTGTAAAACATGAATCTTTTGTCTACAGCAACAATATATGCAGTGCTGCGATGTCTATGCTTTAAAAAACGCACCAGGAGATACTTTGCGGTGTTTGTCCATACTTTTTTTTCTTAAAAACAGCGCCACTCGTGTCCATGGTTATGTCTGGTATTGCAGCTAAATCCCACTCAAGGAAATAATGTAGTGCAAGGCACAGTCCACAGTCAAGAGTGGCAGAAAATAGGCTTTTCACTGTGGATGGGGGAGATTCTGGTTGGCACTCTTTATGGGGTCCCTCTAGCTGGGAATAGGCATGGAGATGCTCTGGTTGGTACTGTTTATGGAGGCTCTCTGGTTGGCAGTGTTTATGGAGGCTCGCTGGTTGGCAGTGTTTATAGAGGCTCTCTGGTTGGTACTGTTTATGGAGGCTCTCTGGTTGGCAGTGTTTATGGAGGCTCTCTGGTTGGTACTGTTTATTGAGGCTCTCTGGTTGGCAGGGTTTATGGAGGCTCTCTGGTTGGCAGTGATTACGGAGGCTCTCTGGTTGGCAGTGTTTATGGAGGCTCGCTGGTTGGCAGTGTTTATAGAGGCTCTCTGGTTGGTACTGTTTATGGAGGCTCTCTGGTTGGCAGTGTTTATGGAGGCTCTCTGGTTGGCAGTGTTTATGGAGGCTCTCTGGTTGGCACTGTTTATGGAGGACCTCTGGTTGGCAGTGTTTATGGAGGCTCTCTGGTTGGCAGTGTTTATGGAGGCTCTCTGGTTGGTACTGTTTATGGAGGCTCTCTGGTTGGTACTGTTTATGGAGGCTCTCTGGTTGGCAGTGTTTATGGAGGCTCTCTGGCAGTGTTTATGGAGGCTCTCTGGTTGGTACTGTTTATTGAGGCTCTCTGGTTGGTACTGTTTATGGAGGATCTCTGGTTGGCAGTGTTTATGGAGGATCTCTGGTTGGCAGTGTTTATGGAGGCTCTCTGGTTGGCACTGTTTATGGAGGACCTCTGGTTGGCAGTGTTTATGGAGGCTCTCTGGTTGGCAGTGTTTATGGAGGCTCTCTGGTTGGTACTGTTTATGGAGGCTCTCTGGCAGTGTTTATGGAGGCTCTCTGGCTGGTACTGTTTATTGAGGCTCTCTGGTTGGTACTGTTTATGGAGGATCTCTGGTTGGCAGTGTTTATGGAGGCTCTCTGGTTGGCAGTGTTTATGGAGGCTCTCTGGTTGGCAGTGTTTATTGAGGCTCTCTGGTTGGCAGTGTTTATGGAGGCTCTCTGGTTGGTACTGTTTATGGAGGCTCTCTGGTTGGCAGTGTTTATAGAGGCTTTCTGGTTGACACTTCATGGGGCCTTACTGGCTGCTGATGGTTGATTTGCTTTCTGTCTGACACTGATTGTGGGCGCACTCTGTCTGGAAATGTTTCTGTTTGGTACTGTTTTTTTGGGCTCTCTGGTTGGTACTGATTTTTGGGGCTCTCTGGTTGGCACCCTTGATGGGGTTCTCTCGGCACTTTTTATGGGGGGCTCTCTGGTTAACACTGTTCATTGCGGCTCTTTGACAATGTTCATGGAAACTCTAGTTTCAACTGTTTATGGGGGCTCCTGACAATCTCTTTGAGACTTTCTGGGTGACACTGAGTGTTCTGTGGTTATTACTGTTTATGGGGGATTTCTGGTGACAATGGGAACTCTGACAATTTTTATGGGGTCTTGCTAGCACCATTAGGGTATGTGCACACATTGCGGATCCGCTGCAGATTTCCTAGTGATTTACAGTCCAATGTTAATCAGTGAGAAATAAAAACCGCTATGCACACGCTGCAGGAAAATCAGCGCGGAAACGCAGCAGTTTATTTCCCGCAGCATGTCAATTCTTTGTGCGGATTCTGCAGCGTTTTTACACCCATTCCATTATAGGAATCCGCAGGTGTAAAAACGCAGGCAAAATCTGCAGGGAAAACGCTCGGATTTTGACCTGCGGATTCTGCCAAAAATAGGAGATTCCGCTCGGAAAATTCCGCACAGCAATCCGCAACGTGTGCACATACCCTTAATGGTGGGACATCCTCTATTATTATTGGAAGATGACTAGTATTTATGGGTAAGACGTATTTGTAAATATGTCCACAATCTCCCTTAAAGACATTCTTGATATTATCCTTTAATTAGGACATAATTAATAGATGTATGGACGCGGGATGCAATGAATTATGATTAAACAGTTAATACGTCTGGCCTCATGTGCAAAAAATAATAAAAACATTATTGCAAATAGTCTTCAGGCCAAAACCAATAGTTCGTACAATGTGTGAAAATGACAAAACATTGCGGAATCTCTTGTAGAAGTTTGTGCGGAGTATGTCATAACCCTGGATAGCATCCCCATGTTCTCCGATGATGACACAGCTAAGCTGAAACAACTGCTAATTTATGATGTCTCCAGCTATAATATATTCCAATTATAGGTTCCACCATCATGGCTCCCCAGCGTTTCCTGCACGTCTTGTTGTGCCCATTACATGTTCATCTGGAGTTTGCTTACTGCTGATTTGTGTCAGGGGAAAAGTTAAGAAGTTGAGAACAGAGGGACAGCCGAAGGATTGGGGTGGTTAGTTTATATTTTGGGGGTAGGAATGGATGAAAGAGAATGGAAAAGGAAAATATTGAACTTTTTAGGGATTTGTTTTTGATGGTAGGACACTAATATGGTACGGATTAGAGATGAGCGACTTTGCCTTTTTTAGGGTCGAGTCCGGGTTTCATGAAACCCAACTTTCTCAAAAGTCAAGTCGAAGGAAATCGACCGACTATCGTCAAAAGTCGGAGGTCCGACTGACACACAAAACCCAATGCAAGTCTCTCTCTCTCTCTCTCTCTCCCCGGACGCTGCACATGTCATCTCGTTGCCCACAGTGTGCGTCCTTGCTCATTGGCTGAGAAAAGGCGCCTGCGAGCATTATGGGAAACACGACTTTGGCGCTCTGGTCGACGACCGCATGGCCGACCTCACGCTATGGTCGAGTTTTGGTCAGCGAAACCCGACTTTGGCATAAGTCGGCGACTTATGAAGCTGACCGACCTGTTTCGCTCAACTCTAGTAGGGATATTATTGTACTTATTCACGGTATTCAAAAAAGTTGTAATGAGAAACCTTTTATATGGGGGAACGTTTAAAAAAAAAAATTATCTTCCTGGTAACTTTGCAAAAGTACCCCAAAAGAGGGACCATGTTGTGGGCTCATCTGGTGAGGTGGAATTTCTAACACGTAGGTCAGGGTGAGCAGCACAGACCGGAGGTGACAATGCAGTGGAGCTGAGTGTGCTAAAAGGCATGTGGATCAGTGAGAATCAGTAGGATAGGGTATGTCCGATGGGCAAGCAAGGCTGGAAGCACTAGATGCAGCTGAGTCAGATGTGTGGATTGTACAGGGAGAGCAAAGATGTATGGGGAAAACTGGTAATTTGCAGCAGGAGTGCAGTTACACACACGAATAGCAGAGATGGATAGGCAAACAGATATCTTTCCACATTAGTGTGGTTACAACAAGAATAGCAGAGATGGATAGGCAAACAGATATCTTTCCACATTAGTGTGGTTACACACAAGAATAGCAGAGATGGATAGGCAAACTGATAACTTTCAGCGGTAGTGCGGTTACACACAGGAATAGCAGAGATGGATAGGCAAACTGATATCTTTCCACAGTAGTCTGGTTACACACAGGAATAGCAGAGATGGATAGGCAAACTGATATCTTTCCACAGTAGTCTGGTTACACACAGGAATAGCAGAGATGGATAGGCAAACTGATAACTTTCAGCGGTAGTGTGGTTACACACAGGAATAGCAGAGATGGATAGGCAAACTGATGTCTTGCAGCAGGAGTGCAGTTACAAACAGGAATAGCAGAGATGGATAGGCAAACTGATATCTTGCAGCAGGAGTGCAGTTACAAACAGGAATAGCAGAGATGGATAGGCAAACTGATATCTTGCAGCTGGAGTGCGGTTACACACAGGAATAGCAGAGATGGATAGGCAAACCGATATCTTGCAGCTGGAGTGCGGTTACACACAGGAATAGCAGAGATGGATAGGCAAACTGATATTTTTCAGCAAGAATAGCTGTATCTATAGTCAGCACCATGAATTAATAATCAGGTACCTTGATAGCAGAGACGAAGGTGTAAACCACAACAAGAATAGTTCAGAGGAATTTTTTATCTGGAATCTTCATTCAGCAGAGTTGTAGATGTGGACAATGACTTTAGCAGCTGAACTGAACATGATACACTGGTAGCTGGGAACAAATCAGGGGTAACTAAGAAAATAATTAGACAACTTTCTGAAGTTGAGACAAGTGGAAGGTGACGCTAACTTCCTGAGAAATATGTAGTAGCAGAGTACTACACTACTTGAATACTCAGGCAGCGCATAGTTGTCTAAGCCAACCTTTATAGGCCTTGTATGAAGGCGTCAGACAAGTTACCACAGTCACTTGGTGTAGACTAGCGTAGAGAGAGTTGGCCATAGGAGAAAGGAGCAAAGCCCAGCGCTGGAGACGGGACAGATGAGCAACAAGTCAGTTCTCTTGATGCCCAAGAGTAGAGTATCATCAGCACTTTTGGTACTTTTCTGTCCTTGAAGGTTGGACAGAAAACTCATTAAACAGGAGCATGAATACCTGATCACTATCCTGGGAAGGCTGCACCGTATGAATTTTACTCCCCATGGGGCCACATGAAGCACATGAGAGTTACCTGTGACCCCCAGAAAGCCAGGTGTAGATAGTAAATGTATGTTATGAACAGTGGTGGTAAAACCGGAAACCTGTTGAGGATGTATGAGAAAATATTCGACATCCCAGGCTATTGAAATTTGGTCCCTCGTACCTGACAGTAGTCAATATCTTTCTCTTCTTAGTGTTGAGGAGCAGTCCCATGTCGGAGCTTTCCGTATATTGTGTCTCTTAGATATTCTTATCCAAGAAGTATCGTTTCTCCTTGTGGAGAATGACATGCTAAGCATTCCGAGATGAGGAGACTTAAAGCTGCAATTCTCCTCTGGGAAATATGCAAATTGTATCTTCAGAGAGGCAGAGGACTAGAACTCTAGTGCCACCTATTGGAAGTAGCGATCCTAAAAGTCAATGTCGACCCTTTAACGAGCCTTAGTTACATGACTTAGGATAAAAACCAAAACAGAATCTCAGTTTGCAGACACTGTGTTTCGGGGTACTGCCCCTCATCAGTGCAAAGTGTGAGATCTGGTTTGGCTGTGAGAGGCGTCTGACCGATATCCAAGAAGTAACATTTCTCCTTGCGGAGAATGACATGCTAAGCATGCCAAGATGAGGAGACTTAAAGCCGCAATGCTCCTCTGGGAAATATTAGATATTCTTAGATCTCCATTGGCCATTGCATCTTATAAATGAATATTGTGATTCATTTTCATGTCTTAACGGCATCGTCAGATTGTATCGGCTTCATTCATCGCCCGCCACGAAACACTGTAACGCTGCTGTACGTCACAGGACCGCGGAGAAGGCTGATTAAGTCGGTGGCATGCGCTATCACACGCTGCTTTGTTTTTAGATGGTTTTCTGGGAGTTAATGAGGCTAATTGAAAACTGAATCCCGGTTTATTGCGCTGACATTATGCAGAAGCAAGCGGGAGAGATAATTACACTTCAATTTCCTTGCCCCAAGGTAGAGACACATAATACCATACTGAATAATTCAGATTGTGGTTGTGCAATCGCTGGGAAATGCCCCACCAGCCCCGGTTCCTTCAACATTGTGTGTATCACGGACGACGTGACGACTTCCAGACACCGGCGACCCTTTCGAAAAAAAAAGTCAAAAGGCAGAAGACTTTGGGAAATGTTTATTTTGCGCTTGTATTTAAAACTTTCGAAATGTTAGTGTGGTTTTTTTTTTTTTTTTTTTTTTCCGGAGAACTTCTTAGGCTCGCGGTACAGTAAACATGGGGCCGGCCGTTAATTAATGGGCTCTGGAGCCTGCTCTCTATAGAAAGCCTACGTATCGTCTGGTATCATACGGCTTTTGCAAACAAATGTTGGAAATCTAAGATGTATAATGGGCTGATGGCAGACTGTTACGCTACAATATTTATTTCTGCGCGTTATTGATGACCTGTTTTCCCATGTGAGCCAAAAACCAAAGTCTACGGTTGTTTTTTTTTTTTGTGTGAGGTTATCACTTGTCAAAAGCAAAATATAAAAAAAAAATAAAGCAAAAGATTTAGTTTTAACTTTAAGATTGAATTTGAAAAGAAAGAACATTGAAAATGGTGGGTCCAATGAGGGCATACAGGTGTCGGAGAGGGGGTCCCGCTAAGAATCAGAACCCGAGAACAACTTCCACTCTTCGGAACAGATCCATCCATTAATTCTATGGTCGGACACTTATTTCAGCACTTAGATTGTACTTGAATACTTAGCATTTCTCCATACTGGAAAAACATTGGAATGGGGGGCTCAGTATGGAAGACCCTGATGGATGTCCTAGACAAGGCTCCCTGCTCAGGTCCCCCCTCTAAGAACCAGCGACTACCACTTTTTGGACCAAGCCTGGCACATGCTCAGTACACTCTTTCCTATAGGCAATACTGTAGTTCTGGGCATGTGCAATACATCAATGATGCCTTTGCCCAGACAGGGCAAATCGCTGCGCATGCGCCGGACTGGAAGTGCGCAACGCATGTATGAACTTTTGCTGCCAATAGTAGTGATGTAGCAGAAATGAAGAGCTGTCAATCAAGGTTATCTTTAATTATTTCCCTTTAAAAGGGTTGTCCAGGATTGGAAAACCCCAGGCCGCCTCTCTGCAGTTTATATCAGGTATTGCTGCTGAGCTCTATTGAAACGAATATGCACACCTCAGCCCTACGCACTGCAATAGGGATGTGCTGCAATACCACATGCCGCCAGTGAACAAAGGTGGCGCTGTTTTGGGGAACCCCCCCCACACAAAATACTGTTACTTAATTCTGGAAAACCTCAGTTACCATCACCGGGGACTGATGGTTAATCATAGTGATCCGCTTGACTGACGGTTACAATAGGTCGCGGGCTTAGTCGTCCTATAATAACACAGTATATTTCTGAAATTGAAGTGGATTTTGTAAAATCCCAGAAAGTCTGTTTAGTTGTTGGAAGGCCTGGACTTGACTGATTGGGATGAATTTGAGGACATCGCTGGTGATTTGGTGTAATTAGCGTGTTCTATTGATGAGTCCTCGCAGGTCTGGTTACGGCAGCTTGGAGAATACATCCTTTTGTTTTGGCTGTGGGAGTTGCACCGGTGTTAGTGAGGAGCGCCGTGCAGGTGCATCCTCCCCATCTGCCATCAGCGCCCCTTGAAGTTAGTGTTTCACAAGTCTCTGGTGAATATTCCTGACCTCATGCATTAACTCTGAAGGCATCAAAGAACCAGAGAGAAAGTCAATTTCAAGCTTTTTATATGAACCAGACACATGCACAATGACGTATGGAGTCCAGAGGCGCAGTGTTACCCTTCTAGCTGTGTATTAGATCATGTTCACATGGTGCTGAGGACTGATTCTGCCGTACAGTGTCTTGTTTCAGGGGCAAAACCAGCTCCATCCACATAAAAAACATCAGTTACTTTGTAAATACATTACCTTACTCACTTTACTAACCTGGAGTTACATCCTGTATTATACTCCAGAGCTGCACTCGCTATTCTGCTGGTGCAGTCACTGTGTACACACATTACTGATCCTGAGTTACATCCTGTATTATACCCCAGAGCTGCACTCACTATTCTGCTGGTGCAGTCACTGTGTACACACATTACATTACTGATCCTGAGTTACATCCTGTATTATACTCCAGAGCTGCACTCACTATTCTGCTGGTGTAGTCACTGTGTACATACATTACATTACTGATCCTGAGTTACATCCTGTATTATACTCCAGAGCTGCACTCACTATTCTGCTGGTGTAGTCACTGTGTACATACATTACATTACTGATCCTGAGTTACATCCTGTATTATACTCCAGAGCTGTACTCACTATTCTGCTGGTGCAGTCACTGTGTACATACATTACATTACTGATCCTGAGTTACATCCGTTATTATACTCCAGAGCTGCACTCACTATTCTGCTGGTGCAGTCACTGTGTACATACATTGCATTACTGATCCTGAGTTACATCCTGTATTATACTCCAGAGCTGCACTCGCTATTCTGCTGGTGCAGTCACTGTGTACACACATTACATTACTGATCCTGAGTTACATCCTGTATTATACTCCAGAGCTGTACTCGCTATTCTGCTGGTGCAATCACTGTGTACATACATTACTGATCCTGAGTTACATCCGTTATTATACTCCAGAGCTGCACTCACTATTCTGCTGGTGCAATCACTGTGTACATACATTACATTACTGATCCTGAGTTACATCCGTTATTATACTCCAGAGCTGCACTCACTATTCTGCTGGTGCAGTCACTGTGTACATACATTACATTACTGATACTGAGTTACATCCTGTATTATACTCCAGAGCTGCACTCACTATTCTGCTAGTGCAGTCACTGTGTACATACATTACATTACTGATCCTGAGTTACATCCGATATTATACTCCAGAGCTGCGCTCACTATTCTGCTGGTGCAGTCACTGTGTACGTACATTACATTACTGATCCTGAGTTACATCCTGTATTATACTCCAGAGCTGTACTCGCTATTCTGCTGGTGCAATCACTGTGTACATACATTACATTACTGATCCTGAGTTACATCCGTTATTATACTCCAGAGCTGCACTCACTATACTGCTGGTGCAATCACTATGTACATACATTACATTACTGATACTGAGTTACATCCGTTATTATACTCCAGCGCTGCACTCACTATTCTGCTGGTGCAGTCACTGTGTACATACATTACATTACTGATCCTGAGTTACATCCTGTATTATACTCCAGAGCTGCACTCACTATTCTGCTGGTGCAGTCACTGTGTACGTACATTACATTACTGATCCTGAGTTACATCCTGTATTATACTCCAGAGCTGCGCTCACTATTCTGCTGGTGCAGTCACTGTGTACGTACATTACATTACTGATCCTGAGTTACATCCTGTATTATACTCCAGAGCTGTACTCGCTATTCTGCTGGTGCAATCACTGTGTACATACATTACATTACTGATCCTGAGTTACATCCGTTATTATACTCCAGAGCTGCACTCACTATACTGCTGGTGCAATCACTATGTACATACATTACATTACTGATACTGAGTTACATCCGTTATTATACTCCAGCGCTGCACTCACTATTCTGCTGGTGCAGTCACTGTGTACATACATTACATTACTGATCCTGAGTTACATCCTGTATTATACTCCAGAGCTGCACTCACTATTCTGCTGGTGCAGTCCCTGTGTACGTACATTACATTACTGATCCTGAGTTACATCCTGTATTATACTCCAGAGCTGCACTCACTATTCTGTTGGTGCAGTCACTGTGTACATACATTACATTACTGATCCTGAGCTACATCCTGTATTATACTCCAGAGCTGCACTCACTATTTTGCTGGAGCAGTCATTGTGTACATACATTACTGATCCTGTACTGATCCTGAGTTACTTCCTGTATTATACTCCAGAGCTGCACTCACTATTCTGCTGGTGCAGTCACCGTGTACATACATTACATTACTAATCCTGAGTTACATCCTGTATTATACTCCAGAGCTGCACTCACTATTCTGCTGGTGCAGTCACTGTGTACTGGAGCAGGATCCTGTGGCGATCTGCTGATCACCTGGATGGCTTCCAGTGGAGGATAGAGGTGTAATAATGGGGCCTTGTGATAATTGCCGCTGATCTGATTTCCACGGTTTTGGAGGGGACAGCCGTGTCGTCTTATGTATTATTAGTTACTCTTTATTTGACAGGAAATTAAATCTTTCTCAGTGACTCCATATTTTCAAGACTCCACAAAAAAAAACTAGAAGGAAATCCTGCCCCGAAGATAATCTTCTTTCCATATTTCGGCAGCTCCATAATAATGTGATTATAGAGGAGATGAAAGCCGGCGGTGAGAGGTTACAGTAATCTGGGCGGGAAATGAGCGGAACAAGGCGGTGATGGCCAACAGTAATGAGATCTACAGAGAATGATGGCACCGAGGACAGAAACCATGAGGACGACGGTGAGATCTCTTCTATTCCAGCTCTGGCTCAGCGATATGTGGACAGACATTGCGGTTTGTGTAGAAAGTCGACCATTGTCCTACAAGAAGAGAAGAAGACTGCAGATGTCACACCGACTGAGGGACGGAAGGACTGACGCTCATCTCGTCACTTTTTAGTGTATTTACCAGCTGCTGTTTTTTATAAACGTTTTTCTGATTTTTTTTTTTTTTGTCCTGAAGGAACTGGATAAAATTTACATCTGATGGACAGACAAGCAGAAAAGGGCAGCCCTCCAATAAACTGCAAAAGACTGGACTTTTATTCACCCATGTAGTGACATTCTGGTTCACAGAACCTTCCTTAAGGCTATGTTTCCACGTACCGTAATCGCAGCGCTTTGGACGGAAAGGAAACCCAAAGCCCCGCCCCCTTCTGTCCGCGCGGTGATTCCGGATGTGCTCATCGCCGCAGGGTAGACATAGAGTAGGCTGTTTACCTTGTGGAGAATGAGCGTCTCCGCAAGGTAAACAGACATACTGCGGTCTAAAAAGGCGCGCCGCATGTCCGGTTTAGCGGGTGTGTCACCCGCGTAATCGGACGCATAGTGGAGACTAGATTTCATAAAATCCCCTCCACTATGCAGGAACATCTGGCCGCTGCGGATTAAACACTTTGTTCAACCCGCAGCTAATCCTGATGCAATCCACCACGTGGAAACTCACCCTAACCCTTCTCCGAGCCAAAAAAATCGCCACATGGGCTGATACAAGTCCAATTATTTTCCACAGTTTATTGGAGGGCTGCCATTGTCATCCTCTATAACATTGCAAAAATTGGGGGTTTGTTTAAGGAGGCCTTATACTCAGATTTATCCTGTGTAGAGAGATAGATAATAGATAGAAAGATAGATGACAGATAATAGAAATGTTAGATAATAGATAGATAATAAATAGATAAATAATAGATAGATAATAGATATGTTAGATAATAGATAGATAATAAATAGATAGAAAGATGATAGTTAATAGATATGTTAGATAATACATAGATAATAAATAGATAGAAAGATGATAGATAATAGATATGTTAGATAATACATAGATAATAAATAGATAGATAATAGATAGAAAGATGATAGATAATAGATATGTTAGATAATAGATAGATAATAAATAGAAAGAAAGATGATAGTTAATAGATATGTTAGATAATAGATAATAGAAAGATGATAGATAATAGATAGATAATAGATAGAAAGATGATAGATAATAGATATGTTAGATAATAGATAATAGAAAGATGATAGATAATAAATAGATATATAATAGATAGAAAGATGATAGATAATAGATATGTTAGATAATAGATAGATAGATAATAGAAAGATGATAGATAATAGATTGATGGGTAGATAATTGATAGATAGATAGATGATAGATAAATGTACGGACGGCTTTATACCGCCGCCCCAATAAGGACTAAATCCTGACTTATATGGCAAACACTGATATAATTTAGGTCCTGTGAAGCGGTTTTGGCAGCACTATGCACAGTGGCATTTACTCACTATATGGCACTACGTGTTTTCTCTACGGCACTGGTATAAAGTCTCCTTCTGCTGCTGCTGAGTTTTGTATTAGAGTCTTATCTCCGTGTCCTAATGCCATCAGTTCTCAGTTATATATAAGCCTTACAGATTATTTATATATGGGATGAATTATATGGCTTTGTGTTTTCAGCACTGTATGGCAGTATACGTTCTCTGTAGAGTATCATACCAATATGTAGCAGTGTACTAGCATTAGCACTATATGGTGGGATTAGTTAGAAACAGTATGACGCTAATATATGGCAGTATTATGGCAGTGAAACTGGTGTATATTTTCTCTATGGGGCTGTGTGTTATATAGGCACTTTATGCTATTATCTTTGTAATTGTACATAGACATAGTATGACGTTATGATTCGGACACATATAGCAGTGTCAAAGATCGCAGCCAGGGGGGTGATAACTATGATCTTTTTGTCATGACCAGCCCTCTGCTGCTCACTATCATCCGGATAATTACACAATTGACTGACAATTAATGGAGGAAGCTACAGCTGTTTCAACAAGGCCGGTTATCGGGAAACTAATAGTGAGCGTATGGTACTGTATATAGACCTCCGATTCAATCATGTGGAATATATGTAGATACCCCCCGGTATGGTCACTGCTAAGTCCATGATAACCCAAGAACTACTCGCTGCCACCACCAGTCGTTTTTATACAGGCCGACTGGATGCCTGGTTCTGATAGCTTATGGCTTCGAGGTGCGGTTTACAGAACAAAATGAACAGAACTATTCAATTTTATATTTAATCCATAACGATAGGCAGTTTTTATAAAATTATACAAAAGATTTTATAAAGTAGACAAAACAACAATATCTCATATATACAGTTGCAGAAAATAAAAATGGATTAACAGAGAAACTTACTATGCTGGACAAGGAGATGTCTCAGTAAACGGATTGAAGCAATCTGATTAAAAATATCTGATTAACAGGATCAAGCCTACACTGGTATGTATCTTCCTTGGTATTGAACACAGATCATAATTCACCTTGACCTTTTATCAGCAGCTACATTATGCCCACACACAATCCCTGGGATGACCTCACGTGGGCCGGATTGTGGAATGTTCTCAGCCCTTCAGGATTTTATGAAATTCCATTAACCATTATTAACAATATCTTCACTTCTGACGGTCGCAGAAGTTTGAGATCACCACCATATTTTTTATTTGGATTTTACCTTTCCATAGATAGTGCACATGACATGGCTGGTGTCGGTTATCTGGCCACAATTGATTTGGAGCTTATAGGCTGGTGTTGCAGTTATGAGAAAATATGCATATTCTTCCTCAATTAGACCTTAAGTTGAAAATGTATGTCCCATAAATATCGCATCTATGCAAGCTCCAATATCTGAACCCCGGAGCTGGGCTGACTACCAAAGATATTTTGCTGAATGGCAGCTCATCCTGGGAGTAAAAATAGTTACTCCTAACGATGCTAATATTTCCTGCTTAATTACCTGTTCCATTTATAAGTCTCAGTATCGCTCACAAATAGACATCCTTTTGGTACTGCAGGGGTCCTTTGCTCCAAAAGGAGCTGCCTTCATTTTAATTAGGTTTGTCATTTCCCAGCTATATGTAATGTCCTATTTCTCTATGTTCATTGTTCAAATCTACACCTAAGGGACTTAGAATGTCAGCTCTTTCTCCCTAGTGGAAAAGAGAGAGGAGGAGGGAGGGGGGTGAGTGCCCCCTTCACTAGATGCTTTATTTTCTGTGACAAGTAGTATCAAACCTTTTTCTTTATATTTGTATTATTTTGGTACTATAAAGTAGTGCCGTACATTACTAAAAAAAAGCTATATAATATCACTATACATGTGTTCTCAGTGTGATACCATTATATTCCCTTTCAATCACAGTAGCACTCTATGCTACTAGTTTTGTCATTGCATCATGTTATTAAGTGACACTGTGACATTATTATTTGGGTAGTGCTATGATAGAATTAAACATCTTCACTTCTATCAAGAAGGGAAGGCTTCTGTATACTTTCTCCTTGCTGTATACTTTTCCACTTACCTAATGGCAATCATTCTGATATTATTTAGGCACTGCAAAGTAGTATCATATAATACCAGTATAACTATGTGTTCATTGTATGGTACTATTAAATGGGCACTATATACTGCAATAATTACGCACCTGACAATAGCAATACTAGTAGAATAGTGTGCCCATATAATGCATTGTCCATATAATGGAACCATATAGTGAACACATAGATATAGGGAGTACCAATGAAGAGAGACCACGAATATGCAGCATTGACCTCTGTAATTATCTTTAGCAGACTTAAATGCCAAAAATGAAAATTACAGGATGGTAGCAAGTGAAAAACTGCAAATTGTGGACAACAGCCGTTTCGCACTGAGCAGACGCTTCTTCTCGGTCCCAGAAAGACCAGGAAGAAGCGATTGCTTGAGGCGAAACAGCCGTTGTCCACATTTTGTAGATTTTCACTTGCTATCCCGCTGTAATTTTATTTGTTTGGAATAAAAGTCTGCTGAAACATTTTTCACGGGTGGGAGATGCATATTCTCTTTCTTCAATGGAATTTGTTGTTTTTTTTTAATGTATCTTGTTGGGCACCATAGGGAAGAATGTTTTTTGGTTAAGTGCCAGTATTTACCATTTCTACTTGGCCATAATTATATGGATATTATATAGATTTTTTTTAGCACTGTATGGCAGTACTTTACAGCGTATTATTTATACACAGTATGATACTATTATTTTGGCAGTGTTATGGCGGTATTATTTATATTTACATCCTATTGAAAAATGACAGATGGATTCCAACGACTGACCCTGAGTGAATTCTACCTATAGTGCATTGCGAAAGTATTTGGCTCCCTGGAACTTTTCAACCTTTTCCCACATATCATGATACAAACATAAAGATACCAAATGTAAATTTTTGGTGAAGAATCAACAAGTGGGACACAATTGTGAAGTCGAATGAAATTTATTGGTTATTTTAAATTTTTGTGGAAATTCAAAAACTGAAAAGTAGGGCGTGCAATATTATTCGGCCCCTTTACTTTCAGTGCAGCAAACTCACTCCAGAAGTTCATTGTGGATCTCTGAATGATCCAATGTTGTCCTAAATGACTAATGATGATAAATATAATCCACCTGTGTGTAACCAAGTCTCCGTATAAATGCACCTGTTCTGTGATAGTCTCAGGGTTCTGTTTGAAGCACAGAGCATCAGGAAGACCAAGGAACACAACAGGCAGGTCCGTGATACTGTTGTGGAGACGTTTAAAGCCGGATTTGGATACAAAATGATTTCCAAAACTTTAAACATCCCAAGGCGCACTGTGCAAGCGATCATATTGAAATGGAAGGAGTATCATACCACTGTAAATCTACCAAGACCCGGCCGTCCCTCTAAACTTTCATCTCAAACAAGGAGAAGACTGATCAGAGATGCAGCCAAGAGGCCCATGATCACTCTGGATGAACTCTAGAGATCTACAGCTGATGTGGGACAGTCTGTCCATAGGACAACAATCAGTCGTACACTGCACAAATCTGGCCTTTATGGAAGAGTGGCAAGAAGAAAGCCATTTCTCAAAGATATCCATAAAAAGTGTTGTTTAAAGTTTGCAACAAGCCACCTGAGAGACACACCAAACATGTGGAAGAAGATGCTCTGGTCAGATGAAACCAAAATCGAACTTTTTGGCAACAATGCCAAACGATATGTTTGGCGTAAAGGCAACACAGCTAATCACCCTGAACACACCATCCCCACTGTCAAACATGGTGGTGGCAGCATCATGGTTTGGGCCTGCTTTTCTTCAGCAGGGACAGGGAAGATGGTTAAAATTGATGGGAAGATGGATGGAGCCAAATACAGGACCATTCTTGAAGAAAACCTGTTGGAGTCTGGGAAGACCTGAGACTGGGATGGAGATTTGTCTTCCAACAAGACAATGATCCCAAACATAAAACAAAATCTACAATGGTTCACAAATAAGCGTATCCAGGTGTTAGAATGGCCAAGTCAAAGTCCAGACCTGAATCCAATCGAGAATCTGTGGAAAGAGCTGAAAACTTCTGTTCACAAACGATCTCCATCCAACCTCACTGAGCTTGAGCTGTTTGCCAAGGAAGAATGGGCGAGAATTTCAGTCTCTCGATGTACAAAACTGATAGAGACATACCCCAAGCGACTGCAGCTGTAATCGCAGCAAAAGGTGGCGCAGCAAAGTATTAAGTTAAAGGGGCCGAATAATATCGCACGCCCCACTTTTCAGTTTTTGAATTTCCACAAAAATTTGAAATAACCAATAAATTTCATTCAACTTCACAATTGTGTCCCACTTGTTGTTGATTCTTCACCAAAAATTTACATTTGGTATCTTTATGTTTGAAGCATGATATGTGGGAAAAGGTTGAAAAGTTCCAGGGGGCCGAATACTTTCGCAATGCACTGTAGGTCCTTTTTTTGGGGATATTGGGCTTTTATTGTGTTGTGTTTCCGCCACCTTTTGCTCATGCTTATAATCATAGAATCATAGAATCGTAGAGTTGGAAGGGACCTCCTGGGCCATCTGGTCCAACCCCCTGCTCAAAGCAGGATTCGCTAAATCATCCCAGTCAGATGTCTGTCCAGCCTCTGTTTGAAGACTTCCATTGAAGGAGAACTCACCACTTCTCGTGGCAGCCTGTTCCACTCATTGATCACTCTAACTGTCAAAAAGTTTTTTCTAATATCTAATCTGTGTCTCCTCCCATTCAGTTTCATCCCATTGCTTCTAGTCTTTCCTTGTGCAAATGAGAATAAAGTTGATCCTTCTACAATGTGACAGCCCTTTAGATATTTGTAGACAGCTATTAAGTCTCCTCTCAGTCTTCTCTTTTGCAAACTAAACATTCCCAAATCCTGCAACCTTTCCTCATAAGACAGGGTTTGCAGACCGGTCACCATTCTGGTCGCTCTTTTCTGAACTTGCTCCAGTTTGTTGATGTCTTTTTTAAAATGTGGTGCCCAAAACTGGACACAATATTCCAGATGAGGTCTGACCAAAGAGGAGTAGAGGGAAATAATGACTTCACGTGATCTAGACTGTATGCTTCTGTTAATACATCCTAGAATTGCATTTGCCTTTTTTGCTGCTGCATCACACTGTTGACTCATATTCAGTCTGTGATCTATTAGTATACCCAAGTCTTTTTCACATGTGCTGTCACTTAGCCCTATTCCTCCCACTCTATATATGCTTTTTCCATTTTTATTGCCCAGATGTAGTACTTTGCATTTCTCCCTGTTAAAAACCATTCTGTTTGTTGCTGCCCACTTCTCCAGTTTATTTAAATCTTTTTGAATCCTCTCTCTCTCTTCTCTAGTATTAGCTATCCCTCCTAGCTTTGTGTCATCAGCAAATTTAATCAGTTTACCCTCAATTCCTTCATCTAAATCGTTGATAAAGATGTTGAACAATACAGGGCCCAGGACAGAGCCCTGTGGTACCCCACTTGAGACATTCTTCCAACTGGATGTGTGTATGTGTAATGTATGTAAATGCCGTATAAACATGACCATTAATGATGCTAAAACGTGAAGACTCATTTCATTCTAGTATGTTTGCGTGTGTAAACTAATGGTCAGGGTGTGGTAGCGTTTGGATCACGGCAACTTTACAGTTCAGATCTGTTGAAACGTTGGTTAGCGTCTTGCTAGTGAGAATAATCCAGGCAGCAGAAGGTTGACAGAATTTACATGTTATTTTGGCAATTTGCGCGGCTGCTGTGACAACGAGGTGGTTTGGCAAAGCAGAAGCACTGAGTCCTGTGCTCGTCTCTCGGTGCATTCAAGAGAGAGGGAAGAGAAACAGAAGATCTACTGTTATCCGTCTCCCCCCTGGAGAATACGGCCGGGCGTTTTAGCCAGAATCATTAGTCCTTTTTCCCAAATTCTCATACTTTTATTGGTCATCTATCTGCCAGTTTGGGTTTCATAACAGGACGGTGGAAACATACTCCATGCAAGCTATAGTAAACACTATCCGAGCGCTCTGCGCTGCTTTTGAAAGGACGAAGAAAGTGACAACTTTTGCAAAGGCGCTACTTTTCTTAAATGACTCTGATGCAAATTGCCCACTTGACCCCTCGGGAGACAGAAGTGGATGAGCTCACGTTTAGAGCAGTGTGCATTTATAATACCATCTGGATTATTTGCAAAAAAAAAAAATAATGGAAGCAGCAGGAGTGGACTGTGTTGATTTTGTGGCAGGCAGTGACCTGACCTTTCATTTGTTAACACTTGTTAGGACAGAGTTTCATAGAAACCTGGATAGTGTCATGAAGTAAAAAGTGATTAAATACTTTATAGCAAATTAAGAAAATTGGGATTGAGTGTAGCAGCAGGAGAAGAGTGTACTTATTGTGTTGGAGGCAGTAACCTATTACCTGATCTTGTATGTGAGGACAGTGTTATACAGTACGTGACAGGGAGAGTGTCATGGGTAAGAACAATGTATAGTAAGTGAATCTTTGCCATGATGACGGCAGCAGAAGTGAACTGTGCTGATTTTGTGGAAGGCAGTGACCTGACCACTCAAATGTTAACAGTTGTTAGGACAAAATCTTACATAAAAGGATATAATATCACGAGCCTAGCAGTGATTAAACACTTTAAAGCAAATTAGGAGGAGGGAATGAGTACAGCAGGAGGAAAAGAGTGTGCTGATTATGTGGAGGGCAGTAACCAATGTTCTTATGCAATCTTGTACATAAGGACAGGGTTATATGTGACAGGGAGAGGTTAGTTTACAGGTATTTGGGCAATAGAAGTGATGACAGCAGCAGGAGTTGACAGGGCCGTGTTTGTGGGAGGCAGTGACTTTAGTAACGTGATAGAACAGTCTACAGGTAATTGGTTCATTACAATGATGACAGGAGCAGCAGTGGAATCTGTTGATTTTGTGGGAGGCAGTGACCTGACAACTCCTGATAGGAGTCTTATATAATTAAGAATAGTATCATGAACTAAACACTCTAAAGTAAACTAGGACGAGGCAATGGGTGCAGCCGCAGAAGAGTGTGCTGATTGTGTAGAGGGTAGTAACCATTCTGCTTATGTAATCATGTTCATAAGGACAGGATTATGCGTGACAGAGAGAATGTTTTCGGTCGATCAGTCTACAGGGAATTGGACCAAAGCAATGATGACAGCAGCAGAAGTGGAATATGCTGATTTTATGGGAGGCAGTGACCTGACCACTCACGTAATAACTGTTCTCAGAGCAGTCTCGTATAGATAAGGAACAATGTCATGAAGTAAACGACAGTGATGGAATGCAGCAGATTAGGAAATGGGAATAAGTGCAGCAGCATAAGAGTGTTCTGATTATGTGGAGGGCAGTAACCTATCTATTATGTGGTCATGTTCATAAGAACAATGTTACATGTGACATGGACTGTGTTGTGAGTGGAAAATCCTACAGCAGGAATCCTAGTGATGGTGCCAACAGTAGGAGAGGAGTCGTGATGATGATGTTGATGATAGAAAGGGAGGACTGTGCTGATTTTGTGGGAAGAAGTGATTTGACCACTGGTGTGATAAGGTTTGTGAGGACAGAACTTCATATATAGGAGCCCCTACTTTTTTCCATCTATACCCTTGGCCTAGGACAACTCATAAAGTCCCATGGCTTCCAGTACCACCTGTATGCAGACGACACTCAGATCTAACTCACTGGCCCAGATGTCACCTCTCTGCTGTCCAGAATCCCAGAGTGTCTGTCAGCTATATCCTCCTTTTTCACCTCCCGCTTCCTAAAACTCAATGTAGACAAAACTGAGCTCATCATCTTTCCTCCATCTCACGTATCTTCTCTACCCAATCTATATATTATGGTAAACGACATCATGCTCTCTCCCGCACCTGAAATCCGCTGCCTCGGAGTAACTCTTGACTCTGCCCTGTTCTTCAAACCGCACGTCCAAACTCTTGCCACCTCCTGTCGCCTCCAACTCAAAAATATTTCCAGAATCCGTCCCTTCCTCAGCCCTCAATCTACTAAAACTCTTGTACATGCCCTCATCATCTCCCACCTTGACTACTGCAACACCCTCCTCTGTGGCCTCCCTGCTAACTCTCTTGCACCACTCCAGCCTGTCCTCAACTCTGCTACCCGACTAATCCACCTCTCTCCTCGCTACTCCGCTGTCTCTCCCCTCTGCAAATCCCTCCACTGGCTCCCAATTCCCCAACGAATCCAGTTCAAACTACTAACACTGACCTACAAAGCCATCCACAACCTTTCCCCTCCCTATATCTCTGAACTAATCTCCCAATATCTTCCCTCACGTAATCTTCGATCCTCCCAATACCTCCTACTCTCCTCCACACTTATTCGTTCCTCACACAACCGCCTCCAAAATTTCTACCAAATATACCCCATCCTCTGGAATTCCATGCCTCAACGCATCCGATTATCCACCACCCTCGGATCCTTTAAACGGAACCTGAAAACCCATCTTTTCAGGAAAGCTTACAGCCTGCAATAACCATTCTGCCGCCTCACCACCAGAGCTGCTGCACCCCCGACCTTCTTTCTCTTCCCCACTATCCCATAGAATGTAAGTCCGCAAGGACAGGGTCCCCTCCCCTCTGTACCAGTCTGTCATTGTAAATTTGTTTAATGTTAACGATATCTATAACTTTGTACGTAACCCTCCTTCTCATGTACAGCACCATGGAACTAATGGCGCTCTATAAATAAATAATAATAATATTTAGATACAGTGTTATGAACAGGGATTGAACACTCTAAAAGCAAATGAGAAGGAGAGCAGCAGAAGAAGAGTGTGCAGGTCATTTGGGAGGCAGTGACTAATTTACTCATATCTTGCCATTTTGTGACTGAAAACAGCTTGTGGTATTGGGATCAGCTCTTTGGTGAACTATTGGAGAGTAAGACATCTATACGCTGTTCTTGAATGTGGGCCCTCTGCCATCACCATTCATCCATCCATCCATCCTTCCATCTCATATTAACGCATGGACTTCTTCCAAAGTTTAATCACATATTACTGGGATCTGACTATATCCCAGTTTTTATTGGCATTTTGTGCATTGAATTGGAATATTCCTCCAGTCCATTAGGAGCCGGTCACATCCTCGATACAGAAGGCAGATTTTCACATAGCATTGAGAGCCATTTTTTCCCCCGGCTCAGCTAACATTCCAAGAGACGCCATCAATCCTCAAGAAACCGCTGACATCAATAAAGGAGACAGGTTTTTCAAGTGGTGCTGATATTTATGAATATTGGTGCAGCCCCGCGAGTACAGCCCCTTTCTTTGATGCCTTTCGGCACCCCGGCATCGTTAGCATTCACCGTAGATACCGTACATTCAGGGTTTCACGGTACATCGGCTTTGGAGATTGCCTAATTATTTTAATTGCCGATGGGAAGCTAAACTGGCCGGGATCTAAACAGGGTAATGACTGTGTTTAATAAGGAGATGGAACTGTAAATATTTGCAGATCCTCTCTCGATGACTACCGCGTTTCAGAGACCAGGTTGGAAGCAGAAATTGTGAAGCGTTGGCCGTAGACCAAAGAACAGGAGCTTCATAAACACAAAAGACCATAAAAATAAATCTTGGTAGCACTTGTTTACCAGCCGTAATTACAACGGAAAGACGTTACTTAGAGTCTACTGATCCTTACAGAAATCAGGCAATTATACCGAGCTCATCCTTGTTATACATTGTGGTCTTGGGTTTTTGTTTTTTTTTCCCCTTTCGAGGAAACAAGAGACATTTATTTTTTTTTTTCTCCACTCGCGTTAATCTTTCGATGTTTGTTGCCAATGAAGAATTTGCAAACAGGCCGATGCCTGGAACACACAACATTGCCGTCACGTAAGACGTTTTTTTTCTTAAAGAGAACTCTCACATTTCCGTACAGTTTTGCCACCTTTCAGTTTACCCAATTGGGATGTTCGATAGCGATAAATTTTAAAGGGAGTTTGTCTCATGAAAAGCATTGATACCAGTTTTTTGGGGGGATTGGTTGTACACTTAAGGGACCTCCACTGCTTGGACAGTGAATGGAGCTCTGGCCACGAATGCGTGCTACTGTTTTATACACGTAGAAGACATGGCCAATCCCAAGATTGGTGACTGCTGAAATCAAGCATTGGATAAAGGGGTTGTCTCATGAGCATCATTGATACCAATCTATTGGATTAGTAGTGCCCCGGCCTGACCACCACATATATACACACTAGTGGTGCACTTGAACGGTGGACGTAGCATTCTTGGGATTAGTGGCTGTTGAGTTTCTGCAGAAGGTAAAGGGTTTATGCCATGCCCATCATTGATCACCTATCCTCCGTGTGATTAGTTGGGGTCCTTGCAGTCAGATATCAAGAATAGGGTTCCTGTAACCCCCTCCCTTGTATTTGTAGCTATAGTGCTCATGCATGAACACCCATTAATTCCCTGTCTATGAGGGCAGTAGACATGCACATTTCTGTCGCCATAGACCCAGAAGTGAATGGAGAAGGAGTCATGCATTAGTACTGCCAATACCTTCTCGTGGAGGACACAGGACCCTTGTTCTCAGGATCGGTGGGGTTCCCAACTGTCGTGTCCCCCTAATCAATCAACTTAACCCCAATAACCGATGCTTTTTAGGCAGTCTTGGATAACTCATCAAAGGTAGAAGATCTGCCTAGGCTAGGAGAAATAAGACTTGAGCAAACAGATTGGTCTGTCTCTGTCCTACTCACTTCAGTGGAGCGAAGTTGCAGACTCGAAGAACAAAATGGCAATATTTAATTTTTCTTCTTCTACAACCCAACTAAAGCATCTTGTTCCAAGTGAAATGGGGCAAGAGGTGGAAAAAGTGACAATGGGAATAAAAGTCTATTTTCTGTGTTTGACAGTCCCAATCATTCCTTCCTGCAAACAGTTACAATGTCACGAGACCCAAATGGAGAAGAACAGGAGCCAAGAAGGAAAAGGAGCAAAGAGATTAGTTATAAATTTGTCGACCCTCGAGGAAACTCCAACCACACAACTGAAAAACTAATTGAACTTTTCAAATATTGACCCATGTGGAAATCGGCTGTTCACGCATCGGACCTGCTTCCACCAACGATGGAAAAGAGTTGATTTTGCTGGAAGGTTTACAGACATGATCTTTGCTGCGCTGTAAACCCCTTACCAACATATGATGCACTGGTATGTCCTATGCCGTCTCCTTGACATTGGTGCCAGCGACATTTACAGTACGTCGGCTGGGGGCGTGTCATTCTATATGCCCATCGTAAAGCAATCATGGGGTACCGATAGGTTGCCAAGATGGCCTGGGGAATGTTGAAGATCCCCGTACCTGTCTTGATGGCTCTTCTGTGAATTCCAGCTTCTGACTGGTGTTCTTCATGGGAGACCATGATTTTTGCTATATACAACAATACTACGGTATTTCTGTATATAGCACAAGCGATCGGATTGATTGTAGGTTCAAGTCCCCTAAGGGGGACTAACAAATGCAGTGAAAAGGAAACTGTTTTTGAAAATCTGAAAAAATATAAAAGTTCAAATCAACCTTCTTCTCCCGCCATTAAAAATAAATTAAAAAAATGCACATTTGTTATCGCTACGTCCGGAAAAGTTCAATCTATCAAAATATAAAAATTAATTACCCAATTGGTAAACAGCGTAATGAAAAAAAAATAAACGCCAGAATTACGTTTTTTTTTGTCCGCTGCAACAATGCAATAAGAGGCAATAAAAATGTTTACACCCCAAAATGGTATCCATAAAAATGACTTTTTTTTACCAATTTCCAAATTTTGTATTAACCACTTAAATAAAAAAAAAACTATGCATGTTTTGTAATCGTACTTACCCAGAGAATAATTTTTACCATATCATGAACACTGTACATAAAATTTTTTTGCAGAATTGAACTTTGTTCGCGATTTTTCCTCTCTTGGTATTTTTTTTCCCACTTTCCAGTACATCACATGATTAAATAAACGGGTCATTCGATATGACATCTCATCCCTCTTAAAACAAGCCTTCATATGGCAATGCCGATGAGAAAACAGATAAAATTATGGCTCTTGGAAGGAGGAGAGGCAAAAATTAAAGCTCAAAAAATCCCCCAAAAATAGCCATGTTGGGAAGGGGTTAAATGACTTGTTCAATGTTAAGGAAGTCTTCAATAAGTGAGCTGCTGAAGTTCTTTAGGGACTGGAATGGGAAACACTGTTTTAGATCCATCTGGAACTTTCCCGGTTGACCCATAGTCCGTCAACTATTCCTGATGCCAAATGCAGTGAGTGTTCAGACTCTTTTCAACAGCTGCACAACGGGAGCAACTTGGACCTATTGCAGTTGGCTATCTTCCTCCTTGGTGTTGCTGGAAGACGTGTGTGTTTCTCTCTGTCTCTCTGAGCCTACTCAAGCTAAGTGTTCCCCCTTGTTTGTGTATCCCATCTGTCTTTAGTGGTAGTGGGGATTGACTAGCAGTTATCCTGTCCTTCCCAGTGCAGGGATTATCGTCAGGGTCAGGCAGGGATTAGGTATCCTGATCGGAGATGGGTGCGGAACCTATATAGGGATGATAGGGCTGACAGGGTGACCATAGCTCTGTCTAGGGGTTTCCACTCCCTCCTTCCCAAGTGTTTGGTTCCCTTTCCCGTATCTCTTTGTGTTGCACTTATCCTTTCGTACATGTTGTGCGACATCACCATCTTGTTATCATCACCGAGTGATTTACAGTCCAGTCTTATATCCGTACTTTTTTTTTTTTTTTTTTTATCTTTGGTCAACACCAACACAATAGAACCCTCAAGACCTGTTAGTAACTCTTTGCTCTTTGCTATATCATAAACCTTAGCGGACACGATTTCAATATTAGCTAAAGAGGTTTTCTCATCTCATAAAATTGGTGAAAATCTCTAGGATTATTTTTTTGTTAGAAGGGTCCCACAATCCTAAAATGATCACAGATTGTACTGTGGGAAGAAATAACATCAATAAAATGTAAACTTTGTGGGGGACAGCTGGGAGAAAGTGTTCAGTTATTCTGCAGCACTCCCACAGGTGAAGTGAAGTATTGCACCGAGCTCCAATGAACCGTCTGCATAATAAATGCATATGACAAGTCTTCCAGAGTGGCGACTCTTCATAGCTGCTCTTCACTTTAAGTTAATAATAAAGGATCATTTGAAAAATTAGTTTTTGTTCCAAACAGCACACATTTATATATCTCCTTCTATTTTGATTAACCCGAGTTGACATCATTGTTGAAGCTTTCTTCACAGAGAAAAATATTTCAGTGCATAGCAATTTTTTTTTTCAATTGAAAAAACAGACACCATGGTGGAACGCCAATGGATCGGGTTATAGTGAATGGGGTCCGTCATTATATTGTAAATTAAATGCACATTTGTGGTCTATGAGTAAGGGGTTTTACGCCTGCATAAAATGAGTGACGCTTATAAATTGCGCCACAACTGAGCAGCAATGCCACGTCACCATGTGTCATAGAGCCCTACAGTCACTGGAGATGACATCACCATGGACCACGCCACCTGCTGTCTTATTTCTTTTATACCTAGGAACTCTAATTTATGAATTACATGTGACAATGGCACTTGTCGATGTCATAAAATATATCATTCAGAAAGTCAAAAGTGAGTTCTTGAAGTTGATGTGTTGGAAGCAAGAAAAATGGGGAATTGTGAGAATTTGAGCCACGATGACATTGACCAATGGTTGATGGTTAGACAATGAGGTTTAGCCAAAATAGCAGGTGTTGGGTTTTCTCATTATCCCGCAGATCCTGTGTGGTATTTCCAGTATAGTGCAGTTTCTTTGGAGTGCCCCAATATATGGCAGGTCTTCTGGGGTGCTCCTGTGTAAAGCAGGTCTTGTGGGATGTTCCCGTTATATGGCATGTCTTCTGTGATGTTTCAAGTATACAGTAGATATCGTTGGTGTTTCCGGTATACAGCAGTTCTTTTGGGGTATTTCTAGTGTATGGCCAGAATTGTGGGGTGTTTCTGATATACGGAAGGTCTTCTTGAGTGTTTCCGGTGTACGTCAGGTCTTGTGGGTTGTTTACGCTCTATCACAGGTCTTCTTGGGCGTTCTCTTTATGCGTCAGATCTTCTGGGGTGTTTCCGGTGAAAAACAGGTTTTCTGGGGTGTTCCTGGTACACGGCAGGTCTTGTGGGGTGTTCCCAGTCTATGGTAGGTCTTATGAGGTGTTCCCAGTTTACAGAAGGTAGTGTGGGGTTTTCTTGGTACCCAGCAAGTCTTGTGGGGTGTTCCAGGTCTTATGTGGTGTTCTCGGTATGAGCTAGCTCTTGTGGAGTGCGTCAGCATACAGCTGATCTATTTGATACACGGCAGTTCTTGTGGGGTGTTTCGATATAGAGCAGGTCCTGTGGGGTGTTCCCAGTTTATGGCAGGTTTTGTGGCGTGTGTCCAATGTACGTCAGGTCTTGTGGGGTATTTCCGGTATATGACAGGTCTTGTGGGGAGTTCCCAGCTTATTACAGGTCTTGTGGAGTCTTTCCGATGTACGGCAGGTCTTGTGGGGTATTTAAGGTGTACGACAGGTCCTGTGGGGGGTTCCCAGCTTATGGCACGTCTTGTGGAGTGTTTCTGATGTGCGACAGGTCTTGTGGGGTTTTCCCCGTGTATGAAAGGTCCTGTGGGGGGTTCCCAGCTTATTACAGGTCTTGTGGAGTGTTCCCGATGTACGGCAGGTCGTGTAGGGTATTTCCGGTGTACGACAGGTCCTGTGGGGTGTTTCGATATAGAGCAGGTCCTGTGGGGTGTTCCCAGTTTATGGCAGGTTTTGTGGAGTGTGTCTGATGTACGTCAGGTCTTGTGGGGTATTTCCGGTGTATGACAGGTCCTGTGGGAGGTTCCCAGCTTATGGCACGTCTTGTGGGGTGTTTCCGATGTACGGCAGGTCTTGTGGGGTATTTCCGGTATATGACAGTTCTTGTGGGAGGTTCCCAGCTTATTACAGGTCTTGTGGAGTGTTCCCGATGTACGGCAGGTCGTGTAGGGTATTTCCGGTGTACGACAGGTCCTGTGGGGTGTTTCGATATAGAGCAGGTCCTGTGGGGTGTTCCCAGTTTATGGCAGGTTTTGTGGAGTGTGTCTGATGTACGTCAGGTCTTGTGGGGTATTTCCGGTGTATGACAGGTCCTGTGGGAGGTTCCCAGCTTATGGCACGTCTTGTGGGGTGTTTCCGATGTACGGCAGGTCTTGTGGGGTATTTCCGGTATATGACAGTTCTTGTGGGAGGTTCCCAGCTTATTACAGGTCTTGTGGGGTGTTTCCGATGTACACTCACTGGCCACTTTATTAGGTACACCATGCTAGTAAGGGGTTGAACCCCCTTTTGCCTTCAGAACTGCCTCAATTCTTCGTGGCAGAGATTCAACAAGGTGCTGGAAGCATTCCTCAGAGATTTTGGACCATATTGACATGATGGCATCACACAGTTGGCACAGATTTGTCGGCTGCACATCCCTGATGCGAATCTCCCGTTCCACCACATCCCAAAGATGCTCTATTGGATTGAGATCTGGTGACTGAGGAGGCCATTTGAGTACAGTAAACTCATTGTCATGTTCAAGAAACCAATCTGAGATGATTCGAGCTTTATGACATGGCGCATTATCCTGCTGAAAGTAGCCATCAGATGTTGGGTACATTGTGGTCATAAAGGGATGGACATGGTCAGCAACAATACTCAGGTAGGCTGTGGCGTTGCAACGATGCTCAATTGGTACCAAGGGGCCCAAAGAGTGCCCAGAAAAAATTCCCCACACCATGACACCACCACCACCAGCCTGAACCGTTGATACAAGGCAGGATGGATCCATGCTTTCATGTTGTTTACGCCAAATTCTGACCCTACCATCCGAATGTCGCAGCAGAAATCGAGACTCATCAGACCAGGCAACGTTTTTCCAATCTTCTACTGTCCAATTTCGATGAGCTTGTGCAAATTGTAGCCTCAGTTTCCTGTTCTTAGCTGAGAGGAGTGGTACCCAGTGTGGTCTTCTGCTGCTGTAGCCCATCTGCCTCAAAGTTCGACGCACTGTGCGTTCAGAGATGCTCTTCTGCCTACCTTGGTTGTAACGGGTGGCAATTTGAGTCACTGTTGCCTTTCTATCAGCTCGAACCAGTCTGCCCATTCTCCTCTGACCTCTGGCATCAACATGGCATTTCCGGCCACAGAACTGCCGCTCACTGGATTTTTTTTCTTTTTCGGACCATTCTCTGTAAACCCTAGAGATGGTTGTGCGTGAAAATCCCAGTAGATCAGCAGTTTCTGAAATTCTCAGACCAGCCCTTCTGGCACCAACAATCATGCCACGTTCAAAGGCACTCAAATCACCTTTCTTCCCCATACTGATGCTCGGTTTGAACTGCAGGAGATTGTCTTGACCATGTCTACATGCCTAAATGCACTGAGTTGCCGCCATGTGATTGGCTGATTAGAAATTAAGTCTTAACACACAGTTGGACAGGTGTACCTAATAAAGTGGCCAGTGAGTGTACGGCAGGTCTTGTGGGGTATTTCTGGTGTATAAGTCTTGTGGAGTGTTCCCAACTTATGACAAGTCTTGTGGGGTGTTTCCGATGTACGGCAGGTCTTGTGGGGTATTTCCGGTATATGGCAGGTCCTGTGGGGGGTTCCCAGTTCATGGGAAGTCTTATGGGTGTGTTTCTGGTATAAGGCAGGTCTTGTAAGGTGTTTCCGGTATGGAGTAGTTAGTGCGTGCTAAAAATGATGCAAGAACAACTGGTGATCGGCTCTCAAGGCTTCATGATGTGTGTGGGCAGTGATGGTGAGCCCATCTGGTCCAGTCCCACAGAAGACCTACAAAAGCATAAAACTTATGCCTAAAATTGAAAGGTGTCACTCGGTATAAGTAGCCAATGGATTGCTTCCGATGTGTGCAGAATTTTTAATACTTACTAGGGGGATTTTTCTGTTTTCATCACGATAGTCCCATTAGTTGTATATGGTCAGAACCTCGGGGGACCTTCTTGAAAATAACTGATTAACCCAGTCCCCAGCTACCGATACACGCAACCATGTTTTGTATCTTTGTGTCCTTATGTGGACATCTTTAGATACCGTAAATGCTTTTTTACTGTATTTAAAAAAAAAAAATATTTTTTTTTCTTCCAGATGCCATATATCCAAATTATTACAATGCTTACTTCAGAATCATCCGGTTCGACGTCTCTGCAATGGAGAAAAATGTCTCGAATTTAGTGAAGGCAGAATTTAGAGTGTTTCGTTTACAGAATCCAAAAGCACGAGTATCAGAGCAACGAATAGAACTGTATCAGGTAAGTAAAAGGTTTCAAGTCTGTTTATTCCAGGCATTCTGGACAGTTCTTAAGGAGATGACTATCTTTGGGGACTTTTTTTTTTTTACCTAAAATGCATGTATTTTGGGCTAGACGTTATTTGTGCAATTAGCTTTCATTCAAAATTTTCCACCAATTTTCTTTTATATTTTCGCTATTGTTATCTGTTGATGGCTGCAGAATGAGCATACTGAGGATCCGTCAGCGAGCTCATTCTAACGGTCTGACAAGGAGTTTCCTAGTCTTTTATTTGTCTTATTTTCTGGTCTCCTCTCAGTTGATTTGTGGTCACAGATAACATCAAAGTTGAAGAGCCTGTGAGAGTCAAATAGTGCAAATTCTATAATGAAACCCGATAACACAACTGATTTTTAGTCCCAATTACATGTATCGGAGCAATAGATAAAAAATGGCCCAAAGATGGACAACTTCTTTAAAGTGATAATCTCAGGAACAGCTTTTTATAATCTATTATTGGTTGGGAGTTCAACTATTTAAATCTGCACTGTTGGTGCCGTCACTGTGAACTGAGCAGAAATGTTTCTGTGACTACTGCTCCATTCTCTTCTATGGCTCTATGGAAGAAGTAATGTGTATATGTGACCCCTGCTCTCATGGACAGTAAATGAGCTGTGGTCACACATGCAGTTTCACACTACTGTTGCATACACACAGAGATCATAGGGCCTCCATCAGTGGTGCAACTAGAATCCAATCCAAAATTTGGACCTGGGCCCCCACCTGCATGTCGGTCAGATGTATGGGCCCTTGTAGTGTTCTAGATTCTATAAATACATATGTGTTCGCACCCCCCTTTCAAAAGATGACTCCCATCCTCGAGCTTTCCTGGTATAATATTCCCAATCCTGAGCCCCTTCCTGGTATAATGTTCCCCATCCTGGTCCCTTACTAGTATAATGCTCATCATCCTGGGCGCTTTTCTATAATGTCCCCCATTTCTGACCCCTTGCTATAGTAACGTTCTCCATTTTGTGCCCCTTTCTATAAAATTGTCTCCATCCTGGGTCCCTTCCTTGTATAAATGGCTCTCATTCTGGGCCCATTCCTGGTATAATGTTCCCCATCCTGAACCCCTCCCTGGTATAATGTTCCCCATCCTGAGCCCCTTCCTGGTGTAATGTTCCCCATCCAGAGCCCCTTCCTGGTATAATGTCCCCCATCCTGAACCCTTTCCTGGTATAATGTCCTCCATCCTGAGCCCCTTCCTGGTATAATGTTCCCCATCCTGAACCCCTTCCTGGTATAATGTCCTCCATCCTGAACCCCTTCCTGGTATAATGTTCCCCATCCTGAACCCCTCCCTGGTATAATGTTCCCCATCCAGAGCCCCTTCCTGGTATAATGTCCCCTATCCTGAACCCCTTCCTGGTGTAATGTCCTCCATCCTGAACCCCATCCTGGTATAATGTCCTCCATCCTGAACCCCTTCCTGGTATAATGTTCCTCATCCTAAGCCCCGTCCTGGTACAATGTTCCCCATCCTTTGACTTTTTCCACTAGGAGGTTGCAAAATAAAGTTAGACAAAAATAAAGAAAAGGTTTGACTTTCTGCAAGTTTCCTGAACCGAGTGTGCCATTTTGAGGAATTTTTGTTGCAAAAACAGCAATGAATACCACAGGACAAAAAAATGTGACTTGAAAAAAATTGCAACTTGCGACCTGCCTTTGTTCTTGTTACTTTTCTGGCTGGATCCCACCTGATCAGACATTAGCGGCACACACTAATCTCTCGAAAACCCCTTTAAGAATATATCTTTAGGGTAATGTATTCTCGTTTTTGTCTCCGCTATTTGATCTTCATACGTTTTGCACATTTCGTTTGAATATTTTTTGCATTAAGTCAAACAAATTCACAAAATGCCTTTCTGTTATTATATCTTTAAAATCAGGTTAAAACATAGAGCGATGGATAATTCCTTGAATAAATCCCAAATTCTGTCCAAAGCCACGATGGCCGTAACTCAAGATTCCTCCAAAAAAAAACTTGTATGAAAAAATTGTGGCTTCCCTTCAAATTCAGTAAATTTCCTGGAATTTTTTTTTCGTTAAAGTTTCTTCCTGTCCTGTGACCTCTCTTCTCTTCACACCTGCTTGTATCCCATGAGAACAAAGGATCGGGCATGTTAAAATTTGACATGCCTGATCTTTTTTTTTATGTCTGACATAATCTGTCGTGGACGGTCCTTAATTAGTGGGTTCAACAAACATTCGTCTTATTTATGGGCAAAAAACATTGTTGGCCTCAAAAACAAGCATTTAAGGTGTGTGTGTGTGTGTGTGTGTGTGTGTGTGTGTGTATATATATATATAATATATATTATATATTTTGGTACAGTAACGGGTGTTTTACTGGATGGGAGATACATTTCTCCCAGCAGGTTAATGTTTGGCCGGGTTTTTCCCTAAAGACAGGACCTGTGATGATGTCATGGTCACGTGATCAACCCATGTGATGTCTACCTCACTTGTAGGAGGGGTTATGGGCTATGTAATGGAGGTTGGTGTTTGGCACATGGTGAGTGTGTGTCTGGAAGTTACAGGAACTTGTGTGGTCTCAGCCTGAAACTTGTATACAGGATTCCCGTGCTGCAGGACTATAGCAGCAAGACTCGGAAGAACCCCGGGAATGGCACCTGGCAGCCGCTTAGTTAAGCCCATCCCGTGCAAGGGGTGAGTCTGGGACCAGTGGTTCTCCAAGCTGGAGTATATTTGTTTTTCCTTACTTTCTGTTAATCTGCTGTTTGCAACGTGACATTAAACCACTGAAATTGGACTTTATGCCTGTGTGTTGCCTCGTTACTGCAGCCCTGCCATTACCTACCAGAGCGAATCCCTGCAAAATATATACTAGCTAAGGAGCCCAGCGTTGCCTGGGCATAGTAACCAACTGTGGTTAGTTATAACAAATTATGATGATTATATTGCACGTACAAACCGTGCATCTAATCCTATCCTGTGTGATACTGACTGCTGAGCCGTGTATCTAATCCTCTCCTGTGTGATACTGACTGCTGAGCTGTGTATCTAATCCTCTCCTGTGTGATACTGACTGTTGAGCTGTGTATCTAATCCTCTCCTGTGTTATACTGACTGCTGAGCTGTGCATCTAATCCTATCCTGTGTGATACTGACTGCTGAGCCGTGTATCTAATCCTATCCTGTATGATACTGACTGCTGAGCTGTGTGTCTAATCCTCTCCTGTGTGATACTGACTGCTGAGCCGTGTGTCTAATCCTCTCCTGTGTGATACTGACTGCTGAGCTGTGTATCTAATCCTCTCCTGTGTGATACTGTCTGCTGAGCCGTGTATCTAATCCTCTCCTGTGTGATACTGACTGCTGAGCTGTGTATCTAATCCGCTCCTGTGTGATACTGACTGCTGAGCTGTGCATCTAATCCTATCCTGTGTGATACTGACTCCTGAGCCGTGTATCTATTCCTATCCTGTGTGATACTGACTGCTGAGCTGTGTATCTAATCCTCTCCTGTGTGATACTGACTGCTGAGCTGTGCATCTAATCTTATCCTGTGTGATACTGACTGCTGAGCAGTGCATCTAATCCTATCCTGTGTGATACTGACTGCTGAGCCGTGTGTCTAATCCTCTCCTGTGTGATACTGACTGCTGAGCCGTGTGTCTAATCCTCTCCTGTGTGATACTGACTGCTGAGCTGTGTATCTAATCCTCTCCTGTGTGATACTCTCTGCTGAGCTGTGTATCTAATCCTCTCCTGTGATACTGCCTGCTGAGCTGTGTATCTAATCCTATCGTGTGATACTCTCTGCTGAGCCGTGTATCTAATCCTATCCTGTGTTACTGACTGCTGAGCCATGTGTCTAATCCTCTCCTGTGTGATACTGTCTGCTGAGCTGCGTATCTAATCCTATCCTGTGTTATACTGACTGCTGAGCCGTGTATCTAATCCTCTCCTGTGTGATACTGACTGTTGAGCTGTGTATCTAATCCTCTCCTGTGTTATACTGACTGCTGAGCTGTGTATCTAATCCTATCCTGTGTGATACTGACTGCTGAGCCGTGTATCTATTCTTATCCTGTGTGATACTGACTGCTGAGCCGTGTGTCTAATCCTCTCCTGTGTGATACTGACTGCTGAGCTGTGTATCTAATCCTCTCCTGTGTGATACTGACTGCTGAGCTGTGCATCTAATCCTCTCCTGTGTGATACTGTCTGCTGAGCCGTGTATCTAATCCTCTCCTGTGTGATACTGACTGCTGAGCTGTGTATCTAATCCTCTCCTGTGTGATACTGACTGCTGAGCTGTGCATCTAATCCTATCCTGTGTGATACTGACTGCTGAGCCGTGTATCTATTCCTATCCTGTGTGATACTGACTGCTGAGCTGTGTATCTAATCCTCTCCTGTGTGATACTGACTGCTGAGCTGTGCATCTAATCTTATCCTGTGTGATACTGACTGCTGAGCAGTGCATCTAATCTTATCCTGTGTGATACTGACTGCTGAGCCGTGTGTCTAATCCTCTCCTGTGTGATACTGACTGCTGAGCTGTGTATCTAATCTTCTCCTGTGTGATACTCTCTGCTGAGCTGTGTATCTAATCCTCTCCTGTGTGATACTGCCTGCTGAGCTGTGTATCTAATCCTATCGTGTGATACTCTCTGCTGAGCCGTGTATCTAATCCTATCCTGTGTTACTGACTGCTGAGCCATGTGTCTAATCCTCTCCTGTGTGATACTGTCTGCTGAGCTGCGTATCTAATCCTATCCTGTGTGATACTGACTGCTGAGCTGTGTATCTAATCCTATCCTGTGTGATACTGGGCTCCCCCTGCAGTCTGTGTCAGAGGGTGGTCTGTGTTGGCGCGGTAATAAATTGTGTTATTTCCAGCTTTACAGAAGGACGATAACACCATAGAAATGATAAGAATAATAGGCCTCAGTTACCACAACTGTCTACAAAGAAAACTGTTGCTGATAGCAACCAATCACAGCTCATTTTTCATCTTTTAAACAGCTCTGTGACAGCGTGGCGTGTTTTGAGTGGCGACTTTTATGTGGCGAGGTTGGTGTATGTGTGGTGAAATGTGTGCTGAGGGTGGTATATGTGGTGAAGCACGTGGTAGTGTGTGGCGCATTGTGTGTGTGTGTTCATATCCCCGTGTGTGGTGAGTATCCCATGTCAGGGCCCCATCTTAGCAACTGTATGGTATATACTCTTTGGCGCCATCGCTCTCATTCTTTAAGTCCCCCTTGTTCACATCTGGCAGCTGTCAATTTGCCTCCAACACTTTTCCTTTCACTTTTTTCCCCATTATGTAGATAGGGGCAAAATTGCTTGGTGAATTGGAACGCGTGGGGTTAAAATTTCGCCTCACAACATAGCCTATGGCGCTCTCGGGGTCCAGACGTGTGACTGTGCCAAATTTTGTGGCTGTAGCTGCGACTGTGCGGATGCCAATCCCGGACATACATACATACACACACACACACACACTTGAGCTTTATATATTAGATATATACATAAATGGTCCCTAAATATTGACATCACCTTTTAATTTAAAATTTTGCTCATTTTTGGCTTTTTCCCAATTCTTTGTTTTCAAGCACATTGCTGACCACAGGGGAGAGTTTCGTAAGAATCTGTCAGTAAGCTCATTCTGTTTGGAGTTTGTAACTATTTCATCTGTCTTTTTCTAAACTCCTCTGTGCTGATTTATGTCCTAGAGACCACATCAAAGTTAAGTTGAACTTTGATGTGGTCATACATCAGTTGAGAGGAGCACAGTAAAATTAGGTAAAAGAGATAGCATCTGCTGCTGTTCTGGAGATACATGAGATTAGGTAATAGGTCAGCACAATTCTCAAAAGAAATCGTAGTAGAGTCACATGGGGTCAGAGCTCCATTCTGGAGGATTTCTGCCAAACGCTGACTTTATAGGAATGTGATCAGATAAGGCCGCGCTGTGCGGGAATTCTTCTCCGCGGATGGGATTTCGGTGCTAGTTTTCTAACTTTTTAAACACTGGGAAGATCTTCGAGGCCGAGGCAGTCAAACGTCTGTGATACCAGCAGAGATGTGATGTTCACTGATCAGACAATGGGGGGATTGTAAAAAAAAAAATGGAGTGCTGCTTTGGGGGCTAAATGAAGGAGGGTATATAAAATGGCATGTAAAAGTTTTGGCACCTCTGCTCAAAATTACTGTTATTGTGAACATTTAAGCAAGGTGAAGATGAAATCGCTAAAAGGCCTGATGTTGAAAATGACACATTTCCTTTTGTATTTTACTGTATGTGTGTATGTATATATATATATATATATATATATATATATATATATAATTTTTTTTTTAAAAATTACACAAAGGAATATGGGCCGATACAAAAGTTTGTGCGCCCTTGGAGATTTGTGTGCTCAGATAACTTTGACCAAGGTTTCCGATCTTAATTATCCTGGTAGGTTTATGGCTCATTCACTATCATCGTTAGGAAAGGCCAGGTGATGCAAATTTCCCAGCTTTATAAAAAAACATCCTCCTCTAACCTTGTGCCCAAAAACAGCAGCCATGGGTTCTTCTAAGCAGCTGCCTAGCACTCTGAATATGGTTGAGGCCCTCAAACCAGGAGAAGGCTATAAGAAGATAGGAACGCGTTTTCAAGTTGTCCTTTCCTCAGTTCACAATGTAATTAAGAAATGACAGTTCCAGAAACAGTAGAGGTCAAAATAAGGTCTGGAAGACCAAGCAAAATTTCAGTGAAAGCTGCACATAGGATTGCATAAAATTCATGTTTCGGGTTTGTGTTTACATCAATAATTTGTTGAAATTTCATTGAATCCATTCTCCCCTCTACCCATGAAATATTCCTGTGCCTTTGGCTGCAACACAACCCCAAAGCATGGTTGATCCACCGCCATGCTTAATGGTTGGAAGGTTGTTCTTTTCCTGAAATTCTGTGCCCTGTTTTCTCCATCCATAGCTCTGGTCATTGTGGCCAAAGAGTTTTATTTTTACCTCATTGGTGCACAGATTTGTTTCCAAAATGCATCAGGCTGGTTTAGTTGTTCTTTTGTATACTTCTGACGCTGAATTTTATGGTGAGGATGCAGGAGAGGTTTACTTCTGATGACTCTTCCATGAAAGCCATATTTATGCAGGTGTCTCTGAACAGTAGAACAATGTACCAAAACTGCAGGGTACGCTAATCTTTCCGAAGATCTTTTGCAGCCAAGCACTGGTTCTGATTTGTCTCTCCAGTTCTCTCTACCAATCCTACGTGCAGCTCTCACTGAAATTTTGCTTGGTCTTCCACACCTTATCTTGACCTCCACTGTTCCTCTTAGCTGCTGTTTCTTAATTACATCTCAAACTGAGGAAAAGGCAACTTGTAAACACTTAATTTTTTAGGCAGAAAACTTTTACTGTCCCTTAGATATTGGGAATCCAGGTTTATCCCAAGAAGCAGCGTTCTCGTCTGACCACGGGCTGATGCGGTGGTTGTACTGCTCAGTATGACTCTATGGCTTGTTGCATCCCTAAAAATGCTCTTTCCTAATCATCAGCCATTGACCATGGGATTGACGAGCGAACTCTAGTTCATCAGCTGATCGCATAACTTCTGTGAGCTCCAAAATCCCCCCTTAGTTGACATCACGTTGTCACTTGACAGGGGCTAATTTTTGAGATTCGAAAGTTTCAGCAAAATGGCGACTTCCGTGCCGGTCTTTGGTTCTTCCACCGCTTACTCTCTGACACCAGCTCCAGTCACAGGAGGAGGCGATGAACGTCCTAACATGCGTTGAACCCCATGTGACCACATGAGGTTGGTGACTTTCCTCAGCTCTGAAGGGGAAGCACTGGAAGAACCAAACACCATTGCTGATAACTAAGGAGTTGTGGTGGTAGCGTAAAACAGGTGAGGGCCTAGGACAGGTGTTTATAATGTATAATATTAGTTTTTTAGCCCCTTTTATGTTCTCCTTTGAGGTCTGGAGAAATCTTTTACTGGAAATTGAGGCACTTTAATTAGGACCAAATTATTTTGAACGTATCTGCCAAAAACAAATTTCGAGAGATTGGCTCATCTCTTTTCTTTAGATCACATTTCTTAATGTATAATATGTAAGAATCAATTTTGTAAAAACTATATTATAAATGTTTTGGCACCGGATGATTAAAGCATTGGTTGAAAGTAGGACTAGGGTACTGATTGGTGGATTTCAAAGTGCGGCACCAACGAGCCCCTCTTCTAGGCTGTGTAGTCACCAGATCAAAAGTGGGTAGTTTTTGCTCTTATTTTATTCCCACTGCTCGATCTGAGTATCCGTTTTTTGTTTGTTTTTTTAAACCGCCATACGGTTCCAGAGATATGAGAATTTGTATCTATTTTTTTTTTTTTAACATTTGGATGGTGCTAATAGGGTATTTATGCAGAGCAGCCTAAAGACATGGCCCAGAGGATCTAGTAAGCCACGTTTCTTTTGTAAAGATCATAAAAATTATCTAGAAACATAAAGACCCATATCTCTGGAACCGTATGGAAGCTTTTAAGAAAGTAAAAAAAAAAAAAAACTTGGGGGGGGGGGGGAGTGGGAATAAAATACAAGGGAATACTGATCACTTTTGACCTGGTGTCAGGTCTTTTTGATGGTGAAGAAATGTATAAACATCAAGTAAAGGGGTTGGCAGGTCATCAAAAAAACTGTTCTGCCCAAAAACAAGGCCACTTTCCTTATTTCAGTGAATATACAAAATGTTGAAAGTGATCTTGTTTTTGATTAAAAAAAATGCAGAGTCTTTTTCTAATTTTCTATAAATGACAAATATGAAAGCGGTGGGGAAAAAAGGAACAAAGTTTCTTATTTTTAATGCTAACAGTTTTGTGTCACAGCTTCCACTTTTGATCTTATCTTGTTTTTTTGGATACCTGTTCACGCAGATTCTTAAATCCAAAGACTTAACATCACCGATGCAGCGCTACATAGACAGTAAAGTGGTGAAAACAAGAGCGGAAGGGGAGTGGTTGTCCTTCGATGTGACAGAAGCTATAAAGGAGTGGCTCCGTCACCGAGGTAAGGGTGGATATTTATGTTCCTTTAATACAGAAGATCGAAATGTGGATTTTGTTTTTGAGCTGTGAACATCTTTGATGGTTGGTGGGGAAGCATTAAGACTCATTCTCTGGCCTTATAATTTTTACCCTCAAGTTTACCGACCTCCTGGAATCTTTCTGCCACAGATTTCAGGTTAAGAACTAGAGATGAGCGAACTGATTCTTAATGAATCAAATTTGCTAAGAACTTACTAAAAAATGGAAATTCACCCAGGTGTGGACATATAATGTTTGCAACCCCTGCAGCCGCACAACTGTCGAATTGGGGCCCGTTCCCGGCTTCAAAATACTGTAGGTGAAATTGTTCATTATGATGAGCTATTGGACTGCAAAGGGTCCAGGTATTGTTCTTACACATGAGCCCTCTTCTGTCTGTGTCCACCAGTTGATTCACCAGAATCTAACATTTTCAGGATTGAACTCTTTAGAGCTCAAAAGGGTTTCAAAAATAATAAATGATTATATTTACAAGTCTTAGAACTCAATCCCTCACCTGTTCTACTGCCCCAGCTTCTTGCCAGGTTCTTTCCTCGCTTCCAATCTTCTTGACTTCGATCTTCCACTTATCTAATCTTTGGTCCTCTCTCTGGGACTTTCTGGCATTGACTAGGTTTTAGGTTATGTGGGGTGAGACACAAAGATGAGAATAGTGGAAGACTAAAGATAAGACCAAAAATTCAATTTGAACCGAGAATCAGATGGGGGGGGGAGCTGTGGTGACAGGCCACCTTAAGGGATGAGTCTTTGACAAGTGAGCACAATCGTTTATTATTTTTAACCCCCCCCCCATCAATAGCAATTGGGGCAGTTTTGTTTTTTAACCAAGTAAAATCTGTGTTTTTGAGTGAATCTTCCCTAAACTTATTTTGGAACACACGCTCCTTTCTATTAAAACCCTTGAACTAATGCTTTTGAAGTCTGGTCCTTCAAACATTTAAGACAAGAATGCACCCAAAAAAGATATAGAATTGATCCTTTTGCATCAGCTACTTCCCTTTTTGATTCTGTGCATTGGACACTCCCATGAGGAGCAGGAATTTTTCCAGATATGCTTATATAAAATTTACACATATTTGTTTGAGCGTAAAATCGAACATGTGACTCCTCAAACATTATAAACCCTTCCTACAATCTGCTCAGAAACAGCCACAATACCTTCTAGAAATATTTACTATATGGCACATTTGTAAAAGTCAGTGACAAAAATGGGATTTTCTGAGATCTATTCAAACAGCTGAGAACTCTTTTCTTTAGTCACTTCCGAGGCTGACCTTCATTCTTAGAGGTGTACCATGAAGGCCCCAGAGTAGATGCTCTAGCCAGGCCCATCTCCAAACTAGCAATGACTTATTTCCACCCAGTGTGATGATTCCTCACAGTACGCGACCCCAAGCAACACTAAATCAATTAATTATTAATCTGTCGTGAAACCCTCCAAAAAAATCTTCTCAAAGATGTTGAAGTCCTTGCATCTACCAAAAGGGGCAAAGCTATAAAGAATGAAAAAGTAGAAGTCCTAAATGGGCCCTTGTACTAAAGGGGGTCCGAAGACTTCTAATGGTACGTGTTCTGCTAGTAATTTTTACACCATGGACAGTACTGCGTAAACGCTTGGAGCAAATGGCACATGCTCAAGGTTTCATCATAGTCCACGGTGACAGCGCTGCTGTGCTTTTCTGTGGCTGGCGACCCATGGAGTAGGAGTACCATTACGACAGCAAATATTGCTCGCTAAACCATTGTCATACATGGAACGGTTTAATTCTGCCCGAGCATTCTGGCTAAGAGAGCTGGGTCAAAAGTAGAAGACTGCTCGAGTGAAAATGATAACATCAAAGGAAAATAATTATAAAATGAGGTCAATAATGTTATTTTTTAATGATTCCTTTAATATCTAAATTAATGTTTATGAAATTGTGAATTTGTATTTATTTTTCTGTTATTTACAGATCGAAATCTTGGATTTAAAATAAGTTTACATTGTCCCTGTTGCACCTTTGTACCCTCCAATAACTATATCATCCCGAACAAAAGTGAGGAATTGGAGACCAGATTTGCAGGTACTGTAAAAATTTCTGTGGCCTAATGCCCCCCCCCCCCCACCCTTCATAAAAATTCCCTGAACTTCCAATCCAAAAATCCACTATATTTATCCATTTCTTTGAGAAGGACAAGCAGGAAGATTTTATAAAGGGATCCATAAAATGGTGCCCCATACATAATATTTGCCCTTACGTCCCAGCAATAATATATAACATGTCCCCAACAGAAGATATTTAAATTACGAAAAATAAATTTACAGCAATAATACAGACCCCAGACCAGACCCCCAATACAAATACAGACACCAGACTAGACCCCTTAAATACAGACCCAAGACAGCTTAAACTTATCTTAACCCCAGACCAAGACCAACAAAGCAAACAAAGATCCTAAAACAGAATCCTAAACAAATTCAGACCTCATACCAAGCTCTTAAACAAATACAGCCACCATACTACACCACCTAAACAAATACAGACCCCACACCAATACAGACCCAAGATTAGACCAATTAAACAAATGCAGATCCCCGACCATACCACTAAAAAGATACAGAACCCAAACAGCTTAAACTGATATTAACCTTAGGCAAGAACTCCAAAACAAATACAGACCCTAGACCAGATTCCTAAACAAATACAGACCCCATACTAAATTGCCTAAACAAATACTGCCTTCATATAAGACCTCCTAAACAAACACAAACCCAGACCCCTAAACAAATACATATCCCATAGTTGGCAGACTAAACAGATACAGACCCTAGACCAGATCCTTAAATACAGACCCAAGATCAGACCAACTAAACAAATACAGATCCCAGACCATATTGCTAAAAAGATACAGAACCCAGCCCACTTAACCTGATATTAAACTTAGACAAGACCCCCAAAACAAATACAGACCCTAGACCAGATTCCTAAACAAATACAGACCCCCATACTAAATTGCCTAAACAAATACTGCCTTCATATAAGACCTCAAAAAACAAACACAAACCCAGACCAGACCCCTAAACAAATACAGATCTCATAGTAGGCCGACTAAACAGATACAGACCCTAGACCAGATTCCTAAGCAAATAGACCCCATACTAAATTGCCTAAACAACAGCCTTCATATAAGACCACTTAAACATACACCCCAGAACAAACTACTAAAGAAACACAAACCCAGACCCACCTCTAAACAAAGGTCCCATAGTAGGCCAGCTAAACAGATACAGACCCTAGACCAAATCCTCAAACAAATCCGGACACCGGAGTAGACCAGATCTGCCTAAACAAATTCAGACACCAGATCAGACCTTCTAAACTAATGAAGACTCAAGACCAGGCCCGCTATACAAACACAGACCCTCCATATCCCCTGAAATCAGGTTCCAAAAAAACAGACCCCTTCATTACAAACCCTACAACAGAATATATCCAAAATACTAAGCGCCGATAATTGTATCTCTAATTCTATTGGTAACCAAAATATTTAAAATTTAACATAAATAGAGGTGGGGTCGTGGGTTTGAGGCACATGACTTGAGTTTTCGTTTTCTTCCCATGGGATGCTGGGTACACCAGTTTCCCCCTGACGGATGAATGTGATGGTACTAATTTAATAACGGGAGATAAATTACTGGAGATTTTGGAGAGAATTGATATATAGCGAATGTAACTTCTGTAGAAAGGTCGGAGTCTGAATTTTTTCTGCAATTTGTAGATATGCCTTCTGATCAATTCCTTCATCATTCCATATTAAGACATGGACGCTTTCATTCAGCGGGGATTATGCTTACAGATTTGAATTATGATTATTATTTCTACATTTTAGGGATTGATGACTTCCCATATACCATGGTGGACAACAAAAATCTGAAGCCTGGTTTGAAAAAACACAACAGCCATTCCCCCCATCTACTGCTGATGCTGCTACCGTCATACAGACAGGAATCCCAGCAATCAAGTCGGCGGAGGAAGCGGGCGTTAGACGCTGCGTATTGTTTCAGGTCTGTGAATAGAGGGTAACATTTCCATCAAATAAAAAAAACAAGATGTAAGGACTCTTTAAAGGGAAGGGGGCACCAGGAAATGACCTCTTGTTTGAATATGTCTTTGTGTTAAATTTATTTTTGATTTGTGTGTGTGTGTATGTATATGTATATGTATGTATATGTATGTGTGTGTATGTATATATATATATATATATATATATATACTGTATATATAGCTTCACTTTTCACACTGGCCACTGAGCCTAATGATAGACTCACACTTCCCTACAAATGATTTTATCAGCTGTCTCATTAATAGCACTATGATTGCAATGACTGATAACACAGGATCCATCATTCACAATAGGTGATATAACAGCTCTCCTCCTCCTGTACAATGACTGATAACACCTCTATATACAGTAGATAACACAGGATCCACCATTCACAATAGGGGATGTCACAGCTCACCTCCTACTCCTGTACAATGACTAATAACACCACTATATACAGTAGATAACACAGGATCCACCATTCACAATAGGTGATGTCACAGATCACCTCCTACTCCTGTACAATGACTAATAACACCTCTATATACAGCAGATAATACAGGATCCAACATTCACAATAGGTCATGTCACAGCTCACCTCTACCTATATACTCACAAATAACACCTCTATATACAGTAGATAACACAAGATCCACCAATCACAATAGGGGATGTCACAGATTACATCCTACTCATGTACAATGACTGAAAACACCTCTATATACAGTAGATAACACAGGATCTACCAATCACAATAGGGGATGTCACAGCTCACCTCCCTCTCCCTTCATAATGATCGTTGCCCAGACTGGAGCAAGCATTTGGACTTCTATACACACAGGATCTGATGCAGTCTATCCCTGCTAATGTCTATGTGAACAACATACTGAAGGGAGTATAATATTAGACCCAGTATGAAAATGTCTTGTTTTATTTTAATATCATGATATAAGAAATAATTCATATTCAAAAAATGTAAAAAAAATCCATACCATAATATCGCGATAGAAATCACGATTTTATAAGGCTTTACAGTGCCCCATCTTCCAGTGCTTGCTGAGGACTAGTGTTATAGACCGGTTCCCTTTTATAAAACTGATCTTTTATTGACGACCCATGCTAATTAATGGGTTGCTCAGTTTTGAAAATCATTATAAAAATATCTATTTCGGAAAATTTTTAGTTAATAGAGAGGGAGTTCTTCATTTTGACCTCCGTTTACCCTGACGTGAGTGGCTGCAAAGTTGATCCCGATCTGTTGAGGACCTAACAGATCCACGTGTTGCATAGACCATGTGATGATATTATTTTTTAATCAAAAAAGGCATAAGAAACAGAAATACTTACCTTATCGATCCCCCGCTGCTGCCAATCTGATGCTGCAGTCCCATGGCAGTCTAACAGTGACATGTGATTAATTGAAAGGTAATTTCCCTGTGTGTCGAGATGTGGACAAACCCCTTTAATTGTTTTGCTTACTTTTTTTTAAGTAGTTTCTGCTTTGACTTAGATCTATCATGATGGGTCATCTGGGTGGAGCTTGTAGACCTTTTTAGTGCATTAGGTCACAGTAAAGTTGTCACCACGTACAGGGAGTAACAAAAATCTACCGCATATTACAAGTAGGCTGACCCTCCCCTCCAAAGAATATTCATGAGCCGCCATTAATTTTCTTTTTACAAAGGTACCAGTCATATAATGTAAAATGTATATTTCTGCCATGGTTTTTCAATGATTGTAGCATCACTGAGAAGCTTTATCTTTTCCTCCATAGAAATGTACAGGACAATTGTTGTCTACGTTCTTTGTACATCGACTTCAAGAGGGACCTTGGATGGAAGTGGATACACGAACCCAAAGGCTATAATGCAAACTTCTGTGCTGGAGCTTGTCCATATTTATGGAGTGCTGACACCCAGCACACTCGGGTAAGTCCATATAGTCCATTGGGGTATATTTATCCTGTTCTTGAAAGAGGCATATACCATACACATGGATTCACAGCTCTCAAGATGACCGGCGCGAGAGAGCTAGTTTTGGGAGAAAGAGATAATTCTGCAGTAGCCTTTCGAAAGTATTTTTCCTATATGTTGCCACCTGTCATGGGCTCACTAGGTGAGGTGGATCCTCCATGCCCAAGGTTCAGTTGGGCACACAGGCCACAGGTATCTTTGCAGCAATCAGTTGGGGCATCCAGGAAACAAACAGGTAGCAGAAGTGTGGCGCCCCTGAGGCTCAGTCGCCATAGAGGTACTGCACCGCCTCCTGAGGTGTGGTGCCCCACCATCCAGGTAAGGTGGAGACTCCCAACCACACTCCAACACCTGCACCCCACACCACAAAGTAGTGTAGCAAAGCACCTTCGGCGGCTTCCTGCTTGGAGTATAGCAAAGCACCCATTGGTGGCTCCCTGCTTGGAACACGAAACGTGCTGGGAGGTGGGTGGAGTTAGTATATATTACAAAGAGCTGGAAGAGTTTAGGAGTCATTCATTGAATCAGCAGTCAGTCAGTCACTGAGAGTGAGGATGCAGAAGGACAGAGGGTGAGACAGAGAAGATCTCCGGGAGAGGGATGGATGAAGGAAGTGCTGCAGCAGGCCACAGTGACCTGGGTCTGCTGGCACAAGAAAGAGACATAGAGAGGAAACCTGATTTTTCCATAGAAAGAAAGGATTAGTACTGAACGTGAGGAGTAAAAGAGAACAGAGGACGTGGGTTAGAGGAGAACCCTTCCTAGAAGTTTTAAGCACAAGGCCGGGACCCGGTCCCCGAGGTTGTATGGATACTAATGATCCTGCAGCAGACACCGGATTAGTAGAAGTTAACAATACTTTATTCCCACATCAGACTTGGGGGCACAACAGCATCAGAGAAGTGAGCCGGGACTAGGAAGCAAGGAGTCCCCGAAGCAGGCTACAGCTGTCTGCCGTACAAGGAAAGTTCATAGGAACATTGGACAGGAGGAACTCCAGTGTAACTCAGTACTAGGAGTACTTCATTTAAAGGCGCTATAAGAGGAGATGTTCAGAAAGGCACATGTTGGCGGAGTGTTGGAAAGGAGTATTCCATCTGGCCTGGAGGTTGACTGAGTCCCTGACCCGGAGGACACGGCACGGAGGCAGGCACCTGTTTGCACAACAGACTGTGAGTAAAGCTTTGGAACTACATGCTCTGGTGTCCTCCACTTATTCCTGCGCCAACACACCCGGCACTGCTACATCTTGGTGCCCGACATTGCCTCACCTACGCCTTCCCTTTGCCTCTACATCTACACTGCCCTGGGACTACAGCTCCACCTGTGGGGAGCTATAACATCTTTGCTGCGCCATACCACCAGTCCCAGAGGATCTGCATGCAGCGTCGGCTTAACATCTCCCTTGCCGAACACCACAGGTGGCGTCACAAACTATTCATCTAATCACCAACATTCCACCATTCAATCTCCCCTTTTACTTGGGCGCCCAGGGCCACGGACCGGGTCACCGCTGCTGTGACATTCCCATCTGAGAGACCGGCCCGGTGCCGAGTACCCCACAGCCCTGGGAGGGCGACCCAGAAGCATTGGAAGGCACAGGCAGACAGGAGACATCCTGGAGACCACAAACAGGCAGCAGAGGTCCTGGAAGACCTACAACAAGTAACGGAGGTACTGGAAGCTGTAGGCAGACTGGAGACATCCTGGTGACCACAAACAGGTAGAAAAGGTACTGAAAGATGCAGATAGATGGGTAACAAAAGGACTGTAAGCCGCAGGCAGCCAGGAGATGTTCTAGAGACAGCAGACAGGGAGCTGTGCCCAGATAGACTAAAAGTCTTAATACCAAGACACAGCTGGTAGGATGTTCAACACATGGGAGTATGCTGGTCTACTTGCAAAGTCCGATGTGGAGAGGAATAAAATTTAGCGGACCAGGGTGTAGGGAGCAGAGCCCAGACCTGTGACAGGTGTTTAACACCACACAGCAGATTACAACCTTTCAGAGGTTTGTATACTGTGAAATTGAAGTCCTTAATAGAGTTGAGCGAATATCTTCGGTTCTCCGCTTATTCGGCAAACTATAGCGCTTGCCGAATAAGCTACAGCGGAAACCCGGCTTCCCGGATCGCGCCGGCTGAGCAGCTGTTTTTCCTCTCCTGAGATCACTCCCCCGGCCGACATGTACCGCATGTGCGAATAAATCAAGCGATATCTTCACCAGCTTATGGAGTGCGGTCTCTCTTTCCTTTTGGATATAATCAGAGGATAAGCAGAAATAAATTTAGAAGAAAAACTGATCACTTTTGACCTGGTAACATATCCTCTTCAACCCTAAGCTCATGTATTCTAGCTCACTGTTACTTGGGACATGTAAACAGGACAAGGCAAGGATCATATCTTCCTTGCTTTACCTGAACATTAGTAAAATGTAATTTGTTGAAATAAGTGCATAATGGTATAAAGCGGCACTAATAACAAATTTGTTGTAATGGGTGGTGTTAATATAAAGTATTACTAGAGGTTATTTATTAGATGCTCGTCATAAGCCCTAGTACTACTTTTGGTGCACTGTTGCACCCAAGTCATGAGGGTTTGCAGTTTGTACCTATCTGTGCCGTCTCGGAGTATTTTGGATACGTTGGTCTTCTATACCAAATGAAGCACATATAAAGTGAAACATCGAGAACTTCAGCCTCACTCCTTGATTTACAGGAGAAATATTCTCAGGAAGTTCAGCTGTCACAAATATCTTTTGGGCATTTACGGTACACAAGACGCCAGCAGGAATGTAGCACAACGTAGGCTTTGTGGCCGGGCTGAAGAGGTCTTCTGTGTTTAGTTATAAATAGTCAATTGAACCTGTAGGAAAAGGTCACTTTGTGTTTGACTAACCTATTAATGGCATCCTTATAAATCCGTAAATGCTGCCACCGAGTAACCTCCACACTTCCTATAGTGCCGTGGAAATAGCCTATATTATTTACTGTTTATTACAGCTTTGTAATTATTCAAGTTTTTTTTCCTTTTTTATCATATTGGTTTTGTTTATTTAATGTTTATGTTAAATGTGCCATTGTGGATATTCATGAAGGTCTTCTTTTTACGTAGACATACTCTTAAGGCCTTATGTGTATGTGATATATATAATCTGTAATATGTTACTTTTGGAAATCTATGATCCCATACCGTACATTTATTATTATATATAATCACAAGTTTATTTATTTTGAATTCATAAAAAAATTGTGAAAATAAAACCATAGAGTGTTCCATTACACTCATATTGTGAAAATCTTCTCCTAAAGAAGCATTTCTTTTGGAAGAAAAATATGGTGTTCCAAGGAGACCACTACACCAAATGGCAACATGTGTTTCAATTGACTTGGATCAAAAGTGTCTTAAAGTTGGATATATGGATATATTGACCTCAGTAAACAATGGGCTTTACATTGGGTAGCAACCAGCACCTTTGATGATCAGAAGGCCAGATCGAAGAATTAGATTTTGGAAAAAGGAATATCATAACCACCCAAGATCCAAAGATAGAGATGTCTTAGTGACCATTGGGCTTGGTGACACATCTTGCCATTTATTGGCCGCCTAAATAGGTAAAGAATGTCTTTGGGATTGGTGAGACACCTTCCCATTTATTGGCCACTTAAATAGGTAAATAATGTCTTTGGGCTTGGTGAGACATCTTCTGAACATTTATTGGCCACCTAAATAGGTAAAGTATGTTTTTGGGATTGGTGAGACACCTTCCCATTTATTGGCCACTTAAATACAGTAGGTAAATAATGTCTTTGGGCTTGGTGAGACATCTTCTGAACATTTATTGGCCACCTAAATAGGTAAAGAATGTCTTTGTGATTTGTTGAGACACCTTCCCATTTATTGGCCACTTAAATACAGTAGGTAAATAATGTCTTTGGGCTTGGTGAGACATCGTCTGAACATTTATTGGCCACCTAAATAGGTAAAGAATGTCTTTGGGCTTGGTGAGACATCTTCTGAACTTTTATTGGCCACGTAAATAGGTAAAGAATGTCTTTGGGATTGGTGAGACACCTTCCCATTTATTGGCCACTTAAATAGGTAAATAATGTCTTTGGGCTTGGTGAGACATCGTCTGAACATTTATTGGCCACCTAAATAGGTAAAGAATGTCTTTGGGATTGGTGAGACACCTTCCCATTTATTGGCCACTTAAATAGGTAAATAATGTCTTTGGGCTTGGTGAGACATCTTCTGAACCTTTATTGGCCACCTAAATAGGTAAAGAATGTCTTTGGGATTGGTGAGACACCTTCCCATTTATTGGCCACTTAAATAGATAAATAATGTCTTTGGGCTTGGTGAGACATCGTCTGAACATTTATTGGCCACCTAAATAGGTAAAGAATGTCTTTGGGCTTGGTGAGACATCTTCTGAACTTTTATTGGCCACGTAAATAGGTAAAGAATGTCTTTGGGATTGGTGAGACACCTTCCCATTTATTGGCCACTTAAATAGATAAATAATGTCTTTGGGCTTGGTGAGACATCGTCTGAACATTTATTGGCCACCTAAATAGGTAAAGAATGTCTTTGGGATTGGTGAGACACCTTCCCATTTATTGGCCACTTAAATAGGTAAATAATGTCTTTGGGCTTGGTGAGACATCTTCTGAACCTTTATTGGCCACCTAAATAGGTAAAGAATGTCTTTGGGATTGGTGAGACACCTTCCCATTTATTGGCCACTTAAATAGATAAATAATGTCTTTGGGCTTGGTGAGACATCGTCTGAACATTTATTGGCCACCTAAATAGGTAAAGAATGTCTTTGGGCTTGGTGAGACATCTTCTGAACTTTTATTGGCCACGTAAATAGGTAAAGAATGTCTTTGGGATTGGTGAGACACCTTCCCATTTATTGGCCACTTAAATAGGTAAATAATGTCTTTGAGCTTGGTGAGACATCGTCTGAACATTTATTGGCCACCTAAATAGGTAAAGAATGTCTTTGGGATTGGTGAGACACCTTCCCATTTATTGGCCACTTAAATAGGTAAAGAATGTCTTTGGGCTTGGTGAGACCTCTTCCAAACATTTATTGGCCACCTAAATAGGTAAAGAATGTCTTCTCCACTGGGCAACACGATTAGTCTGACTTACTCATCAGGAATCAGCTTTTGGTGTAGATATGTGTATTATCAGGAAATTAAGATGATGTGGTCATGCCCATGTCCCGAAGCCTGAATGGGCCAAAAAGACCTCTACCCTATTTAAGGAAGTCAATACTGAGAAGTTTGATTGTCAAGATGGTTCAGATTTTACAATGGTGCCCACAGCTTCTAATTATGTCTGTTAATATATCTTCACAATGAAATTACTAATTTTCTGCTATTTTTATTTATTTTTTTTATAGGTGCTTGGTCTGTATAACACCATCAACCCCGAAGCGTCAGCCTCGCCGTGTTGCGTATCTCAAGATTTAGAATCTCTGACCATCTTGTACTATATCGGAAAGACACCGAAAATTGAACAGCTTTCAAATATGATTGTGAAGTCCTGTAAATGTGGCTAGACTTTTAGGAACAGTATGTGTAGAAGTGGGATTTTAAACAGTAAATAAAAAAATCTTTTTTAAGGAAAAAAAAAAAGCGAAAAATAGGCCTTGTTCCCTCAGTGTTATATTCTTAAAAAAAAAAAGAAAAAAAACGGTACTAGTGTGAACTTTTTTGGAAAGTTTATTTTTAATAACTGGCAGAAACAATACATCACTGAAGGCTTTTTTCAGAGTTCTTAATATAATTTGGAGCGGAATATTACCCTCTCTCCCATACTATGATGTTCCTGTGTCAACGAGAGATTTGGGCCAATTTCTTGTTTTAGCCTGCCAGGATCAACCCAGGTTTCTTGAAATTAATTTTGTTGACCCATCATTTTTTTTCCCTCTCTGGTACTCTATTGAATACATCATGAGGTTTTCGGGGTTTTTTTTTTTCTCCCATGTCTCTACTGTTCTCAATGGCCCACTTTTTATTTTTGTTAATGTTTATAGTGTTGTCAACTACAAATACAAAAAGTAATAAGAAAAAAAAAGAAACAAAAAAGTAGATGTGTATAAACGTAGAATATTTGCCTCACGTAGAGTTTCCTCACTTATTCACAGGATCAAATGTCTCTCTCAATTTTTTTCTGAGTGTCTTTAAAAAAAAAACAAAAACATAAAATAATATAAAAAAGAAACACTGGAATAATGTGTTAGTGATATTATGTGAAACAAGAAAATAATGGAGATATACCATTTAGCAAAGTTGTATTTGTCCCGGTAATGCTCAGATTTTTCTTTGTTTTTATTTTTAGTTTCCCCAATCTTTTTTTTTTGGTTGATAATGAATCTTGAGCCTACCGTCATTTTTTTTAAATTCATAAGGTACAACATGGTTGCCGATAGAAAATAGGGTCAAAAATAAAAACAAAAACAAAAAAAACACAGAATCTGGCGACATGTCCAAGCCAACATTTTGGACAATAGTTTTCATCCTTACTTGGAAATGATAGACCCTGACTGATTGCTTCGGGCATTACCACTGTCTTCAGATATTTTTTTCTTATTGCCCCCCACACACCAACGTGGTGGTAAATTTCCAATAGATTATATATTTTCTATATTTGGTTCCACTGAAATAATAGCCATTTACAATAGTCCAACTTTTTTTTTCATGGGTCATGGTCAGTTGATAAGGAGAACTCATCCTTTTAGAAGTATTGTCAATGATCAACCTTGACCATCTAGGTTCTTCATGTGGTTAGTACATCTATGAAACGTGCTGACTCACAGGGTATATAGACCATGGAGGCTTTCTGTAGTGTGATGCCATATTAGACCCAACACTAAAAATGGAGAAGGCTGTTGGTATTGTACCCCACAAAACATTGAGAGCCAACTTCCCTTATGGATCAGAAGATCAAGAGTATATGGAGTCCAGGACTGGAAAACAGAAGAAAGGACAGACTTTTTGGTCTGCTGGAGTACTTATTAAAAAGGGGGTTCCAGGCATACAATATTGATGACCCATCCTAAGAATAAGTCATCAACATCAGATTGAGGTGGTCTGACCTTCAATACACCCAATTAGCTGTTTGCAGCCCCAACAGTGTCATGAACCTAAATGAGGTCTTATCCGTACACTGAAGTGGCCAATCTCAAGTGACTAGGTGCTGAGCTACAGTACCCAAGAAGGGCCACCACTTAGTGATGTATACTAAGGACATCCAGCTGTCTCAGGACCAGAAAACAGCCAAATACTTGTGGGGATTTCGGATATTGGACCCACATCAATCTGACAGGTCATACTATCGTGAGTCTGGAGACCCCTTACATGTGTTAGGAATATAATTGTTTTGCTAAAACTATGCATTTTAGGAAGCACAAGTACCACTTTTCAGGTCTACAAGACCATAGGGCTCGAAATGTGTCGTATTATTGAGACAATTATATTAACCGTATTTGAAAAAGATATCTTCCTAGTGCTGAAAGTCTTCGCAAAGCAAAATTCCTCTTCTGGTCTTCATATATCCTTGTATCATCATCACAGCACTCACAATGGTAAAGTACAGTACAGTTTCCTTCTCTGATCATGAGCTGAGGAATCCCCCCCCCCCCCAAAAAAGACCTTTTTTTGGACCACCATTGATTTGTTGTACTGGGGCACACCCTGGCCCCTTATTTCTGAGAACCATGGCCCATAGCAAATCAAAATCTTTCTGTTATTTTTCTCCTAAAATAGAATAAATTGAAGGTGTACTTTCTTTCTCCACTCTCGGTCCTTTCTCATATTTTAGGCTTCCGTAACAGATCTCAAAATTCCCTTCTGAACATCTATTTTCCGTTCAAAAATGAGCTCCAATTCTATTCTTTATCCTGTATCCCACCCCCCCCCCCAAAAAAAATATTTTAAATTCTCATAAAATTAGTCGTTGACTACGTGATTCTTCGAAATCCTTGTCTGAGGCATTTATATGAATGAATTAATGTAAATTTCATGTATTAAACCAGTGAAATATTTAATATTGCTGGTCTAATGGACAGACCTAATTATGATGCTGTATAGCTATGCTATGTGTTTGTTTTTGGGTATATGTAATTGTACCGATAGTATTACAATTTCTTTTTTTTGGGGGGGGGGGCATTGTGAAGCCAACCTTATTTGGAAACTATTCTGTAGATCTCTGTTGTAAACATTAATCAATAATTATGTTCTTTATGTGTAAAATGTACAATCATACCATATTTTTTTATACTCTGTACAAAACGTCGGCTATAGCAAATTTTTCATTTACAGTTAGGGCTCTTTTTGATTGCTCAAAAATTGATGATTTTCCTTGTAGCTGGCCAGTATGAGCGGAGTCCTATACATTGACTTGCACTAAAAATACATATTTTATGTTACTACATCTTGCTCAGAATTATGCCATAAGCTACTTGTTACCGTACTTTTTCCTTTTGAGCTTCTGCATGTTTCCAAATGGAACAAAAATTTTTAATGGTTTTACAGTAATGGATTTGAGATCTATTGGTAATTACACTGTATTTCCAAGATTTGGATAGTTAAGAACTAATTATCTGGAGAATGTAAAGATTTTTTGAATTTCAACTCCGAATTCATTTAAGTCTTATGTCAAACACCCCCCTTAAAAAAAAAAAAAAAAAAATAAAATTTCAGTAGAACAGACAATTTTTTAAAGAGGACCTCTCACCAGTTTGAGCTTCTTAAACTGGCCACATCATGAAATAATGGCTGCAGAGCTGGATACAATGCTGATGTTTTTTTTTTTTTCGTCTCAGTTACAAAGATATTAGCTTATAAAATTTACATGCTGATTTCTAATATAACCAGGGGTTGTGTTAGCAGAAAATCTTAGCTGAGGGGGCGTTTACTTTTTCCCTTGCATGACATTGACCAATCATAATCAGGCAGCCTCATACATGAATATAAAAACGAGGTGCCCAGAGAATGTACAGCCAGGCTTTCTCTGTACATGTAATGACACCCAGCTCTGCTCTCCTCCACAGATCACATGGATGTCAAACATGGATCGAACACCTCTCTGCATCTATTACAGGCATCCTGGAATAATTTCCCGATAGCTGGCACAGATTTAGAGTGGTGTATGTGACATGCTGCAGCTCTCATCTCACAGCACTGTCAGCTTTGCTCTTTTTCTCTCCCCCCACACTAACCGTGCCTTGAGATGAGTAACATGCTGCAGTATGACACATATATCATTTTAGATCTATGCCAGCTCTCAGGGCATTATTCCCCAATCCCTGCTATAGATAGGTGTTGATAATGACACACAGCTCTGCTCTCTTACCATCGACTTGTATTCACGGTAAGGGGCTAGGTTCACATTAGCGTACCGGGGCTCTGCGGAGGGCTGTGTACTTCCTCCCTGAAGCTCCGCCCACTTCCACACTTCTTCCGTTTAGTTCCGCCTACTTCCGTATGTGTCATGCGTACCTGTCTTTAACATTGGGTACGCAGGACATTCGGATATATGCGTTGTTTTGACGTGCCCGACAACTGCACGGGAATGCAACAAGATGCATTTTGCGCAGATGATGGGTGCGTCAAAACGACGCATCCGCATACATCCACATGTCCTGCCTTTCCCAATGTTAAAGACAGGTACGCAGGATGCATGCAGAAGTAGGCAGACCTAAATGGAAGAAGTGGGCAGAGCTTCAGAGAGGAAGTACACAGCCCTCCACAGAGCCCCGGTACGCTAATGTGAAACCAGCCTAAATGCCAGTAGTAAAATCTGTGTGTTTTATAATATGTCTTAATATAGCACACAGAAAAATCCAGTTCTAACCTTCTTTGAGGGTGTTTTGTTTTCTCCTGCATTATGTTGCCTGATTATGATTGGTCAAAGTCATGCAGAGCGAAAAGCAAATGCCCCCAAACAAGAATCTCTGCTAACGTCCCCCTTGGTTATAGTGAAAATCATCATCTAAGGCTGGTTTCACACTTGCATTGGGCAGAGCTGCTGAGGGCTGCATAGTTCCTCTGTTAAACCCTGCCAACTGCCGCACCTCTTCCATTCAACTCCACCTACGTCGTTTTGACGCTGCGCCGAACTGCGTCGAACGCAACATGTTGCATTTTGTTGCCTTCGGCGCAGCATCAAAATGACGCATGCGGAGGCATCCGCATACATTCCCATGGCCTGCGTTCCCAATATTAAAAATAGGTACGCAGGACGCATGCTGGCGTAGGCGGAGCTGAATGGAAGAGGTGCGGCAGTGGGCGGGGCCTAATGTAGGATCTACACAGCCCTCTGCAATTCTGCCCAACGCAAGTGTGAAACCAGCCTAAACTTTTCAAGCTAATATCTTCACAACAGAGTTGAGAATTATTTTTTTAAATGTCTTTTTATTCAGCTCTGTAACCACTATTCCAAAATGTGGCCAGTTTAATATGCTCAAACTGGTGAAACGTTCTCTTTAAAGAAAATTTTGAGTTGTAGAATCTTAGGAGCAGGTATGACTGGGACCTCCAAGCTCAAAACTCTTGATATTCCTAGATATTGGCTTTACAAAATCCTAAGTGACTGAGGTTTTCTTTATAAATTTAGTGACAAACAAATATAAATATGAAGGCTAACAAGTGACCCCTTCAGCCAAACCCAGAAAAAATTCTACTTGGCCAACCCAATAACGAGGTAGTCTTTTTACACAAGAAGTCACATTGGTCAAGTCCTTCTGAGATTTTTCCCTAGATCTAGGAAAACCATGAGCAAATCACTCAAAGTTTAGTCTTTCTGCAGTTTGGTATATTTACAGTAACTTTTTCTTGGTTAACTTTCAGTAGAACTTCGTGAAGTGTCTCTACTTAAACTAACCAACTAATATGGGTTGGCCGGCCATCCTGGTTAGAATGATAGTAATGAAAAATCAGGTGACTTTCAATTAAATATCTGATATTAATTCACACTCTCTAAACTAGCTTGGACAGTTGATTAGATGTTAGGCCATTCGGACAGGGCAACTACCAAGTTGCATGTAGCTGAAAATTCGGGACACATAGAAGCCTACAGGGCCTCATTGTATCTTGAATGCCTTTGATGCAGTTCCAAAGATTCTATAAAGAAAAAATGGAGTCCATTGGATATTTTAGCTTAAGGTTCAATCACCTTTGATCTTAAGTTGGGTATATTTCACCTGAATAGACAAGAGGCCGTGACCATTTGTCAATCAGGCTACATTTTGGGTAATAACCAGCACCTTAGAAGGTTAGAAGGGCAAATCAATGGATTTAGTATTTTGGGAAACGTTAAAGTATAGTGATGTTTTTTGATTAGGTGCTCTTTTGCGAAGTTATTCTACCCTAGAAACATGGCAAAGGCATGATAAAAAAAGTCATACAGAACTATTATGGAGCCTCCGTATAGCATTGAGAATATGGTTCTTTCATGTACAGGTGGTCTCATAGCTAATATCGTGGGGGTGGTCTTCATTTTCTTACACCGGATTCCCAAAAAATGAAATAAATTATGGAGTCAATAAATTAAAACTTACTAAAAATTAAATTAATTTAAATTTTATTTAGGAATTGAATAAGTTTAAAACTTTTTAAAACACAATTTTGAAATGAGAAATTTCTGAACATAAAACCATTCTGTTTTTTTTTTTTAACTACCTCGAATTATTAAAAAATGTAAAAAAGTATTATTAATTTTAATATTTTATCCTTTTTTCTTGCAAAGTGATCAAACCAAAGTTCAATTTTTTTTCTCCAATTTCTTTTTATTTTACACAAGTTATACGATTTGTTTTATTTATACAGGTAATGCCCAATAATTCTCAATATCGCCAAAATACCCGTCGATGCATCAGCTCACGATTATACGCTCTACAACCTACAGAAATACTTTGAAAAAAAAAAATTGTTTTTTTTTTTCTTTTCAACTATGTAAATAGTTATAAATATGAGCAGGAACAAGTGTAAGTGATTTATTGTCATTTTTTTTCACTTTTTTTTTGTTTTGTTAGGAAGGTGCAGTGAATATACCATATTTCAGTCGTTACTGTGTAAAATATTTTATAAAGGGCCGAGATGCACCATATAAACAGCAACAACCTATAAAGGGTGTATTTAATTTTTTTTTTAACATGAACTTTAAAAAAAAAAAAAAATATATATATTATTGACTTGACCATTTTTAGGACTTTTTGTTTGACTTCCGCTTTCCAGGAAATACGCCAAGTTTTCAGTAATGCAATTTTGAAGGGTTGAGATGATTAAAGAGAGAAGCAAATGAGTAATGGCTACTGGTGGTATTTTGGATAGCAAAGGCTTCTTTATTTTGCATGTCAAAACCATTACCCTGCGGTGGATGCAATTAAATGTGAGTGAAATGGATTTCTTCAAAAGTGCATTGTTTAGTAATTTAATTTTTTTTTTTCTTACCACTTCTGAATTTCTGTGTTTCCATTTGGATTAGGTTTATTTTTTTTTTCTTTTATAATGTATGTTTTTTTTGTTTTTTTTTAATTAACAAATAAAAAATGCTAAAAAGAAAACTAAAGTTCATTGTTGGAGCGTTTTCATCAGCAATACACCTGTATAGACCGTGTAGGAATAAATATACAACCAGTTCAGCTGTATTTTTAACTGATTATTATGTATTTTAACACATTGTATGTTTTGTTTTCGTGGTGCTGTAGTGGTAAATAAATTATTTCAGATGTATTATTGCCTGATTTTTGTTGCTATTTATATTATCATTTTAGTCGTCGATTTCTTTTTACGCTAAAGTCTGCATATTAAATGGAATCTGTCACCCATTTTTCTGAATATGAGCTCATTTTTCTTATCTTTCAAGTTACATCGGGCGCTTATCTACAGCATTACAGGATGCTGTAGATAAGCCCTTGATGGCGGTGCCGACAGCTTATATTTGAAAAAAGGAGTGAAAGATTCCCTTTAAATAACTACATTGATAAAAGTATGTCCCCCCCTCCACATCCCACCTCCAGGAGCTTTTCTGACCTACCATTCTACATCCATACACAAATATGAAGTTGGTCCCTGTCTTTTTACTCAGGCTTGGCCTGGCTCATGGGTGAACAGGAAAATCCTCCGGTAGGCCTCTGTGGAGCAGTGCTGATGAGCAGTACTATTGCATTTGATTCACTGTTTGCAAAAAAAAAAACATATTGTGGAGACACGAAGGTCAGCGGGTGCTCTAGTCTGCTGGTTCGAGACTGCATGGACCAGGGATCTTCCCACTGAACGCCAGCTATTCTTTTACCATGTGCATAATACTACTCAGACAACACGGTGAGGGTAAAACAGTGTGGCAATACTTTATTGAACCATAAAACAGGCAAATAACACATAGAACAGTTCCAGCAAAAACCCAAGATGGTACAAATTACAAAGTCTCACCCTTCCGTTGACTTGCTGGGATTAGAGTTGCTTGCAGGGTCAACTACCCCCACTTTTGGGCTGGAAGGAGATAACGGCAAGCTTAGGAAGTTCACCAAAAGCAGTGAGGTATGTGGCCGGGTGATGGTCCCAACCTGGATTCTTCCAGATGTCGCTGAGGGTGCAGCAATGGTCAATGGAACAGATCTGTGTTCTTCCAGCTGGGGCCATGGTCCCCTAAGCTTACATCCTGAAGAGTCACTTGGAACAGAGCTGTCCTCCAAGCCATCATTCACGGGTCAAGGGGAAAGGGTCATGAGGTTACCCCGCATTAAAGGATAAACTGTAACCAAACAATGTTTGCAAGTCAACAAACTACATGGGCTGGTATAATGTGTAATCAACATATCAGCAAACAATTGTTCAGTGGCCCTGCATCCCTGTTTTGCAAAAATAACAGTACAATAAACTGTAGGAGCTGATATAAGAGGTAAATAACAACCATTCATCAATTTACAATTATCAATTCACCCTGCAAGAAGAGTCAACATGAAGATAACAGTCCATGCCTCCTGGATGGCCAAAAATAGACGTCTGGATAATTAATGACATCACAAAAGACCCATCAAGATGAAAATGGCACAAAAAACTGTTTGAATATACAAAAACACAAAGAATCCAGTATACCATGCCAGTATATAAAATGTACAAATTTTATTGACTCAATTACAGAGTATATATACATAAGAATAATACACTCACAATGTAGATAAAATTCATTCAAGGTCACTATTAAACCACAATTGGGGTTAGTAACAACAAAAAGCCTGACCTACAGCCATTGTAAACAATGCTTCAATATTATCCCTAAATTACCATCTAGATCTCAAGTGCCTGGTATATTATATGTCCACCCATGGCATAAATATGGGGTATGGTAATAAAATGAGCACTTACATATGAGGTGGTCTGCAGGATGTGGTCTCCCCAAGCGCCCCAACGCGCGTTTCGTCCCTTCATCAGGAGGCGAACGCTAGGGGATAGGGGTGGAAACATTATATAGTATGGGCCCCCAATGATAGGAGCGCTCTCCAATTACTAGAAGAAGTTCCGTGTCATGTTAAGGTCACTTCCGGCATTGTACTGCGTGCGCGCCTCCAGCATCACTCACTCATAGACACCATGATTTGCGGCCGTGGAACACAAGCGCAGAATGCCGTCATGGAGACGGCGCATGCACCCTGTCCCTATAATAGAGCTAATGGAATACCCAGGAACACTTCCCGTCTGTTTACCCCTCCTGTACCTCGCTGTCCATAGTGTGAATGACCTCCGTTTTGCCCGACTCTGAGTTTTCTGTCTTCTCTGAAAGCAGGACGCTAAGCCCCGCCCCCTTGCAGTCACATGACCGTAGGTCCCGTGCCGGCTTGCTAAACTTCATCACTCAGGTCCTGTGCACCTATATTTTCTGGCTATCCTGGTTCCCAGGGGTCCCTACAGTGCGGGTGAGTCCCTGCTCAGTGGAGGCTGTATGCCGGCGCTGTCAGGATCCTGATAACTGGAACCGGGAGCGTGGTGAGAGGTGGGAATGCTGCGCATTTCAGTTTTTGAAAACATGTTTCATGTCGGCCCCGGTTCTTGTTCAACCGGACCCGTCTGAACCATTTATTGTTGAGGTAGATGCCTCAGAGGTGGGGGTGGGGGCAGTAATGTCCCAGGGACCCGCCACTTTGACCAATTTAAGACCTTGCACCTTTTTCTCAAAGAAATTCTCTCCTGTGGAGAGAAACTATGATGTGGGAAATCGAGAACTTCTGGCCGTTAAGTTGGCCTTTGAAGAATGGAGGCATTTTTTGGAGGGGGCTGTCCATCCTATAACCGTAATTACGGACCACAAAAACCTAGCTTATATTGAGTCAGCTAAGAGGTTGACTCCTAGACAGGCTAGATGGTCACTTTTTTTTTCCCCATTCAACTTCTCGATCACTTTTCGGCCAGGGTCCAAAAATGTCAGAGCGGATGCTTTGTCACGCAGTTTAGATCCAGTGTCCCCCCCGGAACCTCCATCCTCCATTCTTCAGCCTGGGGTGGTGGTGGCAGGTATTTCGAATATGTTGGAACGAGAGATTCGGGAAATCCAGTCTCTTGCACCGCCGGCTAAGCCGGTGGACAAACTTTTTGTGCCAGCTCAGCTGCGCCTTAAGGTCCTCCGGGAGTTCCATGACTCAGTTCTGGGTGGACATCCAGGGATCTTGGCTACTCGGAAGGCCATTGCTAGAGTATTCTGGTGGTCTGCTTTAGCCTCTGATGTTGGGGAATATGTGTCTGCTTGTGATGTTTGTGCCCATGCAAAAACCCCCCATAACCGGCCGGCCGGGGAATTGGTACCACTGCCAATTCCTGAGAGACCATGAACGCATTTGTCCATGGATTTCATCACCAACCTTCCCCCCTCCAAGGGTAATACCGTCGTCTGGGTTGTGGTGGACAGGTTTAGTAAGCAGGCACATTTTGTACCTTTGGCAGCTCTACCTAATGCGGAAACATTGTCCAGATTGTTTGTTGAGCATGTGGTGCGGTTGCATGGGGTACCCTTGAATGTGGTGTCTGATAGAGGAGTGCAATTTGTTTCCAGATTTTGGAGGGCTTTTTGTAAAAGGTAGGGTATTGGTCTGTCCTTTTCATCTGCTTATCATCCAGAGACTAATAGGCAGACCGAGCGGACCAATCAGTCTCTGGAGCAAATTCTGCGTTGCTTGACCTCAGACCGACAAGATGATTGGTGTTCTGTGTTACCGGTGGCTGAGTTTGCATTTAACAACCGCGTTAACCAGTCTACGGGTGCATCTCCCTTTTTCTGCAATTATGGTTTTCATCCTCATTTTGGAGAATTTTCCCATTTGAATTCTGGGTGTCCTGGGGCGGATGAGACGATCCAGCGGTTGGGGGAGGTATGGCGAGAGGTCCAGAGTAATATTACGAAGGCCCAGGACAAATTTAAATTTTTTGCAGACAAAAAACGATCCGCTGGACCGGTGTTTCAGATTGGGGATAAGGTATGGTTGTCCACCAAGAATATAAGACTCAAGGTCCCCTCTGCGAAGCTTGGACCCAAGTTTATCGGTCCTTATGAAATTACCGAGGCAGTTAACCCGGTGGCTTTTCGGTTGCGTCTCCCACCATCTCTGCGGATTCCAAATGTTTTTCATAAGACCCTTTTGAAACCTGTGAGGTCCACTGGGGAGGGATCATCAGCTTCCCCAACACCGGTTTTGGTAGACGGGCAGTCGGAGTACGAGGTAGAACGAATTGTCGACTCCAGGTTGGTCCGTCGTGCCCTTCAATATCTGGTACATTGGAAAGGCTACGGTCCTGAAGAACGCTCGTGGGTTCCTGCTCGATCGGTTCATGCGGATCGGTTGGTCCGGGCCTTTCACGCCAAGTACTCTGAGAGACCTGGGGGTCCAGTGGCCCCCCATTGAGAGGAGGGTACTGTCATGATCCAGGACGGGGTTTCGCTTTGGCCCATCCTGGTCTGACTGGGGGTTAATTGTTCTGCCTCTCCCTGGCAGAGGGCGGCTATTTAATGCTCACTGGACCTAGGTCCGGTGTCAGTTATACTCCTGCCCTCAGCTGAGTTAGTTGACCTTGTGCGTACGTGTGCCTTGTGCCTGATATCTTGCTTGTTTGGTTTTGATCCGGTTCTGTCCCTGTTACGAGTTCTGCCTGTCCCTCTTGTACTGCACTACCTCTCGTGTATGACTCTGCTTGTGACCCGACTTCTCTCTGCTCGTCCCCTTGGTACCGCGTCGCCCTTTTGTGTATGACCTTTCGCTTTGTCTGACTTCCCGTCTGTTTACCCCTCCTGTACCTCGCTGTCCATACTGTGAATGACCTCCGTTTTGCCCGACTCTGAGTTTTCTGTCTTCTCTGAAAGCAGGACGCTAAGCCCCACCCCCTTGCAGTCACATGACCGTAGGTCCCGTGCCGGCTTGCTAAACTTCATCACTCAGGTCCTGTGCACCTATATTTTCTGGCTATCCTGGTTCCCAGGGGTCCCTACAGTGCGGGTGAGTCCCTGCTCAGTGGAGGCTGCATGCTGGCGCTGTCAGGATCCTGATAACTGGGACCGGGAGCGTGGCGAGAGGTGGGAATGCTGCGCTGGACGTCAGAAGGTGAGAATAACGTTTTTTTTTTTTTCTATTATTTTACAGCTGATATCTGGTCTCCCGCCTGTCACACGCATCGATGCCTGCTGGCCAGCGGAAGATCAGCGACGAAAAAAAAAAGGCCAGAGGTTTCTTGCAGCGATCAGCGATACCGGCAGGGGGGGCAGTCGCTGATCGCTGTCACACACAGCGATCTCGCTGGTGAGATCGCTGTTGTGTCACAAAAGTTGTGACTCAGCAGCGATCTCGCTAGCGAGATTGCTATGTGTGACGGGGCCTTAAGATTTCCCATCTCTGGAACTAAGAGGCCGACCCCTGATAACATCCCATAGTACAGGTCCCTCCTCCACCATCTGTACAGGGGCACAATGCAGTCAACGGGTGACGCCCAAGCATATAGATGCTTGTGATAGTGCTCACACTTATCAATGAAGCAAACTTTAAGGACGTGCAAGCCTCACCAATGTTAATAATGCTCTGTATACCTGCATGCTTTCCACTTAATAGGACAAGACTGCAAAACCTAGAACGGCTCCTGCTAAGGAGGCAATGTCCAGATATACAAAGCATAATAATTAGCCTGTGATTATGGAAAACCCCTTTAATAAAGCAGATCTGTCACCAAATTTTCCAGAACAATCGGCATACATATTAGTTAGATCTCCTAAACCTGATGAGACTGGTGTACTTTTCATGAAAATCCATGTCAGAATAGGTACACAATCCTGACTATTTAAATGAACATATTATGAGTCCAGTTATAGAATGAAGTAACTCATAAGTCCAATTGTATTCAGTCTCTATGCACCCGGTCTGACTGGCAATTGCAGCTTGTACTGAGCTGTGTAATGTCTCAGCAGCAGACAGAAGGGACATTGAGGAGCTGTCAATCAGGATAGGTCCGTGGAGATTCCACAGTACCAGCGAGGAGGGACAGTGAGGAGCTGTCAATCAAGATAGGTTCTAGGAGATTCCACAGTAACAGTGAGGAGGGACACTGAGGCACTGTCAATCAGGCTAAGTGGGCAGAGGAGCTGTAAATCAGGAATAGTGGTGGAGATTCAACAGCATAGAGGAGGGATATTGTGGAAAGTATGTACACCAGCTTGTTCATATTGTTGGGTGTGTATTGTGAAATCTGTTCATCGGCTTTAACCTCTTACTAACAGGACGATTTTCCGTTTTTGCTCTTTCATTTTTGTCCTCCCCTTCTCCCAAAAACTATAACCTCTTTATTTTTCTGTTGATATAGGAATATGGGAGTTTGTTTTTGACGGGACGAGTTGTACACCATTCATTTTATCATTTGATGCGCTGGAAAGTGGGAAGAAAAGCTTCCAATTACAGCGAAATAGTAAAAAAAAAAAAAAGTGCAATTCTGCAATATTCTTTTTTCTTACTGATTTCTGATTTTTTTTTTTTAGCTCTTAAATAAAAAAAATATGCATGTTTGGTATCTCCGTAGTTGTACTGACCTGGAGAATTATATTTCCAGCTTAGCTTTACTGTATAGTGAACATATTTTTTTATTTACTATGTTCACTATACAGGAAAGCTGACCTGGAAATATAATTCTCCAGGTCAGTACAACTACGGAAATACAAAACATGCATATTTTTTTAATGTGATTATTTTTTTTTATACTGATTAGAATGATACCTGGTGATGAAATCTGTCTTGTGGTTGTTGTGGAATCTTTATTTTCAGTTTTCAGTTAATAAGATTCTTGTGCTCTGGGACGGCCTGTGGGTGGGGCTATGGGCGGGACTGTGGGCGGGGTTTTTGTGGTGCTCTGCTTTCATATTCATCTGTAAGGCTTCTGACAGGTCACTGATCCCTCAGTTACCTGCCCCCTAGTTTACATAGTGAATATTATTTATATATGTATATATATATATACAGTATTTATATATATCTATATCGGGGGAAAAAAACTGCAGGCAGGCGACGGCGGTGGTGCCTGCGCTGCAGCATTATCGCATATGTAATGTGTATATAAGTAATTAGTTTCATGTTATCCTGATATTCCTAAAACAAAATCCGTTTGAATTTGGCGCCCACCACCCCTGCGCAGTAGCAGCTATCAGATCACCTTTATATACACTTATAGCTGCTACTGCACAGGCGTGGCCAGCGCCATATTCAAACAGATATTTTTTTGGAATATCAAGATAACATGAAACAAATTAATTATATACAGTACACATTACATATGCGATCATGCTGCAGTGCAGGCACCACCGTCGTCGCCTGCCTGCAGAAGTTTTTATTTTCCAAGACATATATAATATTCATTATGTAAACTAGGGGGCCGGTCAGTGATGGATCAGTGACGTGTCAGCAGTCTTCTGTATGAATACCTAAGCAGAGCACCACATAAAGACCCCCCACTGCCCCACCCTGAAGCTCGAGGATATCATTAACTAAAAACTGAAAATAAGGATTAAACAACAACCACAAGAAGGATTTCATCACCAGGTATCATTCTATAATAATAATAATAAATTTTATTTTTATAGCGCCGACATATTCCGCAGCACTTTACATTTCAGAGGGGATTTGTACAGACAATAGACATTACAGCATAACAATAATCACATACAGTAGATTATAACAAATACCAAGAGGAGTGAGGGCCCTGCTCGCAAGCTTACAGTCTATGAGGAAAGAGGTGGATACGAAAGGTGGGTGGTAACAGTTGCCCTGATTGTATGGACCAGCCATAATGTTAAGTGTGTAACAGTACAGACACAGAGGGCTAATGGATGCATAAAGCATGTGGGAACATGATGCTGGGAGCCTGGTTATGGTAAAATTTTTGGCTCTGCCACACAGAGATAGGTTAGGTTAATGTGTTGAGGCGATAGGCCAGTCTGAATAAATGCGTTTTCAGGACACGCTTAAAATTGTGGGGACTGGGGACTAATCGTATTGACCTGGGAAGTGCATTCCAAAGAATTGGCGCGGCACGTGTAAAGTCTTGGAGACGGGAGTGGGAGGTTCTGACTATTGAGGATACTAACCTCAGGTCATCAGCAGAACGGAGGGCGCGGGTAGGGTGGTATACTGAAACAAGGGAGGAGATGTAGGGTGGTGCTGAGCCATGGAGGGCTTTGTGGGTGAGGGTAATAAGTTTATACTGAATTCTGGAGTGGATGGGTAGCCAGTGTAATGACTGGCACAAGGTAGAGGCATCGGTGTAACGATTGGTGAGGAATATGATCCTGGCTGCAGCATTCAAGACAGATTGGAGAGGGGAGAGTTTTGTAAGAGGGAGACCGATTAGAAGAGAGTTACAATAGTCGAGACGAGAATGAATAAGAGAAACAGTAAGAGTTTTTGCAGAGTCAAAAGTAAGAAAAGGTCGAATTCTAGAAATGTTTTTGAGGTGCAGATGACAAGAGCGAGCCAGTGATCGAATGTGGGGGGCAAAGGAAAGCTCGGAATCAAGTATGACCCCAAGACAGCGGGCATGTTGCTGGGGAGTAATAGTGGAACCACAGACGGAAATGGCAATGTTGGGTGTAGGTACATTAGTAGCGGGAGGAAACACAAGGAGTTCAGTCTTTGATAGGTTCAGTTTCAGATATAGTGAGGACATGATATTAGACACAGCGTTTAGACAATCGCCAGTGTTTTCTAGAAAGGCTGGCGTGATGTCAGGAGAAGAAGCGTATAATTGGGTGTCATCAGCATAGAGATGGTACTGGAAACCAAATCTACTGATTGTTTGACCAATAGGGGCAGTGTACAAGGAGAAGAGGAGGGGGCCTAGAACCGATCCTTGAGGGACCCCAACAGTAAGGGGAAGGTGAGAGGAGGAGGAACCGGCAAAAGAAACAGTAAAGGAGCGGTCGGAGAGATAGGAGGAGAACCAGGAGAGAACGGTGTCCTTGAGGCCAATGGAACGGAGCATAGTGAGGAGGAGCTGATGATCCACAGTGTCGAATGCTGCAGAGAGATCCAAGAGAATTAGCATGGAGTAATGACCATTTGATTTAGCTGTTAGCAGATCATTAGAGACTTTAGTGAGGGCAGTTTCAGTGGAGTGTAAAGAGCGGAAACCGGATTGGAGAGGGTCGAGAACAGAGTTCTCTGAGAGATAGCGGATAAGACGGGAGTGGACCAGGCGTTCCAGGAGTTTAGAGATGAAGGGAAGATTAGAGACAGGTCTATAGTTAGCGGCACAATTTTGGTCGAGGGATGGTTTTTTAAGTAGTGGATGTATGATGGCATGCTTAAATGAGGAGGGAAAAATACCAGAAGAGAGAGAGAGGTTAAATATTTTAGTTAGGTGAGGGGTGACAGCAGGGGAAAGGGACTGGAGGAGATGTGACGGAAATGGGTCACTGGTGCAAGTAGTTGGGCGAGAAGATGCAAGGAGCCTGCTTACTTCTTCTTCTGTGACTGGTTCAAAATCAGAGAGTGAGTTAGATGCAGTGGGGGAGGGAGGACAGTGCATGGTATGAGGGGATTTGGAGATAATTTCCTGTCGGATCTGGTCAATTTTTTCTTTGAAGTAATTGGCCAGATCGTCAGCTCGGAGCTCAGTGGTTGGGGCCTGTACTCTTGGATTGAGTAGAGAATGAAAAGTGTCAAAGAGACGTTTCGGGTTATTAGACAGTGAGATGATGAGGGTGTTGAAATAGGTTTGTTTGGAGAGGTGAAGGGCAGTGTTGTATGTTCTAAGCATAAACTTAAAATGGATGAAATCTTCGTGTAGATTGGATTTTCTCCACAGACGTTCGGCGCACCTGGAGCACCGCTGCAGGAAACGTGTTTGCACCGTGTGCCAGGGTTGTCGCCGTCTGCGTTGTGGTGTTCTATTTATAGGGGGTGCAAATTCATCCAGGGCAGTTTGAAGTGTTTCATTGTAATGCTTCAATGCAGAATCAGGACATGAGAGGGAGGAGATAGGGGCCAATGAAGACTGCAAGTTCTTCAGAAGTTTCTGGGTGTTAATGGCCTGTATGTTTCTATAAGTCTGGACAGTGGGGGTGACCTGAGCAGCCTGGCAGTTCTTTATAGAGAATGAAAGAAGATTGTGGTCAGAGAGCGGGAGAGGGGAGTTTGCAAAATCATCCACTGCACAAAGCCGAGAGAAGACCAAGTCGAGGGAGTTTCCGTCTTCATGCGTTGGAGAATTAGTAAGCTGCGAAAGGCCAAATGAGGAGGTTAGAGATAAAAGGTGAGTAGCAGATGGGGAGAGGGGAAGAGCAATGGGGATGTTGAAATCTCCCATGAGGAGGGTAGGGATGTCACAGGAGAGAAAATGTGGAAGCCAAGTGGCAAAATGATCCAGGAACTGCTGGGAGGGGCCGGGAGGACGATATACCACCGCCACTCGCATGGAGAAGGGGGTGTAGAGTCTGACGGCATGGACCTCAAAAGAAGGGAAGACAAGTGAGGGTAGTTGAGGGATAACCTGAAAGGTACATTTTGGTGATAGGAGCAGACCAACGCCTCCACCAGCTCTATTGTCTGATCTTGGGGTATGAGAGAAGTGTAGCCCCCCGTATGAAAGAGCAGCAGCAGCGGTAGTATCTGACTGCTGGATCCAGGTTTCAGTAAGAGCCAGAAGGTTAAGAGAATTAGAAAGGAAGAAGTCATGAATGAAGGAGAGTTTGTTACACACTGAGCGAGAATTCCAAAGTGCACAATTAAGAGAGACAGATGGCATGCAGGGAATATTAATAAGATTAGAGGGGTTTCTGAGTGTATTCTAGTCAGTATAACGGTGCCGTCCTGACACTGTGTGTAGGTTACTGTGCACAATCCTGCTGACAGGTTCCCTTTAAAAGCTAAAAAAAAAATTTCAGAAAACTGTAAAAAAAAAATTACTCTTGTGTCGCCATTTTCCTAGTCCCATAATGTTTTAAATTTGTTGTCATCAATGTTTGATTGGCCGGTGTCCGACACTCGGCACCCCTGCCGATCAGCTGTTACCTGTGCCTGCAGCGGGCGGAAATACTTACTTGCCGAGCTTGGCCGTCTACTTGTAGTGGGCACAGCTTGCTACTGCACATCTGCCTCCTACTGAATTGAACTGAATAGGAGGTGGATGTGTAGAACCCCTCAGCGACCAATACAAGTAGACGGCCAAGCTCCGCGAGTAAAGCTGGAGTCACAAATAGCGACTTACCAGCGATCCCGACAACGATATCAACGTGTCAGGATCGCTGGTAAGTCGCTATGTGATCGCTGGTGAGCTGTCACACAGACAGCTTCACCAGCGATCAGCACAGCGACGCCGAGCGCGCGGCATCGCTGTGTTCGTTAGCGCTGATGCCATATTCATGTCAAAAACAGAATTAAAATAAAAAATATTGTTATTCTCACCTTCCGACGTCCCGCGCAGCCATCCCGCCTCTCTCCACGCTCCGGTCCCAGTAATCGTTTGCGAGAATTACCGCGATGACGTCCGTTCTCGCGGGATCGCAAAGTCTTGCGGTCATTCTTGCAAATGATTACTGGGACTGGGAGCGTGGAGAGAGGCGGGAAGACTGCGCGGGACGTCGGAAGGTGAGAATAACAATATTTTTTATTTTTTTATTATTTTTTACAGCTGATCGCTGGTCTCCCGCCTGTCACACGCCACGATGCGTGCTGGCCAGCGGGAGATCAGCGACGAAAAAAATGTCCAGAGGTTTCTTGCAGCGATCAGCGATAACGGCAGGGCGGCCGGTCGCTGATCGCTGTCACACACAGCGATCTCGCTGGTGAGATCGCTGTTGTGTCACAAAAGTTGTGACTCAGCAGCGATCTCGCTAGCGAGAATGCTATGTGTGACGGGGCCCTAAGTATTTCCGGACGGTGGCTGGCGCTGATAACAGCTGATTTGTGGAGGTGCCGAATACCAGACCCTGGCCGATCAAACATTGATGACCTATCCCGAATATAGGGCATCAATATAAATGTAGTGGACAACCTCTTTAATAACAAGTCATACTGGCAGGTCCTCTTTAAGGAAAGAATTATACTATGAAAACTCTGTTTTGCGTTGTCCCAAGCTGAAGAGGTTTCCTAATGCTTAACTCCTTATGATAGCAAAGAACTGAAGATGTTAAAACATATATTTATTAGAATTAACATAATTTATCACAAAACTTTTATTACTAGCAGCAGAGCAGTCATAAAGCACGGTAACAATAATGGCCATCCCCTAAACTCCATCACAAGGTCTTGCTCCGCTCCCAGGAGTCTTGTTATGTCAACATTCCTTCTAACTTCAACTTTGGATGAGAAGAAGATAAAACATGAACAATAAAACTGAATCTCAAGCCTCCAGGATTGCCTTTGCCGTTGACTAAACATGTTTTTTGCATCGGTTTCTGGGATAATGTTAAAAAGATCCCTACGTGAACTCACATTTTTATGGCTGAAAGACTGATTAAGTTTCATTTAGGACTTTATGGGCCACAGCTCCTACACAAATAGCTCTATTCTGCGATATATCTTCAACTTTGAGTTACCCCTCCACTGCTATGAGAAACTTTGGAAGGTTCAGAGAAGCCTCAGTGCTAAACCGTTCTCCATTTCTGTGTGTAATCTTTCCAGTGCATTTACCAAACCTGAACTTCTAAAGGTTCCAAAATGTCACGTTCAGGTACATCTGCGTACTCCAGTGATGACTTTATATCCTTTTCTATGGAAAGGAAGTTTTCTCAGGGTTGTGTTGATGCCCTTAAAAAGAGGAAGGTAGAATAGGCTTATTTCAAGTGAATCTTTCCCCAGAGTTCACAATACAAACTAGATAGATCTTTAAGACCAGATGAGACTTATGGACTTACTAAGAAACTTCATGTCTGACCAACTGTAGTCCTGATGATAAATTGAGCATAAATGAATCCAGCTAAAGTGTGAGAGAGCTCATGAGCCCAAGAATATTTAGTCTCCGCCAACCAGCCTGATTGACAGATGCATCTTGTACTAAGCAGTGTGTGATCTCAGCAGCAGGGAGGAGGAACACTGAGGAGCTGTAAGTCAGGCTATATGTGTGGAGATTCAGCAGTATCATAGAGAAGGGACATTGAGGAACTGTCATTCAGCCTAGGTAGGAGAAGAGTCAGCAGCAGGGAGGAGGGGCACTGAGGAACTGTTTATCTGACTAAGTGGATAGAAACTCAGCGGCAGATGATGATGGGCATGGAAATGTTATCAATCAGGCTAGGTGGTTAGCGATTCAACAGTAGAGAAGATGGACACTGAGAAGTTGTTAATCAGGCTAGGCGGGTGGACATTCATAATATACATGGAGGATGGACACTCAGGAGCTGTCAGTCAGGTTAGGTGAGTAAAGATTCAACAGCAGGGAGGAGGGTCACTGAGGACTTTACTATCAGGTTAGGTGGGTGGAGATTCAGCATCAATATGGAGGATGGACACTGAGGAGCTGTCAGTCAAGTTAGACACCGACACGCTCAACGCCGCAGCCCTGCATCTCCTGCTCTGCCCCCTGCCTTGTCTATGCGCCTCTGCTCTCTGCTTCCCTCCCCAAGCAGAGACGCAAACATACTCACCACTGCGGTCCCACGCCACGTCTCCTGCAGCTCCCCAGTTACAGTGCTTAGTGCGCGCACTCGGTCCCGGCTTCTTAAAGGTTACATGTACTATTACTATTTACTTGTCTACTTCCTGCAGGGTATATGTTGATTTTGGTATTTTTTCTTGGGGTTTGTCAGCACAATGGATAATAGATAACAGTAGTGTGCACATTCTGGGAATAAACAGCTACGCTGGAGTGCCGTAAATAACAATAATACAGCATGTGATGATCATCCGAACTTGTATAACAAAACTTTATGAAACATGTAACTTCTGCTGTGACTGCTCCCCTACAGAGGTTTCCATCGAAATATAGCACCACGTGGGAAAAACATCTGCTTTTCATCGAAAAATTGTTTTTAATATCTTTTGATATCATAAAGGCTTGATCCTCGGAATGTGCGCAGAACGTAAAGGAATGAACGATCAACCCCAGATCGGAGCCCGTAATGGCGTAAAGCCTTATTCCTAAAGGAACGGCACTTGACACCAAATTACTTATGACACTTTCATTCTGTCGTCTTAGAAAACGTATTCTTGGGCATTACCAAGAAGGTTTTAGCATAAATGATATATCATTCTATCATACAGTCAATGTTACTCATTATTTTTGGGTATAAAATCTCTAAAAAAATGAAAGAATCCTATGTTCTGGTGTAGAGGCTTAGTGTGTTATTCTGGAATCCTGAAGATCTAACTGGGATAACATCTACATAAAGGGTGACCTTTAATTAATATTTATGGCTCATCAGTCTCGTACTCCTGGTTGTCTGTGCAGTATGCAATCAATTTTTATCAGACCCAATGGAAGATCTTGAAACAGCTGATTTAGTAGATTCCCTCCATCTCATTGAAGCCTTTGAAAATATAGAAACACATCATCACACTTGGCTGCTGTTCAGACATGGACAAAATTGGTGGTACCTTCTAGTAAAGTAAGAACAACCCACAATTGTCACTGAAAAAAAATTAAAACTGACAATAGAAATTTTCAATTTAAATTTACTGAATATCAACTTTATTTATTTAGATCAGGAACCATAGAAGCCTCTTCAGAAGAGTTCAGTGCTTTGTTCTTGGCCATTCATGGATGATTTTAGCAATGTTTTGGGTCATTATACTCTTTTCCCGGGGAAAGACCTGGCTAGTCATTCCTTGCGTTGAGAAACATGTGATGGTGTCTCCGCGGCTTCTGTTTTGCATGTTTTTGCATATTTCCCATAAGGGATGGGGGCATTGCTCTAGAATCACTGCGTTGAGAAACACGTGATGGTGTCTCCGCAGTGTTGGATGTTGATCTCCAAGAGTTCATTCATCCTCATTTTTCACAGTCTTCTACTAGGCATTGCTCCTGCTAGCCAGTTTCCTACTAAACACTGATGAGGGGCAATACCCCGAAACAGCTGTCTGTGGATGGATACCATGTTTTGGCATAGGTGGTTTCCTTCATTGGAGACTGCCCTTCCTGTGGTTGTTCCTTCCCAGGGAAAGACCTGGCTAGTCATTGCTTGCGTTGAGAAACATGTGATGGTGTCTACGCGGCTTGTGTTTTGCATGTTTTTGCATATTTCCCATAAGGGATGGTGGCATTGCTCTAGAATCACTGCGTTGAGAAACATGTGATGGTGTCTCCGCAGTGTTGGATGTTGATCTCCATGAGTTCATTCATCCTCATTTTTCACATTATACTGATGGAGGACCCATGAGCTACAGCTCAGACCGAGCTTTCTGACACTGGGTAACACATTTGCTCCAAAATGTATTGATAGTCTTACGATTTCATTGTACCCTGCAGAGTTTCAAGACACCGTATGCCAGATGTAGCAAAGCAGCCCCAAAACAAAATCGAGTCTCCTCCATGTGACACAGTAGGCGCAATATTCTTTTCTTTGCAGGCTTCATTTTTGTGACTGTGAACATAGAGCTGATGTGATGCAAAAAAAGACCTTAAACTTCTGAATTACATGTGCAACTGTAGTAACAGGAACATCAAGCTGTTTGGAGATGTCTTACCTTTAACATGTTTGTCTTTAATTTTCTTTATACTCCTGAGTAGAGTTGAGCGATACCGTCCGATACTTCAAAGTATCGTATCGGATGGTATCGGCCGATCTTTTAAAAAAGTATCGGTATCGCCGATTCCGATACCGGAAGTCCCATTCAAGTCTATGGGACTTCCGGTATCGGAATAAGAAAAACCCTTTCCTGCCCTTGTACAGCCTCTCTGGGGTCTGTACGGGCCTTTCGGGGGGCTGTGCCGGCCTGCCAGGGGGTCTGTGCAGGCTCCGGTGGTCTGTGCCGGCCTGCCGGTGGTCTGTGCAGGCTCCGGGGGGCTGTGCCGGCCTGCCGGGGGGCTGTGCCGGCCTGCCGGGGGGCTGTGCAGGCTCCGGGGGGCTGTGCCGGCCTGCCGGGGGGCTGTGCCGGCCTGCCGGTGGTCTGTGCAGGCTCCGGGGGTCTGTGCAGGCATCGTCCGATGGGACTACAAGTCCCATCGGGCGATGCCTGCTACCATGACAGTGATTGACACATTAGCCAATGATGGGACAGTAGTAGTCCCATCATCCGGCTAATGTGTTAAATGTAAAAAAAAAAAAAAAAATTACATGCTACATACATACAACATGCATACTACATACATGCTACATTCATACTACATACTACATACATGCTACATTCATACTACATAAATACTACATGCAACATACATACTACATATATACTACATGCATGCTACATACATACTGCATGCTACATACATACCACATATATACTACATACATACTACATGCATGCTACATGCATGCTACATGCTACATACATAACACATATATACTACATGCATGCTACATACATACTACATGCTACATACTACATATATACTACATGCATGCTACATACTACATGCTACATACATACTACATATATACTACATGCATGCTACATACATACTGCATGCTACATGCATGCTACATACATACTACATACATACTACATGCTACATACATACTACATATATACTACATACATACTACATACATACTACATGCATGCTACATGCATGCTACATACATACCACATACATAACACATATATACTACATGCATGCTACATACATACTACATGCTACATACATACCATATACATACTACATGCATGCTACATACATACTACATGCATGCTACATACATACTACATGCATGCTACATACATACTACATATATACTACATGCATGCTACATACATACTACATGCTACATACACTCACTGGCCACTTTATTAGGTACACCTGTCCAACTGTGTGTTAAGACTTAATTTCTAATCAGCCAATCACATGGCGGCAACTCAGTGCATTTAGGCATGTAGACATGGTCAAGACAATCTCCTGCAGTTCAAACCGAGCATCAGTATGGGGAAGAAAGGTGATTTGAGTGCCTTTGAACGTGGCATGATTGTTGGTGCCAGAAGGGCTGGTCTGAGTATTTCAGAAACTGCTGATCTACTGGGATTTTCACGCACAACCATCTCTAGGGTTTACAGAGAATGGTCCGAAAAAGAAAAAAAATCCAGTGAGCGGCAGTTCTGTGGCCGGAAATGCCTTGTTGATGCCAGAGGTAAGAGGAGAATGGGCAGACTGGTTCGAGCTGATAGAAAGGCAACAGTGACTCAAATTGCCACCCGTTACAACCAAGGTAGGCAGAAGAGCATCTCTGAACGCACAGTGCGTCGAACTTTGAGGCAGATGGGCTACAGCAGCAGAAGACCACACCGGGTACCACTCCTCTCAGCTAAGAACAGGCATCTGATGGCTACTTTCAGCAGGATAATGCGCCATGTCATAAAGCTCGAATCATCTCAGATTGGTTTCTTGAACATGACAATGAGTTCACTGTACTCAAATGGCCTCCTCAGTCAACAGATCTCAATCCAATAGAGCATCTTTGGGATGTGGTGGAACGGGAGATTCGCATCAGGGATGTGCAGCCGACAAATCTGCGCCAACTGTGTGATGCCATCATGTCAATATGGTCCAAAATCTCTGAGGAATGCTTCCAGCACCTTGTTGAATCTCTGCCACGAAGAATTGAGGCAGTTCTGAAGGCAAAAGGGGGTCCAACCCGTTACTAGCATGGTGTACCTAATAAAGTGGCCAGTGAGTGTACATACTACATATATACTACATGCATGCTACATACTACATGCTACATACATACTACATATATACTACATGCATGCTACATACATACTACATGCATGCTACATACATACTACATGCTACATACATACCACATACATACTACATATATACTACATGCATGCTACATACATACTGCATGCTACATGCATGCTACATACATACTACATACATACTACATGCTACATACATACCACATATATACTACATACATACAATACATTCATACAATACATACATAGACATACAGTACATATAACATAGAGTAACATACTTACCAATACTTGTCACATTGTTCCCCGAAGCCATTGTCTTTTCCGGAATAAATATTAACATAACAAACCACAAAAATACTCACCCACGATCCGAAGCAGTCCACGAGTGTGTCCCACGACGATCTTGGGTAGAGAACTGCAGCATCAGCTGTTGCTGCCGTTCTCTACGGGCTGCAGGAATCCAATGACGGAAGGTAGGTATCCTTCCGCACTGTATTCCTCCGCCACTTAAAAAAAAAAAAGTCCCTAGTCTCACTTTATGCCATTGCTGTGTGGGAAATTCCCACGCAGCAATGGCATAAAGTGAGACTAGGGACTTTTTTTTTTTTAAGTGGCGGAGGAATACAGTGCGGAAGGATACCTACCTTCCGTCATTGGATTCCTGCAGCCCGTAGAGAACGGCAGCATCATCTGATGCTGCAGTTCTCTACCCAAGATCGTCGTGGGACACACTCGTGGACTGCTTCGGATCGTGGGTGAGTATTTTTGTGGTTTGTTATGTTAATATTTATTCCGGAAAAGACAATGGCTTCGGGGAACAATGTGACAAGTATTGGTAAGTATGTTACTCTATGTTATATGTACTGTATGTCTATGTATGTATTGTATGAATGTATTGTATGTATGTAGTATATATGTGGTATGTATGTAGCATGTAGTATGTATGTAGTATGTATGTAGCATGCATGTAGCATGTAGTATGTATGTAGCATGCATGTAGTATATATGTAGTATGTATGTAGCATGCATGTAGTATATATGTAGCATGTATGTAGTATGTATGTGGTATGTATGTAGCATGTAGTATGTATGTAGCATGCATGTAGTATATATGTAGTATGTATGTAGCATGTAGTATGTATGTAGTATGTATGTAGTATGTATGTGGTATGTATGTAGCATGTAGTATGTATGTAGCATGCATGTAGTATATATGTAGTATGTATGTAGCATGTAGTATGTATGTAGTATGTATGTAGTATGTATGTGGTATGTATGTAGCATGTAGTATGTATGTAGCATGCATGTAGTATATATGTAGTATGTAGTATGTATGTAGTATGTATGTGGTATGTATGTAGCATGTAGTATGTATGTAGCATGCATGTAGCATGCATGTAGTATGTATGTAGCATGCATGTAGTATGTATGTAGCATGTAGTATGTATGTAGTATGTATGTAGTATGTATGTAGCATGCAGTATGTATGTAGCATGTATGTAGTATGTATGTAGTATATATGTAGTATGTATGTAGCATGTAGTATGTATGTAGCATGCATGTAGTATATATGTAGTATGTATGTAGCATGCATGTAGTATGTATGTAGTATGTATGTAGCATGCAGTATGTATGTAGCATGTATGTAGTATGTATGTAGTATGTATGTAGCATGCATGTAGTATGTATGTAGCATGTATGTAGCATGCATGTAGCATGTATGTAGCATGTATGTAGTATGTATGTAGTATATATGTAGTATGTATGTAGCATGTAGTATGTATGTAGCATGCATGTAGTATGTATGTAGTATTTTTTTTTTTTTTTTTTTTTTTAACATTTAACACATTAGCCGGATGATGGGACTACTACTGTCCCATCATTGGCTAATGTGTCAATCACTGTCATGGTAGCAGGCATCGCCCGATGGGACTTGTAGTCCCATCGGACGATGCTTGCACAGACCCCCGGACATCAGCACAGCCCCCCGGCAGGCCGGCACAGCCCCCCGGCAGGCCGGTACAGACCCCCACAGGGTGCACAGACCACCGGCAGGCCGGCACAGCCCCCCGGCAGGCCGGTACAGACCCCGGGCAGTCCACACAGCCCCCCGGCAGGCCGGCACAGCCCCCCGGCAGGCCGGCAGAGACCCCCGGAAGGCCCGAAATGACGGCGCATCATGATGCGCACACACCGCGCATCATGATGACGTCAGGCCGTCAATCAACTGAACTTCCGATTCCGATGCCGAATTCCGATATTGAAAAAATATCGGAAGTCGGTATCGGAATTCCGATACAGCAAGTATCGGCCGATACCCGATACTTGCGGTATCGGAATGCTCAACACTACTCCTGAGACAACTCTCTCCATATCTTTCTTTGGTCCATGTTTGGTTTGACACACACCATGATACCAAACAGCACCATGACTACTTTTCACCCTTCAAATAGGCAAGTTTGTAGACACCTGATTGCAAGTTTGTAGACACCTGTGATGCAAATTACAGGACACACCTTAGTTTAACATGTGCCTATGGTAAAAATATTTTATTTATTATTTTCAGTCTTTTCTAGGGGTACCATCTTTTTTTACCTAATTTTGGCTTAATTAGATTTGCACTTAAAACACTACAACTCCCAGCATACCCGAACCACCTAGAATTTGCAACAAGTGAAATGTCACCAGTTGGAACTCACTGATCTACAGAATCTATTCTTAGATGATAAGTTTAAGGGCAAGTGTAAGTGCACGTTCACTTCCTGCCAGTCTCCTTATCGAGATGTTTCACCGATCGGTCATAGTCTGTAGCTGCGCGCCGGCATCTGGCACTGAGCTGCCAATTCTCACTTAGCACACTAAAATAAACATTTCTAATGGAAACCACTTTGGCTTTTTTTTTTAACACTTAAACATTGAAATAAAAATGATTTTTTTTGTTCTTAATTAGGTCCCTAATCTTATCAGCGGAGTGTTAATGGATTGTTAAGAGGTCAGCTTATCACACATGGTTATTGTTCATAGTGTGACGGGACCACATACGATCTGTCTTGTTGGCCAGCGTAGTCCTGAACTCTTGGAAATCAGAACGGGCATATTTGCCATAATGTATTTCAACTGGTTTTCAGGGATCTTTCAATTAAATTTATTATTTAGATTTTTTATTATAAATCCTAAAATATTCCACAGGAAAACACAGGATATACAGACATTTCCTTTTTTGTGTAGACTGGTACAAATCAACAGAGTTATCTCAATATTTTAAGGGCAATTTTATTTTTCATGTGGTGAGGTGGAGCCTTGAAGTCCTTGAACCAGATGTGCAGAGATAAAGAAACATGATGATGATGATGTTGATGCAGTGAGGTGAATCGATTGGAGAAACAGGCTACAGGCTAAATAGTAGCTGGTGGAAATGGAGACTCAACGTAGTCAGTGTGATGGAGCAGAGTCGGAAAAACAACACATTAGAAAGACTCACAATAGAGATGGAGCATAGTTAAATGTTTTAATAGAGTCTTGTAACACAGGAGAACTTGGTATATCAGGGGACTCACTAATGGCGATGTATAACAGCCCACCAACTCAGCTGGGTATGTCAGGAGACTAACAAGTAGTCATGTAGCAGAGCCCAGCAATGTAGCAGACCTGAATTTGTCAGAAGGCACCACAGTACTGAAAAGTATATCATGTAGCTAAAGCAGAGTTGGCTCACGAAAACAGTCTACAGTAGTGCCTCGGTCACCAACTACCTGAATACTCAGGTGGAGTTCCAGAGAGTTTGCCACTGCGAGAAGAGGAGGGTGAGCCCGAAAGTGATCAATACCATTGATAAGCTAATGGCAGAAGCTGAGACTAAGAATACTGGACATGTTGGATTTCAACATGGCCCACTGTTTTGCAGTGTTGGGGTCCTGGTTTTACATCCTACCAAGGACAATACCTGCCATGTGTCCTCGTGTTCGCATGGATTTATACCAGCTTCTCTGGTTTCCTCTCCCACTTTTAAACCTATAGATAGCTACTAATTGGATTTCTGTGAACTGACTTAAGTGTGCAAGTCTGAGATAGGGATATCAATTATAGGCCTTTTGGGGGAAATTATGAGCCGACTCTGCTGACTCTGTATCAGTCTACATACAAAAAAAAGCATATACAGAATGGGAGGAATAGGGCTAAGCAACAGCACATCTGAAAAAGACTTGGGTATACTAATAGATCACAGACTGAATATGAGTCAACAGTGTGATGCAGCAGCAAAAAAGGCAAATGCAATTCTAGGATGTATTAACAGAAGCATACAGTCTAGATCGCGTAAAGTCATTATTGCCCTCTATGTTGTGAGTTCATTTTCCCCTTCATTACTGAGGCCCGAGGAACTCCCTCTTCTGGTAAAGAAAGGTAGTGAGCCTGATTGTCAAACACCTGAGGCTGATGATTGTGACTGGCTGAGTGGAGTTACAGACTGGATATAATGCTGCCGACGCCCTTCTGCCCTGCGGGTGATTTCTCTGTGGGATCCTTGGAGACCAGTCTGAATTCCTGCTCCTCCAAAGCTAAGTTTGCTGCTCAGCCTTTTGCTTTTGTGCTTTGATTTTGTTTTTGCTTTGTTTTTCTGGATTTTGCCATTCCCTGCTGTGGTGTGCTGAATTCATTTAGCTCTGTCTTCTGAAAATACCTGAGTGCGGATTCAGTTTTTGAAGCCTAGCTGCTTCAGGGCCTTTTTCATATCAGCTGGTTGGCTTTTGTCTTTGATAGGGTTTTGGCAGATTGCAGACAGCAGCCTTCCTTTCCTTTCCTATCTAGGTAGTTTTTGGGCCCCGTCTTTGCTCAGTCTATCTTTCTGTCTGTGTTAGTATTTTCATCTTGCTTCACCATCATTATATGTTGGGGGCTGCCTATTGCTTTGGGGTCTGCTCTGGGGCAGTTTAGATTTCCCCTTTCTTTCTTTAGGCCTATGTATTTCTCCGGCTGTGATCAAGGGGTCTAGGGCATCGTAGGAACCCCCCACGGCTACTGCTAGTTGTGTTGATAGGTTCAGGGGTCTGCAATCTGATAGTTGCCAACTTCTCTGGTTTTCTGGACTTAGCTTGTATTTCTGCTTTTGCCTCCTACGGTGACTCAATCATAACAGAATCACCCGCCTTACCGCAGATTCTAGGGTACTCAATAGCAGGAAAGAATTGTAAAAAAAAAAAAAAAAAAAGGTGTGTATATTTTTTCCTCTATATCTCTGAGGCCGTAGGGGGAATTTTTTTTTCTCTCAATGGAGATAAAGCAATTGTTTGATCGTGTGGAGCACCTCGCTGCGGAAGTGCGGGGAATTTCCGCCTACCTTGCTCATTCACATGCTGCTGAACCAAAGATTCCTACACCTGATGTATTTTTTGGGGATCGGTCTAAATTTTTGAATTTCAAAAATAATTGTAAATTATTTTTTGCCTTGAAGCCTAACTCGTCAGGGAGCTCCGCGCAGCAGGTTAAAATTGTCATCTCTTTGCTGCGTGGCGATCCCCAGGATTGGGTGTTTTCTTTGAAACCAGATGATCCTATTCTGACTAATGTGAACGCATTCTTTCAAGCTTTGGGGTTGTTGTATGACGAACCTAATGCCATTGATCAGGCTGAAAAGACCCTGCTGGCATTGAGCCAAGGTCGTGATTCTGCAGAATTGTACTGTCAAAAATTCCGAAAGTGGGCAGTACTTACTACCTGGAATGATAATGCCTTGGCTGCTCTCTTTCGGAAGGGGTTGTCAGAAGCCGTAAAAGATACTATGGTGGGATTTCCTGTTCCCTCTGGTCTTGACGATTCTATGTCATTAGCCATTCAGGTTGATCGGCGTTTGCGTGAACGCAAAGCTGCACGAGAGGTGTTGCCACCTGTTGAACAAATGTCTGAACCTAAGCAATGTGATAGAGTTTTTTCCAGAGAGCAGCGTCAGGAGTTCAGAAGGCGTAATAAGTTGTGTTTTTTCTGTGGAGATGCCTCGCATATTATTTCTGTCTGTCCCAAACGAGAGAAACGCTTTGCACACACGTTTTCTGTTGGGGGTGTTCAACCTAAGTTTCTTCTGGCTATTACTCTGATCTGCTCCCTGTCCACATTTTCCGCCAAGGCGTTTGTGGATTCGGGAGCAGCCCTAAACCTAATGGACTTGGATTTTGCTAAACGTTGTGGATTTCCGATGACACCTCTGCAGACGCCTATCCCTTTGAGGGGAATTGATGCTACTCCTTTGGCTAAAAATAAACCCCAGTTTTGGACCCAGGTGGTAATGCGGGTCGCCCCAGACCATCAAGAAAATTGCAGATTTCTGGTTTTGCATAATCTGCATGATACTGTTGTTCTGGGGTTTCCCTGGTTACAGATTCATAATCCAGTTTTGGATTGGAAATCTGTGTCTGTGGTGAGTTGGCGTTGTCGGTGTGCCTTTAGTGAGGCTCCGGTGTTTTCCACCTCTCCTCAGTCGCATGATGTTCCTGATTATTTGGCGGACTTTTATGATGTATTTAGTGAGAATGAGTCTGCGTCGCTGCCTTCTCATAGGAGTTATGACTGTGCAATTGAACTGAGCCCGGGGTGTAAATTTCCCAAGGGTCGGCTCTTCAATTTATCTGTACCCGAGCACGAGGCTATGCGATCCTATATTAAGGAGGCGTTGGAGAGGGGTCATATTAGACCATCCTCGTCACCCTTGGGTGCCGTTTTTTTTTTGTAGCCAAAAAGGATGGATCATTAAGACCTTGTATTGATTATCGTGCCCTCAACAAAATTACTGTTAAATATCAGTATCCGTTACCCCTGATTTCTGATCTTTTCTACAGAGTTAAAGGTGCTTGCTGGTTTACCAAGCTTGACCTCAGGGGGGCGTATAATCTTATTCGCATTAAGCATGGGGATGAATGGAAGACGGCGTTTATTACTCTGGAGGGACATTTTGAGTACCTGGTGATGCCTTTTGGGCTCACTAATGCCCCTTCTGTCTTCCAGTGCTTCATGAACGATATTTTCCGAGATTTTGTCGATAATTTTTTGATTATCTATCTGGATGATATTTTGATCTTCTCCAAGGATTGGGATTCTCATGTGGAACATATTCGGACTGTGTTCCGGATCTTGAGGGAGAATTCCCTGTATGTCAAGGGATCCAAATGCCTTTTTGGAGTACAGAGGATTTCTTTTTTGGGATTTATTTTGTCCCCGTCAACTATTGAAATGGACCCGGCCAAGGTACAGGCCATTCACGATTGGGTTCAGCACACTTTTTTGAAGGCCCTCCAGAAGATTTTGGGTTTTGCTAATTTTTATCGGAAATTTATAGCAAAATTTTCTAGTATTGCCAAGCCATTGACTAATTTGACTAAAAAGGGTGCTGATGTGTTAAATTGGTCTCTGGAGGCTGTTTCTTCCTTTCAGGAGTTGAAGTGAAGATTCACCTCCGCCCCGGTTTTGCGGCAACCTGATGTCTCACTTCCATTCCAGGTAGAGGTGGATGCTTCTGAGATTGGTGCAGGAGCTGTTTTGTCCCAAAAGGATCCTGTAACATCTAAAATGAATCCTTGTGCTTTCTTTTCCCGAAAGTTCTCTCCATCTGAACGTAACTATGATGTGGGGAATAGGGAACTGTTGGCCATGAAATGGGCATTTGAGGAGTGGAGACATTGGTTGGAGGGAGCTAAGCATCAAGTCGTGGTCCTCACTGACCACAAGAATTTGATTTACCTAGAGTCGGCTAAGCGCTTGAACCCTAGACAGGCTAGATGGGCCTTGTTTTTTACACGCTTTGATTTTGTGGTTTCTTTTCTTCCTGGAACAAAGAATGTCAAGGCAGACGCCCTCTCTAGGAGCTTCCTTGCTGATTCTCCTGTGGTGACCAAGCCTGCTACCATCTTAGGAGAAGGGGTAGTTCTCTCTGCCATCTCGCCCGATTTCAGACGTGCTCTGGAAGAGTTCCAGGAGGACAAACCTGAGCGTTGTCCCAGTGGAAAGTTGTGTGTTCCTGACCAGTGGAAGAAGAGAGTGATGTCTGAAGTTCATTGCTCTGCTTTGGCTGGTCATCCAGGTATTTTTGGTACTAGAGATCTGGTGAGTCGGTTTTTTTGGTGGCCCTCCTTGTCTCGTGATGTCAGGAATTTTGTGCAGTCCTGTGGGACGTGCTCCCGGTCTAAATCGTGTTCTCGCTCTAGTGGGTTGTTGATGCCTTTGCCTGTCCCCAAGAGGCCATGGACCCATATTTCAATGGATTTCATCTCTGATATGCCTGTCTCTCAGAGGATGACTGTTATTTGGGTGATTTGTGATAGGTTCTCTAAGATGGTTCATCTTGTACCACTCCCTAAGTTGCCGTCTTCCTCTGAGTTGGTGCCCCTGTTTTTACAACAGGTGGTTCGTTTGCATGGGATTCCTGAGAACATTGTATCTGACAGAGGAGTGCAGTTTGTGTCTAGATTTTGGAGAACTTTCTGTTCCAGGCTGGGAATTCAGTTGTCCTTCTCCTCTGCTTTTCACCCTCAGACCAATGGGCAGACAGAGAGAACAAACCAGACCTTGGAGTCATATTTGAGATGTTTTATTTCTGCTGATCAGGATGATTGGGTTTCATTTTTGCCCTTGGCCGAATTTGCTTTGAATAATAGAGCTAGTTCTGCCACTTTGATGTCACCTTTTTTTGTAACTTTGGGTTTCATCCTCGATTTTCTTCAGGGCAGGTGGAGCCCTCTGCCTGCCCAGGTGTTGACACTGTGGTGGAGAGAATGCACCAGATCTGGGACCAAGTGGTGGATAAGTTATCTCTCTCCCAGGAGAAGGCCCAGCGGTTTTCCAACCGACATAGGACCATTGGTCCCCAGTTTAAGGTTGGTGATATGGTGTGGTTATCATCAAAAAATATTGCTATGAAGGTGGCTTCTCCTAAGTTTAAGCCTAGATTTATTGGACCTTACAAGATTTTGGAGATTATTAATCCGGTCTCTTTTCGTTTGGCTCTTCCTGTCACATTTAAAATCCATAATGTGTTCCATAAGTCTTTGTTGAAGAGGTTTGTTGAACCTGTTGTTCCAGGGGTGGCACCTCCAGACCCTGTATTGGTTGAAGGTAACATGGAGTATGAGGTAGAGAAAGTACTGGATTCCCATCTGGCTAGACGGAGACTCCAGTATTTGGTTAAGTGGAAGGGTTATGGTCAGGAGGATAATTCCTGGGTCTCCGCCTCTGATATTCATGCCAAACGATTGGTGCGTGCCTTTCATCGGGCTCACCCTGATTGCCCTGGTGGCATAGTTGAGGGTTCGGTGACCCCTCCTCAAGGGGGAGGTACTGTTGTGAGTTCATTTTCCCCTTCATTACTGAGGCCCGAGGAACTCCCTCTTCTGGTAAAGAAAGGTAGTGAGCCTGATTGTCAAACACCTGAGGCTGATGATTGTGACTGGCTGAGTGGAGTTACGGACTGGATATAATGCTGCCGACGCCCTTCTGCCCTGCGGGTGATTTCTCTGTGGGATCCTTGGAGACCAGTCTGAATTCCTGCTCCTCCAAAGCTAAGTTTGCTGCTCAGCCTTTTGCTTTTGTGCTTTGATTTTGTTTTTGCTTTGTTTTTCTGGATTTTGCCATTCCCTGCTGGGGTGTGCTGAATTCATTTAGCTCTGTCTTCTGAAAATACCTGAGTGCGGATTCAGTTTTTGAAGCCTAGCTGCTTCAGGGCCTTTTTCATATCAGCTGGTTGGCTTTTGTCTTTGATAGGGTTTTGGCAGATTGCAGACAGCAGCCTTCCTTTCCTTTCCTATCTAGGTAGTTTTTGGGCCCCGTCTTTGCTCAGTCTATCTTTCTGTCTGTGTTAGTATTTTCATCTTGCTTCACCGTCATTATATGTTGGGGCTGCCTATTGCTTTGGGGTCTGCTCTGGGGCAGTTTAGATTTTCCCTTTCTTTCTTTAGGCCTATGTATTTCTCCGGCTGTGATCGAGGGGTCTAGGGCATCGTAGGAACCCCCCACGGCTACTGCTAGTTGTGTTGATAGTGTCAGAGACACCGCACTACACTTGCTCATAGAGCCAGTGCACGTGTCCTGAGTACAGAAGCAGTGCTAAGAGTTACTTGGGGAGCAGGGCAGCAGAGGTGACAAAGCGTGCTTCAACTAATAGTGTCAGAGAAGCCAGAGAACTCAGATTATGGCAAAGCAGAAGTCATGCACGGTACAGACCAGCGAGGTACAGGAGGGATAAACAGATGGGAGGTCAGACAAAGCAAAAGGTCATACACAAGATATCAGTACAGTACCAGGGAGGAGACAGAGCGGATAATCAGGGCCAAGCAGAGATCAAAACCATACAGACATAGGAGGTACCAGGCAGAATTCAAAGCGATATCCAGGGAACAGACCGAGTCATACACAGAGAATCAAGCAACCAGAACACAGCACTAATACTCTCAGGGGTCACCACACAATGCCAAGGGCAAGAGTATAACTGACAGGGATGGGAGCATCCTGAAGCTATAAGAAGCCACCCCCCAGAACCAGGGAGAGGCCACAATCATAGCCCCAGGTGTGCAGGTAAGCCTGCATCGGGATCACAACCTTTAACCCCAGAAATGCCAGTCATCAGCACTGGTTCCAAACATTAACCCCACGTGTGCGAGTCAAACCCGCACATAGATCATGACAGATAGGTTCAGGGGTCTGCAATCTGATAGTTGCTAACTTCTCTGGTTTTCTGGACTTAGCTTGTATTTCTGCTTTTGCCTCCTACGGTGACTCAATCATAACACCTCTACTCCTCTTTGGTCAGACCTCATCTGGAATACTGTGTCCAGTTTTGGGTGCCACATTTTAAAAAAGACATCAACAAACTGGAGCAAGTTCAGAAAAGAGTGACCAGAATGGTGACCGGTCTGCAAACCCTGTCTTATGAGGAAAGGTTTCAGGATTTGGGATTGTTTAGTTTGCAGAAGAGAAGACTGAGAGGAGACTTAATAGCTGTCTACAAATATCTCAAGGGCTGTCACATTGTAGAAGGATCAACTTTATTCTCATTTGCACAAGGAAAGACTAGAAGCAATGGGATGAAACTGAATAGGAGAAGACACAGATTAGATATTAGTAAAAAACTTTTTGACAGTTAGAGTGATCAATGAGTGGAACAGGCTGCCACGAGAGGTTGTGAGTTCCCCTTCAATAGAAGTCTTCAAACAGAGGCTGGACAGACATCTGTCTGGGATGATTTAGCGAATCCTGCTTTGAGCAGGGGGTTGGACCAGATGGCCCAGGAGGTCCCTTCCAACTCTACGATTCTATGAAAAAAGCAGATGTTTGCATATCCTTTTTTTTCCCGTGGCCATGTAAAACTGTAATATTTTAAGATTTTTTTATAATTAAAAATATAAATACAAATTTATAATATAATGATCCCTAGCAATCAATTATAATACATTTTGGCAAACATGTTCATTCTTATTTCCAAAGTGCAGCACTCTAGAAGCCGACTGGCGTTTGCATGGGTTTGTACCAAGTTCTCTGGTGTCTTCCCACAGAAAAAAAACAACTTATTTACTTGTACTAATTGGATTCTTAAGAATTTATGAGAATCTGATAGGCAATCAGTTGTGAGCTTATTGGGGAAACTATGAGCTGACTCTGCTGAATCTGTACTGGTCTTCACAAAAAAGTAAATGCCTGCCAAATGAAGCTAGAATATTTTAAGATTTTTTTTTTAAATAAAAAATTAAAATAAAAAAGTGTAATTCAAAGACAATTAAAATCCGTTATGGCAAGTATGCCAAATTTGAGACAGGAATATCGATTGTGAGCCAATTGGGTTAACCTACAGCACTCTGGAACACATCTAGGTTCTCAAGTCACAACCCAATTTCCAAAGTATATAGTAAACTCCAATTTCCCATAGGAGTGGCAAGTTTCTTATACACATTGGACTCAAGGACTTATGCAAAAGGTGACATATCTATATAGTGCTGCGGAATAATTTGATGCCTCTACTGACACACATGGAACTAGAAAAAAACACACAATGGGTATTACAAGTAGTTTTTTCCCCAAGTTGTCCGTGACGATTGACTTCAATCATGGGCAAAATTTTTTGGTATGTACCGCCTTCCCGATTAGGGTTCTGATTTAAAAAATAAAGGACTTTTCATGATATCTAGGGTTAATTTAAAACAATCACCTTCCAAGGAAACATGATGACCAACGATAACATTGACGAGTTGAAGAAGAAGAGTAATTTATTTTTCTCTGTTTTTATTTCTTTGCCAAAGTGGCCATGTGACGGTACGATGAGAATAGCTGCGTGTGTGTTCTCAGCTGTGGCTGAATACGTCTAATGAAGTCATATATTTGGCTTGTCACGGGATTGGGTGTAACAGCAATTTATTCATTTATGTGTCAAACGAAGATTGAAAGGAACAGAATGCAGATGAGATCTTCCTAACAGAACACATGTGCTTGTTCTAGAGCAGCAACCTGCAACATCGTGGCCTCCTGTCAAGGTAACGATCATCCACATAAGTAAAGTCACTCTTTACACAATCAGTTCTTGTGAAAAATTTGCAGCCACAAAATGGAAACTCATAATAATTTACCATCAGCAATGATAGAGATGTAGTGGGTGTAGAGATAGTAATGGTGACCAGGCCCTTGCATGAGGCGGCATTTTCAAGACTGATAACACTTAAGCGGGGGGGCCTTGAGTGGAAAGCGCCCTGTTTACTGGGTGTCAGGGTGGCCAAAAAGCCACTTGACTTTCCTTGGGGTATTTAGATATGTAGTTAGGTCAACAAACTAGAGACAACCATATTCATGTATAGGCACAATACAATATAATGTTTATTTTTTTCATGATCTCCTTATGCAAAAAATATTACTATATTGATACTATACAGTGAGATGTCATAACACAATATTGAGTGGCCACTACGTATTACTTTGATGCCTCCCGAAGAAGAATTGCAAAACGCGCGTCGAGGCAGAAGGGACGCCAGGAATCCCACGTGCACCTTACAGGTATTTTTTGGCCCGTTTGTATCATCAATGTCACAATGGTTTACCGCCATCATGTATTTATATTTGGACATTTTGTCCTAGCTATAAGCACGTCACACTTTAGTTTGGCATGATTTGCCACATTTACTCTTTATAGATTATTTACATATTAGAGCACTTTGCACTTTATGAACTGTGGTTATTTTTCAATATAGCCCATATATATATATAGTGCTGGCTCCTTTTTGTGTAACACCTTGCATGTTTGTGCTAGTAATATTAGAATTAATTGTTTAGCGGTTATACCATTGAAAATTATAATTTATTTTTGGGCCGCTGTTTATTTAACAGCTTGTGCACTAGGGGCACTTTCTGGCAGTATGTCTCTGGTTTTTGCATTTTCAGTACCTTTTCTTTTTTAAGTATTGTTTTTATATTGATTCTCAATAAAAAAAATATTTTTATCAAGTATCCTTTTTGTTACCAGATTATTTATTTAGGTAACTTTCTTGTGAGTAGTACTACTTTGGCACTAGTTACCAAAAACTTTAGGATTCACTTCTGGCCCACAGGACTACTACCTGTAGAGACTAACACTCTAGTTATAGAAAACTGTGCCACATATTAATACAAAAGAAAGGGTTCAACCGAGAGATTTTGTGCATGTACCCTGGGTACTGGGCATAAGGGTACCTACAAACCACTCTACCTTGGCTGGGGTATTAACTCAAAGAGCTAGTGCAGAAAACTGAAGAAAATACTAGATACGTTTTCTGAATAAAAGTAGGCCACAATCATTGAATTTAGTTTTTCATCCAGCCCCATTTCCCCATGGTATAACATCTCTCCCCTTCCCCCTGGGTTATAACATTTGGTCCCGTCACTCCCCCCCCGGTGTATAACATCTTGCCCCTTGGCCCTAGTGAGTAACATCTGGCCCCTTGCCCATGGGCTATAACATCTGGCCCCTCATCCACGTGGTATAACATCTGGCCCCTTTGCCCCCCGATGCGTAACATCCGTCTCCTCAGCCCAGGGTTTAACATCCAGCTCTATCATACCCTCCTCCTTCCTGGTGTATAACATCCAGATTTATCTTTGGTCACCAGGGCTACTACCTTTGGAGACCTACACTGCATTCATGAAAATTGGGTATTTATGTGTCTAGAAAAAAGTTTCCATTCTCTAAAATACTAATTAAAGGAACAATTTACCTTTTAAGGCTAACCCCCCCCCCCAAGTCCTCTCATTATATAGGCCTCTTCAGTTTGTGAGTTAGGGCCCCATCACACATAGCGACGCACCAGCGATCCCGACAACGATATGACCTTGTCAGGACCGCTGGTGTGTCGCTACATGATCGCTGGTGAGCTGCCAAACAGGCAGCTTCACCAGCGATCAGCACCAGCGACAGGAGGGTAACAAGCGACGCACGTCGCTTAGTTACCCACTGTGTACCTTAGTTACCAGCGCGCTGGTGCAGGGAGCTGGTAACCAAGGTACACATCGGGTTTCTAAGCGGCGCGCTGCACTTAGAAACCCGATGTGTACCTTAGTTACCAGCGCCAGCTCGCTGATCGCTGGTCTCCCGCCTGCCACACACAGCGATGCTTGCTGGCCAGCGGGAGACCAGCGATCAAAAAAATGTCCTGGCCATTCCAGGATGATCAGCGATACCTGGGAGGTGGGCCGGACGCTGGTGTCACACACAGCGATCTCGCTGGTGAGATCGCTGTTGCGTCACAAAACTTGTGACTCAGCAGCGATCTCGCTAGCACGATCGCTGTGTGTGACGGGGGCTGTAGCATGAATTTTTAGTCTGTCATTTCTATTGCTGGATGTTACCGTTTTTAGTTATTTTGGGCTTGTGTCATGTTTTGGCGGTTCGCCATGTTTTGGGGAGTTGTAGACTATATAAATTGAGCTGTACATTGTGTGCTAGAGATGTGACAACCCATTAAATGCGGGTTTCTTGATAAAACATCTCTAAGATGATATCATCTCAGGTTACGTCACATTTTGACTACGCCTCTTCTCGAGGAACGTGATGCTCAAAAGAGTTCTTTCTACATTTCGGAACTTTTTACAATACTACACTATTTCTTGGCAAAGAGACCATCACACTCAAGGATGATGTAAGTGGTTGGTGTAGAAAACACAGCAAGTGTCTGTATTGTAACCTACGCTGCTCCCGCATTAGCATATATCAGTGTTTTACAAAGAGCAGGTTCACAAAATATTCTGTTTTTAAAGGAGCTAACTGATTTAGAAACCAATTTATCAAAGAGCAAGACCGGAAGATGACCCCAGAGAGTAGCTGTTACTTTGGAGGACCCAACAGTGATTTCAATGAGAAATGTGTAATACTTCACGTCTCCTGTAGAGGCACTGCAGACAGACACAACACTTGCTATTCTGTTATGCCGCAGATCACAACTGATCACTAGGAGTCATAGCAATGGAAAATATTTTACCCAGCCAATGTGGGCTACACCTTTGATCCACAAAATATTTTTTGAGATAATTGATTTTTGTGTGCATTTTTGTGAGAATTTTCATGGATTCACTAAATAGGATTCATTTGGAAACAATTTATATTTCTTTGGACAAAACCTTTCTTAACAGAAGGACCTCATAACAAAATTTTTATTAGGATTTTGCCCTGTTTTGACCCATCATCCTTCCATTTTATTTTCTGCACCTAATGGTATTCTTAACTGAATATTTGCCCATATATCCTGATCAGTAATAGATCATATAAATAGCATAAGGGACTTAGTAAACAATGTTTTTTGATTAAAAAAGCATAAAAGTCATCCAACCGTGACAGTGCACCCAAATCGGGAAGGTCCTATACTGGTACGGAGTGGGGCTGAAATTCAGCCCTGGCATTTGAAATCACACAGGCCCATGTTGCCCCCATCCCCAAGCACCATATGGGATATATTACTAATATTACCCTGGATGGAGGAAAGCAAGATTTACTACAAGACCAATATTTGTAATGACTCACGTGGGCTGCTGGGGTATGTGACAGAGTCAGCGACTTTGTGCTCTGTCACAACTCTTAACAGTATGGGTATCTGGAGAACTCCGATTTTGTTAACAGCGTAGCAGACAAGGCAGCCCACAACCAGACAGGCCCTTCTGGCATTTGCCAGAATTGCCCGATGGCCAGTCCGGCCCTGGTCCTATACGATCTCTAATTTTTAAACCTATTCATGTGTCAAAAATGACCTCAATGTGAATAAGGGCAGAGCAAGACCAGAGCCCGACCTTGGACACCATGGGAAGCTTTATAAATGGTATGTCCAGCTCAAAGAAAGGGAGGCCATGCCCTTGTTTGTGCTCAGTACAAGAACCTAAAGCAAAACCCCAAAAAACTCCTACATTAGTAGGTCCTGCAACGTTATCACCCATCTCTCCTGAACCCCAATCGATCACCCCTGTATCTGTTTCCTATCAATGCTTTATCTGTTCTTTTAGATCTGACCATTTGTTTTTTTTAAATTTTTTTTTCTGAGTTCTAATTAATCGTCTCCTGTGTCTGTCCAGTCTCCCTACTGCTCCTCCCTCCTTTTGATCACACCTGGCTTGTTTGATGTGCAATTCACTTCTTATAAATTCAGACTCAGAGGTCTGTCTGTCTTTCCAAGGATGTCTTCTAAGGATAATATCTGAAATAATGCCTGAAATGAGCCTGAAGTGACCAGAAGGTACGACTAAACGCTGCATTTAAATGTACTAAATTTCTTTTGCCTTCTAAATTACTCTCACCTTGCTGACATACGCTCTAACTGTTTTGGCTCCTTTAACCCTCAATCTCCTACACTATCCACAAACCCCAGCACCCGCTAACCAAATAATAATCTCTCCTTCCCTCTTGCCTCCCCACCTGACCTCTTCTGCTGACCTGCTCCTTAACCTCAGAGCTTTCCTAATAAAATACAGAACAAGCCGCCCACTCTCCTTCTCCCACATGCTCTCCCTCTCCCTGCTTCTCCTCACTGCTGGCGACATATCTCCCAACCCTGGACCCCCTCAGCTCATACCTCCCATTACTAACCCCTTCTATCATTCCAAAATCAACACAAACACCAGAAATCTTTCCCACCTCAAATCCGTGCCCCTGACAACCACCACCTTGCTCCCACTCTCTGGATCACTCTGGAATGCTCGCTCCGTCTGCAATAAACTCCATGTGATTCACGACCTCTTTACCTCTCGTAGCTTTTCCTTCCTTGGCCTCACCGAAACATGGCTGACACCCTCCGACACCGCCTCCACTGCTGCGCTATGTTACGGCGGCTTCCACCTCACCCACACTCCTCGCTCTGGCAACAGACATGGTGGAGGAGTGGGCCTTCTCCTTTCTTCCAACTGCACCTTCAACCCAATCCCACCTCTTCCCTCCCTTGTCCCCCCCTCTTTTGAAGCCCACTCCGTCCGCATCTATTCTCCCTCCAACCTCCAAGTGGCCATCATATACCGACCTCCGGGCCCGACCACTGCCTTCATTGACCAATTCTCTACCTGGCTCCTTCACTTTCTCTCTACTGACATTCCCACCATCATCATGGATGACTTCAACATCCCCATTGACACCCACCAGTCGGCAGCCTTCAAACTCCTGTCCCTACTTCATCCTTTGGACTTACTCAGTGGCCCTCCTCAGCCACCCATGCAGACGGACATACACTAGACCTGGTCTTCACTCCCCTCTGCTTTCTTTCTAACTTCACCACCTCCCCTCTCCCTCTATCTGACCACCATCTACTCACTTTCTCATCACTGTCCTCCTCACCTGTCACCCATGTCAAGCAGCATGCGCACCCCCGCAGAAACCTCGCACATCAAGACACTCGCACACTCTCTGACTCTATTCTACCACTGTCCTCCATAGCTTCCCTCCACAACACTGACACTGCCACTAGTTTCTACAATGCCGCTCTTGCATCAGCCATCGACTCAGTCGCCAATGTCATGCATAACAGAGTGCGACGAATCAATAGACAACCCTAGCACAATAACACCACTAAAAAGCTTCAGCAAGCATCCAGAATTGCAGAACGGTGCTGGAAGAAAACGCATTCGCAAGACGACTTCACTTCACTCAAACAAGCAACACTTGCATTCAAATCAGCTCTCACCTCTGTTAAACAGGACTTCTTTACATCCCTTGTATCTTCCTTATCCCACAACCCCAAACAGTTGTTCAATACTTTTAACTCCCTCCTCCGCCCACCACTGCCCCCTCCGACTTCCCTAATCTCTGCCGAGGACTTTGCCGTACAGTTCAAAAACAAGATAGACCAAACACGGTAAGTCTTTATTGCCCAACCACCACAACCCCTTTGTATACCAGACCAATGCCCAAACCCCATAACATCTCTGAAGGGGAGCTTGCTCATCTTCTCTCCAAATCACACCTCACCACTTGTGCACTTGACCCCATCCCATCCCACCTCCTCCCCTACATCACCACCACTCTTATCCCATCCCTAACCCACCTCTTCAACCTATCACTAACTCTTGGTACCTTCCCTTCTGCTTTCAAACATGCCACAATCACGTCTATCTTTAAAAAGCCAATCCTCGATCCAACAGCCATGTCCAGCTATCGCCCAATTTCGCTGCTCCCATTCGCTTCTAAACTCCTGGAGCAGCATGTCCACGCTGAACTTTCCTCCCACCTCTCATCTAACTTGCTCTTTGACAATCTACAATCTGGCTTCCGCCTCCATCATTCCACTGAGACATCCCTGAACAAAATTACCAACGACCTACATACAGCCAAAGCTAACGGACAATACTCTATACTCCTGCTTCTAGACCTGACAAAAATTCTTAATAAATATAATTCTGGATTAATTATTCAACGGCTCATATACAAAAAAATAAATCCTTAAAAGATACTTCATTGACCAATCATTAAAAAGTTTTCAAAACTTCAAAAAACAGGCAAACAAAAATAGGCTTATTGCTGATTTTCAAAATCCAGCCACAAACACTAGAGAGTCGTTCCAATGTCAGGTAGAGGGTCACAAACCTATTTGTCCCTATAGGGCCCTATATCTCTCTCCTACCTGACAGCGGAGGTTGGCACCCTCTTGATACGCAAATGACGCCCCCGCTCCTCGGCGGCTCTCCCTAATCACACTGTTGACTCCTATCTAAACAACATCAGCTTGGAGTACAACAGATGGCCGGGGACAAAAATATAATAGATAATAACCCCATGCCACAAAACACCAAGACAAAAATGTAAGGAATAGTAACTGGAAAAAACTCTAATTTTTGGCAGATTTGTAAACATTTGCTTTGGGAGGAAAAGGGGTCTAAATAACCCTATTTAGGTGTCTCCCTGCCTGACAGCGGAGCTTTTACACCCCACGTTACTCTGGTGCCCCCGCTCCACGTGGGTCGACCCTTACTGACCCCTACACTTCTCACCCAGAAAGAGGAAAGAGGGTGTCAGAACATATGGCCAAGGGAGGCAGGGGTAATAACTTAGAATTATCCCTGAAAAAATCCCCCCCAAAGACAAAAAATGTTTTAATAATAAAAAAATGTATCTGCAAACCGATGTCCCCGGCCATCTGTTGTACTCCAAGCTGATGTTGTTTAGATAGGAGTCAACAGTGTGATTAGGGAGAGCCGCCGAGCAGCGGGGGTGCCATTTGCGTATCAATAGGGTGCCAACCTCCGCTGTCAGGTAGGAGAGAGATATAGGGCCCTATAGGGACAAATAGGTTTGTGACCCTCTACCTGACATTGGAACGACTCTCTAGTGCAGGGGTCCTCAAACTTTTTAAACAGGGGGCCAGATTACGGTCCCTCGGACCGTTGGAGGGCCGGAATATAGTTTAAAAAAATTATGAATAAATTCCTGTGCACACTGCACATATCTTATTTAGAAGTAATAAAACAAAAATAGGAACAAATACAATATTAAAAATGAAGTTAAATCATCAAACTTACCGATTTTTCGGGTTCTTCGAATATCCTACACTTCGAGTCAATTTTTTCTCTTTCTTGATATCATTGTTTCCTAGGGATTCAAAATTGCTATTAGTAAAATACCAACATATATACAGCGCTACAAAAACAATATACCAGCAATAAAACTGCCCACACAGAGACATGCAGCCTGATCAGGGCCCATCAATGCAGCCTGATCAGTGCCCATCAATGCAGCCTGATCAGTGCCCATCAATGCAGCCTGATCAGTGCCCATCAATGCAGCCTGATCAGTGCCTATCAATGCAGCCTCACCAGTGCCCATATTGGTGGAACTCCACTTTTACCTCAGGCTCAGACTGGTGTGGTGCAAGAATCCCCAATAGGCAGCATAGGTCCCCAATAGACAGGTAAATGTCCCCAATAGGCAGCACAGGTCCCCAATAGGCAGGTAAATGTCCCCAATAGGCAGCACAGGTCCCCATTAGGCAGGTAAATGTCCCCATTAGGCAGGTAAATATCCCCAATAGGCAGGTAAATGTCCCCATTAGGCAGGTAAATATCCCCAATAGGCAGGTAAATGTCCCCATTAGGCAGCACAGGTCCCCAATAGGCAGCACAGGTCCCCAATAGGCAGGTAAATGTCCCCAATAGGCAGGTAAATGTCCCCAATAGGCAGCACAGGTCCCCAATAGGCAGATAAATGTCCCCAATAGGCAGATAAATGTCCCCATTAGGCAGCACAGGTCCCCATTAGGCAGGTAAATGTCCCCAATAGGTAGCACAGGTCCCCAATAGGAAGGTAAATGTCCTCAATAGGCAGGTAAATGTCCCCACTAGGCAGGAAAATATCCCCAATAGGTAGCACATTTCCCCACTAGGCAGAACAATGTCCCCACTAGGCAGGAAAATATCCCCAATAGGTAGAACAGATCCCCACTAGGCAGAACAATGTCCCCACTAGGCAGGAAAATGTCCCCAATAGGTAGAACAGATCCCCACTAAGCAGAACAATGTCCCCACTAGGCAGGAAAATATCCCCAATAGGTAGCACAGATCCCCACTAGGCAGAACAATGTCCCCAATAGGCAGGAAAAAGTCCCCAATAGGTAGCACAGGTCCCCAATAGGCAGGAAAATGTCCCCAATAGGTAGCGCAGATCCCTACTAGGCAGAACAATGTCCCCAATAGGTAGCACAGGTCCCCACTAGGCAGAACAATGTCCCCACTAGGCAGGAAAATGTCCCCAATAGGCAGGAAAATGTCCCCAATAAGTAGCATAGGTCCCCAATAGGCAGAACAATGTCCCCAATAGGTAGCACAGGTCCCCACTAGGCAGAACAATGTCCCCAATAGGTAGCACAGGTCCCCACTAGGCAGAACAATGTCCCCAATAGGCAGGAAAATGTCCCCAATAGGTAGCGCAGATCCCCACTAGGCAGAACAATGACCCCAATAGGAATCGGCGTTAAAGAAAAAAAAAAAGTACTCACCTATGTCCCCGCTGCTCTGAAGAGGCGCCGCTCATCTCCGTCTTCTTCCTGCACAGGCACACAGGCGGCGTGACGTCATCAGACCGCGCAGGCGGCGTGATGACAATCACGTCGTCTCTGTGCACTGTGCTGCGAGAGGGCTGCGTAACGCCTTTCCTCGGCGCCTCGTCCCGCTCGCAATTACACGGCCCGCCGGCACTGAACTGCAGTGCAGTTCATGAGCTCAAAGTCGGCCTGGCCAGGGGCCGGATAAAAGTCTTTGGAGGGCCGCATGCGGCCCGCGGGCCGTAGTTTGAGGACCCCTGCTCTAGTGTTTGTGGCTGGATTTTGAAAATCAGCAATAAGCCTATTTTTGTTTGCCTGTTTTTTGAAGTTTTGCTTCTAGACCTGTCCTCTGCCTCCTACTACAGATCCTCTCCTCCTTTGGCATCAAAGACCTCGCCTATCCTGGATCTCCTCATACCTTTCCAACCGCACATTCAGCGTCTCCCACTCCCACACCACCTCCTCATCCCACCCTCTCTCTGTTGGAGTCCCCCAAGGCTCTATTCTAGGACCCCTACTCTTCTCAATCTACACACTTGGCCTGGGGCAACTCATAAAGTCCCACAGATTCCAGTACAACCTTTATGCCGATGATACTCTACCTCTCTGGCCCAGACATCACCTCTCTGCTCTCCAGAATCCCAGAGTGTCTATCAGCCATATCCTCCTTCCTCTCCTCTCGCTTCCTCAAACTCAATGTGGACAAATCTGAACTGATAATCTTTCCCCCATCTCACAGGTCTTCCTTACCCCACCTTTCTATAACAATTGACAACATCCGCTGCCTCGGAGTAACCCTTGACTCTGCCCTGTCCTTCAAACTGCACATCCAAGCTCTCTCCACCTCCTGTCGCCTCCAGCTCAAAAATATTTCCAGAATCTGTCCCTTCCTCAACCCTCAATCTACTAAAATGCTTGTGCATGCCCTCATCATCTCCCACCTCGACTATTGCAACATCCTTTTCTGTGGCCTCCCTGCTAACACCCTTACACCTCTCCAGTCCATCCTCAACTCTGCCGCCTAACTAATTAATCTCTCTCCTCGCTACTCCTCCGCTTCTCCCCTCTGCAAATCTCTTCACTGGCTCCCATTCCCTCAGCGTATCAAATTCAAATTACTAATACTGACCTACAAGGCCATCTACAACCTGTCTCCTCCATACATCTCTGAACCAACCTCCCAATACCTTCCCTCACGTAATCTCCGGTCCTCCCAAGACCTCCTTCTCTCCTCCACACTTATTCGCTCCTCACCCAACCGCCTCCAAGACTTCTCCCGAATAGCCCCCATCCTATGGAATTCCTTGCCCCAACACGTCCGACTATCAGCCACACTCGGATCCTTCAGACGGAACCTGAAAACCCATCTCTTCAGGAAAGCCTACAGCCTGCAATGATCCCTGCTGCCTCCTCACCACTACTGGAGCTACCGCCTCACCATCACTGGAGCTGCTGCAACCCCCCAACCTACTGTCTCCTTCCCCACCATCCTGTAGCATGTAAGCCCGAAAGGGAAGGGTCCTCTCTCCCCTCTATATCAGTCTGTGATTGTTAGTTTTACTGTAAGTGATATCTGTAATTTGTATGTAACCCCTTCTCATGTACAGCACCATGGAACCAATGGTGCTTTATAAATAAACATTAATAATAATAATAATAATTAGTGGTACAATGTTTGTTAGACGTCACTAGAGCAGGGGATTGTTGGAGGAAGTAGGAGTTTGGCAGCGTTCTGATCCCGAGGTTGTGGTCTACCGGTATAGCTGCTGGATCAGGGTTCTGTAAAAATGTGTGCTCAACTCTACAAAATTACCCACCTAATGTTCTGATCATCATAGTGGCTTCTTATTAAGAAGCGTTTGTTCAATTGGGGCAAGAAGAACTGTCCCTCAAATTCCCGAAAACAAAACTTTAGGCGCGCCATGCACTAATAAAACTTCAACTTTTTTTTCTAATTTTTCAATTTACCCTCTAAATTGCCTATTCAAAAAAAATCCCATAAATAGCATTTTACAATTTATTTTCTCTGTCCGGACATTTTCTTTTTTATTCTTTTGAAGAATGCCTAAAATACATGAAACTTTTCAAGATTTCACATTCTTCCCAAAGCTTGTTAAGAAAAATTTGTTTTGTTTTTCTTGGTCTTTATCCCCTGTAATTAAATTTCCTTGTTCCTGACAGCAGCGTTAAGGTCTGAAGTTGAACTTGTCCAGGGTAAATAAGATAGGCTCGTCCCCTTACACCCATCTCTCCCTCCATTGTATTTTTACATTGATATGTTCCTTTGAACCCCAGCCATTGATCATTTCTCACAGGGTCTGCTTGTAATACATGGTGTGAAGGACATCAGGTCAAGCTTGACTACAAGGAGGAAGATTGGCCAGATTTTAGTTTTCATATCTCTATGAATCATCGAATATGTCCATGTTTCCTGTTGGCCGCATTAGAAAGCACATTTTTTGAAACAATGAGTAGATCCTTCAACATATTCAGACTTTAGCAGCCCCAGCTCACAACAATCACAAGTATTTAAACCGTATTATGCATCCCCCTGTGATTGAAGTCATTGGACAGATTACATTCCTCCCGCTTTGTCTGAAGAAGAATCAACTTTTTTGGAACATTGTTTTAACTGGTGTCCAAAAAGGAAGCAAAGACGGACTGGCAGCCGTGATAAGGAGTTTATTACATTAATATTATCTGGACTGAGAGTGTGATAAAATACTCAGCTCATTGGAATTCCTAAGCGGAACCCTTTGGGGATACAGATTGCTGGTAAAACTGTGTGGTAAGGTTCATTTGTAGATAAAGTACATCCAATGTTTCCTACAAGTACGAACAAGCGGTCTCACATTATACAACTACTGTAGAGTAGTAAATATCTTTGTTATGGCTTAATATTCTTGTACATAGGAGCAGTATTATAGTAGCTATATTCTTGTACATAGGGGGCAGTATTATAGTTGTTATATTCTTGTACATAGGGGGCAGTATTATAGTAGTTATATTCTTGTACATGGGGGCAGTATTATAGTAGTTATATTCTTGTAAATAGGAGCAGTATTATAGTAGTTATATTCTTGTACATAGGGGGCAGTATTATAGTAGTTATATTCTTGTACATGGGGGCAGTATTATAGTAGTTATATTCTTGTAAATAGGAGCAGTATTATAGTAGTTATATTCTTGTACATAGGGGGCAGTATTATAGTAGTTATATTCTTGTACATAGGAACAGTATTATAGTAGTTATATTCTTGTACATAGGAGCAGTATTATAGTAGTTATATTCTTGTACATAAGGGCAGTATTATATTAGTTATATTCTTGTACATAGGAACAGTATTATAGTAGTTATATTCTTGTACATAGGAGCAGTATTATAGAAGTTATATTCTTGTACATAAGGGCAGTATTATATTAGTTATATTCTTGTACATAGGAACAGTATTATAGTAGTTATATTCTTGTATATAGGAGCAGTATTATAGTAGTTATATTCTTCCACATAGGGGCAGTATTATAGTATTTATATTCTTGTATATAGGAGCAGTATTATAGTAGTTATATTCTTGTACATAGGGGCAGTATTATAGTAGTTATATTCTTGTACATAGGGGCCAGTATTATAGTAGTTATATTCTTGTACATAGGAGCAGTGTTATAGTAGTTATATTCTTGTACATAGAGGCAGTATTATAGTAGTTATATTCTTGTACATAGGGAGCAGTATTATAGTAGTTATATTCTTGTACATAGGGGGCAGTATTATAGTAGTTATATTCTTGTACATAGGGGGCAGTATTATAGTAGTTATATTCTTGTACATTGGGGGCAGTATTATAGTAGTTATATTCTTTTACATAGGAGCAGTATTATAGTAGTTATATTCTTGTACATAGGGGCAGTATTATAGTAGTTATATTCTTTTACATAGGGGGCAGTATTATAGTAGTTATATTCTTGTACATATGAGCAGTATTATAGTAGTTATATTCTTGTACATAGGGGGCAGTATTATAGTAGTTATATTCTTGTACATAGGGGGCAGTATTATAGTAGTTATATTCTTGTACATAGGGGGCAGTATTATAGTAGTTATATTCTTGTACATTGGGGGCAGTATTATAGCAGTTATATTCTTGTACATTGGAGCAATATTATAGTAGTTATATTCCTGTACATTGGGGGCAGTATTATAGTAGTTATATTCTTGTACATAGGGGCAGTATTATAGTAGTTATATTCTTTTACATAGGGGGCAGTATTATAGTAGTTATATTCTTGTACATATGAGCAGTATTATAGTAGTTATATTCTTGTACATAGGGGCAGTATTATAGTAGTTATATTCTTGTACATAGGAGCCGTATTATAGTAGTTATATTCTTGTACATAGGAGCAGTATTATAGTAGTTATATTCTTGTACATAGGAGCAGTATTATAGTAGTTATATTCTTGTACATAGGGGCAGTATTATAGTAGTTATATTCTTTTACATAGGGGGCAGTATTATAGTAGTTATATTCTTGTACATATGAGCAGTATTATAGTAGTTATATTCTTGTACATAGGGGCAGTATTATAGTAGTTATATTCTTGTACATAGGAGCCGTATTATAGTATTTATATTCTTGTACATAGGAGCAGTATTATAGTAGTTATATTCTTGTACATAGGAGCAGTATTATAGTAGTTATATTCTTGTACATAGGGGCAGTATTATAATAGATATATTCTTGTACATAGGAGCAGTATTATAGTAGTTATATTCCTGTACATAGGAGCAGTATTATAGTAGTTATATTCTTGTACATAGGAGGCAGTATTATAGTAGTTATATTTTTGTACATAGGCGCAGCATTATAGTAGTTATATTTTTGTACATAGGGAGCAGTATTAAAGTAAATAAAGCCAAGAAGCCAGCACTGCCTATGGTTAGTATGCAATACATAAAGTGCACATGCACATATTGCTTTCTAACTGTACTTTAAACTGAGACATTTGACAAACAATTGATCAATTCTTTGAGACACAAGGCCACGTCACAGCATTCTCAGATGGGGCAGTCCCTCTCTACGTTTTTTATATGCGCTGTGGCATTACTACCTCCTAAATATATTAAAAGTAAGACTATATTAAAAGCAAACGTACCTGAAGCATTTCTGAAACACTCCCATGGCATCAGAAGGGCGAGCACACATAAAGGCCGACCTGGTCCAGACAAGACATCTGGACATTTCAGATCTGACCTCCACACTGCCAAACCAGCAGCTATGGATGAAGGGTGAAGCAGGCCAAGATACAGACCTGGTCGGCCTTTATCTGCGCTTGCCCTTCTGGCGCCACAGGAGCGATTCAGAAATACTTCGGGTGCGTTTGCCTTTTATACAGTCTTGCATTTAATACATTTAGGAGGCCATAATGGCACAGCGAATATAAAAAACAGAGAGTAGGACTGCCCCATGTGAGAATGCCTTGGCATGGCGGGGTGGCTCAAAGAATTGATCAATTGTTTGCTAAATGTCTCATTTTAAAGTTCAGTTAGAAAGTGATATGTGCATGTGCACTTTATGTATTGCATGCTGACCATAGGCAGCGCTGGCTTCTTGGCTTTTTTGTTCAGTATTAAAGTAGCTATATTCTTGTACATAGGGGCAGTATTAGAGCAGATTTATTGTATATACTGTATTTCCGGTATATGATTGACCTTCTCTCCATGAAGAACTAGGACCTCGTTCTCAGGAACATAGAAAGTCTCAGCAAATCACACGACTTTGTCTTTTAGGACTTGTTGATGATATGGTGACGGAAGGTATATAATATTATAACAGCCTTATTTTCATGAGTACATTATCATCTGCAGGAGACGTTCCTGGGTAGCAGGATCTTGTATAAGTGCATGTCATCGATTAATAAATTATCCCAGGATCAAAGTACCCTGAGAAGTATGTGGTGTTACAATAACAATGTTCACGAGATCTGTTTCACAAAAATATATGGGATAATATTATCGAGTTTATGAATTCCAGCGGAGCGCTATACAAATAAACAAGACTACTGTATCACACAACAAATCATGGTAAGATCAGGCCACACAGGGACCGCACGATAGTGCAAGAGCCAAATGTGAAACTCGCAAGATAAACATTACTATATGTGGGAAGCAACGTGAAAATGATACCGTCATAATAATGGCATGTAAAAAAAAATTCCAGGACACAAATAGTATGTATGAAATATTAGTACTGACCCCCAATGTGTGATTTTATGGATTTCTCAACTCCATAAATAGTTTCATATACACCCTATATAATTTATGACTAAGGTCTAAAAGGTTTAAAAACAGATACTGGCCAAATGCCATAATTAAGACAATGTATAGACCCCAGATCAGGCCTCCTAAACAAATACTGGAGGCCTGACTTGACTACCAAAGGAAACGCAGAGCCGCTGTCACGTCGCTGTTGGACTCGGTGGCTGGTGCTCCGGCCTCGGCTGCTGAGAGGCGCCGGACTTCTGTCACGTCGCCGTTGGACTCGGTGGCTGGTGCTCCAGCCTCGGTCGCTGGGAGACGCCTGACTCCTTCGACTTGTGGTGTCGGTGATAGGAGGGCTATATCCTCATATGGTCCCGCTCGTTTCATACATGCCTCTGTCGTTGGGCATCGCCGTGTTTCTCCTGTGGGTGATGGTGGTGACAGATAAGGGGTCCCTGCGCAGGCGTCTGGTGGGTGCAGGCTTTGCTCTTCTGTCAGAGGTGAAGTGGTTGGTGCCAGTCGTGCATAGCCATCTGGCCTGGTTCTGGGGGCGATCCAGATTAGGTCATGAGGCTCTGAGCCTATGAGAGGTAGCCGTGTCCTTCAAATACTTTGGAGCCTGTCCTGCAGGGCACCAGATATAGTCTTGGTTTCCCCAGGGATCTAGTGTGAATTACTATTTTGACTCTGACCTTAGCCTGGATTTTTCGACCCTTCTACAGCCTGCAGATTTTGTACCTCTGCTGCTCGCCTGGTTTTGACTTGGACTCCTGACTACGCTTTTGGTTCCGTTTAATAGTCCCTTCCTCGTGACCGTCTTGCTCTGGTCCGTTGCTCTCATAGGCAGCTACCCCTTGGGCTCCTCTGTAATTCCAGATCCCTGTATGGGGGTAAAGGGTCTCTGGGTTTCTCGGGGTGCTGTCTTACTTGCAGCTCAGACTCTCAACAGACGGACGTTACTGGAGCGCCCTCACTCACCAGGGCCGTGGGCCGGTTGATCTTCTCAATGGGGGGTTGTCACGGCAGCAGTGACCCGGTCCGTGGCCCTGGGGCTCCATTACAAAAGGGGTTGTTTCAGTGTGCTTATGGTGGTGAAAGTTTATAAGTGATTCGTGACACCACCTGTGGTGTTTGGCAATGAAGATGTAAGCCGACGCTACAGACAGATCCTCTGGGACAGATGGTGTGGTGCAGCAATGAGGTTATAGCCCTCCACAGGCAGGACTGTAGTCCCAGGGCAGAGTAGGTGAAGTGACACTTAGATGGTGTAGTGTCGGGCGCAAGAGATGTAGCAGTACTGGACGGGTTGGCACAGGAATAAGTGGAGGACACCAGGGCATGTAGTTCCAAAGCTTTACTCACAGTCTGTTGCAGGTACAGGTGCCCGCATCCGTGCAGTGTCCTCCGGGTCAGGAGCTCAGCCAACCTCCAGGCAAGATGAAGTACTCTTTTCCAACACTCCGCCCACATATGTGCCTTTTCTGAACGTCTCCCTCTTAGCGCTTTTGAGTGAAGTACTCACAGTACTGAGTTACACTGGAGTTCCTCCTGTCAGATGTTCCTGAGAATCCTACTAGTACGGCAGACAGCTGTAGCCTACTTCGGGGACTCCTTCTACCTAGTCCCGGCTCACTATCGTTGCTGTTGTGCCCCCAAGTCTTGTGTGGAAATAAAGTGGTGACAACTTCTATTCCTCCGGTGTCTGCTGCAGGACCATTAGTATCCATACAACCTCGGGGACCGGACCACGGCCTTGCGCTTAGAACTTGGGAAGGGTTTTTCTCTAACCCTGGTCCTTGTTCTCTTAATCTCCTCACATTCCGTACTAATCCTTTGCTTCTTGTGGAGAGTCAGGCTTTCTTTCAATGTTCCTTTCTTGTGTCAGCGGACCCAGGTCACTGAGGTCGGCTGCAGCACTTCCTTCCTCCGTCCCACACAGGGGATCTCCTTTCACAGACTGACCTCGTCAGACTCCTGTGACTAACTCCCTAAATCCTATCCTCTTCCCGCTCTTTTAGTGCAAACTAAACTCAGCTCCACCCACCTCCCAGCACGTTTCGTGTTCCAAGCAGGGAGCCACCAAGGGGTGCTATGCTACACTCCAAGCAGGGAGCCGCCGAAGGTGCTTAGCTACACTACTTTGTGGTGTGGGGTGCAGGTGTTGGAGTGTGGTCAGGTGTCTCCACCTTGCCTGGATGGTGGGTTACCACACCTCAGGAGGAGGTGCAGTACCTCTGTGGCAACTGAGCCCTCGGGGGTGCCACATTACAGCCGCTAAACAAAGGTGGACCTTGCGGCAACAACAATAACAAGCCCCAAAATAACCCAAATAGACAAAACCTCTAAACAAATATAGACCTTAGACCAGACCCCCAAGCAAAGACAGATCACCCCAGACTAGACTCCATTTTAGCAAACACAGACCCCAGACCAAAACCCCTAAGCAAAGACAGACCCCAGACCAGAACCCTTAAGCAAAGATAGACCCCAGATTAGACTTCATAAAGAAATATAGACCCCAGATTAAACCATTTTAGTAAATCAGACCTCAGACTTGATTCCATAAAGAAATACAGACCCCAGACCAGACACTGTTATGAATGAGTCACCGTAGGAGGCAAAAACAGAATTGCTAGCTAAGTCCAGAAAACCAGAGAAGTTGGCAGCTATCGGATTGCAGACCCCTGAACCTATCAACAACAACTAGCAGTAGCCGTGGGGGGTTCCTACGATGCCCTAGACCCCTCGATCACAGCCGGAGAACTGCCTAGCCTAAAGACAGAAAGGGAAATCTAAACTGCCCCAGAGCAGACCCCAAAGCAATAGGCAGCCCCCAACATATAATGACGGTGAAGCAAGAAGAAAAAACACTAACACAGATAGAAAGATAGACTGAGCAAATGATGGGGCCCAAGCTAACTAGATAGGACAGGATAGGAAGGCTGCTGTCTGCAATCCGCGAAAAACCCTATCAAAATAAGAGCCAACAGACTGACAGGGAAAAAGGCCCTGAAGACGCTAGGCTTCAAAAAGACTATGTCAGTACTCAGGTATTTTCTGAAGACAGAGCAAACCGACAAAAAGGAATTCAGCTCACCCCAGCAGGGAATGGCAGAATCGAGAAAAGCAAGGCAAACTAAAACCAAAACACAAATGCAAAAAGGCAAAGCAGAAAACTTAGCTTTTGAGGAGCAGGAATCAGACTGGTCTCCTAGAATTCCACAGAGAAATCACCAGCGAGGCAGAAGGGCGTCGGCTGCCTTATATCCAGTCAGAGATCCCCGTCGCCCAGTCATCCTCTCCCAGCTCAGGTGCTTTGTAATCAGCCTCACTACCTTCCTTCACCAGAAGAGGGAGTTCATCACACCTCAATGGTGAAGGGGAAAATGAACTCATAACAGTACCTCCCCCTTGAGGAGGGGTCACCGAACCCTCATCCACGCCACCAGGGCGATCAGGGTGAGCCTGATGAAAGGCACGCACCAATCTTTTGGCATGAATATCAGAGGCAGAGACCCAGGAATTATCCTCCTGACCATAACCCTTCCACTTAACCAAATACTGGGGTCTCCGTCTAGCCAGACGGGAATCCAGTATCTTCTCTACCTCATATTCCATGTTACCTTCAACCAATACAGGGTCCGGAGGTGCCACCCCAGGAACTACTGGTTCAACAAACCTCTTCAACAAGGACTTATGAAACACATTATGGATTTTAAATGTGACAGGAAGAGCCAACCGAAAAGAGACCGGATTAATGATCTCCAAAATCTTGTAAGGCCCAATAAATCTAGGCTTAAACTTAGGAGAAGCTACCTTCATAGCGATATTTTTTGATGATAACCAAACCATATCACCCACCTTAAACTGGGGACCAACGGTTCTATGTCGGTTGGAAAACCGCTAGGCCTTTTCCTGGGAGAGAGATAACTTATCCACCACTTGGTCCCAGATCTGGTGCATTCTCTCCACCACAGTGTCAACACCTGGGCAGGCAGAAGGCTCCACCTGCCCTGAAGAAAATCGAGGATGAAACCCAAAGTTACAAAAAAAAGGTGATATCAAAGTGGCAGAACTAGCTCTATTATTTAAAGCAAATTTGGCCAAGGGCAAAAATGAAACCCGATCATCCTGATCAGCGGAAATAAAACATCTCAAATACAACTCCAAGGTCTGGTTTGTTCTCTCCGTCTGCCCATTGGTCTGAGGGTGAAACGCAGAGAAGGACAACTGAATTCCCAGCTTGGAACAGAACGTCCTCCAAAATCTAGACAAAAACTGAACTCCTCTGTCAGATACAATGTTCTCAGGAATCCTGTGCAAGCGAACCACCTGTTGCAAAAACAGGGGCACCAACTCAGAAGAAGATGGCAACTTAGGGAGTGGTACAAGATGAACCATCTTAGAGAACCTATCACAAATCACCCAAATAACAGTCATTCTCTGAGAGACAGGCATATCAGAGATGAAATCCATTGAAATATGGGTCCATGGCCTCCTGGGGACCGGCAAAGGCATCAACAACCCACTAGAGCGAGAACAAGGTTTAGACTGGGAGCAAGTCCCACAGGACTGCACAAAATTCCTGACATCACGAGACAAGGCGGGCCACCAAAAAGACCGACTCACCAGATCTCTAGTACCAAAAATACCTGGATGACCAGCCAATGCAGAGCAATGAACTTCAGACATCACTCTCTTCTTCCACTGGTCAGGAACATACAACTTTCCACTGGGACAACGCTCAGGTTTGTCCTCCTGGAACTCTTCCAGAGCACGTCTCAAATCGGGTGAGATGGCAGAAAGAACTACCCCTTCGCCTAAGATGGTAGCAGGCTTGGTCATCACAGGAGAATCAGCAAAGAAGCTCCTAGAAAGAGCGTCAGCCTTGACATTCTTAGTGCCAGGAAGAAAAGAGACCACAAAATCAAAACGTGTAAAAAAACAAGGCCCATCTAGCCTGTCTAGGATTCAAGCGTTTGACCGACTCCAGGTAAATCAAATTCTTGTGGTCAGTGAGGACCACGACTTGATGTTTAGTTCCCTCCAACAATGTCTCCACTCCTCAAATGCCCATTTCATGGCCAACAGTTCCCGATTCCCCACATCATAGTTACGTTCAGATGGGGAGAACTTTCGGGAAAAGAAAGCACAGGGATTCATTTTAGATGTTACAGGATCCTTTTGGGACAAAACAGCTCCTGCACAAATCTCAGAAGCGTCCACCTCTACCTGGAACGGGAGTGAGACATCAGGTTGCCGCAAAAGCGGGGCACAAGTGAATCTTCGCTTCAGCTCCTGAAAGGAAGAAACAGCCTCCGGAGACCAATTCAACACATCAGCACCCTTCTTAGTCAGATCAGTCAACGGCTTGGCAATACTAGAAAATTTTGCTATAAATTTCCGATAAAAAGTAGCAAAACCCAAAAACTTCTGAAGGGCCTTCAAAGAAGTGGGCTGAACCCAATCATAAATAGCCTGTACCTTGGCCGGATCCACTTCAATAGTTGGCGGAGACAAAATAAATCCCAAAAATGAAATCCTCTGTACCCCAAAAAGGCATTTCGATCCTTTGACATACAGGGAATTCTCCCTCAAGATCCGGAACACCGTCCGAACATGTTCCACATGAGAATCCCAATCCTTGGAGAAGATCAAAATATCATCCAGATAGATAATCAAAAATTTATCCACAAAGTCTCGGAAAATGTCGTTCATGAAGCACTGGAAGACAGAAGGGGCATTAGTGAGCCCAAAAGGCATCACCAGGTACTCAAAATGTCCCTCTGGAGTTTTAAACGCCGTCTTCCATTCATCCCCATGCTTAATGCGGATAAGATTATACGCCCCCCTGAGGTCAAGCTTGGTAAACCAGCAAGCACCTTTAACTCTGGAGAATTAATCCGAAATCAGGGGTAACGGATACTGATATTTAATAGTAATTTTGTTGAGGGCACGATAATCAATACAAGGCTTTAATGAACCATCCTTTTTGGCCACGAAAAAAACCCCAGCACCTAATGGTGGAGGATGGTCTAATATGACCCTTCTCCAACGCCTCCTTAATATAGGATCGCATAGCTCGTGCTCGGGTACAGATAAATTGAAGAGCCGACCCTTGGGAAATTTACACCCCGGGCTCAGTTCAATTGCACAGTCATAACTCCTATGAGGAGGCAAAGACGCAGACTCATTCTCACGAAATACATCATAAAAGTCCGCCATATAGTCAGGAACATCATGCGACTGAGGAGAGGTGGAAAAAACCGGAGCCTCTCTAAGGGAACACCGACAACCCCAACTCACCACAGACACAGATTTCCAGTCCAAAACTGGATTATGAATTTGCAGCCAGGGAAACCCCAGAACAATGGTATCATGCAAATTATGCAACACCAAAAATCTGCAATTTTCTTGATGGTTTGGGGCGACCCGCATTACCACCTGGGTCCAAAACTGAGGTTTATTTTTCGCCAAAGGAGTAGCATCAATCCCCCTCAAAGGGATAGGCGTCCGCAGAGGTGTCATAGGAAATCCACAACGTTTAGCAAAATCCAAGTCCATTAGGTTCAGGGCTGCTCCCGAATCCACAAAAGCCTTGGCGGAAAATGTGGACAGGGAGCAGATCAGAGTAATTGCCAGAAGAAACTTAGGTTGAACACCACCCACAGAAAACGTGTGTGCAAAACGTTTCTCTCGTTTAGGGCAGACAGAAATAATATGCGAGGCATCTCCACAAAATAACACAGCTTATTACGCTTTCTGAACTCCTGACGTTGCTCCCTGGACAAAACTCTATCACATTGCATAGGTTCGGACACTTGTTCAACAGGTGGCCACACCTCTCGTGCAGTCCTGCGTTCACGTAAACGCCGATCAACCTGAATGGCTAATGACATAGAATCGTCCAGACCAGAGGGAACAGGAAATCCCACCATAGTATCTTTTACGGCTTCTGACAAACCCTTCCGAAAGAGTGCTGCCAAGGCATTATCATTCCAGGCAGTAAGGACCGCCCACTTTCGGAATTTTTGACAGTACAATTCTGCAGAATCTCGACCCTGGCTCAATGCCAACAGGGTCTTTTCAGCCTGATCAATAGCATTAGGTTCATCATACAACAACCCCAAGGCTTGAAAAAATGCGTTCACATTAGTCAGACTAGAATCATCAGGTTTCAAAGAAAACGCCCAATCCTGGGAATTGCCACGCAGCAAAGAGATGACAATTTTAACCTGCTGCGCGGAGCTCCCTGACGAGTTAGGCTTCAAGGCAAAAAATAATTTACAATTATTTTTGAAATTCAAAAATTTAGACCGATCCCCAAAAAACACATCAGGAGTAGGGATCTTTGGTTCAGCAGCATGTGAATGAGCAAGGTAGGCGGAAATTCCCCGCACTTCGGCAGCGAGCTGCTCCACACGATCAGACAATTGCTTTATCTCCATTGAGAGAAAAAAAAATTCCCCCTACGGCCTCAGAGATATAGAGGAAAAAATATACACACTTTTTTTTTTTTTTTTAAATTCTTTCCTGCTATTGAGTACCCTAGGATCTGCGTAAGGCTGGTGATTCTGTTATGAATGAGTCACCGTAGGAGGCAAAAACAGAATTGCTAGCTAAGTCCAGAAAACCAGAGAAGTTGGCAGCTATCGGATTGCAGACCCCTGAACCTATCAACAACAACTAGCAGTAGCCGTGGGGGGTTCCTACGATGCCCTAGACCCCTCGATCACAGCCGGAGAACTGCCTAGCCTAAAGACAGAAAGGGAAATCTAAACTGCCCCAGAGCAGACCCCAAAGCAATAGGCAGCCCCCAACATATAATGACGGTGAAGCAAGAAGAAAAAACACTAACACAGATAGAAAGATAGACTGAGCAAATGATGGGGCCCAAGCTAACTAGCTAGGACAGGATAGGAAGGCTGCTGTCTGCAATCCGCGAAAAACCCTATCAAAATAAGAGCCAACAGACTGACAGGGAAAAAGGCCCTGAAGACGCTAGGCTTCAAAAAGACTATGTCAGTACTCAGGTATTTTCTGAAGACAGAGCAAACCGACAAAAAGGAATTCAGCTCACCCCAGCAGGGAATGACAGAATCCAGAAAAGCAAGGCAAACTAAAACCAAAACACAAATGCAAAAAGGCAAAGCAGAAAACTTAGCTTTTGAGGAGCAGGAATCAGACTGGTCTCCTAGAATTCCACAGAGAAATCACCAGCGAGGCAGAAGGGCGTTGGCTGCCTTATATCCAGTCAGAGATCCCCGTCGCCCAGTCATCCTCTCCCAGCTCAGGTGCTTGGTAATCAGCCTCACTACCTTCCTTCACCAGAAGAGGGAGTTCATCAGACCTCAATGGTGAACGGGAAAATGAACTCATAACAAGACACCATAAGCAAAGACAGATTAAAATTCAGATTCTAGAACAAACTTGATAATCAAACATACAGTAGAACTTAAACCAGACCCTGTAAACAGGGACCCCAAACAGTCCCCTTAAAGTAAGACGGACCCCAATCAAGACCTAAAATAAATACAGACTCCATACTAGACCCCTAAGCAAAGACAGATCCCAAACTAGACTCTATAAATAAAATAATACCAGCTCCATACAAGATCCACTAAATAATCACGGAACCTTGACCTGACTCTATAAACAGAGACCCCAAACAGACCCTTCCCAGCAAGACAGATCCCAATCAAGATGTAAACAGATACAGACCTCTGAGTACAGCCCTAAGCTAAAACAGATCCCAAACCAGACTCTACAAACAAATACATATCTCAGAACAGATCACTTAAACAAATACAAGCTCCATACAGGTTCCACTGAACAAACACAGAACCCAGAGTAGACCCTATAAATAAATAGAGACCCCAAACCAGACCCCTGAAACCAAGACAGACCCCTTATATATAACTACAAGCACAGTGCCAGAACACCTATAGAAATACGCAATCAGATCTCCTTTAAGAAATTAAGTCCCTAGATAACACCCCTTGAAGTAGTACAGACCCTAGATCAGACCTCCTAGGCAAATGAACACCACAGACTAGACCCTCTAAAGAAGGACAGGTCACAGACCTCCTAAATTAACGCTGGCCCTGATGAAGACTCACAAAACAAATAAAGAACCCTGGAAAATCCCCAAAACAAATACAGATCCCCCAAAACAAGTTCACTCCCCAGACCAGATCCTCCAAACAAATACCAGCTCTGTACCATCTAAACTAGTTTAGACCCCCTAAATAAAGACAACCCCAAGACAAGACTGTCTAAATAACGACAGCCCTAAGACCAGACCCTCAAAACAATGACAGACTCTAGACAAATAAACTTTATCGGCTCACATTTTCTCACTAGGGACTCAAATTAATAGGTGACCATGTAATTCATGGTTGTGCCAAATCTCCCAGTGTGGCCTTCACTCTTCACTGTGGCCTACATGTTGTTCCTCAGAAGAAGACCCCCACTTCCTTTATGATGCCAAATATGGCTAAAATTTAATCAGCCATTCATAAAACAAATATAAGTGGGGATGGAATATCTCTACAAATATGTAGGCCTCAAAGTTCTCTTGTTAGTATATTGTGTTGTGCTCCAATACGAACATACGAGGCTAAGATAATACTGTTATGTAGAGTAATATACAAATAACAAAGAGGCAAAATAAGTAATGTCTATAACGCTGAAATAATACCGATATAATAGCGCAATCATAGTCGTACTGTACCTAACAATTCCATAAGAGTGTTAAAATGAAATAGTGCTTAATTAACACCGCCATACAGTGACCAAATGATAATACCGCCTATAGATAGGTGTTGTACAGTTGAGGAAAAAAAACATTAGACTCTTTATTTTCTTTAATGACTGGTTCAGATTGAATTACACCTGTAGAAAGGATTGGAAGGGAAAATAAATAATGACGTCTACATACCACAACGTTCTTCCTCAAGCCTCCGAGTTAATATCTAACATGCCATTACAACAACACCACGGTTTTGCATACAATGGACAATTGGGTCTTTACTGCCAGGGAAGAATTATAAGAATGCCACAGGTCCACAATGCCGACACACTAGACAGGTATCCTGAAACTAAACACGCAGCAAATGCTCACTTAAAAATGTCAAAAATGCCAGGGATATCTCCACATCAGTGAATCTAAGAGCATAAAATAAATTACATCAGGAACGGTATGTTCCTAGTGTGAAAAAAATAAAAATAAAATATGTTAAACAACTGATATCCAGTGCGAACACCTGGCTGGAACCAGTTATCAACCATTCATAAAAAGTGGAGGCATCGTTAGAAATATGAAGATCTCACAGTACCCCTGTTAATGCCCAAATTCAAGACTAAAATAATACTGCCCAACTAAAACACCATATAGTGCTGAAATAATACCTATATGTAATGCTTCAATAATACCATAGTCATATCTAACAATTCCATAAGAGAGTGTTAAAATTAATCAGTGCTTAGTTACATATGGTGACCAAATCATATTACCGTACAACATGGGAATAATAGCCTCATACAACCCCAAAAAATGTCCATAAAGTATTTAAAGTATGCCCATAAAGGTGCAAATTCCCTTTGAAAGCTTTTTGATAAATAAAAATTAATACCCTAGTAATGTGGAATTATATGTGTTATAAATCAAGTTACGGGGCTATAATAGTACTGCTATATAATGCTCAAATAATAACATCCAAATAAACTACAGTATAGTGCTGAGATGGTACCGATATACTTTTATCATAACTAACAATTCCATAAGAGAGTTAATATTGTTCAGTGCTTTATTAACACCGTCAAACAGTGACTAAATTATATTACTGTACTATACAACATGCAAATAATAGCCTCGTAAAATTTACATAATGGCTAAACAGTGCCTAAATTAGGCTCCTAGAGGTGAATTTTCACTTTACGGGCAGTAAACAGTGTGCCCGTAACCGTAACTGCCTGTAACAGTGTGTACAACAGTGTGTAGGCAAATAAAAAATAATCCCATAGTAATGCGGGATTATTATTTTGTATGTAACAATGATACTGCTATCATGTAGTACTCAAATAATAAAGGACCAAAATAAATTACCACATAGTGCTGAAAAAATAGTGGTATAATACTTCAATGATACCATAGTAATACTTAACAATTCCATAAGAGAGTGGAAGATTTAAACAGTGGTTAGTTAATACCACTATACAGTGACCAAAATTATATTACATTATTATGTTATAGTTTGGAAATAATATCATACAGCCATCAAAGTGCTCATATGGTGCCTAAATTATGCCCTTAGAGGTAGGGGTAACGTTTCTCCTTGTGGTGAGTGACTCAGCTAAGTCTGGCGTGTCAGAGTGAGGAGACTTATACATCTTGCATGCTCCTCTGGGAAATTAAATACACAAATTGTCTTTTCAGGGAAGAAGTTTAACTAGAACTCTAGCACCTCCTATTGGAAGCAGCGATCCTAAAACTCAATACCGACTCTTTAACGAGCCTTGCCATATGACTTAACCTACCCCCGACGAAGGACGGTGTCCAAAACGTGCGTCGGGGTGCCATCCAGCCAGCCTAAAAGCCAAACCAGAATATCAATTTGTAGACACAGTGTTTTGGGGTACTGCCCCTCGTGAGTGCAAAGTATCAGATCTAATTTGTCTAGGTGAGAGGCTCTGGACTGGATTCTAAGGGGTAATATTTGCATATTTAATTTCTCAGAGGAGCATGCATGTTTAATAAGTTTCCTCACTGTGACATGCCAGGCTTGGTATGTCAGTCTCCACAAGGAGAAATGTTACCCCTTAGACCTGAGTCCAGAGCCTGTCACTTCGACAAGTTAGATCTCATGCTTTGCACTGATGAGGGGCAACCCCTCCGAAACACTGTGTCTGCAAATTGAGATTTTGGTTTGGCTTTTATCCTAAGTCATATTACAAGGCTTGTTAAAGAGTCGATATTGTATTTTAGGATTGATACTTCCAGTAGGAGGCGCTAGAGTTCTGGTCCTCTTTCTCTCTGAAGAGGGAATTTACTTTGCAAGCCTTTGGGTTTTGACAAATTGCTAATAGGATTATCTGATTGGTATATAATACTCAAATAATAGCCTATGGAGTCAAAATAAAATACCATGTAATGTTAAAATAGTACCAATATAAAAATGTCATAATTCTATACTGGAGTGTTAACAATAAATAGTGCTTAAGTAATACCGAAATACAGTGACCAAACTATATTTCTGCACAACGTGCAAATAATACCATCTTGAACCCCACAAAACTTTCATACAGTGCCTAAATTATGCTCCTGGAATTGAATTTTATATTTGCAGGTTTTTGCGTATAGCCCCAAAAAAAAAAGCAGACAAACCCCGTAATAATGTGAGATTTATGTTTATATAAGAAGATGTGGGGCTGTAATAATAAGGCTACGTAATACTCAATAATATCTAGAGCCCATATAAAACCCATGTTAGTATAGTATATTATGCCCAAATACCAAGATTACGGGACTAAAATAATTGCTGCTATGTACAATTATATTCAAATAATAAAGAGTCCCAATAAATTACCATATAATGCTGAAATAATACCGATATAATGCTTCAGTAATATCACAGTCATACCTAACAATTCCAAAAGACAATGGTAGAATAAATCGGTGCTTAGTTAATAACGCCATAGAGTGACAAAAATTATATTATAATACCATTAGGTAACCCACAAAATGGCCATATAGTGCGTAAATTATACTCCTAAAGGTGGAAATTTATTTTGCAGGCTTTTATATGTAGGCATTAAGCAAGTATATAAAGGATACGATAGTAATGTGCGATTATATGTTTTTATAGGGCGAAACCTCTTTGAGACGAATTGCGTTGATAAGCGACCTTTTATGGAGATGGTTTTCGGAAAGAAGATGGTGGGACTGGAAATCTGTGATAGAAAAATAGACAATCTGCTGTGGAGAAGGGAGTGATTTGCTATCACCGTTATCTTTGATCGTCAGGTGTTAGCCCCACTCTCCTACTGCAGCAGCCTCTGCTGGAGAAATGTGGTATTACACATCCTCTATATTGAAAAGACACGGACAACCACGTAATACATGGTCACAATGAGTCCTCCAGAATTGGAGACACTCTTTGTTACCAGAGTGAACATCTTTCTTATTTATTCTCATGCTTGGCATATAAGCAGTGTTGGTCATAGCGTGAAAACCTCTTTATTGGTGATAAATTTTTGATCACTGGGGATCCAACTGCTGAGAGTGGGACTCAAAGTCCCATATGTGAATTAAGTCATAGTGAGCATGTGTGACCTCCACTGCTATAAACAGTGAATGAAGCAGTGGCCGCACATGCTCTCTACTGCACCATTCACACACAGAAATTTTGGTGGACCCACATTCTCTTTATAGGAGGGGGATCCAGTTGTCAGACTCTCAATGCTGAAACACTTATCATCTGTAAGGGATATGTCTGGTTCTTGGGATAAGTAAGAACAAAACCGTTGGCACAACCCTGAGAATTGTAGGTGGTGCCCAAGTAGGATCCCAATCCGTGAACTAAATATATATAAACTTGGCACACACCAAAGGTTTCTGATGCAGAAAGGTGATTTTTAGTTATACAACAGTACACTGCGTGGGACGGCTTCATGTGCCTCCTCACAGGATTGGTCTATCTCACAAAGCCCAGTCACTAAGAATCTCACAGTACAATATATCGTACATTGATGAAGGTCCTAGACCGAAACGTCTGTGTATGTATGTACTGTTGTATAATTAAAAATCACCTTTCTGCATCAGAAACCTTTGGTGTGTGCCAAGTTTATATATATTTGGTTCTTGGGATAAGCCCTTTAGATGTTTGCCCGTTAAAAAGGTTATTACCACTTTAAAAGTTATTCAAACGATAGGTGATAACTTACAGATTGGGGAGGGTCCGACTGCTGGGACCCCCACAATGCCTAGAATGGGATTCTGAAGTGCCTCATCAGAATGGCGGTGTCTACTTGACCACAGATTAGAGACAAGCAAATAATGTATATTCAAGTGGAATTGAATTCTACTCGAATATTACAAAAATCCACATTTGCCAAAATTTGGATTTTATTTTGCAATTTGCTTAGTCTGAATTTAGAAAAATGGCGGCTGCTGATGACAAAACCGTAATGGGCCATCAAAAGGTGAAAAAAACCTTATACTCACCTCTCTGGCCCCTCTACTTCTCTGGACCTCGTTGTATCTTATCACCGTCCGCTGCCGAGAGATAAATAGCCTCTCTGTGCTAGGCCAGTACTTCTGACTTTGAGGAGGCCCCGGTCGGTTCTGCATATGGGCGCATGAGGTCTTGGCTCATGCCTTCATGTCATGACCTTACGCAAATTTGCTAACAATCAACCTTTGCCTCATCAAAGGCGGAAGCCCTGGCGTAGCACAAACATGCCAAGGAACATGTGACGATGAGGAGAGGAGAAGATGGAGAGGTGAGTTGTGAGGGGAACATAGGGATTGCTTCAGGTATGGACTGGGGCTGAAATTCAGTCCTGGCATTTGAAATCACACAGGCCCATGTTGTCCCCTTCCACATGAACCAGATGGGATATATTACTACTAATATTATCCTGGATGGAGGAAAGGAAGATTTTCTACAAGACCAATATTTCTTATGATACCCGTGGCCCACTGGGGTGAGTGACGGAGTCAGCGACTTTGTGCTACATCACAACTCTTAACAGTATGGGAATCTTGAGAACACCGATTCTGTTAACAACGTAGCAGACAAGGCGGCCCATGACCAGGCAGGCCCTTCTGGCATTTGCCAGAATTGCCAGATGGCCAGTCCGACCCGGGATTGTTTTTTTACATCTCACATTGAATGCTCTTGGTTCTCTCCAAACCCCTTGAGCATAATAAGGGACATTCAATTAGCGGTGAATAACTTCTCTGCAAATCGAATTTCCCTGGAAAATCACATCAAACGTGGGAACTCAAATTTTGCCTGATCCACTCATCTCTACCAGAGATCACCTATGTGGCCACTGCTGCCATCAGAAGGAGCATTTCAGAGTCCTGTTCTCAGGATCATTTTGGTATTAGCGATCAGATCCCCAACGATCTGCAAATTATCACTGATTCTTTAGATAGATGATGAGTTTTAATGTTGGGATTAACCCTTAAAAGAGATATTCCCCACAAAAAAAAAACAATTTAGTCCAGATAGCGGATAACTTGGTGATTCAATCAAAACTTGAATTTTTCAGCCCTGTCCTGAATGGAGCGGAGGAGCGGAGGTGGGCCTGCACGGTTTTCACTCCATTCATTGTTGATGGGGCTTGTTAGAAAGCTGCATTCAAGGCTTGGCTTTCCCCAGCCCTCCCATATACAATGAATGAAGTGGAGGTCGCTCCATTCAAGAGGGGCCTATTCTTGTGGTCTCAGAGTGCCGATCTAAGAGTCGCTGAGAGCCACAGTGGTTAGATCAGCACCCTTTACGCTTCCCAGCTCCATTATCCCTATATCAGCTTTTCCTTCCAGTTTGACTTTAAAATCACCACCTGCATCAATATCCACATCCTGACAAGTGGAAGGTGTGTGTGAATATTGATGCAGACGGTGATTTGGAGCAAAGAAGAGAAAACGGTCTCATAGAGACAGATGCTGTAGACGTTCAGCCTTCAACCTGCCTATACAATAAAGGGTCCTACATGCACAACAAGAACAATCAGGATGAAATAATAGGGATCAGATTGAGCCGACAGTAGCAGATTACAGTTCACTTTTCACATCGATTCGGGATGAGGTTTAGTACGTCCGGCACGAGGTGCCTATTGCAACCTGTGCACACAGTCATACGTCTTCAGCGCTGACAGATATATGGAGGCCGGGGTATGGTTTTCGCATTGAGGTCTGGAAAGTTCTTTGTGTAGCAGCATACATTTCATTGTAATTATTTCTCAGGCTTTTAACTTCTAATTCAATAAACCACTCTTTCGTAGCTTTTATGGGATCGCAGGGTTTTTTTTCCCTTTTTTTTTTTCTTCCTTAAAATCACATTATTCTTTCATTTTTTTTTTTTTTTTAAAGATGCTTGGAGAAAATTGGTAACATTTTCCCTCAGGCTTGAAATTAACTTACCCAGGGTAACAGGAAATGTGGAGTTTTGTGATGTAGATTGTTAAACCAGATGGGACGCGCTGGTCGTATAGATGAATGGTGCAAATGAGTCATCTTGCTTGTTGTGAAAACAGTTCTGCTAACCTAGATCTCACATGCTAAATCCACCGCAGAATGCTCCTCTTCTGTTTTAGGCCCCTGCAGTGTTATAGGCCACATTACACCAGAAAAATGCAACGTCTAAAGAGGCTATAGAAAAAAAAAATGAAAGCTGATTCCTTTACTTTGGCATTAACGAAACCTGATCTTTTCTAGATTATCAGATATTCTGAATTATTGGAAGGCCATGTAAAGAGAGAGTCTAAAATAATAAATATGACAAAATTCTATAATGGAGGACCCAATTGTGTAATGCTTCAGCTCACCAGTGGCGGTGCTGTGGGGAAATGTAACACTTGACAGATTGCAGCAGATCGTTGGTGATCACATGAAGAGGAACTGTGGGATTACTTTATGGTCAGGGACTATTCTAATAGAGAAACATCATCCATAATGTGTCATCAGAAAATTACCTATTATTTGTTTTTTTTGTGTTACATGATTTTTTTGTTTTACATTTTTGCCAATTTTTTTTTACCGTTCTGATGGCACCGCAAGCATGAGAACTTTCTCATGCTTGCTGTAAAGTCAGTAAGGTAAAATTAGTTAATTGGGAACTCCGCTTAACTTTATCACGTCACCTTGAGGCATGGAGCTGAGCAAGCCCGCGCAGCTCAATGTCTCTGCTGGATAGCAGGCTGTATAGTCGCATCATTCAACAATGCAGCCTGTCATCTAGATGTAGCAGAGCTAGACACGTCACTAGACAATTGGATTATTATCTTCTCGTTGGACAGATGAGGAATATGGTTGTTTATTATATTAATTCTTTTACAGGGGACATTGGTTTCAGTGGACTGGGTGTAAGGTTAGTTTAACTGTTTTTGGATAATTTAGACTTAATACAGGAGTCTGTATCATTTGTTCAAATAAAGGACTTTATTTTGGGTGTTAGTTTTTTGGCAATTTGACTATGGGATTAGTAATGGGGGATCTTATAGACATTAAAGGTGACATCAACACCAATACTATCACCCCACTTGCCATTGCACCATTTACGCATCTTATGGATATTATATTTTGGGGGCTGCTGAGAGCTGATGCTTTTAGTCTGGATCGGGGCCAATATCCATGGCTCCTTCCTAGGCTATTAATATCTAATATTAACAACAGCTGTCTGCCTAGCCTTTGCTGGTTTTCAATTATTGGAGGACCTTACTTCATTTTTTTTGGGAGTGTCACTCATTTTAATAACCATAAAAGGCTAAGTATTCAGCTATGAGCTCATATTAATAGACTGGGAAGCTCCATGGGTGTTAGCCCCTTCCCAGGCTATAAACATCTGCACCCAGCTGTCTGCTTTCCCTCTGCTGGTTAATAAAATATCAGGGGATCCCATCCCACGCCATTTTTTTCAGAAAATAATTTATTCAGTAATAAAATACATGTACAGTAAACTACACAAGCACTTTACTAATTATGTATGTGATTCACCTCTTTATATCTATCTATTCTATGTATATGTATACTGTACTTGTATTCTATCTATTTTACTTTTTCGGGTCACGCTGTGATTTTACTGTACACAGCAGATGAAATGTTGGGTTTTCAATGACATGGGTGTGTAAAAATTAGACAGCACTCGCATGGTCTGAGTTCTGTGCTATTTTTTCTCGCACACATTGACTTGCATTGGGGAGTCTCATCCTATCTGTGATTTGTTTTCTCAGTCCGACTTCAGCTGAGAAATAAATTGCAGACGAGCAGAGACACATAGACATCGGTTAGAGTGCAATGCATTTTTTTTTTATCGGATTGCACTTGTCCGTTTTCCTCGCAGATGAGTATAAGCCCCAAAAAGTAATCTGATTTACTTATGAAACCCATAAGTAATTCATATCATTTGGAAAATAATGTAATTTTTTTATGATACGGAGACATTTATCTATTTGTCAAATTTGTAATAAATTCATATTTCCTGCATTCTGCTCTGTTTTGAAGATAAAAAAAACTGGAATAAAAAGTAAAAAATAATCTGCAAATAATGCATAAAGGTAATAATAATAATAAGGGTATTTAGTAAACAAAATTTTGATCAAAATAATGTACAAGCCATCCCGCCACGTCACGGCAACCCTTGTGGGACAGTCCTACTCTAGTATTTAAAACGTTTTCACTTGCCAAGTGGCGTGAATGTGAATAAGGATCGAGGGACTGACCCACTAGTAAAAGTATAGGACAGACTGGATGGCTTTCCCAGTTCAGAAAGAGGGCGGTCACACCCTTATATGCTGTTCAGACTCCAGTTTTTTTTTAATTTATTTATTTATTTTTTTTTTTATTCTTTTTTTTTTCACATTCACGTCACTTGGCAAGTGAAAACGTTTTAAATACTAGAGCAGGACTGTCCCACAAGGGTTGCCGTGACGTGGCGGGATGGCTTGTACATTATTTTGATCAAAATTATGTTTACTAAATGCCCTTATTGTTATTATTATTATTACCTTTATGCATTATTTGCAGTTTATTTTTTACTTTTTTTCCAGGATATTTGTGCTTTTTGCTTTTTGTTTTCTCTGTTTTGAAGATGCGCATTCAATGGCAGCAAGCAGAGATCCTGAAAACCATAAAGAACCGATACAGAACGCATATTGGGAAATGATTTTTCTTTGATGACACAATGAGTCTGTTTTGTTCGCTGGAGCTATAATACCCCATGACCCTGACGTGAGCGTGAATGATGGTGTCTCTGAAGCGACTGCAGGGATACGGGACGAGAGTTCCTGCCTCACCGTGATGTCAGATCCCAGGAATTCACTGATCTAATGACTGAAGTATTATCAGGCTTCCTCGTCGATGATTCTGTCGTGTTTATAAGGCTCGTTATGACTCATTTCGCTCGTCTGACTCGTATTTGATTTGGATATTTGTATTATTTTGGATGTTATGTAATAGTTTTCCTGAACTAACAGCGACATATTTCATGTCAGCATTGTTCTCAAAGGTCTGCTCCTATTCTCTGTAACCTAAATGCTTTTCCATATTTTCCACATTCAGCCGTGTACATTTTATCCGGGTGAGTGAATATCTGCTGTTTTTTTTTTAGTGCAGTGTTTTGATGGGGAAATACTATACAATAATACTCTAGGTGAGGTTTTTAAACAGAAGGGTTCTTGTTTGGTGCCGTCCCAGAGGTAAGGCTTAAATGTCTTGATTTGGGGGCATTGAAATGTTGGTATTTATGCTTCTGAAATGGAATGAAAGGGTTAATTCTGCACCGCCGGTGGACCAAGGATGGAGGATAAGAGCGTTATCCAGGAATCCGGTTTATTTGTCATTCGTCATTTGGTATTTATACATCGGCATTACTGCTTTCGCGCAGTATCATTTTCTTGTAAATGTAGAAGTTGTGCCCGGCAAGTGTCAACCGGTGTTCACTGTGAAGGCCGAGGCTGGGAGAACCCTGATCCCAGTCATTTAAACCCTTTAGATGCTGTGGCCAATATCAACTGCAGCATCTAAGCAGTTGGACTAATGGAGATGTCTGAGAAGCTGTGCTATACACTACATAGCGGCTAATATATTGATCATCATAAATCAGGGTTGCACTGGCTCCAGCTTTGATATAATAATTGAGCCCAAAGCTCAAGAGGAAGATAACTATTTGAAGTTGATATGGCCATGTTCTTTGTAAATGGAGGTTATGGCCCAAGAATCATTTATCCCATCACTGGATTCACAGTTACGCTGCTTAGTACTGTTGTAAAATATCCTTCATTCTGCTGTGTGTGCTAGCTCAGAGGCAATGGAAAATTAGAGCTCTCAGAGGAGAAAACTGCTGAAAAATGACGGCTACAAATCATATCCATGTTTAACACTGTGCATTTTGTATCCATGTCACTGGTAAAGACCAACAGAACAGTGAACAGGGCTATAGCTAAGGGGGTTACAGAGGGAGCATTCTCAATCATGGCACAAAAGAGAGTGAACCAAAAAGCCCATCCACAACGTCAGAAGACATCAGTACATGGTAGATGGTGCCCTGTTCCTGAGTTTTGCACTGGGGTTTAGAAACTCAAGTTTTTGGCTCTAAGGGTTCATACTCACTTGCGAGAGACTCACACGATTCTCGTGTGAGTCTCTCGCATGAAAACCTGGGACTGCCGCCGGCATTCGGACCGGAGCGTGCGGGGCTACATGTATTTCTATGCAGCGGCACGCTCCGGTCACAGTGCCGTCGGCAGAGCTGGGTTTTCATGCAAGAGGCTCGCAAGTGAGTAGTATGAGACCCAATCGTGAGATTTTCATGCCGTGGTCAAGCATGGCCAAATGGGCCCCATTTTTTATTTTTTTATGAGGTCCTTTTAATTAATTGCAACTCAAAAGACACAAGCAAAGTTGGAGAATCATTTCAGCATAGGGCTATATCTGTTAATGTATAGTTTATAAGATACATTTCTTTTTGGGCTGCACAAAAAAAAAAAAAGTTTCCACTCCAGGAAGGAAATTGATTTTTTTTTTCTGCTGGTAAAAGCAAAAACCAGTCAAAATAGAAAAATGCCAAAAAAGCTTAAGAACCAGCCAAATATCTAAGGGTGGAGAAAATGGCCTTTGACCCTTTTCTACTGGAAATAAAAAAACGCTCGAATGTCGGATAGTTACACAGAAATCCCAAATAGATTTTAAAATGCAGCATAATATGTGGAGACACAGAGTCTGGATCAGTGGTCTCCAGAAACACCCCAGCCATCAGGACTCGCGGATCACATTAAGGCAAGGGCCTTGTTACTTGACTTTCAATGACCAAATGTAGGCATAAGTCCAAGTCATTGGGCAAGTCTTTTCAGAGTTGGTGCAAAGTGGATTTCTTTGTAATTGCGTTTGGCTTCGTTTTCCGTGTCACACATTGTAAAATGTTTTGAGAACTATTGATACGAGAGAACATTGGGAATGTTTAGAAATGTGCGTTATGTTGACTTTCTGTACAGATAGAGGCCCCGCGTCTATGTAAACCGTCAAGTGATAGCAGAAATGTTGTTAGAATATTCGTCCCACAGTAATGAAGTGGTTCCATTAAGCGATTGTCTGGCTTTGAAAACAATTTTGACTTTTTTTTTCAAGATTTTCAACTAATTTGTTTTTTTTTTCAAATATTTTTATAGTGGTTGGAGCTCAATTGTTTTTTTACAGAAAGCTCAAAATCCATAACATTTAGGTTCACCACGAATCACATCGACATCATTTGCCCTAAAAAAGATATGACACTTTAAAAAGCTGCTTCAAATGTAACATTTATCTTAATCCTAAAAGTCAGCCTATTAAGTGTATTTGAAAATCCCCAATGCATGCTAGGATACAAAAATGAGATGTCATCAGGGGGCAGAGGCTGCGTTCTCTGCCTCAGCTTCTTTCCCACCCTGAATCGAAGCGTCATCAATGATATCCATTTCAGGGCTGTGCTACTCACATGATACTGAGCATCAATCTGTTGTCAATTCAGATGTATTCAGTTCTATTCACGTATCACTATGCAACATTCTTTTCAATGCACAGTGACAGTGCGCTCCCTCACCGGCTCTGATGAGAAGTGATGAGATGGAAAGAGAGAGCACTGTCAGTGTGCATTGTAAGGAGAAAACCCATGGAGCAGACACCAGCATCGACCCTGCAAGTGACATCGCTTGCGGTGGTAACGCTGGACTCTGCTCACCCAAAAATCTTCTTACAATGTGCACTGACAGTGCGCTTTCTTTTCTTGCTGGCTTGTAAGGGTATGTGCACACATTGCAGATTTGCCTGCAGAATTTTCTGCACAGAATCTGCACCTCTATTGAGAAAACGCAGTTAAAATCCGTGCATTTTGTATGCATTTTTCATGCGATTTTCATGCGGATATTCATGCGTTTTTTTCATGCGAATTGTATGCGTTTTTGTAAGCTAAATAAAGATATGGTATTTAAAAAAAAAGATTTGTGATGTCATTTCTTGTCCAACCTCATTTTTAAACAGCAGAAAAAAAGGCAGTAACACTTACCTGCCCAGGTGTAAGAACAAATGCACTGCAGGGTGCAGCCAGCCCATAAAGCAAGATGTTAGCAACACAGGAGCAAAATACCAGATTAACAGCCACTCTCCACATACCCATTCCTGGAGGGGGTGACTGCCCAGTATAAAATTGCACAATAAAGGCCCGCATAGGGCGCTGTTCACACAAGGGAACTACACAGTGTCTGGCTCACAGCCTATTAGTCACGCCCCTACTATTCGACTAGGCGGGCTGGCCAGCACACCCTCAATGCATCCCAGTGTGAACACCCCTCATACGAGACCAAGCATGTTTGTGCTCGGCTGCACCCTGAAAATTAATACAGTGCAAAAAGTACACAATTAAGTGAGGTATTAGCTGATATTTTGGCCAAAATACTTGAGCCCGTAAACTGCGCCAAAGTTCCTCACGCTTAAGGGTCCCTACACTAAACTAAATAGCAAAGCCAACCTCCTCTTTTACATTTGTCCAACCCACACTCCGTTACACATACAGACAGATAGATAGATATGGGATAGATAGTTCGATAGATAGATATGGGATAGATAGATGGATATATCGATAGATAGATATATTGAATATATTGATAGATATACCTATAGATAGAGAGCTCTATCTATATCTATCTATAGATATATCCATATCTATTATATCCATAGATATATAGATCTATAGTTATATCCATAGATATCTCCATAGATATATCTATTGATTTATCCATGGATATAGCCATGGAGATATCTATGGATATATCTATGGATACATAGATAATAGCAAGGCCGATGTTAATGAACAATATGATTAATTTTGAAAAAAAAACTGGAAAAAAATGACGTGGGCTCCCGCGCAATTTTATGCGCCAGAGAGGGAAAGCCGACAGCCGGGGGCCAATATTTGTAGCCTGGGAAGGGGGTAATACCCATGGATCTTCCTAGGCTATGAATATCAGCCCGCAGCTGTCTGCATAGCCTTTACTGGCTATTAAAATAGGGGGACCCCGCAAAAAAAATGACGTGGGGTCCTCCTATATTTTATAGCCAGAAAGGCTATGCAGACAGCTGCGGGTTGATATTCATAGCCTGCAGCCGCCCCAGAAATGGCGCACCTGTAAGGTGCGCCAATTCTGGCACTTAGCCCCTCTCTTCCCACTGCCATGTAGCAGTGGCATATGGGGTAATAAAGGGGTTAATGTCACCTTTGATTGTAAGGTGACATTAAGCCCGATTAATAGTGGAGAGGCGGCAATAAAACACCTATCCATTATTAATCTTATAGTAATAAAGGGTTAAAAAAACATACATAAGAATAAAGTATTTTAATGAAATAAAACATGACACATTTTTTCATTAGTTTTATTACATGCCTTAATCCATTTGAAGCCCTTGTCTCCTGTAAAAAAAAATTAAAATAACAAACCAAGAATATACTCCCTGTCCGACATAATTCCATTAATAACGATTGTCCCATGACGATCTCCCCTATAGAGCTGTCACATCAGCAGATTTGACTGCTCAATAGGCCTCTGATGACACACTGACCGGAGATAACCCTCCAGCAGTGTGTCATCGGAGATAAGGTGTAGAAACTTAGCACTCAACTTAAGTATAAACAAGGCAGATTTATTGTAATATGAAGGAAAACGTTTCGGTCAATAAATGACCTTCAGTTACGTGTATATGCTAGATATATTGCAATAGGATATGCACCTATTGAATAGCTTGATGTGCTCAGTCTTGGGACATATTGTCCTCAGGCTTGGCAGGTAAGCTTAATTAGAAGTGAAGCAGGGATATACGTGCCTCCAGACGCGGGATCCGCCATGATTCCCGCATCTGGAGGCACGTATGCCCCTGCTTCACTTCTAATTAAGCTTACCAGCCAAGCATGAGGACAATAAGTCCCAAGACTGAGCACATCAAGCTATTCAATAGGTGCATATCCTACTGCAAGATATCTAGCATACACACATAACTGAAGAAGGTCATTTATTGACCAAAACGTTTTCCTTCATACTACAATAAATCCACCTTGTTTATACTTAAGTTGAGTGCTACATTTCTACACATTAACTATACGGTTTGGGAACCTAACTTTAGCACCACCCTCTTGTTGTAATCACGGTGATTTGTTTCATGTGTCATCGGAGATAAGCCTCTCGCTTTACGGCACTACACCGTGAGAAAATTCTCACGCTGTAGTGCCACAAAGTGACAGGTGAACTCCGGTGACCTGTCGGGGGCGGAGTGATACAATGCGGAGGATTACCTCCGTCATTGTATCACCATAGCCCCTGGAGAGCAGTCCCATCAGCTGATGTGACAGCTCTCCAAGGTAGATCGTCGTGGGACAATCATATTAATTGGATTACGGCAGACACAGGGAGTATAATGCTTGTTTATTATTTTAATTTTTATTTCAGGAGGTCGAGGGCTTTGGGGATTAGCAGAATATGGTATTATTATTATTATTTATTATTATAGTGCCATTTATTCCATGGCGCTTTACATGTGAGGAGGGGTATGCATAATAAATACAAGTACAATAATCTTAAACAATACAAGGCACGACTGGTACAGGATGAGAGAGGACCCTGCCCATGAGGGCTCACAATCTACAAGGGATGGGTGAGGATACCGTAGGTGAGGGCAGAGCTGGTCGTGCAGTGGTTTGGTGGATCGGTGGTTACTAGAATTGAGCGAAACGGGTCGGTCAAATTCATAAGTCGCTGACTTTCGCTAAAGTCAGGTTTCATGAAACGAAACCCGACCATAGCGTGAGGTCGGCCATGAGGTCGGCGACCAGAGCGCCAAAGTCGCGTTTCAAATGATGCTTCCAGCACCCTTTTACAGCCAATGATGGAGGGCGCACACTGTGGGCAACGCGATGACATGGGCAGCGGTCACCACCATCTTTGAGAAGGGCATGCAAGTGATTGGCTTGCTTTGTGTGGCATCACAGGGGCTATAAAAGGGCCGATCTGCCGATCTTAGCATAGGGAGGGAGAGGTGGCTACTGCTGATTTTGAATAAGGGAGAGCGTTAGGCAGGGAAGAAGAAAAAAGAAAAACTGCTTCTGCTGGTAGCGATTTTCACTGTACAACACAACACTTTGTGTGCAGTGACAGGGGAGGATATATTTGTGTGCATCAGCTCTGTTGGTTATTAGGCTGCCTTATAAGGCTCCCTGATAGCTGCATTGCTGTTTGCACACTGCTGTGCAAACTGCTTTTTTAAAAGCAAAAATATTTTTCTTCCTCTTTTCTGCACAGTTACCAAGCGTTCATTTTTCCGCACTTTTGTGTGCAGCAGTCCTGCTTATTAGGCTGCCTGCTGCCATACTTGGACTGAGAGCATCATTGTCAGCCTCCTAAAATCTCTAGGGAGATTCAAATTCTCTCCAATACTATATACACCTTGTACCTTGTGATACACCAGCCAATTTCAGCCTGTTAAATTGAGGTGTAATCTATAGTGGGCCTGAGATAATTGTTCAGCCTCCTAAAATCTCTAGGGAGATTCAAATTCACCCCAATACTATATACACCTTGTGCCTTGTTTTACAGTACCATATAGCTGGTGGTATTTTGGGACCATTTTCCCAAAAATGAGGAAGTATGGTGGAAGAGACCATGGACGTGGGCGGGGGTTGCCAGCTGGTACTGATGGTGTTGGTGGTGCATTTGCTGGTAGAGGCAAAAGCACAATAGCACCTAAGGCAGGAGGTGTTGAGCCTGAGTCATCGTCTGGCTCCACAAGGCCTCGAAGGCTCTCTTTTCTGGGAGTAGGTAAGCCGCTTTTAATGCCGGAGCTTCAGGAACAAGTTTTGGCTTACATTTCTGACACAGCCTCCAGCTCTATCGCCTCCTCTTCTGAAGTTTCAAAAAATAAAAGCACTGAGTCGTCAGTGAAGGCTCCTGGTCAGGAACAACACCTTTCCTTGTGTCCTTCACCCCTACCAAAAGTGAAGAATGCGGCAGGCCACACTACAGATTACTCCATGGAGCTCTTTTCACATACCATGCCTGGGTTATCAAGTCAAATCATGAATTCCCCAGTCCAAGATGAATTTGACATGGAGTGTGGGTCGCCAGCCAGGGCAGTGGGGTTAATCGGTACCGGGCCGGTGTCTCAGAGGGATGTGTCACAGTGGTGGTGACCCGGTCCGTGGCCCTGGGCGTCCATGCAAAGGGGTGAATAACGTTTATAGGTGAATGATACGTGACGCCACCTGTGGTTTCTGATCAGATTGACTAGCGCTGCAGTGTCGCTTCTCTGGGACAGATGTTGTGGTGCAGCTAAGATGTAGAAGCCCTGCACAGGTAGGGCCATAGTCGCAGGGCAGATGAAAGAGTTGGTAGATGGTGTGCAGTGGAGGATGTAGCAGAGCCGTGCGCCAGGCGCAGGAGAAAGATGACAGACACAGTCGCACAGTTCCTTTACCTGTACTTGGTAAGTGCCGTCCAGGACCCAGAGTACAGATGGAGAAGGAGTTGCTCAGCCTGGAAGCAAATTAGGAATTCTCTCTCTGAATTTAGGTAGTGTGGCCTCCATTCTAGCGCTTATCTGAGGTACTCGCAGTACTTAGTTCACTGAAGTTCCCCCTGTTGAGACTCTTTTGGAACTTTCTCGTATGGCAGGCAGCCGTAGCCTTTTCCTTCTGGCTCACACACGTCGCTGCTGGGGCCTCCGAGCCTTAGTTGGGAACAGAGCATTTACAGCTGCTACTTCCCCCGGTTTCTGCTGCAGGACCATCAGTGTCCCTACAAACTTGGAGACCGGAATCCGGACCATGCGCTCCAGCTAGGAGTGAGCCTTAACTCTGCTCATCCTCCATCTCCCCTTCTCATGTCCACACACTTCCCCTTCCCTTCACAGACTGCCCTAACTTCCCTCCTTCCGACCACAGAGAGCAGCTCCTCAGCAGTCAGGTTCAGAGCTCTCCCTGCTGGCCTGGAGTGGGAAATGTGTTGTGTGTTGGTTTCACTGCTAGAGAGATCCTTCGTTGCTCCCAAGCATGACATCACACTCCCTAGGAGGAAGGTAATGCCACTGTGGCGACTGTACTCCTGGGGGCGCGACAAGTTCACTGATGCCCAGCTACTGCTAGATGATTCTGCTGGTACAGACCACTACATTCCCCTCGCACTCTACACAGCCAGAATCTGACCCTGATGAAACTCAGGTTCCCCTTCCCGCATATTATACCACCTTACACGGTGACAAAGAGGAAGGTGCAGATGAAAGTGCAGGTTCCTTGAGCAGGTGGGGGGGCATACTCATGGGCGACGGCACTGGCACAGGGCCCCTCATAGTACGCAAAAGTGTCTCTGCCAGTGGGAGGGCCCACCCGCCATCAGACACATCGCCGTACTATGAGGGGCCCTGTGCCAGTGCCGTTGCCAACGAGTGGGCCCCCCTGCTTGCTCAGGATCACAGCACTTGCAAAGTTGAAATACTTACCTCTCCCTACTCCACCGCCGTGACGTCTTCCGCGGTTCGTGACAGTGACATTCTGGTCAGAGAGCGCGATGACATCTTGTCTGTACGCCCTCTGCCTAAACAGTCCAAGTGCAGATGGAAGATGGGGACGAGGAGGAGTGCAGAGTACAGGGATTCCCTAGCGAGGAGACTTATTTAATTGTTTTAAAGGTTGGAAGCAATTTTTGGGGAGCACTATACTCTGGAGAATGATATATGGGGCCCACCATACACTGGAGCATTCCAAAGGTGGACATCAGACAATGGAGCAGCATTTACAGGGCCCATTATACACTGGAGCATTAGAAATGGGGCCCATTATATATGGAGCATTATTTGGGCCCATAAGACACTGGAGCATCATCCATGGGGCCCATCATATACTGGAGCATTATAAATGAGGCAGATTATATATGGAGCATTATTTGGACCAATCGTTCACTATAGCATCATCCGTGAGGCCTATCATATGCTGGAGCTTTCTAAATGGGGGACATCAGACACTGGAGCAGCATTTACAGGGCCCATTATACACTGGCGCATTAGAAATGGGGCCCATTATATATGGAGCATTATTTGGGCCCATAAGACAGTGGAGCTTCATCCATGGGGACCAACATATACTGTAGCATTATGTGGAGCTCATCATATTATGTGGAGCTCATCATATACTCTGGAGAATGATATATGAGGCCCACCATACACTGGAGCATTCCAAAGGTGGACATCAGACACTGGAGCAGCATTTACAGGGCCCATTATGCACTGGAGCATTAGAAATGGGGCCCATTATATATGGAGCATTATTTGGGCCCATAACACAGTGGAGCTTCATCCATGGGGACCAACATATACTGTAGCATTATGTGGAGCTCATCATATACTGTTTCAAACATTATATGGGACCAATGATTCTGTATGGAGAAATATATGGGCCTCATTACTCTGTATGGCGCACTATGCTGTGGCCATAATACTGTATGGAGTAATCTACTGTCTGTTTTTGGAGCTATTGGAGAATTTAAAATGGATATCAGTCATGTGATGTAAGAAGTGAAGTATTTTTCATTGTACTATTGTGGCGCCCCTGAGGCTCAGTCGCCACAGAGGTACTGCACCTCCTCCTGAGGTGTGGTACCCCACCATCCAGGTAAGGTGGAGACTCCTGACCACGCTCCAACACCTGCAACCCCACACGACAAAGTAGTGTAGCAAAGCACCTTCGGCGGCTCCCTGCTTGGAGTATAGCAAAGCATCCATTGGTGGCTCCCTGCTTGGAACACGAAACGTGCTGGGAGGTGGGTGGAGTTAGATTACATTTCAAGGAGCGGGAAGAGTTTAAGTCAGTCAGTCAATAGTTGGTTGGAGAGAGAAGAAGATCCTTAGAGAGAGGGATAGATGGATGGAAGTGCTGCAGCAGATCCCAGTGATCTGGGTCTGCTGGCACGGTAAAGAGAGAAAGAGAGAGCAACATAGACTGAAAGTTTGACTCACCATAGAAAGAAAGGATTAGTACGGAATGTGAGGAGTAAAAGAGAACATAGGACATGGGTGAGAAGAGAACCCTTCATAGAAGTTCTAAGCGCAAGGCCGGGGCCCGGTCCCCGAGGTTGTACGGATACTAATGGTCCTGCAGCAGACACCAGAGGAATAGAAGTAGTGACCACTTTATTCACACACAAGATTTGGGGGCACAACAGCAACTGGATAGTGAGCCGGGACTTAGTAGAAAGGAGTCCCCGAAGCAGGCTACAGCTGTTTGCCGTACAAGTAGAGTTCAAAGGAACATCGGACAGGAGGAACTCCAGTGTAACTCAGTACTAGGAGTATAAAGGCGCTATAAGAGGAGACGTTCAGAAAAGCACAAGTTGGCGGCGTGTTGGAAAGGAGTATTCCATCTGGCCTGGGGGTTGACTGAGTCCCAGACCCGGAGGACACGGCACAGAAGCAGGCACCTGTTTGTACGACAGACTGTGAGTAAAGCTTTGGAACTACATGCCCTGGTGTCCTCCACTTATTCCTGCGTCAACCTGCCCGGCACTGCTACCTCCCCTGCGCCTGACACTACACCATCTAAGTGTCCTCACAAAAAAGTGTCCCCACACTGTTGAATCCCCAAGAAAGGGTGATATACCATAAACCAATACTATTATCACCTTGTGGCAACTTTGATTTCTAATTAAGAATAGGTGCCACACAATGGTACATCTTAAAAAACAATCTTTATTATACAAAAATGCACAATTGAAACCAATTAAAAAGAAGGTGCCAGACCAAATTGACAGAGACCCATTAATTATGGGAGCACGACACTACAGCAATTGAAGGCATAAATGTATGGCATAACATTGGATATTGCTTCATTGCATTCCCAGAAAAGGGAGAGGCACAAAGAGAGACATAAACAATACAGAGTGATGTAGTCCCCTATAACAACTCTCAACTACCGCCAGGCATATTACTGAAGTTTGTAGGACAATCATGTATAGTCCCTTATGTTCTCCCTATCGGTACCACATGCTTAATAAACAAGCCAGATGTGTCATTTATTGCAATAACTACATACCGCAAGCTGGTGGTGCTTCCTAGGTGTCCCTTATGCCCTGACGTGCGTTTCGCACTGCTTCATCATGGAGGCGCCTATTCTCCATGATGGACTGGGCTTCCTAGGCGTCCCTTATGCCCCGACGCACGTTTCGCACTGCTTCATCATGGAGGCACCTATTCTTAATTAGAAATCAAAGTTGCCACAAGGTGATAATACCATCTAAGTGTCACCATATCTACTCTGCCCTGGGACTACAGCCCTGCCTGTGGAGGGCTATACCATCACTGCTGCACCACTCTATCTGTCCCAGAGGATCTGTCTGCAGTGTCGGCCTAACATCTACATTGCCGAACACCACAGGTGGCGTCACGACTTATTCACTCACACTGAACATTTACAATGGGCGCCCAGGGCCACGGGCCGGGTCACAGCTACCGTGACAACTTCCATTGAGATCCACTGGGCCCGGTACCGAGTACCCCACAGCCCTGGGTGTGAGGGCATCCCATTATACCGCTATTTCTCTGTTGTATCAGAGGATCATGAATTGTGGCATGTGTTAAAAGAGCCCAGTGACACTCTTTGGCCCTGGGCCCACGAAAATCTGGAGCCAACCCTACCCCCCCACAACTTTAGCCAAATAACCCCCAGTTTTCAACGCCTAACTATTATTATAAAGTAAATTAAGGTTGACAAGCTTAAGTAATAAGAATTGATGTTTTTGGCATTAAAATGGACACTGTAGGTGTGTTTCCTGTCCTCCACTCACTGCCGACTTTTCTTCCCCATTGACTTGCATTGGGTTTCGTGTTTCAGTCGGCCTTCGACTTTTCACGATAATCGGCCAATTGCGTTCGACTCGACTTTTGTGAAAGTCGGGTGGTCCGAACCCGACTCGACCCGAAAAAAGGGAAAGTCGCTCATCTCTAGTGGTTACTGCAGGTTGTAGGCTTGTCGGAAGAGGTAGGTCTTCAGGATCTTTTTGAAGGTTTCCATGGTAGGCGAGAGTCTGATGTGTTGCGGTAGAGAGTTCCAGAGTAGGGGGGATGCGCGGGAGAAATCTTGTATGCGATTGTGGGAAGAGGAGATAAGAGGGGAGTAGAGAAGGAGATCTTGTGAGGATTGGAGGTTGCGTGCAGGTAAGCACCGGGAGATGAGGTCACAGATGTATGGAGGGCTCAGGTTGTGGATGGCTTTGTATGTCATGGCTTGGTTTTGAACTGGAGTCTTTGGGGAGAGGCCGGGGGAAGGAAGTATAATTGTGTGTGTTTTTTTTTTACATTCAACACATTAGCCGGATGATGGGACTACTACTGTCCCATCATTGGCTAATGTGTCAATCACTGTCACTGTAGCAGGCATAGCCCGATGGGACTTGTAGTCCCATTGGACGATGCCTGTATACATACAAGCCCCGGCAGTGCTGTCACGCACTATCTGTAATACTTATTCAGTGTTTAAGGCTTTCTCTTTCTATCTCTATGACAAAGCTGTGAGCTGTGACGTCCCCTCACTATCCAGATTCTTTACAATCCCTGCCTCTGCTTTTATACAGGCTACGATAGTCTTTCCTGATAGGCTGTTCTGTTATGCAATAGCTGCAAAGTATTATAGGGAAGCCTGTCCGGCTGCACCCAAGGTCATGTGATTCTTCTCTGGCCGATGCAATCTTTTGCAAATGTCTCACATTGTTGTGGTCATTTGTAGTAATTTGCTGTAATCAAATCGTAATTGTTTGAATTCATTGGGATCAGCAAATACCTAAAATTTAGACACAAATTCATTTTGCATCGAATCAATTCACTTATCTCTAGTAGTAGTCATTTCATGTGTAAGATGTCATTTATACGACTTGTATTCTGCATTTTTAGTCTTTAATTTTCAGCTGTTTCTAAGCTAGTTGGTGGAGGCAAGCAGCTAAGATACACAGCACACACAGAAATGAGGGATTCCTGCTCTCCTGTCTAATTACAGCAGCATATGTCCAGAAGCTGCAGAAACGTGCAGTGTAGATGTGAATCCAGCTCTTGCATAAGATTACTACAACAGTGCTATCTCTCTCTCTCTGCTGCTGCATCCTCCTCCCCTTTCCATACACTTCAGTAGGCAGCGATAATACAGGGTGGGCCATTTATATGGATACACCTGTGTGGGCCATTTATATGGATACACCTGGATGGGCCGACTTCAAAATGGCCACCATGGTCACCACCCATCTTTAAAAGTTTCCCCCTCCCATATACTAATGTGTCACAAACAGGAAGTTGATATCACCAACAATTCCCATGTTATTTAGGTGTATCCATATACATGGCCCACCCAGGTCTAACCGTATAAATGGCCCACCCTGTATATTTCCTCATCAAGTTGACAGTCCAGCTTGTCTTTAGCAAAATGTTTTTTAGCACTTTTTTGACAATGCATGAGGTCGAGCTGCACAGAGGAGAGGATTTTAATATTTCTCATATTCGCTTGTTTTATTGATTTGTGGAAAGTTGACTAATTAATAATGATACAATATACAGTAAGCTCCCTCTAGTGGTGAGTGCAAACAACCAGAATGCTATTTTTAATTCGATCTCTATTGAAATGGAACTCTCGCTCTCTCTCTCAATCTCTGTCTCTAATAAAAAGTTAAAGCTGATGCCAGTCTCATATTAGACTGTAATTTCCTATTTTGTAGAGACCACATCTCAGCAGTTTCATTTTCATTACAGACAAGATTACAATGATAAGTTAAACCTCGGGCAGAAAAAGCATTGGTGCAACCTGTGCTGTCACACAGGGGCCTAAGAACAACACTGTCCTACACAGCATGCCTACAACACTCTCCTACACAGCATACCTACCACACTCTCCTACACAGCATACCTACAACACTCTCCTACACAGCATGCCTACAACACTCTCCTACATAGCATACCTACAACACTCTCCTACACAGTATGACCACAACACTCTCCTACACAGCATGCCTACAACACTCTCCTACACAGCATGCCTATAACACTCTCCTACACAGCATGCCCACAACACTCTCCTACACAGCATGCCTACAACACTCTCCTACACAGCATGCCCACAACACTCTCCTACACAGCATGCCCACAACCCTCTCCTACACAGCATGCCCACAACACTCTCCTACACAGCATGCCCACAACACTCTCCTACACAGCATGCCTACAACACTCTCCTACACAGCATGCCCACAACACTCTCCTGCACAGCATGCCCACAACATTCTCCTACACAGCATGCCCACAACACTCTCCTACACAGCATGCCCACAACACTCTCCTACACAGCATGCCCACAACACTCTCCTACACAGCATGCCTACAACACTCTCCTACACAGCATGCCCACAACACTCTCCTACACAGCATGCCTACAACACTCTCCTACACAGCATGCCCACAACACTCTCCTACACAGCATGCCCACAACACTCTCTTACAAAGCAAACCAACAACTCTCCTACACAGCATGCCTACAATACTCTCCTACACAGCATGCCTACAACACTCTCCTACACAGCATGCCCACAACACTCTCCTACACAGCATGCCTACAACACTCTCCTACACAGCATGCCCACAACACTCTCCTACACAGCATGCCCACAACACTCTCTTACAAAGCAAACCAACAACACTCTCCTACACAGCATGCCTACCACACTCTCCTACACAGCATGCCCACAACACTCTCATACACAGCATGCCTACAACACTCTCCTACACAGCATGCCCATAACACTCTCCTACACAGCATGCCCACAACACTCTCCTACACAGCATGCCCACAACACTCTCTTACAAAGCAAACCAACAACACTCTCCTACACAGCATGCCTACCACACTCTCCTACACAGAATGCCCACAACACTCTCCTACACAGCATGCCTACCACACTCTCCTACACAGCATGCCCACAACACTCTCCTACACAGCATGCCCACAACACTCTCTTACAAAGCAAACCAACAACACTCTCCTACACAGCATGCCTACAATACTCTCCTACACAGCATGCCTACAACACTCTCCTACACAGCATGCCTACAACACTCTCCTACACAGCATGCCCACAACACTCTCCTACACAGCATGCCCACAACACTCTCTTACAAAGCAAACCAACAACACTCTCCTACACAGCATGCCTACCACACTCTCCTACACAGAATGCCCACAACACTCTCCTACACAGCATGCCTACAACACTCTCCTACACAGCATGCCCACAACACTCTCTTACAAAGCAAACCAACAACACTCTCCTACACAGCATGCCTACCACACTCTCCTACACAGAATGCCCACAACACTCTCCTACACAGCATGCCCACAACACTCTCCTACACAGCATGCCCACAACACTTTCTTACAAAGCAAACCAACAACACTCTCCTACATAGCATGCCTACAGCACTCTCCTACACAGCATGCCTATAACACTCTCCTACACAGCATGCCTATAACACTCTCCTACACAGCATGCCTACAACACTCTTCTACACAGTATGCCTACAGCACTCTCCTACACAGCATGCCTACAACACTCTCCTACACAGCATGCCTACAACACTCTCCTACACAGCATGTCTACAACACTCTCCTACACAGCATGCCCACAACACTCTCCTACACAGCATGCCCACAACACTCTCCTACACAGCATGCCCACAACACTCTCCTACGCAGCATGCTTACAACACTCTCCTATGCAGCATGCCTACAACACTCTCCTACGCAGCATGCCCACAACACTCTCCTACGCAGCATGCCTAAAACACTCTCCTACACAGCTCGCCTACAACACTCTCCTTCACAGCATGCCTACAACACTCTCCTACACAGCATGCCCACAACACTCTCCTAAACAGCATGCCTACAATACTCTCCTACACAGCATGCTTACAACACTCTCCTAAACAGCATGCCCACAACTCTCCTAGACAGCATGCCCACAACACTCTCCTACACAGCATGCCCACAACACTCTCCTGCAAAGCATGCCCACAACACTCTCCTACACAGCATGCCCACAACACTCTCCTACACAGCATGCCTACAACACTCTCCTACACAGCATGCTTACAACACTCTCCTACACAGCATGCTTACAACACTCTCCTACACAGCATGCCTACAACACTCTCCTACACAGCATGCCCACAACACTCTCCTAAACAGCATGCCTACAACACTCTCCTACACAGCATGCCCACAGCACTCTCCTACACAGCATGCTTACAACACTCTCCTACACAGTATGCCCACAACACTCTCCTAAACAGCATGCCTACAACACTCTCCTACACAGCATGCCCACAACACTCTCCTACACAGAATGCTTACAACACTCTCCTACACAGCATGCCCACAACACTCTTATACAAAGTATGCACACAACACTCTCCCAAATAAGTAATTTAAAGGAGTTTTCCCACCATTTGTTTTATTAATAAAAATAATGACCTATGTTAAACTCTAGTCTGGAGTGAAAAAAAAATATATATATTACCTGTCAGATGATGTTGCTTGCCAGAAACTGGAATCTGGCTGCCATAGGTCTCTTTGAGTATATAATCTGCAAATTAAATGCCTACAAAGCATGCCTACAACACTTTCCAGCACAGCATGTCCACAAAACTCGCTTACAATGCAAGCCCACAACATTCTCCTACATAGCATGACCACAACCCTTTCTTAAAAACATGACCACAACACCTTGTACAAAGCATGCCCACAACACTCCCCCCAAAAATAATTTAAAGGGGTTTTCCAACACTTTATTTTTGTTACGGCGGCGGAACACGCTTAAAAAAATATAAATAAAGCGTGTTCGCCGCCCGGGGTCCACCGTGCGACAGGTGAAATAACCGCTGCTGAAAAGGCAGAGCACCAGGACGGTAATGTGCACAGGAAGAACTGAACCTGGTGCACAAAAGCAAACTCTGTTAAAACTCACAGAGCTGTACCCAAAACACAAATGCAAAAAACGCTGAGTCTGTATTAGCCTCACAGACACTCAGCGGCACACGTGCGGTAGCCAAAGCCGGAGTAGTTAAGAACAGCACTACACCCGAATGGACTTACCGTAAGTAGGCGTGTGCACGGCGTCGCAACTGCGAACGCCAAAAGCGGGCTGCAAGCGCGATATAGCAGGCGCGAAGCAGGACGCTGGCTGTTGCAACTGGCGGAGCTTGAGCGCACTGGCGCTAGCGCGCACACTGGCTGTATCCCAATCACTCACACATTTGTATTATCAGAGGGAATGGGTTTCTTAATAAGTCATTCACCAGTCCAAGCATCCATCACCAAACACACAGCAGCAAGTATGGAAAATACTAGCGCATGGCATAGCGGCCATGTGCACTTTTTATTGCGTACGGGACCTGCCGGAAATCTCCAGAGCCCGGAGCATAACCAACCAAATCAGGAGCAGGACCTGAGCACCTGACTCCTGAACTCCAATGAGAGCTAGTCCCGTGAGCATACTCAGAAGCAGGGAAAAAGGACTAAGCCTCTGGAGACAAATGTGAGAATCTGGGTTGCTGCATAAGCATAGAATGACCCAGATTCCTAACAATTTTACTATTTTTAATAATGGTCAATGAAGGTCTGAAGGGAGAAAAAAATTGTTACCTACATGATTATGCTGGTTATGAGAAAGTTTGGCTGTCATTTGGTCCCTTGAGAACATCATTTGTAAATTATCTAATTTATAAAAGGAGGGGAGAATGTCAGATGGAAGTGAATAAAACATGACTGCAGGAGCAGATTACAGAGGGTTTGTTTGCAGTCTGTAACCATAAAGACACATAGGACTGAAAAGGAGCTGTATGAAGAAAACGGTAGGGTATCAAGACTGGTTGTAAAGTTTCTTTTTATATTTGTGATGGATGGGAGTAATTAGATCCAGTTGAAAGCGTACACTCCCCCCCCTTTAATTTCCTTTTTTTTACTCTTAAATCACAGATTCTCCTATTCTACCTCCAGCATTAGCCCATTATCAGGTGTCCGCAGAAAATTCACATTTTGGAGTACCGTAAATTATTATTATTATTTGTTATAGCGCCATTTATTCCATGGCGCTTTACATGTAAGGAGGGGTATACATAATAAAAACAAGTACAATAATGTTAAACAATACAAGTCATAACTGGTACAGGAGGAGAGAGGACTCTGCCCGCGAAGGCTCACAATCTGCAAGGGATGGGTGAGAATACAGTAGGCGAGGGTAGAGCTGGTCATGCAGCGGTTTGGTCGATCGGTGGTTACTGCAGGTTATAGGCTTGTCGGAAGAGGTGGGTCTTCAGGCTCTTTTTGAAGGTTTCGATGGTAGGTGAGAGTCTGATATGTTGTGGTAGAGAGTTCCAGAGTAGGGGTGATGCGCAAGAGAAATCTCGTATGCGATTGTGGGAAGAGGAGATAAGAGGGGAGTAGAGAAGGAGATCTTGTGAGGATCGGAGATTGCGTGCAGGAAAGTACCGGGAGACGAGGTCACAGATGTATGGAGGAGACAGGTTGTGGATGGCTTTGTATGTCATGGTTAGGGTTTTGTACTGGAGTCTCTGGGCAATGGGGAGCCAGTGAAGGGATTGACAGAGGGGAGAAGCTGGGGAATAGCGGGGGGACAGGTGGATTAGTCGGGCAGCAGAGTTTAGAATAGATTGGAGGGGTGCGAGAGTGTTCGAGGGGAGGTCACTGTGCAGGAGGCTGCAGTAGTCAAGGTGAGAGGCGATGAGGGCATGGACTAGGGTTTTTGCAGATTTTTGGTTGAGGAATGAACGGATTCGTGAAATATTTTGAGTTGAAGTCGGCAGGAAGTGGAAAGGGCTTGGATATGCCAGGCGAGGTGGCTCGGACTGGTCAACAGGAGCCGTGAGCTCATCCAGGGTTGTAGTCACTGTAGAGCCGGGAGTCGTCCAGGGAGGTTGAGGGCTGATGTCCGGATGCGGGGACCCGTCTGTTGCGCTGGGCATGGGAGCGGGCTCTGTCTGCGATGCCGACGATTGGGCCGGGGGTACGCTCACCTTCCCTGGCGTCGCAGTTAAAAGCAGGTTGTCCCAACGCACCTCCAATCGCCATAGATCTTCCAACGGCAGCTGCATCGGGGCACGGAGCACTGAGACTGGCTCCCAGGCACAGGTTTCCTGGCAGGCTTCAACTTTCTGACGCCATCTCCATTCTAGGCGTCTGAGGCCACGACAGCTGCAACGCCGCATTTCGCCCGAGTTTCCGAGGCTCAATGGCGCCAAACAGCTACACCCAGTCTCTTCACCAGGGCCACTTCCGCTCAGGGGTGGGGCGTTGATCGGCCTCTCCACCCATTTTCCAAGGGCTAGCATGGGAGGGCGGCTGTCCTCTGATGTAAGCCGTTCCCCCCAGGGGCGGATGCGACACAGTCCTGGATTGTCAGTTACGGCTTCAAACTCCTGTGTTTCTTCCTGTCGCTGATATGTCACAGCCATATTAGCAATACACTTTTCTGCTCTGGTTTATCTTATTAGCAGCCAGCAATCCAAATCACAGGTTCAAATTGTAATCCACAGGAAATGAAAGAAAAAAATACAATTCTTCACACAGCTTGGGGCCTTTGTTACTTGGTGGCAGGCTTCGCGCTGAAGATGTTGTATTGGCAGCAACGATCCTGCCGACTACACCAAATGTAGGGACGGGCTGAGGGAGGCGATTAGGTGGTGCTGATCCAACAGGACTGGGGGGTGACCCACTTCGTGGTGCCGGCAGACATGAGACTGAGACGAGGGTTATGTCCAACAGTTCAGCTTTTATTGTCCGTTTTTCAGACGACCACCGTACTTCATCACAGGAGTAGTCCACAATTCACTTTTACACATAGACCCGGGTAACTTCTCTTCCTTAGTTTCACCATTTGTGGTGTCCTCTATGGCTCTTCCCCGCTGTGGCTGCCCTAAGCACTTTCACCACAGCGTTTCACCCTTTAGAGTACGCCGTACACCTTACACTCACAGTCTGTCTCTGCCCGCAGCCACTGTCCTTTTTGGGTCATCTCTGGTGACCGTCTCCACTGTCAGTTACTCTCTGTAGGTTCTTTCCAGTTTCCTCCTCACAGCAGATCCTCCTCTCTAGTGAGCTCCCTTGGCTTACTGGAACTTCCAGAACCTTCCCTGACCTCTTATACTCCCAGTCCCAGTAGCTCTGCCCACTATCACCCGACAGTAACCTTTGACCAATGGCAGATACCTTGACCCATGGCAGTTACACAGTCACTCTCCTATACTCCCCACTGCCCTCTAATGGTCAAACTACCACATGACACCCTTTTCTCTTTATATCAGCCTACACTGCGCTATCTCTCTGTCTCTTACTACAGACAGACCAGTCCGTCAGCTCAACCTCCCCACAATAGCCCCCCACCAGTGATGCCACGAGAGTCCGATGGGCCCCAGTGCAAAATTTGGACCTGGGTGCCCATCTGCATTTTGGCTAGATTTAGCATTTTAGATCCTATAAAGACATATGTGTTCACTCCTCATATAATGATGTCCCCCATCCTAGGCCCCTTCCCCATCCTAAGACCCTTCCTATAATAATGTCCACCATCTTGGCATTTTTCTATTATAATGTTTCCCATCTTAGCCCCTTCCAATAATAATGTCCCCAATTCTTGCCCTTTCCCATAATAATGTCCCCCATTCTGACCCCTTCCCATAATAATGTTCCCTATCCTTGCCCCTTCTGATTATAATGTCTCACATGCTTTCCCCTTGCTATAATAATATCCTCCATCCTGGGCTCCTTCTTATAATAATATCTCCCAAACTGGGCCCCTTCCTGGTATAATGTCCCCCACCCTGGACCCTCTCCAGCAATAATCTTCTCCAACACATTGTTTTTTAAAAAACAATTATTTTTTACCTTCACCTGTGCCCACAACACGCGTCGTCCTTTACTATCGCCAGTGCAGGAGGCGGCAGCAGATTTTGGCATGGCATGTATCGGCATTGTCAGGTGCCGCCTGTGACAATCACACCAATGTCAGCTGCTTGCCTTTTATTGGCCAGCAGCGTGTTTTGCAGTGCAGGGAGCAGGAGGGTCTCTGCTCTTGGTGTTAGTAGGTACTCATTCCTCCCGAGCCTGGTTGCACCCTCTGTGACCTTGATCGTTACACCCCTGCCCACCACTCATCTAGGGATATGTATTGCCAAGAGGTAAAAAAGGACAAACTGTATAGCTCCCAGTCAGTAGAATAAACTACCCAGAGCAAACAGACACTGAACAAGCAGGAAAATCTAGGGACTTTATAGGCACCAATAACTTTTTGTAATTGTACTTTAATATGGAGAATCTATGTATAAAATGTAAGATAATCAGGTGGATTGGCCCTTTATGACAAAAGTCATCGTGTAGACTGCAAGTAACATCTTTACGTGAGACATCTCAACGGATTAACGCATTTCGAGGATGTCAGACAGTTTTTACAGACTACGATGCCAAAGCGCCATTAAAGCTTGATAATGCCCCCGGTGAGTGACAGCTTGGGTTGTCTAAGCTCTCGCAGAATGTTGTATGCGCCTTAGGACTGAAGATTATTTTTTTTCTTCCTTCTGATGTTACTGGATTGTTTTCAAGGTAGGAAATATTTTCTCAGTACAGTGTTTTCAACCTGCTTGTTTTCAATGGTCGAGTCTTTTCCCATTGCATTGCATATCATTTTTGAAATACCAGGCATTCCAAGAATTATGAAATACTTTACTTCTGTGGAAACCAGATTGAAGCTTGTGGGAATAAAAATTCGTTATGACTTTACTTCTCAGATGCAATATTTTTTTTTTTGTTATGCCCATTTTTAGGATGTGAGGAACATGGAATTTACTTTTGAGATATTATCAATAGGAAAATTAATATGTTTGTCCTCCTTATAAAATTAAATTTTTAGAAAGTCTTGCCCTAATAAGCTGATCTTAGGTTATCCCGCTCCTTTAACTTCCAGTCATAATCTGTGAGCATCGAAAATGTGAAATTTCTCTACCTCGCTGTTACAGGGGAAATGAAGAATTGAAACCCATGGTCTTTCTATATTTTGCCCGGACTTGCTGGGTCCTCCAGCCAAAAATCCACACAAACAAGAGTAGACCATAATAACATGATAGATTCTACTTGGGTTGGATTTAGAACCAGGACTCTTGGACTTTCAGCAACTTCTCCTAACCAACAGCTCAAGGTTTGATTTTGAATAGGAAAAGTTGAACGTAGGAGATTGTCGCATGACTTTCTTGGAAAAAAAATATTAGGCATGATAAAATTTCTCCGTATGCTCCTTTTACCAAGAGCCAAGACCCTCTTGAGAACATTAGATGGTCAGCAGCTACCATCAATATTGGTGGGTTTGGTCTGACGGTAAACTAACGTATGTGGCCACCTTTGTAAAAGAGTAACTCCTCTTCCTTCCTGTTCTGGCAAAAGAGATCAGCACCAAAAGTCAGTAGTGGACCACCATCTGAAGAAGTGGATTTTATTATTTTGACTTTGCAAGATGAAACCTTGAAGGCCCAATGGTAGAGTTGAGCATATCTCCTGAAATTCGATTTTGACAGATTCATTCAATTCTGGAGAAAATTCAATTTGTATCGAATAAATTCAATGACAGTTGAATCTACCAAGAAGGGACTAATAGCCCCTCTTACATTCACTTCTTCTTTGTCCTCCCCATACTTGTCCCTCCATCTGGGTCTTCTGTCTGCTGTATTCTACCTTCTTTCACATCAATGACCTTCATCCCGGGTAGCCGAGTCAATGACTTCCTTGGGGCTCAGTGAATGGAAAACCTGATGACATGGAATGAAGATAGAAGACTGGGGGTGGAAGATAATGGAAGGGCCGTCTGTGGTGGGAGAGGTATAGGGATTGCAGAGGAGAGGTGAGTATAAGAATTTTTTTATCCCTTTCCCGGCCCTCTATCACCTACAAAAATAATGACCGACCACCATTTTGCTTGATTTGCTTGCAACAAATGACTGAAAAAATTCAGAATTGGCAATTGAAGTTTGTTTCTAAAATTTGAGGCAAATGCAGTTCTCTTCAAATCGATTTGCTCCTCTCTACCCAACAGTAATATCAGTTACAGCTTATATGTATTGAAAATGGTAGGAGAAAAGCCAGGGGGCCATATCAGTTATTGTCTAAAGGTTTGGTGCCGATGTCTGTCTGTTGTAGGTTACCGTTGTAACCTTCAGGACAATCACGTATGGAGGACTTTCTATTAGGTCATCAAAAAAGAAGATAGGAACAATCAATATTCAGGCTAGTGGAAAAGTTTTGTTACTTTGTATGAACTTTTTTTTATTTTTCAGAATATTATTATTTATATGGTCAGTGAGCTCTGGAAGATAACACTAAAATTCGCAAACTTTCTTTAATTTCAAGAGAACCAAAATGTCCTGGAGTCTTCTCACGCTGAAATGGATGTGAAATGTAGATCAAGGAATCCATTCATTCAACTTCATTGACTTCGAAGTTCAGAGCAGAGTACGGGGAGGGTTTGAGCAATTGGTGGGGATCTCATTATCTGCCCCCCCCCCCCCCGATTTGTTTTCAATTAAAGGGCACATAAATCACTTTCACCCTCTTCATCTTCACAAATGCAACAGATGTGTGTTTTATATCATTCTTATGTTAGAAAGTTCACCGTCTACCAAGGGCACGGAGTGATAGCAGCATCTTCTCTGTCCCTATAGAGCAGCACGTCTGTGAATTCATAATACCATAAATTTAATTTAGAAAAATGAATTTATAAAAATACATAGTGTACACAGTGAAACATGGTGGTGGCAGTGTCCTTACGTGGGGCTGCATGAGTGCCTCTGGTGTGGGGGGCTACATTCTGTGCCCTTGGTAGACATGCACTTTTCAAAAATAGCAATGATCCAAAACACACATCTATTACATTTCTGAAGAACAACGTGAAAGTGATTCAGTGGCCAAGTGTCTCCTTATCTGACCCCAACTGCACACCTATGGGGGATTCTGAAGAGACAAGATGTCATTACTCTCCATCCATCATTCAGAATCTAAAATACGTCATACTTGAAGAATTGGAAAAAGATAGATGCTACAATATGTTGCTAACTTGTTCATTACAGACCTAGAAGACTTGGTGCTGTTCTCAAAAATCATAATACAAGATGTTTAATTTTTGATGTGGGGTGTTTTCTCATTTTTGCATCAACTACCATAATTTTGAGATAGGGTTCGCTCACACTTTCGTATTAAACGGATGAGTGCGATCCGATAAAAAATAGCTGATTTCGGCATGAGGAAAAAAAGAAGTATGCCATGAGTGACCGCGTATATTGGGCCAGACTCACCAATGCAAATCAATGGCGGACAGCACGTGGAGGATCTGTATGGGGTCCGATTTTTTACGCATCACGAATGGAAAAGACATGAACCAAAAAGAAAGACAGCCAGTAATGACAGGCAACAAAAAGAGGGCAAGCTATTTTATGAAATTTTAAAAAGTGAGAGGACAGAATTGTGAGAAGGAAGCCAGCTTAGCAAACGCAAGATGCGTGACTCACAAAACACGGAAGCTATGGCTAAAAGCTATAAGCTAAAAAGCCAAACAATCTAACCACGCCATGTCGGCCCTCTACAATTGTAAGTGGAACAGCATAAGTTCTAATTAACCAAAATTAGCAAAAAAAAAAACAAAAAAACAAAAATAGCCCCAAAGACACGGATGTAGCATCACTGGTTAACAAAAAAGCATGTATCACTTTTCAGCTGAAATACATCGTCTCCAACTTGTGTTCTTGTATGTGATGTCTGGCCAAAGCTCCTCCAATAGCCGGTCGAAAGTGTGGATCCTCATTTAGCATGCGATAAATTTTGTCTGGGTGCTTGCGTAGCTCCCCATATATACACGTACAATATGGCCTCTTGTAGTACGTTGGCAAAGGAGAGGATGAATCCATACTGTGTGAGGGCTGGGTACCTTGTCCCAAATTCATGTGTCAGAACCCAGTTAAACAGGACCCGTCTGACCTTTGCTACGGTGATTTCATAGGCCCTTCAAATAATAGGATCTTAAATTTGAAGAAGATGGTTACAAAACGCAAGTCATGCAAGAAAATAATTGCACACTCGCATGGCGCTTGCATGACAATTGGATTTAACCCTTCCTACTTTTCTGGATGAGACTGGCACTGATATTTTATACGCAATTGTGAATGAACCCTCAAACTGAAGATTGTGTAAAGAGAGCTATACTATGAACCCTACTTTCATGTTATGGGTCAAAAAAAAAACGCTCTATGAAACTCATACTTGCCAAAATGTTGGAAATTGTTCTTGCGTTCCCTCAGAATTCATTGATTAAAATATTACTTTTCAAAGGGGGTGTACTCATTTATGTTGAGCACTGTATATAGGAGCTATCAAAGTGTGGATTACTTTGCAAACTCTAAAAAAAAAAAAATTACCGAACAAGGGTGTCAACCGAAGGCCATCACGGCAATCTAGAAGCTGGAATTTTGCAATAGCCAAGGAGCTGCCCGACTTGCCACCACTGCTCTCTGTAGAAGTAGTCACATTTCAATGAAATTTTGGGTCAAACTAAATCGCTTCGTAACAATGAACACGTAACGACGGCAGATGAATGGAGCTATTTAAAGTATTTGTAACATTTTCTGCAAAATGAATTTTTAAAGAAAAAGTCGAATTTCCGTGCATCCCAAATAGTTAGAATTGAGAGGAGCTTACAGAAAACATGACTCAACATTCACATATGAAAAATGGAAGTTTTAGAAGACGTATAATAAGATGATGTGTCTATGTCTATTTTTTTTTCTTTTTTACATTCCAGACAGGAATATCAGCCCACGCAGTCTTCTCGTTGGTCATCGTCTCGTCAAACAGACCTTTGTTGTTCGAACAACCAGACGCAGGTGTTTGGCGAAGGGGAGAATCCTCCAAGCTTACTATACAGTCCATAATCCTGTCTATACGTATGGTGATGACCCACACGCTCATCGTAAACTTTCCTCTAATAGTTATCTCCCTTTTCCACTAATAATATTTGCTCCATCTTTTATAGCAGTTTTTCCAATGGAATCTGGAAATGCCGTTGCACAATTCACAAAGGAATGGACAGTTCTACTTCTGAGAAGAAGGTATGGAAATAGGTTCCTACTGCTATAACTAGTGCTATGTGATTTACCCTTGAATGTCCAAAAATGCTGAAAAAGGGAAAATTAAAAAAAAATAAATTTGTATATTATGAAAACGGGTCTTTTTTTCTATAGAAACAGAGCCACCGTCAGGGCTGTATAGGTGGTATAACCATCAGGGGTCCGGCAAATAAAAGGACAAACTTACCCGTGTGTTGGCTGTAACCCAAAGTTTCGTGGGCCCGTCACGATAGGTAATATTGATAACACCCATTTCATTTTACATAGCTGTAGACGTACAGGTCCCAAATGGGGGGCCAGAGAGACATTTGCCCCGTGTGTACAAAATGTACCCATGAAAGTACAAAATTTTTCTTCCTGGCCTCTATGCCTCACAAACTCTAATGCCTAGTGATCGGCATCAGCTTTTTCTTGAGGCAGTACAAAGAGTACCCACCTGTAACTACTTATGCAACATTTGAGATGAGTTTTTCATCGGCTGCTGTACTCTACATAGGCAGCAACCATAATAACAAAGCTCAGCAATCATGAATGATATGAGATTTGCTGTCTTGGTTGCTGCCTACGCATAGCGCCGCAGTCAATGACAAACTCATGTCAACTGTTGCGCTCTGCATAGGCAGTCACCAAGAGGATTTTTAGATAAGCGGCTATGAATTTAAGACAGCTTTGAAACACATGCAGTGCACATGGAACCAATATTGTTCTCATTCATTGCTAAAAGCTGCTTTTATATTTTTTCTAACCTTAACCAGGGTTATGGTTGGGGCTAGAGATTGGTCTAGGGTTAGACTTAGAGCTAGAGTTAAACAAATAGGTAGTTAGGCTTAGGGATAGTGATAGGGTAAAAAAAAGTTAATATAAAAATAATAATTTTATAAAGCAAAAATCCAATAAAACAACATTTAACTCATTTTAAAATTTTAGCCAAAAATAGAAAAATACTCGGAGGTCAAAGCCCAAATGATAATTTCATCTCTAGTTTTCTCAAATTACAGTACATGTTCTTAAGGAACAAGGGGATCAGTACTTGACTGATCAAACTTGGCAATGCAAGCCTAAAGAAAAAAATGATGGTACGCTTTTCACGGACTGACAGAATGGACGAAAAATTAAGAAACTTTTTTTTTTCTCACCACGTCTTAGAAAATCTGGTCAGAATAATCAGACAGCTTTTCTTCCATGTGGAGAAAACGGTGGTGTGAGCCTTCCCTTAGAGATATTTTATCATATTAAAAACGATTCATTCTTCACACCGGCCAGGCTAAAAGTTAAAGACAAAAAATATAGAGCGATTTAAATTTTGCACAAAATTGTTGGACCACATGAGCCATTTTTAAGAATTTTGTTGCAAAAAAAAAAGCCAACACATATCACAAAATAAAAATAACTTAAAAAACTGCAAAAAATTAATTTGATTAATTTGGCCCTTCTGTTGTCTTTTTTTTACGTGAAACAGAAAAAGGTGAAATACAAAAAACTAGAGAAAAAAGGCGCAAATGTAATAATGAATCGAGCCCTTTGTGTTCTGATTTTCCATCTTAAGACTTTTTGTCTAGAGAGGTCTGACATCATTAGGTTGTGAATGGGTACAACCCCAGGAACACAAAAAATGTCCTTGTTGGTGGAAAAAAAGTATGTTTCACCATGTTTAACATGAGGAATACATGTGGTCGTGCTACATTCTGACATGCACTCTTTCACATTGTTGACTTTGATCATCTCCCCCATATAACAAACTGTATATACACAACGTCTCAGATATCAACAGAGCCGGAGTTGTTGCCTATAAACTGTACCATGAAAGCCACCTCCTTGTAGGTCTCGAAACATGATCTCTAGATTTACTATTGAGAGCTGGGAACCATTTAAAGAGGGCCTGTCGTGTCTCCTGACATGTCTGTTTAGTAAGCATCTTGCCTTGAAAGAGCAATTCTGAAGCATCTTTTCTTAACATTCTATCTGCCGTCTGATGGACAAGTTTGGGTTTGGTTAATGACAGGAGAGCATTCCCCGCCTGACTGCGTTGTTTCCACTCTACAGTTTGGTGGACAAGGAATGATGCCATGGGCTTGTTTTTCGGGTTGATTTGGCTCCTTAGTTCCAGAGAAAGTTTAGTGTCTTCTTCAGCACAAGACATTTTGGATAATTGTGGCTTTTTGGAAACAGCTTTGTGGAAACAGTTTGATGAAGGCAGTTTTCTGTTGCTCATGAAAGTCACAAGGTCCATAAACAAGTGGTGGATGCCGCGTCAGGACACAGATGCCTACTCTCTCACAAGCCTGTTATCTACTGTAATATTAAGGCATTACTGTTATGAATGGGCACCGAGGAGGATAGCAGGTCCAGGTTAAGCCACAGAAAACCATAGAGGTTGGTAACTAAGCAGATGCAGTCACCTGATCCTGTCCACACAACTACCAGTAGCCGTGGAGCGTGCCTACGATGATCCTAGACACCTCAGCACAGCCGGAGAGCTAACTAAGCCTAAAGCAAGAAAGGGGAAATCTAAACTGCCCCGGAGCAGACCCCAAAGGAATAGATAGCCCCCAAACATATATTGTCGGTGAGACAAGATGAAAACACAAATGCAGGCAGAAAAATAGACTGAGCAAACAATGGGGCCCACACTGACTAGACAGGACAGGAAAGGAAAGACACTGTCTGCAATCACACAAAAAACCCTGCAAAAAGTCCAACACATCTGATGCACAAAAACACTGAAGTCGCACGACTTCGCCCCCACTATATCATCACTCTGGTATATTCTGAAAGCAAAGCAAAAAGAGACCAATATAACAGGGGACAAAACAAACTGGCACATGCAGTAACATATGGACGGTGATTCAGCACAGCCCCAGCCGGAGCTGGCTGACCCGCACAAAGCAGAGATAAACAAAACCAGATCAAATGCAAACAGAATAACAAATGAACCACTTAGCTGAACATGCAGGGAAAGAGCAGGAGACATCAGACCTCAGAAGGAGCAGGAAGAAAATCACCAGCAGGGATAGAGGGAGTCAGCTGTCTTAAATCCCAATCAGAAACCCCAGATCTCCAATCGTCTTCCTCATTATCAGGTGGCAAGCTTCTGTCAATCAGATCAGCTCCACTACCTCCAGTAACCATCAGAGGGAGTCCAGAAAGAGAACTTGCAACCGCTATGTCAATCTGACCAGCTCCACTACCTTCAGTAATCACCAGAGGGAAGCCAGAGAGAGAAATCACAACACATTACCATTACCCTTCTGTTTGATGCGGATAAGTTTGTCTGTTCCATTATACACACGTCTTGACACTACTAAGTACGTAACTGATGAAGGTCCTTGGGACCGAAACGTTTGTTGTTTAGTACCACAAATAAAACTACTTTTCACCAGCATTAAGTTGAGTGCCAGGCTCTGTTTATACGTATCACATGGTGTGGGAACCTACCTGGGCACCTCCAGCAGTAGTCCGCACGGTATCTCTGTCTACAAGGTCCATAAAGTCATGGTCGAGAGAGTTTGTGTTAGGCGTCGGATTCCTGCAGCTGCACAGCGTGAATCCAAAGCCATACATCCAGCGGTCTCCCATTCCTTTCCGACCGCTCAGGGACCTGCACAGCAGTCTCGGCGATCCAGGCGCCCCTGCTCAGACCAGCTCTCTGGGTCTGGATATTGCTGCCACCTCTGGACCAGCAATGGTAGCGCAACTTGCTTTGCAGGAAACTACTCCAGAGGCTAAGTCCTCTCGCTGCACTACTGGGCATGCCCACGAGACGATCTCCCAGTGGAGATCGGGGGTCACTTGCTCAGGTCCTTGTCCTGATTTGATTGGCCCATCTCAGAGGTCTGGAAGGTCCTGGAAGTGCATGGCTATAAAAGGCCCGCATGGCCGCTCGCCCATGCGCTAATATAGGCTATACTTGCTATGTGTGAATGGTGATGGATGTATGATTCTGGTGACTGACTCATTTGAAACCCCTTCCCTCTGATATTACGCATGTGGATAGGGAACTGGATAGATAGTCAGCGCCAGTCAGTGGCAAGCCATACGCCACGGTGTATACTGCACTGCTACACTAGCGTCCAATGGGGTCACGCCTCACGGCACTATCATATAGCGGCAGTAGTTACCGCCACGCTGCAGTTAGCAGCACTTACCGGCTTCCGCGGTAGCGATGCCGCACGCACGGTAGGACCTCTGTCTTGGGCCGTGTCCTGTGACCATATACCGTGTGTGCAGGCCAGCTGAGACCTGTGAAGCTAACAGGCTCGGTGTTTATGCTTTAGGGCCTTTGTGAGTTTAACAGAGTCCGCTCTGCGCACCCCGGGTGACGTTTAACCCGAGCGCAGTATACCGCCATATAGCGAGTCCGCCATTAGTCAGCAGCGGTTGTTACACCTACTGCACGGTGTACCCCGGGCGGTGAACCCACTTCCTATTATTTATATTTAGTGCGTTCCGCCGTCCCTAACAGTTTGGGTGTGGAAAAAATGACGGCCCAAACCTCAACCCCATCCAGCACCTTTGGGAAGAAGTAGAACGGAGATTGTGAGCCTAGCCTCTACTCAACATCAGGATCTGATATCCAAAATGGTCTTCTGGATTAAGGGGCAACAATTCCTACAGACACCTCCAAAATCTTGTAGAAATCCTTATCTTAAGAGGAGAAGCGGCAAAGGGATAAACCACATATTGTCATATTATAGAATGAGAGGTCACAAAAGCTCCTGTAGATGTAATGTTGAGGGGTCCTAATATTTTTGTTTAGTGTAGATATGGGATGAATGGATGGATTGATTGTAGGAAGTTACTAAACTTTTCCCCCACAATTCCTATTTTAATCTTTCTCTTCTTCTATGGATTTTTTCTTCCATTTCTGGGCCTCAAATCAATTAAGGTTAATGGAAAACAGTTCCACCATAGAACAAAGGGTCAAGCCACACACACCCGACACATTGTGGATGGAGGACACCAGAGGTCATACAGAATACACATTTTGGGTCAAGACTGAGCTTCTAAACATTTAGAGAAGGACCAAGAAGACAATACAGGTCAGGTCACGATGGGCCAATGCATTGTGTTCCCAAGAAACAATGAGACCAAACACAAAGCAAAGTGACATCTGTTAATCCGTAACAACCAATAAGACTGAAGTTGTTGGCTACACAAAATTCTGAAGAGTAAATATTTGATTGGTTACTATGGGTTGGCTAGTAGTATGTAATTGTGAATTGTTGTCTAATACAATGCATATTAGATCCCATAAAAAAAGAATAAATGACTTCTTGGAAGTGAATAATGGAAAGACATTCATTCTCTAGATCAGTCATGTTTGTATATATATATATATATATATATATATATAAAACTTCTGTGGGATTTGCTACTATTGAATTAATGGAATTCTAGTGCAAAACATCATTACATTAATTGTTAAAGTTAACAACACTATAAAAATACAATGGCTTTACCCAATTATCCTGATACTGTGCAGCCAAGAGCCACAATAAAGCGTCCTTCATGATTAATAATCCCGTCACCGTCTAATTGTTTGACATTTCCTCAAAGCGACAATGGAAACAATAAAATATTCATTTGATGATCATTTTTGTTTTATTGTTTCCTGTCGTCTCTAGATGGGCAAAAGCCATAACATAATCTAAGGCCAGGAGCACGTTAGAAAGTTTATCTTGAAACGCAGCTTTTGTCGTACGATTACAGGAAGGAGCACTTGCTGCCATTGCTCAAGGGTGTCATTTAAATGGTTGTCATTGAAAGGTTATCAGGAGAGGTAAACTTTCCTTCCTTCCTTGTTAAACAATGTCACTCCTCCCTTTTGTGCCGAGTCTCTTGGAAACTGCGTGGGTGGAAATTTCTGCCTTGTTGTCTTTGTAACTCTTTTTTTGTTTTTGTTGTGTTTTCTTGTCTCAACAAAATTAAAAGGGAGGGAAATAGACTACAAACCTTCTTGTGATATATATACAGTATATATATATATACATATATATATATATTATAGTTTTGTGCAGAGATATAGTAGATCTACAAAATTATGCAATAATGGAAAGTTACCCTCAAGTTCAGAGCTCTTTTTATCCAATCATACGCATACACCAGAAAAAAACACCTATATTCTGTCTATTGCAAGTCTGGGAGGGTGGTGCATAACTTAAGGTTCTTCAGGGGTGGAGACTGTTATTCCATTGGTTAATTTCACATCTGTTTACAATGTCCCCAAGAACTTATCCCCTCCTAATTTTATCATGACACCTAAAGCTTTTTAGGTATATGCACATGGATCTCTATTCCGAAAGCAGAGCCTTCGAAGTTTTCTTAGTCAAAACCGCTTTAAGAAAAGCCGGGCAGTCTTTTTCCTTTCGCTAGTAGTTCTGCCATAATTTTTGTCATTATTTTTTTCCCTAATGATTGTCTTTTCCTATTCTTTAACTATAAAGAGTCAGCAGATTCCTAATGAAGATGCCTGAAGAATGAACATGTTACTTGTTTTAACTGTTTCACTTTTTCCGAACCCCAAAGTAGTCAAATGCCGCAAATTAAAAACGGACAATGTGAACTGTAATGTTTCTACACTATGTTCTGTTTTTGCAGAGATTTTCCAGGCAGGTTCAAGGCGGATTACACCTGAAAAAGACATTGTGTGCACATACCCACTAGGCAGTAAGGAATTAAAGGGTTTTCCACTTTTATTTTATTAGTTAACAGAGGGACGCCATTATTACAGAGCAGAAAAAACAATACATATACCATACCCATCATTGCTGCTTCAGTGGAGTCTGGTAGGCAGGAAATGGTCACAGCACGACCACCGGGGGCCAAACCACTGAGGCCATTGATTGCCTGCAGGCTCAGTCACTAGTGGCTGGTACATCATCACTCCTGGTCTAGGGGAGCAGTAGCACTGTGATGGTGGGGATTTTGAGTGATATATTGGTTCTTTTTTTATAAGGATGCATGATCTTTGAAAATATTTTAGAAGTAGAGGAAAACCCTCCATGTAGCTAAGTCATAGCTAGAAAATTCACAAATGGTCATCTGGCTCAGGAAATCCCTTTTGAAAACCAAAATGATGTGACAATCTCTCACCAGAAAATGTTCACTATAAACATAGTATCCCAATATATTGTTAAATCAGAAGTTGCAGTGGTCATTCAGTGTTGGTTGTTGTGGCCTTTGAATGAACAGCCATTTTGCCAGCAATAATCCTAATAATCATATCACCGTCTACTGTAGATAATCTAATTCAGTAATAACAAATATAGCTGCACTTCCTGTTTCAATTTTTCAAAATGGCCGCCTCAATTAAACACATAAAGATAAATATCTCTAAAAGTAAAACTGTCACGATTGCCAAAACTTGGCTGTTGTCCCGACTCATGATTTACTTACATTTGGACCATAATTATTTTTTTGGTGGAAGCCCACTTTAAATGACTGCAAAATAGGTTAAATTAATAGTGGAAACATTGCAGTTGCATTTCATTTGTGGTCATCTAGTAGTCAATCGACATTGTAAGACATCTTATGGCAGTACAGCTGTATCTCCTCATTTATGGAAGGCTACGATTTATGTATCTGAATCCAAGTCAAGGTTTAATCTTGTATAATTACACGAAACAGGAATTTCTTGATCGCTTTCTCATTTTACGAGGTGTTTCTCAATGTATATCACTCCTACTCTTAACACCCACCTTACAATGCCATTTCCCGCATCCTGTCTGACATACTCCCAGGTGGGACTCTAGACTCTTGACAATATATCAAGAAATTCACAAATACATTTTTTTTTTTTTAACAGACTCGTGGAATTTTAGCCTGAAGGTCTTACCATTTCTATTTTTGGAAGATTGACAGGAAAAGACAAGTTTTCCATTTATATTAGGAGAGCTACCCATACGTAAATCAGTTCTTTGTTTCCAGTGCACCTGGCGAAGTTCAGCCAATATTATATTATGTTAATCATTTTTTAAGACAAAAGCGAGGTGGAATCGTTAACTATCGACACTGGATACTGTTGCAGAGGTTTTTTTTTACATGAATGACTGCACATGGAGTTCAAAGTTGGAGGATGATTGTAGTAAATTATTCCACCTGGGTCATAGTGACTCCCACTACTTCGTTCAGCAAGTACAATTAATAATGGCTTATCCTTACAGTCCAACTTTCATTGGAAAATTACTTTTTGTGAAAAAAATATATTTTTCATTATTTTTTGAAATTTTTTTTTAAGATACATGTTATCTTCTACAGAAAAAAAATCTAATGTATCCATTTAGTTTTCTAGGCTACAGTATAAGCCCTTTTACATGGACCATTGATCATCTTTGATTATGAGTAGGGATGAGCGAGTACTGAAGTATTTGGACTCGCTATACTCGTACCGAGTATACCCTAATACTCGGGTATTCGGTACGAATAGCTAGTCCAATGATGGTCAGTGGAAAATGCGAGTAATTGTCTGCTGGACCCTTCGGTCTGGGGGCTGAGGAAAACACTAAAAAATGTGTAAATGCACGATTGTTTTTACCCCACTGCTTCACTAGAATGTACAAACACTATTTTAAGTTCTTTGGTTTTTTGCCGGAAGAGCGGGACTCGCACGCCACTTACGCAGTGCCAGTGATATATCAGAAGAAGTGCCGTAAGAGCGAGTGATGATGCAGGCAATCTACTGACACCTAAGTGTGTAAGTGGTGTTGAGGAGAGCAATCTGCCCTAGGGGTAGGGGCTGTCTTATGGTTAACGCAGGAAGAAGCCACCCATCATCATTATCACAAGGGATTCACAATTATAAAGCTTGGACTACTGTCCTTGTTGTGCCACTGCCCAATGTGTAGGCATAGATTTAGTGTCTTCCAAACATTAGCCCTAGGGGCTGTATCATGGTTGATGAAGGAAGCAAGGCAGGTCTGAAGGGCCTAACAATTATGATAAAGCCAGGACTACTAGCATACAGGTGGCCGTGCCCAGTGTCCTGGCATAGCCATAGTGTCTCCAAAATTTAGCGCAAGGGGCTGTGGAGCGCCCCCAGGGTCTCACCAGTGTGGCGGAGGGTACTCGGAGCCGGGCCCGGTGGATCTCAATGGGAGTTGTCACGGTAGCTGTGACCCAGTCCGTGGCCCTGGGCATCCATTGTAAAAGGGGGAAAATGTTGAGTGTGCGGATGATGATTAAAGTTTATTAGTGAATGATTCGTGACGCCACCTGTGGTGTTCGGCAATGAAGATGTTAAGCCGACGCTGCAGACAGATCCTCTTGGACAGATGGTGTGGTGCAGCAATGATGGTGTAGCCCTCCACAGGCAGGGCTGTAGTCCCAGTGCAGAGTAGATGGAGAGATTGTGAGTAGAGGAGAGCAGTGTGGTGTTAAGCACAGAGATGTAGCAGTGCTGAGTGGGTTGGCGCAGGAATAAGCGGAGGACACCAGGGCATGAAGTTCCAAAGCCTTACTCACAGTCTGTTGTGCATACAGGTGCCCGCCTCGGTGCTGTGTCCTCCAGGTCAGGGGCTCAGCCAACCTCCAGGCAAGATGAAGTACTCCGTTCCAACACTCCGCCAACATAAGTGCCTTTTCTGATCGTCTCCCTTTAGCGCCTATAGTGAAGTACTCTCAGTACTGAGTTACACTGGAGTTCCTCCTGTCAGATGTTCCTAAGAACTCTACTTGTACGGCAGACAGCTATAGCCTGCTTCGGGGACTCCTTGCTACTAAGTCCCGGCTCACTCTCATTGCTGTTGTGCCCCCAAGTCTTGTGAGGGAATAAAGTCTGAACTGAGAAATTATTATTATTATTATTATTACCTTTATGCATTATTTGCAGTTATTTTTTACTTTTTATTTCAGGATATTTGTGCTTTTTGCTTTTTGTTTTCTCTGGATAATGGTCATGTGTTAATATGCAGCTACATTGTGCATACACATTAATTTACTTTCTCAGTTCAGACTCCAGTTTTTTATTCATTTCATTGTGCATTCAGTGCATATAAGGGTGTGACCGCCCTCTTTCTGAGCTGGGAAAGCCATCCAGTCTGGCCTATGCTTTTACTAGTGGGTCAGTCCCTCGATCCTTGTTCACATTCACGTCACTTGGCAAGTGAAAAGGTTTTAAATACTAGAGTAGGACTGTCCCACAAGGGTTGCCGTGACGTGGTGGGATGGCTTGTACATTATTTTGATCAAAATTATGTTTACTAAATACCCTTATTATTATTATTATTACCTTTATGCATTATTTGCAGTTTATTTTTTACTTTTTATTTCAGGATATTTGTGCTTTCTGCTTCTTGTTTTCTTATGTTGTGTGGCATGCAGGTGTTGGAGTGTGGTCAGGAGTCTCCACCTTACCTGAATTGTGGGGTACCACACCTCAGAAGGAGATGCAGTACCTCTGTGGCGACTGAACACTCAGGGGCGCCACATACCCCCCCGTTAAACACAGCAACGTCCGCGGGCTGCAAGTGAAACAAAGATTGACAAAGGAACTGTCATGGTCACGCGTGTCTGGACGCAGATGTTACCGCAAGGCGAACCCATGACACACGTGACCCAGGAAAAAGCGCCTCCAGTGGCGAATTTAAATAATAATACGTGCAGATGGATACACCGACTCCACCTGGCGAATTTAGGTATTACACGTTAATATACATTCTGGAAACCCCGCCTCCAGTACAGCGAATTGAAATAATAAGGGGGAACCTGGGAAACATTAACAATGGTGGGCCCTGCGATAGGGAAAAGGGAAGTGGAGACCTCCTGAGCTCCCCTGAGCCAGTGTCCCTGCACTCCTAACGTTCCCTATGCCGGTTCCGCACGGGGCGCCGCACGCGTACCTCAAAGCCCTTGCTCGTCCTGACCCTAAACCCTCACTAGGGAATTGGTCGGTGCGGAAACTAATCCCACCACTGCACTAACAGCACACATGAAGAAAGAAGACAATACAGGGGAAACACCACTTAGCTTTATGCTCTGTGCTTATGCTCCTGCAACAGAGCCCTCCACCTGCGTGTGTCTTCTCCTCCACCCGGATCCATCACCATAACAGGATCCTTCACCATAGTGCAGCCTTGGAGCAGGGTCCACCACCAGTTGCTGCTGCTTAGTAACAGAGTCCCAAAGAAGAGTTCAGCTTCTGCCACGAAGTCAAGCATGCTTGAGTCCAGCTCAGCAGCCAAGTCCCACATGGTGAGTGCCACTCTCCATAGTCGCCACTCCACCAGTCCATGCAGACACTTCCCGCTGACACCATCACTGCGACCCCACCACGCCATGCCAGCCCTTCGTCCAGACACCATAGCTGACACACTTCCCCCTGGCTAAGCTGCACAGGACTCCTCCTCAGCTCCATCCTTCCACCAGGCTCTCACCAACTCAGAATCCATGAATGAATATCACCAGCCGTGATTGCACACCCTGAGACTCATTTATGAGCCCCACACCTGAATCATAATTACAGAGAACTTTAAACTGAAAACCTAAGGTGCGATACCACTAACCACCACCGGGGACAGTCAAGTCACCTTGGCAACTTGCCAAAAGGAAAAAACGTTCACTTTGTCCATTTAACCTGACAGATCCATGCCTGGATCATGACAGGAACATACAAAAATTTTTGAAATGCTTGATAAGCAATTCTTATCTAAACTTCCCAATGTGGGAGGCACTCATTCTTTAACGTTGCAAACAATTTAACAGACTATCTACAATTACCTAATTTTAAAGTTATATTACCTAATTTTCAAGTGCTATGGAAGTAAACTCACTACCATTTCAAGTACTATCATCAGCACATTTTTCTTCTCTTTGTCTTTCCCGCCGCCGACAGCAGCTGAAGTGCCATCGGTGGTAGCGGACATGCCGTCCCCGCAGGCAGTTGACATTTCCATGGCCCTTTCAATTACCCCGACCAGTCCTTATCTCTCCGTTTGGGTGGCAGAGTACATGCAATTGGCAAGCAACCAGCGACAGGATGAAGACACTCAAAGCATCTCCCCTGGAAGCAGTTCCAGTAACCAGTTTCCAGAAAACACAGGAGGAGACCACCACTAGCAATCTCCAGCAAAAATAAATAACTCTCGTTACCCAGGAGGGTATTTGCACCGTTGTTGCCTTTTGTTTCCCATTTTTTGATCATCATGGTTTAGTTTTGTTTTTCCAGTTGTTGCCCAGTTGTAATGGCAGCTTTCACACTTGAACTGCAGAGATCATGAACGCTGAATGGTCCAGAACTGTTATTGTACATAGTTTGCACCTATTTAGGTGCCCTCTCTTGGTTTTGCATAGACACTTTGCGAAGATAATGTCTACCTCCTTTGGAGCATAACTCCAATCAAAGGACACTGCAAGAGATCCCGGCTGGGAGCAGTGTCCAGCACTTACAAGAATTATTGAAAGTTTTAATGTGAAGTATTTGATAATGTGTTTTATGATAGCTTTCATATAAGATGTAGGAATGTTTTAATAAATAGATGAGAGATTCGAATAAAGAATGAAGATTTGGAAAATGTAGGTGATGAACCAGGTATCAGCGGTTATCACTTTAAGCTAATGACAGAAGGGTAGAAAATGTAAAAAAAGAAAGATGATGAAGAAATAGGTTGATGATGAAACTTGCACTTTTGAATTAAGACTTTAGATAGTTAACTAAGAATTGTTTGCAACGTTCAAGGATGAGTGCCTCTCATATTGAGAAGATGAGTATAAGAAATGTTTATTCAGCAATATAAAAATTTGTATGTTCCTGTATTGCTAACTCTGTTTGACTTGCAGCCCGTGGACGTGCTGTGTTTAAAGGGGGGGAATGTGGTGCCCCTGAGGATTCAGTTGCCACAGAGGTACTGCACCTCCACCTGAGGTGTGGTACCCCACCATCCAGGTAGGTTGGAGGCTCCTGACCACGCTCCAACACCTGCATCCCACAACACAGTAGTTCAGCAAAGCCACATTGCGGCTCCCTGCTTGGAGTGTAGCAGAGCACCTTTGGTGGCTCCCTGCTTGGAACACGAAACGTGCAGGGAGGTGGGTGGAGTTGAGAATACATATAAAAGAGCGGGAAGGTTTAGGATTTCAGGTCAGTCAGTCAGTTAGTCGGTGAGTGGAGAGGAGTGAGGAGAGAAGATCCCTGAGAGTGGGATGGAGGAAGGAGGTGCTGCAGCAGACCTCAGTGACTTGGGTATGCTGGCACGGGAAAGGAAAGAAGGAGAAAGACATTGAACAGAAACCTGATCTTCCATAAGAAGGAGAGACTAGTACGGAACGAAGGAGTAAAAGGGAACAGAGGACGTGGGTTAGGGGAGAACCCTGCCTAGAAGTTCTAAGCGCAAGGCCGGGGCCCGGTCCCCGAGGTTGTGTGGATACTAATGGTCCTACAGCAGACACCGGAGGAGTAGTGAGCTGTAAATGCACTACTCCCATCTAAGACTTGGGGGCACAACAGCAACTTGGATAGTGAGCCGAGACTCAGGAGTAAGGAGTCCCTGAAGCAGGCTACAGCTGTCTGCCGTACAAGTATGGTTCTTGGGATCATCTGTCAGGAGGAACTCCAGTGTAACTCAGTACTAGGAGTACTTCACACCAAAGGTGCTATAAGAGGAGACGTTCAGAAAGGCACATGTTGGCGGAGTGTTGGAAGGGAGCATTCCATCTGACCTGGAGGTTGACTGAGTCCCTGACCCAGAGGACACAGCACGGAGGCAGGCACCTGTGTGTACTACAGACTGTGAGTAAAGCTTTGGAACTAAATGCCAGGTGTCCTCCAATTATTCCTGCGCTAACACACCCTGTACCACTACCTCGGGGTACCAGCTTCTACACCGCCTGTGCCTCTCCTCTACCCCTACATCTACACTGCCCAGGGACTACATCTCCACCTGTAAGGAGCTACACCACCAGTCCCAGAGGATCTGCATGCAACGTCGACTTAACACCTCACTTGCCGAACACCACAGGTGGAGTCACGAACTATTCCATTAACTGCATTCCCCCATTCAACTTCCCCTATTAATTGGGCGCCCAGGGCCACGTATCGGGTCACTACCGCTGTGACCCATCCCGCCGACACCGGCCCAGTACCAAGTACCCCACAGCCCTGGGAGGGCGACCCACATCAACCTTCTTCAATCTCCCAGACTCTGTGCCTTATTGGGCACCAACGATCCCACATCCACATCCCTGTCCCTTCACAACAGCCTTTTTAGGAATTTTGGCTTTTTCTGCCATAGTTGCAGATGTTCAGATGCAGATATTGGGGAACAAGGAGCAGTTAGTGCTTTGTGGAAGGTAGCACTACAGCCTAGTACTGCTTTGTGTTTTACAAACAGTACCGCAGCTGCAGAAAAAAATTGCCCTGAGGTATAAGGTGAGATTACGCACGCCAGGAACCACACAAGACATTGCCCGGAGGTTTAAGGCAAGAATACGCACCCCAGACACCATACAAGACAGCGGTGCTGCCTGCCTGTCAGTTGTGCAGTACCATGTGTGCTATTTGCTGTGATTATGTGAACGCAGCACAGCAGCAGCACAAAAAACTGCCCTTCAGGGGTAAATGTGACCTAAAAAAAAGCTGGGAAAATGGTCGCTACTCGGTCCCTGACCTTATACTTTCAGCTCTGAAAAGAGCTTTTGGGTTTCACAGAGGATTTCTGGCTGATTTGAACCAAAAAACACAACTCTCCCTAGCAGCTGCTCACACTCTCCCTACACTTGCTGTGTTCTGCATGCAATGTGCAGAAAATGGCGGCGGCAGGCAGGGCTTAGTGCCAGGCTATGATGACTAATCAGAAGCTGGGCGGCCAGTAGTGTTGAGCATTCCGATACCGCAAGTATCGGGTATTGGCCGATATTCACGGTATCGGAATTCCGATACTGAGTTCCGATACTTTTAGCATATCGAATCGGAAGTTCCCATAATGCTATGAGCCAGTTTGATTTGATTCAGCCAATGACAATCCTCAGAAGTGTGGGCACATCCTGTTAGGCATGTTAACTAATGGCATGGCTGTGATTGGCTGCTGAAATGATGTCATGATGCACTATAAAAGCCGCCGCCGGTGCCATTTCGGGTTCACTCTGCTGTGAATTCAGTTAGGGACAGGCTGCTGTTCAAGACTGTGAGGGACAGTTAGAGATAGCAATTTTCCAAATCATATTGTGCTTTACCCAGGCTACATAATCCACCACTGTAGCTTTCTTTTGCCTTGCAGCAGTGTTCACAGCTGTCTGCAAGGTCTGTGTGAGTGCAGCTCACGCTGTGTAGTGTGTCCTGCAGCCAGGCCCGGATTGGCAATATAACCAACCGGGCATTTTCCCACTGGGCCGCTGTCACGTGGGCCGCGGGCAGCAGCGCCGATCATCTGGCCGCTTGCCAGCTGCTGCGGCCACTGTTGCTCCTGCCGCCGGCCCTCTGCGGGCACGGCGGTGATAGTTTCAAGTTCCTCCCGCACTGCAGGGAGATAAACAGCCACGCCCCCCCCTCGCACCCCATCCTCGCCTTAGCATAAGACCCCCTCCCCCGCAGCCACTCACAGCGTCGCACTTGCTTGCCTGCTCGCTCTGTTCGCAGGACCTGTGATGAGGTCACAGGAGGGGAGGAGTCAGGGGGTCACATGATCAGGAGCCTTTGTCCAGACCCCCGACATGTCACCCCTGACTCCGCCCCTCCTGTGACCTCATCACAGGTCCTGTGCGCTCAGCCTTGCCTCTACCGTCTGCAAGACTCTGCTTTGCTGTTGTCATGGTGCTGGTTGAGGTATGTATGTGTGGGGTCAGGATTTACAGTGTGGATGTAGCAGAGCCATGTGTGTACGAGGTGTACGGAGAGGAGCCGTGTGTGTACGAGGTGTACGGAGCGGAGCCGTGTGTACGAGGTGTACGGAGCGGAGCCGTGTGTGTATGAGGTGTACGGAGCGGAGCCATTTGTACGAGGTGTACGGAGAGGAGCCGTGTGTGTACGAGGTGTACGGAGCGGAGCCGTGTGTGTACGAGGTGTACGGAGCGGAGCCGTGTGTGTACGAGGTGTACGGAGCGGAGCCGTGTGTGTACGAGGTGTACGGAGCGGAGCCGTTTGTACGAGGTGTATGGAGAGGAGCCGTGTGTGTACGAGGTGTACGGAGCGGAGCCGTGTGTATGGAGTGGAGCCGTGTGTGTATGAGGTGTACGGAGAGGAGCCGTGTGTGTACGAGGTGTACGGAGCGGAGCCGTGTGTACGAGGTGTACGGAGCGGAGCCGTGTGTGTATGAGGTGTACGGAGCGGAGCCGTTTGTACGAGGTGTACGGAGAGGAGCCGTGTGTGTACGAGGTGTACGGAGCGGAGCCGTGTGTATGAGGTGTACGGAGCGGAGCCACGCGTGTACGGAGCGGAGTCGTGTGTACGAGGTGTACGGAGCGGAGCCGCGCGTGTACGAGGTGTACGGAGAGGAGCCACGCGTGTACGAGGTGGATGGAGTGGAGCCGTGTGTGTATGGAGTGGAGCCATATGTGTACGGGATGTACGGAGCGGAGCCAAGTGTGTACGAAGCATACAAAGCGGGCTTTTCCCACGGACACAGGAGTACACGGCGGAGCCCCGAGGAGCATTTTAAAACACACACATGACGTTCCACCGGAAGTGATGTGCTGGAAGCTGACCGGAAATGAGATAATTTCTTGAGGAGATTGTGACGGAACCAGGAATGTTTCAGATCCATCACCGTGTCCTCCTCCGACAGCGCAGACAGCAGGATCGCCTTGGAATCGGGGATGCCGGCCATGTGAGCGGATCATGATAGGTCCTGCATCGGGAGGCTCAGGTGGGCACTACAATGGGAGCCGGGCTGCTATAGTATCTTTGTAGAATCTTTCTCTCTTTTTCTTTCTTTCTCTGTTCTTTCATTCTCTGTTCTGTCTTTCCCTCATTTTCTTTCTCTCTGTTCTTTCATTCTCTCTCTAATCTTTCTTTTTTCTCTCTCTGTTCTTTCTTCCCCTCTTTCTTTCTTTTTCTTTCCTCTCTTTCTCTCTGTTCTTTCTTTCTTTACTTCTTTCTTTCTCTCTCTGTTCTTTCTTTGTCTCTCACTGTTCTTTCTTTCTTTCCCCTTTCTTTCTCGCTCTCTCTGTTTTCTTTTTTCTCTCTCTCTCTGTTTTCTCTCTTCTTTAGTGCCAGTCAGTGTGCCCATAATGCCAGCCACTGTGCCCTCAGTACCAGTCAGTGTGATCAGCAGTGCTAAATGGGTGCGATTAGGTGTGGACATGGGTGTGACTAGTTGTGAAATGGGTGTGGCTGGGCGTGGCCAAAATTTGCAGCGGCGCGCGCGCCGCAGTCTTTGTCCATCTTTCCCTTCTTCATAAGTTGGGAGGTATGATAGGGGCGGCTATGACCAGGGGGTCTGGTTGCCCAATAGAGAGCAGTTCTGCCAGGAATTCTGTTACCGTGCGTACAAAAGGGGACAGAGCTTTGGGAGGAGTACTGTACCTAAAAGCAATAAATAGGACTGAGCTGAAATACTGGGCACAGCTGTGACTACATGTTATATAGTCGTGTTAATCTCCTCTCACTTCTTGTAAACTACAAGTGTACAAAGATATTATATAGTCACCATGTGACTAGTGGGCCTGTGTAACTTCAAATGCCAGGGCTGAATTTTATTCCCAGTCCGGCCCTGCCTGCAGCCATGTCTGGCTGTAGGCCGCTCAGCGTGTGTCACTGCCTCACACATATTTTTCTTTTTTTGCTGCTCATTTTTCATTCTCCTATTAGTGTGCATCCATCAGTATCCATCTACATTGGTTGGTTGCAAACACTATAGGAGTAGACAGCAGAGCCTCTCTGCAGCCTTTCAGTGCTAGTGCCCAGTTTTCTGCTCTGTTCACGGCTGTCTGAGAGGTCTCTGTGTGTGAGTGCAGCTCACGCTGAGTAGTGTGTCCTGCTGCTACGTCTGGTTGTAGGCCGCTCAGCGTGCGTCACTGCCTCACACATATTTTTCTTTTATTGCAGCTCATTTTTCATTCTCCTATTAGTGTGCATCCATCCGTATCCATCTACATTGGTTGGTTGCAAACACTATATAGGAGTAGATAGAGGAGCCTTTTTTCTGGCTTGTGCCCTTCAGCCGCAGCCAGATTAGTATTACCCTATTTTTTGGAGCCTCACCTTTTGCATTGTAGGTTACCTTCCTGCATTGTAATAGCTCCAAAAAGTTTGTGATATTATCGCTTTCAAATCTTTGGTCACATCCTTTTTGTTTTTTTTAAAAAAACAAACAAAATAAAGTTCACCAGACACTCCATTTGACAGATGTGTAGGCCACATTAGCTCATATTAAAGTGTAGTCCACACACACACCTTATAAAATTAGTGTTTCTTATACCTGTTAGCAGCTGTTCAGGAATAAGCACACTAAGCCCCCCTTTGTACTTTTCTGCCTATCTTTATCAGTCTACCAAGATGAAGAAGGCAGGGAGTAAGGCACGTGGGCGTGGGCGTGGATTTTCAGCAGGGAGAGGACGTGGGGATTCTGCAGGGAGAGGACGTGGGGATTCTGTGCCTGCTGCGGGCACCAGTGAGTCAGCATCCCCCAGTTTTAGCAGGCAACAGTCCTTTATGCGCAGCTTTGTAGGACCTCGCCGTGCCCCACTGCTGCGGGAGGAACAAATTGAAGCCGTTGTCGGATGGATGGCAGCTAACGCATCGACTTCAATGACTTCCACGTACTCTCAGGGCCAGAGCACTGAAGAGCAACCATCTGTCTCTTCACCACCTGCCAAAGTGCCCAGGCAGTCAGAGAGCCCTGGAGAGGAGCCATCACAGTCTCTACTTCTGTTCTCTGAATCTGTTGGCTTGGAAAGAGGGGGCCAGCCATGCAGCATTCAAGAATGTGAAGAAGAGGGAGTATGCAGTGATGCGCAACTGCTTTGTCCCTCTGAATCTGAAGAGGCGGGTGGGCCAGTGCCTATGGTCAGCACACCTCAGTACGCATCAGATGATGACGAGACACAGGTGCCACTTTCTGGTGCGTACGGTGCTGGTGATACTACCCAGGAGAAGCAGGTGTTTGAAGAGGGGAGTGTAGATGATGAGGTCCTTGACCCATCATGGCATGAGGAACAGGAACGTGGTGGGAGCAGCTCTGAGGAAGAGATTCCCCGAACGGCCAAAACAGGAAGAAGAGGGAGGGGGCAGACTTGGTTGCCTGTAGCCTCCACTTCGGCACCCGTTAGGAGCATTCCTCTTCCAAAAGCCAAAACGGGTGCTCTCATGACTTGCAGTGTGTGGTCCTTTTTTGACACAGTTGCAGATGACATTTGCTTTGTCAGATGCAAGCTGTGTCATCAGAAAGTCAAAAGAGGGAAAAATGTCAGCAACCTCAATACCACAAATATGTGGAAACATGTGCGGACCAAGCACGTGGTGGAGTTACAGAGACACACTGAAGACGTAGGCCAACCTACAGCACCACCTACCACCTCTTCAGCTCGTGTTTTAGCTTCTTCCTCCAGCTCACACACAGCTGGTTCGGCTTCCTCACAGGATCGCCATAGAAGAACCTCTGGCACTGTTGTCCAGAGACCCAGTGACATTCCACCCACAGCACCACGTTCCCATTCATCCTCACACTCCCAGGCCACTCTACAGCCATCGGTAGCACAGGCATGGGAGAAAAGGTGGCCATACTCGGCAAACCATCCCCGAGCACAGGCTCTGAATGCTGGCATTGCCAAATTACTTGCCCTTGAAATGCTCTCATTCAGGCTGGTTGAGACTGACACCTTCCGGAACTTCATGGCATTGGCAGTCCCACAATACAACATGCCCAGCCGCTTTTATTTCAGCAGGCAAGCCGTCCCTGCCGTGCAAAAGCATGTGGAGGGAAAAATTAAACATGCGCTACTAAACGCCGTCAGTAGCAAGGTCCACCTGACCACCGATACGTGGACCAGTAACCATGGACAGGGACGATACCTTTCCCTCACTGCCCATTGGGTCAATGTTGTGGAGCCGGGTACAGATCTTGAGAGTGGCGCTGTACGTGTTCTGCCAACTCCAAGGATTGCAGGAATCCAGTCTGTACACATTGACTCCTCCTCATACTCCAGTTCCTCAGAATCAGCGCTGCAGGAGTCTGTTACGACCGATATGAGCACAGCCTTGGCCAAACATCAACAGGCCGTACTGAAATTAATTTCATTGGGGAATCGAAGCCACACAGCGCAGGAGCTCTGGAATGCCATCAAGCAGGAGAGCGACGTGTGGTTTGTGCCAGCGAATCTCCAGCCGGGCTTGGTAGTGTGTGACAATGGCCGAAATCTGGTGGCAGCTCTTGGCCTAGTCAACCTCACTCACATCCCATGTCTGGCACATGTGCTCAACTTGGTCGTGCAGAGCTTTCTGAGGGACTATCCGGATCTTGATGCACTGCTGCACAAGGTCCGCATAGAGTGCGCTCACTTGCGTCGTTCCAGCATGGCAAGATCGCGCCTTGCTGCTCTGCAGCGCCGATTACGCCTTCCGGAACATTGCATCATATGTGACCTACCCACCAGGTGGAATTCAACGTTACATATGTTGGAGCGGTTGTGTGAGCAGCAGGCACCAGTAATGGAGTACCAGCTGCATCAGGCGCAAACAAGTCGCACTGTGCGCCGGTCACACTTCAGCACCACTGAGTGGGCCTCTATGAAGGACATCTGCCTCATTATGCGTGCCTTCGATGATTCCACGTGGATGGCGAGTGCAGATGATGCACTAGTCCTCATGACTGTCCCCCTTATCTGCCTGCTTCAAAAAACACTGCAAGCACTAAGGGACGAGGTTTTGGAAGAGGTGGAGGATGAGGAGTCACAAATGCCATCTGCTTCTGGACAGTCTGCGCTATGTGGTTCCTCACAAAGGCCTAGGCAGGGGACACTTTGTGAGGAGGATAAGGAGGAGTCAATGGAGGAGGAAGACATCTCTCCAGAGGAGGGAGGTACACAATGCTCTAGTCAGTATGTACAGCGAGGGTGGGGTGATGCAGAGCAGGCAGAGATGACGCCTCAAGCAGGGGACAGCGTTTCTTGGGCAGTTAGGAGTCTGCAGCACATGGTTGATTTCATGCTGCAGTGCCTGAGAAACGACCGCCGCATCGCCCACATTCTCAACACGGCTGATTATTGGGTGTACACCTTCCTAGATCCTCGCTACCGGGACAACTTACAAAGCCTCATAACACTGTTGAACCGGGAGCGTAAAATGCGGGAGTACCAAGAGACACTGGTGCAGTCCATCATGTTCTCCATTCCACCCGAGAGCAGTGCTGCTAGTGCTTTACAAAGCAACTCTGTGCGTCGAGGCAGTGGAGGAAGCTCTGCACAAAGATGGAGCAGAGGCAGCGCCTCAGCACAAGGCAAGACCAGTATGGCCCAAATGTGGCAAAGTTTTGTGTGCCCGCTGTTATGAATGAGTCACCGTAGGAGGCAAAAACAGAAATACTAGCTAAGTCCAGAAAACCAGAGAAGTTGGCAGCTATCAGATTACAGACCCCTGAACCTATCAACAACAACTAGCAGTAGCCGTGGGGGGTTCCTACAGTGCCCTAGACCCCTCGATCACAGCCGGAAAACTACATAGCCTAAAGACAGAAAGGGAAATCTAAACTGCCCCAGAGCAGACCCCAAAGCAATAGGCAGCCCCCAACATATAATGACGGTGAAGCAAGATGAAAAAACACTCACACAGATAGAAAGATAGGCTGAGCAAACGATGGGGCCCAAGCTAACTACAAAGGACAGGATAGAAAAGCTGCTGTCTGTAATCCGCCAAAACCTTATCAAAAGAGCCAACAGTTGATAGGGAAAAAAGCCCTGAAGACGCTAGGCTTCAAAAAGACTATATCAGTACTCAGGTATTTTCTGAAGACAGAGCAAAAAGGAATTCAGCACACCCCAGCAGGGAATGGCAGAAATCCAGAAAAACAAGGAAAAACAAAACCAAAACACAAATGCAAAAAACAGAGCAGAGAACTTAGCTTTTGAGGAGCAGGAATCAGACTGGTCTCCTAGAATCCCTCAGAGAGATCACCAGCAAGGCAGAAGGGCGTCGGCTGCCTTATATCCAGTCAGAAACTCCCGTCACCCAGTCATCATCATCATCCAGCTCAGGTGCTTGGTAATCAGCCTCACTACCTTCCTTCACCAGAAGAGGGAGTTCATCAGACCTCAATGGTGAAGGGGAAAATGAACTCACAACAGCCCGCCACAAATGTCTACACCATCACAGACGGCTCCAGTCAGCAGGAGGCAACGTTTCCGTCAGATGGTGACAGACTACATGTCTTGCCCTGTCAGTGTACTCCCAGACGGCTCTTCCCCCTTCAAGTTTTGGGTCTCTAAGCTGGATACATGGCCAGAGCTTAGCCAGTATTCCCATTCCCATTACTAGTAGTGGGAATGTGGACAGAGCAGGAGACATTGCCGGACACATATCAGGGGATCAACTGACGTGACAGAGCCCCAGTAGCACAGGAACAAGTGTGGATTGTGCAGATGCCACTTCTGAGCAGCAACTGGTGGGGATGGAGGCCAGGGGAAATACTAGAGACAGTGGAGCCAGAGGCCTAAGTGGAGCATGGTTACAATCAGTAGTAGTCTACAACCTATATAAAACTTGCTGCAATTAGGCCTCAGCCTGCTGCATGATTGATCCTGGGCTTCAACACAGCCAGTTGTCGCTCGGAAGTGCCGTCCGCATAGAGAAAAACACCAGCTCCTGTGTTAGTGGGGTTCAGTAACGTCAGCTGCTCCCCTGCTGTGTGGACGGCAAAGTCTCCTGCTGCCTCCACATTCACACTACATCCGATTTTCTACTTGCTCCAAGTAGGCCTCAGCCTGCCGCATCATTGATCCTGGGCTTCAACACAGCCAGTTGTCGCTCGGAAGTGCCGTCCGCACAGAGAAAAACACCAGCTCCTGTGTTAGTGGGGTTCAGTAACGTCAGCTGCTTCCCTGCTGTGTGGACGGCAAAGTCTCCTGCTCCTTCCACATTCACACTACATCCGATTTTCTACTTGCTCCAAGTAGGCCTCAGCCTGCCGCATGATTGATCCTGGGCTTCAACATAGCCAGTTGTCGCTCGGAAGTGCTGTCCGCACAGAGAAAAACACCAGCTCCTGTGTTAGTGGGGTTCAGTAATGTCAGCTGCTCCCCTGCTGTGTGGACGGCAATATCTGCTGCTGCCTCCACATTCAAACTACATCACCTATAAAACTTGCTGCAATTAGGCCTCAGCCTGCTCCATGACTGATCCTGGGCTTCAACACAGCCAGTTGTTGCTCAGAAGTGCCTGCACAGAGAAAAACACTAGCTCCTGTGTTAGTGGGGTTCAGTAACGCCAGCTGCTCCCCTGCTGTGTGGACGGCAAAGTCTCCTGCTGCCTCCACATTCAAACTGCTACTGATTTTTAACCGTGCGCCACTTAGGCCTCTGGCTCCACTGTCTCTAGTATTTCCTCTGGCCTCTAACCCCGCCAGTTGCTGCTCAGAAGTGGCGTCTGCACAATCCACACTTGTTCCTGTGTTACTGGGGCTCAGTCACGTCAGTTGATCCCCTGATGTGTGTTCAGCAATGTCTCCTGCTCTGTCCACATTCCCGTTACTAGTAGTGGGAATGTGGACAGAGCAGGAGACATTGCCGGACACACATCAGGGGATCAACTGACGGGACTGAGCCCCAGTAACACAGGAACAAGTGTGGATTGTGCAGACGCCACTTCTGAGCAGCAACTGGCGGGGTTGGAGGCCAGGGGAAATACTAGAGACAGTAGAGCCAGAGGCCTAAGTGGGGCACGGTTACAATCAGTAGTAGTCTACAACCTATATAAAACTTGCTGCAATTAGGTCTCAGCCTGCTGCATGATTGATCCTGGGCTTCAACACAGCCAGTTGTTGCTCGGAAGTGCCGTCCGCACAGAGAAAAACACCAGCTCCTGTGTTAGTGGGGTTCAGTAGCGTCAGCTGCTCCCCTGCTGTGTGGACGGAAAAGTCTCCTGCTGCCTCCACATTCACACTACATCCGATTTTCTACTTGCTCCAAGTAGGCCTCAACCTGCCGCATGATTGATCCTGGGCTTCAACACAGCCAGTTGTCACTTGGAAGTGCTGTCCGCACAGAGAAAAACACCAGCTCCTGTGTTAGTGGGGTTCAGTAACGTCAGCTGCTCCCCTGTTGTGTGGACGGCAAAGTCTCCTGCTCCCTCCATATTCACACTACATTCGATTTTCTACTTGTTCCAAGTAGGCCTCAGCCTGCTGCATGATTCATCCTGGGCTTCAACACAGCCAGTTGTTGCTCGGAAGTGCCACCTGCACAGAGAAACACATGCTCCAGTGTTAGTGGGGTTCAGTAATGTCAGCTGCTCCCCTGCTGTGTGGACGGCAATATCTGCTGCTGCCTCCACATTCAAACTGCATCACCTATAAAACTTGCTGCAATTAGGTCTCAACCTGCTCCATGACTGATCCTGGGCTTCAACACAGCCAGTTGTTTCTCGGAAGTGCCGTCTGCACAGAGAGAAACACATGCTCCAGTGTTAATGGGGTTCAGTAATACCAGCTGCTCCCCTGCTGTGTGGACGGCAAAGTCTCCTGCTGCCTCCACATTCACACTACATCCGATTTTCTACTTGAGCCTTTTGCTACCCATCTGGGTTCCAGCACCGTCAGCTGGTTCTCAGCAGTGCCTTTGGCCTTGGTGCCTCCTTCTCGGTATCCGAGTTCCAGCAAAGTCTGCTGGTCCTTGTAGTGCTTTCTAGCACAGGTACCTCCTGCTTAGTAACCGTGTTCCAGCACCGTCAGCTGGTCCACGGTTGTGCCTTTGGCTCTTGTTCCTTCTGCTGCCACTCTGGGTTCCAGCACTGTCAGCTGGTTCTCTGTAGCTCCCTTGACTCTTATAGCTTCTGCTACCCATTCGGTTTCCAGCACCGTCAGCTGGTTTTCGGCAGTGCCTTTTGCTGAGGTGCCTCCTTCTCGGTATCCGAGTTCCAGCAACGTCTGCTGGTCCTTGGTAGTGCTTTCTAGCACAGGTACCTCCTGCTTAATAACCGTGTTCCAGCACCGTCAGCTGGTCCACGGTTGTGCCATTGGCTCTTGTTCCTTATACTGCCCCTCCGGGTTACAGCACCGTCAGCTGGTTCTTGGCAGTGTCTTTGGCACGGGTACTCCCTCCTGCCCAGCCTGGGTCCAGCACGCCTGCTGCTTCCGGGTAGTGTCAACGTCACTTTGCCACCAACTCGTTGTCCTGTCGTGATGCGGTCGGGTTAGCCGAGTCTATGATGCCTGCAGTTTAGGTGCTTCCTATGTGGGCTGCGGTTTCTGGTAATAAAGGCTGGTTCCGTAGTGCCAATAGTACAAGCACCCCCTGTAAGGACTGTGGGTTTCGGCAACTGCGGCCGGCTCGCGGCCTTGCAACTTTGTTTTTCATGGGTACCTTCTGCTACCCATCCGGTTTCCAGTACCGTCAGCTGGCTCTCTGCAGTGCCTTTGGCTTAGGTGCCTCCTTCTCGGTATCCGAGTTCCAGCAACGTCTGCTGGTCCTTGGTAGTGCTTTCTAGCACTGGTACCTCCTACTTAGTAACCGTGTTCCAGCACCGTTAGCTGGTCCACGGTTGTGCCATCGGCTCTTGTTCCTTCTGCTGCCCCTCCGGGTTCCAGCACCGTCAGCTGGTCCTCGCTAGTTCCATTTGCTCTTGCAGCTTCTGCTACTCATCCGGGTTCCAGCACCGTCAGCTGATTCTCGGCAGTGCCTTTGGCCTAGGTGCATCCTTCTCGGTATCCGAGTTCCAGCAACGTCTGCTGGTCCTTGGTAGTGCTTTCTAGTACAGGTACCTCCTGTTTTGTAACCGGGTTCCAGCACTGTCAGCTGGTTCTCGGCAGTGTCTTTGGCACGGGTACTCCCTCCTGCCCAGCCTGGGTCCAGCACGCCTGCTGTTTCCGGGTAGTGTCAACGTCACTTTGCCACCAACTCGTTGTCCTGTCGTGCTGCGGTCGGGTTAGCCGAGTCTATGATGCCTGCAGTTTAGGTGCTTCCTATGTGGGCTGCGGTTTCTGGTAATAAAGGCTGGTTCCGTAGTGCCAATAGGACAAGCACCCCCTGTAAGGACTGTGGGTTTCGGTAACTGCTGCCAGCTCGCGGCCTGGCAACTTTGTATTTCATGGGTACCTTCTGCTACCCATCCGGGTTCCAGTACCATCAGCTGGTTCTCGGCAGTGCCTTTGGCATAGGTGCCTCCTTCTCGGTATCCGAGTTCCAGCACCGTCAGTTGGTCCACGGTTGTGCCATTGGCTCTTGTTCCTTATACTGCCCCTCCGGGTTACAGCACCGTCAGCTGGTTCTTGGCAGTGTCTTTGGCACGGGTACTCCCTCCTGCCCAGCCTGGGTCCAGCACGCCTGCTGCTTCCGGGTAGTGTCAACGTCACTTTGCCACCAACTCGTTGTCCTGTCGTGATGCGGTCGGGTTAGCCGAGTCTATGATGCCTGCAGTTTAGGTGCTTCCTATGTGGGCTGCGGTTTCTGGTAATAAAGGCTGGTTCCGTAGTGCCAATAGTACAAGCACCCCCTGTAAGGACTGTGGGTTTCGGCAACTGCGGCCGGCTCGCGGCCTTGCAACTTTGTTTTTCATGGGTACCTTCTGCTACCCATCCGGTTTCCAGTACCGTCAGCTGGCTCTCGGCAGTGCCTTTGGCTTAGGTGCCTCCTTATCGGTATCCGAGTTCCAGCAACGTCTGCTGGTCCTTGGTAGTGCTTTCTAGCACTGGTACCTCCTACTTAGTAACCGTGTTCCAGCACCGTTAGCTGGTCCACGGTTGTGCCATCGGCTCTTGTTCCTTCTGCTGCCCCTCCGGGTTCCAGCACCGTCAGCTGGTCCTCGCTAGTTCCATTTGCTCTTGCAGCTTCTGCTACCCATCCGGGTTCCAGCACCGTCAGCTGGTTCTCGGCAGTGCCTTTGGCCTAGGTGCATCCTTCTCGGTATCCGAGTTCCAGCAACGTCTGCTGGTCCTTGGTAGTGCTTTCTAGCACAGGTACCTCCTGTTTTGTAACCGGGTTCCAGCACTGTCAGCTGGTTCTCGGCAGTGTCTTTGGCACGGGTACTCCCTCCTGCCCAGCCTGGGTCCAGCACGCCTGCTGTTTCCGGGTAGTGTCAACGTCACTTTGCCACCAACTCGTTGTCCTGTCGTGCTGCGGTCGGGTTAGCCGAGTCTATGATGCCTGCAGTTTAGGTGCTTCCTATGTGGGCTGCGGTTTCTGGTAATAAAGGCTGGTTCCGTAGTGCCAATAGGACAAGCACCCCCTGTAAGGACTGTGGGTTTCGGTAACTGCTGCCAGCTCGCGGCCTTGCAACTTTGTATTTCATGGGTACCTTCTGCTACCCATCCGGGTTCCAGTACCATCAGCTGGTTCTCGGCAGTGCCTTTGGCATAGGTGCCTCCTTCTCGGTATCCGAGTTCCAGCAACGTCTGCTGGTCCTTGGTAGTACTTTCTAGCACAGGTACCTCCTGCTTAGTAACCGGGTTCCAGCACCGTCAGCTGGTCCACGGTTGTGCCATTGGCTCTTGTTCCTTCTTCTGCCACTCTGGGTTCCAGCATCGTCAGCTGGTTCTCGGTAGTTCCATTGACTCTTGTAGCTTCTGCTACCCATCCGGGTTCCAGCACAGTCGGCTGGTTCTCGGCAGTGTCTTTGGCATGGATACTCCCTCCTGCCCAGCCTGGGTCCAGCACGCCTGCTGCTTCCGGGTAGTGTCAACGTCACTTTGCCACCAACTCGTTGTCCTGTTGTGCTGCGGTCGGGTTAGCCGAGTCTATGGTGCCTGCAGTTTAGGTGCTTCCTATGTGGGCTGCGGTTTCTGGTAATAAAGGCTGGTTCCGTAGTGCCAATAGGACAAGCACCCCCTGTAAGGACTGTGGGTTTCGGTAACTGCGGCTGGCTCGCAGCCTTGCAACTTTGTTTTTCATGGGTTCCTTCTGCTACCCATCCGGGTTCCAGTACCGTCAGCTGGTTCTCGGCAGTGCCTTTGGCTTAGGTGCCTCCTTCTCGGTATCCAAGTTCCAGCAACGTCTGCTGGTCCTTGGTAGTGCTTTCTAGCACAGGTACCTCCTGCTTAGTAACCGTGTTACAGCACCGTTAGCTGGTCCACGGTTGTGCCATCGGCTCTTGTTCCTTCTGCTGCCCCTCCGGGTTCCAGCACCGTCAGCTGGTCCTCGCTAGTTCCATTTGCTCTTGCAGCTTCTGCTATCCATCTGGGTTCCAGCACCGTCAGCTGGTTCTCGGCAGTGCCATGGCCTAGGTGCATCCTTCTCGGTATCCGAGTTCCAGCAATGTCTGCTGGTCCTTGGTAGTGCTTTCTAGCACTGGTACCTCCTACTTAGTAACCGTGTTCCAGCACCGTTAGCTGGTCCACGGTTGTGCCATCGGCTCTTGTTCCTTCTGCTGCCCCTCCGGGTTCCAGCACCGTCAGCTGGTCCTCGCTAGTTCCATTTGCTCTTGCAGCTTCTGCTACCCATCCGGGTTCCAGCACCGTCAGCTGGTTCTCGGCAGTGCCTTTGGCCTAGGTGCATCCTTCTCGGTATCCGAGTTCCAGCAACGTCTGCTGGTCCTTGGTAGTGCTTTCTAGCACAGGTACCTCCTGTTTTGTAACCGGGTTCCAGCACTGTCAGCTGGTTCTCGGCAGTGTCTTTGGCACGGGTACTCCCTCCTGCCCAGCCTGGGTCCAGCACGCCTGCTGTTTCCGGGTAGTGTCAACGTCACTTTGCCACCAACTCGTTGTCCTGTCGTGCTGCAGTCGGGTTAGCCGAGTCTATGATGCCTGCAGTTTAGGTGCTTCCTATGTGGGCTGCGGTTTCTGGTAATAAAGGCTGGTTCCGTAGTGCCAATAGGACAAGCACCCCCTGTAAGGACTGTGGGTTTCGGTAACTGCTGCCAGCTCGCGGCCTTGCAACTTTGTATTTCATGGGTACCTTCTGCTACCCATCCGGGTTCCAGTACCATCAGCTGGTTCTCGGCAGTGCCTTTGGCATAGGTGCCTCCTTCTCGGTATCCGAGTTCCAGCAACGTCTGCTGGTCCTTGGTAGTGCTTTCTAGCACAGGTACCTCCTGCTTAGTAACCGGGTTCCAGCACCGTCAGCTGGTCCACGGTTGTGCCATTGGCTCTTGTTCCTTCTTCTGCCACTCTGGGTTCCAGCATCGTCAGCTGGTTCTCGGTAGTTCCATTGACTCTTGTAGCTTCTGCTACCCATCCGGGTTCCAGCACAGTCAGCTGGTTCTCGGCAGTGTCTTTGGCATGGATACTCCCTCCTGCCCAGCCTGGGTCCAGCACGCCTGCTGCTTCCGGGTAGTGTCAATGTCACTTTGCCACCAACTCGTTGTCCTGTTGTGCTGCGGTCGGGTTAGCCGAGTCTATGGTGCCTGCAGTTTAGGTGCTTCCTATGTGGGCTGCGGTTTCTGGTAATAAAGGCTGGTTCCGTAGTGCCAATAGGACAAGCACCCCCTGTAAGGACTGTGGGTTTCGGTAACTGCGGCTGGCTCGCGGCCTTGCAACTTTGTTTTTCATGGGTTCCTTCTGCTACCCATCCGGGTTCCAGTACCGTCAGCTGGTTCTCGGCAGTGCCTTTGGCTTAGGTGCCTCCTTCTCGGTATCCGAGTTCCAGCAACGTCTGCTGGTCCTTGGTAGTGCTTTCTAGCACAGGTACCTCCTGCTTAGTAACCGTGTTACAGCACCGTTAGCTGGTCCACGGTTGTGCCATCGGCTCTTGTTCCTTCTGCTACCCCTCTGGGTTCCAGCACCGTCAGCTGGTCCTCGCTAGTTCCATTTGCTCTTGCAGCTTCTGCTACCCATCTGGGTTCCAGCACCGTCAGCTGGTTCTCGGCAGTGCCATGGCCTAGGTGCATCCTTCTCGGTATCCGAGTTCCAGCAACGTCTGCTGGTCCTTGGTAGTGCTTTCTAGCACAGGTACCTCCTGTTTTGTAACCAGGTTCCAGCACGTCAGCTGGTCCACGGTTGTGCCATCGGCTCTTGTTCCTTCTGTTGCCACTCTGGGTTCCAGCACCGTCAGCTGGTTCTCGGTAGTTCCATTGACTCTTGTAGCTTCTGCTACCCATCCGGGTTCCAGCACAGTCAGCTGGTTCTCGGCAGTGTCTTTGGCATGGATACTCCCTCCTGCCCAGCCTGGGTCCAGCACGCCTGCTGCTTCCGGGTAGTGTCAACGTCACTTTGCCACCAACTCGTTGTCCTGTTGTGCTGCGGTCGGGTTAGCCGAGTCTATGGTGCCTGCAGTTTAGGTGCTTCCTATGTGGGCTGCGGTTTCTGGTAATAAAGGCTGGTTCTGTAGTGCCAATAGGACAAGCACCCCCTGTAAGGACTGTGGATTTCGGTAACTGCGGCCGGCTCGCGGCCTTGCAACTTTGTTTTTCATGGGTACCTTCTGCTACCCATCCGGGTTCCAGTACCGTCAGCTGGTTCTCGGCAGTGCCTTTGGCTTAGGTGCCTCCTTCTCGGTATCCGAGTTCCAGCAACGTCTGCTGGTCCTTGGTAGTGCTTTCTAGCACAGGTACCTCCTGCTTAGTAACCGTGTTACAGCACCGTTAGCTGGTCCACGGTTGTGCCATCGGCTCTTGTTCCTTCTGCTGCCCCTCCGGGTTCCAGCACCGTCAGCTGGTCCTCGCTAGTTCCATTTGCTCTTGCAGCTTCTGCTACCCATCTGGGTTCCAGCACCGTCAGCTGGTTCTCGGCAGTGCCATGGCCTAGGTGCATCCTTCTCGGTATCCGAGTTCCAGCAACGTCTGCTGGTCCTTGGTAGTGCTTTCTAGCACAGGTACCTCCTGTTTTGTAACCAGGTTCCAGCACGTCAGCTGGTCCACGGTTGTGCCATTGGCTCTTGTTCCTTCTGTTGCCACTCTGGGTTCCAGCACCGTCAGCTGGTTCTCGGTAGTTCCATTGACTCTTGTAGCTTCTGCTACCCATCCGGGTTCCAGCACAGTCAGCTGGTTCTCGGCAGTGTCTTTGGCACGGGTACTCCCTCCTGCCCAGCCTGGGTCCAGCACGCCTGCTGTTTCCGGGTAGTGTCAACGTCACTTTGCCACCAATACGTTGTCCTGTCATGTTGCGGTCGGGTTAGCCAAGCCTATGGTGCCTGCAGTTTAGGTGCTTCCTACGTGGGCTGTGGGTCCTGGTAATAAAGGCTGGTTCCGTAGTGCCAATAGGACAAGCACCCCCTGTAAGGACTGTGGGTTTCGGTAACTGTGGCCGTCTCGCGGCCTTGCAACTTTGTTTTTCATGGGTACCTTCTGCTACCCTTCCTGGTTCCAGCACCGTCAGGTTGTCCTCGCTAGTTCCTTTTGCTCTTGCAGCTTCTGCTACCCATCCAGGTTCCAGCACCGTCAGCTGGTTCTCGGCAGTGCCTTTGGCTTAGGTGCCTCCTTCTCGGTATCCGAGTTCCAGCAACGTCTGCTGGTCATTGGTAGTGCTTTCTAGCACAGGTACCTCCTGCTTAGTAACCATGTTCTAGCACCGTCAGCTGGTCCATGGTTGTGCCATTGGCTCTTGTTCCTTATGCTGCCCCTCCGTGTTCCATCCCCGTCAGCTGGTCCTCGCTAGTTCCATTTGCTCTTGTTCCTTCTGCTAACCATCCGGGTTCCAGTACTGTCAGCTTGTTCTCAGCAGTTCCTCAGCCTTCTTGTACCTTCTGCTACTTTTCCAAGTTCGAGCTTGTGGGAATGGTTTTTGGATCTCACTCTGGATCTCCCTGACGACGACACTGAAGACGACGACCCTGAAGACCACACCGAAGAAGACCAAAAAGATGACCCTGAAGAAGATGACCAAGAGGACAAAGAACATGAAGACAACCACCAAGATGCAGAACAACAAGAGGCAGAAGACCAAGAAGCGGAAAAATCAAAAGCAGAAGAACATTAAGCATAAGACTAAAAATCAGAGCAAATGATATTATCTAAATTATAAGCAGAAGAAGACTAAGCAGTGTATGGGGGTGAGTCCGTTCCTCCACGTGGTGCCCCTGGAAAATGCCTGCTGCTGCAGGCCAAACTGAACGCGGACAAATCCTGTTGTAAATCTTTTGTCACAGGCAGAACGGAAGGTGTAATCTTCAAACTTTTATAGATAACAGCTACAGGAATGATTGTCACAAATAAGAATATGATGAAGAAGAATAATAGGAAGAAGATATAGAATATGAAGAAGAATAATAGTTGAATAAGAAGAATATGAAGAATGTAAAAAAAAAGAATAATAGGAAGAAGGTGAAGAAGAAGATGAATAAGGTGAAGAAGAAGTTTATGAAAAAGATGCTGCTGCTGCTGAGGATCATGAAGGAGAAAGTGTGGGAGAAGTAAAAAAGAAGGTGAAGAGCATGGAAGTAGTGAAACATACATATCTGACAAAATATAAAAGAGGTTAACATAGTCAATATCTTTGTAACTCTGAACGTCTTAAAAAAAAAAAATTATTCCTGCTATTCCATTTGATTGGGCTAAACCTCTATGCCTTTAATGTCTCCTCCACCTCCCCCAATACATTCTACATTATTCTTAGTTGTTTTTCTTCATGTAGAATTAACCTACAAGGAAAGAAAGGTTTTTTTTAATTCCGATATTTCGGTCCCATTGACTTGAATGGAACTTCCAGGATCGGAATCGGCAATACCCGATACTTTTTGGATATCGGCCGATCCAATCTGATCCGATATTTCTCAATATCGGATGGTATCGCTCAACACTAGCGGCCAGCCAATCATCATAGTAATGCCGCCCACAACCAAGAAGGGTGCGGCATTACTATGATTGGCAACTGCTGGGTGGGAGAACCAAATAGCAAGGTGAGGAGTGAAATACTCGCTTTGGTTTGAGTAACGCGAGTAACGCATTACTCGCCGAGTAACAAATACCCACGAATATGTTCTCTCATCCCTAATTATGAGCCTATGTAAACATAGCACCATAAGCCGTGATTGAGCAAAACACTCTTTCAGAAGCGGAATGGATTGTCTGCGCAAGTCCGTGTTCTGCATCCTCGTTCCCCTGCAGCTGGTTTCGTCTTCTTCTCGTACACGTTGGTTTGCTATAGTAACCTGGTTCACACCTCCAATGTCACTTTCTGATGTCATTCAGGCTGGTTCGGGCAGTGGATAGCTGCTTGAACATTCAGGTAGTATGTTGGTACCTTCTACCTCGATGCTGGGCTCTGCTATATAGTTTGCACCATTTTCTTCTGACTAATCTAGCTCAACCTCACTGCTGGAATCTTCACTTGTCTATAACAGTCTCCTGATGAACACAGCTCTGCCATATCTCTGAACTTTGGTATAGCAATTTTCAAGTGAATCTCCTGATCAATCAAGATCTGCTATACCACTGGGCTCTGCTACATCCACCCTTGATTAGGTCTACTAACAAACCAAACTCTGCCATACCGTTGGTTCTGCTAATTTTGTCTTGAGTCAGTCTCTTGATAAACCCAGTCCTGCCACACCACCGGCCTATGATACATCTACCCTCAAGTGTACTGGCGGACAAAGACAGAAAAGGGACCTTGTTCAAGAACAATATATGGGCCCTTTGCAACCCAAGAGGTCCTAAAAATGCTATATTGCACCTGCTTTGGAGGTAGAAATGGGCCTCCTTACCTCTTGGGTCTCTGTTACACCAATGATATGTCCACCCCTGCTCAAGTGCCATCCATCTCATTCATTCCTTCTGCTCCATGCTGCTCCTTTCTGCTATTCCACAGTACTCTCCGGTCCACGATGTTCCAAGTGTCACTCTACATATCCAGCTGTGCTGTTCCTTGCTGCACCAATGCCTCCAGTCGTGCTGAACATCTATACCTGCAGCTTCCAGAACCCACCTCACCAGGACATATAATGTCCCATTTACATTAAAAATGGTACCTAATAACTATATCACATTAATGTTGCTTAAAGGGAATCTGTCACTCCATTTTTCGAGTATCAGCAGCGGGCACCGCCATCAAGAGCCCAGACCGGACCCAGACCGCCCCCCCCCCCCCCGTGAGTATAATATAACTCATTTTTCTTATCTTTCAGGTTACATCAGGGACTTATCTACAGCATTACAGAATGCATTACAGAAGGCTGTAGATAAGCCCCTGATGGCGGTGTCGGCAGCTGATACTCGAAAAATCGGGTGACAGATTCCCTTTAACAATGTGACCCGGGGGCGCTCCATCACTAAAATCAGGTATTTTGAGTGAAAACTTTGGCAACTCAGGATCATGTTATTCACTATTCTTCAACACCATGTAAGGGTTTCACAGCAGTTTTCTGTCAACAAGCTGAATTCTACACCAACAGAATACCGCAGACAGAAATTTTAATTAATTTTCACACCAATGAGAGCAACGTACAATCCAAAACACACAGGAGACGTTTGCTTAGACTACTATTCTAGGTACAATTTCCTATAAACTTCGCACCATGCCGACAAATGTCCAACTCATGTAGAAATGAACAAGTCTGTTCTATTTGAGTTCCGCACAATGCATCATCTGGTAAAATGAGAGGAGCCGCAGAATCGTGCCCTAAACGTTATACTACGGTATTATGATCAAAAAAGCGTAAAAGCCATCTCACCGCGACGAGGTGTCATAAGATGGTAACTAACTCAAGTATCTCACCTCAATATGGACCAGCAGATGTCAAAATTGACTGTTTTGCTCCTGAACCATAGAAAGCTATATAGACGAGATGCACAGCCCAATATGTGCAAAGTACAAGGAACTAAAGCGAAAAAGACGAAATGGGCCGCCACACCTGTGCAATACCAGGTGCACATTCACACTGTGGCCAATCACAGACAAAACCTAGGATAAAAGCAATGAGTAAATACCACACAGTAAGTAAACACTACAAATGGTTAAATTTGGTAGTATTGTGTGTCATATACTTGTACATATGGAGCAGTATTATAGTAGTTATATTCTTGTACATAGGAGCAGTATTATAGTAGTTATATTCTTGTACATAGGAGCAGTATTATAGTAGTTATATTCTTGTACATAGGGGCAGTATTATAGCAGTTATATTCTTGTACATAGGAGCAGTATTATAGTAGTTATATTCTTGTACATAGGGGGCAGTATTATAGTAGTTATATTCTTGTACATAGGGGGCAGTATTATAGTAGTTACAGTCTTGGACATAGGAGGCAGTATTATAGTAGTTATAGTCTTGTACATAGGGGCAGTATTATAGTAGTTATAGTCTTGTACATAGGGGCAGTATTATAGTAGTTATATTCTTGTACATATGGAGCAGTATTATAGTAGTTATATTCTTGTACATAGGAGCAGTATTATAGCAGTTATATTCTTGTACATAGGGGGCAGTATTATAGTAGTTTTATTCTTGTACATAGGGGCAGTATTATAGTAGTTATATTCTTGTACATAGGGGCAGTATTATAGTAGTTATATTCTTGTACATAGGAGCAGTATTATAGTAGTTATATTCTTGCACATAGGGGGCAGTATTACAGTAGTTATATTCTTGTACATAGGGGGCAGTATTATAGTAGTTATATTCTTGTACATAGGGGGCAGTATTATAGTAGTTACAGTCTTGGACATAGGAGGCAGTATTATAGTAGTTATAGTCTTGTACATAGGGGCAGTATTATAGTAGTTATTTTCTTGTACATATGGAGCAGTATTATAGTAGTTATATTCTTGTACATAGGAGCAGTATTATAGCAGTTATATTCTTGTACATAGGGGGCAGTATTATAGTAGTTATATTCTTGTACATAGGGGCAGTATTATAGTAGTTATATTCTTGTACATAGGGGCAGTATTATAGTAGTTATATTCTTGTACATAGGAGCAGTATTATAGTAGTTACATTCTTGCACATAGGGGGCAGTATTACAGTAGTTATATTCTTGTACATAGGGGGCAGTATTATAGTAGTTATATTCTTGTACATAGGGGGCAGTATTATAGTAGTTACAGTCTTGGACATAGGAGGCAGTATTATAGTAGTTATAGTCTTGTACATAGGGGCAGTATTGTAGTAGTTATATTCTTGTACATAGGGGGCAGTATTACAGTAGCTATATTCTTGTACATAGGGGGCAGTATTATAGTAGTTACAGTCTTGGACATAGGAGGCAGTATTATAGTAGTTATAGTCTTGTACATAGGGGCAGTATTATAGTAGTTATTTTCTTGTACATAGGGGGCAGTATTATAGTAGTTATATTCTTGTACATAGGGGCAGTATTATAGTAGTTATATTCTTGTACATAGGGGGCAGTATTATAGTAGTTATTTTCTTGTACATAAGGGGCAGTATTATAGTAGTTATATTCTTGTACATAGGGGCAGTATTATAGTAGTTACAGTCTTGGACATAGGAGGCAGTATTATAGTAGTTATAGTTTTGTACATAGGGGCAGTATTATAGTAGTTATATTCTTGTACATAGGGATCAGTATTATAGTAGTTATATTCTTGTACATAGGAGCAGTATTATAGTAGTTATATTCTTGTACATAGGAGCAGTATTATAGTAGTTATATTCTTGTACATAGGGGGCAGTATTACAGTAGTTATATTCTTGTACATAGGGGGCATTATTATAGTAGTTATATTCTTGTACATGGGGCAGTATTACAGTAGATATATTCTTGTACATAGGGGGTAGTATTATAGTAGTTATATTCTTGTACACAGGGCAGTATTACAGTAGATATGTTCTTGTACATAGGGGGCAGTATTATAGTAGTTATACTCTTGAACATAGGGGCAGTATTATAGTAGTTTTATTCTTGTACAAGTATTATAGCAGTTATATTCTTGTACATAGGGGCAGTATTATAGTAGTTATATTCTTGTACATAGGGGGCAGTATTATAGTAGTTATATTCTTGTATAAAGGAGCAGTATTATAGTAGTTATATTCTTGTACATAGGGGGCAGTATTATAGTAGTTATATTCTTGTACATTGGAGCAGTATTATAGTAGTTATATTCTTGTATGTAGGGGGCAGTATTATAGTAGTTATATTCTTGTACATAGGAGCAGTATTATAGTAGTTATATTCTTGTACATGGGGCAGTATTATAGTAGTTATATTCTTGTACATAGGAGCAGTATTATATTAGTTATATTCTTGTACATAGGGGCAGTATTATAGTAGTTATATTCTTGTACATAGGAGCAGTATTATAGTAGTTATATTCTTGTGTATAAGCCAGTATAATATTAGTCATTCCATTGTCCATAGGTATTTGTTTTATAGTAGTAACATGAAGAGGGCTGCTCTTTAAAGACCCCACGTAACCTTCCAGTTTTCATCAGCTTGTTTAAAGTTTGACATTTAAAATGTTCTTGCATAATTCGGCTTCGGTAGCCAACGTTCCCCGCATTTCTAGATATCTTTGTTATAACCTGAAGAATGGACCAATGTTGAGTTTCCTTCCATCTCATCTCCGAACATTACACAACCGATAATCCCGATTTCTCGAATAAATCCACAATCTGCAGTAGTTTTATGACTTCAGCATGTCGAGTCTCTGTGATCTCCTGACTGTACGGAATCCTTCTACCACCCGTACTACCCATCAGGATCAAATCGAAAACATTTGTGTTTTTCTTTTCTCTTTCCACCCCATGAAGAGATAACCAATCGCAGTCGCTTAGGTTTCAGGCGTTGGAAGAAACCTTCATTATTCCGGGAGATAACTTGGCTCAGACTCGCCTCATCGTTGGTGCCATCTTGTCTGTAGAACGCACTGCAAAGTATTCAGTGAGGATTTTCTGACCTAAAGACTGGAGGAATCTCGCTAAATTCCGAGCTGGACCAATTTCAGTTTTCGAAATCTTTTCATCTCGTGAACAATGTGTTATTCTAAAAAAAAAAAAAAAAAAGAAGTTTCGTTTCCAGAATTAGCTAATTGTCTGATAAAATCTCGTAGAAAAACATGGCAAAAAGTGAAAAAAAAAGCTCTGCTAAATATTAGTAAATGTGTCATTTTTTCATCCGGCATTTTTCTTCTCCGTCCAATTCCAAGTGTGTGGGATGACCTGACCGCAGCACTGTAACACCGAGATAATCTCTAAGCTCTATTAGTTCTGGGATATTTAGCACTGATGGAACTTCGAGGGGCTGATCTCATTGACTCATTTTCCTTTACTTTTTTTTTTTTGCCGTTACTTTAAGATACAAATTTCATCATTTTCTGTGTTATTAAGATTTTTCTTTTCCGAGGCATGTTTTATTTTATCGTGTTTTGAAAGGCCCACCCCGGTGTGTGGTAGAGATCCAAAACACTCTTGAGAGTCATAATTATTTGGTTTCAGAAACAGATTAATTACTCACAGCTTACATCATGTAAGATTGGGATAATTCACAGCACTATTTCCAGAAATGAGATAGATCTTCCTATAATATGTAATAAGAGATACTACGATTCTGTTCAATATTTCACAGCAACAAAAAAAAGCAAAACAGAAAACTTAAAGTGGAACCGTTGTTTTAATTTTTATTAAATATATCAATAGCACGCATGATAATAAGAAGCATTGTGATATATCTTATCAGAAAAATCTGCTTCTTTCTCTTCTTGGACTGATAATTCACTCTCAGTTCACTGGCAAATCTGTCTGTAAAAATACATCTTCCCATTCCTGAGATAGGAGATGACAGTTGGTGCTCAAAAAATTCTATGGAGGGGGAGGAGCCAGAGGCAGACACAAGCATTCTGCAGCAAGTCCAGTTACAGTTCTCTGTAGATCTTTAAAAGCACTATGTGTCTTCTATCTCAGTAATGGGAAAGTCTGTGTTCATTGGAGATTTTACTCATGAACTGAGAATTTCGAGAGTGAATGAGTCCAGGAGGAGGAAAAAAAAAAACATATTTTAATATAATATAATCATTATTATAATATATTACAAAATTTCTTTTTTTTTCACCTGGGGTGTAAGGGATAAAGCCTCACCTTGGTCTGATATGCCAGTGTAAGGAGACTTATCGGCCATGCCTAGGCTCCTTTGTATGTGTATATATATATTTATATATATAAATATATATACATATATCTGATGAGGTAATTAATACATTTATTTTCACATTTGCTATTGATTGGTAAAAAAAAAACTATTGAAACAATAGCAACTATTTAAAGGCATACCTACAGTAAGTTTTTATTAAGTAATCTGAAAACAGCATGATGTAGGGGCAGAGACCTGGATTCCAGTGATGCGTTACATATATGCCTGTGTGTTACTGTTTCAATACAGTCAGTGTTTAATCATCAGGAAATTATCACTACAAGTCTAGGTGTCATGTACGCCCTGGTCTAACCCTGCTCTTCCCACTGATTAGCAGCTTTCTTTAAATATACAGTGTACATAGAAAGATGCCAGTCTATGGTGTGGTTGGGGTATACAGGGTCCAGCATTCAAGCTCTGCTAGAGCTGCATAAAAACGACAGCAAGCAGCCTAGCAACTGACACATCACTGGAATAATAATAATAATAATAATTTTTATTTATATAGCGCCAACATATTCCGCAGCACTTTACAATTAAGCGGGGACATGTACAGACAATAAATTCAATACAAGTTAAGACAATTCAAACAGTGACATTAGGAGTGAGGTCCCTGCTCGCAAGCTTACAATCTACAAGGAAATGGGGGGACACAGTAGGTGAAAAATGTTTGTTAATTCAGGTCTGGCAATTATAATAGGGATTTTCATATAAAGCTGCATGATCCGGTCATCAGCCCGTGTGTTTAAGTGCAATAGACAAGTATCAAGTGCAGTTATCATGTGCATGAAGGGTGTGGAGACAGATGAATAGTAGGGTGCAGATTCAGAATAATATTTGGAAGGAGGGAACAGGGCAAAGTTAGCTTGCTGGGTAGTTGATGTGGTAGGCTTGTTTGAAGAGATGGGTTTTCAAAGCGCGCTTGAATAGGTCAGGGCTAGGTATCAGTCTGATTGCCTGGGGAAGTGCATTCCAGAGAGCTGGAGCAGCACGAGAGAAGTCTTGGAGGCGGAGGTGCGAGGTTCGGATTACGGGGGATGTTAGTCTTAGGTCATTTGTAGAACGGAGGGCACGTGTAGGGCGATAGACAGAGATGAGAGAGGAGATATAAGGCGGTGCAGAACAGTGGAGAGCTTCGTGGGTGAGAGAGATGAGTTTATACTGGACCCTGTAGCGAATAGGTAGCCAGTGTAATGACTGGCACAAGATGGAGGCATCGGTGAAGCGGCTGGACAGAAATATGACCCTGGCTGCCGCATTCAAGATGGATTGGAGAGGAGAAAGTTTGGTAAGAGGGAGACCGATCAGAAGAGAGTTGCAGTAGTCCAGGCGAGAATGAATAAGAGCGACAGTAAGAGTCTTAGCAGTTTCAAAGGTGAGAAAAGGTCGGATTCTGGAGATGTTTTTAAGATGCAGGTGACAAGAGCGAGTGAGTGATCGGATGTACGGAGTAAAGGAAAGTTCAGTGTCGAATATGACCCCAAGACAGCGGGCATGCTGCTTGGGAGTTATGGTTGAACCCTCCAGGGTTATTTCGATGTTAGGTAGAGTGAGGTTAGTAGAGGGGAGAAACGCAAGAAGTTCAGTTTTAGAGAGATTTAGTTTCAGATAGAGGGAGGACATGATGCTAGAGACAGCAGACAGACAATCCTTGGTATTTTGAATTAGGGTAGGGGTGATGTCAGGGGAAGAAGTGTATAATTGGGTGTCATCAGCATAGAGATGATACTGGAACCCAAATCTGCTGATTGTTTGTCCAATAGGGGCAGTGTATAAAGAGAAGAGGAGGGGGCCTAGGACTGAGCTCTGCGGGACCCCGATAGTAAGGGGACGAGAAGAGGAAGAGGAGCCGGAAAAAGATACAGTGAAGGAGCGGTCAGAGAGGTAGGAGGAGAACCAGGAGAGGGCCGTGTCCTTGAGGCCTATAGAGCGGAGCATAGTGAGGAGGAGCTGGTGATCCACAGTGTCAAATCAAGGTCTTTGCCCCTACATAGTGCTGCTCTTAGATTATGTAGCAAAATCTTGGTGAAAGCATGATTTATGCTATGCATGATGGCAACAGGGTTCACAATAATATGCTCTCTTGCTCAGTATAAGTCATAGGGGTGGAGAAGCTTTTCCAAAATGGTTGGCTAGACTTCTCTGTTTAGAGATGCCGTTAATAGCCACCTGCAGCAGCATTTGGTGCATGTGCAGGTTATGTCAATGCCAAAAAAGCTCCTTTACCTGCACAGATTCCGCTGGAGGGGGTTTGTGATGAAATACACAGCCTGTGGAACATCATGTATATAGGGAGTGAAGAGACACACACAATTGTGCTTAAGCCGAGTATCTGCAAGTAAGCGTCACCATCTTCTGACCAAAGATGATAGAGAGTGAAAGCAGAAAGAATTGCACTAGTAGGAACCCAAGAGTGAAGTGCATGTTCAATCGGGAAAGAGATTGAATAAGGCACCAGGTCAGGAGACACCTATGGTGCAGTGAGTGATCAGAAAAGGCCCAGAAGGGCAATGAAGGGGAGGAGTTGGCACCCAAACTTTAGCAGGATGGACGTGCGGTACAGTGATCTGGCTTAAGTCCGCCATTATGAAAGACCAAATGCGATTAAAGAGCTGATCAAAGTAGGCATGTGCGAGTGGTGATCAGAAGCCAGAGACGAGAGACCAAATCTGGGAGGATTTTTAATGGGTGTGTTTTATTTACTATTTGACTATATGGGATTAGTAATGGGGGCATCTAATTGACGCATCTTCATTACTAACCTTGGGGCTTGATGTCACAAAGGTGACATCAACAGCCCAACTATTACCCCATATGCCACCGCTACAGGGCAGTGGGATGAGCAAGGCTATGTGCCAGAATTGGCGCATCTGTAAGATGCGCCTTTTCTGGGGCGGCTGAGAGCTGGTGTTTGTAGCCGGGGGGCCACTATCCATGGCCCGTTCCTAGGCTATAATTATCAGATATCAGCTGTCTTCATAGCTATAGCTGGCTATAAATTAAAGGGGGACCCCATGCCTATACATGTCCATAATTTTGCAAAAACGCTATACTAATTGTATTTGTCACTGACTTATATATATATATGGTATATATATATATATATATGTATTCTATATGTATATATCTATTGTTTAGTGAGCTGTTAGTGTGATTTTACAGTAGCCGGACATGAATTGCTGGCTTTTCAAAGGACACCGGTGCGTAAAAATCGGACAGCACTTGCATGGTGCGAGTGCTGTGCGATTTTTTTTCTCGCACCCATTGACTTGTATTGACGAGTCTCGTCGGAGATATGCAGCAATACGCAGCATGCTGCGATTTTCTTCTCAGTCCGATCTGTTTGTTAAGCAGTCCCTGTATGTGTTACTCCTGTTGAACAGCCACAAGACATACATTTTGTCCTTTGTCTAGTTAAAAGTTAGGCATAAAAATTCTTTATGTGGCTATAAAATAATGTAATTGATATATTAAAAAAAAAATCTTAAGAGAAACATATAAAAAGTCTTGCCGAAATGCCAAAATTATTTGTCGTATAACGAGCAACATAAAAAGAGTTATTAGAAAGGCAGAGGATTTTATTTTCCTGTGCAGATTATTAATAAAGATGTAAATGTAATTCTTATTTGTTCTATGCGGGAGTCGGCGTTGTCGAGCCTGCAATCAATTCTCCGACATATGGTTGCATTTACCGGGTCGGGGTGTTAAAATGGCTACATGATAAAGCTATATGTTCGGCGATCGCTATTGACAGTCACAATTTCCTGTATCTCGCGTTCCAGATGGGCGATTGTGTATTCCTCTAGAGATTACGTCTTCATAAACAGTAACAAAATCAGGATGAAGTATTATCAGAAGGAAAAATGAATGTTTTGGCCCCTGGTACATGAGCTAAGACTTGGCACGGATGTATCTGAGCGTCCGTGACACGCACTGTTCTCAATTAAGGATTGTTTAGCGAAACATTTTAATCCAGGAAAAAAAAATGCAAAAATAAAATCCATTCTCAAGGTAAGTGTCATATTCGATATTCTAATCACTGCGTCAGATTAACTCTCTGAAGTTATTTATTTTATTTATTTGGCTTCTGAACTTTTGGCTTAAGACTTTGAAACTGGAAATCCCTCCTGAGTTCTTCTCTTTATTAACAAGCAGAACTTGTTACTTGTGCTGTTCCAGATGAGAATTGTGCAAGCTCTTGAACACATACATTGTTTTTGGACTCATGTTAAAGGGGCTCTCTGTTTTGGACAAACCCTACTTCTTAGAAGAATCATTTGCTGATCACATTGTCTCCCAGCTTCAACCTCCTAAATTTGGGAATTTGTCATCAGAAATCGTTTCGATCAGATTTATAAGTTAAATGTTTACAACCCAGCAGCAGGACCACTACCTCTGCCTTTGTGCAAGGATGAACAGGAGGAGCACTGCCAGAGCCACAAGTAGCTCAGGTAGTGCAGCTCATCCAGGATGGCACATCAATGCAAGCTGTGGCAAGAAGGTTTGCCCGCAGCCATGCCTAAAATGATGTGAGTCCTCTTTGGCTGTTGCAATCTTCTACTTTTTAAAAACTGTTATCGGTCATTTCTTTTTTTTGCAATTCTTGCAAATCGAATCACAAATAGTTCCAAAATCACCAGTTGATTACCTAAAATTCAACACAAATTTGATTCACCTAAAATCAGTTTGCTCACCTCTGGTAGGGAATAGGGTCTCATGTCAGACTACATTAGGTTTGCTTGCAGTCTGTTCCCATGGAAAGACATGAGGCCACGCTGAAGATGTATGCACAAAACAAAAGGGCATTTCTTATTTATTTGTAAAGATGCCACATTTTTTATTTTACATACGTTTATTTGAGTCAAAAGTGGACAAAGACAGTAGAGGGCCCCTATTCAAGGACAGAATTTAGAGTACATTGAAATTGCCCTCATGGTCTCCAGATGGATATCAGAGGTTGAAATGAGCTGTGGAGGATGGACTAGAGGTCTGTCCTCTGCAGTGACGAGTCCCACTTTTCTCTTGGATGCAATGATAGCCATAGAATGGACTGGAGACCACGTAGGCAACGCCATGAAAAGGCCTTCATGAGGGGACGTCACACCAGTCCTACTCCCGAGATTATGATGTGGGGTGGCATAATGTAAGGGGGCTATGACCCCTCTAGTCTTAATAATTCCAGATACACTAGCAGCTCGATGTTACATTTCTTTGGTGATGGACCCAATGTATAGCCATTTCTTCAAAGTGACCCAGGGAGCCATTTTTCAACATGACAACACCAGGCCGCATGTTATACAGTATGTGTTATTGCTCCCTGACGGAGACTGTTGGATCACTGTAATTATGGGGTTTCCAGTAGTAAGAATATGTGGAAAGTGAGCCTTTTATTTCCTTTCGCTCGGTGTTAGTGCTGAGGTGGCCGTTGTTGTTGTGATGCTTTGCCTGTAAGGTGGTGTGGCCTGGAGCCATGAGGGCTCAGCTTTGCAGCATGGTGCTGTTGGGCACTAGGTCACTCGCCCAGTAGGTGCGCTGTCATTTCGGCGGTGATCGGCACATTGTGCGGCACTTTTAAGGTCAGCGACACGCTAAGAGGTTCTCCTTGACATTGCAGTGGAATTCATTCTGATTAGAATGTTAAAATAATGCTCCTAATTATCAGTTTTGGAAACTTTTGCTTAGTTGCAATAGATCAACGTGTAAGCTTTTGATGTGTTTTTCTACAGCTATGGTTTTTTATAGTGGTATGATGTCATGACTCATATTTTGGAGTCGTGACAGCATTGGTTCTGCCTTAATTTAAGCGTGTTTTTTTACTTTTAGGCCAGAAAGGGTTAGTGTCAGTTTTCTTGCTGGCAGCTGCTGTGTTGCTGGTTAGCTGATGTGGGTGGTGACCACTCCCACCATCCTTTAAATAGTCACATGATACATCAGCTGACTGTTGGTGAAAGAGTTTTTCTCTGGAGACCAGCAGAGGAGTTGGGTGCTCTCTGGTGCCATCTGTGTATCAGCTTCTTGAGGTCCTGGTTCCGTTTCCTCTGCTGTGTGGAGCTTGCAGCAGTTAGCTAAGTTTTTCGTTGTTCCTTTCCATGTCTGTCTTGTGCTTGTTACTACCCCCTGGGTTGTTACCATCTGCAGTGGTGATGCTTGCATCCTTGCCGGCCAGTGCACTAGCCAGGGTATAGTGAGGTGACAGCTAGGGACTAGGCACTTGACGGTGGCAGAGGGATGGACCCACATAGGGCATTAGGAGAGCTTAGGGAGCTTAGGGATAGGCACAGGTTATTGTTTAGGAGGTTCCCCATCCCTCGTTCCCTATTGTTAGGGCATTCCTCTCCATTTTTCCATCCCGTTGTGTGTGTGTTGTGACGTCCACTGTATGGACCCCTGTTGGGTCGTGACATAAGGATTGCTTCTTTCTGTTATAAGAATCCCTACCCTTTGGAAACTATTTAAAAGTAAGGTACTAAGTCCTATCCGCATTATGCTGTGAACAATTCTTTCCTAAGGCTTTATATTAGCTATTTCTGGAGCCATCAAAACTATTTGTATGGCTATGTGGGATCCATCATACTATTTGGAAGGGTATGCAGGCTCCCATCCTAGTATTTGGAGCGCTATTTGAGGAGCCATCATATAAATTGGTGGGCTATGTGGAGGCCATAATATTATTTGGAGGGCTACCTTGGGGGGTCATCATACTATTTTGAGGGCTATTTTACTATGTTTGGGGGTATCTTAGTGTGTGGGGATACAAAGGGAATGAATCAAAACGGCAACATTTGTTGGGGCTAAAAGGTTGTGACATATGGTCTTCTGTGACCCCGAAGAATTTTTTTTTTGTGGGGGGGGGTAACAATTAGTACTTCTACTATCGGGTCCCATGCTTTCTATGTATGCCCCTGGGTGGGTTCCCCTTTTCAGGACTTCCATCATTTAACCATCAAAAGCCTCTGTTTTTGTAGCGCACTGGAAGTTCATCGTTTAAATAAATGAACAGCCCGTCGATTGCAATTTTAACCCTGTAATACTTTATTCCACCTGTGGTGGTGCTGCAGAGAAACGGAGCGCTTCCAGTCAACTTACAGCTGATCGATGCGGAACCTTATTTTAGGAGTAGCTTTGGAAAAATAGACAACACCCTTAACGATATAAGAATTCCTTAAAACAAAAAAACAATAAAAACAAAAATTCTAATCTGAAGCCAAGACAAGGTCAGTCTGACACAACAAATGGTTAAATCATATCTGGCAAATGCTCCGACTTGGAACCTGTTCCTTGACGAGAAATCCAGAATACAGTATCATTTGTAATGTGAGTGCCCCACACTTAATCTAGAGCTGTTTGTTTTTATAGTGAATAACAACGCCTTAAAAAGAAAAAAAAAAAAGCCCAGGAATGTCAGTTTCCTCTCCACGCTCCGCACGGCGCATGAACGCTGTTTCTATTTACGCTTTTTTTTTTTTTTTGCTTTTCATAAACAAACAATTGCTAAGTTTTCCTCCCATGTTTTATAGGATGTTGCGGCATTGAACTTTTTAATTGGCTTAGGAAATCCTTGCCAAGAAACTTTAAGTGCATACCAAAGGAAATCTTTTCCTGCAAATCTACAGTAAAAATAAAATATGAAATAATTCTCCTTTTTTTTTTTTCCTTCCATTCTTCTAATACCTTGGAATTCAGATCAATAAATAATTTTTTGCTTTGAACAGGGTAAACCGTAGTTTGTGGAATCACTTTGAACAAGCAGAACTGCTTACAAGTATAGCCTCAGCCTGCACGCTCCCTTCCCTGCAGCTGTTATGAATGTAATCTGTTTTCCTGCTTATTCTCGGGTGGGTTTCCGTGTAAGAAAAACATGAAAATTCAATATGAAAGCGGCCTGTATGGGAATAGCACCTTTTGTCTGTATTGGCTCATTGTTCATGTATTTATTACATAGGCTTGGTCTGATTTAGCGAACTCAATCCTTGCGAGTGGAAAATTCTCCCCTATGCCATCAGCTGGTACCTATTTGGGATAAAGAGAACTGGTAACATTCTAAAAAAGAGTTTCAAAAATTGCAAAATTTTGAAATACAGCATGCTCTGAAGTGTTGTAACCTTTCTTAAAAGGGTTATTCCAAATGGGACATTTATGGCATATCCTCAAGAAACATCATAGATGTCCAAAAGATGGGGGTCCCACCAATAGGGCTCACATTTATTATAGGAGCACAGCTGCATTATGTGCCTCCAGAAATGTAGAGGTGGCCATGTGCTTCTCTCTAGATTTGGTGTCGGCCTGCCAACTGGGCTTGCGGTGCCCAGTTCTCTTGATAGGTGCCAACATAAAAATCCCAAATGGGGCCAACCCTTCATCAAAAAGATTTGATACGGTGCCACATAAATAATTGTTACTTAAAATGATAACTATGAGACCAAAGAAGATTAGTATAACTGGGTTAACAACCGAAGATGATAGGAAACCGAAGTATGTATTAACCCCTTCATGACCTATGACGCATATATACGTCATAAGTCGTGTCCCTGCATTCCATGTAGGCTCTGGCTCTGAGCCTGCATATTTTCCGAGACATCAGCTTTTTTAATCAGATGACATGTGCCCCTAACAGCCACGGGTGGAATCGCAATCCACCTGCCATTGTTAACATGGCTGGGCTGGAAGCGAGTCACTTATCCTGCCCGTTTCACATGACCATGCGGCACCGATGGGTTGGCATGACAACCCGGGATTTGCAGGAGACCCCTGTGGTTGTCAGTACCAATTCGCTATGAGCGTTGCCCTGTAGTGCCCGTTCATAGCGAATGATCATTTTAGCTACACATAGCAGAACTCATCCCACAAAAAAAAACAAGCCCTCCCATGGCCATATTGAACAAAAAGTTAAAAAAAGTTATGGCTCTGGGAAGAAGGGGAAGAAAAAAAGGAAACGCAAAACTGGAAAACCCAACGTTGTAAAGTGGTAAATGGAATACACCTGATAGGAAACAGAAGGTTGTTATTGATGGAATACACTTGGATTAGGTCACAGATAACAGTGGAGTTCTAGAGGGGTCAGTATTGGGCCGTCTTCTTTTAAAATATCTATTAATAACTTTTTAGAGGGTATACACAGTAGAATTTCAATATTTGAAAGTGGTACTAAACCCTGCAAGGTAATCAACACTGAGGAGGATAATTGAATATTACAGAGAAATTCATGTAAGCTTGACACTTTGGCAGTGTAACGGCAATTTAAGTTTAATATAGATAAATGTAAAGTAATGCAATTGTGCCAAGGAAATAAAATACTAAATGTTAAAACACTGGGTAAAACTGTCACTGGAAAATACTTGGGCGTATGGGTAGACGACAAACTCAACTTTAGTAACCAGTGTCAGACAGCTGCTGACAATGCAAATAAAATTATGGGATTCATTAAAAGAGGCAGAGATGCAAATGAGGAAAACATAGTTTTACCCCTGTGCGAATCACTAGCCACACTTAGAATATTTGGTACAATTTTGGGCTCCAGTGTTTAAGAAGGACAGAGCTGAATCGAGAGGGGGTACAGAGAAGAGCGACCAAGGTTATTAATGGAATGGGTGAACTGCAGAAGTTATGAAATGGGGTTATTCAGTTTAGAAAAATGAAGGTTTAGGGAAATCTCATTACACTGTACAAATATATGAAGGGACACTACAGAGTTCTATCTAAATATCTTTCTACACCATGGCTTTAACGATAACAAGGGGGCATCCTCTATGTTTAGCGTACAGAAGGTTTGTCCATCGTATACGGCGATTCTTTACTGTATGAGCAGTGAGATTATGAATTCTTTTCTGTATGAAAAGGGAGATTGTGGGTTCTTTACTGATGGTTCTTTAGTAATGGGAGGAAATGACCTATCCACTCATGGGAGCGGTATATGACACTCTGTAGGAGATAATAGTATATTAATGAGATGAGCAGCAGTTTTTCTTATGACAGAAAGTGACCTGCCACTTACGTGATTATGTGAGTTAAGACAAGACTACATTCTGTCACGAAGTGAACAAGATATGATACTTTGAAGGAAAAAAAATACATACAACATCTGCAAGGAGTTTGTATGTTCTCCCCGTATTTGCGTGGGTTTCCTCCGGGTTCTCCGGTTTCCTCCCACACTCCAAAGACATACTGATAGGGAATTTAGATTGTGATCCCAATCGGGGAAAGCGATGATAATGTCTGTAAAGCGCTGTGGAATTAATGGCGCTATATAAATGAGCAAAATAAAAAAAAAATGATGTGAAAGCAGAAGAAGAAGAGTAAGTTTTTTATGTGAGGGAAAGTGACCCAATGAATTTATTTTGTGGCAGGGATTTTGGACAGAGTCATTGCAGTAAGGCTGAACTTGAGAGTCATGGAGAATGTCAGACTGAGATGTTGAGGCCTTCTAAGCAGATACCATAGGTTTCTGGTGTCAAATACGCCTCGGCGTGAAATAAAAATCATAACATGCAACTTATTTCAAATCCGCTTTTGGGGATACTGTCTTTAACGATAATGAATGCCAAAATTCTCACAACAGTTTTTTTGCTGAAAAGAAAAAATGTGAACTTTTGCACTCGCTCTTTTAACGTTTGGTTTGGAGTGGAGTCTGTGGGGAGGCCACTTTCTGTGACCCTTTACAGATGGCTGATCTACTGCCAGGTATTCTGGGATGTGAAAAGTTTCATTGAACAAACAAATACTGTATAAGTTCCCTACATAACCCTGGAAAATGATTGCACTGACACTCGGCCATGAGAATATCAGCATGCCACATCCATCAGAGGTGAGACAATGTGAGTCACGGGACAGAGGTGTCTCCAATCCGAGGCCAAATTAGTCATAAAGACATATTTGGACAAAATGCAAACTACAGGTTATTACTAAAGGGGAGACCCTCTGGTTTTGTGGTGCAAACACTATATTTGTTGGTCCATTTTTGACAGTATGACAGAGGTAAGTGAGGTTTCACACTCCAACGCCTAAGCCTTACATGTTTCGCTCATTCAGTTGGCACAACATTTTTTCGGATTCCCAGCCAGCAAAAACACCCTTTTGCCGAACAGTAATTTTCCAGACCATGTGGCCAGTCTACAAAACTATACTTCTGTGAACAGAAGGGAAATGGACTGTTACGGCAAAACTGAAATTTCATATGAAATAATTCAGCGGAAGGTGCATCAGAATATGGGGTCTTTTAAAAACTACTTTCTGAGTCTTGAAGAATTTCGCACAGATTGGTAAAAATATTAGGCAAAGTTTGGTTAAATAGATGGGTCAATGGATATGAATCATTTTTGATGGAGACATCCAGCGGAAGAGATTTAACTTGAAGCTACTTTGTAAAATCAGTAATAGTTCCCAAATACCATGCACTATTGTACTCATGTCTTTTGTCTTCAAGAAGTGAGGAAATCAATCCAATGAAAATAAAATTCTCATAGAACTTTAGGAAATTCGCTGGGCCCGGTAAAGTCGAATCAATCGTGCGATTCACATGAAACATCTATAAAAAATCACTACTACAATTTTTCACAAAGCAGAAGATTGCAAGAGCCAGAGAAGGATTACATGACACAGCTGGTGTGGACTTCCCTATATTGCCTTGTAGCTATCACATGGTATGGAACAACGAATCAAGAGGCTGTATAAAAGCAGAGGCAAGGAATGCAGCAGCTGCTTTGTAGGATGGTGAGACGATGTCACAGCTGCCAGCTTAGCACTATAGACATGTGGAGAAAATCATAAAACACTGAATAAACATTTCAAATAATGTGGGACAGAACAATAGTGAAAAACAGCTATTTGTTTACCTACAGCCATATATGATGAGATCACTTAAACATTGCCAAAGCTATGTTTCCATTAAAGAGCTTGAAAAGTGTTCAATACGGTCCTAGGAGACCTCAGGGTGTTGCATATGTTTTTTCAGGGTAATTGGAAGCTTTACTGTATTTGGGATTCATGATGAATCAATTCGCTCTAAATAGAAATTTTGCCAAATTTTTTGACGAAGCTACCAAATTCTAATTTTTAATAAAATTACTCGCCTCTAATGTTTACTGATTATGCGGAGGGACATTTAAGCCCCAGTGTGGCCCCAAGGCATGGGTAAAACTGTCATTTCTACATACCTTATCGCTAGAGGATCATAAAGTGGACAATGTATGAAAGAGTGTGGGAGATGCAGGATCTGGCTAAAATTTTAGGGGTTTCGAATGGGTAATAATTCTGTGCCTTCTCATCAGAGAAAGTTAAAAGAAATGAGAAAGAAAAAGGTCTTCCAAGTTACCATATCTAAGTAGTTAAAAGGCAACAGTCTCATAAAATGGAGCATCCAACAGCCTAGTTAAATTCTTCATTTTATGGGCAACAATTGGCTGTGACGTTGATGCCATCTTGACAGCGTGGCATCCAATCAATCAATGAGTTCCGTAGCTGTGTGTAGATGGAACGCTCCTTTCAGAGCAGCTAAGTTCACTGATTGACTGCGGCATCAGTCCTGCAACCAAAGTAAGACACCGGGACCAGGGGAGGAGTCTCACTGATGAACCTGGGGAAGTTGAGCTCAGTGCTGGTTCCCAGGGATGGGAGTGTTTTGGTCGGCTTTGGGTCCTTTGATTACTTGCAATGTGAGCATGTGTACGCAGTCTTAACTACTTGGGTTTAATCTGTGAAATGGCCAGAGTGAGATTATTATTATACATTTTTATAGCGCCATTTATTCCATTGCGCTTTACATGAGAAAGGGGCAAATATAGACAAGTAAAACAAACATGAGCAAAACAAGGCACACACAAGTACAGAACGAGAGAGGACCCTGCCGCGAGGGCTCACAGTCTACAGGGATGGGTGAGGATACAGTAGGAGAGGGTAGGGTTGGTCGTAAGGCGGTTCAGCAGACTGGGGATCAGTGCAGGCTGTAGGCTTGTCGGAAGAGGTGGGTCTTCAGGTTCCTGTTTGAAGGTTTCCGTGGTAGGCAAAAGCCTGATGTGTTGGGGTAGAGAGTTCCAGAGAAACACGGGAGAAGTCTTGTATGCGGTTGTGGGAGGAAGAGATAAGAGGAGAGTAGAGAAGGAGATCTTGAGGTCATGCTCTTACACATTGCATGCATACCAACTTATGCTTCGGCTGATTTCCTTGGTTTTGCTGTAGTTTCTTGTAGTCTGTACAAACATTGCCCTTATTCACATTGAGGTCAGCTGACAAAGGTAAGGTTTCAATACTTGACTGTGTGTCCACTCGTTGGGCTCAGTACCTCTCAGCCTTTATCTACATGCATGTCACTTGACATACGGTAAAGTTTTTAACATTAAAGTTACTGTCCCAACTACGGTCACGATGATGAGGCGGGATGGATTTCGTATTTTTTTTTTATAAGAAAACATTTTAACTAAGTACCATATATTATTTTCATGCACTATGTTATTTATTTACTGCAGGGTATTTAGTCATTATATTTCTGACTTTGTTTTTTTTCTGTTTAGAAACAGAATAGGACTATCTCGATTGGGTCACCTTGTCATGGTGGGATGGCTTTTGCACTTTTTTTTAATCAAAATAGCGTTACCTATATCCCCTATGTTATATACATGTACTATTACTATTTACTTATTTACTTACTACAGGGTATATGCTCATTTTGTTTTGCTTTTTTTCTTGGGTTTCCCTTACAAGATAGTATATAAATGTTCCATTTTATTATTATAATGCTATCAATCGGTCCTTCTGAAAACTTTGTGCTGTAAACAGGCTCGGACTGGCCCACCGGAGAACCGGAGGATTCTCCAGTGGGCCCAGGCACTGACACCTGCCGGCATACTGGCCAGCAAGTGCCTAGGGCCCCCACTGCTCCAAGGGCCCCCACTGCTCGAGGGGCCCCCAAGTCAGTGGGCATGGGGCCCCTGAGTCAAGGGGGCCCGCCCTATGCCAGCTAGCAGCAGCGGGAGACAAGTTCTTGTCCCCGCTGCTAAAGCGAAATGAATACTCACACTTCCCCACGCCCCTATGGGCTTGGAGAGGTGTGAATACCATTCCTCTTTAATAGCGGGCAGCCCATCCCCAGCACCGCACCACACACACAGCACCGCATCATTCTCTCACATACACCGCACCACATACACACGCAGACACACAGCACATCTCACCTCCCCCGGCTCCCCGCAGCCACAGCACATCCCGGCTTCCTGCTTTCTGGGCGTTTTCTGTCTGTGACAACCCAGCTGGATGATGTCATCATCCATCGTGCTATATCAGAGAGAAAGCTGCAGTAGAGAAAGAGGCTTCCGGGATGTGCTGTGGCTGCGGGGAGGTGAGTTCTGCTGTGTGTATGTGGTGCTGTGTGTGTGAGAGTGATGCGGTGCTGTGTGTGTGAGTGTGAGAGACATGCTGCGGTGCTGTGTGTGAGATGAGTTGCTATGTGAGTGAGTGATGCGGACCGGTGCTGTGTGTGAGGGGTGGTGGAGAAGGACAATGATATTGGTGGTGGGAGGCAATGATGGAGGTGATGGGCAGTGATGGCAGTGGGGGAGGCAATGATGGAGGTGATGGGCAATGATATTGGTGGGGGAGGCAATAATGGAGGTAATGTGCAATGATGGTGGTGGGGGAGGCAATGATGGAGGTGATGGGCAGTGATGGCAGTGGGGGAGGCAATGATGGAGGTGATGGGCAATGATATTGGGGGAGGCAATAATGGAGGTGATGTGCAATGATGGTGGTGGGGGAGGCAATGATGGAGGTGATGGGCAATGATGGCAATGGGGGAGACAATGATGGAGGTGATGGGCAATGATGGCAGTGGGGGAGACAATGATGGAGGTGTTGGGCAATGATATTGGTGGGGGAAGCGATGATGGAGGTGATGGGCAATGATATTGGTGGGGTAGGCAATGATGGCAGTGGGGGAGACAATGATGGAGGTGATGGGCAATAATATTGGTGGGGGAGGCAATGATGGCAGTGGGGGAGACAATGATGGAGGTGATGGGCAATGATATTGGTGGGGGGAGAAAATAATAGAGGTGATGGGCAATGATGGTGGTGGGGGGAGGCAATGATGGAGGTGATGGGTAATGATGGAGGTGATGGACAGTGATGGAGGTAATGGGCAATGATGGCGGTGGGGTAGGCAATGATGGAGGTGATGGGCAATGATGGTGGGGAGGCAATGATGGAGGTAATGGGCAATGATGGTGGGGGAGGCAATGATGGAGGTGATGGGCAATGATGGAGGTGGGGGGAGGCAATAATGGAGGTGATGGGCAATGATGGTGGTGGGGAGAGGCAATAATGAAGGTGATGGGCAATGATGGGGGTTGGGGGAGGCAATAATGGAGGTGATGAAATGGACAATGATGGTGGGGAGGAGACAATGATTGATGTGATGGAATGGGCAGTGATGGGATGGTGGGGGAGAAGGCAATGATGGAGGTGGTGATGAGGACAATGATGGGGGTGGACAGGAGCTGCATTATACTTTATGAGGGGGCTACATTATATTCTGATGGGGACTGCATTATTCCCAGGGGACTATATTATATTCTGGGGCTACATCATACTATATGATGGGGCTACAGTATACTCTATGGGGGGCTGCATTATATTCTGGGGGGCTACATCAGACTATATGAGGGAACAGCATTATGCCCTATTAGGGGGCTGCAGTATACTCTATGGGGAGGCTGCATTATATTCTGTGTTGGTGCTGCATTATACTATATGAGGGGGGCTACATTATATTCTATGATGGGGACTGTGTTATACCTTATGAGGAGGTTGCATTATACTTTGTGGGGTGCTGCATTATACCCTATGAGGTGGGCTGCCTTATATTTTATATTGAGAGAGGCTACATTATATTCTATGAGGGGGCTACCCCTCTAGGATTCTACCCCAACCCCTGCTGCATAATTAAGACGTGATAGTCTAGTTATGAAGAGAAAAATATTTTTTAAAGTGCAAAGTGCATAAAAACTTTTACATTTCTTAATATTGACAATTATACCTCCATGCAAAAAATTAAAGTGTATAATACAGGATGTACTGTACTACCTTATATTATACCCTGATATTAGCGTGGTTTACCGCACAATTGGTTGTCTTGTATTTATTTCCATGTAGCTACATAGTGGGCCCCAAGAATGATTTTCTCTGGTGGGCCCAAGGTGCTCCAGTCCGACTCTGGCTGTAAATAAATCTGAATCCTAAATCCTGTACAATTAGAAAAGTCACCCTGGTAAATGGATTAGGAATTGAGGACTGATTTCTAGGGGCTGGGCATATTGGATGACTAATGTTTCTGGACACATTTGAAACTTTCTAAAAGTGTATTATTTTCAGTAGATGGAGCATTTTCATAGACGTCTTTCTGGCTTAACACCTGAAGTGTCATGCATTCCGAATTGTGTCACTTTTTTTCTTTCTTGTAAATCACATTTGATATTGCCAATATTAATATTCATGGATCTTAAAGTTTGGGGACTTTCTCCCCTTTTTTCTTAGCATTTCTCACATAACTTAATACTGGTGCTAAAGATATAGGAAATTCAAAGATTTAACAATACTTGCTAGACATTGGGATAAGTGTGTGAGGACTTTTGGAAAGAAACCTCGTCTAGGAAGGTCTGGATGAGAATGAAGTTGGAAAAGAAAGTAGTCAGCCATAGATTACAAGAAGCTATGAAAGAGCTGGATTTGTAATATTATGTAGCCGAGAGCCAAAAACTATTGGCTTCATGTGGTTGACTGGTGGTAAAGTGACCGCAATGAATAACGGCACACACACAGCTATCTAATATCAGCAATCAATTACTCTCTAGCAAGAAACGGATTTTTTTTAGACATGTTCTTATAATGTACTATGTGTTTGCTGATTAATTTTGGTATCCAATTTACTTAGCCTTGAAATGTGTCTTTTATTGTTGTTTTATGTTATCTTCTAAAAATTTTGGATATTAAGAAATTAAGGAACTTTGAAGAAAATAGACGAAAAACAAACCTAAAATGAAAAATATCATCCGGGACCTCTTCCTTTAATCTTCCTCTTTCTTTTAATTCAATTTCGTCTCACATTTTAATTAAAAATGAGAAATAATGATCGATTCTAAACTAAGTTAATTCATTTTGAATTTCCCAATTTTGTGGAACATTCTGTTTGCGCGAAAATAATGGCCAGCAGGCTACCATTATGTTTATTTCATATATGCCGTGAAAGTTTTAAAAACAATAAAACATTATACACACCTTGCCCCTCATCTGTCCCTGCTGCTGTAGCACCCTGTAGGGTCTTCCACTGTCTTCCTAAGGAACTTGTCTGCTCTTAACCCTTGAGCGGAACTTCCGGTGCTCACTAGGTCTCGAGACGCGTTCTGACATTGCAGTGTGTGTCACCAATAACAGTCATGTCGTGTGGTACACGTCGTGCCATGAGAACATACATGGAGACCCAGCTGGTGCCGATGTAAGGGTCGGCCAGGACTATAGTTGTGGCCAGATACACTAAAGCATCTGTGTCCCGACCTTCCCCCACAGAAAATTGCAATCCACTGTTCGGCATACCTGCGTCTCCAGGTTCGGGTCCCCCTGGGCACTTCCCAAGCGGCGATGGCCCCTCTTTGAGGCGACTCATAGTAACTGAGACACAGTCCCCATGGTAACTTGAACGGTTTCTTTACTGATAACTTCACACAATATATCCACAGTTAGAACATCGTAGAATAAACATTCATCTTTACCTGCTTCCTCAGCTCTCCCTACTCTGCTGGCACTTCCATACGGCACGTGCCTGTCTTAGACTGCTTCCCAGTGCTCTTCCTGGCCTAACCTCGCCATGATGACAATTCCATCTGCCTGTTTCGCCCCAGACTTGAAATCATCCGCCACCTGGTTTGGCTGCCTCTGGAGAAGCATCCAACCCGTCTGTACCGCTCCCTGCGAAGCTACAGCATCCTTCTGTTCCTCACTCCATCCGACTCCCACCCTAAGAGTGTCCGTCCAGGCTACGAGTCATCACATCTTCTGCTTTGGTCCACTAAACTGATGTCCAATGGAAATGGATAAATTGGACTGTCACTGCTTAACGTTAAGTGACTGTTGATCCGTCCTGGGCCTATAGCCCATGTGGACACTTCGGGCACCCTGGCCCCATCTGAAGTAACTTCCCTTCTACTATAACCTTAACTCCCGGCAGCCCCTCCTACAATTAACCCTATCCTACTAAGAGTTCTATATACTAGAGTGACCAACTCTAGTGTCCACAGGTAGCACTACGCTTTCCCTGTAAATGGCAAACCTTGAAATGCAGTCAACATTATCACACTTACAGTCATGGCCAAAAGTATTGACACCCCTGCAATTCTGTCAGATAATACTCAGTTTCTTCCTGAAAATGATTGCAAACACAAATTTTTTGGTATTATTATCTTCATTTAATTTGTCTTAAATGAAAAAACACAAAAAGAATTGTCCTAAAGCCAAATTGGATATAATTCCACACCAAACATAACAAAGAGGGTGGACAAAAGTATTGGCACTGTTCGAAAAATCATGTGATGCTTCTCTAAGGCCGGTTTCACATTAGCGCTTTTTAAGCGCACGCACGGCCGGGGGTAGCTCCGCCCCCGAGCCGGCTCTCTGCCCAGCGTGCCCGCCCCTTGCTTGTAGCGCCGCCTCCTATCGCACAGCGGCGCCTGCGATCGGCGCACCCTATCTTTAGCATAGGGTGCGCAGATCGTGCGCAGGCCGTGCGCTAGTTGCGCTTTGACCTGCGCTGCGCACTTTTGACGGTGCGCCGTGCGCGCCAAAATCCGAAAAGTTTGATTTTGGCGCGCACGGCGCACCGTCAAAAGTGCGCAGCGCAGGTCAAAGCGCAACTAGCGCACGGCCTGCGCACGATCTGCGCACCCTATGCTAAAGATAGGGTGCGCCGATCGCAGGCGCCGCTGTGCGATAGGAGGCGGCGCTACAAGCAAGGGGCGGGCACGCCGGGCAGAGAGCCGGCTCGGGGGCGGAGCTACCCCCGGCCGTGCGTGCGCTTAAAAAGCGCTAATGTGAAACCGGCCTAATTTGTGTAATTAACAGCACCTATAACTTACCTGTGGCACCTAACAGGTGTTGGCAATAACTAAATCACACTTGCAGCCAGTTGACATGGATTAAAGTTGACTCAACCTCTGTCCTGTGTCCTTGTGTGTACCACATTGGGCATGGAGAAAAGAAAGAAGACCAAAGAACTGTCTGAGGACTTGAGAAACCAAATTGTGAGGAAGCATGAGCAATATCAAGGCTACAAGTCCATCTCCAAAGACCTGAATGTTCCTGTGTCTACCGTGCGCAGTGTCATCAAGAAGTTTAAAGCCCATGGCACTGTGGCTAACCTCTCTAGATGTGGACGGAAAAGAAAAATTGACAAGAGATTTCAATGCAAGATTGTGCGGATGTTGGATAAAGAACCTCCACTAACATCAAAACAAGTTCAAGCTGCCCTGCAGTCCGAGGGTACAACGGTGTCAACCCGTACTATCCGTCGGCATCTGAATGAAAAGGGACTGTATGGTAGGAGACCCAGGAAGACTCCACTTCTTACCCCGAGACATATAAATGCCAGGCTGGAGTTTGCCAAAACTTACCTGAAAAAGCCTAAAACATTTTGGAAGAATGTTCTCTGGTCAGATGAGACAAAAGTAGAGCTTTTAGGGCAAAAGTATCAACATAGAGTTTACAGGAGAAAAAAGAGGCATTCAAAGAAAAGTACACGGTCCCTACAGTCAAACATGGCGGAGGTTCCCTGATGTTTTGGGGTTGCTTTGCTGCCTCTGGCACTGGACTGCTTGACCTTGTGCTTGGCATTATGAAGTCAGAAGACTACCAACAAATTTTGCAGCATAATATAGGGCCCAGTGTGAGAAAGCTGGGTCTACCTCAGAGGTCATGGGTCTTCCAGCAGGACAATAACCCAAAACACACTTCAAAAAGCACTAGAAAATGGTTTGAGAGAAAGCACTGGAGACTTCTAAGGTGGCCAGCAATGAGTCCAGACCTGAATCCCATAGAACACCTGTGGAGAGATCTAAGAATGGCAGTTTGGAGAAGGCACCCTTCAAATATCAGGGACCTGGAGTAGTTTGCCAAAGAAGAATGGTCTAAAATTCCAGCAGAGCATTGTAAGAAACTCATTGATGGTTACCGGAAGCAGTTGGTCGCAGTTATTTTGGCTAAAGGTTGTGCAACCAAGTATTAGGCTGAGGGTGCCAATACTTTTGTCCGGCCCATTTTTGGAGTTTTGTGTGAAATGATCAATGTTTTGCTTTTTGCTTCATTCTCTTTTGTGTTTTTTCATTTAAGACAAATTAAATGAAGATAATAATACCAAAGAATTTGTGTTTGCAATCATTTTCAGGAAGAAACGGAATATTATCTGACAGAATTGCAGGGGTGTCAATACTTTTGGCCATGACTGTATGTGCAAATAAAAGCAACAATACAGTAAAACATAAAGACAAAACAATGGTAATACCCAGAAAGGAGTAGCAGTACCATTTCATATGTGTGGTAATACATGCAAACATGTAGCAGTACCATTTAGCAAAGGATAATAAATACAACATTGAACATCTTACTTAACACTAGATCTGCCGGTGAAGAGTGAAGAGGAGACTGGAGCTGAGGTGGTTGTCTTATGAGCTGTTGTGTCAGGGCCAGTTGGGCAGCAAGATATGATATTTTATTGTTTTTTATGGCACGTCCATTTGACCCTTCTATTTATCACAATTTGGGGGTGGGAGACCTCAGGGCATAAAAATCACCTTTTTATTTACATACAATAGGGAAAGATTTGATTCCTATCAAATAAAACTTGATGTGAATCAAAATTTTTCAGTCGAATTTTAATTTTGGCAGAAGCACGTAAATCTATTGAGAAGTACAGTTAGATCCAGAAATATTTGGACAGTGACCAAGTCTTCGTGATTTCCGCTCTGCAGGCCACTACTTTGAAATCAAAATTAAACAACTGAGATGCAATTGGAATGGAGACTTTCAGGTTTAATTGAATGGGTTGAACAAAAATATCCTGTAAAGTGTTTAGAAATTGCAACCATTTTTCTACAAAGCCTCCTCAATTTCAGGGGCTCAAATGTAATTGGACAAAAAAATTACTTTATAATAAATAAAATGATCATTTTTTAATACTTGTAGTGAATCCGTTCCAGGCAATGACTGCCTGAGGTCTGGAAGCCTTGGACATCACCAACTTCAGCAAACGCTGGGTTTCCTTCTTTGTGATACTTTGCCAGCTTTTACTGCAGTGACTTCAGTTAGTGTTTGTTTGTGGGTCTTTCTGCCTTAAGTTTTGTCTTAAACATGTGAAATGCGGCTCGATGGGGTTGAGGTCTGGTGGTGACTCGGTCATTGCAGAATATTCTACTTCTTTGCTTTCGTGGTATGTTTTGGGTCATTGTCCATCTTACTGTGAAGCGCTGTCCAATCATCCTTGCTGCATTTGGTTGAATCTGAGCAGAAATTACACTTCAGAATTAATCTGGCTGTTACTGTTGTCAGTCACATCAATAAACACTAGTGACCCGGGAAGCCACGCATGACCATGCTATCACACTGCCTCCACCATGTTTTATGGAGAGTGTGCTGTACTGAGAATCATGATCCATTCCGAACCTCCTCCATACTTTTTTCTTCCTATCATTCTGGCACAAGTTGTTCTTAGTTTCATCTGTCCAAAGAATGCTTTGCCAGAACTGCACTGGCTTCTTTAGATTTTTTTTGGTAAAGTCTAATTTGGCTTTTCTATGTTTAATTAATGGTTTGTGGTGAACCCTCCATATTTGAGAAGTCTTCTCTTCATGATAGACTTAGATACTGAAACACCTACTTCCTTGAGAATGTTCTTCATTTGGGTAGACTTTGTGAAGGGGTTTTTCCCTTTTGTCGTCCTTGGATGTCCCGGCCTTTTTTGAGGTCACACGCTCACCATTGCACTCTTTTATTACAGAATGTAATACTAAATTGTTGATCTGGCCACTTCTAACATTTCTGCTTTCTCTTTGATGGATTTCTTCTTTTTTTTCAGCCAAATGATAGCCTGTTTCTCTTCCTTTGGGAGCTCCTTTGACCGCATGTTGTGCGTTCACAGCAACAGCTTCGAAATGCAAATGCCACACCTGGAATCAGCTCCAGATCTTTTCCCTGCTTAATTGATGATGGATTCATGAGGAAATAGCCCATGCAGCCCATTAAAGAGATTTTTAGATAATTGTCCAATTACTTTTGGTCTCTTTTTTAAGAAGCAGCTACATATTAAAGAGCTGTTATTCCTAAACCCTTATTCCAATTAGGATGTGAATATCCTCAAATTAAGGCCTTGCTCACACTTGCGTATAAAATCATCGAGAAAAAAAAATTGCATTGCACTTGGACCAATGTTATTCAATGAGTTACTGCTCATCTGTAAATGTTTTTGTCAGCTGAAGTCGGAATGGAGGGAAAAAACTGCAGCATCCTGTGATTGACTGCGTATATCAGATGACACTTTCCAGTGAAACTCAATGGGTGCGAGAAAAAAAACAGACGGTACATGGATCATCCGTATACCGTCCAATTTTAACGGATACATTACCATTCCGTAGCAGGAAACACTGTAAATGATTCTGTTAATTACTGTGAAAAAATAGTTGCAGAGAAAAAAAAAACGCTTTTCATACGCATGTCACATTGTACTCAGATGACACTCGCATGGCACTCGTACTACTTTCCTAGATCAATATCGGAATGATTTTTTTCAATGCTAGTGGGAGCGAGGCCTTAAGCTGAGAGTCTGCACTTTAAGCCCATATTGATATACAACTGTATGTTGAATATGTTTTGTTAAACAGTTAAAATGTCAAAACTTGTGTAGCCGTCCAAATATTTCTGGACCTAACTGTAAGTAAAAAAATCTTCTCCGTGTGTCAAAGAAGTCTGGCATTTGCATCTTCTTAATCACTTTCCTGTCTGTCTGTAGAACAAAATGGCTGCAGCAGGAGCCTCCCCCCTCAGCCCTATCTACAATAGGACAAAATTATTGATAAGTCCCGCCCACTTAAATAAACACCGCCCTTTCAGTGTTTCCTGGAACAGATCAGAAAGAGATTAAACTATGTGTTCACTGTGGGATTTCTAGAAGATCGACTCCTTCAAAAACTCCTGCAGAATAATAAACAGAGAGGACGAGATGATCTCCTGTTTTACTCATCAGTTACTGCTATGTCTACAGGATTGTTCCTTTAAAAAAAGACACTGTGCTGTAAATACATAGCAAACCATTGAGTGCTTGGAAACTTTACAAGGGACATACTTTTTTGTCAACAAAGAGGTTGCAAAAACAAAGCAAACACACCCGAGCTCATGTGCCTGGGGGGCCACAAAGATCCCGTGTTGCATACAAACCCATTCATAGATTTGACACTTTACGGAGTTTTGCTGTAGATTTTGCACTGGATTCTACATGACTACTGCTATATTTGAGCTTCTATGAGCAATTTATGAACTATGTCTCTTTTTTTGATGACTAGGCATCTTGTCTTGCCATTTTATGGTCATGACTATGATAGCTACTCATCATTGTCTGGAGTCATCTTTGCCCAGTCTCAGTTTTCTTTGGTTAGGTTCAGTCATCTTCACCCTTGTTCTTGGTCCAGTTCCATTCAGGTCTTTCTGACTAAGTGAAAGCCACAACGCTTTCATTTTGCATAAAACCTTTAGGTTCTAACCACATCTGCTACATCACTCATTACACAACAGAAGCCATTATTGTCCACCAAACTTATGACGGAATCTATTCCCTGGGAATTTGCATCCTCCAAACTTAGTAACCTCCGAATATGGGGGGCACAGAGTATTAGAATTTTTGAGGACAAGAATTATTAAAGAATTTTGAAGGCGATCTCACATAGTCTTCTCAAAATTATTTCAAGAGTTATATACTTTTTTTAAGGCCAAGGTCATAACTACCAGGAACAGACGTAGTTTAGAAGATAGCAGCACTCCAAGGTAAGGTGCACAAGTAGGCTCCCAAACCATGGAGTAATATAGAAAAACTTGGCACTCAGGTGATAGGTGAAAAATAAATAATTTTATTTACAGTGTCATAGTACAATTGACGCTTCGGTCAACATGGACCTTCATCAGGGTGCACACTGTTATGGATACTATGTCTTGGACACAAGGTCCAGGTGGTACAATGTCAGTGGTCCAGGAAAGACTCAGCATTGGTGGCGGCGTAAACTCAGTATCCACCGCTTGTTCATATATGTGACGACTCCTGGAGTGGACCTTCTGGGTCATGTCACCAACCCTCCCAGGGCGAGCTGACCTAGTGAAGACCACCCCCTATATAGTGAGTGTCAGGGGCAAGCCCCAGGGGGTGAGGTACCACAACTGCTGGCACCAGGCGGCCGGCTCACAGGAGACACGAGTGAGTGAGTGTGTCTGCAGGAACGTGTAAAGCGTGGGCACGGGAACACATGGTATACAGCGTCCAGGTGTGAGCAAAGCAGGATGCGTGCAAAGGAGCACGGCAGAGCACTGAGTCAGGCCGCAGGTGTGCCAGGAGGTGTAACAGAGTACAGGAGCAGGGTGTGCCAGAGGGCACAACTGAGCATAAGACAGAGTACAGGATTGGAACGTGTGCCAGGAAGCACAACTGAGTAAGAGACAGAGTACAGGATCAGAGCGTGTGCCAGGAGGCACAACTGAGCATAAGACAGAGCACAGGATTAGAGTGTGTGCCAGGAAGCACAACTGAGTATGAGACAGAGCACAGGATCAGAGTATGTGTCATGAGGCACAGCTGAGTGTAAGACAGAGCACAGGATCAGAGTATGTGCCAGGAGGCACAACTGAGTATGAGACAGAGCACAGGATTAGAGTATGTGCCAGGAGGCACAGCTGAGAGTAAGACAGAGTACAGGATCAGACTAAAGTATGGGACAGAGCACAGGATCAGAGTATGTGCCAGGAGGCACAGCTGAGAGTAAGACAGAGTACAGGATCAGAGTGTGTGCCAGGAGGCACAACCGAGTACAAGGCAGAGTGCATGTTCAGAGCGTGTGCCAAAAGGCACAATAGAGTGCAAGGCAGAGGACCCAAATACAGCGCACAGCCAGGCAGGGACACGGCAGACCAAGCCAGGAATTACAACAATAATCAGGCACCTCCCCTAGGAAGAGGTAGCCTGATAAAGCCCCTGATCGCTAGGGCATCCGGGTCAAGTCCTCCAGTACCATAGAGAGGATGGACCTGAAGGCCGAACTAGAGGAGCGTGCAAGTGCACACATAACGTGTGGGATGTGGGAGACAGGAACCTAGGTACGAGAGGTGCGCGTGCGCACCTGGCGGGACCCCTGGAGCGACGGCGGCTCTGGAAGAGATGACGTCGGGACCAAGGTCCCACCCCCAGGTGAGCGCGGCGTGACAATATATATGAGAGTGCCTATGAACAAGCGGTGGACACCGATGCTGAGTCTTTCCTGGACCACTGAGATTTTACCACCTGGACCTTGTGTCCAAGACATAGTATCCAAACAGTGTGTACTCTGATGAAGATCCTTGCTGACCAAAATGTCAATTGTACTGTGACACTGTAAATAAAATTATTTATTTTTCACATATCACCTGAGTGCCAAGTTTTTCTATATGACTACCAGGAAAGCTGCTCTATGGAGCCAGCAGCAAATGGGACTCACATCCAAAGTGGCGGGAATAATGATGGGGCCATTGGTGCTTGAAAGCAGATCAGTGGAAAATCAAGAAAAGTGGGACATGACACCAGACAAACGTAGAAGACAAAATGTTCATGTAAAGTTGGCCAAAGTAAATTGCAGTCTCATTCTGTGTTATTAAAGTTATCTACGATTTTATGTTCTAGCCAAGTATGATGAGCAGAACTATTGACAACCTCTGAAACATAAAAAAAGTCTACCATATTTTTCATAGGTTCCCAGAGGAGCATTGCATGGCCTACAAGTCTACTTACACCAGCTTAGCACTCTTTATAAGTAGAAACATACCTCCTTAAAACACCTGTCAAGGACCTCCAATCTAGCCAAATCAGAATCTCCTGTTTTGCGCTGATGAGGTGAAAACACCCAGAAACACGTGTCTGCAAATGGAGTTTTCTGTATGGCTTCTTATCCTAAGTTATGTAAAAAGGCTCATTAAAATGGTCTATAGGTGGCACTAGCATTCCAGTCCTCTTCCTCTCTGAAAAGGCTATGCTCTTATACTGTCTGTAACACCTCTGAATAATTACTCAACCGATGACCGTAGGGGTTGGGAGTGGGACTGATTCCAAACATCTGACTTCATTATTTTTCCTTACTGCTCTTGCATTCAGGCAACAAAAAGCAAATAAATGACATTTTATCATCATAAGTGAGAGGTTGGTTAATTTTATGGTGTAGGTAAGACATGGGAAAAGTGTGCGCCACATGCGGCCCTTTGGCTGTTCAAGTGCGGGCACCACATGTATGCCATCCTTCCAGCTTTCTCTTCCATCATTGAACCTGTGCATCTGAGAGGGCAACAGGCGAGAGGATGTCACTACATCACGCCAGCTCTGCCTCCATGCACAGCACAAACTACAGCAGCAGGGGTACAGTTCTAGGTGAGTAGTTTTATTTTTTTTTAATTATCGATAGTACATAGTGGTAAACTGTGCAGACATCATAGGGCACAAGGGGGCTGTGTGGGAACATTATAGTGCTCAAGGGGACTGTGTGGGAACATTATAGTGCTCAAGGGGACTGTGTGGGAACATTATAGTGCTCAAGGGGACTGTGTGGTAACATTATAGTGCTCAAGGGGACTGTGTGGGAACATTATAGTGCGCAAGGGGACTGTGTGGGAACATTATAGTGCTCAAGGGGACTGTGTGGGAACATTATAGTGCTCAAGGGGACTGTGTGGGAACATTATAGTGCTCAAGGGGACTGTGTGGGAACATTATAGTGCTCAAGGGGACTGTGTGGGAACATTATAGTGCTCAAGGGGACTGTGTGGGAACATTATAGTGCTCAAGGGGACTGTGTGGGAACATTATAGTGCTCAAGGGGACTGTGTGGGAACATTATAGTGCTCAAGGCGACTGTGTGGGAACATTATAGTGCTCAAGGGGACTGTGTGGGAACATTATTTATTATCATAAATCAAGTTAGTGGCATTGGAGCTCCAGCGTCCATTAAGTTTTTATTTCACCAATTTGATTTATGATGAGCTCACAGGCCTGGTGACACAGCAGAAACACTCAGTCCTGTGATACAACAGGCAGGGAAATGTGTTATCTTAGGAAGCAGCAGTTGCAAGATCTTGCTGTCTTGTCTGTGTACTCATTTATCATAAGTGACATTGTTATGCCGTGCTCACCAGGAGGCGGGGCTTCGGCCGCGACGTCACTCCCTCCGGTACGGCGGTCCCTCGGGGGTCCCTGTCGGGTGCGCACGCGCAGCTCTCGTCCCCGGGTCTCCTCCTCCATGTCACGTTTGCGCTTGCGCGCTCCTGTCAGTGTTGTATAGGGCTCGGTCCTCTCTATGGTAATGGAGGACCTGACCTGGAACCTGTAGTGGTCATGTGCTTTCTGGCTAGGCCCTGACCCGGAACCAGTAGTAGTCATGTGCTATATCAGACGACCTCCCCCTAGGGGAGGTGCCTGATTATTGTTGTGCTTCCTGGCTGGGTCAGCTGTGTCCCAGCCTGGCTGTGCGCTGTTCTCAGGTCCTCTGCTCTGTCTGCTATTCTGTGGTGCTCCTAGCACTAGCTCTGAACCCTTGTTGTTTCTTGCTCAGTCGTGCCTCCTGGCATTCACTCTATTTCTGTGTTCTGTTACACCTCCTTGCACGACTGCTGTCTCATTCTGTACCCTGTCGTGCTCCTTGCATGCGTCCTGCTTTGTTTACCTCCGGATGTGTTACTCGCTACACGCCTTTTGTGCCCACGTGTACCCGTCTTGCACTATCCTGTATTCAGCGCACTCCCGTGTATTCCCCTGTGTTCCCTAGTATCCTGCACCCTCCAGTCACACAGTCTTGTTATCTCCTGTGAGCCGGCCGCCTGGTGCCAGCAGTCATGGTATCGTATCCCCTGGGGCTTGCTCCTGACACTCCCTGTATAGGGGGTGGTCCTCACTAGGCTAGCTCACCCTGGGAGGGTTGGTGCCGCGACCCAGAGGGTCCACTCCAGGAGTCGCTAACACTCAAACAGTATAATCAGGCAATGGACCCCGCTGGTACTGCGGCTTCCATCCAAAAGGAGATGACGTTCCTCCGGGAAAACCAGATTAGGATTATGGCATTTCTCAAGTCCATGGAGTCCGGTTTATCTGCCTCTCAGTCCTCTGAGCCTGGGAATGCTGCCCAGTTGGCTAGTCTCCAGCAGGAACTTGCGCAGCAACGCGACTCCCAGGCTCAGATTCTCAACTATATAGCGTCGGTAGATAATCGTCTCCTTTCCATACAATCTGCCCAGGCCATGCTTCCACATTCGCTTCCGCGCCTATGTAAGCCACCCCGGTATAGTGGTGACCCTGTGTTGTGTCGCGGGTTCTTGAACCAGTGTCGTTTGCATTTTGAGATTTTGCCGCAGCATTATCCCACCGATCGTGCTAAAATAGCATTTATAGTTTCTCACTTAGAGGGTAAGGCGCTTGCGTGGGTGAATCCCCTTTGGGAGCGTGATGACCCGCTCGTCGCTCAGCTTTCCATCTTTTTGGACACTTTCCGTAAGGTATTCGACGAGCCGGGTCGCCTTGCTTCCACCACCGAGTCCCTCTTTAATCTTCGTCAAGGTTCTCTATCGGTTGGACAATACGCAATATGTTTTCGCACTTTGTCCTCTGAGCTAGGTTGGAATAATGATGCCCCTGTAGGGGCCTTTTGGCATGGTCTGTCCGGTCGGATCAAAGACGAACTGGCAGGCCGAGATACCCCTACCAATTTGGAGGATCTTATCTCTCTCGCGACACGCATTGATTTGTGCTTCCAGGAGCGCACCCGCGAGTCAGCCAGAGAGAGAGGGTCCTCTCGCCTCTCTTCGTCCACTCGCAGTTTTTCTCAGCCGTTACCCGAGTTATTTTCGGGAGATGCGGTACCTGAGCCTATGCAGGTGGATCGCCTCCAGATAGCTCAACGACGTCGTGTGAAGAGGCAGGCACAAGGTCTCTGTTTCTATTGTGGGGATGCTTCCCACTTTCTACGTTCATGTCCCAAGAGACCCGAGAAGTGTCTCCGCCTGGGACTGTTAAGTGAGGTCTCCTCAAGTGTATGCAATTCCTCTCTACCCCTGACTGTGCCTGTTTCCCTGAATTTTGGTTTAGAGACTTTTACTGTGAAAGCTATTGTGGACTCTGGCGCAGTGGGTAACTTTATTAGTCTCGAGGCAGTTAAGAAGTTTCGTATTCCTGTCAGATCCCTGGAGTCTCCTAGGTCAGTAGTTCCGGTCGACGGTAAGCCCTTGCAGGACACCGTTAAACAGGTCACTGAGGAAGTTGAGTTGCAGATTGGCACATGTCATCGGGAGCGGATCTCCTTCCACGTATTGCCGACTTCGCCTCATACCCTTCTTCTTGGCCTTCCTTGGTTACGTACTCATGGGCCGACCCTGGACTGGCAATCCGGTGACATACTCCGTTGGGGACTGTCCTGTCAAAAGAGCTGCCTGCTGTTCGTTCATCCGAAGAGCCCTGCTTGCTCATCTTTGACGGTTACAGGTCCGCCGTCCGCCATCCGGTCTGTGACTTGTGACTTTGTCAAGAGGGAGGCTGAGAGTCAGTCTCCACATCCGTCAAGCAACCCGTCTGTGACTTGTGACTTTGTCGAGAAGGAGGCTGAGAGTCAGTCTCCACATCCGTCAAGCAACCCATCTGTGACTTGTGACTTTGTCGAGAAGGAGGCTGAGAGTCAGTCTCCGCATCCATCAAGCAACCGGTCTGTGAGTTGTGACATTATCAACAGGGGGGCTGAGAGTCAGTCTCCACCTCCATCAAGTGACCGGCCCAAGGTAATTACCGTGGCTTCCGTCAAGTTGACGCCCCAGCGCCCAGGGGAGACCTTTGTGTCTAAAGGTAACCGTAAAGGTGTGTTATCCTGGGGACACTCTTCTCCGGCTGCCGGCCATGTTGGTGCCAAGAGGACACTCTCCCGTTTATCCCACGATTACTGGTGGCCGTCTATTTCTCAGGACGTCAAAGACTTCGTGGCTGCTTGTCCATCGTGTGCCAAGAAGAGACTTCCCAAGCAACCATCCTCCGACAGCTCGCCTCTTAAGGATGAATTGACTTCCAATGACTGCACCACCGCTTCGGTCTCCGAGCATGTCAGTGTGCCTCTGCCGGTTTGACCTGTCTCGGGAATACCTGCCTCCGACTCTCTGTCTGTGGAGCTCTCCAGGGTATGGCAGGAGACCAAATTTTTCGTATTGAGACTCTGGATCTGATTGGTCCTCATGCAGTTAGGAAGTGTCTGGATCCCACTCCTAGTGTCAAGGTGCTATTTTCCAGTTCTAGAGAGAGGGGGCTTAAAGGAGGGGGTACTGTTATGCCGCGCTCACCAGGAGGCGGGGCTTCGGCCCCGACGTCACTCCCTCCGGTACGGCGGTCCCTCGGGGGTCCCCGTCGGGTGCGCACGTGCAGCTCTCGTCCCCGAGTCTCCTCCTCCATGTCACATTTGCGCTTGCGCGCTCCTGTCAGTGTTGTATAGGGCTCGGTCCTCTCTATGGTAATGGAGGACCTGACCCGGAACCTGTAGTGGTCATGTGCTTTCTGGCTAGGCCCTGACCCGGAACCAGTAGTAGTCATGTGCTATATCAGACGACCTCCCCCTAGGGGAGGTGCCTGATTATTGTTGTGCTTCCTGGCTGGGTCAGCTGTGTCCCAGCCTGGCTGTGCGCTGTTCTCAGGTCCTCTGCTCTGTCTGCTATTCTGTGGTGCTCCTAGCACTAACTCTGAACCCTTGTTGTTTCTTGCTCAGTCGTGCCTCCTGGCATTCACTCTATTTCTGTGTTCTTTTACACCTCCTTGCACGACTGCTGTCTCATTCTGTACCCTGTCGTGCTCCTTGCATGCGTCCTGCTTTGTTTACCTCCGGATGTGTTACTCGCTACACGCCTTTTGTGCCCACGTGTACCCGTCTTGCACTATCCTGTATTCAGCGCACTCCCGTGTATTCCCCTGTGTTCCCTAGTATCCTGCACCCTCCAGTCACACAGTCTCGTTATCTCCTGTGAGCCGGCCGCCTGGTGCCAGCAGTCGTGGTATCGTATCCCCTGGGGCTTGCTCCTGACACTCCCTGTATAGGGGGTGGTCCTCACTAGGCTAGCTCGCCCTGGGAGGGTTGGTGCCGCGACCCAGAGGGTCCACTCCAGGAGTCGCTAACACTCAAACAGACATATGCTTCCTTCCCTAGCCAGGCATGTGATATCTGTCTACTATGACCTGTAACATCTCTGCATGGTCAGACCCAGCCATTACATAGTACACTGGAGGAGCACATCTAGAGGATTATCAAGGACAGGCACATTTTTTTTTAACAAAGGCAATTGTAGAACTTATTATTCTAAGATCTATTAATTAAAATTTACTTTGTTCATTCGACAACCCCTTTAATGAAATTCGAAGAATGGTAAAGATGAACATCTCTTGAAGTCCAACTGATATTTTGAGAGAGGCGATAACTTGATTGGTGGAGCCTTCACCATTTCTGAGAATGGGACTCTAAAATGCTGTGATGTGAGGCCATTGCTCCATTCGTTGTCCATGGGACAAACAAGCAAGTTTTCCCCTACCCTATAGATATTTTATTTTATTGGGGAAGAAATCTATAAACCCTCTCCCTAAAAACATAGTTACTACTGTATATAATTCTCTCTATCCTCCATCTTATAAGTGCATCATTTACGCACCCTATACCTATTATGCTAGGAATTAAATATGAACCAGGGCTTTACTTTTTGTATATCCACAGCGATGGGTGAAGGATATTTCCTTTATGTGTCTATATGGTGAAATACATTTACAGTACATCCTTATAGACAATTTTAAGTGTGTTTACGCGCGGCATACTTGAGAAAGTTGAAGAACTGAGCTTGATGTATAATGTTTTTCTATTCTAAGGACGAGGAGGGATGTCTTAGCCGGTCCTACTCCATATTCTTATGTTTAGGAAAAGAAAGACCTTAATTTAGCTTTCTTCCATAATTTATGACTTCCACAAATGAAGCGGTAATGCTTTTATAAATAGCACAATCCTCATTGACCATGCCTGGAAAGCTGATAAAAAAAATGAAATGTTTTCCTTATTGCATTATATTAAAAGAAAAGCAAAAAAAAAAAAAAAATCTAAGATGATGCAGGGGACAAGGAATGCAAACCATGCAAGCGAGTGGCAAATTGTATGGAAATATGCCTTTCATCTTAATTATAGACTGGACGGCGAGAATGTAATATATTTGGTCGTACATACAGACGGAGGACATTTTCCCATGGTGTTTTTTCGCTATTCCTTCTTTTGGACTTAAGTTGACAACTTGCCCATGTGATTTTGTCATGTCTACTTTCCATAATAAGCAAAAATGTAATATATGCCTTACTTAGCCCTAGCGAGAAATATCTAGTGTGTAACGGGGTATTAAGTGCATGTCCTTGTATGGTTCATTCTCACAATCAACATTCCCGACAACGTAATCTGATATGTGATAAGGGCGAAAGCATAAATCTAACTTCCATATTTGCTCGGCCATATTACTCATACGTAGTATGGTGCCCTTAGAAACCCATTGGCCTCTGATTTCATATGGCGGCACATGGGAAAAAATGGATATATATGGAACCTGTTGATGCCATGTTGCTTCTAGGAAGAGTATATTGTTCAATCCCCAAGTCACCAAATGGAAAGTCTATAAGTCCATACTTTAGCTCTTGAGAATAGAGATGCAGGAATCGATCTGTAACTATTCAAATTTTTTAAAAATTTACCAAAATTTTTCAGATTTGACAGATTTGTTTATCATGAAACCATCCAAACAGATTCCCGCTGGTGTTACTTTAATGGCAAGGGGTTAATATAATAACAAATATCATACTCACCCTTTGTAGACCCCCATCTGCAGCATCTCGATCCTTCATTCCGGTCATTGGATTCTCCATCAAAAAGGCCAGTGATTGTCCTTTAGAGGTCACATTGGGGCTGATGAACACCATTGAAGTAATTTAGGTACCTTTTTCCTCCACACTTAACCATTTCAAATCAATCATTAGCCTCAGCTCAGCAAGAACCGAAGACTAAAATGAAAGATCGGGGAGCTGCCTTGGAGGTGTACTCTGCTCAAGGACAGGTGAGTCTAAAATGTTTTATTATTTTTTTAACCTCTTACCTATTTTCCAATTATTGTGGTTTTTGGTATCTGGAAATATGTTAAATGATAATAAATAGCAATTAGGGTACTTTCGATTTGGACCAAATCTACCAGTCAAAGAGGTAATCTATCCAAAACGAATTTCAGGAATTAACTATATCACCAAGACCGTGAGCACAGGGTCTAAGTCAACTTTCACAAGATACCCAAAGATACAAAATTGTAGCCTTGATCACACACCCATAACTATATAGAACATTGTTTGTCATAACCCATTGTCTAGTTATATTTTTTTAGGCCTAAATCTTAACACATCCCCTTGGAAAATGGTTTCTGGATATCCATGGAATTCATAATAAACATACTGTAGGTCGTGTAAACCAATGTATTCTTTATTCACCTAATACCATTGCTGCTAGGGACAGTGCCAGACGGAGGTATCATAGCAGCATGTGCTGAAGCCAATGTTTCGCCATATAGGCAAAAGCTATGAGTCTCAAGTTATAGGCAGCTGGTTGATCTCTCACCCATCTCTCCACTCCAGAGGGTAGTTTCCTGGGCTATGAAGTCCAAAAACCCATTTTTATCATCTAAGTTTATAAAAATGAAGCCCATAATCTTGATAAAAAATAGTTTCCATTTTGTGACTACAGCTTCTATGTAGTCCTACAAACAAACCCTATAAACTGCAGTCACACTTCCTTTCCGTGTATACTCCAATTTTTGGTAACCATTTGGTAGATAAGTAAGAAATAGGATGTAGATTGAGAACAACGTGACTGCCGAATCAGACTACAACAGCATTTTTTTTGTAGCTGTTACTATGGAGACATACTATCTGCATAGAACCTGAAACACAAAACAGCAAATACTAACAAATTTTGAGTAATGGTCTAAAAGTGTAACCGTTGTTTTAATTTCTATTTCATAAATCAAAAAGTACTGTATATTTGAAATTAAGAAACTTTGTTTTTACTTTCAAATCAGGAGTAAAATCTGTATTCAGTGAAAACAGATTTTCCCATTACACCGATAAGAGATGACGGTTGGAGCTTTTGAAATTCCATGGAGGGAGGAGGAGCTAGAGGCGGAGACAGACAACAGTCACAGTTCTTCGTAGAACTTTATGAGCACCAACTGTTATTTTCCTATTACAGTAATGGGAATACCAGTATTCACTGAAGACAATTTTTTCTTATAAATTGAGCATTTTGAGGATGAAAGATCAGTCCAGGAGGAGAAAGAAGCGCATTTCTTTAATAAGATATATTACAAAGTTTCTTATTTTCATGTGAGCTATTGATTCATGAGAAAAAGTAGAGAAATAGTGAAATATATTTTTGACATTTTTTTAGGATCACCACACAAGATACCAATATATATAGCAAAATATAGTTTATTGTTTACAGAGCCAAGAACACAACACACAATTAAAAACACTTAAAAAATCCAAGGGATTGAAACAAATGTAGTCCCCACAATATAAGATGGTCATAATTAGTGTTGAGCATTCCGATACCGCAAGTATCGGGTATCGGCCGATATCAGCGGTATCGGAATTCCGATACTTAATTCCGATACTTTTGTCATATCGGAATCCGGAATCGGAATCGGAATAGGAAGTTCCCATCATGCTATGAGCCTGCTTGCTTTGATTAAGCCAATGGGAATCCTCCGAAGTGTGGGCACATCCTGTTAGGCATGTAGGCATGTTAACTATTGGCATGGCTGTGATTGGCTGCCGAAATGATGTCATGATGCACTATAAAAGCCACCGCAGCCGCCATTTCTGGTCACTCTGCTGTGAATTCAGTTAGGGACAGGCTGCTGTAGAAGACTGTGAGGGACAGTTAGAAATAGCGATTCCACCAAACATCTAGTGCTTTACCCAGGCTACATAAACCACCACTGTAGCCTTCTTTGCCCTAGCAGCAGTGTTCACAGCTGTCTGCAAGGGCTGTGTGAGTGCAGCTCACGCTGTGGAGTGGGTCCTGCAGCCACGTCAGGCTGTAGGCCACCCAGTGTGATCACTGCTGCCTCATACATCTTTTATTTTTTGAGCTGCATTTTTTACATAATTTCAATCTAGTGTGCTTCCATCCGTATCCATATACGTTGGTTGCAAACACTAGTAGTAGACAGCGGAGCCTTTCTGCAGCCTTTCAGTGCTAGTGTCCACTTTGCTGCACTGTTCACGGCTGTCTGAGAGGTCTCTGACTGTGTGTGAGTGCAGCTCACGCTGAGTAGTGTGTCCTGCAGCTACGTCTGGCTGTAGGACGCTCAGCGTGCGTCAGTGCCTCACACATATTTTTATTTGAGTGCAGCTCATTTTTTCTTCTATTAGTGTGCATCCATCCGTCTCCATCTACGGTGGTTGCAAACACTATAAAGGAGTACACAGCGGAGCCTTTCTGCAGCCTGTCAGTGCCAGTGCCCACTTAGCTGCACTGTTGACGGCTGTCTGAGAGGCCTCTGACTGTGTGTGAGTGCAGCTCACGCTGAGTAGAGTGTCCTGCAGCTACGTCTGGTTGTAGGACGCTCAACGTGCGTCACTGCCTCACACATATTTGTCTTTGAGTGCAGCTCATTTTTTCTTCTCCTATTAGTGTGCATCCATCCGTATCCATCAACATTGGTTGGTTGCAAACACTATATAGGAGTAGATAGAGGAGCCTTTTTTTCTGGCTTGTGCCCTGCCGGCGCAGCCAGATTAGTATTACCCAATTTTTTTGGAGCCTCATCTTTTGCATTGTAGGTTACCTGCCTGCATTGTAATAGCTCCAAAAAGTTGGTGATACTATCAGTTTCAATTCTTTGTTCACATACTTTGAGTTTGTTTCCAACAAAGAAACCACAAAAAAAGTTCACCAAACACTACATTTTGAACTTGTGTAGGCCACATCAGCTCCTATTAACGTCTAGTCCACACACACACACACTTCATAAAATTAGTGTTTCTTGTACCTGTAACCAGCTGTTCAGGAATAAGCACACTAAGGCCCCCCTTTGTACTTTTTTGCCTATCTTAAGCAGTCTTGCAAGATGAAGAAGGCAGGGAGTAAGGCGCGTGGGCGTGGGCGTGGAGTTTCAGCAGGGAGAGGACGTGGGGATTCTGCAGGGAGAGGACGTGGGGATTCTACAGGTAGAGGACGTGGGGATTCTGGGCCTGCTGCGGGCACCAGTGGATCAGCATCCCCCAGTTTTAGCAGGCAACAGTCCTTTATGCGCAGCTTTGTAGGACCTCAATGTACCCCACTGCTGCGGGAGGAACAAATTGAAGCCGTTGTCGGATGGATGGCAGCTAACGCATCGACTTCAATTACTTCCGCATCCTCTCAGGGTCAGAGCACCGAAGAGCAACCATCTGTCTCTTCACCACCTGCCAAAGTGCCCAGGCAGTCAGAGAGACATGGACAGGAGCCATCACAGTCTCTACTTCTGTTCTCGGAATCTGTTGGCTTGGAAAGAGGGGGCCAGCCAAGCAGCATTCCTGAATGTGAAGAAGAGGGAGTATGCAGTGATGCGCAACTTCTTTGTCCCTCTGAATCTGAAGAGGCGAGTGGGCCAGTGCCTATGGTCAGCACACCTCAGTACGCATCAGATGATGACGAGACTCAGTTGCCACTTTCTGGTGCGTACGGTGCTGGCGAGACAACCCCGGAGAAGCAGCTGTTTGAAGAGGGGAGGGAAGATGATGAGGTCCTTGACCCATCATGGCGTGAGCAACAGGAAGGTGGTGGGAGCAGCTCGGAGGAAGAGATTCCCCTACCGGCCAAAACAGGAGGCAGAGGGAGGGGGAAGACTTGGTTGCCTGTACCCTCCACTTCGGCACCCGTTAGGAGCATTCCTCCTTCCAAAGGCAAACCGGGCGCTCACAAGAGTTGCAGTGCGTGGTCCTTTTTTGACACAGTTGCAGATGACATTTGCTTTGTCAAATGCAAGCTGTGTCATCAGAGAGTCAAAAGAGGGAGAAATGTCAGCAACCTCAATACCACAAATATGTGGAAACATGTGCGCACCAAGCACGAGTTGGAGTTGCAGAGACACCCTGAAGACGTAGGCCAACGTACAGCACCACCTACCACCTCTTCAGTTCGTGTTGGGCCCTCTTCCTCCAGCTCACACACTGCTGGTTCGGCTTCCTCACAGGATCGCCAAGGAAGAACCTCTGCCACTGTTGTCCGGAGACCCTGTCAGATTACACCCATAGCAGCACGTTCCCATCCATCACAGCCATCGGTAGCACAGGCATGGGATAAAAGGCGCCCTTACTCGGCAAACCATCCCCGAGCACAGTCTCTGAATGCTGGCATTGCCAAACTTCTGGCAGTTGAAATGCTGTCATTCAGGCTGGTGGACACTGACACCTTCCGGGACTTAATGGCATTGGCAGTCCCCCAATACAACGTGCCCAGCCGCTTTTATTTCAGCAGGCGAGCCGTCCCTGCCCTGCAGAAACATGTTGAGGGCAAAATAAAACATGCGCTACTAAACGCCGTTAGTAGCAAGGTCCACCTGACCACCGATGCGTGGACCAGTAACCATGGACAGGGGCGATACCTTTCCCTCACTGCCCACTGGGTCAATGTTGTGGAGCCGGGTACGGATCTGGAGAGTGGAGCTGTACGTGTTCTCCCAACGCCACGGATTGCAGGACTCCAGTCTGTACACATAGACTCCTCCTCCTACTCAAGTTCCTCAGAAACAGCAGAGCAGGAGCCTGTTACGACCGATATGAGCACAGCCGTGGCCAAACGTCAACAGGCTGTACTCAAATTAATTTCTTTGGGGAATCGAAGCCACACAGCGCAGGAGCTCTGGAATGCTATCAAGCTGGAGAGCGATGTGTGGTTTGGGCCAGCGAATCTCCAGCCGGGCTTGGTAGTGTGTGACAATGGCCGAAATCTGGTGGCAGCTCTTGGCCTAGGCAACCTCACACACATCCCATGTCTGGCACATGTTCTTAACTTGGTCGTGCAGAGCTTTCTGAGGGACTATCCGGATCTTGCTGCACTGTTGCACAAGGTCCGCATAGAGTGCGCTCACTTGCGACGTTCCAGCACGGCAAGATCGCGCCTCGCTGCTCTGCAGCGACGATTTGGCCTTCCGGAACATCGCATCATATGTGACCTACCCACCCGGTGGAATTCAACGTTACATATGTTGGAGCGGTTGTGTGAGCAGCAGGCAGCAGTCATGGAGTACCAGCTGCATCAGGCGCAAACAAGTCGCACTGTGCGCCGTTCACACTTCAGCACCATTGAGTGGGCCTCTATGAAGGACATCTGCCTCGTTTTGCGTGCCTTCGATGAATCCACGCGGATGGCGAGTGCAGATGATGCACTAGTCAGCATGACTGTCCCCCTTATCTGCCTGCTTCAACAAACACTGCAAGCACTAAGGGATGAGGTTTCAGAAGAGGTGGAGGATGAGGAGTCCCAAATGCCATCTGCTTCTGGACAGTCTGCGCTACGTGTTTCCTCACAAAGGCCTAGGCAGGGGACACTTTGTGAGGAGGATGAGGAGGAGTCGATGGAGGAGGAAGACATCTCTCCAGAGGAGGGAGGTACACAAACCTCTACTCAGTATGTACAGCGAGGGTGGGGTGATGCAGAGCAGGCCGAGGTCACGCCTCAAACAGGGGACAGCGGTTCTTTGGCAGTTGGGAGTCTGCAGCACATGGTTGATTTCATGCTGCAGTGCCTGAGAAACGACCGCCGCATCGCCCACATTCTCGTCTCGGCTGATTATTGGGTGTACACCCTCCTAGATCCTCGCTACCGGGACAGCGTACAAAGGCTCATACCAACGTTGAACCGGGAGCGTAAAATGCGGGAGTACGAAGAGTCACTGGTGCAGTCCATAATGTTTTCCATTCCACCCGACAGCATTGTTGCTAGTGCTTTACAAAGCAGCTCTGTGCGTCGAGGCAGTGGAGGAAACTCTGCACAAAGAGGGAGCAGAGGCAGCGCCGCAGCACAAGGCAAGACCACTATGGCCCAAATGTGGCAAAGTTTTGTGTGTCCACCACAATTGTCTACACCATCAGCGACGCCTCGAGTCAGCAGGAGGCAACGCTTCCGTCAGATGGTGTCAGACTACATGTCTTGCCCTGTCGCTGTACTCCCAGATGGCTCTTCCCCCTTCAAGTTTTGGGTCTCTAAGTTGGATACATGGCCAGAGCTTAGCCAGTATGCATTGGAGGTGCTGGCTTGCCCTGCTGCCAGTGTATTATCGGAACGTGTCTTTAGTGCCGCAGGTGGTGTACTAACAGACCGTCGCACGCGACTATCTTCCGATAATGTTGACCGGCTGACTTTTCTGAAAATGAACAAGGCCTGGATCTCCAAAGACTTTGCCATTCCTCTTACAGACTAAATTAGTGGTTGGCAACTGTATCCAGGTCTGCTGGTGTGTTCATTTTTCTACCACCTGAACTATAATCCCTTTGCTTCAACACAGCCAGTTGTCGCTCAGATGTGTCGTCTGCACAGAGAAACACACTAGCTCCTGTGTTAGTGGGGTTCAGTAATGCCAGCTGATCCCCTGCTGTGTGGACGGCAAAGTCACCAGCTCCATCAACATTCAAACCACTACTGATTTTTAACCGTGCCCAACTTAGGTCTCTGGCTCCACTGTCTCTACTATTTCCCCTGACCTCCAACCCCGCCATCTACATCTCTGAAGTGGCGTCAGCACAATCTACACTTGTTCCTGTGTTCCTGTGGCTCAGTCCCATCAGTTTATCCCCTGATGTGTGTCCGGCAAGGTCTCCTGCTCTGTCCACATTCCCATAACCAGTAGTGGGAATGAGGACAGAGCTGGCGAACTTGCCGGACAAACATCAGGGGATCAACTGACGGGACTGAGCACCAGTAACACAGGAACAAGTGTAGATTGTGCTGACGCCACTTCAGAGATGTAGCTGGCGGGGTTGGAGGCCAGGGTAAATAGTAGAGACAGTGGAGCCAGAGGCCTAAGTGGAGCATGGTTAGAATCAGTAGTAGTCCACAACCTCCATAAAAACCGCTGCCCATTGGCCTCTGCATGCGGCATGCGTAATCCTGGGCTCCAACAGCGTCAGTTGGTGTTCAGAAGTGTCGTCTCCACAGAGCCAAACACATTCGTTAGAGTGTTAGTGGGGTTCAGCACTGCCAGCTGTTCCCCTGCTGTGGAGATGGTAAGTCTCCTGCTGCCTTCACCTGCCAAAATCCAGTAGGCCCCAGCCTGCTCCTCGCCTAATCCTGGGCTCCAACAGCGTCAGTTGGTGTTCAGAAGTGTCGTCTCCACAGAGCCAAACACCTTCGTTAGAGTGTTAGTGGGGTTCAGCACTGCCAGCTGTTCCCCTGCTGTGGAGATGGCAAGTCTCCTGCTGCCTTCACCTGCCAAAATCCAGTAGGCCCCAGCCTGCTCCTCACCTAATCCTGGGCTCCAACAGCGTCAGTTGGTGTTCAGAAGTGTCGTCTCCACAGAGCCAAACACCTTCGTTAGAGTGTTAGTGGGGTTCAGCACTGCCAGCTGTTCCCCTGCTGTGGAGATGGCAAGTCTCCTGCTGCCTTCACCTGCCAAAATCCAGTAGGCCCCAGCCTGCTCCTCGCCTAATCCTGGGCTCCAACAGCGTCAGTTGGTGTTCAGAAGTGTCGTCTCCACAGAGCCAAACACCTTCGTTAGAGTGTTAGTGGGGTTCAGCACTGCCAGCTGTTCCCCTGCTGTGGAGATGGCAAGTCTCCTGCTGCCTTCACCTGCCAAAATCCAGTAGGCCCCAGCCTGCTCCTCGCCTAATCCTGGGCTCCAACAGCGTCAGTTGGTGTTCAGAAGTGTCGTCTCCACAGAGCCAAACACCTTCGTTAGAGTGTTAGTGGGGTTCAGCACTGCCAGCTGTTCCCCTGCTGTGGAGATGGCAAGTCTCCTGCTGCCTTCACCTGCCAAAATCCAGTAGGCCCCAGCCTGCTCCTCGCCTAATCCTGGGCTCCAACAGCGTCAGTTGGTGTTCAGAAGTGTCGTCTCCACAGAGCCAAACACCTTCGTTAGAGTGTTAGTGGGGTTCAGCACTGCCAGCTGTTCCCCTGCTGTGGAGATGGCAAGTCTCCTGCTGCCTTCACGTGCCAAAATCCAGTAGGCCACAGCCTGCTCCTCGCCTAATCCTGGGCTCCAACAGCGTCAGTTGGTGTTCAGAAGTGTCGTCTCCACAGAGCCAAACACCTTCGTTAGAGTGTTAGTGGGGTTCAGCACTGCCAGCTGTTCCCCTGCTGTGGAGATGGCAAGTCTCCTGCTGCCTTCACCTGCCAAAATCCAGTAGGCCCCAGCCTGCTCCTCGCCTAATCCTGGGCTCCAACAGCGTCAGTTGGTGTTCAGAAGTGTCGTCTCCACAGAGCCAAACACCTTCGTTAGAGTGTTAGTGGGGTTCAGCACTGCCAGCTGTTCCCCTGCTGTGGAGATGGCAAGTCTCCTGCTGCCTTCACGTGCCAAAATCCAGTAGGCCACAGCCTGCTCCTCGCCTAATCCTGGGCTCCAACAGCGTCAGTTGGTGTTCAGAAGTGTCGTCTCCACAGAGCCAAACACCTTCGTTAGAGTGTTAGTGGGGTTCAGCACTGCCAGCTGTTCCCCTGCTGTGGAGATGGCAAGTCTCCTGCTGCCTTCACGTGCCAAAATCCAGTAGGCCACAGCCTGCTCCTCGCCTAATCCTGGGCTCCAACAGCGTCAGTTGGTGTTCAGAAGTGTCGTTTCCACAGAGCCAAACACATTCGTTCAAGTGTTAGTGGGGTTCATCATTACCAGCTGATCCCCAGCTGTGGAGATGGCAGTCTCTACTGCTGTCTCCGCATTACAAAGACAGTAGGCCTCTGCCTACACCCTCCTATTTCCTGGGCTTCAACACAGCCAGTTGTAGTTCGGAAGTGCCGTCCACACGGAAAGAGATACTTGCTCCCGTGTCTCAGTGGGGTTCAGTAACGTCAGCTGATCCCCTGCTGTGTGGATGGCAGTCTCTCCTGCTGTCACCTCATTCAAAATACAGTAGGCCTCTGCCTACACCCTCCTATTTCCTGGGCTTCAACACAGCCAGTTGTAGTTCGGAAGTGCCGTCCACACGGAAAGAGATACTTGCTCCCGTGTCTCAGTGGGGTTCAGTAATGTCAGCTGATCCCCTGCTGTGTGGATGGCAGTCTCTCCTGCTGTCACCTCATTCAAAATACAGTAGGCCTCTGCCTACACCCTCCTATTTCCTGGGCTTCAACACAGCCAGTTGTAGTTCGGAAGTGCCGTCCACACGGAAAGAGATACTTGCTCCCGTGTCTCAGTGGGGTTCAGTAACGTCAGCTGATCCCCTGCTGTGTGGATGGCAGACTCTCCTGCTGTCACCTCATTCAAAATACAGTAGGCCTCTGCCTACACCCTCCTATTTCCTGGGCTTCAACACAGCCAGTTGTAGTTCGGAAGTGCCGTCCACACGGAAAGAGATACTTGCTCCCGTGTCTCAGTGGGGTTCAGTAACGTCAGCTGATCCCCTGCTGTGTGGATGGCAGTCTCTCCTGCTGTAAACTCATTCAAAATACAGTAGGCCTCTGCCTACACCCTCCTATTTCCTGGGCTTCAACACAGCCAGTTGTAGTTCGGAAGTGCCGTCCACACGGAAAGAGATACTTGCTCCCGTGTCTCAGTGGGGTTCAGTAACGTCAGCTGATCCCCTGCTGTGTGGATGGCAGTCTCTCCTGCTGTCACCTCATTCAAAATACAGTAGGCCTCTGCCTACACCCTCCTATTTCCTGGGCTTCAACACAGCCAGTTGTAGTTCGGAAGTGCCGTCCACACGGAAAGAGATACTTGCTCCCGTGTCTCAGTGGGGTTCAGTAATGTCAGCTGATCCCTTGCTGTGTGGATGGCAGTCTCTCCTGCTGTCACCTCATTCAAAATACAGTAGGCCTCTGCCTACACCCTCCTATTTCCTGGGCTTCAACACAGCCAGTTGTAGTTCGGAAGTGCCGTCCACACGGAAAGAGATACTTGCTCCCGTGTCTCAGTGGGGTTCAGTAACGTCAGCTGATCCCCTGCTGTGTGGATGGCAGACTCTCCTGCTGTCACCTCATTCAAAATACAGTAGGCCTCTGCCTACACCCTCCTATTTCCTGGGCTTCAACACAGCCAGTTGTAGTTCGGAAGTGCCGTCCACACGGAAAGAGATACTTGCTCCCGTGTCTCAGTGGGGTTCAGTAACGTCAGCTGATCCCCTGCTGTGTGGATGGCAGTCTCTCCTGCTGTAAACTCATTCAAAATACAGTAGGCCTCTGCCTACACCCTCCTATTTCCTGGGCTTCAACACAGCCAGTTGTAGTTCGGAAGTGCCGTCCACACGGAAAGAGATACTTGCTCCCGTGTCTCAGTGGGGTTCAGTAACGTCAGCTGATCCCCTGCTGTGTGGATGGCAGTCTCTCCTGCTGTCACCTCATTCAAAATACAGTAGGCCTCTGCCTACACCCTCCTATTTCCTGGGCTTCAACACAGCCAGTTGTAGTTCGGAAGTGCCGTCCACACGGAAAGAGATACTTGCTCCCGTGTCTCAGTGGGGTTCAGTTAAGTCAGCTGATCCCCTGCTGTGTGGATGGCAGTCTCTCCTGCTGTAAACTCATTCAAAATACAGTAGGCCTCTGCCTACACCCTCCTATTTCCTGGGCTTCAACACAGCCAGTTGTAGTTCGGAAGTGCCGTCCACACGGAAAGAGATACTTGCTCCCGTGTCTCAGTGGGGTTCAGTAACGTCAGCTGATCCCCTGCTGTGTGGATGGCAGTCTCTCCTGCTGTCACCTCATTCAAAATACAGTAGGCCTCTGCCTACACCCTCCTATTTCCTGGGCTTCAACACAGCCAGTTGTAGTTCGGAAGTGCCGTCCACACGGAAAGAGATACTTGCTCCCGTGTCTCAGTGGGGTTCAGTAACGTCAGCTGATCCCCTGCTGTGTGGATGGCAGTCTCTCCTGCTGTAAACTCATTCAAAATACAGTAGGCCTCTGCCTACACCCTCCTATTTCCTGGGCTTCAACACAGCCAGTTGTAGTTCGGAAGTGCCGTCCACACGGAAAGAGATACTTGCTCCCGTGTCTCAGTGGGGTTCAGTAACGTCAGCTGATCCCCTGCTGTGTGGATGGCAGTCTCTCCTGCTGTCACCTCATTCAAAATACAGTAGGCCTCTGCCTACACCCTCCTATTTCCTGGGCTTCAACACAGCCAGTTGTAGTTCGGAAGTGCCGTCCACACGGAAAGAGATACTTGCTCCCGTGTCTCAGTGGGGTTCAGTAACGTCAGCTTATCCCCTGCTGTGTGGATGGCAGTCTCTCCTGCTGTAAACTCATTCAAAATACAGTAGGCCTCTGCCTACACCCTCCTATTTCCTGGGCTTCAACACAGCCAGTTGTAGTTCGGAAGTGCCGTCCACACGGAAAGAGATACTTGCTCCCGTGTCTCAGTGGGGTTCAGTAACGTCAGCTGATCCCCTGCTGTGTGGATGGAAGTCTCTCCTGCTGTCACCTCATTCAAAATACAGTAGGCCTCTGCCTACACCCTCCTATTTCCTGGGCTTCAACACAGCCAGTTGTAGTTCGGAAGTGCCGTCCACACGGAAAGAGATACTTGCTCCCGTGTCTCAGTGGGGTTCAGTAACGTCAGCTGATCCCCTGCTGTGTGGATGGCAGTCTCTCCTGCTGTCACCTCATTCAAAATACAGTAGGCCTCTGCCTACACCCTCCTATTTCCTGGGCTTCAACACAGCCAGTTGTAGTTCGGAAGTGCCGTCCACACGGAAAGAGATACTTGCTCCCGTGTCTCAGTGGGGTTCAGTAACGTCAGCTGATCCCCTGCTGTGTGGATGGCAGTCTCTCCTGCTGTAAACTCATTCAAAATACAGTAGGCCTCTGCCTACACCCTCCTATTTCCTGGGCTTCAACACAGCCAGTTGTAGTTCGGAAGTGCCGTCCACACGGAAAGAGATACTTGCTCCCGTGTCTCAGTGGGGTTCAGTAACGTCAGCTGATCCCCTGCTGTGTGGATGGCAGTCTCTCCTGCTGTCACCTCATTCAAAATACAGTAGGCCTCTGCCTACACCCTCCTATTTCCTGGGCTTCAACACAGCCAGTTGTAGTTCGGAAGTGCCGTCCACACGGAAAGAGATACTTGCTCCCGTGTCTCAGTGGGGTTCAGTAACGTCAACTGATCCCCTGCTGTGTGGATGGCAGTCTCTCCTGCTGTAAACTCATTCAAAATACAGTAGGCCTCTGCCTACACCCTCCTATTTCCTGGGCTTCAACACAGCCAGTTGTAGTTCGGAAGTGCCGTCCACACGGAAAGAGATACTTGCTCCCGTGTCTCAGTGGGGTTCAGTAACGTCAGCTGATCCCCTGCTGTGTGGATGGCAGTCTCTCCTGCTGTCACCTCATTCAAAATACAGTAGGCCTCTGCCTACACCCTCCTATTTCCTGGGCTTCAACACAGCCAGTTGTAGTTCGGAAGTGCCGTCCACACGGAAAGAGATACTTGCTCCCGTGTCTCAGTGGGGTTCAGTTAAGTCAGCTGATCCCCTGCTGTGTGGATGGCAGTCTCTCCTGCTGTAAACTCATTCAAAATACAGTAGGCCTCTGCCTACACCCTCCTATTTCCTGGGCTTCAACACAGCCAGTTGTAGTTCGGAAGTGCCGTCCACACGGAAAGAGATACTTGCTCCCGTGTCTCAGTGGGGTTCAGTAACGTCAGCTGATCCCCTGCTGTGTGGATGGCAGTCTCTCCTGCTGTCACCTCATTCAAAATACAGTAGGCCTCTGCCTACACCCTCCTATTTCCTGGGCTTCAACACAGCCAGTTGTAGTTCGGAAGTGCCGTCCACACGGAAAGAGATACTTGCTCCCGTGTCTCAGTGGGGTTCAGTAACGTCAGCTGATCCCCTGCTGTGTGGATGGCAGTCTCTCCTGCTGTAAACTCATTCAAAATACAGTAGGCCTCTGCCTACACCCTCCTATTTCCTGGGCTTCAACACAGCCAGTTGTAGTTCGGAAGTGCCGTCCACACGGAAAGAGATACTTGCTCCCGTGTCTCAGTGGGGTTCAGTAACGTCAGCTGATCCCCTGCTGTGTGGATGGCAGTCTCTCCTGCTGTCACCTCATTCAAAATACAGTAGGCCTCTGCCTACACCCTCCTATTTCCTGGGCTTCAACACAGCCAGTTGTAGTTCGGAAGTGCCGTCCACACGGAAAGAGATACTTGCTCCCGTGTCTCAGTGGGGTTCAGTAACGTCAGCTGATCCCCTGCTGTGTGGATGGCAGTCTCTCCTGCTGTAAACTCATTCAAAATACAGTAGGCCTCTGCCTACACCCTCCTATTTCCTGGGCTTCAACACAGCCAGTTGTAGTTCGGAAGTGCCGTCCACACGGAAAGAGATACTTGCTCCCGTGTCTCAGTGGGGTTCAGTAATGTCAGCTGATCCCCTGCTGTGTGGATGGCAGTCTCTCCTGCTGTCACCTCATTCAAAATACAGTAGGCCTCTGCCTACACCCTCCTATTTCCTGGGCTTCAACACAGCCAGTTGTAGTTCGGAAGTGCCGTCCACACGGAAAGAGATACTTGCTCCCGTGTCTCAGTGGGGTTCAGTAACGTCAACTGATCCCCTGCTGTGTGGATGGCAGTCTCTCCTGCTGTAAACTCATTCAAAATACAGTAGGCCTCTGCCTACACCCTCCTATTTCCTGGGCTTCAACACAGCCAGTTGTAGTTCGGAAGTGCCGTCCACACGGAAAGAGATACTTGCTCCCGTGTCTCAGTGGGGTTCAGTAACGTCAGCTGATCCCCTGCTGTGTGGATGGCAGTCTCTCCTGCTGTCACCTCATTCAAAATACAGTAGGCCTCTGCCTACACCCTCCTATTTCCTGGGCTTCAACACAGCCAGTTGTAGTTCGGAAGTGCCGTCCACACGGAAAGAGATACTTGCTCCCGTGTCTCAGTGGGGTTCAGTTAAGTCAGCTGATCCCCTGCTGTGTGGATGGCAGTCTCTCCTGCTGTAAACTCATTCAAAATACAGTAGGCCTCTGCCTACACCCTCCTATTTCCTGGGCTTCAACACAGCCAGTTGTAGTTCGGAAGTGCCGTCCACACGGAAAGAGATACTTGCTCCCGTGTCTCAGTGGGGTTCAGTAACGTCAGCTGATCCCCTGCTGTGTGGATGGCAGTCTCTCCTGCTGTCACCTCATTCAAAATACAGTAGGCCTCTGCCTACACCCTCCTATTTCCTGGGCTTCAACACAGCCAGTTGTAGTTCGGAAGTGCCGTCCACACGGAAAGAGATACTTGCTCCCGTGTCTCAGTGGGGTTCAGTAACGTCAGCTGATCCCCTGCTGTGTGGATGGCAGTCTCTCCTGCTGTAAACTCATTCAAAATACAGTAGGCCTCTGCCTACACCCTCCTATTTCCTGGGCTTCAACACAGCCAGTTGTAGTTCGGAAGTGCCGTCCACACGGAAAGAGATACTTGCTCCCGTGTCTCAGTGGGGTTCAGTAACGTCAGCTGATCCCCTGCTGTGTGGATGGCAGTCTCTCCTGCTGTCACCTCATTCAAAATACAGTAGGCCTCTGCCTACACCCTCCTATTTCCTGGGCTTCAACACAGCCAGTTGTAGTTCGGAAGTGCCGTCCACACGGAAAGAGATACTTGCTCCCGTGTCTCAGTGGGGTTCAGTAACGTCAGCTGATCCCCTGCTGTGTGGATGGCAGTCTCTCCTGCTGTAAACTCATTCAAAATACAGTAGGCCTCTGCCTACACCCTCCTATTTCCTGGGCTTCAACACAGCCAGTTGTAGTTCGGAAGTGCCGTCCACACGGAAAGAGATACTTGCTCCCGTGTCTCAGTGGGGTTCAGTAATGTCAGCTGATCCCCTGCTGTGTGGATGGCAGTCTCTCCTGCTGTCACCTCATTCAAAATACAGTAGGCCTCTGCCTACACCCTCCTATTTCCTGGGCTTCAACACAGCCAGTTGTAGTTCGGAAGTGCCGTCCACACGGAAAGAGATACTTGCTCCCGTGTCTCAGTGGGGTTCAGTTAAGTCAGCTGATCCCCTGCTGTGTGGATGGCAGTCTCTCCTGCTGTCACCTCATTCAAAATACAGTAGTCCTCTGCCTACACCCTCCTATTTCCTGGGCTTCAACACAGCCAGTTGTAGTTCGGAAGTGCCGTCCACACGGAAAGAGATACTTGCTCCCGTGTCTCAGTGGGGTTCAGTTAAGTCAGCTGATCCCCTGCTGTGTGGATGGCAGTCTCTCCTGCTGTAAACTCATTCAAAATACAGTAGGCCTCTGCCTACACCCTCCTATTTCCTGGGCTTCAACACAGCCAGTTGTAGTTCGGAAGTGCCGTCCACACGGAAAGAGATACTTGCTCCCGTGTCTCAGTGGGGTTCAGTAATGTCAGCTGATCCCCTGCTGTGTGGATGGCAGTCTCTCCTGCTGTCACCTCATTCAAAATACAGTAGGCCTCTGCCTACATCCTCCTATTTCCTGGGCTTCAACACAGCCAGTTGTAGTTCGGAAGTGCCGTCCACACGGAAAGAGATACTTGCTCTCGTGTCTCAGTGGGGTTCAGTAACGTCAGCTGATCCCCTGCTGTGTGGATGGCAGTATCTCCTGCTGTCACCTCATTCAAAATACAGTAGGCCTCTGCCTACACCCTCCTATTTCCTGGGCTTCAACACAGCCAGTTGTAGTTCGGAAGTGCCGTCCACACGGAAAGAGATACTTGCTCCCGTGTCTCAGTGGGGTTCAGTAATGTCAGCTGATCCCCTGCTGTGTGGATGGCAAAGTCTCCTGCTGCCTACACAGTCGTACCACTACTGATTTTTAACCGTGCTCCAATTAGGCCTGTGGCTCCACTGTCTCTCGTATTTCCCCTGTCCTCCAACCCCGCCAGTTACAGCTCCGAAGTGGCGTCTGCACAATCCACACTTGTTCCTGTGTTACAGGTGTTCAGTCCGGTCAGTTAATCCCCTGATGTGTGTCCGGCAATGTCGCCTGCTCTGTCCACATTCCCATTATGGGAATGTGGACAGAGCAGGCGACATTGCCGGACACACATCAGGGGATTAACTGACCGGACTGAACACCTGTAACACAGGAACAAGTGTGGATTGTGCAGACGCCACTTCGGAGCTGTAACTGGCGGGGTTGGAGGACAGGGGAAATACGAAAATCAGTGAAGCCACAGGCCTAAGTGGAGCTTGGTTCAAATTAGTAGTCTACAACCGATCTTAAAATTTCTTCAATGCAGCCTAAGCCTGCTCCGTGCTTGTCCCTGGGCTTCAACACAGCCAGTTGTTGCTCGGAAGTGCCGTCTTCACAGAGTAAAACACTAGCTCCTGTGTTTGTGGGGTTCAGTAACGTCAGCTGTTCCCCTGCTGTTTTGATGGCAATCTGTCCTGCTGCCTCCCAATTGACAGCACATCAGGCCTCAGCCTGCTAAGTGCTTGTCCTGGGCTCCAACATCGCCAGTTGCTGCTCATAACTGACTTTGGCACGGGTACTCCCTCCTGCCCAGCTTGGTTCCAGCCCTGCCTGCTGTTTCCGGGAAGTGTCAATGTCAGTTTGCCACCCCAAGTTGCCATGTCGTGTTGCGGTTGGGTTAGCCGAGGCTAGGGTGCCAGCAGTTTAGGTGCTTCCTATGTGGACTGCGGGTTCTGGTAAGAAAGGTTTGTTCCATAGTGCCAGTAGGACAAGCACCCCCTGTAGGACTGTGTGATTCGGTAACTGCGGCCAGCTTGCGGCATGCCAACTTTGCTTTTCAGGGGTAACTTCTGATACCCCTCCGGGTTCCAGCACCGTCAGCTGGTTCTCATCAGAGCCTTTGGCCTAGGTGCCTCCATCTCGGTATCCGAGTTCCGGCAACGTCTGCTGGTCCTTGGTAGTGCTTTGTAGCACAGGTACCTCCTGCTTAGTAACCGGGTTCCAGCACCGTCAGCTGGTCCTCGGTTGTGCCATTGGCTCTTATTCCTTCTGCTGCCCCTCCGGGTGCCAGCACTGTCAGCTGGTCCTCGCTATTTCCATTTGCTCTTGCAGCTTATGCTACCCCTCCGGGTTCCAGCACCGTCAGCTGGTTCTCGTCAGAGCCTTTGGCCTAGGTGCCTCCATCTCGGTATCCGAGTTCCGGCAACGTCTGCTGGTCCTTGGTAGTGCTTTGTAGCACAGGTACCTCCTGCTTAGTAACCGGGTTCCAGCACCGTCAGCTGGTCCTCGGTTGTGCCATTGGCTCTTATTCCTTCTGCTGCCCCTCCGGGTGCCAGCACTGTCAGCTGGTCCTCGCTATTTCCATTTGCTCTTGCAGCTTATGCTACCCCTCCGGGTTCCAGCACCGTCAGCTGGTTCTCGTCAGAGCCTTTGGCCTAGGTGCCTCCATCTCGGTATCCAAGTTCCGGCAACGTCTGCTGGTCCTTGGTAGTGCTTTGTAGCACAGGTACCTCCTGCTTAGTAACCGGGTTCCAGCACCGTCAGCTGGTCCTCGGTAGTGCCATTGGCTCTTGTTCCTTCTGCTGCCCCTCCGGGTGCCAGTACCGTCAGCTGGTTCAAGAGGACAAAGAACAGGAAGAGAACCACCAAGATGCAGAACAACAAGAGAGAGAAGACAAAGAAGCATAAAAAAAACAAAGCAGAAGAACATTAAGCATAAGACTAATACTCTGAGCAAATGATATTATCTTATTTATAAGCAGAAGAAGACTAAGCAGTGTATGGGGGTGAGTCCGTTCCTCCTCGTGGTGCCCCTGGAAAAGGCCTGCTGCTGCAGGCCAAACTGAACGCGGACAAATCCTGTTGTAAATCTTTTGTGACAGGCAGAACGGAAGGTGTAAACTTCTAACTTTTCTAGATAACAACTACAGGAATGCCTGACACAAACAAGAATATGATGAAGAAGAATAGGAAGAAGATGAAGAAGCTGAATATGTAGAATAATAATTGTTGAATAAGAAGAATATGAAGAATGTAAGAAAAGGAAGAAGAAGAAGAAGAAGAAGAAGAAGAAGAAGAAGAAGAATGTAAAAAAGGAAGTAGAAGAAGAAGAAGAAGAAGAAGAATGTAAAAAAAGGAATAAGAAGAAGAATGTAAAAAAAGGAAGTAGAAGAAGAAGAAGAAGAATGTAAAAAAAGGAATAAGAAGAAGAAGAAGAAGGTAAAAAAAGGAAGAAGAAGAAGAAAGAAGAAGAAAGAAGAAAGAAGAAGACATACATGTCTGGCAAAATATAAATGAGGCTAACATAGTCAATATCTTTGTAACTCCTAACATCTTTAAAAAAAAAGTTTAATTCCTGCTATTCCATTTGATTGGGCTAAACCTCTATGGCTTTAATGTCTCCTCCACCTCCCACAATACATTCTACATTATTCTTAGTTGTTTTTCTTCATGTAGAATTAACCTACAAGGAAAGAAAGGGTTTTTTTTAATTCCGATATTTTGGCCCCATTGACTTGCATTGGTTCCCGGTATCGGAATCGGCGATACCGATACTTTTTTTAAAGATCGGCCGATCCATTCCGATCCGATATTTTCAAGTATCGGCTGGTATCGCTCAACTCTAGTCATAATACATTAATGATATAGCCACTAGCCGCTTGATAATTAAGTATCACACAAGTAAATGCACAATAATGCAAGTATGCTGCTAATATAGGCCCCCTAATATCAGAGGTAGATACACATTTCTTGACGGGGTAAAAAGAATAGTAATAACCAGCCCACAAATCAGGACCTAGTGTATAATGAACTCCTAAACGCTAGAAGAAAAAAATATATAACACAATACAAAAAAACATTCCTGAGTCTGCAAACAGTCAAGCAGAATGATACATCACCGCAGACCAGTCCAGTTAATAAGGAGTCATAGTCGCCCCGTCACCCATGTGCAGCAGTCAAACAGGCAGGCAGAGTGGCGTAGGAGGACCCACGTGTTCCGACACTCAAGATGACTTTTTCAAGGTGAGTGTAACCGGTTCTGTTAACCCTAACTATTTAAGCAGAAATCATTAAGAAATAAATTTTTACCAGCTGACGGCAGGCGAACGGCGTGAGGCGGCATGATGGCGCGCGGTGAGCTACCCGGAAGTGCTCACCCGTCGGGGTCACAGTATCCAAAGAGGCTGCGCAGCCAGTGTGTCATGATGATTGAATAGATGTGTAAGGCGCCTTGGCAACAGAGTATACAATGCGCCTGCGCAATCAAAGTGTCTCACAAAAGATCTTACATAAGTGCATGACGCTTGCGCAGAAGAAAGCCAGCAAAGGCTCAGAGCGTTATCGCCAACATAGCAGACAAGGGCGCATACCCACAGACATAAGCCATGATAATTGTAATTAAATATGGGATCTCACATAGATACATGACGCTTGTACAAAAAATAGCCTGAGAGGCTAAGAATGTTATTGCCAAAAATAAGCAAGTACGTGTGCCCGCGGGTAAGAGCCAGTATTATTGTATGGGAGAATCATACACACAAACGCCGATACTGTATAAATACTCATCAATAGGAGGCAATATAATGTGTGATGGTTGCACATAGATATCGAACACATGTGCATTGTTTTATTCACAAAAATACGAAGCTGTTATGCAACAATTAACAAACTAAGGCTATAAAAGTAGATAATGCCCATATAGACAATTGCGCATGCCCAAACACATGAATAGACCTAAATGAATAAAAGACACACAACGTTGCACCAAAGATAGTAGACGTGTTAATGGCTTAGGGGAAATTCAATGCATCATGGACACTCACAAACTTACAATAGGCATTTGCTAAGTAACATAGGTCAAAAAGCACTGCGACTTTTGTGCTGGTGTGCATATTTACAGGTGAAGAGGTCAAAATGTCAAACCAATGAGGTACACGAGCAAATCAGTTCCTGTACCAGACCTCATATCAAAAGAGTTTTTTTATTTATTTATTTGTCTATGAAGTCAAAAAGGAGTAGTTTATGTGTACGGTATACACCACATACATACCCAATCTATATTTCTCCTTGATGCTCTATCATCAGCCGTCCCTTATTGATGAACTTCCGATTTACTAACGGAAAATGAGAGTGAGCAAACTAGACGTAGGTTCAATGGTAGATTACCTTCACAGGCTACCACCAAATTTTCTATGTTCCCAGCAATTCAAATTTTCTTTGATTAAACCTGTAGGGATATTAGGGGTTGAAAGTAGATAAGCATCGCTATAACAATCTGAGTGGGGTTGAGAGACTGGCTCTTAATGGCCTGAAAAATAACGATACTTTTGAAATTAAAGAAGCGGAAAAGGGCGGTAATATCGTCCTATGGTCTAAAACTATGTACTGCCAAGAGGTTAGGTGACAACTTGATAATGTTCAACACTATTAATTACTTCCATCCGACCCTACTATTATCTTCAAAGGACAACTTGATAAACTGCTAATGAGGGCACATTCTTGTGGTATTATCAACAAAAAGATTTGGACTTTTTGACAACTATTCACCCTGTGGTGCCAACGATGTACATGTTGCCCAAAGTGCATAAGTCTATGACCAAACCCCCAGGTAGACCTATTATCTCTGGCATGGGGGGTTTGTATGAAAGACACGTGCTGCGCCAATTCTTTGGAATGCACTTCCCAGGTCAATACGATTTGTCCCCAATCCCCACAATTTTAAGCGTGCCCTGAAAACTCATTTATTCAGACTGGCCTATCGCCTCAACACATTAACCTAACCTATCCCTGTGTGGCACAGCCAAAAGTTTTTACCATAACCAGGTTCCCCGCATCATGTTCCCATATGCTTTATGCATCCATTAGTCCGCTGCGTCTGTACTGTTACACACTTAACATTATGGCTGGTCCATACAATCAGGGAGACTTACCACCCACCTTTCGTGTCTCCCTTTTTTTCCTCATAGATTGTAAACTTGTGAGCAGGGCCCTCATTCCTCTTGGTATCTGTTATGATCTATGTGATTATTGTTATGCTGTAATGTCTATTGTCTGTACAAGTCCCCTCTGAAATGTAAAGTGCTGTGGAAAATGTCAGCGCTATAGAAATAAAATTTATTATATTATTATTATAAAGACCTTGCTCCTATTTGGATTATTTTTTACAGCTGATGGTACAGACCCTGGAATCCTTTGTCCGTGATTCAACACATCTCATACTCCTTTTGGAGAAATTGGAGATACTGGACGATGTTATTCTGGTTACCCTTGATGTAGAGGCACTGTGCACCAACATCGAACACAAAATAGGTATGGAGGCCGTCTCTTACTTTCTAAAATGTCAGACTACGGGTGAGAGGGGCCATGATGCCTTTATTTTGGAACTATTAAAATTTGTTTTGGAAAAGAACTATTTTGTGTTTGATAGAGCATTTTACAAACAAGTGTCTGGAACTGCCATGGGAGCAAAATGTGCACCCTCCTACGTGAACCTCTTTATGGGTTGGTGGGAGGAGACACACGTGTACAAACAGGATTTATACACCAAATTTGTGGTTAAATGGCATCGATACATCGATGACATTGTCATCATTTGGTCTGGGACACTGGAACAGCTTAATGGCTTTATTGGGGATCTAAACAATAATTGCTGGAACATCAAACTAACATCTTCTATTTCTTTCAGCTCATGTAATTTTTTTGATCTAAGATGCGCAATTGTCTATATGGACATTATCTACTTTTATAGCCTTTGTTTGTTAATTGTTTCATAACAGCTTCGTATTTTTGTGAATAAAACAATGCACATGTGTTCGATATCTATGTGCAACCATCACACATTATATTGCGTCCTATTGATGAGTATTTATACAGTATCGGCGTTTGTGTGCATGATTCTCCCATACAATAATATGGGCACACGTACTTTCCCGCGGGCACACGTACTTGCTTATTTTTGGCAATAACATTCTTAGCCTCTCAGGCTATTTTTTGTACAAGCGTCATGTATCTATGTGAGATCCCATATATAATTACAATTATCATGGCTTATGTCCGTGGGCATGCGCTCTTGTCTGCTATGTTGGCGATAACGCTCTGAGCCTTTGCTGGCTTTCTTCTGCGCAAGCGTCATGCACTTAAGTAAGATCTTTTGTGAGACACTTTGATTGCACAGGCGCATTGTATACTTTGTTGCGCAGGCGCCTTACACATCTATTCAATCATCATGACACACTGGCTGCGCAGCCGCTCTGGATACTGTGACCCCGACGGGTGAGCACTTCCGGGTAGCTCACCGCGCGCCATCATGCTGCCTCACGCCGTTCGCCTGCCATCAGCCACCAGCTGGTAAAAATTTATTTCTTAATGATTTCTGCTTAAATAGTTAGGGTTATCAGAACCGGTTACACTCACCTTGAAAAAGACATCTTGAGTGTCGGAATGCGTGGGTCCTCCTACGCCACTCTGCCTGCCTGTTTGACTGCTGCACATGGCTGACGGGGCGACTATGACTCCTTATTAACTGGACTGGTCTGTGGTGACGTATCATTCTGCTTGACTGCTTGCAGACTCAGGAATGTTTTTTTGTATTGTGTTATATATTTTTTTTCTTCTAGCGTTTAGGAGTTCATTATACACTAGGTCCTGATTTGTGGGCTGGTTATTACTATTCTTTTTACCCTGTCAAGAAATGTGTATCTACCTCTGATATTAGGGGGCCTATATTAGCAGCATACCTGCATTATTGTGCATTTACTTGTGTGATACTTAATTAATAAGTGGCTAGTGGCTATATCATTATTATGACCATCTTATATTGTGGGGACTAGATTTGTTTCAGTCCCTTGGATTTTTTAAGTGTTTTTAATTGTGTGTTGTGTTCTTGGCTCTGTACACAATAAGCTATATTTTGCTATATATATTGGTATCTTGTGTGGTGATCCTAAAAAACTTTTTGCATTGTTCTTTCTACTGTGTTTCAGTATATTTTTTTACATGCAATTTAGTGATCCCAGTGGGGTTTATTTCCCCTATCATTTAATGATGGTGCCCGCTTACCTAGGTATTTTACAAATATTTATTGACATTTGCCGCCGGCACATCTGCACCTGCACGTTTCAGGAAGATAGCCACTTGTCTAAAATGAATAGTTGAATATCCCCTATAAGCAATGCAGTGACCTGTTTATGCTACTCTACTAACAGTGCTGTATAGGTCCGGGGAGTATATACTGTATAACACTCATGTGTACGAGTATGTTAATACTTGTATCATAATATGCAGAATTTAAAGAGTCTCCATTGTTCAGTAACTTTTCTCTGCAACAAATAATATAAACCAGAACAATTATCACCTCTGAAACAAAATAAATATTAGTAAATATTGCAGCCAAACAAAAGGTAACCATAACCGGCGAAACAAACAGCGATAATACGAAACAGACGTGAACCTGATGAAATCTTGCAATAAGAGTCTTATCGAAAAGAAGAAATGCTCAGACCTAGATACTGTGTAACGGTTTACACATGAAGGGGCAGAACTCTTACAAACCTGACTTTCGATCTAACTATAAATAGTTGGACAGTGCCAGTCTTGGATAGACTGTGGCTTCCTAAAGATGCCCTGGTATTGTGTACGTAGGCTTTTGTTGCCAGTCTTTATTGCATAAATATATCTAAAATGAAATAATTTTGAATTAAAAAAAAAGTCTTCTTAGTTTTATATCGATGGGTCGCATGCGGAACTATGTGTCTCCATGGTTACAGACTACAAACAAATCCTGTGTAGTCTGATCCTTCAGAATGCAGAAGAGAGAGCAGAACGGAGTGGAGTAATAGCGCACGACTGAAAAGTAAGGTCACATTCACGCGGACTGAATACAGATGAGAAAAATCAGATACAGATATTAGTGAATCGATTCAATGCATGTTCCTGTCGAATTTTAGGAAATTTCATCGACTTTCCTAATTTGAAAAATTTGCAAATTGATTAATGTGAATTAGGAAAAAATGCTTCCCGTCATTTTATGTAAAGCAGAAGATTCACATAACCTCAGGAATGGCACGGCGAACATCCAATAATGGCAGGGTGAGCATCCGCATAATGCTTTTTTGATGAATTTGACGGATAAAACATCAGTGAATACTACAATTTGAAAGCTGAAAAGCGATTTAAAGAAAACCTGAAAATTATAAATCAGGCCCAAAATGTCTAAATAAGCAAAGACTAAAATTAATAATAATAACAATAATAATAGTAATAATAGTATTATTAATTACACAATCACAACATACTTATACTATTAGCTAATATGTTAGCATACATTCTGTTGTGCTGGTTAAAGCGCCACTCCTATAATTTTTTTAATTGTCCACCTTTGTTAGCAATCGTGCATGTATGTGTAATGAGGACACTAACATACTTACCGGTTGCTGAATTTTGCCATTTTCAGCAGTGCTGTGGTTCGTTCTGGCATCACTCGCCGCAGGATCATAAAGTGTCTTCAGTTACTTTATCATTGTAAGTCTATGAGTTTTAGAACAAAGCTCTCCAATCTTTAAAATGTGACTTCCCCTCTACACAGCAGACAGTGTGTGATTCGGTAGGTCATAATTGCGATCATGCCGGACGCCGGATATGATGCCAGAACAGACTATGACACCTCTGAAAACGGTAGATGATGGTAACAGATGATTATATAAATTGCACATGCACACATGTTTACTAACAAAGAAAAAATGACTGGAGTACTCCTTGAAGAACTAAAGGGGTAGAACATGACTCAGGAAGTCTCTCTTTGGTATTGTTTGATTTCCTGTGTCACGCCCCACCCCTTCCTGCTTTATAGTTTATAATTTTCCCCTGGAATTTGCATTAATTCTGTGATTTACTTTGTCATGCTAAAGTAGCTACTCAGTCTGAATAATAGGTAAAGCTAAGTACGGTAACTGACCTGTTCCTGTACAAACTAAAGATCCTGACCCTGCAATCCCTGTTGGTTCCTGCTTGAGCAAAGATCACTCTAACCACAGACTAAAAGATGGGAACCTGGACCTATGCTGCCTAAAAGGCCGTCAAGCGCATCATGTTCCTCGTAGAGGACCGGAGGGTAGAGCAGAGTGTGAATTAAGAAAAAAAAAGTATGTCAGCTCACCAATAATTATAATCCAGTGTACATGGAAAGACATGATCCGACCTTTCGTGTGGCCAATAGAAAAATCTTTGACAAAGAACGTTGGAGTATGTTCGAAACGCTTCATTTTTCATTCATTTGCCTCGGGTTTAATTTTTAATATTTACATGAAATAAAGAAAATATTTTCAACAAGAGCTTTAATATATCCCAAATGATTTGTCTAGAGTGTGAATTACCTACAAAGGGGAAAGTGTGCTGAAAAAAGAAAAGTGAGTAAAGTAAACAACGAAATACAAAATAAAGAATAAAGTATGTACTGATAGAAAATGTGCCACCTACTTCCTAAAATGAAACAGACGCAAGGTGCAGAGTAAAGATCAGAAACAGCAAAGAGATAAACCCTAAATGGAAATACACTAACAGGTTTCAAAATACAGCAAAATGGCTGAACATCCAAATAAGAATATCACCAGCAGGAAATGTCAGGAGAGGAAAAGTACAGTGGTGTGAAAAAGTGTTTGCCCCTTTCCTGATTTCCTGTTCTTTTGCATAATTGTCACAGTTAAATGTTTCATATCACCAAACAAATGTAAATATTAGACAAATTTAACAAAAGGAAACACAAAATGCAGTTTTTAAAGGAAAGCCTTTATTATTAAGGGAAAAAGAAATCCAAACCTACAGGGCCCTGTGTGAAAAGTGATTGCCCCTAAACCTAATAACAAACAATCAAAAGAATAGGAAATCAGAAAGTGGGCAAACACTTTTTCACAACACTGTATATAAAGCTGCACCTGAAAGGTGAACGGGCAGACAAATGAAAACACCTGTGCTATGCTAAGCATAAAGCAGCTAGAATAACAGAACCTAAACACCCAGAAAAAGGTGTTTCTGCTGTGGCTCAAGGGACAGAGAAGCTGACCACAAAAAACAAGCTCAAGGATTTGAACCCAGAATCATGACACTTTGCTTTCAATTATTAGTTTGGTAAGAAAAAAATCCCATAGTAGTTAAGCTAACAAATGTATAGATTCATATCACAAATAATCTAATTAAACTGAGCAACATGTAATCAATTATAATAATTTATTTTGTAACTGAATTTAAAAAAATCGTTGGTTCCATTTTATGTAATCACTTTATAAACATATACCAAAAGAATTTTGTATATGCGGACACGTTCAAGAATGGTTGTGGCTTAGGAGGTTCAACCTGGGGGTAACATCTACTTGGCCTCGATAGCAACTGGAGATGTTAAGGAAGTGAATCACATCTGTAATTTATCATGTTTTATGTTGAGACAGTTGGATAATAAAATTATAAATGAGGGGAGCCATCCATAGGTCGATCCACATGACCCCGGTATAGAGCAGAATCTGTGTAATTTGTCAATGAGTACGAGTAGACAGGAGAGCATTCTACGAACCATGCTTGTGTTAATAGCTCTCTTCCCAGTGATACATGGTCCTTGGTGTAGTATTGTTCAGGAGAAATAAACTTTAATGTGGTTGTAAAAGTAGAACTCAACCCTGTTGACCTTCATTTACACATGTGCCTCTGGCATTTCCCATGATCAGGAAACATGAAGCCCTCACACGGACAAGAGCTGTTCTGAAGTTGGCCCCCAACTCTTCTATGTTGATCTCTGTGTCGAAACAGTCGTGTTGTAAAAAGTAGTGTCAATTTCATGAGCATTTTACTTCTGTACGACCTGTCACTTGGAGATTGTACTTATATGCCATGTGTGAGCTGGTGTGTGGATCTTGGTTGTCTCTTGGTTATTTATACTGTTTGGCTCATAAATTAACATCTTCACAGATGGTAGGTGGCCCAGCGATCAGCAGATCAACACGACTTTATCCTACATGAAGCTATGGAATATATGGAATACTCGGGCGTTCCGACATTGCAAGCTTCTCTTTCATAGTTGATGTTAAAAGATGAATTTTAAAATGTGATTACTCATCTACGATGTCTACGTGACCCAAAAATGGCATTTTTGAATGCAGAATGTGAATGATTGGCAGGATATCATCACCTACAGTTCCGAGAGGAACCACTGAATTGGCGGATTTGGACTGGCAGAGGATCCAATAGATAAGTAAAGCCTATTCCTTATTTTTAAAAATGCATTACTGTTGGCCACTTTTTAGCGCCACCCCTTAAAAAAAACAAACAAAATTTTAATTTGATTAAGTAACTCTTAAAGTCAGTGTGCTACACCCAGAAGCATAGTGGAAAAAGTCTCACCATCCAAGGCGAAAATTTGAAAATGGGCAGCTGGGTTTCCACCTACCATGTGCTATGTGTAATATTGGTTTCTTCCTACATTTGAGGGGTTCGCTTGAATTCCGCAAGGTCTGGGTGATAGTGCTACGCTTGAACCCATAAAATTTTGACCTATTGTTGATTTAAATTGTCCTCTGTAGATCATTTTTCATAGCCTATAAGATGCCTGATAACGCCACATGTTGAGCGAGTGAGTTCTGTAAAGGGGATAGCCATGATAAGAAAAAAATAGTTGCTTCATTCTAAAAACAGTGCCACAGTTGTTCACAGGTCGTGTGTGGTATTGCAGCAAAGCACTATTTAAAGGGATTATCCACTACACAGACACCCCTTCTTAAACACTATTTTCCCCAGTTTAAAGTAAAAATTAACGGATAGCCAATCGGGTTTGTGAGTTTCCCAAGGCTTGCATGAGATCTCTATGCCACTATGTGTTGCAGCCAGCCAGTAGACGCTAATGAGCTTCAGATCTCATTCCTCCTTTGGACATCCAATGGAAGTTTAAAGGGGTAGTAAGTGTAATAATAATAATGTTAGAAAATGCCTTCAATTAGAAAGGTAGTATAGTTCTACAGATTACCTATGTAACTTACCTTATGTGCAGGGCATTGCACTAGCTTAGGTATCCATGGTTACAACCACTCACAGAGTGGCAGTTAGTTGATAGTAGTCGTAACCATGAATACCTAAGCTACTGCAATACCCTGCACATGAGGTAAGCGGCATAGCTAATCAGGAGAACTATTCTAAATTTCTAATTGGAGGTATATGCTAATATTATTATTATTATTATTATACCTACTATATATTGGGAAAGGATCTTGAAGATGGGAATAAACCTTTAAGCGAAGTAGCCAGTGATTGTCTGCAGTGTTCACCGTGGAATAACAATGTCACGCGATCCCTGCAAGATTTAGAGCCAGAATGGGGCCGGTATGGGAGGTGACTATTTTTATTTTACACTGGGGAATTTGCAATTCCTTAAACAATCCATGGACAGGTGTGAAAACGTGATTTTTTTTTAACAAAACAAAAAAAAACCCATAATGTGATGGGAAAATTAAAAGTTGCTCGAACTTTAATTTGTCATCTCTGGAAACATATGGCTATCTCTAAACACAATGACTACACTATATGGCAACACATACATCATTTGTAAAAATGTGTTCATTTTTATGGCCTACACATGAAAATTATTTCAGCCAATAACTATATACGCGAAAAATAAAACTAAACATGTGTGCCTTTGAAACAAGTGCTTTAGAAGTTTATTTTTCTCCCATTGGAATTCCACTTGCATGGCAAAAAGATTCCAAGCAGCTGTGTTTATCGCTCGTATAGTAGCAGGTTCACCATTTCCATGACGACGGCCTTATTCCGACAAAAACAATAATCCACACTGTCATAAACACAAACAATGTGAAGTGGAATACATTGTGGAATCTCGCCCCAACAAACAAACCGTTAACCTTTGTTTACGGGATCTTTCTCTTATACATGCGTCAACAATCAAGAAAAAGATGCATCACCAAGGCAGGTCTACTGGGAGACGGAGAAGCAGATTGGCAATGGGGCTTTATTATTCTAGTTAGTAGTAAAAGGAAATTAGGCCATCTGATTATTTTAAAACTGTTTTAGTGAGATTTTATAATGGACAGGCAATGCACAGTATGGTGAGTTGATATTTTTGACCAATGCAAGTCTCCATGACAAAGCCTGAATTTTGCTATAAGAACACTAGAGCCAAAAGTGTCATCCAACTCTCTGTCCCAGTTACCATGAAGTCAAGCCTTCTAATAGACCTATTGAATCTGATAAAACTGGTCAATAACTGCTGATTTTGGGAATTATCGTTTGTTGATCTAATATATGTATAAAGCTGCCCATAGACTTATGAAAGCTACCATTCGGACGGTCGCTATTTCGATCGGCCGCGTGCTCTTGTGTTTTTTACAAGAGAGTCACTGCCGGGCTCCTCTGGTGGCAGCTTATCTTCCAGAAAAGAAATGTATTAGCAGTCCAAAATGAGACATGATTGATCCTTAAGTTCCCTGACATCTGTCATGGCCTCCATACACATTATTCTGTTGGCCGATCCCATCAATGGTAGTCCTTTAGCTCACAAAGCATCTGGCTCTTCACTAGGCTGTCTCCACCAGTCTCTTAGACATTTTATGGGGTAGTCAGTTGCGCGCTTGACCAAAGCTCCATTCAGATTCCTCTTTATTATTCAAAGAGGGCTCAGTACACCTATTCTAGTGATGGTGGCAACTCACCAGTGTTACGTATCCTGTGAAGAAAATTATCATTGATAAGAAAACGTCTTGAATTTATACATATGGTTGCCTTCACTTTTGTAGTCATAGGATACATGAGTCATGAGGGCTTTCAGTCTAAAAAGGAACAGGAAAGGAGACATTCGATGAGCGTAAGAGCTGTTGATATGACAATGTGGTGGCAGTAGGGATAATGTAGGTTGTGGGTTTTCTTGAAGAGGTGGGCTTTCAGGTTGCGTTTGAAGGCCTCAAAGTTCAGGGATAGTGTGATGGGTCAGGTCAATAAGTTGCAGAATTTAGAAGAAGCACAGGAGAAATCTTACAGACTTAGATGAGGAGAAAACAAGAGAATATCTGAGAAAAAAAATCTTGTGAGGATTGGAGATTCCATGTGAGGAGGTATCGGGAGATAAAGTCAGAGATGTATGGAGGAGACAGGTAATGGATGGTCTTGTAAGTCAATGGTCAGTCTCTGGGCAATGGGTAACCAATGGAGGGATAGGCTAAGGGGAATGGCAATAGAGTAACGAAAGGAGAGGCAAATTATTTGAGGATCAAAGTTAAGGATATATTTTAGGGGCATGAGAGTATAAGGTGGAAGGCCACAGAGGAGGCTATTGCAGTAGTCCATAGTAATATACAAAGAGTTTGTTAAACTGACAAAAGAGAATTTCAATGGTTATGTATGAGCAATAAAATCACTGAATGTTCCTTGCTCCATCTAATTCTATTATATTTAGCCTGGGTTGACGAAGAAGAAGTTGGGAGACCATACATCAAATCTTACGAGAGTTCAAAGACTACATGATGATGAGATGCCCCAAATCATCACCTGTTACTCCCCAAGTACAGAATCTTTGGTGTTACATGAAATTATTCATCAAGATGTATTTACTCCCAGTTTTGTCTGCATAGACTACACCAGGATGACACACACAAATCATTAGGACTGAATGTCTACAGATGCTTGAAGGTTCTCAAACTCTTAGGACCTCCTTAAAAATCATGACTTTGTTTGGCCCCACGGATAAAATTCAGAAATTACTATGTAACAGAAAATGAAAATTTCCAGTAATTTAATTTAAAAAAAACCCAATTCATAAGTGTTTTATAAAATATTGAAGTCCTGCTCTTTGTTTCCAACTTTGAGCCCTAGAAGTTTTAATTCCCTTGATAGTCAAAAATGTAGTCAAAAAGTTACAGTCTCGCAAAATCTTTCTATTTGTGCGGCTCTGATGGGAGACTTAGAATCAGTGGAGCCATATAAAAATTCATGTGTATTGATGTGAACTTTGCAAGAAACTCCTCGGCTTTCCAAGAACGTTTGCATAAAGTTTGCCTTGGCCGCAATACATGAGCTACACAACTCTGTCAAGTTGAGTGATAAACTTTTTGCTAATATGCAACATTTTCCCCCAAACGTGCAAAGACATTCCCAGGCCGCTATCCAGAGCCATACTGTAAATGACTTGAGGCTGGAGTTTGTAGCACTGAGAACTAAACGAAGAGTGGTATTCAGAATGCAATAAACAGAATAGTAAACATAACTGTGGCCAGTCATTTTTAATCTGGATGTTTGAAAATTCACAAAAGAAAAGAAAAGTTTTTCACTTTTCAATATTCTTGCTTTGCTGAATTTTTCCCCGATTCTTGTATCCTATAATAAATTATGAATTTTTTAGATGCTGGCGTAAGGGGGTGTGGGCTTTACCCCTTTAAATTCTGATGCTGCTATTTATTTTTACCTGTATATAATGGCTATATATTTCATTGTGTCATGTTTTCGTTTCCTTGTACCTTGTGTAAGATAGGGACAGTGCAGTTAGGGAAAAGGGCCACTAGATGGGGGGCACTGAGTACACTGCATGGTACGGTTTAGCTGTAGGTGACTTAAGAGTTAATATTAGGAGGGGTATCTGGGGAATAAAAAAGGGAAACTTCCATTACAGAGTAAGTCAGGGGAGACCCCTGTGTGCTGCTCAGGCGGCCTATGGCCTGGGCTGCTCAGCCACCATGAAACATTCTAAGTAGAAGCCCAGTCATCCCTGGAAAAGAGTGGGAGTATAAGGAAACAAGAGTAGAGTAAAGAGCACAGTATGCACAGCAGCATAGTGAAACGTGAAGTGAATTACAGAAGAAGTTAGAGTGGGCCACCGTGAAAGTGCGCTGGCAGGTTAACCGTAGAAGGGGTGGACGACCCTGTAGACAGTATTTCTGAGTCTGACACGAAGCAGGCTGCAGGGAGATATATTGCAGTGGCGTTTTCACCGGGCACCTCGTCCCTTTAAATCTTTGTGGCCTATTCCGTGACGTAGAAGAAGCAGGGAAAGACAGAGAAATGTATTGCTGGTACTGTGAAGAATGAGCTGGAAGTGTAATGGATGTGCTGTGTCCTGAAGACAATAAACCTATATTGTTTAAAGTTGCTTTGGAATCTGCCTCTAGTTCTTGGAACGCAGGGAAGAATGGGGGGCAAAGCAGAGAAGAAGTAGCTGCCAGCACAGTGAGTACGGGTTGTGCTGATTTGACAGAGAGACCCTGTCTGTCCGAAAAGAAGAGCTGGGGTAAGTGAAATCCAGAGGACGGGGCCATGACCACAGTCCTGTCGGCATTTTACACAGGGATCATAAATCACTGCCAACCTCAAGAGTGTCACCTATTGTCCAACCCAGACCCTGCAAAACCAGTAAGAAGTGGAAGTGTTTCGAGAAGGATGAGTTTAAATGGAGCTCCAGGTCAAGGGACATTCATGATGCAGTTCTCCTATGTAAAAACCCGGAGAGCCAAGGGGGAGAGAATTTGGCACCAAAGAGAGATATCAGCAGGGCGTGTGTTGTGAGGTATGTGACATCTGAGATACCAGGCAGCACCCAAGAGACGAGAACAGACTGGTGGGCAGCTATGCACCCAGGAGTGAGATCCAGACTGCGCTGGGTAAGGTCCTTGGACCAGACCACGCCTGTCAAAACTGAGGTTCTGCCCTGTGCCAGTCAAGATACATAGAATGAAAAGACTCTAGGCCCAGCCACCAAGTATCCGGATCCTACAGACGTCTGTCGCAAGACAAGCCCCGAAGATCTGATGGAGACCCTAATCCAGAAGTTCACGTCTGCTGCAGTGACAAGGTGCGAGTGAACCAGGACGTACAGTACAGGGAACAGTTTGGGGTGGGGTAACAGATGGGGTGGGGGCCTACTAGAGTTCGGGAGGGCCAGAGAGAATTGAAAGACTTGCAGCCTAGTGGAAAGAACTGGAGATCCCTGCTAGAGACTGGAAGATATGGGGGATCGTTAAAGAGATATACCCATTACTGTGAAAATTGTTCTAATTAGAAACTAGGTATAAATTACGCAGTGACGCCGTGCTACAACAGTTATAGTGAGTTGATGACAACCTTAATATTATTGTATATTGGACATTGTACCCTGCAAATACTATGTAACTCATGAATCACCCTTTGTTCCAAACACCCCTTTCCCATGTTCCCACTTACATGTACTCATGTCATTGATATGATATATTGTGTTATAGATTTTTAGGTAACACGGCCTTCTAAATACCGGTAATTGGGCCTCACATGATATCATGATGTTGCTGTATCTAGTAATCACATCAAGACCAAAGGATGTCGACATTCGAGTCTGCAGTGCTCTGGTCCAGGTGCTGCAAAGTAAGTGTTGCCTGGACAGGTATACCTCAAGTAGTATCCATTCCCCAGAAACTGCTTTTGGATCTTTTATGCCGAGTGCCCATGATCCAGGACTAGTAGCACTTTGGATGGAGCTTACGCTCGCTGCGTCCAAACCCCCGCCTTCTATTGAATGCAGGTAAATTTGCTTGTGTTCAGTGAACCATGTGGATTTATCACATTCAGTATCTCTGCAAGAGAAATTGACTTGCTGTGGTCTTGAAAAACATGCCGCAAGGCTGCCATCAGGGCATTACTGTCCTGACTAGCGTATGGGGCCCGGTGGGCAGAGTGGGCCCTCATTGGGTGGGATGGGAGAACACATGGCTGGAGCCAGGAATGAGACACACGGGGGTCAGGATGGGGGATATTATTACCATAGGGGCTAATTAAGGGATATTATTACTGCAGTGATGTATTTAATTTTTTGAGTATACTATTTTAAATGGGGGAAGGTCCTGTTACTGTGCAGAGCGACACTGTCGCCTTTTTTTCTTCATGTGGTGTAATGTAGAAGTTGGGAAAAAATAAGTAAATGTGTTCTGCAAGCGGAGCTCTAGTTAACTGTTATTTCCTGCAGAGATGAGCCCTGGCTGGAAGACATGATGGCAGTCTGTGCTGGATGAAAAATGAAAAGCAAAGATGAAGGACTTAACCTAGAGGCATCACTGGTGAGTCAGTGTGTTACCTATACACTGACACTATACACTGTATACTGTATACAGAGGTCCTGTGCATAATGTCACCAGTGATCACTGTAATATCTGTACATTATATACAGCGCTCCTGTGTATAATGTCACTGGTGATCACTGTATTACCTGTACACAGACACTGCATACTAAGTACAGATCTCCTGTGTATAATGGCAAATATTGTGATAGTATTATTTTTTTTATTAATGATCAGTATTGTAGTATTCAGTCACCATGTGGTGGTAATATGTGGTCTTGGCATGGGGCGGTGGTATTTGTCCCTTGTATGTGGTATTATTCGGCAACTGTGGTGGTAATATGTGGTCTGGACATGGTGTAGCAGTATTTGTTCCTTGTATGTGCTATTATTTGGTCACTTTGAGGTGTTAATATGTGGTCTGGTCATGGTGCGGTGGTATTTGTTTCTTGTATGTGATATTATTCCGTCACTGTGGTGGTAATATGTGGTCTGGACATGGTGTAGCGGTATTTGTTACTTGTATGTGATATTATTGGTCATTTTAAATATTGAAAAATAAATAAAAATATACCTAAATTGTATTGCATATTTTAACAAATATTTACTAGGTTACAGTAGAGAAGAGCCTGGCCAAATGTGTCTACCCTGTTATGGTGGCGGCTTAATAAAATCTTTTGGCAAAAACAAAAGCTGCCGGCTATATGTGTGATGTGGTGATGGGAACTGTTAATGTGTGATAGGTGAGAAGTGGAGTTTTTCCAAGAGAAAGCAGTGAGACTGTGGACAGTTTGAGGGGTATAGGCAGGGCTGGGGTGGAGCCTGGGAGGAGTCTCAAGGGGGCCCCGAAAATTTTGCCAGTATGAGGCCCCGAAATTCCTAGTGGCAGCTCTGATGCCGCATGTCAGTCTCCGCAGGTGACTATGCACGCATAGTGGATATGAGTTTTCTGGAAATCCTATCCACTATGCTGCTACATCTGGTCGCTGTGGGTTTGATGCTGCATAAATGTGTAGCTGCAAAACCGCAGCAGTTCCTGATCGTGCGCACATACCATTATACTCCACATGGATACTGAGCAGTGATAAATACGTTCTGGTCTGGTGTGACCGAGCAGTGAGTCATTTCTTCTAGGTATTGCTGAGCTGTTAGTAAGAATGACCATTACATGAGGTCTGATACAGTCACCTCCCGTAGATGCCGCTTTGGACATTAATCACTTGTCTCTAGGACTATTTTGCTTACTTTCTTTTTTTTCTATTATGTTTCAGAAAATGGGAGCATTAATAATGTCTATAAGGTGCTTTGGAAATTAATGGTGTTATCATGGCGATACCGCGACAGAAAGGAGTCAGAAGACCACGGTGTCAGGTTTCACATACTCCTGTACTGGTTAGAAGTACTTCACCATAATATTTAATGGTGCAGGTTTTTTTCCTTGCTAGCAATGCAAGGGTTAATCTGTTCAGTTGCAGTTCCTGGATCTTTCCTACTTAGACTGTCTCAGCTATTCAGTGATGGTTACTCCCCTCTGCTATATATACTCGCCTCTGTCACTTATGATTTGCCAGTATGAGTTCTTACTTCATTGTTCTGGAGTTGGAGGCGCTGTTCGTGGTTGGAGTTGGCATTTGGAGATTTTTCTGGAGGTTGTTGCTTGGAGTTTTGTATATGTGCGCATCCTCATCTTCTCCTAATTGGTTCCTCCTTCCTTTATCTCTCCTATGTCCCACTCTGTTGTTCGTGTGTGTATTTTGTATGGTTTGCATTTTCATTTATCCCTATCCATCTTACCTTGTCTGTCTGGTTACTGTTTTTACTGTTTTCCTATACACTTCAGCTTCCCACTACCCTGGGTGGGGGAGTGGACAGATAGGGGTTGATATAGGGGCATAGCAAGGCATGAGGACCCGGCGTCTCTACCTAGAGGAATAATTCGGGGGACAGGGATAGACAAGGGTTCCCCTAGTTCTAGGAACCTGGTTAGTACCCATAGTCCTAAGGCATTGTGTGACAGGTGGTATATGAGTGAGTTAAAAAAATATAGGTAGAACTACTGGTTAACCACTTTTTTGTTATATCCCAAGTTAGTAAATTCATTCTCCTTTCTGGCAATGAACGATACTTTGAACTTCCAAACCAAGCTAGAGCTGAAAGAAAAGTCATCGGAGAGGTGGCAGCAGCCTGCAGACACAACAAGCTCAACTCCTGGAGCAACAATCACAGTGCCAGCAGAGGATGAATCCAGCAGTGTCCATCAGCCCTAAAGGACCCTCAGAACCCCTCTTTTTATCATTTTAGAATCCACATTCTCAAGTTTTATTCTTTAAATCTATTTTTGAGTAGTGATATCAGGCAGATTTTCAGAATGTGTGTTATAATAGTTGTAATACTCAAATTTTTAGTTTATGCTGTGTCCAATTATATAGATTATATCCTCACACACCCCAACATTATTATTCTGACTTACATATAGTGTATGATTCTTCTACATCACACCTCAAAATCTACGCCTTAAACGAAACAGAGATCCCAGACTGCTTGAACAAATATTGTCTCCAAACCCCCAAATAAATATAGGCTAAAAATACATAGCCCTTAAATAAATTAAGAAAAAAACAGAGCCAAACTCCTATGCAAATATAAAACCTAGAATAGAACCTAAGAACTAATACAGACCCTAGATCAGATTGCCTAAATCAGGGGTGGTGGACCTTTGGCCCACAGACCGTTTACTGCCAATAATGTAATTATCTACAGCCACCGAGCAGATTCCAGGGAACTGCAGTGTTTGGGTAGCTGGCAGCCTTTTAATCCCTCCCTACACTGCAAGCACTAGCACTCAGAGTTTACTGTCGAATATTTTGGTGAATGCAATGAAGGACTACTTCCTGACATAACGTTCTTTGCGTGCAGAGTTAGCATGCACTGCGGCCCATTCCTATTAAGAAGGCGTCTCCCAAGTGATGTATATGCTGCTTCTCCAGTGTCTCTTATGTGATGTAAAGACAGCAGCCCCCGTGTCTCCTCTATAATGTATGGTATATACATTAGCCCCTGTGTATCCTACATGATGTAAAATTAAGCAAATACTGTGTAACAGAATAGAAAAGTTTCCAGTATCTACATTTTAAGAAAAAAACAGTTAATAAATGCTTTGATGTATATAGCAGTCTCAATGTCTGCTATGCGATTTATTCAGCCTTCCTGGAGTCTCCTATGTGATTCCTCAGTCTCAATTATGGTATGTATATGGCAGCCTCAGTGTGTCCTACGTGATATTTGCAAAGTAGTCTCAGTGTCTCCTATGTGATGTATACAGCAGTTTCTGTGTCTCCTGTTGTCATGATTCATGTTTGGATTCATGGCAGCTCTGGTTTTCTGCTATAATTTAAATATAGCATTTTTCCTTTCAGGCCAACAAGGGTTAATGTCAGTTTCCTTGCTGTCAGCTTCTGTGTTGTTGGTCAGCTGATGTGGGTGGTGACCACTCCCACCATCCTTTAAATAGTCACCTGACACATCAGCTGACTGTTGGTGATAGAGTTTTTCTCAGCTAAGTTTTTTGTTGTTCTTCTCCTTGTCTGTCTCGTGCCTGTCACTACCCCATGTCTTTATACAATCTGCAGTAGTGATGCTAGCATCCTTGCTGGCCAGTGCACTAGCCAGTGTATAGTGAGGTGACAGCTAGGGACTAGGCACGTGATGGCGTGTTAGGGCCTTCCTTCCCCTTTTTTCATCCCGTTGTGTGTGTGTTTTGCTGTCCACTGGACCGACCCTTGTTGGGTCATGACACCTATGTTATGTAAATGGCAGTCTCAGTATGTCCTATGTGATATAAATACAGCAGTCTCAGCCTCTCCTATGCAATGTATACAGCATTGTTAGTGTCTCCTATGTTATGTACATGGAAATCACAGTGTGTTCTATATGATATAAATACAGCAGTCTCAGTGTCTTCTATGTGATGTCTATACACTATATAGTAGTCTCCATGTTTCCTATGTGATGTATAGACAGCAGTCTCTGTGTCTCCTATGTTATGTATATGCAGTGTCTTGCTAAAGTATTAACCCCCTTGGCATTTTCCGTATTTTGCTACCTCACAACCTGGAATTTCACTGGTGTATTTTAGGGTTTGCACCAGTTCATGTAAAGAACATGCCTACAACTGTGAACCAGGAGTATAATTACCATGGTTGCAGCAGTCGCCCTGCGATCGGGCCAGGTGGGCGAGGGGCCTGCTGACACCAGCAGAAACTTACACTGGATGTGCATCCTTGGACGCACATCCCATTGAAGTATATTGAGGCGCACAGATCCATTAATCTGTATGTGACAATATACACTGCCGGCCAATCAGATGCCAGCAGCACATGCAAATTTTTAGTTATGTGATGCCATAAATTTAATTTATGCCTATATTTTTTTCACGTCACTAATTTAGAGTATTTAGTGTTGATGCATGAAACACAAATCAGACTACAAAAATATGTAAACACATGTTGTATTGTAACAAAATAGGTAAAATGCAAAGGGGGCGAATACTCTTGCAAGCCACTGTACAGAACTCTCGGTGTCTCTTATGTGATGTATGTACAGCGGTCTCGTTGTCTCCTATGTGATGTATATAGAGCAGCCTCAGTGTTTCCTATGTGATGTATAAAGATCAGTCTCAGTGTTTCCTATGTGATGTATATGCAGCAGTCTTAGTGTATCCTGTGTGATGCATGTACTGCAGACTTCCAACTGCTTGACTTCTATAAATGTAACTTGAGCAGTAATGAATTTCTCATTGTGAGTGAACCTGTAGTGTAATATACATTTGTGTTAGGAATAATTTACTGCTGCAAGTTCTTTACAAAACTTATCGTAAAGAATCGCCTGCACTCCAGACCAAAGCAAATCTGGAAAATCAGTTGTGAGTAGCAACATCATCAATATCACCTAACATCACAGCAGCATCAAAGAGAAGCTGCTCCAGCAGTCACATTGGGGGCAAATTAATTAAATGTTTGCCCAAAGATAGCACGATCACTTTCAAGTTGACAATTTTGCACTGGGCCCCCTAATGATGGTATAAACATCCAAATGGCCCCTGGCAGTAAAATGGTTCCCAACCCTGCCCTAAACAAATACAGATCACAGACCTCCTCAAGTAATACAGACCGCAGACAAGACCATCTAAACAAGTACAGACCACCTAAACAATACTTAGACCAGACTTCTAAAAAAAATACAGACCCTAGACCAAACCCCCTAAATAAATAGCACCAGATCGAGGGAGATTATCAGTGGTCTTGTATGTCTTCCATTTTCTAATTATTGCTCCCACAGTTGATTTCTTCACTCCAAGCTGGTTGGCTATTGCAGATTCAGTCTTCCCAGCCTGGTGCAGGGCTACAATTTTGTTTCTGGTGTCCTTTGACAGCTCTTTGGTCTTCACCATAGTGGAGTTTGGAGTCAGACTGTTTGAGGGTGTGCACAGGTGTCTTTTTATACTGATAACAAGTTTAAACAGGTGCCATTACTACAGGTAATGAGTGGAGGAAAGAGGAGACTCTTAAAGAAGAAGTTACAGGTCTGTGAGAGCCAGAAATCTTGTTTGCTTGTTTCTGACCAAATACTTATTTTCCACCATAATATGCAAATAAAATTAAAAAAAAACAGACAATGTGATTTTCTGGATTTTTTTTTCTCAGTTTGTCTCCCATAGTTGAGGTCTACCTATGATGTAAATTACAGACGCCTCTCATCTTTTTAAGTGGTGGAACTTGCACTATTGCTGACTGACTAAATACTTTTTTGCCCCACTGTATCAACCACACATCAGACCTTCTTAACAAATTAACCCAATGCAGACCCCAGACCAGACCCCTAAAATAAATGGAGCCTCTAGATCAGATCCTTCAAAAAAATAAAACAGATCCAAGATCAGACCCCTTGAACAAATACAAGGCCTAGACTATACCCCCTTAGCAACAACAGACTGAAATGTTGAATGGAGTATGTATCAAAAACCACTATCGTTTACTATTTACATCTTCTATGAAGACGCATTGCCATGGTTACAGACTACAAACACTAAGAGTAGTCTGATCCTGCCCATTGTCTTTACTGTTGCAGGTTATTCATACTGTACAGTATAAGTGCAATATTTATCACTTATATATAGTCATGAGCATAGGTTTTATTGATAAGATCTACCTTTAAAGGGGTTTTCCAGGAATAGAAAAACATGGCTTTCTTCTTACAAAAAACAGTGCCATACCTGTCAACAGGTTGTATGAAGTACTGCAGCTCAGCTCCACTTACAACGTAGATGAGCTGCAATGCACAACACGTGGGTGCAGCCATGGCTTTTTTTAATGAGGTACAATCCCTTTAAAGATGACTATGTAGAATGAAAGCTTCATAGAATCTGAAAAGGAAAAAGAAAACAGACGGATTTTTGGAACCATGTGGAGTATTAAAATTAGTCCAAGACATACTGCGCATTTTTGTAGAAATTATTTGGACCAAAACTTAAATAACAAGGATGCCGACTTCTGGGAACCAAGGAAAAGAGCTAGGGAATCTGGTAAAAAAAACAACCGCCTGTAACTTTTTATATATGGCTCTTACATAGCGCTGAATGCAACCGGCCATGAGCAAGGTACGAGGAATGCAACGGCAGAAATGGCAGGTCACCCCAGGAAACAGGAGATGCTTCGTCACAGTGTAATGGGTTATAGGAGGCCAAATAATGCAGAAAATCCACTGGAAAGGTAGAAAATGGCATATCATGGATGACAGGATAGTTGATTATTATACTGGTTATGGGGGTCTTTTCTAAAAGCGGAAAACACCTTTAATCGTTAAATTTCAGTTTCTGACTCAGTCCCATTGTCCCTTGGTGTATAATCCCCTGCTTCCCCGTGCCATGCCGCCTGCCTTTACTCCCATGTGACAGACCGGCCAGAGGTGTGTAGTTCACTGATACCAGCACGGTCCTGTAATAGGAGCCACAAGGGTAACAAGTCCATCCACTAAATTTCTTCCTCCTTAATCATCCCCCATTACCTGTGAGTGATATTATTGAGAAGTGGAAGGAACTGCAGCAACTCAGCCACGAAATGGAGACCCCATAACATTACAAAGCAGGAGGCCAAGTGCTGAGGAGCAGAGCAGAAAAATCACCATCGCTCTACTGACTTTATACCTTCAGATCTCCTCTGGTATTATTATCGGCTCAAACACTGCGCCTCTGCCTGGAGCTTCATTTTTGAGCAGCTGCATGCAGCCGTACATTACCAAGCACAATGCGTCGGATAGAGTGATGTAAAGCCATCACCACTGGACTCTGGAGGAGACGTGTTCTGTGCAGGATCACACTTCTCTATCTGCATCTGATGAAGGAGTCTGGGTTTAGTGATACCAGGAGAACGTTACCCCCTGACTGCATTGTACCCCTGTACAGATGATGGAGGAGGATATTGCTAGGGACTGTTATCAGGGGGCGGCCTTGGCCTCTTAGTTCCAGAGATGGGAAATCATATCTTCAGCACAAGACAGTGCAGGGATTAATCTGCTCGGTTGAGAGCTCCTGGAAGCTTTTCTCCATTAAGGCTCTCAGCTGTACACTCTCAGCCACTCCCATCTCCTATATAATCTAGGGCCTGGCTAGCACTCATTGCCAGAGCTAGCTTATGCTGCATGGCTGAAGGTTGTTGGTGGTTATTATTGGAGTATGCGGTTGGTGAATTTATCTGTGACTGTTGCTAGGTTTTGAATATGTGATAATTCCCTTTCTTCTCCTTCTGTGGTTTAACCCCATCCTCCATCCCACAGTGCATCCCTCTGTTATTTGTGTGAGTGTATTTAGATAATTGGTATTTTTCATTATCCCTGTTTGTGTTACCCTGTTAGTCTGGTTAGTGTATTACGGTACATTACTACTCCCCTCTTCCATGGGTGGTGGAAGGGTACAGACTGAGAGTGGATTCAGGATTCAAATCAAGGTACATGGTCCCGGCGTCTTCACCTTCAGAAATTATCGGGGGAACAGCACGAGTTACGGCACTCCTAGCTTTATGGACAGGGAAGAAGCTGTGGTCACACTGGTGTGAACAGAACCTTGCACTCTGATGATAATATACTGCATAAATGTGCCTTTAAATAGTATAATAATGCCCACGCTGCACCCACCTCATAAGGTAATAAAACTGTGTGAGAGCTCAGATAAAAATGCCAAGCATTCCGTCATTCCCTTTTGTTCTTTTATTACCTGCCATGCAATTATCGGCAAGCTCCAAGCCCCAAGTAGATGAAGAGGGAACTGCAGGGCAGCGGCCTGGAATGATACAGATCGGGCCAGCTGGCAGCCCTGTCAGTGTTTCAGGTTACTCTGCACATTTATGACCTATGTATTCGAAAAAAAATAATAATTAGATTAGGCTATTTGATATTCAGGGAATGTAATGGCTGATCGCCAGACATATCTTAGGAACACATCTTTACGGTTAATTAGTTTGTTCTAAATTTTGCTGCGAGGCTTAAAAAAAGAGCAAAAAAGACAAATAGATCTTAGCGTTGGGTTCCTGCAGGTCGTTCTAGATCCAGGAAAAAAATAGAAATATTCTGATTGGCTGCAGAGTAAATCTTCACTCCCTCCTACTCTGAGTTTGAGTTGTTGTCGTATCGTTTTGGTCTAGTAAGACTCAAATTCTCAGAGTTTTCAACCATCTGATATCCAGTAATCGGTATCATTAGTGGGTTAACCTTAGAATTCTCCGTGGCCGTAGCTGATTGGTGGGACTATAGAGTCATCACCTTCTTTAGATATCACTCCATAAATGGGTGGTCCGACCATTTAGACATTTTTAAAAATCGCACTTATTGGTTAAAGTAATAAAATAAGCAAAACTCACGTTACCAAATCCATTACTCCTGTTCTAACATTATCCCAGGCCTTCTCCCTTCTCCAATCTTTGTGTTTCCTGCTCCCTGCTCCTGGACATGGGACCATTGACTGAAGTAAGAACAGAGACCGGTAGGATGTGACCTCTGTAGCCAATGACTGACTGCAGCAGTGACCAACCTGTCTATTTTCTGCAGCCAGTCTTTCCACACAAGGCCAGAAGTAGAGAGACCAGTAGGGGACCTAGGGCACATTGGAATGTAAGCAGCATGGGATTTACAAAGTGAGTATTGCTACTTTTATTATTGTACCCAATACTAAACAGGTTAAAAAAAACTATGGGAACGGACAATCCCTGTGTGTGAATAAAATGGGCATACAGATAAATTGGATGTGAGTAAATTGTGGGATCAGAAATAGTTTTAAAGAAGACCTGTCACCAGGTCACAAAGTGGCCAGTTTTGCTCTTATTTTATTCCTGCTGCTGTCCCTCTCTGCACCCTTGCATTATGGACATCTCCTCTGTGTCCCTCTTCCCTGCTGCTGAACCTGCACTAACCTAGCATTAATGACATCTCCTCAGTATCTCTTCTCCCTGCCGCTGTTGAATCTCCACCCACCTGGCATAATTGACATGTCCTCAGTGTCCCTCTGCCCTGCTGCTGAATCTCAGCTCACCTAGCATAACTGACTTCTCATCGGTGACTTTCCTCCCTGCTGCTGAATATCTGCCCACCTAACCTCATTGACAGCTCCTCAGTGTCCCTCTTCTCTGCTGCTGAATCTCGAGAAAGATGCAAGATCCAGCAAGATTCTGCAACGACCCACTGCTAAGACATCTACAACACGAGACTTACAAATGTCTAACATTACATTACCGGAGGGACCTACCAACATTGCTTTTACCTGAACCCATCCTTGTGATGAAGGCCACAGCTGCTATTGTATTTATCACAACTAATGTTATTAAAAATTTCACAACAATTACGGATGAGAGAATTTGTTTGAAGCAAATTGTTTACAAAAATATTCAGATTCGCCTGAATCTGACAGATAACAGTTCTCTGGCATCTGATGGACTGTCAGGACAAGTCTGGGTTTGATGAATGCCAGGAGAACGTTACCCGTCTGACTGCATTTTGTACAGTTTAGGAGAGGAGGAATAATGCTTTGAGCTTGATATCGAGGGTCGACCTCGGCTTTTTAGTTCTGATGAAGGGAAATCTTAATGCTTCAGCACAAGACAATGTGGACAATTGTATCTTCTAGTTTTCTGGGAACAGAAGGCCCCTTTCTATTTCCCATGACTGTCCACAGAGGACAAGGTCCAATAAAGTCGTGGTTGGGGGAGTTTAGTAGAAGAACATGACCAGCCGCACCGAACCTGGACTTGAACTCCATCCAACACCTTTGGGATGAACTAGATGAAAGCCCGGCCTCTCCCCAACATCAGGGTCTGACCTCAGAAATACTCTTCAGGATAAATGGCCTATCTTGTAGAAAGAAATATCGATGGATGGATAATTGAACTGACAGATAGACTTTTGGTATTTATGATTTCTAGGTGGTTTGTGCCATTATGCTCTTTTCACAAAATCAGGTCTCAAGGAAATGTGGAAATTTTCTCTTCTATTTCTTTATGGAATGTTTCCATCCTTCCTTGTGGTGACATCTCTTGATGCGGTGTACAAGGGGGATAACTTGTAATTATTTTGGGCGTGTTCGTAGGAACCCAATTTGCAATACAATGTTCTTATGTGTAAACAGTCCTTGTTAAACAGTCCTTGTTCTTATGTATATGGCTCCTCATATGTTAGTCATTAATTTCGCTTCCATAATCTATTTGTTGACAACAAAGGAAAGTAACGGAAAACAATTTTCATCTATTACTCCTGTGGATCAATGCGATCACTGTTGTCAACAGTCGAATGTTTGTGGTAATTTCACAGGACGAACTATTTTTCATGTCAAAATCCATTTAACTGAAATTGAATCCCTGAATGTATTATTGGCTTATAGGAAGTAAGAGCCCCGGGGAGGGGTAATTTGCAATCAGAATAAATCCTTCTGTATCATTAGGAAGATGGTTTTATACATTATTCATGACCCGCTTACTCTTGAGATTGTCACCATGTTCTTCACACTAGAAGAATGTTAAATATGGGAGGGGGTGTATGATAGTGAATCTGTCAGCTGAATATACTGCCCTAAATCATACAACTTTGCTGTTACATTTAGAGAGGCGCTCAGAAAAATGAGCTCCCAGTGGAGTTAAGAAATCTCCTAGGTGCCATCTAAACCCCCTGGAAACCTCCTGAAAGCAAACAGTTCCTGAAGTTTCCTTAAACTCTTAAAAATAGTATGAGTTCTGATTTGGCTGTATGAGAGGCTTATGGGGTCTAATTTCCCAGAAGCACATTGCATGGCCTATAAGTCTCCGTACACTGGCATATCACGCTCCACAAGGAGACTTCTTAAAAAGATGGCATGGTCATCAGAGAAAAATGTGCATTCCACGAACAGGATGGCCTGGTCAGCTAACTTGAACATTTGATATTTGTGCAGGTAGTGGTATGGAATTATATTGGAATAAAAGCAGAGCAGGAACTGTATACAGGTAAAATGAGTTGTCCAAAGTTGAAAAAAACTATTTTCTAGCAATGGATCTAGTGCATGTTCCAGGAGTCTGCATGGACTCCAAAAGCGCTGACTGATGCTGTCCTGATGACACAAGACTACTGAAACCTTTGATTTGCTGCAATGGTCAGGTGACTAGGACAGCAAGTCATCGGTTCCTTCCTCTCGAGTCACCTGACTGCTGCAGCCAATCACAGGCTGCAGCACAGTCATCGCTAGGGTGTGCCTCTGTTGTTTTGAAAAAAAGATCAATGCCTTGGAGTGTAAGGGGGAAGACTATACCGCAGGTACCTATACTAAGACAGGCCCGGAACTGTCGATGCTATGTCCCATGTTGTCCGGGGGAAGGCAAAAAGGCCCGGACAAGTGCCCTGAACTGGAAGCCGGGGGCACAGTTAAAAATGAAAGCGCGCGCAGCGTCAGCCAGTTTCCTGCCAGCAGTAACAGTGGCAAGGTGCGTGTGCAGCATACTCCGCGGTGTGCGCAGCTGGGCTGTAACGAAACACGGCCTACCCAAAATCAGGACACTGCTGGAGCCCACCGCAGTAAAAGGGAGTGAGCTGAGAGCCCTGTACAGCCGAGCGTCGCACATAAGCCTGAGAGCCAGGGCAGGGTGCAGGACTGTAAGCCGCTGCTCTCGCCAGACATTGCCACGTTGCTCGACCGGGACCCTGACAGTACTGCGGCCTGGTTTGCATTGGCCGCATCCAATTATGGACTAGGGGCTCAGCAGAAGGTGCCGAAGATGCTTGTTCTGCCTCTCGTGCGTCACTGCATCCCACAACCTGCTCACAGGAGAAAAAAAAATTCAATGCCAGGTAATCCTTTTTAGAGAAGCAGTAAATCCAAAAGTGTATTGTACTAGTCCTTTAATTAGTAATGGTCCAGAGATGTACAGTGGATATGGAAAGTATTCAGACCCCTTTAAATTTTTCACTCTTTGTTTCATTGCAGTCATTTGGTAAATTTCAAAAAATCCATTTTTTTTTCATTAATGTACACTCTGCACCCCATCTTGACAGAAAAAATAGCATAAATGTAGAAATTTTTGCAAATTTGTTAAGAAAGAAAAACTGAAATATCACATGGTCAGACATAAGTAATCAGCCCCTTTGCTCAACATTGAGTAGAATCCTTTTCATCTAGTACAGCCATGAGTCTTCTTGGGAATGATGCAACAAGTTTTTCACACCTGGATTTCAGGATCCTCTGCCATTCTTCGTTGCAGATCCTCTCCAGTTCCGTCAGGTTGGATGGTGAACGTTGGTGGACAGCCATTTTCAGGTCTCTCCAGAGATTCTCAATTGGGTTTCGGTCAGGGCTCTGGCTGGGCCAGTCAAGAATGGTCACAGAGTTGTTCCGAAGCCACTCCTTTGTTATTTTAGCTGTGTGCTTAGGGTCATTGTCTTGTTGGAAAGTGAACCTTCAGCCAACTCTGCGGTCCAGAGCGTTTTCACACAGGAAATCTCTGTACTTGGCCGAATTCATGTTTCCTTCAATGACAACCAGTCATTCTTAATGTCTGCAATCACCAATAATCAACTTATGCAATAATATTACACAACTCTATAAAACATATCCATTGGATATTTCACATTAGTTTAAATAAGTTTCTCAAAAATAATTGTTAAAAAATGTTTCCTTTATAATGTTTCTTTTATACCCTCTCCTAGTGTATCCTCACCCATCCCCTGTAGACTGTGAGCCCTCGCGGGCAGGGTCCTCTCTCCTTCTGTTTTGTGTGTGTCTTGTATTGCTCATGTTTATTGTACTTGTCTATATTTGCCCTTTTTCATATGTAAAGCGCAATGGAATAAATGGCGCTATAACAATGTATAATAATAATAATCCTGTCCCTGCAGCTGAAAATCACCCCTATAGCATGATGCTGCCACCACTATGCTTAACTGTTGGGATTGTATTTGGCAGGTGATGAGCAGTGCCTGGTTTTCTCCACTCATACCACTTAGAATTATTATCAAAAAGTTCTATCTTCGTCTCATCAGACCAGAGAATCTTATTTCTCATAGTCTGGGAGTCCTTCATGTGTTTTTTTTTAGCAAACTCTATGTGTGCTTTCATATGTTTTGCACTGAGGAGAGGATTCCATAGGGTCACTTTGCCATAAAGGCCTGACTGGTGGAGGGCTGCAGTGATAGTTGACTCTGTGGAGCATTCTCCCATCTCCCTACTGCATCGCTGGAGCTCAGCCACAATGATCTTGGGGTTCTGCTTCACCTCTCTCACCAAGGCTCTTCTCCCACGATTGCTCAGTTTGGCTGGATGGCCAGGTCTAGGAAGACTTCTGGTGGTCCCAAACATCTTCCATTTAAGGATTATGGAGGCCAATGTGCTGTTAGGAACCTTGAGTACTGCAGAAATTCTTTTGTAACCTTGGCCAGATCTGTGCCTTGCCACAATTCTGTCTCTGAGCTCATTGGCCAGTTCCTTTGACCTCATGATTCTCATTTGGTCTGACATGCACTGTGAGCTGTGAGGTCTTATATAGACAGGTGTGTGCCTTTACAAATCAAGTCCTATCAGTTTAATTAAACACAGCTGGACTCCAATGAAGGAGTAGAACCATCTCAAGGAGGATCACAAGGAAATGGACAGCATGTGACTTACATATGAGTGTCTGAGCAAAGGGTCTGAATATTTATGACCATGTGATATTTCAGTTTTTCCTTTTTAATACATTTGCAAAAATTTCTACATTTCTTTTTTTTCTGTCAAGGTTTCTGTCAAGATGGGGTGCAGAGTGCACATTAATGAGAAAAAAAATGAACTTTTTTCAACTTACCAAATGGCTGCAATGAAACAAAGAGTGAAAAATGTACCCATTGTATATTGTAGCTATATAAAAAAAAAACTTGGTTGTGTAATATGGTTGTGTAATTTTTTCTTCTCTTTTCCAGATTATAATAGGTAACCAATAAAAACTTATGGCTACAGATCCTAACTGCCTTTGGCTCGTTGTAGAGCCATGGTGACTTGACAGATGAATGATCTGTAGGAAGATTGATCTTGTGCAAGCCTAGACACTGTAGGTCCACCAGGTTCTTCTCCACAGTTATTTTGATTGTATCAAGCTATTGGGTTGCTGGTCTTCCTCTTGATGGAGAGTACAAACTTGATGGAGATTAGAACTAATTTATGATATACAGTACATTTATTATCATGTAATATTTCATATAAGAAACAAACATTATTTTTTTTAGATATTTGTAAGTATATTCAGACAGTGCGTTTTCTAGACCAGCAGTCTCGGCACAAATGATAAAATTTTTAGACCAAAAGTAAACAAATTCGAAGTCAAAAAATCCCTTTCAAAAACATTTCAAACAATTTGGAAACCTATCAAGAGTTTCAAAATGTAAAATATCCCAAGGTTAGTGAGTGAGTTATGGACTAATGAAAATTGTCCTCCACTCCCTGAGAAATTCACAGTGATCATAGACTGGGGGAAAAAAAATGAAAATGCTTGTGCAATACAACAATCTGTTCTTTATGAACGCAGTATTTTGACAGTAGGTCACTGTAAGCGGAAATGTTAAATACACTTCCATGCACTTATTAGAACAATGATTTCAATTGGAGCAATAAAGGTCCGAGCAATTGGATAATTTCTAACAGACGTTCTTCGGCATCCCAGAAATGTCAGCACCCTAAGGAGATTTCTTAGTAAAGACAGTAGATCTGGGAAGGAAAAAATATAGATGGAAGTGGTTTTAATGAAGGCAATTATTTTTAATTCCTTAACATGACATATCATTGAGAAGGCTGTAAAAACTTCAATATTATATTAGTAACTTTTGACTACATGGTAGTATTTTAATGGTTTGGGTCTTTGGGCGTTGGAAACTCCCTACTTGGTGGAAAGTTTCTGCAAGATAAACTGAAGTGTTCTTCTTTTGGAACCTCAACCTCAACCACTGTTGTGGAGAAGTTTAAAGCAGGATTTGGATACAAAATGATTTCCAAAACTTTAAACATCCCAAGGAGCACTGTGCAAGCGATCATATTGAAATGGAAAGAGTATCATACCTCTGCAAATCTACCAAGACGCGGTCGTCCCTCTAAACTTTCATCTCAAACAAGCAGAAGACTGATCAGAAATGCAGCCAAGAGGCCCATCATCACTCTGGATGAACTGCAGAGATCTACAGCTGAGGTGGGACAGTCTGTCCATAGGACAGCAATCAGTCGTACACTGCACAAATCTGGCCTTTATGGAAGAGTGGCAAGAAGAAAGCCATTTCTCAAAGATATCCATAAAAAGTGTTGTTTAAAGTTTGCAACAAGCCACCTGGGAGACACACCAAACATGTGGAAGAAGATGCTCTGGTCAGATGAAACCAAAATCGAACTTTTTGGCTACAATGCTAAACGTTATATTTGACATAAAGGCAACACAGTTCATCACCCTAAACAAACCATTCCCACTGTCAAACATGGTGGTAGCAGCATCATGGTTTGGGCCTGCTTTTCTTCAGCAGGGACAGGGAAGATGGTTAAAATTGATGGGAAGATGGATGGAGCCAAATACAGGACTATTCTTGAAAAAAACCTGTTGGAGTCTGTAAAAGACCTGGGATGGAGATTTGCCATCCAACAAGACAATGATCCCAAACATAAAGCAAAATCTACAATGGAATGGTTCACAAATAAACGTATCCAGGTGTTAGAATGTCCAAGTCAAAGTCCAGACCTGAATCCAATCAAGAATCTGTGGAAAGAGCTGAAAACTGCTGTTCACAAACGATCTCCATCAAACCTCACTGAGCTCGAGCTGTTTGTCAAGGAAGAATGGGTAAGAATTTCAGTCTCTCGATGAACAAAACGGATAGAGACATACCCCAAGCGACTTGCAGCTGTAATCGCAGTAAAAGGTGGCGCAACAAAGTATTAAGTTAAAGGGGCCGAATAATATTGCACGCCCCACTTTTCAGTTTTTGAATTTCCACAAAAAATTAAAATAACCAATAAATTTCGTTCAACTTCACAATTGTGTCCCACTTGTTGTTGATTCTTCACCAAAAATTTACATTTGGTATCTTTATGTTTGAAGCATGATATGTGGGAAAAGGTTGAAAAGTTCCAGGGGGCTGAATACTTTCACAAGGCACTGTATATATGCTTCAGTGCGGTCACTGTAAGCTCCGCAACAACCCAAGAAAAGCTAGCTGTCTCACCACCAATAGCTTATGCAGGCCAATTAGGCACCCCTTACTGGTAACGTACAGCCTCCCGAGGCTTCAGGGATGTGGTTTATAGATCAAGAGGAATGACGCTATTGAATTTTACAGTATATATTTAATCCGAAAAGTATTCAGTATATATAAAAGAGATGTCACAAAAGAGAACAAATCAATTCAGTATATACCATCACGTATAATAACAAGGGATAACTAAACCTGAGGTCACAGAAACTAAGCAAATTTTATGAAAGGAAGCAGAGGGTGCTGGTCAAAGCGATGCGACTAGGTGCCATAAAATTATGGGATCCCCAATCTTAAGGATATTTGCCCCCACTAGAGGTCCTAAGTGGGGGATATTAATTTACTTTCATGATTTTAGCTTTCTATAGATAGGAGACATGGCATATCCAACGTTGTCTATCTGGCTGACATTAACTTGGGGCTAGTGTGCAGACTGCAAAGTGATGCAAGTAAATGTGTTATGTTCACCGCGTTACCTAAAATATGTCTCCCATAACTATAGGATCTACAGTACATCTGTTATGAAAAAACAATCGTTATGCATATGGGTTCGAACCATTGAGCCTATGATTCATGGTTAGTTTCTCTGTCTGTCGAGCCACAGGCGATAGGCCTTTTCTCTGGGTGTTTAGTTTCTGCTATCCTTGCTTCAGTCTTTTTAGAGTATCAAGTGTTTTCATTTACTCATTTGTCAGCCGTATCACCTTTCAGTTGTGGCTTTATATACTTTCCCCTTACTAGTAGTTTATGCCAGTCAGTGAAAGACCAGCAGGGATTATCTCTTTGCTGTTTATGTTCTTTACCCTGCACCTATCTTCTGCTTCTTTTTAGGAAGTAGGCTGCATTTTCTCTAACAGTAAATCCCTTATTTGGTATATTTGTGGATTGTTTTACTCACTCTGGGATCTCTTTCTATTTCAGCACATGTTCCCTTCTGTAGGTAATTTGCACTCTGCTCTGCCCTCCGGTTCTTTGGGAGGAAGGTGAAGCGCTCAATGGCCTTTCATGCAGCATAGGTTTGAGTTGCCATCATCTAGTCTGTGGTTAGGGCTATCTCAGCTCACGCAGGAACTACTAGGGACTCCATGGTCAGGATCTCTAATCTCTACAGGAACCGGCAGGGTCAGTTGCAGTCTTTAGTTTGTTAATTATTTTCCGAGTGAGTTGCTACATGACAGGAGTTGTGTTAGAGAGTCTCCTGTCAGACTAAAATCAGCCCAGAGGTATAGACCAGTTCTTTCACAGAACTGATTGGTGTAATCAAAGAAGCAGTCAGGACAGCTAGGAGAATCTTTATTACCACAAGATAGAAGCGAGAAAAATACAGCACTGGACTCATCCCCCTTTCCCCACCTCACTGCATAAGGAAGATACAGTTCTGCTTTGGTTAAGACATTGTGTGTGAAGAGAAGTTATCTGTGAAGAGACTTCATATATGATGATGAAGTATTGGATGAATAGAAGTGATTCTGTGTAATGAAAAGAAGCTTGAATAAAACCCTGTGATCAACTTAAGCTCAGAACTGTGTCATAGCTGTGTACCTGTAAACCGTTACCTTCTCTTTCCTGTGAAGAATTCTAATTTATGGTCAGTGGTCACCCTGATTAAGATTTCCCCAGGATTCTAAAAAGAACTCATGTTTCCTTTGTATCACCTTCATATACTGAGTGGCGTGCATGCTGGATTAAGGTTCGTAGTGGTCTCTGGGCAACAGATTTGGTTAAGGCACCCATGTGGCTGTTGGAAGAAAGACTATTCTGGGCCAGTCATAGAAGACACACAAAGGAAAAGGGGCTGTATATGTGCATGGCACTCTCCACTGATATAAATGAGAAATATGAAGACCGTTGAACCAATTACACTCTTACACTTAAAAAATAGAAGCAAACCCTTTCGTCTCCACTTGAGTTAAGCGATTCTTCCAGGTATAGTTGCTCAGTTCTGGTGGTCAGAATAGCTGAGTTTGCAGATTTGATTCATTCTGAATAAATTTTGTGCCAATAGAATCTACTAAGAATTGTTAAAAAAAAATAAAATATTCCACTCCCCTCTCTTCGGCACTCTGCTAATCTGTCCTGTTGCGGCAGTTCCAGCTTCTGAGCTCCTCTTCGGTTTTCTTTTCAATCTAAATTCTTACTGTGCTCTTTAGGTCCTATATGCAGCACAACATATGTGATAAATAACAATGACGTACTGTACATAGCATCACATGTGTGTGGTCTAGTCAGCACGGAAAGATTCCAGACAAAAGTAGGGAACAAGCAGAGCTATGGCAGCAAGACAGGTAAGGGGATGGCCAAGGAGAGGTATTTCAATCAATTGAAGGTGCACAAATCAAATCCCCCAAAATTTGAAAAATGTTCTGAAGTTGAAAATGTATGTCCCATCAATATCTGATCTCTGCAGACCCCAATATTCAAAACTTTCCACCGGTGCCCCAGTGTCTAATTGCAGATGTCCCATTTCTTCTGAAGGGGACAAAAGTTACCTCTAACTTACCTCTAACAGTGTTATATTTCCAACTTCTCTCCCTCTTAAATCTACAAAAGTCTAGTCTGGGTGTGTTAGGCATCGGGTCTCCTCCTCTGCACAGGAGGAATCCCGAGCCTTGCCTTCTGCGGTCTCCCATTCAGTCCCAACCGCAGGGAGTCCTGCTCAGCACATTGTGTCATCCAGCACAAGGCACGGCATTACAGCGCCTGCAGCAAGCGCCCGTCAGAGCTGCGCCGTGCGCAAGTTGTGCGCTTTCTAGACCTTAAGCTTAGGGTGGATATTGGCGTCCGCCAGTGCGGTGCTGTATGCACTCCCTGCACTTATTCTTTAAATAGTCTTAACTGACACCGCAGTTGCGGCGCTGAACGTTAGTGGGTCTACAGCACTGTTTCCCAAACTCCAGTCCTAACGGAGCCCACGGGTCATGTTTTCAGGATTTCCTTATTATTGCACAGATGGTGGAAGTATCATCAAGGCATGAGGAACTCTCTCACCTGTGCAACTCTATGGAAATTCTGAAAACATGACCCGTGGGGTCTGTGAGGACTGGAGTTTGGGAAACACTGGTCTAGAGGGACTCTGAGCCCGTGTGCTTGGGGCAGGGTTCTGTGACCAAAACACTCGTGTTCATTCTGCAGTATTGTGGCTCTGTGAAGGAACAGTGTTCACCTCCTTTACACCGGGTGAGGTTAACCCGCGTGTGTTTGTTACTGCTATTTAGTGTCTGCCATTACCGAGCAGCAGGTAACATCTCTGCACGGTGGACCCCGGGCTGCAAACGCACCTTATACCATCTATATTATTTGGTGCGTTCCGCTAGCCCAAACAGGGTGGCTGTTTCTTGCAATAGATCTCCAGTTTCAAGCATTTGGTCACCACAGGTGGTTCCAGCATCACAGGTGATTTTAATTAGATTTGTCACTTCTCAGCTATACATAATTACCTCACTTCCCATATGTCAACTGTATAATTCTAATTCAAGGAGGCTCTTAGATTGCAAGCTCTTTCTCCTTGAGAGATGCTGTGTGAGAGAGAGGAGGGGAGTGAATGTCCCCTCCCTGGAGTTGTGATATGGATTTTAATGCTTTTTATGACACACCACTTTTGACTTGATACTCAACAGCTTTAAAATCCCATTTTTTGAGAGGTGGGTGTGCTACTGCCCAGAAAAAGTAAGATTGATAGGGTCATATCTAGATAAATAAACAGATGAGCTCTCTTTGGTTTTCCTCTTACCTTGATGTATCTTGAGATGAGTGTCTCCTGATAACAAGCTTTGGAAAAAACTGTCAGGAGCTGTTTGTGCTTTACGTGGTCACCTAGTGGTTGTGATGTGATTTTTGTAGCATGTCTTGATAATGTATTGAATTTGTACGAAATTGTGCAAAATTTGCAGAAAATTAAGGTAGAACGTATCTGCAGGTAGAAGGTCACATCAAATATGTCATAGAAGTTCATGTTGGGAAAACCCTTCTAGTGAAGTTCCAGTGGTTCTGGTTACAGCACTGATTATATTAAAGCCTGTATGGTTTAAGGAGTGACACAAGACATTGAATCATGAATGGCTGCTAAAATCATCCAACACCTGTAGATAAACTTACCATTTGCTCATAATACTATTATTGCACGATGAATATTTCATACTCTATGCGTTTTGTGGAAATCGTGTCTGCAGCTGCCGGGGCAATGATGAATGCTTTTTGCCAAGAGTTTTACAATGAAAAAGCAGATGTGGTTTATTTAACTGAGGTCACGAGGTCAATAGCGGAGCATTTTTATTATTTACTATCTGTGTCATGTATTGTATTCCGTGGTGTTACTTTTGCTTATACAGATTGGTTTTCATTTTTGTTCCTTTCCACTTTAGCTGACTTCAAGAAAAAAAAAATATTTTTTTTTGCATTTTACTGGAATGGTCACTACTTCTCTCTATAGAGATGGTAAGACTTTTGGTTTGTGACGGAGCTGCCCTGATTTATCACTTACCTTTACGTATATCATAAATGGTAACCAGGTGTTTTCTGTGTTTAATTCGCTGCTTTTTTTGTCATTTGGGTTGTTAGAAAAGAGAGGATACATCATCAGACACTAGTGGTGCGCCATTGGGATCACTACTGGGTCATATTCTCTGTAATGTATTTATGAATGGCAGTAAAATATCAAATTGTGAAGATGGTACAAAACCTTCATTCAGGTCATAAAATGTAGCCTAACCTAAACTGGCTTCACAGTAAATCTGCTATATTGTACACAAAAAAGCACCATGTTACGCACGCAGGTGGCACATGTAGTTCATGGACCCACTGTGCCATAAGGCCGGGCTTGCCAAGGAGGGGCGCACCTAAGCAGCTACCTTGTGTTCACTGGAGGTTCTGATGGTGGAGTCAGGCTTGAGTTGCAGGTAGCCACCAGCTACCACTCCTAGGTAGTCCCCGGTACTGCAGGTGCTAACCCCAAGAGCCAGGTTCGCTGACATGGATATGGACTCTAGCTCCATTTAGACTACTAGGTTCTGTATCATCTGAAAGAATGGTTACTGGCATGGATTTTCAGACAGGACTGAATGTGAGACTGGTTTTAGCAGTCCAAATATACAGAATACTCGGATAGGCATGCGTTCAGACACAGGTTCAGGCTCCGGTTACACATGGGCCGGGTGTTCGGGTTTCAGGCACCGACTGGAAAAGGACTGGGGGAGCACAGGTTCAGGACTAGCCACACCAGGACAAGGGACTATAGGTTCAGGACTGCCCAAATAAGGGCCAGGGACTACAGGTTCAGGACAGGCCACATAAGGACCAGGGACTATGGGTTCAGGAGGCTGGCCAAACCAGTACCAGGGTACCTTACAACTCACTAGGGGAACACCTAACTCACTAATGACTTAATGTGGCATCGGCATCTCCCTATTGGGGAGGGTGCCCTTTATACTAAATGCCTCCCAGCCATTGGCTGGGTGCACCTTACTATGTGCACGTGTTGATCCTTCAAGAGCAGGGAGCGCACGCGCGCGCACTCGGCATACCGGCGGGAGATACAATGCGCACAACACAAAGAAGCAGATAGCACGATGGGGACTATGCCGCTCCACCGGGGCAGCAAGTATGCTGGCGTCCCTGCATGGAGGTGAAGGGGAGCCATGGGAGACTCCAGCAGTGGCCTTATACATCACTATATCCAGGGGCAGACATGCCACAGGTGTAGCAAGTGTAGTTGCACAATGATGCAAAGGTGGAGGGGGCCAATACCAACTGTGCAGAGGCAATTTATGCTGAGTTTTTTTTATCAGATGGCACACGGACCCATAGTTTCATAGATCCTTTCACACATCTGTTAGAATAATGATCTGAGAGTGATATCAGTTAGACTGAGAGCATTTCCTGTTCTGATCCGATTGTCAGGATCAGAAGACAACATACTCAATGGGTCTGTGCTTGAGAAAAAAATCGGGTAGAAAACCGATACTTCACTTTGATGTGTCAATGTAGCCATTTTATGTATAGTGCTGTCCCTTAGTACAGTTGTGGCCAAAAGTATTGACACCCCTGCAATTCTGTCAGATAATACTGTCTCTTCCTGAAAATGATTGCAAACACAAATTCTTTGGTATTATTATCTTCATTTAATTTGTCTTAAATGAAAAAACACAAAAGAGAATGAAGCAAAAAGCAAAACATTGATCATTTCACACAAAACTCCAAAAGTGGGCCAGACAAAAGTATTGGCACCCTCAGCCTAATACTTGGTTGCACAACCTTTAGCCAAAATAACTGCGACCAACCGCTTCCGGTAACCATCAATGAGTTTCTTACAATGCTCTGCTGGAATTTTAGACCATTCTTCTTTGGCAAACTGCTCCAGGTCCCTGATATTTGAAGGGTGCCTTCTCCAAACTGCCATTTTTAGATCTCTCCACAGGTGTTCTATGGGATTCAGATCTGGACTCATTGCTGGCCACCTTAGAATTCTCCAGTGCTTTCTCTCAAACCATTTTCTAGTGCTTTTTGAAGTGTGTTTTGAGTTATTGTCCTGCTGGAAGACCCATGACCTCTGAGGGAGACCCAGCTTTCTCACACTGGGCCCTACATTATGCTGCCAAATTTGTTGGTAGTCTTCAGACTTCCTAATGCCATGCACACGGTCAAGCAGTCCAGTGCCAGAGGCAGCAAAGCAACCCCAAAACATCAGGGAACCTCCGCCATGTTTGACTGTAGGGACCGTGTTCTTTTCTTTGAATGCCTCTTTTTTTCTCCTGTAAACTCTATGTTGATGCCTTTGATCAAAAAGCTCTACTTTTGCCTCATGTGACCAGAGAACATTCTTCCAAAACGTTTTAGGCTTTTTCAGGTAAGTTTTGGCAAACTCCAGCCTGGCATTTTTATGTTTCGGGGTAAGAAGTGGGGTCTTCCTGAGTCTCCTACCATACAGTCCCTTTTCATTCAGACGCCGAAGGATATTACGGGTTGACACTGCTGTACCCTTGGACTGTAGGGCAGCTTGAACTTGTTTGGATATTAGTCGAGGTTCTTTATCCAACATCTGCACAATCTTGCGTTGAAATCTCTTGTCAATTTTTCTTTTCCGTCCACATCTAGGGAGGTTAGCCACAGTGCCATGGGCTTTAAACTTCTTGATGACACTGCACACGGTAGACACAGGAACATTCAGGTCTTTGGAGATGGACTTGTAGCCTTGAGATTGCTCATGCTTCCTCACAATTTGGTTTCTCAAGTCCTCAGACAGTTCTTTGGTCGTCTTTCTTTTCTCCATGCTCAATATGGTACACACAGGACACAGGACAGAGGTTGAGTCAACTTTAATCCATGTCAACTGGCTGCAAGTGTGATTTAGTTATTGCCAACACCTGTTAGGTGCCACAGGTAAGTTACAGGTGCTGTTAATTACACAAATTAGAGAAGCATCACATGATTTTTCATTTGCCAATTCTTTTGTCCACCCTCTTTTTTATCTTTGGTGTGGAATTATATCCAATTTGGCTTTAGGACAATTATTTTTGTGTTTTTTCATTTAAGACAAATTAAATCAAGATAATAATACCAAAGAATTTGTGTTTGCAATCATTTTCAGGAAGAAACTGAGTATTATCTGACAGAATTACAGGGGTGTCAATACTTTTGGCCACAACTGTATATAGTGTACTCTCTTGTTACATATAGAGCAGTCCCTTAGTATATTATGTACTCTCTGTTATGTGTAGCCTTGTCCCTTAGTACAGTATATAGTTGACTCACTTGTTATGTATTGTGCAGCCCCTTAGAACAGTGCAGGAAATTTTTCTTTGATTCCTTGCTGATTTTGTATGTTTGCCCACTGACAAAGATATGAACAGTCTATAATTCTAGGGGTAGGTTAATTTTAACATTGCAAGATAGAATATCAAAAATAAGATCCAGAAAATCAAATTGTATAAATTATATAAAATTATTTGCATTTTGCAGTGAGAAATAAGTATTTGATCCCCTGCAAACCATTAAGAGTTCTGGCTCCTATAGATAAGTTAGACGCCCCTAATCAACTCGTAACCTGCATTAAAGACATCTATCTTACATAGTCACCTTTATAAAAGACTCCTGTCCACAGACTCAATTAATCAGTCAGACTCTAAACTCTACAACATGGGCAAGACCAAAGAGCTTTCTAAGGATGTTAGGGACAAGATCATAGACCTGCACAAAGCTGGAATAGGCTACAAAACCATAACTAAGACGCTGGGTGAGAAAGAGACAACTGGAAAATGGAAGGATTACAAAATGACTGCCAATCAACATCAATCTGGGGCATCATGCAAAATCTCACCTCGTGGGCTATCCTTGATCATGAGGAAAGTGAGAGATCAGCCTAAAACTATATGGGGAACTTGTTAATAATCTCAAGGCAGCTGGGACCACAGTCACCAAGAAAACAATTGGCAACTAGAGTTGAGCGATACCGTCCGATACTTCAAAGTATCGGATCGGAATGGATCGGCCGATCTTTAAAAAAAGTATCGGTATCGCCGATTCCGATACCGGAAGTCCCATTCAAGTCTATGGGACTTCCGGTATCGGAATAAGAAAAACCCTGTTTTTGCCTTGTACAGCCTCTCTGGGGTCTGTACGGGCCTTTCGGGGGGCTGTGCCGGCCTGCCAGGGGGTCTGTGCAGGCTCCGGTGGTCTGTGCCGGCCTGCCGGTGGTCTGTGCCGGCCTGCCGGTGGTCTGTGCAGGCTCCGGTGGGCTGTGCCGGCCAGCCGGGGGGCTGTGCCGGCCTGCCGGTGGTCTGTGCAGGCTCCGGGGGGCTGTGCCGGCCTGCCGGGGGGCTGTGCCGGCCTGCCGGTGGTCTGTGCAGGCTTCGGGGGTCTGTGCAGGCATCGTCCGATGGGACTACAAGTCCCATCGGGCGATGCCTGCTACCATGACAGTGATTGACACATTAGCCAATGATGGGACAGTAGTAGTCCCATCATCCGGCTAATGTGTTGAATGTAAAAAAAAAAAAAAAATTACATGCTACATACATACAACATGCATACTACATACATGCTACATTCATACTACATACTACATACATGCTACATTCATACTACATAAATACTACATGCAACATACATACTACATATATACTACATACATACTACATATATACTACATACATACTACATGCATGCTACATACATACTACATACATACCACATATATACTACATACATACTACATGCATGCTACATACATACCACATACATACTACATACATACTACATACATACTACATACATGCTACATGCATGCTACATGCTACATACATAACACATATATACTACATGCATGCTACATGCATACTACATGCTACATACATACTACATATATACTACATGCATGCTACATACTACATGCTACATACTACATGCTACATACATACTACATATATACTACATGCATGCTACATACATACTACATACATACTACATGCATGCTACATACATACTACATGCTACATACATACCACATACATACTACATATATACTACATGCATGCTACATACATACTGCATGCTACATGCATGCTACATACATACTACATACATACTACATGCTACATACATACCACATATATACTACATACATACAATACATGTGTGGGAATTTCCCACGCAGCAATGGCATAAAGTGAGACTAGGGACTTTTTTTTTTTTAAGTGGTGGAGGAATACAGTGCGGAAGGATACCTACCTTCCGTCATTGGATTCCTGCAGCCCGTAGAGAACGGCAGCATCATCTGATGCTGCCGTTCTCTACCCAGGATCGTCGTGGGACACACTCGTGGACTGCTTCGGATCGTGGGTGAGTATTTTTGTGGTTTGTTATGTTAATATTTATTCCGGAAAAGACAATGGCTTCGGGGAACAATGTGACAAGTATTGGTAAGTATGTTACTCTATGTTATATGTACTGTATGTCTATGTATGTATTGTATGAATGTATTGTATGTAGTATATATGTGGTATGTATGTAGCATGTAGTATGTATGTAGTATGTATGTAGCATGCAGTATGTATGTAGCATGCATGTAGTATATATGTAGTATGTATGTAGCATGCATGTAGTATATATGTAGTATGTATGTAGCATGTAGCATGTATGTAGTATGTATGTGGTATGTATGTAGCATGTAGTATGTATGTAGCATGCATGTAGTATATATGTAGTATGTATGTAGTATGTATGTAGTATGTATGTGGTATGTATGTAGCATGTAGTATGTATGTAGCATGCATGTAGTATGTATGTAGCATGCATGTAGCATGCATGTAGTATGTATGTAGCATGTATGTAGTATGTATGTAGTATGTATGTAGCATGCATGTAGTATGTATGTAGTATGTATGTAGTATGTATGTAGCATGCAGTATGTATGTAGCATGTATGTAGTATGTATGTAGTATATATGTAGTATGTATGTAGCATGTAGTATGTATGTAGCATGTAGTATGTATGTAGCATGCATGTAGTATATATGTAGTATGTAGTATGTATGTAGCATGCATGTAGTATATATGTAGTATGTATGTAGCATGTAGTATGTATGTAGCATGTAGTATGTATGTAGCATGCATGTAGTATGTATGTAGTATGCATGTAGTATTTTTTTTTTTTTTTTTACATTTAACACATTAGCCGGATGATGGGACTACTACTGTCCCATCATTGGCTAATGTGTCAATCACTGTCATGGTAGCAGGCATCGCCAGATGGGACTTGTAGTCCCATCAGACGATGCTTGCACAGACCCCCGGACATCAGCACAGCCCCCCGGAAGGCCGGCACAGCCCCCCGGCAGGCCGGTACAGACCCCCACAGGGTGCACAGACCACCGGCAGGCCGGCACAGCCCCCCGGCAGGCCGGTACAGACCCCCACAGGGTGCACAGACCACCGGCAGGCCGGCACAGCCCCCCGGCAGGCCGGTACAGACCCCGGGCAGTCCACACAGTCCCCCGGCAGGCCGGCAGAGACCCCCGGAAGGCCCGAAATGACGGCGCATCATGATGCGCACACACCGCGCATCATGATGACGTCAGGCTGTCAATCAACTTTGAACTTCCGATTCCGATGCCGAATTCCGATATTGAAAAAATATCGGAAGTCGGTATCGGAATTCCGATACAGCAAGTATCGGCCGATACCCGATACTTGCGGTATCGGAATGCTCAACACTATTGGCAACACATTACGCTGAAAAGCTTCAAAATCCTGCAGTGCCCGCAATTTCCCCCTGCTCAAGAAGGCACACGTGCAGGCGTGTCTGAAGTTTGCCAATGAACACCTGGATGATTCTGTGAGTGATTGGGAGAAGGTGCTGTGGTCAGATGAGACAAAAATTGAGGTATTTGGCATTAGCTCAACTTGCCGTGTTTGGAGGAAGAGAAATGCTGCGTATGACACAAAGAATACCATCCCCACTGTCAAGCATGGAGGTGGAAACATCATGTTTTGGGGGTGTTTCTCTGCTAAAGACACAGGACTACTTCACCACATAAATGGGAGAATGGATGGAGCCATGTACCGTAAAATCCAGAGTGATACCCTCCTTCCCTCCACCGGGATATTAAAAATGGGTCATGGCTTGGTCTTCCAGCAGGACAATGACCCAAAACATACAGCCAAAGCAACCAAGGAGTGGCTCATAAAGAAGCACATTAAGGTCATAAAGTGGCCTAGCCAGTCTCCAGACCTTAATCCCATAGAAATTTAAAAAAACTGACCGTCACTTCCAAACATAAACAAAGTGTGAACAGGTGCTTACCTAGAGTCACCAACTCATATACACTCAAACAAAAAAGGCAGCGCTCTGTAGCGCCATAGCATGCAAATATGAAATATGAAAAATGAATTGCATTACTGCATTAGAAATATGAAAAATTGAGAATGCTTAGCTCATAAATTGGCCAATTAATGTGTACCTGGAAGCCACGTTAAGGCGATTCTCATTTCCAGGACCTAACCTAATGCCAATGCTCTCTTAGACTAAAGTCTTCATCTGTATGGGAATATATGAAAAACACAAGCCGCGGAGACACCATCACATGTTTCTCAACGCAAGCAATGACTAGCCATGTCTTTCCCCGGGAGGGAACAACCACGGGAAGGGCAGTCTCCAATGAAGGAAACTACCTATGCCAAAACATGGTATCCATCCACAGACAGCTGTTTCGGGGTATTGCCCCTCATCAGTGTGGAGTAGGAAACTGGCCAGTAGGAGCAATGCCTAGTTGGATGTTGATCTCCATGAGTTCATTCATTCTCATTTTTCATCTGTATGGGAGCCTAATGTGAATTCTCTCTTAGACTAAAATCACTGTCTCTGTGGAGGGGTAGTGGCCCTGCTGTGATTAAAAATGCCTGAAGCTAAGAGGCGGAGTGCTCAGTCTTGTTTGCCAGAGGGATCAAATACTTATTTCTCACTGTGAATATAAATACATTTATATAATTTATACAATGTGATTTTCTGGATTTCATATTTGATATTCTAGCTCTCAAAGTTAAAATAACCTACCCTTAAAATTATAGACTGTTCATGTTTTTGTCAGAGGGAAAACTTACAAAATCAGCAAGGAATCAAATAATTATTTCCTTCACTGTATATAGTGTATTCTCTTGTTGTGTATATTGCTGCCCCTTAGTATATAGTGTTCTCTGTTGTGAACTCTCTTAATCCGACTTTTGAGGCAAGGCTCCCTCTGGTGGATACTGCTGGTAATGGAGCTGGTCAACATGATGTTAACCCAACAGCTGCAGAAGATAATTGGAGGAGTGGGGGTAGTGACTGGGACTACATAAGCGAGCAGACTTCTCTCAGTGGCTGCCGGTGATACTCCTTTCTTTGCTTATTGAGGATTTCTGTCTCCTGCCTGATCCTGCATTTTTCAGCTAAGTGTCATTTGCTAAATCCTTAGCATCTGATTTTGCCTTGCTGTCAGGGGTCAGCTTGCTCCCCCAGGGGCTGATGGCTCGTGCCCTGTATTTTTGTATCTTGTGTTTTTTTGCTTAGTCCCCTGCTGTATTAGCCTGTCTCTAGCCGCCAGTTCACACCTGAGTGCTGATATAGTGGGGGCGAGGTTTGTGCAAACCTCAGTATTTTTGTACATCAGTCGTGTTGGAATTGTTAGGGTTTTTGCATGATTGCAGACAGTGCCTTTTCTGTTCTGTCCTATCTAGTCAATGTGGGCCCCATCATTTGCTCAGTCTATTTTCTGTCTGTTTTTGTGCTTCATCTTGTCTAACCCACAATATATGTTTGGGGACTGTCTATTCCTTTGAGGATCTGCACCGGGGCAGTTTAGATTTCACCTTTCTGTCTTTAGGCTTAGTTAGTCCTCCGGCTGTGACGAAGCGTCTAGGGTAACGTAGGAGCGCTCCACGGCTACTGCTAGTTGTGTTATTAAGATCAGGGGTCTGCAATCCGCTGAACGGCCAACCTCTCTGGTGTTCTGGTCGCATAGCCTATTGTGCTCTCTTCCTCGGTGACCCATTCATAACAGTTCTCTTTTGTTACATATAGAACAGTCTTTTAGTATATAGTGTACTCTCTTGTTGTGTATAGTGCTATCCCTTAGTATAATGTGTATTCCTGTTAATTCCTATTACATATAGCGTAGGCCCTTAGTACATAATGTACTCCCTAGTTATGTGTACTGCCATCTCTTAGTATTTAGTGCACTCGCTTGTTATGTATAGCGTCATTCCTTAGCATATAGTTTACTCTCTTATTATAAATAGCGCCGCCCCCTAGTATATATCGTATTCTCGTTACACATAGCGCAGTCCCAGTCTCTTAATATATAATGTACTCTTTTTATATATAGCGTAGTCCCAGTTCCTTAATATATAATAACCTCCTGTCATATATAGTGCAGTCCCTTAGTATTTAATTTACTGTCTTTATTTATTTTACTCATTTATATTGCAATGTATAATGTTGTCTCTTAGTATATAGTGTACTTTATTGTCATATAAAGTGCAGTTTCTTTAGTATATAGTGTTCACTCCTGTTATGTATAGTGCCATACCTTTGCATATAGAGCATGCTATTGCTATGTATAGTGCTGTCCCTTAGTATATTGTGTTACAGTTGTGGCCAAAAGTATTGACACCCCTGCAATTTTGTCAGATAATACTCAGTTTCTTCCTGAAAATGATTGCAAGCACAAATTCTTTGGTATTATTATCTTCATTTAATTTGTCTTAAATGAAAAAACACAAAAGAGAATGAAGAAAAAAGCAAAACATTGATCTTTTCACACAAAACTCCAAAAATGGGCCGGACAAAAGTATTGGCACCCTCAGCCTAATACTTGGTTGCACAACCTTTAGCCAAAATAACTGCGACCAACCGCTTCCGGTAACCATCAATGAGTTTCTTACAATGCTCTGCTGGAATTTTAGGCCATTCTTCTTTGGCAAACTGCTCCAGGTCCCGGATATTTGAAGGGTGCCTTCTCCAAACTGCCATTTTTAGATCTCTCCACAGGTGTTCTATGTTATTCAGGTCTGGACTCATTGCTGGCCACCTTAGAAGTCTCCAGTGCTTTCTCTCAAACCATTTTCTAGTGCTTTTTGAAGTGTGTTTTGGGTCATTGTCCTGCTGGAAGACCCATGACCTCTGAGGGAGACCCAGCTTTCTCACACTGGGCCCTACATTATGCTGCAAAATTTGTTGGTAGTCTTCAGACTTCCTAATGCCATGCACACGGTCAAGCAGTCCAGTGCCAGAGGCAGCAAAGCAACCCCAAAGCATCAGGGAACCTCCACCATGTTTGACTGTAGGGACCGTGTTTTTTCTTTGAATGCCTCTCTTTTTCTCCTGTAAACTCTATGTTGATGCCTTTGCTCAAAAAGCTCTACTTTTGTCTCATGTGACCAGAGAACATTCTTCCAAAACGTTTTAGGCTTTTTCAGGTAAGTTTTGGCAATCTCCAGCCTGGCTTTTTTATGTTTCGGGGTAAGAAGTGGGGTCTTCATGGGTCTCCTACCATGCAGTCCCTTTTCATTCAGACGCTGACGGATAGTACGGGTTGACACTGTTGTACCCTCAGACTGCAGGGCAGCTTGAACTTGTTTGGATGTTAGTTGAGGTTCTTTATCCAAAATCCGCTCAAACTTGCGTTGAAATCTCTTGTCAATTTTTCTTTTCCGTCCACATCTAGGGAGGTTAGCCACAGTGCCATGGGCTTTAAACTTCTTGATGACACTGCGCACGGTAGACACAGGGACATTCAGGTCTTTGGAGATGGACTTGTAGCCTTGAGATTGCTCATGCTTCCTCACAATTTGGTTTCTCAAGTCCTCAGACAGTTCTTTGGTCTTCTTTCTTTTCTCCATGCTCAATGTGGTACACACAAGGACACAGGACAGAGGTTGAGTCAACTTTAATCCATGTCAAGTAGCTGCAAATGTGATTTAGTTATTGCCAATACCTGTTAGGTGCCACAGGTAAGTTACAGGTGCTGTTAATTACACAAATTAGAGAAGCATCACATGATTTTTTGAACAGTGCCAATACTTTTGTCCACCCTCTTTTTTATGTTTGGTGTGGAATTATATCCAATTTGGCTTTAGGACAATTCTTTTTGTGTTTTTTCATTTAAGACAAATTAAATGAAGATAATAATACCGAAGAATTTGTGTTTGCAATCGTTTTCAGGAAGAAACTGAGCATTATCTGACAAAATTGCAGGGGTGTCAATACTTTTGGCCACAACTGTATGTCTTGTTATATATAGCAGCGTCCTCAAATATATAGTGTTCTCATTATAAATAGCTCATTCCCTTAGTATGTCATGTACTCTTTTGTTATATATAGCGCCGTCCCTTAGTATATACTGTACTCTTTTGCTATGTATAGCGCCTTCCCTTAGTATATAGTGTACTTTTTTGTTATGCATTGCCCTATCACTTTGTATATGGTCTCCTCTTTGTGATGTACAATACCATCCTATTATTACATAGTATCATCTCTTGTTATGTATAGCGCCATCCCCTATATAGTGTACTTTCCTCTTATTCTTGTTATTCGTAGAATTCTCTTTTTTTTACATAAAAGCCACACTTATTAGATATACATAAATCTGTAACATATATAAATATATATATATACTGTATATATATATATATATATTTATTATATGCATATAATCTGTAGCTTTGTTGCCATAAAAGGAAAGGGGTCGAGAAACTCTTCTTGCAAGGGGGCTCCATTCTATCAGTGACAGCCTAGGAGAGGCAGAAGAGAGCTAATTTGCAGACTTCTTTTTTCCAATGCAATTTTGCTAATAAGACTCTATGCATCAGTTTACTCTACACAGCTTTATGATAAAAAAGAACACTAGGGTTTGAGATGAGAAAGGGAAGATGACAAGTAGTAATTCATTTAATGATTGTCCATCCAACAGCAGCCATGTTAAATTTGGCCCGACCCTGATTATTTATATAGACAAAGGGTCACTCCTATATTGATGGCTCCTGAAGCCCCATCTAGATGAACCTTTTACGTTGACCTATATAAATAAGTGTTTTTTTTTTTACAAATTCATTGCTGTTGCCAACTACCGTATTTAATCACTATTTAGGTAAGAACAGAACATGTGATCAATTGCCAACAAACTTTTTGAAACTTCTCAAACTTTTTTTGGAGTCTACTCCCAAAAAACAATGCACCTACAGAAAATTCTGATACTGTGCAATCACCTAGGCTGCTGAGAACTGAACATAGTTGGCAGAAATAACTGGGAGTTCACCGGTGAATGTGGTTTAAAGTAGGAGCATTTTCATTTTTCTTTTTTTTTTCTTTTCTTTTTTACAAAGTCCTGAAAAATGTTTTTGATCTGACTTCACGGACTTCTGAAGGAATCCGAAACTTCCTTCTTTAAAGTAGAGATGTCAGGAAAGTATTTCTTTTTAACAGAAAAGCAAAGTCTTGCCCCAGTCATTTGCTGCTTGAAAGCTGTTAATTTGCTTACTTTAAGATACAGTTTAAACACGGTGATGTTGTTTTTGGAGTTTCTTTGAAGCAGACTATATATAAAACACGTCTTAGGCTACTTTCACACTTGCGTTTTTTTGCGCTGCGCACGGTGCGCAGTGCAAATGCACATAAAAAATGCATCATGCGTTTGTGTGCTTTTTTTGCGGTTTTGAGCATGTTTTTTTTAAAAAAATGCATGCTTTTTTTGCGCTGACGTGCGCATTACCATGCGCACGTCAGCGCACCCATAGACTATAATGGGTATCTGGGTGAAAAAAAACGCATTGTGTGCGCATGCGTTTTTTTGGGACAAGTCGGACGCACAAAAAATGCAACAAGATGCATTTTGTGCGCCCGAGCGCACACAACAAAAAAAACATGCGCATACAAACACGTACAAACGCATGTGTATGCGCACCCATGTAAAGTATAGGGAAAAAAATGCATGCGTTTTTTTGCACAAAAAACAAGCTCAAAAAAACGCAAGTGTGAAACCAGCCTTAGGCTATAGACCAGGTAGCTATTCAATTCGATTTACTTTAGGAAAATAAATTCAGTTTTGTAAAGCATTTTGCTCCTGTGAAAACTATCAAAAAGGTGAATATTTAACAATGAACTAAGAAAAGTCCTTAGACTATGCTCACATATGGTTCTTTAAGGCTATGTGCCCCTGACATCTTTTTCAGATGGATTCTGCCTAGGATCCACCTGAAAAAGTGCCAAAAGAACATGACGCACAGCAAAGTCAAAACGACCCTGCTGTGCACACATTTTGTCTTATGTAATTACTTAAGGGTTTGGAAGCCCTGAAGCGGTTAAATAAGTGACATGCTCATTCTACGGTGGCTATGAAGGTAAATCGCCTGAAGAATGAGCATGAAGAATGAATATGTCACTTCTTTTAGCCTCTTCATAGTTTCAGTATCCTGAAGTCGATAAAAGAAGTAACATATAATGGATCATGTGCACAGCAATGTCATTTTGACACTACTGTACACTAGGTTCATTTCAGGTCCCTGAGTTCTTTTTAGTTTTTTGAGGAGAAACTGAGCATAAACTCTCCATATCCTCCTCCGGCGTGTGCACATACCCTTTGGAAGAGTTTTTTTTATCCTAAAGCGTTCTTTGCCACCTTTTGTTTGGACAGTGCATAGTATGGTGAGTTTACCATCACGATCCACCTCAAGCAAGTGACATTTACTTTGTTTTTTTTGCACGAGACACTATTCTAAACCTCTTCAATATAAAAAAAAAGCCGGTTTATGCAGATCAAAGCGTATTTCCCATAGAAATTAATAGAAAGCGTTTTCGGGAACTTTTGAAGTAGTTTTTGACAAGGATTTTGGAGAAGACTTGCTCCAAAAAACCTCCTCCGTAAACTCTGTGAGAACATAGCCCTGAAAGGTCTCACAGTTGCATTTTAAAAGAAATGATACTTCACTGATCCCTTCTTTTCCACTCCAATTCTAACTTTTCCTAGGTTCTCCGGCAGTCTCAACCTCCTGGACCTCAACCGGCTAGTGGATGGACAATATCGGCTTTGTACTGTCCTCTACTTTGGCTACCAATCCATGACTATTTTAGGAATCCCCCTTCAAGGGTTAAGATTAAAAGCCAAAACACTCATTTGCGTCTATACCCATTCTTATCTCCAGATTATGGATAGGAGAAGCCATATTCCATTTCATGACTGTTATTCATGGTGCCTATTGAAGTCCATTGGTTGTCCATTGAAGACAAGATCACGACAGGTCAGAAAAGGAGGAGAAATGTTCTTTGTTGATGCTTCTTCTCCAGATGAATCATGGAGGTTCTGAATAAGAGACCCCTCTATTAACTCAGCATGTCCTAATGTAGTATATAAAAATTGGTTGGTAAATCACTGCCTTAGTTGAAATAGGCAAAGGCAGATATATGAACACCAAGAAATAAAGCAGATACAGTAAAAATAAAGTTAGAACATGTTTGGTGTGGAAGTTTCCAATTTTACTGGCTGCATGCAAGATGCTCCCTTTATTCTTTCAACTATTGACCTGAATACTATCAATCATGTCCTCCATGCCGCTTTCTTAAAAGGCACATCTGTTTTCTATGAATTCTCAGTTTTATGAAATAAGCAACTGAAAAGATTATGTTTTGTATGATTTCTGCTCCATGACTGCCGGATGTGGGTAGGGTTCTGCATATGGACAAATATCATATGCAACATCGTAGGAATGTGTTATGTGTGACAAAGGTTTGACTATGACTACCTGTGGCTAAAGTTGGCCGTACCCATCTCCTAAATACCCCAATCTGAAGATTGCTGCAATATTTCCCACTTTCTTGATACAATATACAGTTTAGGATTCAAATTTTGGGGGTCACTTCATTAATAAACTACTAGTTTGGTGCCAGTGGTTAACACATGGCAATGAATATGGTAACACTTTAGAAAACGAGGAAGCCAGCGCAGTTACTGGTGGGTTCTGTCTATGTTCTGCTCAGGGGCCCTCCATGGTCCACTAGAGAATCCTTAGATGTCCCACTGGGCCAGTCCAACCCTATCACTGCCTGACTCCTTTTATGGCTTATCCCTGAAAAAAAAGGGTTAGGTATGTTCAGGATTCAATATGCCCAATCTTTTTTCTCCCAAACTTTGGAATACACATAATGGAGGATTCGACAGACTTTAGGCACCTGTTGGGGTCTTCTTCAGTTACTGTTTGGTCTCATGTTTGATTAACTTCATCAATTTTTCCTAAATGTGGTATCTTCAGTCAGCATCTCCTCTCCACAGCGTACAAATGCAGCAGACGCCAACTTGTTGGTTGCGGAGAAGCTATGGCACACAAGTGTCTACACTATTTGAGCAGCATAACACTCAAAGCTTAAGGCTGCTGCCATATTTGTGGCAGCTACTCTTGCAGGTGGAATTGGCCTGACCATCAATAGTTCTTCTTTACAAGGGAGAATAAAGCTCCCCAAATAGGTTAGATGAAAGTCAGACTAACCTGGATGAGTTGACTATGCAGTGTGCATGATGGTGGCCCAACTTTCCCCAAATAGGAGATGTTGAGAGAAATGAGGATCTTGAAAATTGGATTTTAAAATGCCCAATTTTTTGTTCCAGTGGAATATGAGTCTTAAAATGCCTTTTCCGAGCAGAGCATGCAAGTATATGAGGATGACAAAAAGGTGTGCTGTCGGAGGAGTATTTTGGCAATAGATCTTCGTTAAGATAACGTTTATAAGCATCAAAAAGCAAGACTGAAGATTGTTAGATCATCCTAAACCAGGAGGATAAAGAAGGGAGCCTTCTCTCCCATGTGTAGTCTTCTTAATCACAATCATCTATATAATTCATTGTGTACAATTTTGGATTACAATTCAAACTTTGGAATTCATTTAATTTGGTGACTAACACTATAGAAATTTGGATAGCTCAGTAATTATTTTCTGTAGAGATTTTCAGGATATTCTAGACTTTCCAACTTGACGTTGGCCATTGCTGTTCTGTAGACAGCTATCTTTCCCGACTCTCCCATACACATGAGCACTCATCCATTTTGAATGGGTAAAAAGGATAAAGCAGCTGTCAGATCCCTCAAAAGGATCACCGATCCTTCTCCTCCCTTACACCAACTGTCAGAAAAAAAGCCAAGATGCCTCCATACTCATCAGATGGTTATCCGGTCCCGATAAAGTCGTCAAGTTCGGCCAATTTTCCTCTAATGTGAATGGAGGCATTGAAGTCTCCTTTGGTTACAAAACAAATAAAAACAGAATATATCTCAGCTCAGTGCCCAGAGCATGGAGCAGATACCAGGAGACAGGCCAGTACACCAGGAGGCATGGAGGGGGCCATGGGAGGGCAACAACCCAGCAGCAGGACCGCTACCTCCTCCTTTGTGCAAGAAGGAACAGAAGGAGCAGTGCCAGAGCTCTATAAAATGACCTCCAGCAGGCCACTAACATCCATGTTTCTGCTCAAACTGTCAGAAACAGACTTCATGAGATTGATGTGAAGGCTCAACATCCACAATTTGGTTTTGTGCTTATAGCCCATCACCATGCAGGGAGATTGGTATTTGCCAGAGAACAACAAGATTTGCAGATTCGACATTGGCGCCCTTTGCTCATCATGGATGAGAGCAGGTTCACACTGTATACAACACAAAAAATGCTTAGGGGCTAAGTCAGCGTAGGGTAAATGACATTAATTACAATTTGCCAAAGGCAACATAAACCCCCACACCATAAAATATAACCTTTATTTTGCTGCTTAAGAAATAGATGATTAAAATTATTAACAAAGGTCTATGTGCATAAGGAGCAGATCAGCTCTAGCCTGTCTCTTACTGATCGTAGTCCCAGTGCCTGTCTCCTTACTTCTATACTTTGCCCGGTGTTGAGGTTTATAGGGATTTAATGGTGCGGCCGCTATCTATTCCCTTCAGAGCACCCACACACATAAGACCATTGTAAATTAAAATTGCCCTAAAGCCTCCCCAACATGTTTCACCAGAAACCTGGCGTCATCAGGGGATAGAGGCTAGATGAACTGAGCACATGTGAGGCATGAGCTTTTAAAAGCTCTGATTCTGATGTCATAGTCTCATATCCAATCATCACGGACGATATATACAGTACATCCATTCATTAATAGTCAATGGACTATCTGTGACACCCCAGAGTCCGGTTGTCACAGTGACATTGCCTCCCTCTAAGAGGTGAAGTCATGCTTGGAGGCAGGAAAGGGACCCCATGCCAGGTAACAGAGATTAAAAATCACAATTCCTGCTGCAGGTCAGAAACGGGAGATGCCTTATAAATTCTGGCCAGCAGAGGGGTTTGGTGAGTCAGCTAGAAATGAGCTGAGGGAGTTGTCATGGAAACGAGAGCAGCTGTGAGCAAATGACAGGGCAGTTAAAAACGTGAGGTAAAAAAGATCTTTCTGGAAGATCCAGTCAGCTGAAGACAGGGAGCTGATCTGTAAGCAGCTGGTGAGGGGCAGCTGATCTGTGAAGAAGGAAAAGGACATGAACAGAGATGGAGAGGCTCTGGGAAAGCTAAAATACTGCATATAGCAGACCCCTGAGCGAAACGCTAATAGGGAGAAAAGGGACATCAGAGTCCTGGGCGGACAGGAGCTGTATGTCCTGCCGCCGAATCTGAAAGTAAAGGGAATTGTAAATTCCAGTGCGAGATTGAACACCTGAGGGCACAGCAGCAGATAAGGAGCGTGGGGCCGACGGTGAAAAGGATGGTACCCGTGGAATAGGCTCATGCTGACAGCCGTACAGGTTAGTGAAATCATCATGCAATTGAGGGTCACAGCATAGTTATAAACAGTGGAGACCCACACACAAAGCACAGAAGGAAGGTCCAAAATCCTCACCTGGCAAGGTGGATCCCCTGAATGCTTCCAGGCGAGCAGGACTCATTCCATCACCTGTATGTGGTACTCCGGCCTACAACCACTTTCAAGTAAAAGGTTAAGAAACTGCACCTCTCTGTGTCTTTCTCTCATTTCTCTGCACCCCAGCATTCACAGCCGTCCTGACTATCAATCTAACATCTTTGCCCTGGGACTATTGCTCTACCTGTGGAGAGCTATTTTCACCTCAGCTGCGACACACCAACAGTCTCAGGGGAACGACACCGCAGCGCTGGTCACCTCTGACCAGAATACCACAGGTGGCGTCACGTATTTAACCATCTATAAACTTTATCTTCTTTTTAACCACATAAATACCACACAACTTTCCCCTATTTTATTACTGGACGCCTCTGGGCCACGGACCAGGTCGCCGCCGCCGTGACACCGTCCGCCATTGAAGTCGACGGGCCCGGTACCAAGTACCCCCAGGCCCCGTGGGGCGCTCCATATCCCTTTAACCAATCTATTTTTCTGTTATATTCACCTTTTCCCTTATTAAACAATCCTGGGTCAAATGGACCTATCACGGTATACTTCCCGTCATGGCAGCCTATGGAAAGAACCTGTTAGGCTAGTTTCACACTAGCGTTTCCTGGAGCTGCGCACGGCTGCTGCTAAGCTCCGCCCCCTGCCGTGCCAAACGCACCGTGTTGCATTTTGGTGCACTCGGCACAGCGCCAAAAGTGTGCATGCGCCGGAAAAAGCATACCAGCGCATGGCCTGCGTACCCAATGCTAAATATAGGGGACGCAGGTCGCATGCAGCGTCATGCAATCAAAGGAGGAGCTGGCCGGAGGGGGCGCGGCAGAGGCCGGAGCTTAGCGGTGGCCATGCGCAGCTCCAGGAAACACTAGCGTGAAACTAGCCTTACACAATACCTCCTTACAGGAAGCATCGTCACATCCCAATGTCCCCAATATAATTTCTTCCCCTTACAATACGGGCCGAGTCCCTTCTTTGGAGTAGAAAGTCAGAACCTATTCCAAAGATTCTCTGCTAGGGGATATCCTCAAAAAGTTCTGCATAGAGCCTATAATAGGGTGAGAAGGACGAATAGGGACAACCTATTGGATAGTGCTACTAGCCTAGTGAGCAACAGCTGAACTCACATTTCTGCTGATGAAGAATCTGTGTAAATACATTGCATTATTTATCAAGTACTGATCCTGAGGTACTATCGTGGCTCGGTTTTTGGACCTTGAACCAGGGACTTTTTGCTGTGTGGTCTGTTTCCCTTTCTGTTGAGCTACAGCCTGATTCATCTCTGTCCAAATTTTGATGGGTCTTTTGTTAATGCTTTTCTTTTCTTGGTTTGCTTCACTTGTTGTGTTTTCTATTTTCTCTTTTTGTTCTGTCTTATCACTTTATGGGATGGGCTTTGTATAATCACCATTCACTGACTTTCTTTGCTGGCTATACTTCTATATAGATGGTGTTATGAGTTCCAGCTAGCTCCTCAATTAGGGATTATCTTTCTTGTTTAACCTCAGTTGCTTTTCCCTGCTGTCTGACTGTGAGTCATCTTCCCTACCACCCTTTCATTTACGTTTGGGGGTATTGGAGGTTTTTCACTTAGTCCATTTATTTTTTTATTTTCTGTATTTTTCCCTGTATATTCTGTGTGACTGTGTTTAGTTTCTTACCCTAGGTGTCTCCCCACACACTCTCCTTTCCCTTTTGTAGGATTTGTGCTACGGCCTCCCCTCTGATTCCTCAGAAGGTACAAGAAATTCCTTGACGGCCTTTTAGGCAGCCAGGTTTGAGAAGGTGTCTTTTAGTTGAGTGATTATGAACATTCCTGGTCTATACAAGAACCAGTTAGATGCAAGTAAAGCATCTCTGTAAGTCCTTTTCTTCTACTCTTACCCATGTCAGAGTGTGAACACGTTCACTACAATTATATCCTGTATTATACTCCGGACCAGCACTCACTATACTACAATACATTAGCTAACCTTCTGAGTTACAGTCTATTTTCTAGATAAGAGCTGTAATCATAATTCTGCTTTCAATATTAAATACTCCAGGATTTCCATTCTTTTGACAAAGCTTTTTTTGGCTCATTCTTGGAAGTGTTATCCTTAGACCAGGTACTGTACTGTAATCTAAGGCAGATGAAGCTAGCAGTCCACCTGGAATTACAGGGATAAGCTGTTAAGGGTGTGTCTGACCACCAGCTCATCCACAGTTTTGAATAGCGCCCTATCCTGGCATCCTACAAACACCTACCTCTTGTTCCTCATGTCATGGGTTTCAGTACAGTTTTTTGGTGCAGGATGGAATGTTACATATCTAATTTAATTCTTCCTTTCCCCACGTTTGGCTAAAGTTTTCATACTGCCTGTGACATGCGCGCAACTGCACAGGCTCGTCTGCAGCCTCCCCTGTGCCTTAACTTGCATCTGTTTCTTTATAACATCCTGTTCACAATTTGAAAGCATCTTTAGTTTCTGATAGATGTAATATAATCTGACTATGCTTCTATGCTTGTACACTGTGATTTTTGCAATTAATTTGGTGGCCAGCAGCTGGACTATTCTCTCCCCAAGTGCTTAAATCTCTTTAAAATATATCTTAATTCAACAAATTCTAGAAAGTCACAATTTATGGTCTTTATAAGGATAATTCTATTTTTCTTTAACATATAGACAGTTCTGACGGTTGGTTCCCAATCTACAGATTTCCCAGGGGCTTATTTTTAGAGATTGTTCAAACATTGTTGTAATAGAAAAATCAACAAGTGCAAGAAAAATATCTCCTCTGAGGTATCGGTAGCACAGTCAGTCCTTATATCATCGTTCCCAGCGTGATCAGTATAGAATGTCTAGGAAGACGCGAATTGTGAGTTGTTGTTGGAAATGGGATGAATTTCTGGAGTTTTGGCTCCAAACAAGATGAAACTCATGTCTTTTATTTTCTGCTGCCAAGTGAAAGATTTCCCTCTGCACGAACACACGTGTTGACTCATTTGCAAAATATACAGCACTATGTACAAGGGGGAGTCAAAAAAATTACGCACTCTGGATGTAGAAATTATTTTAATCAACTTTCAGAAAAGTACATCATTTTTTGACATAATCTCCCAGCTGGTCCAGCTGCAAACAAGCTTTTGTATTCCATTATTTAAAATTATTGTAGGCTGAGCCGCCAGCTACGAATGCACCTCAGTCTCCACCTCTTCATCAGACGTGAATCCTCGTCCTCATACGAGACACATATAGAAATTACAATTAACAAACTAATAGTGACAGACAGATACAGAGGGGAGAAGACCCTAACCTCGCAACCTTACATTCTACCGGATAATGGGGAAGGAGACAGTACGTAGGTTCGGGAGGGATTCAGCAACAGCAGCTCCGCTCCTGCTGAGGCAACAACTCTGGTAGTGGTGAGGTGGCAGCCGAGTCATTGCAGGCTGTAAGCTGTTCTGAAGACATGGGTTTTCACGTTCCACTTGAAAGTTCCAAAAGTAGGGGATAACTGGATATGTTGGGGCACATTATACCAGAAGACAGGGAATACTCGAGAGAAGTCTTGCAGGCAATTGGATGAGGAACGTACGATTGTGGAGGAGAGGAGGAGGTCTTGGGAGGACCAGAGTTTACGTGGTGGGAGATATCGGGAGATTAGTTCAGAGATATATGGGGAGACAGATAATGGATGGCTTTGAAGGTAAGTAGGTTAGTAGCTTCAAGTGGATACATTATGGAATTCGGAGTCAATGAAGTGATTTACGTAGAGGAGAAGCAGAGGAGTAGCAAGGAGAGAGGTGAATTAGTCGGGAAGCAGAGTTATGGAAAGATTGGAGAGGAGTCATGATGCAACGGGGGATGATGAGGTCCTAGATCCCACATGGAGCATAGGCCATACGAGTGACTTGGGCAGTTCGGAGGAAGAAGTGGTGGTCATGCTGCCCCAGCTGCACAGCAAAAGTGGGAGAAGGGTGCAAAAACACAGTGGCCGGCTCCTAGTCAGTATGTTGTCAGCTACTGCCCACGACGCCGACAAACTGAGCACACCAAAGACAGCTCAGGGGAGCTCCCTGAAAAGACATGGGTGGTTTTCATGCTCTGCCATCAGAGAAGCAAGGCATACATGTGCTTATCTGAGCTCCTCCTGCATGGCAAGGCATCTGAATGCAATGCATGAGCTGCAATGGAGTACACACCTGAAAAACCAGGAAAGATCTGAGCCTCCTCCTGCTCCCTCTTCTGCTGCGCTCTTAGCCTTTTCCTCCTCCTAAAAATGTATAAAATAACATAATAATTAAAGTTGGAGCAAATTGACTTACATTACCCATTCCGTCAGCCAGGTCAGTAATCTTTGGTAGCTAGATTGGTGCCCTGAGAACAGCTTCCTACTTGCACACATCCTCGTCTCTTTTTTAGTCAACCAGGCTGGTGCATCCCTCCATAATGATGATGTCCCACCGGACTTACCAAAAGAAGTGCCTCCGATGCCAGGTGGTAGGTGGTTCTCAGGACTCCATTCTAGCAACCACAGATCAATAACGTGGCTGAAAGACCGGGTCTTGCAAATTGAGGGTGGCGGTTTATCTTCCTTGGTAACGAGAGATCGGACATGTTAAATTACAACATGCTCATATACTGAATGTGGGACAAACATTTCAAAATTGGCCAAGCCTGCTGAACTCATTGTTAGAAAAAGTCCCCAGGGGGTATTTGCTCCTAATTATTATTATTATTTATTTATATAGCACCATTGATTCCATGGTGCTGTACATGAGAAGGGGTTACATACAAATTACAGACAAACTAACAATGACAGACTGATACAGAGGGGAGAGGACCCTGCCCTTTCGGGCTTACATGCTACAGGATGGTGGGGAAGGAGACAGTAGGTTGGTAGGTTGCAGCAGTTCCGGTGTTGGTTGAGGTGATATCTCCGGTAGTGGTGAGAGAGAAGGAGGTAGCGGGGTCATTGCAGGCTGTAGGCTTTCTTGAAGAGGTGGGTTTTCAGGTTCCGTCTGAAGGATCCAAATGTGGTTGATAGTCGGACTTGTTGGGGCAAAGAATTCCAGAGGATAGGGGCAATTTGGGAGAAGTCTTGGAGGCGGTTGGGTGAGGAGCGAATAAGTGTGGAGGAGAGAAGGAGGTCTTGGGAGGACCGGAGATTATGTGGGGGAAGGTATCGGGAGATTAGTTCAGAGACATATGGGGGAGACAGGTTATAGATGGCCCAAATTACCTGCGATTTTGTGATGACCTATAGGTCATAGTACAGACGCTGTCCTTGAAGACGAGGTTACGAAACATTGCTTCACTTTGCTTATTCCCTTTAGTGCCAAGCGGAAAACATGTGTAGGATTAACTCATATCTCAGAGTGAAGAATGAACGAATGTGAAAAAGAATCAACCGATCAGGACCGGAGATGTCTTCTTCTCCTTTTCTTTATGAAGTCTTATGCTAAAAAAAATGAAACAAACATTTGCAATCTTCCCTTCCCTTCATCCATCATTGTCCCTCTCGAGAGAAGTGATGGCTTGCTAAACAAAAAAAAAGTCCGGATTTTTATAGTTGCAAAGTTCCATCCTCGGTCTTCTCTTTGCCATATTTCAATAGGATAGGAAGCAGTTTTGGGATTCCGAAAAAAAAAACGTCTTCGAAGACTAGAACCGCACTGGAAGTGTGAGCTTCAAAGTACTTGGACGCCGGGCTTCGTGTTATTCAATCAGTATTTTGGTAGGACTGAATTTACATAGGGATATCATCCTTGGATATTTAACAAGTCTTACACAAACAAATCCACCGAGCCACCGTTCGAAAGAGATTAATAGGACTGTTGTGTCTCATGCGGGATACTGGCCATGTGCCACAGAAGTAAACACACATTGTGATATGACTTGGAGTTAAACCCCGTAGGATCTTCTTGTATATACCTCTTACTTCTTGCGAGAAGCTAAATCTTTCAATAGATCATTGATTTCTTTATTATTCGAAGGAATTGTACAAACACCATGATATTATCATATAGCCCTGAAATAATATTCCACCAGGAAGCAGGTTTAGTTGGAAAATGGGAAATTGGGTTTTGCTTTATTACAGTGATAATGAAGATCGTGGTGGATACTGAAGACGAGCAAATAAATTTGATGCAAATCGAAGTCATGCATCAGACAGGAGGCTCAGATAACCTCAGATGTAGCTAAGCGGGCTTTCTCATAATGACTTGCGAGCTACCACATCACATGGTATAGCGCTGCCATTTAAGAAGCTGTATAAAAGCCAAGGCAGGGAATGCAGCAGTTATGTTTTGGTGAATCCGGATAGTGAGAGGACGTCATAACTCACAGCTTAGCTATAGATATTGAAAAAAAAACAAAAAAACAATAAACTGTAAAGCTGCATTCAAAGATTGAGGTTGCGTTTGCGTTCTTTTGCCGCATTTTCAACAATATAGCATTTGTGTAAAAAAAAAAATTAGTGTGGCCGCAACATGTAAATACAGACTGAAGATCATGTGTGTGACAGCTCATCAGTGACAAAGAAAAAATGTTGAATGTTTAGGCTCAACTCTGGGCAATGCCCTGAAAGTCTATAAATGCTAATTTGGGGGCATGGATTTATCAACTACCACTCTTTTTGCAAGACTGTTCTGATATGGTTAAAATGATGAGTGTTATTGCAGGATCCACCATTCACACTGAATGATGTCACAGCTCACCTCCTCCTCCTCTACAATCACTGAAAAAACATCTCTATAAACAATATTTAACACAGGACTCATCATTCACAATAGGTGGTCACAGCTCACCTCCTCCTCCTGCCGTGCAATGATTGATAACACCTCTAGATCCACCATTCACATTAGGTGATTTCACAGCTCACCTCCTCCCCTTCTTGTACAATGCCTGATAACACATCTATATACAGTGGATAACACAGGATCCTCCATTCACAATAGGTGATATAACAGCTCACCTCCTCCTTCTGCTGTACGACTGATAACACCTCTATATATACCAAATATCATGAGATACACCATTAACAATAGGTGATGTCACAGCTCACCTCCTCCTCCTGTACAATAACTGATAACACCTTTATATACAGTAGATAACACAGCATCCACCATTCACAATAGGTGATGTCACAGCTCACCTCCTCCTCCTGTACAATGACTGATAACACCTCTATACACAGGAGATAACACAGGATCCACCATCCACAATAGGTGATGTCACAGCTCACCTCCTCCTCCTATATAAAGACCGATAACACCACTATATACGGTAGATAACACAGAATCCACGATTCACAATATGTGATATCACAGCTCACTTCATCATCCTGTATACTGACTGATAACACCTGTATATACAGCAGAAACACATGATCCACCATGCACAATAGGTGATGTCACAGCTCGCCTCCTCCTCCTGTACATTGACTGAGAACACCTCTATATACAGTAGATAACACAGGATCCACGATGCACAATAGGTGATGTCACAGCTCACCTCCTCCCTTCCCAGCACAGTGACCTCTGCACGGATCGCTAATCATGCACACGTCTACATATTCCTATTAACCAGGTTGTCTTGGAATTTTTACTGAAACAGAACAGAAAAAAAATATGAGGAAAATAGCAAATATATCTATTTATCAGTATCTGGTTTTAATTATTGAAAATCTAGAGGTGATAGAATCCTTCCAGGCTCTTCAGGACTTGGGATGGGAGACATTGTTTTTTGTTATCGTTGGAGGAGCAGCGAAACCTGCGTCCAAAACAAATGAAAGCTGACAGAAGTAGTGAAGCTGCTGGACAGTTGTTTCTTTGCGTGAGCTATCCATCCCATCATCCTCATCCTCCCTCATTCACAGGCCGTGCTGGGAGATAGGGTCCTACTTCAAGTAAATGAGTCACGTTTGCATCTGAGCCAGAACAATTAAACTTATTGTAGAAAACATGACCCCAAGACTTCCCTTCAGCACATCATCCCTCCGCAGGTTCCCGGGAGGTCACCACTGACATTTTGCAGTTAACAGATTCATACTCGCACGGAGCCATTCTGCATTTTCTCAAGTAAAATTAGATTACAGGGAACATTTAACATGGATTTTAGCGATTGAATTAATAGTCATCTCAACATGATCAGATTAGCCGAGCCTGTGATCATCTGTTTCACTTAAGAGACAAAAGAAAGACAAACTCTATCGTTTCGCTGGAAGAGAACGTCCGGACGTATTTGCTTCTGTGTAGTTTTTTTTTTGAAAATTCCAAATTCTAAGTCCTATTTATGATTCGCACCTCGTTCACCGTTTTCCATCCTTTCTTCACCAATGAGTCATTTCGGTTTTGGAAATCGCATCTTCATATCAAAGGGTTTTCTGGAAATTCCAATAAACAGGCCACCAATATCAGATCTAACTCTTGACAGCAACACCATCCAGCTGAAGGAAAAGCTCATTGGTTCAGTGGTTAGCACTGCAGCCTTGCGGCGCTGGGTTTCTGGGTTTGAATCCCACCAAGGACAACAACTGCAAGTAGTTTGCATGTTCTTCCTGTGTTTGGGTGGGTTTCCTGTGGAGACTACAGTTGCCTCCTACTTTTCAAAAACATACTGATATGGAATTTCAGATTGTGATCCCCAACAGGGACCATAATGAAGATGACGTTTGTAAAGCGCTGTGGAATTAATGGTGCTATATAAAGGAGTAAAATTCCGTGTGTTGCAGTACCATTCACAGCCACTGCACAACATCCGGAGCTGTGGCAATTTCAGGGCGCCCTACTCCTTCAATCAGCCGATCAGTAGAGGTGCCAATAATTGGCCCCGCCGATCTGCTGTTGGACACTTTTCCTTAAGTCAATATTGTATCATGTCCTATTCTCCTGTAATTGACTTGAGTTTTTCATACTTCAGTCTGGTTATTGATTGTAATTTGTCCCTGGTTTTGTCATTTGCTTTTGATCTTTAACTTTCATTTTTGATTTTCATTCAGATTTCTAGATTCAAGCTTTGGATATGCTTCTTGAGTTTAATTCCAGTTAGTCCTGAGTTAGTGCTGACTTATCCGAGGATCCTTTGGTAGGTTCATGCGCTTACCCAATAATGGACATTATTTATCACTTACAGCCATCCTGATTTATTACGGTTTTCCAACGTGTCCATAAAATAAACTACCTGTCCGTGATTTTTTTGATAAGCTGTCCAGAAAAAAAAAGTCAAGTTGGCAACCTTGCCTCCTTTTGTTTTCCATCCAAAAGTCATGTCCCCTTTGTAATGTCTTTGTGCCCCATACCATTATTATATCTTCGTTTTAGCCTACATAATGCAAATGATGTTCCCCTTTGTGCTGCCATAAAAAATAATAACACCCCCTTTGCCCATATAGAAATAAGGGCTCCTTTTTTCGCTAAAGCGCTTACCTGTATCCATGTAATAGGAGCACAAATACAAGCTGCCTGCCCTGAGATCTGTGCCCGGTCGTTATGCCCCTGTCCTTGATGTTGGGATCTACATACTTGACCTCCTTCCTCCACTTCCCAGAAACCTTAATATCCAGCTTCCTCTGAAGTTTCCATCTAACGTAGTGGAGTTACACTTCTGTCCTGCCCAATTTCTTCTTTATCCACATCACTAGGTACAGCAGAAGGCCTCACGTAGCCACATAGCAGTATCCTCTTGTTGAATGAATGCTGGCTCACTTTCTTGAAGGTATGTAGGCTACATGGCTCTCAGGCTTCTCTGATGTTCTTACAATAGTAAGGTGAAAGGTGACTGATAGTTGAGTGGGACTATTCTCCACTCTTCACTATGGCTCAAACCTACTTATAACCTTAAGTAGCCATATTAGGGCTTTGTTGCACCGTGTTCTTCCCCACGTTGAGTTATCCCATCATTGCACCCCCCTGAAAAATGGGATTCAGCCGTAGGTGCCAATGGGGCCATTGACTATAATGGTGCAGAGTCAAGATGCGCTCTGTCATGCTTCAATTTCGGGAGTAGATGCCTACTGGAGGTGGACAACCAGATGCAGTCTACTACGCCTAGAACGTTGGGAATAATGCGGTGGGAAAGGGGTCTTAGCTAAGAACTTCTGCATATGAAATTATGAACCTTCCCTCGTCTGGGAACTATCTAGGGAATGTGTGTATGTAACACCGTAGAGTCACCGTATGTTCATTAAAGGAACAATACGCTACATTGCTTGCATAATGCCACGATAATATTTGGTAAAAACCGGAAGTTTCAGAAGGTGATAAGCTCCTCCATTGTCCTGACTCTATTCTTAAAGGCAGCTGTCCAGTTCTGACCATCCCTTTAACAAGTGCCTTTGCATGTACGTAGAGCTGACTTAAAATCCCCTTCTTATAATGTCGTTCTAAACAATAAATCATATAATAAAGGGCAATGTAGCATTAGAATGATTCATTCTATAAAAGTCTCATATTTATCGGGTTCTCTATGGAATGGGATCCAACAAAAATAAATTCTTATAAGAATCTGATCCCAATTCTGATTATAGTGGTAGGACGATATGCTCATAGACTCAAAGAGAGAGACATAACAATGATGAGGATGAGGCGGTGATCAATAACCACCATCAACAGCTCTAACAAAAAAAAAAAAGGTTCTTGAGTTTCGAGCTGTCGAGGAAAAACTACAACGGCAATGCTCAACGTGTAAGCAAAGTACAAAACTTTACAAGCGCCACGCTCTCAGCCTAATCGGTGACAGATGAGTTTATTATTCTGACCCGTCCCACAAATATTGAGATAAAAGGCGAGAAAATAAACGAAAGGGTAAATCGGAGTCCTAAATGAACTTTTGTAAATGATGCGCCTTTGAAAATAGTTGAATTGAGAGCGGGCCGGCACATCACTATCAGCCAGGACATTCCTCAGTTGGGTTGAGCTGTGAAGTAATATTTAAAATTAGTTTTGAGCTCATTTCCTCACAGAGATCGTTCCTGAAATAAAACTTACCATACAAGCACTATTTTTAAGGCAATATCAGTATGTGTATATTGTAGGGCATAGGCCCGGTCCTGGAGCCCATGTTAGGGTGTAAAGGTCTTAAATGTTAAAGTTATAAGCCTACATACAGATGACAAAAAGTTTTCTGCTGATAAAAAAAGTATTTATAAAACTATTTTTTGTTCATTTTTGTTTTAGGAGGAGAAGTGAATAGAACAGATTGTGCATGCTACCTGCATACGCATTACTGTTGTTTCATTTGACTTTTCAGGAATAAAAATATCAGTGTGTACATGAGGAATGAAACTGTTGATGGCCATTATATGACTTGAATCCCCATTTTTCACCAGATTTCCCCTCTGCAGGCCTTGTTTCTAATTTTCAGCTTTTATCTCTTTTATTTTCTTTTTCTTTTCTTCTTTCTTTTTTTAATACTACCTAAAATCTCATTCAGCATGGCTGCTTAGCTTTATTTTGTAACTTGAATACCCCAATCTTTCTCTCGTTCTGTTTTTCTAGGTGTTTAATATTTATTAATATTTTGCCTTTCTTCTGCTATGTGTCTTCCTGTCTACATACTAAATTATGTCTTATTAATATACATCGAGATTCATATATCAAGATTAAAGGAGTTTTCTGGCATTAAGATTTTGACGACCAGTTTTTAGATCATCCATAGAGAGGAGCAAATCTCCTGAATTTCCATTTAGGCGGATTTGCTCAATAAGGTAGTAAGGTAGGAGATTTGTTTTGCATTGAATAAATTTGGTGCAAATCTAATCTGCTAGTAAAGGGTTAAAAAAGCCTCTCATGCTCATGTCATGTCCCACCACTTGGGGATCATACAGTATTGTATTGTCATTGTATTGTTTCTGTTACACTGCTATGGAATCAGTTTTGTCTTTTAGAACTTTGTCCTGTCTCTCTCCCTGTAGCTTAGCTCTGATGTCAGTAACCCCACACTTCTTCCTTAGGTAATGTAAGTCAGCCATCTTGCTATCTTTGTGTATCTCTGGTTCAGAATTGTCTTTTTACCTTCTACAGCTGTTATCGCTGCTGTTACTATTGTGCATAAGACAGGACTTCAGCCTGAAAATAAACACTTTCTGGAATCTTCATACATGCCTCTACAGTCGAGTTGAAGCTATGTGATGAAGTTCTTGGTGTGAGTACTGGTCAATACAGACATTCATGCAGGGGCGGACCTACCGCTGGTGCAGCCAGTGCAGCTGCACTTGGGCCCAGAGGCCAAAATCATCAACATAAGCGCAAATAAACACGTGAAATAGATCACTCTGTGTGTAATGACTCTGTATAATATATGAGTTTCACTTTTTGTATTGAAGAACTGAAATAAATTCACTTTTTGCTAATATTCTAATTTTGTGAGATGCACCTGTATATGGAGTATAGTATTTTTTAATCCCTTCCAAGTTCTCTGAATACAGGCAAAAGGGGTGCCAGATTTGTGACTATCGAATCCCCAAAATTTAAATTTTTTAGAATTGTAATTTTTTTAGTCATTTTTTTTAATCAATTGTCCTGTCTCTGGTCATCAATATCATATTGATTGGAGTCCAATAACATTGCCACGGTATATATAGTGGGAACATCACAACTCCTTACTCTGCATAGTGGCCGTTCTCAGGTACTGCAGCTCAGGTCAAGTTAATTTTGATGAGAATTGAGCTGCAGTACCCAAGAATGACCACTACGCAGTGCAAGGAGATGAAATTCCATCTAAGTATGGTATGAACCCCAGGTAGCACCAGATCGGCAGGGGGAAGTAGGGTATCAAGTCCGCCCGATCCTAAGGCGTCTAAAAACCTCTTTTTAATATCTTTGAAATATCCTTAAACGCATCCAAACGGTTATGTAAATGCATTCTATGTATATGGACACCACAATTATCTGTGTGCTCCAAGAAACAAATGCTCTCAATGTATAGTTTGAAAACCAGGCACCACCATATGGGATCTTGTTTTGCAAAACCCTGGCAGAAAATCAAGGATTTTGTTTCTTGAGTTTTAAGAAGTTTTCATCACTTTTTCCTTCTTGCATTAAAAATACAACCTTAACTACTTTACCAGGAAAACTCTTAGGTTTGAAAAATAATTGTGCTGAGCGCCAGCGCCTGCTATTGAAATTACCATCAATTCACTTTCAGTTTTAAACTCATGAAGAAGATACATTTTCACAAGAAATTTACCTTTTACCACTCGGCTGCCTTAAGGAGCAGCTGTGTTATTTGAGTATAATCTTCCTGAGACCGTAGTCAGACAAAAATCATTATCCTTGGAGTACATATAGAAAAAAAAGTAATCAGCGATGTCCCATCATGCAATTGCACACTTCGGTAACTCCGGTACTACTGTACTAACTATTGGGCCCCACAGGACACCTGTAAGCATGCCAATGCGCACATATGCTCACCATAGACTTATAATGGGTGTCTTGCTGTAAAAAAACGCATTGCGCATGCATGCGTTTTTTTGAGGCAAGTCGGACGCTCAAAAAATGCATGCGCGGTAAAACGCGTACAAACGCATGTGTATGCGCACATAAGCGCATCCCATGCAAAGTATAGGAAAAAAAAACGCATGCGCTATTTAGCGCTAAAATACCGCGAAAAAAAACGCAAATGTGAAACCAGCCTTATGAAGGATAATGTTGCATCGGCCAACGAAGATCAGCTCAGTCATATAGTCATTGATCGTTCGCGGCACCAGATCCCTTGGCATCATTGTGTAAGGGCATCGGTGGGTTTCCCTTGACCAACACCTATTTCATTCATAGGACTATTCTGTGCCCAACTATAAAAAAGCAAATTCTAATTCTGTCGACCGTTTTTGGAAACTGTCAACAAGCTTGCGTTCCAAAAATGCAGGGGAGCAGTTAGTTCTTACACAGGGTATTACTGTACAATGACTGGGGCATAGAGTATACTTTTCAGGTGATCTTATATCTTGGGGTAGAGCATTCCAGAGGATTGGCGCAGCGCGGGAGTGGGAGGTACGGATTAGTGCAGAGGTTAGTTGGAAGTCGTTTGCAGAGCACAGCGGTCGGTTAGGCCGATAGACAGATATGAGGGAGGAGATGTAGGGGGGTGCCGCACTGTGGAGAGCTTTGTGGGTGAGAACAAGTACTTTGAATTGGATCCTATAATGAATGGGCAGCCAATGTAAGGACTGGCTAAGAGTGAACGTGACCGAGTACCGAGTATCCAGATGGATGACCCTGGCTGCTGCATTAAGTATGTTCTGGAGAGGGGATAGTCGAGTAATGGGGAGGCCAATCAATAGAGCGATGCAGTAGTCCAGGCGGGAGTGGATCAATGCTACAGTAAGGGTTTTTGTTGTTTCCATGGTGATAAAAGGGCATGTATTTCAGAAACCCAACAGTACATAAGAGCCCAGGAATGTAGTGAACCCGTGTGGGTCACAAAGTCTACCATAGCGCTGACCAGCAGTGTAGCAGAGCCCACTAATGTAGCAGATGTATTTGAGAAAATCCAGAAAAGCAGTGACATGCTGTACAGTGGGGGTCCAGCAATACAGCAGAGATGAGCATTTCACAAAGTCCAGGATAGCAGTGACCAGCCAAAAGCAGAACCTATTAATGTAGGGAATTTGTGTATGTCATAAAATACAGGATAACACTGACCAGAAGTATAGCAGAGCCCAGCAATGTAGCAGTGCCACAAATGATAGAAAACTATGAGTAGTATTGACCAGAAATATAGCAGAGTAGTGTAGTCCAGGACAGCACTGACCTTGTGGTATAGTAGAACCCAGTGATGTAGCAGAACTGGGAATGTCAGGAAACTACATGCAAAAATGGTCATCAGTATAGCAGAGTTCCCAGCTGTATACCTAGATATGTCAGGAGACTCAATTGCAGAGATGGTCAGTGGTAGAGGCATTCCAATCACCCGAATACCCTGGTGGCATACCACCGTCTAAGTCGGCCTATTTGGCTTAGAGCATTATCTTGCAGGAGTGTGCCGGAACAGGCGAAGAACGGTGAGCCCAGTGCTGGAGCTGGGACAGGTTCATTACCGTTCATAACACATTCCTCCTATTCTGAAAAGTCTAAAAGTATATCACTTTGACTAAAATTCTGTATGGTATTTTTCTGTTATCATTAGGTGTAATTTATGTGTGAGTCATGCGTATGCTCTATTGCATTGTGTTTTATATGTTAATCATGGTATTGAAATTTATAACTAATGTTAAATGTTATCACTGATGTAATTTTTGGGGGTGAAAACGGGAGACTATAACATGAGCTGCTATCAGGAAGCACGGTCAGAGCGTGGCTAAAACCACATGGTGTGCCTAGGATGTCTGTAGGCCACAGGAAGTAGGTTCCTTGGAACCTTGTGGTGCCTAGAAAACGTGGTTTTGTGGTAGTTTTACCTTGGTTTATAAATTGGGGGGGTGTTGATAATCCAGAGGTTGGAGTGGCAGTGGACTGTTGGCAAAATGAGGGACAAGGAACATGTGTAGGCACTACATAGTAGGTGGTCACTTGGTGTACTTTCTTGGGACCATTAGATATTGCCACGTAAGACCAAAAAAACCTCCCTAGACCAGAAGCTGACTTAAAGTATAATTTTAGGTTTAGGGTAGTACGCTGGCTTTCACTGAAATGGTGTGTGCTGAGCTGACACTGGGATGTCAGACTACCGCCAGATATCCTAGCATTACTTTGCTTGTCTGGACACCTTGCGGAGGTCCGTGTGCTTTGTCTCACTGACTTCTATAAAGTGTTCTGTTGCGTATCTCTCAATAAACTTCAGCCTCGGCTTAAAAAGAAGCATTGTCTACTGTGTTTTCCGGCTCTTCTACCTCTCATTAAGGTCTTTCTTACAAAAGGTATGGATTTTGGGAAGCAGCAACCGGTCCTTAGCAGGCCAACACTGGGCTTTGGACCGGTCCTTAACAGGCCAACACTGGGCCTTGAAAGGGTCCTTAGCAGGCCATCACTGGGCCTTGAAAGGGTCCTTAGCAGGCCAACACTGGGCCTTGAACCGGTCCTTAGAAGGCCAACACTGGGCCTTGAACCGGTCCTTAGAAGGCCAATACTGGGCCTTGAACCGGTCCCTAGCAGGCCAACACTGGGCCTTGAACCGGTCCTAAGCAGGCCAACACTGGGCCTTGAATGAGTTGTATGGGATGACTTCCATGAGGTCTAAGAGGTGAGCTGGATAGTTCATTCCTATTAAGCAGTGGACTGAAGGGGAGCGGTCAGATATAGGGAACCTGTCAGATTCCTTATCTTATGCTGCAATGTCTGAAACCCACCAACATGCCATATGTGCTATTTGCCATAATGGGGTCATTAAATAAACTCCCAATTTAATCCTAGCACCCAGCTCTGTGCACGAAGAGTCGTGAAATGCAGGCTCCACCACCTGCAGCTTTTTTCTGATTATGTTCCAGGGTACTGGGTACAAATCTGACAGATGACACCATCTTTATAAGGTTTAAGTTTTCACCCTTCAGTGTTTTCTCTTGATTTCCCATTTTTTTTTCCCACGCTCCAAAGCCAGAATGATATAGTTTAAATAACTTAATATAAAATGAACCCTGTGTTTTTTGAGAGATAAGGAACAGGGCGTGATGTGAGTAATGTGATCGCTGCACATCGCCGTGGCATTTGTTGGTGCTATATAAGTATAATGCACCACAGAATAGCATTATAAATCATATGAAGGGCATATTTGCTGCCTTATTGTAAGGGATACTATTGTTTATAAGAGCATAATATTGATATAGAACATATTAGAATATTTGAACTTGCTGCGTAAGTCAGCTCTGACCTCCCATCATCCGGAATATCTGAAATATTCAAGAATTGATTAATGGAGTTAATACTACACTTTGTAGCTGCATAGTTCCAATACTTTAGGTCATGCATCTATTTCTCCACTATTGCTTGTCATATACATTATTCAATACTTCGACTATATATAAACTTTTGTCTGCTAAGGGCAATATTTCTAACATAGTGAAGCAAAGATGTCGGTTTCAGCCTTAATTCTCATTCCAGCCTTAACAGAGGAGAGATAAAATCTATAGATCAAGCTTGTGAGACGCATGCTGCTTCACAGGGTACCGTCTGCGGCCTCTCCTGGGTCTTCCAATGTAAAAGCTATGGACATATGGACAACTATGGAGCTATGGACAACTGCACATCCAGTTGGAAGAATGTCTCAAGTGGGGTACCACAGGGCTCTGTCCTGGACCCTGTATTGTTCAACATCTTTATCAACGATTTAGATGAAGGAATTGAGGGTAAACTGATTAAATTTGCTGATGACACAAAGCTAGGAGGGATAGCTAATACTAGAGAGGATTCAAAAAGATATAAATAAACTGGAGAAGTGGGCAGCAACTACCAGAATGGTTTTTAACAGGGAAAAATGCAAAGTACTACATCTGGGCAATAAAAATGAAAAAAGCAGATATAGAATGGGAGGAATAGGGCTAAGTGACAGCACATGTGAAAAAGACTTGGGTATACTAATAGATCACAGACTGAATATGAGTCAACAGTGTGATGCAGCAGCAAAAAAGGCAAATGCAATTCTAGGATGTATTAACAGAAGCATACAGTCTAGATCACGTGAAGTCATTATTTCCCTCTACTCCTCTTTGGTCAGACCTCATCTGGAATATTGTGTCCAGTTTTGGGCACCACATTTTAAAGAAGACATCAACAAACTGGTGCAAGTTCAGAAAAGAGCGACCAGAATGGTGACCGGTCTGCAAACCCTGTCTTATGAGGAAAGGTTGCAGGATTTGGGAATGTTTAGTTTGCAAAAGAGAAGACTGAGAGGAGACTTAATAGCTGTCTACAAATATCTAAAGGGCTGTCACATTGTAGAAGGATCAACTTTATTCTCATTTGCACAAGGAAAGACTAGAAGCAATGGGATGAAACTGAATGAAAGGAGACACAGATTAGATATTAGAAAAAACTTTTTGACAGTTAGAGTGATCAATGAGTGGAACAAGCTGCCACAAGAAGTGGTGAGTTCTCCTTCAATGGAAGTCTTCAAACAGAGGCTGGACAGACATCTGACTGGGATGATTTAGCGAATCCTGCTTTGAGCAGGGGGTTGGACCAGATGGCCCAGGAGGTCCCTTCCAACTCTACGATTCTATGATTGATTCTATGACACTAAATAAATGATTTTTACATATGTCAATGATGACTTATATTTAATAAAATTGTACTAAGCTTCAAGCTGCAATATTCATTTCTTCATTCTTATTCAGATCTAAGTTATTTGCAGCCTGTTCCAAGTTTCAGATTTTATTTTTCATATAGGAGCGTCCTTCCGAGTAATATAGGCTGGATGATGTGAAATTGGCACTTATCCGGGGTTCTGCTGATTTTAGTACTCATATATTAGCACAGCTTCAATCCTTCACTCATTTAATCTTCAGCTAAATTCCTCCCTGTTTTTTTGTTTTTTTTTCTGCCCTCTCGGACATATATTCTCCCCTCTCCCTGTTGTGGAAATCTGTGTAATTGCTGAATGACGGCGCAAGCTGAAAAGAATTACCAAACAAACCAGGGTCAGAACTAAAGAGTAACTAGATGATGCCAATGAACATAGTCCAACATGGCTGGGTCAAATTTAAGAGACAGATCTAGAGATCAGGCAAATTAAGGGTCAAAATATCTGAGGTTAAAAATTGAGTGTCAGCCCAATAGTTAATTGAGAAGAGAAGTCTAACAATAGCCACAAAATAGTAATCCAGTGCAGGCATTATCCTATAATAAAAGGCACCATTCATTCAATTTGGTGTGAATCAATTCTCAGAACCTGGTCCACCGACCATGTCAATAATCTGTGTCACTGGGCGGGAGCCCTGATAACTGCTTCTTACCTGACGACATCCATGGCCCTTCTTCTGACCAGCTGGCCTGGTGCAACGTCACTTGAGAGTTGTGCCGCAACGATGTTGTCCCACCAGACCAGCTATTTAAAGGAAGAGGTGGGGATGCCGGCAGCTGACATGGTTCTCAGGACTACCGAGCAGCAACCATGATTTGGCCGATGGGCTGGGTCTTGTAGATCGGTTTGCACCAACTCTATTGGGCATGTAAGGGGGTGGCAGTTCCCCTCAGTTGCACGCTTGTCTCCTTCCGTGTGACCCTTGTGCACTTTCCGTAAAATAAGTTATACCTAATGTGTTATGTGCCTGTCTGTTCTATGTGTCATTATGCTGTGCTGTGTTTGACTTTTCCTATTGTACAATGTGTAATGTTCCTTTTCTTTCCTGACTTTGCATTGCCTATGCTGTATATAGTTAGGCACAGAATTAGTTAAATAAGGGGGCTGGACTTGCAGCCTCCAGGGAAGAGGAAGCTACTGCTTCCCAGTCAAAAAGCCCGGGCATGTTGGACAGGGCAGATGTGTGTTACAGAAGGGGCATTGCCAGACTCCCGGATGGGAGAGATCTGCTGCCCCGGACCCAGGATTTATACGGACTGACAGATTAAAACACAGGTCCCCAGATACCAGCGATTGGACTACTGCGAATCTCGGCCAGTGTGGGCGTTGTGGGTACGGCCGCAGCAAGTGTCAGGGAGAGAGCAGGAAGCCAGTGTTAAATTGTCTTTTCATCCATCCTTCATCATTGTTCAAATAAAGTTACTTTTTCCTGTTGGAGTACAGCTGCCTTCCGGATCCTTATTGCCTGGACTGCTGTGACCAGAGGAAGAGAAGGTAACCTGTGGAGAAAAGCTGCGTTGGTACCGTCTAGCTATGTACAAGGGCCCAGGGTGTGCTCACTGACTGTTTGCTCAGTGGACTCTGTCTATGTACTGTGTCTTTAAATAACTCAGCCATAACTACCTCCCCGATTCCCCTTGTTACAGGCATATGATACAAAAGCGTAATTTGGACCCCAGAATCAATGATTAACCCTTGTGCTGTCCCTCTGCTTGATCTACTGACTAATGTTCCTGATTGGTCAGAGAGATAGATTCCCTGACTGAATGAGGAGAGTCAGTGAGTCAATGAACCTGATTGGATGACCAAGGGCACTCTGCATGTCCATTGCCAATGTGGTACAAGCAGGTACGCAGGATGCAGTGACGAGTCGCGAGATGGTTTGGTGCTTTTTATAATAACGCTTATAGGCCTAGAGGTGACTTTCCTCAGTCTCGGCCTTACCAACCACAAGAGGTAACAAGGATTGCCCTCGCAGGGGCTCAATACAAGTAAACACAAGCAGAGTAGAACACGACTACTTCTGGCGAGAGCCAGTCACTATAGGGCCGCAGTATGGCCGAATACGGGTCCTTAACTATATAGTCAACTTAGCCGTCCTGACGTCCCTCGGCGTCCTGGACGGTGGTTCTTCGGCGGAGCAGCCGCTGGGCCCAGCTGCTGAAGAGTCGACGTAGTCTTCGAGCGTTCCGACGCTCCTGTGACACTGGGGCCCCGGAGGAGTCCTTGGATGAGTGGGCCGCAGCCCCCGGGCTGGGTTAAGCGCTGGCAGTGCGGGGTGGTGAGTGGCAGGCCACCTGTGCAGCTAGCAACTGCGACGGGGAATCCGTGGCAAGCAGAGGCTTGGCCCCTGCCGAGGACCGGAACGGGACAGTGGTGGCCGCCGACGGCACTGGACTTGCCGCGGCCACGGGTGAGGGTAGAGCGGCTGCGGGCGGCGGGAGACAGGCTGCAGCCGCGGGCTGGAATGAGGCGGCAGCAGCCGCTGGTGTCCGCGGCCAGGCCGCAGCCGCGGGAAGGAGCGAGGCGGCAACGGCCGCTGGTCACCGTGGGCAGCGGTTCTCTGATGTTCGTCTCGCCGCCATCCCACTGATGTCCAGGGGAATTTTCTCTCCTGTCTCTGGCCTCCTTCCTGGCTCTGGTGAGTCGCTCTGGCTCTCAGTCGCTCCCACGATCTCCTGCTCCTTCTGTATCAATCTGCTGACTCACTGTGACTCGTGTTCCCCGCCCCTTTTATATTGGCTCCTCCCCCAGTCCACCTGTCAGTCTCCACGGTCCGTCCCTGAACTCTGTCCCCCGGGAACAGTTTCCCCCGGAACCCAGTTGACGGTCCCCTTGGTTCCGACCCGGACACTCAGCTGGGACCCCCTCTCCCACACCAGTGCCACCGAGAAGGCCAGGGTGGCAGCCACTGGCAGAGAAGTACAATAAGTGGTAAGTACATCATAGGGATATGATCCTGTAATAATGATTTATTAATTACAGAACAAAAATAGCACAAATATATGAGGTTACCTTATGACCTCGGTTCAACAAGACCAATTTTTTTCAATCGAACCATTGATGTGAAATTCTAAAGTTGATAAAAAGAAATCACAGATTAATAACTACTCTCACAACCAGCCAGTAAAAATAAAATCTGTCAATGAATGGCACTGCAAGAAAAGTGCGCAGGATAAGTACACATTCTGAGAGGCCATCACTGAGATTTCTATAAATATGACCTCATAAAAACAGCAATTAATTAACAATTTCTTCTCGGAGCAGAGAATGGCTCAGCAGGTTTTATTTGCATATATTATGGCACTGCTAGAGGCAAGAGTTTTGCAAACTTTAGAAGAGAAGAACAACCGCTCTTTCTCAGAAATCAAATAGGTTTTGCAATGCAATATTTATTAATCTAATGTGTACATGGAGTAGAGCTTTGAGGGCCAGACGTAGGTCTAAGGAGTTGCCCAAAGCATTTCCTTTGCAAAAAAAAATAAAGGTTACCCATAGAGATGAGTGAATCAACTGAATAGGTGGCGTTAGAGTTCAAATCCTCCTCTTTGAAGAGGCAATTTGTATATGGTATTTAATTTCACAGAGAAGCATGCACGGCGTATAAGTCTCGTCATTCTCATATGCCAGCCCTGGCTTGCCACTCTCTACAAGGAGAAACGCTACCCCTTAGATCCCATCCTTTCGAAATCTCCATATAGTTTCATGTTATCTGAGTGGTCTGATGACCAAAGAAAACTGATGCTAGCATGGACTGACCACTACATCCGTGAATGATGAGTAGCAGCATGTTTAAGGAAATTTCCACACCTTTTGTGTCCTAATTTTTGCCCAATTCTGTGACATAAACTTCCAATGTTCATGACTATGTGGACGAGAAAAATGGTCAAATGCACGTGACTTATTTGGAGACTTTCTTCTGACGAACAATATAAAGAAGTCCCACTGTGTAATGACGCCTGCCGAGATACTTTGGGTAAAAGCCAAACATCAACCTAGGAATGGGCGAAACATGTTTTATCTTTTGCTTTATTCTGAATCCTCTGTCTTACGGGACTGATTAGGAAATAACTTGGCATGCAGTGGAGCAAGTCATTACTGGTGAGGAGAAAGCTCGGGATATAGCCATCACAACTTCCCTGCTGCTGAAATACTGCAGTCAACAAGTTTCCTTTAATTCCTACCAGCATGAAAGACCCTACATTGCAATGTCTCATGTTTTCAACAACTGCACTTGAGTTCTTCAGATGGTCCTAATTTAGAGTTTGACAACATTTGGAGTTACGGTTTCATTTTTACAAGCACATACTAATTATGACTGCCTTAAACTAATCTGTGAGCAGCTGCATGTTGCAGTTTTTATAAAATCAGTGCTTTATCAGCAAGAGATTATCACTCTAGGACTAGGTGTCTCGTGCCTCTTGGTCGACTTGTTCTGCCTAGCTCCACCCCCACTACTGATTGGTAGCTTTTTGCCTATGAACAGTGTACACAGAAAACTGTCAATCAGTGTTGTGGGCGGGGTTATTCAGGGCTCAACGTTGTAAGATTTGCAACACCAAAAAATGGAGCATAAACACCATAACACTAGAATCCAAAGTATCAAAATTTAATATAATTGTAATATTACAAATGATAAAAAAAAGACAAAAGTAGACAATACAATGCATAATGAATCCAAAACACAGAGCTATTCGACTAGAGTCCAGATGCACCAGTATAGTACAGATAATGCATCATGGAAAAAGCGCATGGAATAGAGTGTAATAGTACCTCAGAAAAATGTCCCAGTTTGTATGTTCAAAAACAGTACACCATTTAGTAAAGGGACACAAAAACCCATCTCTCCAAATAGTCTAGTTCCCAGTAGTATGTCTTAATAGGTACCACCATTATTACTTGCAATAGACCCATAGAAAGGAGATAGGTGGGGAAATAAGGAAAAGAGATCTAGTTAAGATAATTTCTTACCCACGCTTTTATCCATGTGCAGACATGCGCCCCTACGCGCGTTTCACGGTCGCTTCCTCGGGGGGCCTGGTGTTGTAAGATTTGCATCAGAGAAAACATTGATTGCATCAAAGTGACAGTATACAGACCGGCAAGTGATATATCGCTGGAATCGGGGTTTCGACCCCTACATCATACTGCTCTCAGATTACATTTCAAAAAATTGCTGACAAATTCCCTTTAAAAATGTGTTCACCACTCCACATGCGCCATTCAGCCTGCAATATACTGATTGTGTTTACTTTAAGATAATAATAATATTATTGATCCCTCTGTGCCTCCGCACAGTAATTGTGCCCCACTCCATGCCTCCATAGAGTAACAGTGTCCCATTATGCCTCTATATAGTAATGCAAGCTGCAGATTATGCAAAGGTTTTTTGTAATAGCAATGACAATATTAGAAATATTAGTGAGTCGGATTTATATATAAATTCATATAATCTAGAAAATCATGCTTTTGTTTTTCCACTGAGGCTATGTGCACACGTAGTTTTAGGTCCTGCAGATTTTTCCGCGCGGATTTGGAAAAATCCACAGGTAAATTCTCAGGTCAAAAGACCTGCAGTTTACCTGCGGATTAGCCTGCGGTTTAGCCCTGCTGTTTCACACCTCTGGAATGGAGAAGGTGTGAAACCGCAGCGGAATCCGCACAAAGAATTGACGTGCTGCGGATTTGAACCCGCAGCAAATCCGCATGGAAAAATCCGCAGCATGTGCACAGTGTTTTCCAGTTTACCATTGAAAACAATGGTACTGTACAACACACCTAAATCAGAGGCTGAAACGCTGCGGATCCGCAGCAGAAGCCGCACTGTGTGCACATAGCCTTCTCTAATTTTTGAACAGTTCGTTAAGGCCTGTTTCACATTTCCATTTTGTGACGTCAGTCAAAATCCGCCCCTTTTTTGGCGGATCCGTTTTTTTCCCCCATAGACTTACATTAGCGGCGGATTTTGACTGATGGTCGTCCGTCGCATCCGTTTTTTGACGGATCCGTCAGAATTCTAGCGGCTCCCGGGCGGAGGAGACGGACTCTGAAACGTTTTTTCTGAGCGACGGTCCACTATTCTCTCTCTCTCTCTCTCTCTCTCTCTCTCTCCTTCCTTTCCGGACTGCGGTTGCTTTAAATTTCTACAACTTCCCGTCTGCAGCGGATCCGACCTAAAAACGGATCCTGTAGCATCCGTTTGGCCCACAACGGAAACGGATCCGTTTTTGTGACCTCTGGCGGATTTTGACTGACAAAAAAAGACGGAAATGTGAAACAGGCCTAATCCATAAACAGGGAGCGATGAGTGAGATGGGGGTCTACATATCTCCAGTACGTAAGCAGAAATATAAGAAAGTGACTTTAGAAGTTGTACAAATCGAATTGCACCAATTAAAACAGAGAAAAGAGAAGATGAATCTTTTTGTTTGGGGGGTAAAATACCTTATCCTGATGTAGACAAGATGCCAATGTATATTATAAATCCATTGAATGTATCTGGCCGCGGTCAGTGCAACTGTTTAGTTAAGAATTCTAATTTTACTGCATCTCCGGTAACACTATCTGCAGGCAATCTGTCTTTAAAGGAGAGGAGGGTAAAGATGTCTCAGACCACCCTGAATTTGCCATCAAGTTCAACACTATTCTTCTCTATGAAATATTAGACTTTGGCTACTGCCTTTTAAGCTCTATTTAGGCTTTGACCTCAAGTTACATGATAAATCGCAATGTAACCCAACCAAGATTTATCCTCGGTGGAGAAGCACAATGCTCGGAGATGCCACTTTCAGGACCATGGTTTCTAATTTCACGCATGACCAGATGGACCAATTAATCCATCACGACCTACTTTGTTATCATATGACCCGATGACCAAATATGATGAGAATTGCGATTTGCACACGATAATTTAAAAATTTACAAAGTAAATACGTAAAAAGTATAACCATACAGAAGGGCATGACGGAAGAAGTGTCCATCAATGAGTACGTAAAGGTGTAGGCAATCTGTAGTGCAAACACCGTGAGTGAAGATGAATGGCTTTTGGCCATGACTTGGGGCACAGGTCCATTAATTCTGCCACCAACTCAGGAGAGACTTGATCCCAAGAACGGAGGTTTTGCTGAATTTTAGTGGGAGTGGATGGTGTGGTGGTACACTTGGCTGTCTCCACCAGTCCCATAGACAATGCGTAGAGTGGTGGTGAGCATGAACAGAGGACTCACAAGCCCAGTTCTCAAGATCCAAGTGGTCAAACCCCCAGCTATCACCTTCCTTATCATATTGTCAATTCTACATGGGGAAAACCTGCAAATGAGCTCTTTTCAATTATAAAGTTAGCCATCATGTAAGCTGATACCCCTGCTGTGCACTGAGGGGCAAGTACACCAAAACTTCTCTCTGTAGGTGGGTGTCTGGGTTGGATGATATCCCTAATCTATATACAACTTATAATATGGTTTTTCAAATATTTTGGAAAGCGCATTTCAGTAAATTGTCTGGAAAAAGTTTTAGTCATTCATAGACTTTCATAGCACAAAAATAACAAACACAGCAATACACACTCGTCCGATGTCCAGTGATGTATCTCAGCAGCTGCATCTGTCTTCATTGACCGATGCGGCCAATCACTGGATTCAGCAGTTCTGCAGATGTAGACAGCATGAGATGCTGAGCCTAGTAATTGGCTACTGTCACTCAAAACCAGAGTAAAACCATGGTCCTGCTGCCTTCATCACCTTCAAAAAGTTAAAGGCGTTTTCGATGTACATACCAATCTAATGTGTCCAGAAATTGTCTTGATTGTCATTATCTGTAACACACCACCCTCTCTTTATTAGTGGGCAGATCCTATTTGTTAGCATTCTGCCAGCACTATAAGTACAAAAGCTTTCCTTTTTTTCCATGCATTACTCATGCTGTTATTCAATGGCTTGCCTACACTGAAGCCTGACTCTAGGTTATGCCTTTATGCTGTTTGACAAACGTGAGAGCAGAAGCAGAGAGGCAAAGCTTTCATTCCCGTAAAGAGAAAAAGAGACAATAACTAACCCCCACTTCTGATAAGAAGATAAAGCACAGCCTCCTCTTCCTGTATACAGACAAAGGTCCGCCTTGACTTGTTGTAGAGCAATATAGACCTACTCCAAGTTCCTGTGGAGAAACCATGACTCCCAAAATTTCCTGCAGAGAGACAAAGTCCATCCTCATTAGTCTATAGAGACAAAGACCGCCCCCCACTTCCTGAAGAGCAACAAAGACTCCACCCACTTCCCATAGAGAGAAAAAGAACACCTCCCACTTCCTGTAGCACAACAAAAACTCCCCCCACTTCCTGTAGAGAAAAAAAACACCTCCCACTTCCAGTAGAGCAACAGAAACTCCCCCCACTTCCTGTAGAGAAAAAGACCATCTACCACTTCCTGTAGAGCAACAAAGACTACCCCCACTTCCTGTAGAGAGAAAAAGACCATCTACCACTTCCTGTAGAGAGAAAAAGACCATCTACCACTTCCTTTAGAGCAACAAAGACTACCCCCACTTCCTCTCAAGAAAAAGACAATCTCCACTTCCTGTAGAGCAATAAAGACTACCCCCACTTCCTGTAGAGAGAAAAAGACCATCTCCACTTCCTGTAGAGAGAAAAAGACCATCTTCACTTCCTTTAGAGATGAAAAGACAATCTCCACTTCCTGTAGAGAGACAAAGACCATCTCCACCTCCTGTAGAGAGACAAAGACCATCTTCAATTCCTGTAGAGAGACAACATCCTGTCCTCATTTCCTGTAGCGCAACAAAGACCCATCCCTACTTTCCCTAGAACAAAGATCTGCCCGCACTTTCTGTGGAGAGAAAAAGACCATCTCCCACTTCCTATAGAGCAACAAAGACTCCCTACAATTCATGCAGAAAGAAAAAGACCATCTCCACTTCCTGTAGAGAGACAAGACCCCATCCTCCCTTCCTGTAGAGCAATAAAGACCTATCCCTATTTTACCTAGAGCAACAAAGATCTGCCAGTGCTTTCTGTGGAGAGACAAATACTCCCTCCATTTCCTGTAAAGACCCCACCCCATTTCCTACAATCTGTCTCAGCTTGTCTGCTGCTAAGGGTGTATTACACTTGACAACAGGCAGTAATAAGCAAAATACACATAAGGAAAACAGCTACAGAGTAGTTGGCACTTCAGAGTGATGTTTTTACTCTAACATGATATGGGCTAAACATTACGGTGTTATTTTTATTAATGTATTACATTGGCCATCAGATGAGATGGAGTTCACTGAAATAGCAGTGATGATTTAAATGAGTTGTTCAGAATTAGAGAAACTTGCCATTTTTTTACATTTCATAGTTACTTTTGCCCATAGATTGGGTCTGGTATCACTGCTCAGTTCCACTGAAATGAATGTGGCTGAGCTGTGATACCTGTTGTGAATTCGCTTTCTGGCCTCCCTCAGGTTATTACTGAAGGTAGTGGAGCTGGTCAAATCGACAGAGGGGTTGCGAGTTCTCTTTCTGGGCTCCCTCTGGTGGTTACTGGAGGTAATGGAGCTGATCTGATTGACAGGGGCTTGCCACCTGATAATGATGATGACGATTGGAGATCTGGGGTTTCAGATTGGGATTTAAGACAGCCGACTCCCTCTATCCCTGCTGGTGATTTGCTTCCTGTTCCTCCTGAGGTCTGATTTCTCCAGCTCTGTCCCTGCTTGTTCAGCTAAGTGGTTTATTTGGTATTCTGTTTGCATTTGATCTGGTTTTGTCTATCTCTTCTTGGTGCGGGTCAGCCAGCTCCGGCTGGGGCTGTGCTGAATCACCGCCCATATGTTACTGCTTGTGCCAGTTTGTTTTATCCCCTGTTAGATTGGTATCTTTTTGCTCTGCTTTCAGAATATACCAGAGTGCTGATATAGTGGGGGGCAAAGTCATGTGACTTCAGTGTTTTTTGCATCAGTCGTGTTGGACTTTTTGCAGGGTTTTTTGCGTGATTGCAGACAGTGTCTTTCCTTTCCTGTCCTGTCTAGTCAGTGTGGGCCCCATCGTTTGCTCAGTCTATTTTCCTACCTGCGTTTGTGTTTTCATCTTGTCTCACCTACAATATATGTTTGGGGGCTATCTATTCCTTTGGGGTCTGCTCTGGGGCAGTTTAGATTTCCCCTTTCTTGCTTTAGGCTTAGTTAGCTCTCCGGCTGTGCCAAGGCATTTAGGATCATCGTAGGTACGCTCCACGGCTACTGCTAGTTGTGTGGATAGGATCAGAGGTCTCCAATCTGCTTAGCTACCAACCTCTCTGGTTTTCTGTGGCTTAGCCTGGACCTGCTCTCCTCCTCGGTGACCCATTCATAACAGATACCATTCAGCAGAATGTGCTTCACTTTAGTATATTATTTTTTAAGTAGTAGCTGTAACTGACTGCAAATCGAGCCGTAAGGGTGCAATATACTACAACATAATATATATTTTGAATATGGAAACAATCCAATAGTCTCCTATTTTAATGACTGCCCACGAATCTTCAAATGGTTGACATCACCCACTAGGACATACTCAATGTTTCACAATACTGAAAACATATCCATAATTTTTTACTTTTTTGAATTCCCCAAAGCCATAAAGATGAACAAATTTGTGAATTTCCATTTCCTTCCTTCTAAGTATTTCAAGTAACGAGCTTCATAGGTTTACAGTCTACGTGATTAGCATGTGCTGTGCAAAGTGGAACATCAAACTTTAGTTTGGCGGAAGGAAAAAAAAAATGCATTGCATTACTCCAAGGAATCCTAATCAAATGCAGGGGAAACCCGTAGGAGAAATCTCTCTGGGTGGTCTCAAGCTGATATCTATCCACATCACCAGGAGGAAAAAAAATATCAAAAATTCTCTGAAAAAAAGAAAAAGTAGAAAACAGATATGCATAATTTATAAAGAAGATCAATCGTTGAATTCTGGAGAAGTTTGTTATTATTCATGGTTTCGGGTTCAGTAGCGCTGGGTGGCCAGAACAGGTTGCTCAATCTGAAATAATTTCATGCCTCATTATAAAAAAAAAAATTAACTAGTAGCGTATCTCTGTTGTGATGCTGCCAACTATAAGTAGCGTTGCACTGACTTTCCCACTTTCTTGGGTGGTGAGTTGATTTTAGACTTTTTTTTTTTAATTCCTCGTCTGGAAAATTTCTAACATTTTGTGTTAAATGTTTATCCGGGGGATATGACAAGTATGCAGCTTTAAAAGTTTGATAAAGCTCATAAAATTCATATGGATTAACTTAGTAAAAGAGCTCAGGACCTGTGTGTTCTATCGGAGATAAGAAACGGGTGTCAAGATAAAAAACGAGATGGGATTTGTGGCCTGAAAACAAACCGTAATTTGATGATTTCATAGAAGAAGTTCTATGGGAAAGATTATTGATAAAGGGGTCGACCAGAAAAAGTTTTCTTTTCAAGGCATGGGCTGTAATAAAAAAAAGATGGTGTATATTCACTTCCTCTTTTTCCGATGGAGCCAAGGCAAGGGTGCTCTAGTGGCCAACAGCGACTCTGAAAATGAAGACTCTACTGCCCAGTCCACGATTGGAAAAGTGCATCATCGGAATTTTGCATTTAATTTATTGCTTCCCCCCCAAAAAAAAAAATAATAATCTTTATTTTTATATAGCGCTAACATATTCCTCAGCGCTTTACAGTTTGCACACATTATCATCGCTGTCCGCGATGGGGCTCACAGTCTAAATTCCCTATCAGTATGTCTTTGGAAAAAAGAGTTTACAAGCTGTTTCTTTTTCTCATGGTCTTCAAGACCTCTGCTTGCTGTTAATCAATGGGATCCTTCATTACTATGATTACTAAGATGGGTTGCATTGCACGTTTACCCATATCTTGCTAATCTAAAACCTACCATTGGAGCATCACAATTTGGGGGGGGGGTAGTTTTCAACATTGCTGTTGGCTGAATAGAGGCATATAAGTCCCATTCCTGGTCTTAAGAAGGCAATGCCCAACATCCCAACCTGGAACACCCCCAAAGTTGATCAAGATCTCCCACTTTGGCCAATGGTTTAGATAAATCCACCTCGTTTTTGACACAGGACATTCCTGAATTTGCCGGGATTTTATTCAAATTGCCAAGACACTATTGAAAAATTCTGAATTGTTGTCAACTACTGTATGTGACAAGATGTGTTGTAACTTGTTAGTTTTATCAAGTGCCGGCTGCTTCTGGTGATTCAGCTGCTCTACATCATCAGAGTTTCTCTTCTTCCGGGCTGTTCTGTCGATGGAGCCTGACTGCTTATTTCATGTTAATTGTCAGCCGGCTGCCCACAGTTAGACAGCAGGGAGCCGGCTGTTAATCAGCATGCCATCGGCAGTCACTCCTCCTAAACAGAGCATAGTGGAAGAGAAGCTGCCCCTCTGTCGACGTGACATCAGCGACTGACCACAAATACCAACTTCTTCGTCCTGTATAACCGCTTTAACTATACGATCCAGGCCAGATACATACAGTGTTTAATTGTGCGGAACTCATTTTTAATCTTTGTATTACTTTAACAGTATTAAAGATTATAATTTTTTTATTTCGATATTAGAATAGTTTCTTTATCAGTAAACTTTTTTGGTCCTGTATCACAATTCATAGACAATCCATAATCGTAGATGCCAACCTTTAGTGATCAGTGTTTGGAACGATGCCCTTCGTGAGGCTAAACCTATTCCTCCGTGATCATTCTTCCTTTTTCAAGGTCATGTCCCTTCACACCTAAATGATGCTCTCCATGTTCCAATGCCATGCCAGTTCCCTAAAGTTTAATTTGGACACCATCACATTTTATACTTACGAAAACTTCCAGAAGTGCTAGTTTCTGGGACATTTGGCCATGCCTGGGAGATTAGTCCACTTATTTGGTCATCAGCAACATTTCTCCTTATCCTAGATTTGATAAAGGTAAATTAATAATGCTACATTCACACATCCGTGTCGATGTTTATATCAACGTAAAATGGACCATATTTTTCTGATGTGCCATTTGTAATGCCTTCATGTTGCATCTATATTGTATACATTTTTTTCCTCAACCATTTTTTTTCCTCTGAATTTTTATTTTTCCCTTGACTGTTAACAATGGATCAGATAAAACTAAGTTGGAACTTGGAAAATCTTTATTGTTCCATCCATTTTATACAGATCCTCATAGATTTTATCGTCTGATCCACAAAACGGATGAGAATAGGACGAGCATGGAGTCTCATGGACGTGTTTTTAAAATGGATGTTTGTTTGTATGAATTGATGAAACTTTATTGGTCAGAGGGCTGTCCAAGAAAATAACAGACGGGACACACGGGTGTGTGAATGTATCTAAGCAAAATGTTAATATATAAGAGACTGGAGAGACAGAGATGATTTCAGGTAGAGTAAGGTTGTAGAGTTTTCACCATATTACTAATATATTCAAATACACTGCCATATTCGTAACTAGTGATGGGCGAACCCCTGGATGTCTGGGTCCGGCGGGTTCGGCTGAACACTTAAAAAAAGTGTGATTTGGGTACCAAAACAGTACCCAAACCCGGACCCCATTCAGATGAGGGGCTCGAACATCCGTTGTTTGCCACAATGTCATCTGCATGACAGCGCGGCAAGCACTACCTCTGATCGGCGGTAAGATCTTTACCGCCGATCAGAGATCTGCAGTTCCCACGCTTTCAGCTGACATTGTGAGCCAGCAATCTAATGCCAGTCACAGAGGCATTGGCTGATGGGGGTATTACTGATAACAGCGAGAGCAAGCGCCGCTGATGGGAGTATTCATCAGCTGGCGCCTGCGCTATAAATAAATATATATTTTTTAAATTACATGGGTCTGTTTCATTTTTGATGGCAAGAGTGGCAAAACTGACATCTGCAGGCTGCAATCCTCAACGGTCAGCTTTATCATGGCTGGTTATCAAAAAAAGAAGGATCCCCAAGCTGGGTTTTTTTTAATTATTGAAATAAATAATTAAAAAACAGGGTGGGTCCTTCCCCATTTTTGACAACCAGCCAAGCTAAAACAGATAGCTAGGGGATGGAATTCTCAGGTTAGTAAGAAGCCATGGATATTGGATACCCCAGCCTAAAATTAGCAACCCGCAGCTGTCCTAGAAAAGGTGCATTTCCAGCAATACTGCTGCTTTGCCAGGCTTTTCCTTCTTTTCCTACTTGCTCTGTGAGGGAGGAAAGTAAGGTTAACATTTCTGAGGTCGATATCACCTTTGTATTGTCTGGTGACATCAAGCAAACAGGTTAGTAATGGAGAGGTGTTTATAAGATGCCTCTCCATTACCTACCCAATAGTAAGTTTTGAAAAAAACACAGCCAGAATAAAGTCCTTTAATTGAAATAAATGACACAGACTCCTTTTATTTGAAATAAACATAAAAAAACAAATTTATACTCACCTTACACCTATTCAATTGAAGCCATTGTCCCCTGTAAAACACAGAAAATAATAAACAAAAATACTCACTTTAAATCTAATTTACCCATGCCCATGTCCCCTGTAAAAAAAGAAAAATAATAAACAACCATATACCTCACCTGTCCGAAGTCCAGCTAATCCATACTGTACCACAGCGATTAGGATTATTTGGAAAGCAGTCACATGAATAACCGCTCTCCCGGTCATACACTCCAGTCAGTGTCTAGTGCTGAGCTCCGGTGAGAAAGTTCACTGAAGTTCAAAGCTGAACCCGGTGAACTTACTGCACCACTGCGTGAGAAAGTTCAAACCTTCAAATCAATTGGATTCAATGTGAATAATTTTTACAGGTGATTGTGTGAAGTTATCACTTATCACCATTGCTAATATTTTGCCATTCCAGGTAATGAGCGCAAACATTAGCTCTTAGAGGATATCTTTAGGTGCCAGTTGGCTTCTTTTCCATCTTACCTTGATCTTGTGAAATGTACATGTCCCTACAGTATCTCCAATCTGCTCGGCTGGGGGAAGCTTGAAGAATTTTGACATTTACCCACACAGTTCATGAAACTAAACAAGTGTCAGGAGCAATTCATGATTATGATGCTATCCAGATACATTTTATGCAGTCATGGCCAAAAGTTTTGGCACCCTTGAAATCGTTCCAGAAAAGTATTTCTCCCAGAAATTTATTGCAATTACATTTGTTTTGTAATGCACATGTTTATTTCCTTGGTGTGCATCGGAGCAAAACAATAAAAAAACAGATAAAAAAGTCAAATTGAACATCATTTTACACAAAACCTCCAAAATGTGCAGGACAAAATTGTTGGCACCCTCAACATAATATTTTGTTGCAGTTTGGAATAAATAACTGCAATCGATCACTTATGATAACCATCAACAAGCTTCTTACAAATCTCAACTGGAATTTTGGACTACTATTCTTTTGCAAACTGTTTCAGGTCTCTTATATTTGAAGGTGCCTTCTCCCAACAGCAGTCTCTCCACAGGTATTCAATGGGATTTAGATCCGCTCTCATTGCTGCTACTTCAGAACTCTCCAGGGTGTTGTTTTGTCCATTTCCGGGTGCTTCTTGAAGTATGTTTGGGGAAATCGTCCTGCTAGAAGACCCATGACCTAGGATGCAAACCCAGCTTTCTGACACTGAGCACTATATTATGACCCAATATTCATTGGTAATCTTCAAATTTCATGATGCTTTGCACACAGTCAAGACACACAGTGCTAGAGGCAGCAAAACAACCAGAAAACATCTTGGAACCTCCACCGTTTTTGACTGTAGGTACTGTGTTCATTTTTTTGTAGGCCTCATCCCATTTTTGCCAAACAGTTAAATAGTAGAATGATGTGTTTTACCAAAAAGCTCTATCTTGGTCTCACCTGTCCACAATAGGTTTTCCCAGAAGGATTTTGGCTTACTCAGGTACATTTTGGTAAACTGTTGCCTAGCGTTTTTATGCCTCTGTGTCAGCAGTGGGGTCCTCCTGGGTCTTCTGCCGAAGCTTCTCATTTCGCTCAGTTTTTTGACAGATAGTTTGCTCTGACACTGACACCCTGAGCCTGCATTAAATCTTGAATTTTGATTGGGACTGCTTATCCACTATCCAGACTATTCTGTGTTTAAACCTTTCATCAGTTTTTCTTTACCGTCCACGTCCAAGGAGATTAACTACAGTGCCATGGGTTGTAAATTTCTTGATTATGCTGAGAACCATGGACAAAGGAACATCAAGATCTCTAAATCCTTGAGATTGTTGATATTATTCATCAATTTTGGTTCTGAAGTCCTCAGACAGTTCAGTTCTCTTTCAGTTCTCCATGATTAGTGTGGCACACACAATGTAAAGATTGAGTCAGTTTCTCCCCTTTTTAATCTGAGTTCAAGTGTGATTTTCATATTGTCCAGACCTGTTACTTGCCACATTGTTCCATTTTCTGGAACATTTTCAAGGGTGCCAACACTTTCTGCCATGATGGTGTATTCTAGTGTACATTCAGTGAGAAATATAGATTACTGCATTGCCTATTCATGACAACTATAGGAGATGAATCTATTAGTCAGAAAAATTGAAAATAGGAATTGGTTTAATTGATCAATAAATCAATAAGGGAAACTGTCAGCTTGAAAATTTTGTGCAATCTCTGAGCAGCATGTTATAGAGCAGGAAACACTGAGCAGAATGATATGTAGGTTTGTGGGAACAGATTCAGCATTAACTATTTAATTCATGGAAATCTCTGCTCTCTCCATGCTTAGGAGTCAAGTGGATGGTCCTACTCATGCCCCACCTCCCTGACTCCTCACTCCAGAATGAGCAGGAACTTCAATTAATAACTCACAAGTTGTACCGAATCTGTTCCCATAAACCTATATATCAATATATATCAATCTGCTCAGATCTTCCTGCTTTATAACATGGTGCTGGCTGATTAGACTATATGTTCATTGTGAAAGGTTCCCGTTTGGTAAATTTACAAAAGCGCAGCATTTCTTAAAATGACCAGTTAAGGAAAGTCCTGGTCCTCTAGTCCATCAACACAAAATGTAGAATAAGTCGCAGTTGGACATATGTGAGAGATACGACATGTTCTACTATTTGCCTGTTTGCAAATGGCTTCTGTACTTTCATCGACGGGATCTCATTTGTTGTCTGGAGTAATCTGGCTCTACCAGCAGAAATACAGAGATGAAATTCAGGAAGTGGGTGGTGGGGTTTTGTCTCTCTCTTGTACTTTGTTTAGCTTTTATGCCAGTACTAAAACTTTCTTAAACCAATGTTCTCCGATGAAGCCCATCCCGAGAATTATGAAGGTAGCCATGGGCTCCCCATGATTTTGTTACAAAAGAGACCTATAGAGCTGCTGGGACACTTAGCCTGAGCCCTCTCCATAAACCCCGCATGCGACCTGTGATGGAAATGTATGTTACAGGTCAGAAAGAAATTAATACAGGGTGGGAAAACTATAATAATGGATTATATTGGCATTTTATCATGGATTTTCAAAGTAAGTGCACAAGCCCTATCCGAACTGAAAGATTTATTTTTTAATGGCTGCAATGTAACAAGTTCTCAATGTACTTGTTCTAAACCCCCAGAGCCCTTTCTCCTAACTGCCCTACCCTCCTCCTCCAAAACCAACTTCTCCACCAATACAAAAGATCGACTCTCCACTCTACTCTCAAGATCACATTTCACTACCTGTGCACTTGACCCGATCCTATCCCACTTCATCCCAAACCTCACCACAGTCTTCATCCCAACCCTAACCCATCTCTTCAACCTATCACTAACAACTGGTGTTTTCCCCTCAAGCTTTAAACATGCCTCAATCACACCTATCCTCAAAAAACCCTCTCTTGACCCATCCTCTGTATCTAGCTATCGCCCTATATCACTTCTCCCCTATGCCTCAAAACTACTGGAACAACACGTCCATCTTGAACTGTCCTCCCACCACTCTTCTTGCTCCCTCCTTGACCGCTTACAATCTGGCTTCCGGCCACACCACTCCACTGAAACTGCCCTAAGGTCACCAATGACCTATTAACCGCCAAGGCCAAGCGACACTACTCTGTCCTCCTCCTCCTGGATGTGTCCTCTGCCTTTGACACAGTGGACCATTCCTTATTACTACAGACCCTCTCAACTCTTAGTATCACAGACTTGGCCCTATCTTGGATCGCATCATACCTAACAGACCGGACATTCAGCGTCTCTCACTCGCACACCACCTCCTCACCGCGCCCCCTATCTGTCGGATTCCCACAAGGTTCAGTCCTAGGGCCCCTGCTCTTCTCCATTTACACCTTCGGCCTCAGACAGGTCTTTCAGTATCACCTCTATGCTGATGACACACAGATGTACATCTCTGGACCAGATATCACCTCCCTACTAAACAGAATCCCTCCGTGTCTGTTTGCTATTTCATCTTTCTTCTCCGCTATATTTCTAAAACTTAATATGGACAAAATAGAATTCATCATCTTTCCCCCATCTCACGTGACCCCCCCCAATGGACCTATCCATTAAAGTAAACGGCTACTCACTCTCTCCAGTCCCACAAACTTGCTGCCTCGGGGTTATCCTTGACACTGATCTCTCTTTCAAACCACATATCCAAGCCCTTTCCACTTCCTGCCGACTTCAACTCAAAAACATTTCACGGATCCGTACATTCCTCAGCCAAGAATCTGCAAAAACCCTAGTCCATGCCCTCATCATCTCCCACCTTGACTACTGCAACCTCCTGATCTGTAGGCTCCCCTCTAACACTCTCGCACCCCTCCAATCTATTCTAAACTCTGCTGCCCAACTAATCCCCCAGTCCCCATGCTATTCCCTGGCCTCTCCCCTATGTCAATCCCTGCCTTGACTTCCCATTACCCAAAGACTCCAGTTCAAAACCCTAACCATGACATACAAAGCCATCCACAACATGAGTCCTCCATATATCTGTGACCTCGTCTCCCAGTACTTACCTGCACGCAACCTCCGATCCTTACAAGATCTCCTTCTCTACTCCCTTCTTATCTCCTCTTCCCACAATCGCATAAAAGATTTCTCCCGTGCATCCACCCTACTCTGGAACTCTCTACCACAACATATCAGACTCTCGCCTACCATGGAAACTTTCAAAAAAAACCTGAAGACCTACCTCTTCCGACAAGCCTACAACCTGCAGTAACCACCGATCCACCAAGCCGCTGTACAACCAGCTCTACCCTCACCTACTGTATCCTCACCCATCCCTTGTAGATTGTGAACCCTCGCGGGCAGGGTCCTCTCTCATCCTATACCAGTCGTGACTTGTATTGTTTAAGAATATTGTATACCCCTCCTCACATGTAAAGCACCATGCAATAAATGGCGCTATAATAATAAATAATAATAATAAAAAATGAGTTGTCCTATTTTCAACTCCAGAGAAGTTCTTCCAGCCATACATTAGTAGCATTGAAATGTATGTCCCAGCAGTAGAAATGAGAGGATCCAATTTTTTTTATATCTGATCACCACAAATATAGCAAAAAGGCAGCCAACCATTAAGAGGTTGTAAAATATCACTCATAATAAACTCACGAGACCCGCATCTGTTTTGTTTGGTCTGGTCACCGGTTTTGGTCTTCAATGGACCATGTTAGGTGCTTTCCAGCACCTGGCATATGTGGCATCTCCTGCATTGACTAGACCCTGATGTCATGACGTCATGAAACTTCATTATGTTGTTCTAGAGAGGGTTCAAATATGCCAATTGCTGGTAGATGCTGAAGATGCCTGATGCCACCAAACACCAAACATGCTCCAGTGAAGGCTGCACTTAGGACCAGACCAATAAAGATGAGCTACTGCTCAGGTCTTGGTGTTTTGGCTGCAGCTATGATGTCGACAGAGTCCAACACTACCAATTCTTGAGCTTGATAGCTTATGCTGTCTATCTTGTATGAGTAGCTGAGCTTAGTTTTGGCTATGGCAGTGACGCCATTGCTGCAGCCAAAGCTCCGAGACCCAACCAGAGACCCGGACAGGCGCTGGATCCAAAGACAGTGAGCACCTCCTCTGTTTGTTATTTTAGATATTTTAGAGCATTTGGGCCCAATATCCTGAAAGCTGAAAACCCATTTGAGAACATATTGAACATAGCAGTCACCCAAGTGTCTTTCAATTCCTCCTATTTTTCGAACAGCAATGAACTGGCTCACATAAAAATAGGACATAGACCGAAACCGGAGATCAAAGATAAACTCCCCAGGGTTGGGATAAAAGGGAGAACAAGGGTATTGGAGCTGCCATTTTATTCGATTTTATAATAATAAACCAAAGCGTTCCCCAAGATTTTGGAATTCCATGGTGTCTTTCAATTCCTCCTATTTTTCGAATGGCAACTCAAGGACATCCAATAAATGAAATGGTACAGTAGAGAAGTAATAGGAAACCGATGGATTATTTAATCTCTCCGCACTTACAAGCTAAGAACATTGGTAGAGCGCCTTCCATCTGATGCGCGACACCTCGAAATATAGGGCTACCAAAGAGATGAGAGATTTGGAAAGACTCAAAAGAAACGACTGAGTCATTGTTGGCATCGTGCAACGTGCTCCGAATAACACAAAGGAGGATCTCTTCCAAAGAGTTAGAAATATGAAGTCGACCCGACGGAGTATTTTATAATCCTGTGTTATTCGAAGGAAGACAATTGCTGGACAGTATTTAATAAATGTTCTATTTTTTAAGGAGGCATCCAGCAATGAACTGGCTCACGTAAAAAGAGGACTCAGACCGAAACCGGAGATCAAAGATAAACTCCCCAGGGCTGGGATAAAAGGGAGAACAAGGGTATTGGAGCTGCCATTTTATTCGATTTTATAATAATTTTTTTTTTAACTTTTTTTTTTTAATTTGACCATGGATTTAAGAAAAATGGAAGAGTCTTACATTCTTTAGATTTAGAAAAAAAAAGGACTGCCAAAAGAAAATGATTATGGTGTGCTATTATTTTGAGGTATTACATCTGTTGGCTATTTAATACTTACTGTTATTAGTTTATGAGACCCAGGAGTTTATATCTTGAAATAACATAATAGCAAGGAAAGAATCGGCTTATGTTATGGAACCGGAGTTTAGAAAATGAATCATCAATGTATATTTGGATTCTCTTAGATTTATGAAATGTAATAATGAATCTTATTGGGGTTTTACAGAAATTATCTGCACAAGATGTTCACTAATTGGGGATATAAAGCGACGCCACACCACAGAGAGGCTAAATGCCTTCGGGGAGATCTACCCCACTGTCATGGTACTAATATTGTATATATGACTTAATGGGGTTACTCTGAAGCAGAAAAAAAGGGATTTTTTTTTCAAAAACAACGCTACTGATATGGTCTGGCTGAGTCTGGTATTGCAGATAAGTCTGATTTATTATTTTATTATTTTGCGGTCTTTTGCTCGATCTCTTGATGGATCTTTCTCTTCGGCTTGTTTCTTCTGTTCTTCCGACCATGATGTTCTTCTCCAGTTATTGCACTCTTCATGTGATGTGTCCTTGCTTCTAGTGATATGTCTGACTTGATTTGTTCTAAAATTGGTTATTTTATTCTTCTTGCCATCCATGGTATTGATAACGTCCCTCTCCAGCACCACATTTCGAAGGCGTCGGTTCTTTTTCTGTCTTGTTTCTTTATCGTCCTTTACAGGAAAAATGAGAGACCAGAAAATCCCGAAACCAGCTATAAAGCTCACATAACGACTCACATACATGTAATGTGTACGATCCATTAGGACCAACTACAATAAATTGATCCATACAAAATAACATACATTCCAGTGCAAATTTGCTCTCTTCTAGAAAGAAAGAAATCTATCTCCGTAGGGCCACCTATTAGAGGTAGCTGGTCAGTGTCCGGCCCTTTAACAAGACTTCCAACAAGACTAGTCATATTGGGCAAGCCAGACCCCCATCTGAGATAGGTCCTTGCCCCTCATACCTACATAGTTTTAAGTGAATGTGACCCCTATTGTTAAAAAAATGTCAGACGATGACTTATAAGGTAGCAACATCCAATGGGTAGCGCTAGTGATTCAGTTCTCTTTCCTTCAGGAAAACAAAAAATTTGTAGAGCTGAGCGAATGTTTTGAAATTGAATTTGTCAGCAGAGAAAATTACATTTGTTTGAAATCTATCCACCATGAGTGAAGAGTGCTCCAAAGCCATCAATGGCCCTGAAAAACATATACAGTGGGTACGGAAAGTATTCAGACCCTTTTAAATTTTTCACTCTTTCTTTCATTGCATCCATTTGGTAAATTCAAAAAAGTTCAATTTTGTTCTCATTAATATACACTCTGCACCCCATCTTGACTAAAAAAAACAGAAATGTACAATTTTTTGCAAACTTATTAAAAAAGAAAAACTGAAATATCCCATGGTCATAAGTATTCAGATCCTTTGCTCATACACTCATATTTAAGTCACATGCTGTCCATTTCCTTGTGATCCTCTTTGAGATGGTTCTACTCCTTCATTGGATTCAAGCTGTGTTTAATTAAACTGATAGGACTTGATTTGTAAAGGCGCACACCTGTCTATATAAGACCTCACAGCTCACAGTGCATGTCACACCAAATGAAGATCATGAGGTCAAAGGAACTGGCCAAGGAGCTCAGAGACAGAACTGTGGAAAGACACACATCTGGCCAAGGTTGCAAAATAATTTCTACGGTGCTCAAGGTTCCTAAGAGCACAGTGGCCTCCATAATCCTTAAATGGAAGACATTTGGGACCACCAGAAGTCTTCCTAGACCTGGCCGTGCAGCCAAACAGAGCAATCGTAGGAGAAGAGCCTTGGTGAGAGAGATAAGGAAGAACCCCAAGATCACTGTGGCAGAGCTCCACAGATGCAGTAGGGAGATGAGAGAAAGTTCCACAAATTCAACTATCACTGCAGCCGCCACTAGAGTTGAGCGAAACGGGTCGAAAAAATTCAAAAGTCGCCGACTTTTGGCAAAGTCGGGTTTCATGAAACGAAACCCGACCCTAGGATGAGGTTGGCCACGAGGTCGGCGACTTACGCGCCAAAGTCGCGTTTCAAAAGCTCTTTTTCAGCCAATCAGGATCCACGGACACTGTGGGCAACGTGATGACCTAGGCACGGGTCACCACCATCTTTCAGAAGGGCATGCAAGTGATTGGCTTGCTTTGGTGGGCGTCACAGGGGGTATAAAAGGGCGTGCACGCCGACCGCCATCTTACTTCTGCCGATCTTAGTATAGGGAGAGGTTGCTGCTGATTCTGTAGGGAGAGCGTTAGGCAGGGAAGAAGACAAAAAAACTGCTTCTGCTGCTAGCGATTTGGCCTGCACAACACACAAGTCACTGTGTGTGCAGTGCAACGGTAGGCTATATAGTGGTGTATCAGTGGTGTTGGTTGTTGGGCTGCCTTTTAAGGCTTCCTGACACGCTGGCATTGCTGTTTACCCACTGCTCCGCAAACTGCTTTTTTAAAAGCAATCCAATCTCCCTTATCCTCTAGTCACTTTTGTCACAGCTGTGCCATCGAGCGTGTCACATAGCGCTCAGATATCAGTGGGCCTCACACAATCCACAAGTGTCCAGTGTCCAAAAGTGTGCGCAGAGATTCAAAATCTCCATTATCCTCTCGTCACTTTGGTCACAGGCAGCTGTGCCATCGAGCGTGTCACATAGCGCTCAGATATCAGTGGGCCTCATACAATCCACAAGTGTCCAGTGTCCAAAAGTGTGCGCAGAGATTCAAAATCTCCATTATCCTCTCGTTACTTTGGTCACAGGCAGCTGTGCCATCGAGCCTGTCACATAGCGCTCAGATATCAGTGGGCCTCACACAATCCACAAGTGTCCAGTGTCCAAAAGTGTGCGCAGAGATTCAAAATCTCCATTATCCTCTCGTCACTTTGGTCACAGGCAGCTGTGCCATCGAGCCTGTCACATAGCGCTCAGATATCAGTGGGCCTCACACAATCCACAAGTGTCCAGTGTCCAAAAGTGTGCGCAGAGATTCAAAATCTCCATTATCCTCTCGTCACTTTGGTCACAGGCAGCTGTGCCATCGAGCGTGTCACATAGCGCTCAGATATCAGTGGGCCTCACACAATCCACAAGTGTCCAGTGTCCAAAAGTGTGCGCAGAGATTCAAAATCTCCATTATCCTCTCGTCACTTTGGTCACAAGCAGCTGTGCCATCGAGCGTGTCACATAGCGCTCAGATATCAGTGGGCCTCACACAATCCACAAGTGTCCAGTGTCCAAAAGTGTGCGCAGAGATTCAAAATCTCCATTATCCTCTCGTCACTTTGGTCACAGGCAGCTGTGCCATCGAGCGTGTCACATAGCGCTCAGATATCAGTGGGCCTCACACAATCCACAAGTGTCCAGTGTCCAAAAGTGTGCGCAGAGATTCAAAATCTCCATTATCCTCTCGTCACTTTGGTCACTGGCAGCTGTGCCATCGAGCCTGTCACATAGCGCTCAGATATCAGTGGGCCTCACACAATCCACAAGTGTCCAAAAGTGTGCGCAGAGATTCAAAATCTCCATTATCCTCTCGTCACTTTGGTCACAGGCAGCTGTGCCATCGAGCGTGTCACATAGCGCTCAGATATCAGTGGGCCTCACACAATCCAAAAGTGTCCACTGTCCACAAGTGTGTGCAGAAATTCTAAATCTCCCCTGTCCTATAGACACCTTGTACCTTGTTTTACATTACTATATAGTTTGTTGGATTTTGTCTACATTTCTACCAAAAATGAGGAAGGCTGGTGGAAGAGGCCGTGGAATTGGGCGGGGGTTGGCAGCTGGTAATGATGGTGTTGGTGGTGGATCTGATGGTAGTGGCAAGAGCAAAATAGGACCGAATGCAGGAGGTGCTGACCCTGCGTCATCGTCTGTCTACATAAGGCCTCGAACGCTTAGTTTTCTAGGAGTTGGCAAACCGCTTTTAAAGGCAGAGCATCAGGAAAAAGTTTTGTCTTACATTGCTGACTCAGCCTCCAGCTCTATCGCCTCCTCTTCTTCAGTTGTAAAAAGTAAAAGCACTGAGTCGTCATTGGAGGCTCATGTTCATGAACCACACCTTTCCTTGTGTCCTTCACCCCAACCAAGATTGAAGGATGACGCAGGCCATACTACTGATTACTCCATGGAGCTGTTTTCACATACCATGCCTGGATTATCAAGTCAAATGGTGAATTACCCAGGCCAAGATGAATCTGACATGGAGTGCACTGATGCACAGCCGCTGATGGATGATTCTGCTGGTACATTCACTCAGAGCACTACATTGTCCTCGCAGTGTACAGAGCCAGATTTTGACCCTGATGAGACTCAGGTGCCCCTTCCCGCACACTATACCACCATACACGGTGACACAGAGAAAGGTGCACATGACATAGAAGAGGAGGTGATGGATGACCCAGTTGTTGACCCAGATTGGCATCCATTGGGGGAAGAGGGTGCTGCTTCCAATAGCTCAGATGAGGAGCATCCACAGCAGACATCGACATCGCAACAGCTGTTATCTGGCAGGCCCGGAGCACTCCAAAGACAGGTTCCAAACATCAAAAGAGTTGCGGGACAGCTTGTCCAGAGGGTCAAAAGATCACAGCGTGCTAGGCCGCAAAATGTCTGCCAAAGTAGGAAGAGTGCAGTGTGGCACTTTTTTGAACAAAATCCTCATGATCAGGCCAAGGTTATCTGTAAGAAGTGCGCAAAGACCTTTAGCCGAGGGAAAAATCTGAAAAATTTGAATACCAGTTGCATGCTTAGACATTTAACCAGCATGCACTTGCAAGCGTGGACACAACACCAAACCTCAAGTGCCACATGTGCAACTGATCACAACGAAGGTAGTCAGCAACGCTACATTGTTTCCCCCACTGTAAGCCCATCGGTTAGCACAGCAGCAAATGTTGAGGTGTCGTTGCAAGGCCACAGCAGTCAGGGAATCTCACTGTTATATCAACGAAAGACTGATTCTAGGCCATCAGAAAGAACACCAACTCCATCACGATCATCAACCCTCTCTCAGTCCGCCCTGTCCACCGCTACTTCCACCATATGCAGCTCTCAAGTCCAGCTCACCCTCCCAGACACTATGAGTAGGTCAAGAAAGTACTCAGTCTCTCATCCGCGTACACTGGGTTTGAACGCCCACATTGCCAAACTAATCTCGTTTGAGATGATGCCCTTTCGGTTGGTGGAAAGCACAGCTTTCCGCGAACTCATGGCCTATGCAGTACCACGCTATGACCTACCCAGTCGCCACTTCTTCTCTCGCAAAGCCATCCCAGCCCTCCACCATCATGTGAAAGACCGCATTGTCCATGCACTCAAGCAGTCGGTGAGCGGAAAGGTGCACCTCTCAACTGATGCATGGTCCAGTCGGCATGGCCAGGGCCGTTACGTGTCCATCACTGCGCACTGGGTTAATGTGGTGGATGCAGGGTCCACAGGGGACAGCGGTGGTGGGACAGTGCTGCCTAGCCCACGGTATAGGAAACAGTTGGCTGTAGGCGTTCGACCCTCCTCCTCCTCCTCCAGAAGCGAAAGCTCGTCCACAGAGCGCAGTCGTACGAGAACTCCATCTGCAGCTGTCACTGTTGCACACGATGTGTCCCCCTATCGAGCAGCTAGTGGAAAGCGTCAGCAGGCTGTGTTGCAGATGATGTGTTTGGGCGACAGACACACCGCCGAGGTGCTGGCCGAGTACTTGAAGCGACAAACTGAGTCATGGCTGGGCAGTGTACATCTTGAGGCAGGCAAGGTAGTTAGTGATAACGGGCGTAATTTTGTGGCAGCCATAGCCCTTTCAAAACTCAGCCACATACCTTGCTTGGCTCATACCTTGAACCTGGTGGTGCAGTGCTTCCTCAAAAATTATCCGGAGTTAACAGCCCTGCTCCAGAAGGTGCGAAGACTGTGCGCGCACATCCGCCGGTCGCCTGTACACTCCGTTCGTATGCAGAAGCTGCAGCGATTGCTCCACCTTCCCAACCACCGCCTCATTATCGACATTGCAACAAGGTGGAACTCCACCCTGCACATGGTGGAGCGGCTGTGCGAGCAGAGGCAGGCCATAATGCATTTGTGGGAGGATACACGGCCTGGCACTTTGAGAGCAGACATGGAGTTGACAGGCGTGCAGTGGTCGAAGCTGAAAGACCTTTGTAAAGTCCTTCAGTGTTTTGAGGAATGCACACGGCTGGTAAGCGCAGACGACGCCATCCTAAGCATGAGCATCCCACTTATGCATCTGCTCATGCAAACTTTGACGCACCTTAAGGAGCAGGCTTCTGCAGCCAATGTTGATGAGGAGGAAGAGGAGGAGGGAATCCTTGATGACATTCAGCCATTGTCTGCTCAGGGACCTCTCCTGGACGAGGTGGAGGAAGAAGAGGAGGAGGAGGATGATGGGGATGATTACTTAGGGGAGGAGGATGCATCTCGTGGGGCAAGTGAAAATGTTGGCGTGGCAAGGTCTGGTACAGGGTTTGTGCGTGACTGGAGGGATGTGGATTTGCCAGAAAGTGCTCCTCCACCCAGCACTCGCAGTGCATCATTGACACAGGGAACATTGGCCCACATGTCAGATTATGCCTTGCGGATCCTAAAAAGGGACCCCCGCATTGCCAAAATGATGAACGATGACGACTACTGGTTGGCCAGCATCCTGGATCCACGCTATAAAGGCAAATTACAAAACATCATGCCACAGGAGAACCTTGACCTAATATTGGCTAATAAACAAGCAACTCTGGTAAATCGGTTGCTTGAGGCATTCCCAGCACACAGCAGCGGTGATGGTTCTCACACGAGCCGTACGGGCCGGGGGCAGCTTGGCAGAGGTGTTCGTGGTGCACACAGCAGAAGTGGCGTTGGAGACAGGGGTTTCATGACAATGTTGTGGACTGATTTTTCAAATACCGCTCACACAACTGGTAATACTGCATCGATGGAAAGTGACAGGAGACAGCAGTTGTCAACTATGGTTACAAACTACTTTTCCTCCCATATCGATGTTCTCCCACACAGGTCATTCCCCTTTGACTATTGGGCCGCTAAACTGGACACCTGGCCTGAATTGGCCCAATATGCCTTACAGGAGCTCGCTTGCCCAGCTGCAAGTGTGCTATCGGAAAGAGTCTTCAGTGCAGCTGGATCAATCCTGACAGAAAAAAGGACCCGTCTGTCAACCCAAAATGTGGATGATCTAACCTTCATTAAAATGAACCACGCATGGGTTTCCAAGGATTTTGTCCCACGTTCCCCTGATGACACATAGGGTGACAGAAAAATGGCTTGCTTTGGTCCACCTCTTCCTGGTACTTCACCTATTTCGCCTTTTGCATCAGCTGAATGTCCAACATCAACATATGCCACTTTCTAAAACTCCCTAACTGTGCTGCCTCCCCCCCCCATGGCCGGGGTCACCACCTAGCGCACGACACCGTGCGAGTGCCGTTGCCCTGGACAGGTGGGTAGGCCGACTCTTGGGCGCGGGCACTGGCACAGGGTCCCTCATAGTGCAATCAAGTGTCTCTGACGGTGGTGGTGCACACCCGCCGTCAGACACACCGCTGTACTATGAGGGGCCCAGTGCCAGTACCGACGCCCACGAGTGGGCCCCCCTTGCTTGGGCAGGGCCCCAGCATTTGCAATCTTTACCTCTCCCTGCTCCTCCGCTGTGTAATCTGGGCCGTCAAATCCATACTGTGCCTGACACCGTCTGAGCCTGCCTCCTGAGACATATATTTTGAATGTGTACGCTATCCATACATGTTATCCGGGGATACGGTACCCTTTCTAACTTTTGTGCAATCACGTGCAATCCATACTGGGCCTAACACCGTCTGAGCCTGCCTCCTGAGACATATATTTTGAATGTGTACGCTATCCATACATGTTATCCGGGGATACGGTACCCTTTCTAACCTTTGTGCAATCACGTGCAATCCATACTGGGCCTAACACCGTCTGAGCCTGCCTCCTGAGACATATATTTTGAATGTGTACGCTATCCATACATGTTATCCGGGGATACGGTACCCTTTCTAACCTTTGTGCAATCACGTGCAATCCATACTGGGCCTAACACCGTCTGAGCCTGCCTCCTGAGACATATATTTTGAATGTGTACGCTATCCATACATGTTATCCGGGGATACGGTACCCTTTCTAACCTTTGTGCAATCACGTGCAATCCATACTGGGCCTAACACCGTCTGAGCCTGCCTCCTGAGACATATATTTTGAATGTGTACGCTATCCATACATGTTATCCGGGGATACGGTACCCTTTCTAACCTTTGTGCAATCACGTGCAATCCATACTGGGCCTAACACCGTCTGAGCCTGCCTCCTGAGACATATATTTTGAATGTGTACGCTATCCATACATGTTATCCGGGGATACGGTACCCTTTCTAACCTTTGTGCAATCACGTGCAATCCATTCTGGGCCTAACACCATCTGAGCCTGCCTCCTGAGACATATATTTTGAATGTGTACGCTATCCATACATGTTATCCGGGGATACGGTACCCTTTCTAACCTTTGTGCAATCACGTGCAATCCATACTGGGCCTAACACCGTCTGAGCCTGCCTCCTGAGACATATATTTTGAATGTGTACGCTATCCATACATGTTATCCGGGGATACGGTACCCTTTCTAACCTTTGTGCAATCACGTGCAATCCATACTGGGCCTAACACCGTCTGAGCCTGCCTCCTGAGACATATATTTTGAATGTGTACGCTATCCATACATGTTATCCGGGGATACGGTACCCTTTCTAACCTTTGTGCAATCACGTGCAATCCATACTGGGCCTGACACCATCTGAGCCTGCCTCCTGAGACATATATTTTGAATGTGTACGCTATCCATACATGTTATCCAGGGATACGGTACCCTTTCTAACCTTTGTGCAATCACGTGCAATCCATGCTGGGCGTGAGAACGGCTGGCGAGCTGTTAAGCAAGCTACAGCACCTGTCCAGACAAGTACAGGGATTCCCTAGCGAGGAGACTTATTTCATTGTTTTCAATGTTGGGACAGCAATTTTTGGGGAGCACTATACTCTGGAGAATGATAGATGGGGCCCACCATACACTGGAACATTCCAAAGGTGGACATCAGACACTGGAGCAGCATTTACAGGGCCCATTATACACTAGAGCATTAGAAATGGGGCCCATTATGTTTGGAGCATTATTTGGGCCCATAAGACAGTGGAGCTTCATCCATGGGGACCAACATATACTGTAGCATTATGTGGAGCTCATCATATACTGTTTCAAACATTATATGGGACCAATGATTCTGTATGGAGAAATAGATGGGCCTCGTCATGAGATGTAAAAAGTGAGGTATTTTTCATTGTACTATACCGCTATTTATCTGCCGTATCGGAGCATGATGAGTTGTGGTATGTGTTAAAGGGGCGCTCTTTCGCCCAGGGCACATGAAAACCTGCAGCCAGCCCTCCCCCCCCCACAACTTTAGCCAAATAACCCCCATTTTTCAGTGCGTAACTTATATTATGAAGTTAATTAAGGTTGACAAGCTTAAGTAAGAAGAATTGATGCTTTTGGCATTCAAATGGGCACTGTAGGTGTGTTTCCTGTTCTCCTCTCACTGCCGACTTTTATTCCCCATTGACTTACATTGGGTTTCGTGTTTCGGGACGACCCCGACTTTTCCCTATAATCGGACGATCTTGCTCAACCCGACTTTTGGAAAAGTCGGGTTTCACGAAACGAAACGCGACCCTAAAAAACCAAAAGTCGCTCAACTCTAGCCGCCACCATTCTGGCCTTTATGGCAGAGTGGCCCAACGGAAGACCCTCCTTAGTGCCAGACATATGAAAGCCAACATAGAGTTTGATAAAAACACATGAAGGACTCCCAGACTATGAGAAATAAGATTCTCTGGTCTGATGAGACGAAGATTGAACTTTTTGGTGATAATTCTAAGTGGTTTGTGTGGAGAAAACCAGGCACTGCTCATCACCTGCCCAATACAATCCCAACAGTAAAACATGTTGGTGGCAGCATCATGCTATGGGATGTTTCTCAGCTGCAGGGACAGGACGACTGGTTGCAATTGAAGAAAACATGAATGCGGCCAAGTACAGAGATATCCTAAATGAAAACCTCTTAGGCTGTGTGCCCACGTTGCATTTTTGTAAGCGTTTCCGCAGTGTTTGTGCCGGCTCAGACGCTGCAGAAATGCATACAAGATACTTCTAATTCATTTGCATGCGTTTTTGGCTTTTTGTGCCAATGCATGCGTTTTTAACCGCTCAGGAATCGCTTAGCGGCAAAAAACGCAGCATGCACATTATTTTCCGCATAGCTGAGCGTTTTTAGCCATCCCCAATGTTCCCAAAAAACGCATGTCAAAAAACGCGCAAGAATCGCGCGGGAAAAAAGACGCGCGATTTCTGGGAAGGGGATCCTTTTCCTGAGCGTTTAAAAACGCTAGCGTGGGCACATAGCCTTACAGAGTGCTCTGGACCTCAGACTTTGCCGAAGGTTCACCTTCCAACAAGACAATGACCCTAAGAACACAGCTAAAATAACATCTCCCCAGTGCAGCCATCTCCCCAGTGCAGCCATCTCCCTAGTGCAGCCATCTCCCCAGTGCAGCCATCTCCCTAGTGCAGCCATCTCCTCAGTGTACCCATCTCCCTAGTGCAGCCATCTCCCAAGTGCAGCCATCTCCCCAGTGCAGCCATCTCCTCAGAACACCCATCTCCCCAGTGCAGCCATCTCCCCAGTGCAGCCATCTCCCCAGTGCAACCATCTCCTGAGTGCACCGATCTATCCAGTGCAGCCATCTCCCCAGTGCACCCATCTCCCTAGTGCACCCGTCTCCCCAGTGCACCCGTTTCCCCAGTGCAACCGTATCCCCAGTGCTGCCGTCTTCCCAGTGCAGCCATCTTCCCAGTGCAGCCGTCTCCCCAGTGCAGCCATCTCCCCAGTGCAGCCGTCTCCTCAGTGCAGCCGTCTCCTCAGTGCACCCATCTCCCAAGTGCAGCCATCTCCTCAGTGCAGCCATCTCCTCAGTGCAGCCATCTCCCCAGTGCAGCCATCTCCCCAGTGCAGCCATCTCCTCAGTGTACCCATCTCCCTAGTGCAGCCATCTCCCCAGTGCACCCATTTCCCCAGTGCAGCCGTCTCCTCAGTGCACCTGCCTCCCTAGTGCACCCATCTCCCCAGTGCACCCGTTTCCCCAGTGCAACCGTATCCCCAGTGCTGCCGTCTCCCCAGTGCAGCTGTCTCCCCAGTGCAGCCGTCTCCCCAGTGCAGCCATCTCCCCAGTGCAGCCGTCTCCTCAGTGCACCCATCTCCCAAGTGCAGCCATCTCCTCAGTGCAGCCATCTCCTCAGTGCAGCCATCTCCTCAGTGCAGCCATCTCCCCAGTGCACCCATTTCCCCAGTGCAGCCGCCTCCTCAGTGCACCTGCCTCCCTAGTGCACCCGTCTCCCCAGTGCACCCGTTTCCCCAGTGCAACCGTATCCCCAGTGCTGCCATCTCCCCAGTGCAGCCGTCTCCCCAGTGCAGCCGTCTCCCCAGTGCAGCCATCTCCCCAGTGCAGCCGTCTCCTCAGTGCAGCCGTCTCCTCAGTGCACCCATCTCCCCAGTGCACCCATCCCCTCAGTGCAGACATCTCCCAAGTACAGCCATCTACTCAGTGCAGCCATCTCCCCAGTGCAGCCATCTCCCCAGTGCAGCCATCTCCCTAGTGCAGCCATCTTCTCAGTGCAACCATCTCCCTAGTGCAGCCATCTCCTCAGTGCACCCATCTCCCTAGTGCAGCCATCTCCCAAGTGCACCCATCTCCCTAGTGCAGCCATCTCCCTAGTGCAGCCATCTCCCTAGTGCAGCCATCTCCCTAGTGCAGCCAACTCCTCAGTGCACCCATCTCCCTAGTGCAGCCATCTCCTCAGTCCACCAATCTCCCTAGTGCAGCCATCTCCTCAGTGCAGCCATCTCCATAGTGCAGCCATCTCCCTAGTGCAGCCATCTCCTCAGTGTACCCATCTCCCTAGTGCAGCCATCTCCTCAGTGCAACCATCTCCCTAGTGCAGCCATCTCCTCAGTGCAGCCATCTCTTCAGTGTACCCATCTCCCCAGTGCAGCCATCTCCTCAGTGTACCCATCCCCTCAGTTCAGCCATCTCCTCAGTGCAGCGATCTCCCTAGTGCAGCCATCTCCTCAGTGTACCCATCTCCCTAGTGCAGCCATCTCCTCAATGCACCCATCTCCCTAGTGCACCCATCTCCTCAGTGCACCCATCTCCCTAGTGCAGCCATCTCCCCAGTGCAGCCATCTCCCCAGTGCAGTCATCTCCCTAGTCCAGTCATCTCCCTAGTGCAGCCATCTCCTCAGGGCACCCATCTCCCTAGTGCAGCCATCTCCTCAGTGCACCCATCTCCCTAGTGCAGCCATCTCCTCAGTGCACCAATCTCCCTAGAGCACCCATCTCCCTAGTGCAGCCATCTTCTCAGTGCACCCATCTCCCTAGTGCAGCCATCTCCTCAGTGCTGCCATCTCCCTAGTGCAGCCATCTCCCCAGTGCAGCCATCTCCTCAGTGCACCAATCTCCCTAGTGCACCCATCTCCCTAGTGCAGCCATTGTCATGTCCGTTATGCCTGTCATGTCCGTTATGCCTGTCATGCCCGCCATGTCTGTTATGCCGCATGACTCCTGGAGCGGCGTGCACGTGCACTGAATTCTCATGCCGTTATGTCTCGTGCTGCAAGATGCCTGGAGCAGTGTGCACGCGCGCCTTACCTCATCGCTGCACGCCGTTGCTAGGTAACCATCCGTCTCTGCTCTGATTCTGCAATCCTCTATGTATTCCTGGACCCCCTGATCATGTGACCTTTCCTATGTTCCAGCACTGTCTGATTCTGCAATCCACTATGTATTCCTGGAGCCCTGATCATGTGACCTTCTCTATGGTTCTGCCCAGTCTGATCTAGCTACACTCTCTATGATCCTGGAGGAGCTGAACCGGAAGTCCTTCCCTGATCCTCACCCGGAAGTGCAGGTGCTATGGTGCTATATCAGACCGCCCCTTCCTATGGTCGTGGCCTGAGTATCGTTTTTCTTCCCTGCATGGCTGCTTGGTATGCTCGGTCACTCTCTGTATTCTGTGCCCCTGCACTCTGCCCTGTCGTGCGTCTCTGCACACGCTCTGTGCTTGTACTCTGCCTCCTGTCTCGTGCCATGTCTCATGTTGTCTCTTGAGCCATGTTTGTCTTTGCCTTGCTTTGCCTTGTAGGACTTCCGCTGTTCTTTGCCTTTGCCTGTTTCGCCATGTCTGGTCTTTGCTATTCTGAGCCTTGTAGTGCTTCTCATGTTTCTTTTCTCTGCCTAGTTTTCCGTACTCTGTCCTATGGTGCTCTCTTGCACATTTCCATGCTAGTCTCAAGGTGTTCCCTTGACCCGGCTCTGGGCTTCGGCCTACACTCCGCTGCTAGCTCTGTTCTCGCTCTGACCTGGCTCTGTCTCTGCCTATGTTCCGCTCCGTGGTCCGTACCCTGTCTTGCCTTGTTTCTCGCCTAGCCTTGCCTTGTTTCTTGCTTTGCCTTGCCTTGTTTCTTTGTGTGCCCTTTGCATGCGCCTGGCCTTCCTAGCCTTCTGCTTGTGCCTCAGCCGTGCCCGCCCTAGCCGTTCCCGCCTGCTTGTGCCTCAGCCGTGCTCGTCGGTCAGTGACAGCTGCGTCGCCTGCTATGCCCCAGTCGGGTTCACTGTAGTCTTACCTGCCTGTTTGTGCTGCAGCCTGTCCAGCTAGCCAATGCCCCAGCCGTGCTCTCTATGCTTCCTTGCACCCATGCTGTCTCTGCACTGTGCTCTCCGTGCTTCTCTTAGCACGCGCAGGCCCTCGCCTGCCCCGTGGCATACCTCCCCCTGCTTCTGTAAAAGTACGCGCAAGCCTTGCCATGTCCCCTGTCGTGCCCACTCGCACGCACAGGTCCTAGCCTGTACTCTGTCCCTGACGTGTCCTCTGCACGCGCAGGACTCTGCTTTTATCCCTGACCCTGGCATTTCGCTCTGCACTCGCAGGACTCTGCCTTGAACCCTGACCCTGGCGTGTCTCTCTACAAGCGCAGGACTCTGCCTTGAACCTTGACCCTGGCGTGTCTCTCTGCACGTGCAGGACTCTGCCTTGAACCTGACCCTGGCGTGTCTCTCTGCACGTGTGGCGCCCATGAGGCTTGGTCGCCACAGAGGTGCTGCACCTCCTCCTGAGGTGTGGTGCCACACCATCCAGGTAAGTTGGAGGCTCCTGACCACGCTCCAACACGCATTCCACACAACACAGTAGTTCAGCAAAGCCACATTGCGGCTCCCTGCTTGGAGTGTAGCAGAGCACCTTTGGTGGCTCCCTGCTTGGAACACGAAACGTGCTGGGAGGTGGGTGGAGTTTAGAATACATAAAAGAGCGGGAAGGTTTAGGATTTCAGTAGGTCAGTCAGTAGGTCAGTCTGTGAGAGGAAGCCACTCAGAGAGGATTGAGGAAAGAGGATCCCTGAGAGAGAGGGATGGAGGAAGGAGGTGCTGCAGCAGACTTCAGTGACCTGGGTCTGCTGGCACGGGAAAGGAAAGGAGAAAGACATTGAACAGAAACCTGATCTTCCATGAGAAGGAGAGATTAGTACGGAACAAAGGAGTAAAAGGGAACAGAGGACGTGGGTTAGGAGAGAACCCTGCCTAGAAGTTCTAAGCGCAAGGCCGGGGCACGGTCCCCGAGGTTGTATGGGCACTAATGGTTCTGCAGCAGACACCGATGGAGTAGTGGGCTGTAAATGCACTACTCCCATCTAAGACTTGGGGGCACAACAGCAACATTGATAGTGAGCCGGGATTCAGGAGTAAGGAGTCCCCGAAGCAGGCTACAGCTGTCTGCCGTACAAATAGAGTTCTTGGGAACATCTGTCAGGAAGAACTTCAGTACTAGGAGATCTTCACACTTAAAGGCGCTATAAGAGGAGACGTCCAGAAAGGTATATGTTGGCGGAGCGTTGGAAGGGAGCACTCCATCTGACCTGGAGGTTGATCGAGCCTCTGGCCCGGAGGACACGGTACGGAGGCAGGCACGTGTGTGTACTACAGACTGTGAGTAAAGCATTGGAACTACAAGCCCTGGTGTTCTCCATTCACTCTTGCGCCAACACACCTGGTACCGCTACATCTGTGTACCAGCTTCTACACTCCCTGCACCTCTCAGCTACCCCTACATCTACACTGCCCTGGGACTACAGCTCCACCTGTGGGGAGCTTCACCATCTTGGCTGCAACACACCACCAGTCCCAGAGGATCTGCAGGCAGTGTCGGCTTAACATCTCACTTGCAGAACATCACAGGTAGCGTCACGAACTATTCCATTAACTACATTCCACCATTCAAATTCCCCCATTACTTGGGCGCCCAGGGCCACGGACCGGGTCACCGCTGCTGTGACACATCCCGCTGACACCGGCCCGGTACCGAGTACCCCATGGCCCTGGGAGGGCGACCCACACGTGCAGGACTCTGCCTTGAACCCTGACCCTGGCGTGTCTCTCTGCACGCGCAGGACTCTGCCATGTACCTTGTGCCTTGGCGTGTCTCTACACACGCACCCTGTGTTGTTTGTTGAACTTTGAACCCTGGCGTGTCCCCTACACATACACCTTGCTTTGAACCCTGGCGTGTCCCCTACACACGCACCCTGCCTTGCACCTTGCACTGGGCCCTGGTGTGCCCCTAGCACACACCCTGCCTGGTATCCTGCCTTGAACCTCGGCGAGTTCCCTAACAAGCACCATGCCTGGATATCTGTTGTGCCTCCTTGCCTGTACCCTGGTTTGCCGGATGCCCGGATCCTACCCATCACCATCATAGCTCTGGAACCTGATGACCTTGATGATTGTTGCCTGCTGTCCGGAGTCCGATGCCATTTTGACCCAGGAGTGCACCCATCTCCCTAGTGCACCTATCTCCTCTGTGCACCCATCTCCCTAGTGCAACCATCTCCTCAGTGCACCCATCTCCCCCGTGCAGCCATCTCCTCAGTGTACCCATCTCCCTAGTGCAGCCATCTCCCCCGTGCAGCCATATTCTCAGTGCACCCGTTTCCCCTGTGCATCCATCTCCCTAGTGCAGCCATCTCTTCAGTGCAGCCATCTCTTCAGTGCACCCATCTCCCTAGTGCACCCATCTCCCTAGTGCAGCCATCTTCTCATTGCATCCATCTCCCCAGTGCAGCCATCTCCTCAGTGCAGCCATCTCCCCAGTGCACCCATCTCATCTCCTCAGTGCACCCATCTCCCCCCAGCGCTGGGCTCATTCTCATCTCCCCCTCCCTCCCCGCTGGGCTCATTCTCATCTCCCCCCAGGCTCATACTCATCTCCCCACCTCCCTCCCCTCTGGGCTCATACTCATCTCCCCCCCACTCATACTCATCTCCCCCTGGGCTCATACTCATCTCCCATCACCCCCCCCGCGCACTCATCTTCCCCCCGGGGCTCAAGCTTATCTCTCCCCCCGGCTCATACACATCCCCCCGGGTTCATACTCATCTCCCCCTCAGGGCTCATACTCATCCCCCCCCGCTCATACTCATCTCCCCCACCCTCGGGCTCATACTCATCTCCCCCTCCCCCGGGCTCATACTCATCTCCCCCTCCCTGTATGCATAGCTGGGCTCACCTCACGCTTCCTGCATGTAATCACGTTTACCACTCCAGGCGCCGGCATTCTTCCTGTGTGCGTGAGCGGTCACGTGATACCGCTCATTAAGGTCATGAATATGGACGCCACGCCTTTGGGAGAGGAGTGGCGTCCATATTCATTACTGTAAGGAGCGGTATCATGTGACCGCTCACAAATACAGGAAGAATGCCGGCGCTGGAGACCATCGGAGCTGCAGGCACCGCTGGAGCCGAGGAGGTGAGTATGATGTCTTCAAGAGGGAATGGGAGGAGAGAAGAGGGGAGGGGAGGAGAAGGGAGCGGAGGGGAGGATCCGACCCAAACTTCTATTATAAAAAAAAAAACTTTGTCCAGGTTCCACCCCCCCGTCCCGCCCTAGGCACGTGCCTGCGGGTGCCTAGTGGCAAATATGGCCCTGGTTTTAATACTAGAGGTTAGGACCATCCTGATTGGGTTCACCTTGTCGCTGGTATAATAGATTTTACCCTTTTTTTTATCAAAAACAGTATTTATTAAGTTCCCTCTTATTTATATGAACTGTTGCTTTTTTCTTACTTACAGCAAGGAATGCTGTGTGTGATTGTCTGAGGATGCACATTCAGTTGAAACCAGCGGGTCCCATCTACGTCCTGGTCTGGGGTCCACCGGAGAATTCTTCGGTGTCCCAGTGGGCCAGTCCGACGCTGTACACAGTGCACCTAAAGTGCTGTATCAGCTCCGAACACTATGTTCTTCCAGGAGCCAAATCCTAAGACAAAGTCATCAATATCATTGTTCTGGATGATCCATTTAATGAGACACCCATCAAAACTGGTCCATTACATTACACTAACCTCACTCAATATGTTATGTAATCCTTCTTATGATGGGATCTTAGAAAGCTTTAATCCTTGAAGCAATGACCGTGTCTATAAATAGGGAACCAGAGGAAATCGTTCTCCTAGCCCTTATCATTTGGCATTTGGTTAAATCTTTTCTTACACCAGGGACAGGAACGCCTATATAAAAAGAGAAGTTCATTGCTTCTGGAAAACATCATCCATAGCTGGATTATCGCAGACAGAAGTGAACCTTTCCAGAATATGCACTGAATTTTTTATTACCCCAATGTACATTTAATATGAAGATGAACTATTTTTATCGTCTTCGCTGTTGCCCAGAACCAGACTATTGTAAGGAAAATTGTGACTGACAATGTAGGAAAATGGATAAAAATAGCAAATGAATTATTAGGATCAATGGTAATGTACTTGGAGATAAACCTGACGCTATATCAAGGAATTAAAGGGGCTGTCCACTCTCTTTTTTTGTTAGAAGGGTCTACTGTTTGGGTACTGCTGTAGAGGAGTATAATTAGCAGTTGTAATCTGCAGAAGAACCTGGTATCATATCTTTCTTTTCCCTACAGTGCCTCCGCAGGTAAAATAGGGCATTACACATCTAGTGTTACAATCAATGGACTATAATATATGAATATGATGAGTCCTCTGGAGTGAAAAACCCTGTATTTAGACACTTTATGACTACTAGTTAAGGTGCCTGAGAAGTGGGATCACCATCTAGAAACTTGTGTTTGAAAATCTGGCTTCCAAATAAATTCTCCTTAAAGAGTGTCTGTCATTTCAAGTAATTTTTCAGTATAAGCTGTCATGTGTGTGGATGAGGAATAACACTTTTCCTGGCTATTATGGTATATGTGTTGAATCTCCATGTATCAGAGGTTTTCTCCTTTGCAGACTCTATCTGAAATTTTTAGTTGTCTTTGGCCTAATGAGTGTAGACTAGCAGCTATAATTTCTGTCGCACACAGCTATGAGGGATTCCTGTTCTACTGTCTACATGAAGAATATGGTCAGAAGCAGTAGCGGCAGCAGCATAGAGGACATTATACAGCAGTATTGAGCAGTGTAGCTGTGGATCCAACACTAAAGTGAAATACATTTGCTAGAAGTTGCAGTACCATCTGCATGTGTGGCTGTTTGGTCACTCATAGGGGGCATAACCTGATGCCTCACTGCGCTGCCAGATTTTCCTGTTGTGACCAAGATGAATTTGAGCTTTTTTTTAGAGTAAATTAGTTCAGGAGGCAGAATAAGGGGAAGAAATGGCTCATCAGTGGAGAAAGAAACAGATTAAACAGATAAAGTTTATTATGTTTGTTTTTACTATGGATTTATGACAAGTTTATTGAAATTACAGTGATTATTTAAAATAATTTAATTAAAATGTGTTACTCTGGCCCCAAGGGGGGTGGAATGTATAGAAGGGGCAACATGTTCGCTTTGGTACACTGGGGTTGAGTTCAAATCCTACTAAGAACAACACCTTCAAGGAGTTTGTATGTTCTCCCCATGTTTGTGTCGGTTTCCCCTTGCATTCTCTACTTTCCTTCCACACCCCAAAGACATACTGAGAGGGAATTCAGATTGTGAGCCCCAAATGGGGACATTGGTCACAATGACTATAAGTGCTGCAGAATACAGTGGGTACGCAAAGTATTCAGAAGTTCAGAACCCTTTAAATTTTTCACTCTTTGTTTCATTGCAGCCATTTGGTAAAGATTCAAACAAGATCATTTTTTTTCTCCTTAATGTACACTTTGCACCCCATCTTGACTGAAAAAAAACAGAAATATAGACATTTTTGCAAATTTATTAAAATAGAAAAGCTGAAATATCACATGGTCATAAGTATTCAGACCCTTTGCACAGTATTGAGTCAAGAATGGTCACAGAGTTGTTCTGAAGCCACTCCTTTGTTATTTTAACTGTGTACTTAGGGTCATTGTCTTATTGGAAGGTGAACCTTCGGCCAAGTTCGAGGTCCAGAGCAGTCTGGAAGAGGTTTTCATCCAGGATATCTATGTACTTGGCCGCATTCAGGTTTCCTTCAATTGCAACCAGTCTTCCTGTCCCTGCAGCTGAAAAAAAAAAGCCATAGCATGATGCTGCCACCACCATGTTTCATTGTTGGGATTGTATTGGGCAGGTGATGAGCAGTTCTATCTTCATCTCATCAGACCGGAGAGAATCTTATTTATCATAATCTGGGAGTCCTTCATGTGTTTTTTAGCAAACTCTATGCGGGCTTTCATATGTCTGCCACTGAGGAGAGGCTTCTGTCGGGTCACTCTGCCATAAAGGCCCGACTGGTGGAGGGCTGCAGTGATAGGTGACTTTGTGGAACTTTCTCTCATCTAACTACTGTGTCTGTGGAGCTCAGCCACAGTGATCTTGGGGTTCTTCTTTACCTCTCTCACCAAGGCTCTTCTCCTACGATTGCTCAGTTTGGCTGGACGGCCAGGTCTAGGAAGACTTCTGGTGGTCCCAAGCTTCTTCCATTTAAGGATTAGGGAGGCCACTTTGCTCTTAGGAACCTTGAGTGCTGCAGAAATTCCTTTGTAACCTTGGCCAGATGTGTGCCTTGCCACAATTCTGTCTCTGAGCTCCTTGGCCAGTTCCTTTGACCTCATGATTCTCATTTGGTCTGACATGCACTGTGAGCTGTGAGGTCTTATATAGACAGGTGTGCGCCTTTACAAATCAAGTCCTATCAGTTTAATTAAACACAGCTGGACTCCAATGAAGGAGTAGAACCATCTCAAGGAGGATCACAAGGAAATGGACAGCATATGACTTAAATATGAGTGTCTGAGCAAAGGGTCTGAATACTTATGACCATGGGAAATTTCAGTTTTTATTTTTGCAATAAATTTGCAAAAATTTCTACATTTCTGTTTTTTTTCAGTCAAGATGGGGAGCAGAGTGTACATTAATGAGAAAAAAAATGAACTTGTTTGAATTTATCAAATGGCTGCAATGAAACAAAGAGTGAAAAATGTAAAGGTGTCTGAATACTTTCCGTACCCACTGTATATTCTAGCTATATTAAAAAAAAAAACTTGGTTGTGTAATTTTTCCTTCTCTTTTCCATATTATAATAGGTAACCAATAAAAACTTTTGGCAACAGATCCTAATTGCTTTGTAGCTCCTTAACGAAGGCAAAAAGGGGATTTTTGATGACTTCGCCTCCCATAACTTCAAAGAAATTGCCGATTCCGATGCCGCGTGTTCTGTTTACCGAGCCTCACACTTGTAAACTTGTTATCGGCTGATATTTGGTCTCTGGATTATTCCATCATTTTCATTTTATTATTTTCTTTTTAAGCCCTGCCATTCCTCTCCACCCATTTCCGTTCCAGTCTCTTTTCTTCTCGGCGTGTTGACATTGGACCAGAGAATCAGATAAGAATATGCTGAGAGAAATGTTTTCAAACTTAATTAGATGATTGAAAGTTTATTTTTTTATCGTTTATAATTCACCTAAAAAAATTAAAATGCACAAACTTAGGTTTTATTATAGCTTCTTAGATTGATGGTGGCCATATATATATTAGATGTATTTCTACCAAACCTGTTAATTTTGGATGTATCAGCAAAAATATTTAATGTGTTTGGGGACCTTCTGATAGCTCCCAACAAGAGACGTCTGGGGAGATAAGGCTCGAGACGCTCTATTTTATTTGCTTTTGTTCTTAGGTTTCATACATGTCTTCTATCTCTGTTTTTAATTGATAGAATATGTCCATTATATGAGGTGGGACCGATAAACAAAAAAAATATAAGACCTAAGACCCAAATATAAGAAGCAATACAAGACCCACATGTTTTTGATCCAATTTGCGGATTGAACTTATACCATTGAATGGCTCCATTAAAAAAAAATGGATACCACGCTATGTGTTGTCCAAGAAAAATGGAGACCACACTGAATATATCATGGACCAAAAATGGATGAAAATCGGATCCAGCATAGTGATAAAAAAACTTTCTTCTTCCTATAGGTATATTGGCGTCCCTGTTTCCTCACTGATGATTGCAGTCCTGGCAGTGTCTTCTCTGATGCTTCGCGGTATGCTTTCTATCCAACCATGATGATTGGCAGAAATATTTGAACGATGGCTTGTTAGCTGGCAGAGCAGTAGGATCAGTCAATGGACCAATTAGAGACAGACTTTGGCTGCCTATGGTCATGGACAAGGTCAACAGACCAATCAGAGACTGAGTTTGGCTGCCTATGGTCATGGACAAGGTCAACGGACCAATCAGAGACAGAGTTTGGCTGCCTATGGTCATTGACAAGGTCAACGGACCAATCAGAGACTGAGTTTGGCTGCCTACGGTTATGGACAAGGTCAACGGACCAATCAGAGACTGAGTTTGGCTGCCTATGGTCACAGACAACGCTCTCTTTAAAGTACAGTAATCCTTTGGCCATTACCATTTATAGTATGCATTACTACCAGGAAGATGAATTTTCTATGTTTCTGGCCCTGCTTGTTTGGATTACCCCTTCACTGTCTGACCTCTCTGTTGACTGCAGCTATTTACCGTACTTCTTAAACTTTGACCCAACTTCCCTAGACTACTTTTCTTGCTATAATTTTCTATTGTCCCTCTCTGGTTCTGACCCAGTACATTTATTTTATTTTCCCTTAACTTGCTCCATCGGCCAGCAGCTTTTCCATGGATGCAACCCCAGGTGTGAATATCGGATTCCCAAATGGTAGAGTGAAAGGTCAAAAAACAAGAATGCTCCTGAGACCAGTCTTCCAATGGAAGATTTTACGCTAGCTTCCCATTTCTGAGTCGATGGATTGCCAATAGGAAATTAGGACAGAATACCCCTTTATGTAAGCTTGTATATTCATCCAACTGTGACATTGGTAGAGTAATCTAACTAAAAATAACAAAACAGAAAACCTTCCCTAAATGTTAAAAATATATATAAAAAAAGACTAAGTCTGAAAATTGTGGCTGCAAAACCCATCAGCTCTCAGGATACTCTGGAGTCAGATGTCTGATTTTATCTCTTTAGAAAGCACTGGTAGACATGTGAGCTTACAGGAAAATCAACTGCATAGGAGATCTATTCCCACAGCCATAGCCAAAATCTGGGGCAGCGAGTTCCTTTTTCTTTTTTTTTTTCTGTTTAATCGGCCCTCCAAATGCAGTCTGGAAAATAAAACTTGAAAATTAGTCACAGCTGAAAAAATGAATAGGTAGGAGAGATAAAAGACTATTGAACAGACACATAGGAGACATTCAACCACAAAATAGCAAACCACACGCACAAAAAATATTAACAAAAAGATCCCCATAAGCAACTAAAACAAGGGGGAAAGGGGAGAATATGGATGAAAGATGAGCAGGAGACTATTATTCCACACTCTATTTCGTATATGATGAAAGCAGGAGCTGACGACATCATCGAACCCCCTGAAGAAGCGTAATGTAATGCTCCCCCAAGAGCTAGGCCTTATATTTCTAAGAGCTTGATAATCTTGATGTCATCTTGTTAACTTAAAATTTATAAATGGTAAAGCTGACCATAAATAGTAAGTATGTATTGACCAAATAATCGTATAGCTGTCTCTCCCAACCCCTCGCAATCCCCGTATACAAGGTGCTCCTGTGTTCTTTATGAGAGAGCCCCTGCCAGACTCCTCTACCTTCGACCAAAAGAATCAACAACTGAAATTCAGCAGGCTAGATCCTTCTCTCCTCCGACATCATCTGTTGGGGGACAGTTAAAAGGCTCCCATACACATCAAACAGTTGGCCAATTTTGATCGTTTCAGTTTAGTTTTAAGGTTCTGGATTTAGCGCAGGTAAGGACGTGGCTCCATTCCATTGAGCTGGACATTACATTTAAACAGCTTACCATTTGCTGGGTGTCCATGTTCGAGACCCGGTACTTCTAAGCCCTTATTCACAATGACATCACTATAACACATGGTAAGGCTTTAATAGTAGAGGTTAGGACCGTCCCGATTTTGGGTGCGCCTTGACGCTGTTGGCTTTTACGCTTTTGACTTTTAAGCTGTTGGCTTTTACGCTTTTTTTAAATCACAAACTGTGTTTACTAAGTACCCAATGTTATTTATATGAACTTTTACTTATTTACTTGTTTATTTTGTTTCTGTATTATGGCCAATGTGAACATGCTCCTATTTTGCATGCATACCAACTTACACTCCAGGGTACAGATTTTTGACCCTAGAAGCAATGTTTCCTTACATTTCCGTAAGTCAATATGACCACTGCCCATTTTAATTTTTATAGGCTCTTTGCTGCTTCATTCATATGGGGGACATTGAACCCCGGTTCTTGAGACTATAGAGGTCCCAGAGGTCTGACCCAATCCTACATTTATCCCCTATTTTGTGAAAGGATATTGGTGGGACAATCCATAGATGGACCGCGTAAACAAATGTTGACCATGCAAAAATTTGTCAGGGTACCGGGGCATTAATTTAACACGGTTGGCTTATTATCTGTGTTTATTTGACTGAAGCACGTTATATTTTTTTAGAGCTTGTTACATTTTTTAATTTTATTCATCTTGATGTATTATTGAGCTTCCATGCATTGTATACTGAGTTTCCATATAGTAAGTTATGCTTTATGTTTGTCCATGCCTTCACGTGCTGGATTATGGAATATTAATATGCTTTATTAATTTTGAATCCACACTGCCCTATTTCTTCTTTTTAATGGGTTTTACGGAGGGTTTTATGGGTTTTTGCTTACGGAGGGTTTTATGGGTTTTTGCTTTTGTGTGTAGATAAATTTTTGAAATAAAGATTGAGAGAGATATATTTGCTATATTTTATCCTCTTTGATCCATTATTCTACTTGGCGGTAATAGTCTCCTGCTAATGGAACTATGTTTAGAAGAGTTGAATTTTGAGTGTTTCCTAATCTACTTAGATTATATCATGATATTTTTTTCCCATCTTATCTGAACAACTGGAGAAGTTTGATCTGGTGCTGACCCGACTAGAACATCATCGGTTGAAGTTGAAACCAAGCAAATGTCACTTGTTCCGAGAAACTATCGAATACCTGGGTGGGACATGTGGTTAGCAAAGAGGGAGTCCAGCCTGTGAACTCAAAGGTATGGACAATGCAGCATTGGTCCGTGCCTTGCAATGTGGCAGAGCTCTGATGCTTCCTGGGTTTGGTCAGTTCAGTTACTACAAAAAATGTATTAAGGACTTTGCCAAAGTCACTGCATCTCTATATGCTTGGCTAACTGGTGAGGCTCCTGGTGCCACCAACAAAGAAATTAATATTATGAGAAGAAAAGGATCGAGCCTTCTAGGTATTGACGAAGCTGTTGACCTGTGCTCCTTTCCTGGTGTATGCTGATTTCACTAAGCAATTTGCTTGTATACTGATGGGAGCCTGAAGGGGCTGGGTGCTGTATTGACCCAACTTAAGGATGATCAGAAGCGAGTGACTGCGTATGACAGTCACTGAGAAATTTGCTGATCTCTTTATGGGGCAGAGTTCACCTTGTGGACTGACAACAATCCCTTAGTGTGCTTAGATACTGCCCAGCTAGGTGTTCAGGAGCAGTGTTGGATGGCCCAACTTAGTAAATATAACTATAAGGTGCGGCACCGTCCAGTTAGCACTGCAGCAACGTAAATCCCAATGCTCTATGTCGCCACCCTGTCGTGTCATGGATGAAGAATTTGAAGAAATTGAGGCCCCTAACTTTATGCTGCTAGATAAGGAAACCATCCAAGCTTACCATGGCTTGGGGACTGTCCTATTAAACAAGAAGAGCCAGCAACTGACTCGGGACTAGAGTGTACCGCTGAGGAATGGCACAACAAACAGAGTCAGGATGCCAAGTAGAGCAGATGAGAAGATGGATTTTGAGGTGGTACTATCCTGGCCCCAGAGAAAGAGAAGAACTGACTTTGAGGCAGAGAAAAAGCTGCTTCAACAGAGAGATCGGCTGGCCCTTCATGAAGGAGTGTTGTATAGGAAATTGAAACTACCAATTGAGTTAGCAAGCATTCACCTGGCAGTTTGTGCTCCCAATTCGTTAAGTAAAAACAGTATATGAATGGGTGCACAGAACACTTTGGTCCAGCAAAGATATTTGCATGGTTACAGAGGTTTTACTACTATCCTTTACTACAAGGCATGACCTTAGAAGTTTGCAAAAGTTGTCCAAGCTGTAATTTGTCAAAAACTAGGGAGCAACAGGCCCCTGTGGGGACGGTGGAAACTACTTACCCACTACAGTTAGTGTGAATGGATTACCTGACAGTCAAAAAGTCTTAACAATACCTCCAGTACCTGGTGGTCATGGTGGCTCACTTCACTAAGCTAGCTGTAGAAGTCCCCATGAGAGATCAAACAGCAGAATTTGCTGCATAAGTACTATGGAAGAAATTCATCCTTCCTTACGGATGCCATACTCTACTACACTTAAATCAAGGGTCTTGCTTTGAAGGTAGGGTGATTGAACAATTATGCCGGTTATATGGAATATGCAAGACACTGACCACTCCCTACCATCCTCAGGGTAGCAGCTCATGTAAACACCTGAATTGAACTGTATTGCAACTCTTGAAGAAGAAAAAAGATAGCCTGAATACATTGCTGAACTCGTCTCGGTGTATAACCACACAGTACTCTCCACCACTAGATACTCGGCCTTCTATTGATGTTTGGAAGAAACAAGAGATGATGTTTTCTCAACATGGTTTTACAGGAGAATGAATATGATGGAGATTGGATGCCATAGACCTGGATGGAAGGCCATCGCAGTAAGGAACAGCAAATGTATAATTTGGTGGCCCAGAGACTCAGCACACACTCACTAACAGTTAATAGGAAACTGCCACTGCCACTGCTGGTAGGAGACAATGTCATTGTATGCAACCAGACAGCTCGAAGAGCCGGGAAGTTACAGCATTGATGGGAGTCTAGTCTCTATGAAGCGATGAGGCAACCTAATTCAACAGTACCGGTATTCAAGGTCAAACATGAGGGTGCTTTAGAGGTCAGAAGGATGGTTCACAAAAATATGCTACGGCCTTGTACATTTGAGAGCAGACCTACACCAGCAGCGATAGTTGATCCACCGACAACAGAGAGAACACCGGAGGATGACAACAGATAGGTATCACCGGGGAGACCACCCATCCAAGCACAGAGAAGTTCTCCTAGCCGTGTCACTGTCAACTTTCCAACTTTGGCAGATTGCCTTCCAGATTTGAGGACTACATCATCAACACACAGGTTGCCAGAACAGCAACCCAGAAATGGGGGACGAAGGTGTAACACATGGCAAGGGAGCTGCAATATCTAGACATTACTGGAGAATATGCAAGAAAGATGCACCTACAGAGACCAGTATACAGAGCCAAAACCTCCATGTAGTGCTCAGTAGTGCTTCCCTCAGGAATTTTCCTGTGAGGGAAGATTTTGTAAGGTGCACGGGTCAAGGTGTGTGTCCTGAAGAACAGAGAGAAAGAAAGAAAGAGAGGAACTGAAGGAATTACAGCAACTGGTGGAGGCAGCAGCCACCCTGGAAGTGTCAGAGAGCTGGAGACAGACTATGACTGCTCCCTGAAGACGACAGCCAGGCAGAGTGACCAGGTACGGAAAGAAACTGTATAGCACCAAAGGAATCCAGCAACCAGGGCCTGCACCAATGAAGAGCATACAGTTATGGCCAAAAGTATTGACACCCCTGCAATTCTGTCAGATAATACTCAGTTTCTTCCTGAAAATGATTGCAAACACAAATTCTTTGGTATTATTATCTTCATTTAATTTGTCTTAAATGAAAAAACACAAAAAGAATTGTCCTAAAGCCAAATTGGATATAATTCCACACCAAACATAAAAAAGAGGGTGGACAAAAGTATTGGCACTGTTCGAAAAATCATGTGATGCTTCTCTAATTTGTGTAATTAACAGCACCTGTAACTTACCTGTGGCACCTAACAGGTGTTGGCAATAACTAAATCACACTTGCAGCCAGTTGACATGGATTAAAGTTGACTCAACCTCTGTCCTGTGTCCTTGTGTGTACCACATTGAGCATGGAGAAAAGAAAGAAGACCAAAGACCTGTCTGAGGACTTGAGAAACCAAATTGTGAGGAAGCATGAGCAATCTCAAGGCTACAAGTCCATCTCCAAAGACCTGAATGTTCCTGTGTCTACCGTGCACAGTGTCATCAAGAAGTTTAAAGCCCATGGCACTGTGGCTAACCTCCCTAGATGTGGACAGAAAAGAAAAATTCACAAGAGATTTCAATGAAAGATTGTGCGGATGTTGGATAAAGAACCTCGACTAACATCCAAACAAGTTCAAGCTGCCGTGCAGTCCGAAGGTACAACAGTGTCAACCCGTACTATCCGTCGGCGTCTGAATGAAAAGGGACTGTATGGTAGGAGACCCAGGAAGACCCCACTTCTCACCCCGAGACATAAAAAAGCCAGGCTGGAGTTTGCCAAAACTTACATGAAAAAGCCTAAAACGTTTTGGAAGAATGCTCTCTGGTCAGATGAGACAAAAGTAGAGCTTTTTGGGCAAAAGCATCAACATAGAGTTTACAGGAGAAAAAAAGAGGCATTCAAAGAAAAAAACACGGTCCCTACAGTCAAACATGGCAGAGGTTCCCTGATGTTTTGGGGTTGCTTTGCTGCCTCTAGCACTGGACTGCTTGACCGTGTGCATGGCATTATGAAGTCTGAAGACTATCAACAAATTTTGCAGCATAATGTAGGGCCCAGTGTGAGAAAGCTGGGTCTCCCTCAGAGGTCATGGGTCTTCCAGCAGGACAATGACCCAAAACATACTTCAAAAAGCACTAGAAAATGGTTTGAGAGAAAGCACTGGGGACTTCTAAGGTGGCCAGCAATGAGTCCAGACCTGAATCCCATAGAACCCCTGTAGAGAGATCTAAAAATGGCAGTTTGGAGAAGGCACCCTTCAAATATCAGGGACCTGGAGCAGTTTGCCAGAGAAGAATGGTCTAAAATTCCAGCAGAGCATTGTAAGAAACTCATTGATGGTTACCGGAAGCGGTTGGTCGCAGTTATTTTGGCTAAAGGTTGTGCAACCAAGTATTAGGCTGAGGGTGCCAATACTTTTGTCTGGCCCATTTTTGGAGTTTTGTGTGAAATTATCAATGTTTTGCTTTTTGCTTCATTCTCTTTTGTGTTTTTTCATTTAAGACAAATTAAATGAAGATAATAATACCAAAGAATTTGTGTTTGCAATCATTTTCAGGAAGAAACTGAGTAATATCTGACAAAATTGCAGGGGTGTCAATACTTTTGGCCACAACTGTATGTGCAAGTTGCAGAGCAGGACAAAAGAACACCACTCTCAGAGGCCATAGCAGCAAGATCCGGAACCCCAGGGTCCATCACCTGTGCCCGCAAGTATTAAGAGACTGATTGATTATTGGCATTGTGGCCTGCTGACCCTATTCACAACACATCCTGTTTAAAAGAGTGCAACCTTACACTTGCTATTTTCCTTATTGCCTATATTTGCTGCATTTTTCCTGATTTCAACTAAGTAAAACATTATTGCAATCCTATCCTCCACCTGTATCTCACAAACTTATTGATTTGAATGTTAATTGTGTAATACTTCATTTCTCCTGTGGTGGAGCTGCAGGAAAACTGCCAAGTTGACTTGCAGGATTACAGCTGATCAATGGAGGTCACAACAGTGGCACAACCTGTGAACTTTATTTTTGCAGAAAAAAATATAATTATCCACATAGACAGCACAGCTTTATTTAATCCTAGCTGAAGAGCTCGGCGCTGCCCGGGCATAGTAACTAACTACGGTTAGTTATAACAAATTATGATGATAATATCTATATATATATAAAGCTGAGTGTATAGCCCCGCCCACTCTGCATAGCCACATTCACTATAATATCCCACATCATCCCGTCAGCCAGAGCTTCCGGACTACTACCCCTAATATCCCACATCATCCCGTCAGCCAGAGCCACCGGACTACTACCCCATATATCCCACATCATCCTGTCAGCCAGAGCCACCGGACTACTACCCCTAATATCCCACATCATCCCGTCACATCCGCCGGACTACTACCCCTAATATCCCACATCATCCTGTCAGCCAGAGCCACAGGACTACTACCCCTAATATCCCACATCATCCCGTCAGCCAGAGCTACCGGACTACTACTCCAAATATCCCACATCATTCCATCAGAGCCACCGGACTACTACCCCTAATGTCCCACATCATCCCGTCAGAGCCACCAGACTACTACCCCTAATATCCCGCATCATCCTGTCAGCCAGAGCCACCGGACTACTCCCCCTAATATCCCACATCATCCCGTCAGCCAGAGCCACCGGACTACTATCATTAATATCCCACATCATCCCGTCACAGCCGCCGGACTACTACCCCTAATATCCCACATCATTCCATCAGAGCCACCGGACTACTACCACTAATATCCCACATCATCCCGTCAGAGCCACCAGACTACTACCCCTAATATCCTGCATAATCCTGTCAGCCAGAGCCACCGGACTACTCCCCCTAATATCCCACATCATCCCGTCAGCCAGAGCAACCGGACTACTACCCCTAATATCACACATCATCCCGTCAGCCAGAGCCACCGGACTACTACTCCTAATATCCCACATCATCCCATCAGCCAGAGCTACCGGACTACTACCCCTAATATCCCACATCATCCCGTCAGCCAGAGTCACCGGACTACTACCACTAATATCCCACTTCATCCCGTCAGCCAGAGTCACCGGACTACTACCACTAATATCCCTCATCATCCCGTCAGCCAGAGCCACCGGACTACTACCACTAATATCCCACATCATCACGTCAGCCAGAGCCACCGGACTACTACCACTAATATCCCACATCATCCCATCAGCCAGAGCCACCGGACTACTACCCCTAATATCCCACATCATCCCGTCAGCCAGAGCCACCGGACTACTACTCCTAATATCCCACATCATCCCGTCAGAGCCACCGGACTACTACCCCTAATATCCCACATCATCCCGTCAGCCAGAGCCACCGGACTACTACCCCTAATATCCCACATCATCCCGTCAGCCAGAGCCACCGGACTACTACCCCTAATATCCCACATCATCTCATCAGCCAGAGCCACCGGACTACTACCACTAATATCCCATATCATCCCATCAGCCAGAGCCACCGGACTACTACCCCTAATATCCCACATCATCTCGTCAGCCAGAGCCACCGGACTACTACCACTAATATCCCACATCATCCCGTCAGCCAGAGTCACCGGACTACTACCACTAATATCCCACTTCATCCCGTCAGCCAGAGTCACCGGACTACTACCACTAATATCCCTCATCATCCCGTCAGCCAGAGCCACCGGACTACTACCACTAATATCCCACATCATCACGTCAGCCAGAGCCACCGGACTACTACCACTAATATCCCACATCATCCCATCAGCCAGAGCCACCGGACTACTACCCCTAATATCCCACATCATCCCGTCAGCCAGAGCCACCGGACTACTACTCCTAATATCCCACATCATCCCGTCAGAGCCACCGGACTACTACCCCTAATATCCCACATCATCCCGTCAGCCAGAGCCACCGGACTACTACCCCTAATATCCCACATCATCCCGTCAGCCAGAGCCACCGGACTACTACCCCTAATATCCCACATCATCTCGTCAGCCAGAGCCACCGGACTACTACCACTAATATCCCATATCATCCCATCAGCCAGAGCCACCGGACTACTACCCCTAATATCCCACATCATCTCGTCAGCCAGAGCCACCGGACTACTACCACTAATATCCCATATCATCCCATCAGCCTGGGGTCTGAACCAGAGTGCTGAGTGGAACGGTCCTAACTTCCACACCGGGGATCCCTTTAAGAGAGGCCTGGCGTCAGAACCAGAGTGCTGAGTGGATTTGCCCTGACTTCCATACCAATGATCCCTTTAATAGAACCCTGGGGTGAGAATCAGAGCGCAGAGGGATTTACTTTAACTTTCTTACCAGAGATCCCTTTAAGAAAGCCTGGGATCAGAACCAGAGTGCTGAGTGGATTTGCCCTGACTTCCATACCAATGATCCCTTTAATAGAACCCTGGGGTGAGAATCAGAGCGCTGAGGGATTTACTTTAACTTTCTTACCAGAGATCCCTTTAAGAAAGCCTGGGATCAGAACCAGAGCGCTGAGTGGATTTGTCCTGACTTGCATACCAATGATCCCTTTAATAGAACCCTTGGGTCAGAATCAGAGCGCTGAGGGATTTGCCCTAACTTCTGTACAGGAGATCCCTTTAAGGGAGCCTTGGGTCAGTACCAGAGCATTTGAAGGCAATTGCCCTGACTTCCATACCGGGGATCCCTTTAAGAGAGGACTGGGGTCAGTACCAAAGTGCAGATTGTATTTGCCCTCACTTCCATACTGGGGATCCCTTTAAGAGGGGCCTTGGGTCAGAACCAGAGCGCTGAGTGGATTTGCCCTAACTTCCATACCGGGGATCCCTTTAAGAAAGCCTGGGATCAGAACCAGAGTGCTGGATGTATTTGCCTTGACTTGCATACCAATGATCCCTTTAATAGAACCCTGGGGTCAGAATCCGAGAGCTGAGGGATTTGCCCTAACTTCCGTACAGGAGATCCCTTTAAGAGAGCCTGGGGTCAGTACCAGAGCATTTGAAGGCAATTGCCCTGACTTCCATACCGAGGATCCCTTTAAGAAAGGCCTGGGGTCAGTACCAAAACGCTGAGTGGATTTGCCCTATCTTGCATACCATTGATCCTCGGGAGGGGGGATTCATTTCTGTAATATACTCACTGCTCCTTTCTGGGGGGCAGACAATGGCTGGGAGCTTATGTTCCTGGGGATGCTAGATTTCTCCCACCATGTCAGTGTCTGCTGAGGTGTTGTCAAGTGGGAAAACTTGCTCATAGCAACCAATCACAGCTCAGCTACTTTTAACCAGCTCTGGTGAAATGAGAGATGCTTAGTGATTGGTTGCAGAGAAAACTGTTGATCATAGCAACCAATCACAGCTGAGCTTCTTTTGAACAGCTCTGGTGAAATGAAAGAGGCTTCGTGATTGGTTGGTGATACACACATACATACATTCATTTTTACATAGAGAGATTGAAGAGCCCCTATGATAAAATTCACAAAAATGTAAAAGAATTTAACATATATTCCACAAGAAGTAAATATAAAGGAAAATGACAGGGACAATAGTGTGTTCAGAATATTTTTAAGTGTGAAAATCATAAAATACAACTAAAAAGTAAAATTTGTGAAATTACCCAAAAAAGATCACTTCACACCTAGAAGTAAACATGTAAAACTATGGAAAATGTAATACTTCCAAGGTGCTTAGAGGCGGGACTGATGTTATAGCCCTGTACTGATGCATTTGTCATGCTTCTACTTTCAAGTTCCCCGTAATTGGCTCTCGATCTGTTTTAAATCCTTCCACCTGAAAAAGCAATAATATTACACACCCCGAATACATGTCAGCAAATCTTCCACGGAAAATCACAGCTCAAATACGGAATGTTGGTCAACGGTGACTATATCCTATTATGTCTAAAGAGACTCTGGGGACAGAAATAGGCAAAATAATTCCAATACTTGAATATTTGTGATGGGCATGTTTAGAAAAGTTAGTGGGTTGGAGGAAACTGAGTAGTAGTAGAATTTTCTCAGTGCAAACAATTACTGACTTTGGGGTCCAACCACTGGGACCCCCATAGATAGGCAGAACATGAAACTTTTATCCCCTTAAGAATGGAGCAGCAGTGCTCAAGTCTGACTGCCGCTCAATTCATGGGGCTGCCGAGCGATGCACTCTACTTTTACCGGCAGCGCCATAGAGAATAAATAGACTGTTGGTGAGGTGTCCAACCTGCTACTCCATAAAAATTTCCCAATCTATCAATCTCTCCAATGGAAAGCAGCAAACTTTTACTTATCTTGTTTCCACTGGTCAACCTCTATTTAAGAATAGTTTCCTTCCTTGAGAACCACGAGAGCCATATGTGCCACCATCTTCCCATTCAGTCTAATTCTGGCTAGGGATAAAGGTTTGGATTAGGAGAACATATCAGGTTGGATCCTAGAGGTGATGTCTCCAGTTCTTAAGGCACTGATGCCATGATTGTCTTAGCTAGGACATCACATTTAAATTATACATTTTTGCCACCCTTACATCTAAAGCTGTGTGTTAGGAACGGCGGAACGCACTAAATAAAAATAAATAATAAAGTGCGTTCGCCGCTCGGGGTCCACTGTGCAGTAGGTGTTACACCGCTGCTAGGTAATGACAGACGAGCAATATGGCGGTATAATGCGCACGGGTTCAACTTCACCCGAAGTGCGCAAAGCGGGCTCTGTTCACACACAGAGGCGCCGCAACAAAAACATACAAAAAGGCTGAGCCTGTTAGTGTCACAGACCACAGGGAAATGCACACACGGTATCAGGTCACAGGAGCAGGACCCAAGGCAGAGGAGCTGCATCCGTCTAGACCTACTGTGTGTGCGGCGTCGCTACTGCGGATGCCAAAGAGGACTGCAACTGCAGCGCGGCGTAGGACACTGCCACTAGTCGACAAATCTAGGAAGCAGGCGCAATGTCGGATGCTAGAGAAGAGATGTGGTGTGCACATTGGCCTAAGGCTTGCCACTGATTGGCGCTGACTGCTGCACTAATTCCCTATCCACATACAAAATATCAGAGGGAAGGGGTTTCAAATGAGTCAGTCACCAGAGTTATACATCCATCACCATTCACACATTTAGCTTGAAAAATCTATACTAGCGCATGGCCGAACGGTCATGCACGCTTTTTATAGCCGTGCAGGACCTTCCAGATCTCCGAGATGGACCAATGAGATCTGGAGCAGGACCTGGGCACATGACTCCCAATCTCCAATGGGAGATCGTCTCGTGAGCATGCCCAGTAGGAGCACAGAGGAATTTAGTCTCTGGAGAGGTCTGTTGCAAAGTAATCTTCTCTGCAGTAGATAGACAGCAGGAGACCGCAGATTGTGAGGCTCTGGATTCCTGCAGAGCAGACGCAGAAACCTGACGCCTAACATTATGTCCTTCCTTAAAGGAAACTTGTCATCAGATTTTAGTGTCTGAACGGATGACACCACCTTTTACATCTCCTCTGCTGCATTCTACATAGTCATCTCCTGACTCCCCTTTACACTCCCTGTACACATAGTCATCTCCTGACTCCCCTTTACACTCCCTGTACACATAGTCATCTCCTGACTACCCATTTGTACCCCCTGTATACCACCAAAAATGCCTTTTGAATTTCTCCCGCGATGTATGTAAATCAGATAGTCTGGTCATTGCTGCCACATGTGTCCCTTCTCTCCGCTCCTAATGGCCATCCTACAGCTTTGATTGTTGTGGATGATGTGTCCTGCTTCATCCACAAAGCCCAACAAAATCATGTGTCTGTTCAGTAGCATCACTGGCTCGTGCAGGCGCACTTTGCTGTGTATAAGTACAAGGTTTTCAGGGCTCAGAGACATTGCCGAGGTGAGACCGGCCACCACTGAGTAAGATACATAAGTGGAAGCATCTTGACTGGACCAAGAAATAACTGAAGACAGATTGTTCAAAGACAGATTGTTCAAAGGTTTTATGGACTGACGAGATGAGAATAACTATTGACGGACCATATTGATGGGCACAGAGCTCCACTTCTACTCAGACACCAGCGAGATGGAGGCGAGGTAATGCTTTGGGCTGGGATTATAAAAGATGAGCTAGTTGGACTTTTTCTGGTTGAAAATGGACTCAAAATCAATTCCCGAACTTACTGACAGTTTGAAGACACTTTACTGTATTCAATCACTGGTACAAGGAAAAGCTTGCGTCTTTTAGTTTTTTGTAGGACAAGGTTCCATCACATCATCAGAGCCTCCACTGCTCGGTGCCTTAAAAGTGAAAGAATAATGACCCAGGCCCGTCCTTCACCAATCTAAACCATACTGAGAACTTGTGGTCCTTCTTACACGAAAGATTTACAGTGAAGGAGAACAGTCATCTCCATGATCAGTGTCTGGGGCTGTGGTTGGTGCTGCCCAAAAAAACATCAACAGATGAAGAAACTGATAGACTCCATGGATGGAGCTTATGACTGTTATTGAGAAGAAGGACGGCCATATTAGTATGTATATATATTACTATATTGGTGACTGATACACTTTTTGAAATGTCAGTAATGTATTTTTGTACATTTTGAGCTGTTTGGTTCTTATTCTCAGTGTAACAAATGAAAAATTTACATTTTTCATTTAGTTATCTAATTTTATTATTATTATACATTTATATAGCGCCATTTATTCCATGGCGCATTACATGTGAAAAGGGGAAATATAGACAAGTACAATAAACATGAGCAAGACAAGGGACACACAAAGTACCGAAGGAGAGAGGACCCTGCCCGCAAGGGCTCACAGTCTACAGGGATGGGTGAGGATACACTAGGAGAGGGTAGAGCTGGTTGTGCAGTGGTTCAGTAGACTGAGGATCATTGCAGGCTGTAGGCTTGTCGGAACAGGTGGGTCTTCAGGTTCTTCGTGAAGGTTTCCGTTGTTGGTGAGAGTCTGATGTGTTGTGGCAGAGAGTTCCAGAGTATGGGGCAAGCACGGGAGAAGTCTTGTATGCGGTTGTGGGAAGAAGAGATAAGGGGGGAGTAGAGAAGGAGATCTTGATAGGATCGTAGGTTGCGTGCAGGTATGTACCGGGAGATGAGGTCACAGATGTATAGAGGAGACATACATTTTGTCCTGAGAAACACAAAACCGCATTTTTACTTTCTGAAATATCCAGGTTTCAGGTTTATTAACCTTTTGGACTAAACGACAGCTCTGGAGATGTTCAATAATGAAATGAATCATCAGTAATACAAATTCCTCAATAAAGTGTAAACTTTTCAAAAACTTTTGAAATATTTAAAACTTGGTTAAGGCTGTGTGCCCACGTAGCGATTTTTAAGCGTTTTTGCCGTGATTTTCGGCGCAAAAACACAGCGAAAACATTTAAAAATTGTGTACAGAACGCCCTCCATGCATTCCTATGGCATTCTGCACATGCTGTGCTAATGCTGCGCTTTTTTCCGCGGCGGAATCGCATTGTGGAAAAAATCGCAGCATGCTCATTCTTTTGTGCGGAATCGCAAAGAATTGCCGCGATTCCGCAGCCATAGGAATGCATGAGAATCGCTTACTTCCCGCATGTGGCTATGCCCACCATGCGGGAAGTTAAGCGTCTCATGTGCGGTTGGTACCCACGGTGTGGAGGAGAGGAGACTGTCCTCCAGGCCCTGGGTACCATACCCCTGTAAAAAAAAGAATAAAAAATCTGGGTATATTTACCTTCCGGCGTCCCGCGCTGCATTCCCGGCCTAAGCGTTCCCAGTAATGCCTTGCGGCACGGTCCTGTGAGACGTAGTCTCGCGTGACTCTATCGGTCTCGCGAGATCGCTATAGCAACGCGAGACTACGTCATCACAGGTCTCGCAAGGCATTGCTGGGAACGCTGAGGCCGGGAATGCAGCGCGGGATGCCGGAAGGTAAATATACCCCGATTTTTTTAATTTTTTTTAGCATTTTAACATCCTATCTTTTACTATTGAAGCCGCATAGGCGGCCTCAATAGTAAAAACCTGGTCACACTTGTCAAACACTATGTTTGACGAGTGTGACCAACCTGTCAATCACTTTCCAAGCGATGCTTCAAATCGCTTTGAAAGTGCTTGAATATCGCAAGCGAAAATCGCGATCATAATCGCGGTAAAATCGCGGTGAAATCGCACGGAAAAAAGCGCGCGATTTCTGGGAAGGAGTCCGGTTTTTGGTGTGCGTTTTAACACGCAACGTGGGCACATAGCCTTAGTCGACTTGTTACGTTTGAGGTCTGGGTCCTAAGTACCTCATGAATCACTCAAAAGCAAAAACAGATATTATCAGCTAATCCTTGAGTATGAGTGAATACCTCATGGACTTTCTGTTGAGCCTGTACACTACTCAAAGATGGTCTGATCTCTTCTGTTCCATTCTTTAAAGGGATTGACAGAGACTTTAACATTAATGGCCTATCCTCAGGATGGGTCATCAATGTCTGATTGGTGGGGGTATGACGGCCAACGGATAAGCTTTTCTATGTGACATCAGTGGCTGAAACTGCTCAGTTGTGGAGCTGCATAGTGCAGGGATTTGCTCTGGTAGGCAGTGGCAGGGCCGCAGTAATGAGGCAACACAGAGGCTTAAAGTCCAACTTCAGTGGTTTAATGTCACTTTCAACAGCAGGTTAACAGAAAGTAAAGAAAAAAACACAAATATACTCCAGCTTGGAGAACCACTGGTCTCAGACTCACCCTTGCACGAGACATGCTTAACTAACCGGCTGCCTGGTCAGCGGCGTATGCCAGGTGCCATTCCCAGGGTTGTTTTGAGTCTTGCTGCTAAAGCTTTGCAGCACGGATAGTCCAACAAAGCAAATTCAGGCTAACTCCAACCTAGTTCCTCATACCTTGCATACACACTCTCTCTGTGCCAAACAACAATCTCCATTACATAGCCCATAACCCCACCCTCAGGTTAGGTACACATCACATGGGCTGATCACGTGACTGTGACATCATTGCAGGTCCTCAACTTTAGGGAAAATCCCGGCCAAACTTTATCCTGCTGAGAGAAATGTATCTCCCATCCAGCACTACACCCTTTGCTGCACCACAATAGGTATGTCTATGGAATAGTGGCCACAGTCTGGTACTGCCCATCCATTCTCTATAGATTTGAATAGGGGGCAGATATGCAATACCCGTCCGTGTCTACTATTCCATTGCCATAGCTGAGCAGCTCCTGAACCGAGCAGTTCCTTTGATAAAATATATGATAACGTAACCCCAAGATTGAAATGACAACTTCAACTCTTCGATGTCCTTACAAAGAGTAAAGTGAAGAATGTGCTCACATTTCAGATTAAAAAATATAAAAACAAGACCGTAAATGTGGGTGTTTTCCCTTAAAGCCACAGCTGCTCATGTGAAACAAAATGAATTTGACGCATCTTAGTAGATCAAAGAGCACGTGGGTTATATCGGCCTTTGATGTGCCGCACCCGGCGGATGATGATGATGCGTAAATGAAGACAGGAAGCAGATAAAAGGTTACCTATTACAGCCGATTAGGATGATATCTCTCAATATAAACTTTAGCCAGCGGATCAGGCTGCTCTCGGGACGCACTTTGTTACAAAGGATTAGTGTAAATACATAATTGCTGAGTCTGACATAGAATGAGATAAGATACGGTCAGTAAATCTCAGAACTAGAATAGAAAACATAGTAAAGAGCATTACTTGGGATTCTAAAAGAAAATGCTAATAAACCGCCGAGATAATCTGCACTGATAATATTCCAAATCAAAAACACTTGGGTGGAAAAGTCTAAGTCTTTCAAGGGTAATATTGTAAAAAAAATATAATTCTAAAGGATTTATGAATCTCAATGGTTTTTTTTCAGAGAAAGAAAGGAAGGAGGAAGGGAAGCAGGGGAGGGTTGATGCAAAGAGGGAAGTGATGAAGGAAGGAAAAAAGAAAGATAGAGAGAGCAGGGGAGGGTTGATGCAAAGAGGGAAGTGATGAAGGAAGGAAAAAAGAAAGATAGAGAGAGCAGGGGAGGGTTGATGCAAAGAGGGAAGTGATGAAGGAAGGAAAAAAGAAAGATAGAGAGAAGGCATAAGAGAGAAAAGAAATATAGAAGGGTAGGAAGGAGGGAAGCAAGGAGGGGAAGGTTAATGGAAAGAAGGATGAGATGGATGAAGGAAGAAGGGAATAAAGAAAGAAAAGAAAGACGATGAAAAAGAGCAAAGAAGGAAAGAGGGGAGGGTTGATGAAGAAGGAAAGGTTGAAGTAAAGAAAAAATGAAGAATGAAAGAGAGTTATAAGGTGAAAAAAGAGGAAAGAAAGAGAAAGAAAGAAAGAAAGAAAGAAAGAAAGAAAGAAAGAAAGAAAGAAAGAAAGAAAAAGGAGAAATGAAGGAAGAATGGAAGAAAGGAGGGGAAGGTTGATGTGCAGAAGGAAGGAAGGAGGGGAGGGTTGATGGAAAGGTTGAAGGGATCAGGGAAGGAAGGGAAAAAGGAATAAAAGCAAGAAAGAAAGGAGGGGAATGTTGATGTAAAGAAGGAAGGTGGGGAGGGTTGATGGAAAGGACGAAGGAAGGAAAAAATGAATGAAAGAAAGTGATAAGGTGAATTCTCTAAGCCATAAGTCTGGATGAGCAGCACGGATCAGAGGTGCTGGTGTAGCAAAGAGCTGATTATGCCAGGCGGCATGTGGAACAATGAAGCTGGAAATGCTGGACGGCACCTTGGAGATGGAAATGAACAGCTCGGCATGTTGGATGAGTACCTTGTAGGAGTAGAGCTAAGTATAGCGTCCTGCACCATGGTACTATGCAATCGAGTGTGTAGACAGAAACGTTGGAATGGCGAAGTCTAGTACAGGCACTTTGGCTCTGCTGTTCAGGAACATGGTAGCAGTGAAGAACCTGAACTGCCTAAATCCTCAGGAGAAAAGCAGGAACAAAAGGCCAGATCTGTAAATCTGTGGAGGAACATGCCAGCAGGAGTATTATTTCCCTGCAGCGCCACCACGGGAGAAATTAAGCATTACCACTAAGCGTTTCCACTTGAACTTAGTGCCTTGTCCACAGTATGTGAAGATGGATCAGGTCCTCTAGAATTAAGGACCCTGTTAGTAGCTACATTCCACAGATTGGAAGATGAGGGTCCTAAACAAGTGAGCTGCTCTACTAATTCAGAATACCCTGTAAGAAAATAGTTTGTGAACTCTTAATTTTAATTTTTGGCTCTCCTGTAAAATTGAAAACAGATAGATAGAGTGGGGCAAATAACTATTTCATAAGCTGACGATTTTTCAAGTTTTCCACCTACAAAGAAAGGAGAGGTCTGTAATTTGTTATCGTAGGTACACTTCACCTGTGAGACATGAATCTAAAAATAAAAACAGAAAATCATTTAAATTGCATTTTATTGCATTTAATGAGTATTTGATCACCTACCAACCAAATAGATAATAGATAGATAATAGATTACTAGATATATACAGTAGGTACGGAAAGTATTCAGACCCCTTTAAATTTTTCACTCTTTGTGTCATTGCAGCCATTTGGTAAATTCAAAAAAGTTCATTTTTTTTCATTAATGTACACTCTGAACCCCATCTTGACTGAAAAAAACAGAAATGTAGAAATTTTTGCAAATTTATTGAAAAAGAAAAACTGAAATATCACATGGTCATAAGTATTCAGACCCTGTGCTCAAACACTCATATTTAAGTCACATGCTGTCAATTTCCTTGTGATCCTCCTTGAGATGGTTCTACTCCTTCAATGGAGTCCAGCTGTGTTTAATTAAGCTGATAGGACTTGACACCTGTCTATATAAGACCTCACAGCTCACAGTGCATGTCAGACCAAATGAGAATCAGGAGGTCAAAGGAACTGGCCAAGGTGCTCAGAGACAGAATTGTGGCAAGGCACAGATCTGACCAAGGTTACAAAAGAATTTCTGCAGTACTCAAGGTTCCTAAGAGCACAGTGGCCTCCATATTCCTTAAATGGAAGAAGTTTGGGACCACCAGAAGTCTTCCTAGACCTGGCCGTCCAGCAAAACTGTGCAATCGTGGGAGAAGAGCCTTGGTGGGAGAGGTAAAGAAGAACCCCAAGATCACTGTGGCTGAGCTCCACAGATGCAGTAGGGAGATGGGAGAAAGTTCCACAAAGTCAACTATCACTACAGCCCTCCACCTGTCAGGCCTTTATGGCAGAGTGGCCTGATGGAAGCCTCTCCTCAGTGCAAGACATATGAAAGCCCACATAGAGTCTGCTTCCCAGGCTATGAGAAATAAGAATCTCTGGTCTGATGAGACGAAGATAGAACTTTTTGGTGATAATTCTAAGTGGCATGTGTGGAGAAAACCAGGCAATGCTTATCACCTGCCCAATACAATCCCAACAGTGAAACATGATGGTGGCAGCATCATGCTATGGGGGTGTTTTTCAGCTGCAGGGACAGAACGACTGGTTGCAATTGAAGAAAACATGATTGCGGCCAGGTACAGAGATATCCTGGATGAAAACCTCTTCCAGAGTGCTCTGGACCTCAGACTTGGCTGAAGGTTCACCTTCCAACAAGACAATGACCCTAAGCACACAGCTAAAATAACAAAGTAGTGGCTCCAGAACAACTCTGTGACCATTCTTGACTGGCCCAGCCAGAGGTCTGACCAAAACCCAATTGAGCATCTCTGGAGAGACCTGAAAATGGCTGTCCACCAGCGTTCACCATCCAACCTGACGGAACTGGAGAGGATATGCAAGGAAGAATGGCAGAGGATCCCCAAATCCAGGGGTGAAAAACTTGTTGCATCATTCCCAAGAAGACTCAAGGCTGTACTAGCTCAAAAGGAGCTTCTACTCAATACTGAGTAAAGGGTCTGAATACTTATGACCATGGGATATTTCAGTTTTTCTTTTTTAATACATTTGCAAAAATTTCTACATTTCTGTTTTTTTCAGTCAAGATGGGGTGCAGAGTGTACATTAATGAGAAAAAAAATTAACTTTGTTGAATTTACCAAATGGCTGCAATGAAACAAAGAGTGAAAAATGTAAAGGGTCTGAATACTTTCCATAACCACTGTAGATATTAGATAGATAGATAGATAGATAGATAGATAGATTTCAAACAATCAAACCTTAGAATTTCTGGAGAAATGAATCTTAGGAGTTTATAACATGTACGAATCCTCAGTACATTTATTCTCCAAGTCTAAATAAAACTTAGTGTTGCATGATGTGAAGATGAACTGTCAAACGCCCATCTTCTCCTCTTCCATGCTTGTCTTCCTCTGCACTGTTATGGTATACAGTATTTTCACATGGCATGAAAAAAAAACATTGAATCAGTCTGGGATCTTGTAAATTCTACCATATGTTTCCTTTGGCCCCTTCATCAGTGCGCGAGAAGTTGTGAAAGGACTTATCAAGATGTTTTCCCATTACTGTATATACTGAGGCCCAGATTTGAGAGATCCACATTTGTGGAGCACGTCTCCTGTATTGTAATAATATTGTCATTTATTAGACGTTAGTCTGTGGAATAGAAACAATGTGCTCTATTTTTTTTCTTTTTTTTTTAACATGGTAGATATTTATTTTTTAATCTTCCAACACTTCCTTGGGGGAGTCCATATTGTCCATATTGGAGGTGTACACTTCCTGTATTGCCTGGATATAGAGTGCAGCAGGAAAAATTAAATTAAAAGTGTCCAAAAGGCTCCTGTGTACCCCACAATGACAGCAATAAGAACTACAGTTCGTTTCGCAAAAAAAAAAAAAAACAGCACGCACACAGCTCCTTTGGCGGAAAAATAAAAGGTTACAGTTCTCAGAAAATGGCGCCACAAACCAAATGGTGCACGGAAGGGTTCAGCGCATGCGAGTTGGAAGGACATCATGGCTCTGTTGACCTCCTCCCTGATTTAGGATACATTCGGATGCCCAATTTTTTCACATACGAGTGTGCTGAGCACTCGCACCTGTCATAGTCTGTAGGAAAATTCACATGTCCGAGAGGTCCTCAGAAAATTGCGGAGACATGTCCAGTTTTGATCCGAGGATTGGATCAAAATCGTCAGTGCAAATTAATGGGCCTGTGAAAATATTGGATCACATCCAAGTGGAAAACAAGTAGGTGGGAAGGTGCGCTTAAATGTTTGGCCCCGCCATGATGCCCGGCGCGCCTGCTGTTGCTTCGAATAGTTTTTTTGTGCTGACAGAATTTCTTTAACTCCTGGAAGGTCGGGAGCGCTGCGGTGCAGGGAAAATTTGCAGGAGATGCAGGACTAAACTACAGCTGCTCTCATTCACATGGGAATTATATGTTTTATTTTGATTTTAAGCTTAAGAAATTTTATTAACTATATATAGTTAATACTTTGGACTTGATAGATATGTATATTTTGTATACTTAAAAATCAAGCTTTATCGCAGCCTTCTGACATTGTTCCTTGTTTTTAAAGCTCAACCACTAATATTGATATATTTTCCTTTTATGAGAGAATGAAAGTCGATCTACATTGGAAATTTAATATGTTTCATGGGTTAGGACCCTTCCCACTAGTTAATATCCCAAAATGGCTCTGTAAACATGCCACGCAATGTGGGGGGGGGGGTAGTAATTCATTGGCATTCTGAAAATCCAGAAAGAAAGGAGCAGCTGTTATGCCAGCAATGACCTATTTTTTTTTCATTTTTGCAGCCACATTAAACCATTATTATCCGCACCCACGGGGGACGTAGATTGCATGTCAGCGGTAACAGCGGATATGAAAGCATTTCGTTTTACAACTGATTGTTACGGTCACTACATTAAATGTTTTCGGGATTTCTATTTTTTAATAATTTATTTTTTTTATTTTTGAAAGCCAGAAATCAGCCCCCCCCCCTCCAATCTCTCCGAACCACTTAAAAAAAATACTGAAAACTATTAAGGCACCTGAAATGACTATTTTAAGGAGCAGTTTATGAAGGGGAAAATACGGAGATCGGGAAGAAAATGAGAAACAATAAACATTAAATAAATTACCGAAACCGAGTATACACTCCGCCATCTGGTCCTGCTTAGACTTAACAAGTACCACTTTAAATATTTACAGAAATGGGTTTCGTATCAGAAGCTCTGTTGATTGCACGGACTTTAATTCTTTATTTCATGGCTTGTTTTATCCTGTATTTGTTTTATGGTATTATATAGGGGGGGGGAGTGGGAGCAAAGGAGATCAAGATAAAACATAGCTAAAGCTTAAAATAACATTACAACATGGTCTCGTTTTCTGGAAATCGAAAAACCGCAAATAACTCAATAAAGCTCAGTAGAAAATTAAAACGCAATTAATTTTTAATATAAATTGGCGTATAGGGGTCCAATTCATTATCAAAATTGCCAGACCACCGTATAATGTACAAAAATCAAGATGTTATGAAGCCTCAGTAACAGGGGAACGTAGGAGGAAGCTAAGTGTCAAAAATATTTGGAAATTGCCCTTCTGCATTATGATTATCTTGCATATTTTGGGAGATGCTTGCCTTTTCCCAAGTCTTCATAGAGAGGAGTTGAGGACCACATCCACTTGGCTAAAAAATACTATTACTAACTTGTCCCTTCACAGGTGCCTGGCTTTAGTTCCTTCCCCTCTGTACTAGTTCGCACCCCGTTACCACACCTGTGACACCATCAACCAAGACCCTATAAGGTCAGCTCAGGCGGCCATGGAACGTCTGAGTATTCAGGAAGAATAGCTTTCACCTATGTTGCGTTTTACAGAAGTTTGCCTCATCATACACATCACTCAGCTTTCTAATCATTTCCCCAGCAAACTCCTGCCTACTCCATAACAATCACAACTACTTCCTTGCTTGATTCTGTGAATCTTAGCACCATTTCACTTTCCTTTCTGCTGCAAGCAAGTAGCAAGTTTGCCATACTGCTATCCTATGGCTTGATACTATCAAGATAACAGCGGAGATTGATCTTCCTACAGAGTGGATAACAATTTTGGAAAGGAGGGAGGGGAAAGTTTGAAAGCTCACCCCGCTGATTATCAGAAATCCACAGACCTAACTGGAGTCTGTCCGGTGGGTGCCGCACCCGCTGGTGATTATAGCCAAATAGTGAAGGAAGGTAGGGAATTCATCAACACATCCGACCCGGTGATAAAACAAAATATTTTATTGCTTGAAAATTAAAATAACATAAAACTGAAACCTCAGAGTCTGACGCATAGGATATGTACGTATAAAACTGAGGTTTAAGTTAAATGTTATCTTAATTTTCAAGCAATAGAATATTTTCGTTTATCTCTGGGTCAGAAGGACCAATGAATTCCCTACCTTCCTTCACTTCCTACAGAGTATTCATTCATTAAGACGCCATGGCCAAAAGCAGTTAAAAATTAATAATCCTGTGGTTAACCATTTTTCTGCTGCAACTTCCTGATTATATCATTACTATTAACATGTTTGCTGCAGATTCCAAATAGTCTTACACATTTACTATTTCCCATATATCGCCACACCTGGCCCTGCTTCATCTGATTTTTCAGAAATAATAACAATAACTGTATGCATGTCCTGGGCGAAAAAGACAGGCTGGGTGTTCTCAGGGGCCATCTTTGGGACTTAAACATCACAATGTTACAAGCTGAATAAATGGTTAATATGCAAGTAACCTGTCGATATACAATAAATGGGATGAAAATATCCCTTTGATGCTTCAAACAGATATTACAGTTTAAAAACCTAAACTTTTTTTATTTAATTATTGATCAGTCTTTGCAAAGTTATGAATCTTGTAATGTACTCCTTTACCTTTTCTTTCTTCTTTTTTTTACCAAACTCCAAGGGCTGTTTCAGCTGTCTTGTTCCTGCACTTAAAGTAGCTGTTCCGAACTGAAGTTCTTTTGTCGTGCTCACCTTGTGAGGTGGATCCTCTAAGCCCAGGTTCAAGTGGGCACACATATTCCGGGAGTTGATGCAGCAACTTCAAGAAGGCACGTGGACAGCGAGAACTTGAAGCACTCGAGGCAGGAGGCACACAGGACACAATAAAGTCCAAGATGCAGGCCCGGAGCAGGTAGTGTTCCACAGAGAAACAACAGAACTAAGAGTCTTAATACCAAGAAACAAGTTTCTTGGAAGGCCTTATATAGGTCCAGGTAGATGATCACATGAAATCATACCAGCCCACTTGTAAACCCCAAGGTGGAGAACAGCAGAGGGCACTGGCCATGGGTGAAGATGGTGAAACCCTGCAGAACCGAAGCAGATGTGGGTCGCCCTCACACCCAGGGCAGCGGGGTACTCGGTACCGGGCCGGTGTCAGGGGGATGTGTCACAGCAGCAGTGACCTGGTCCGTGGCCCTGGGCGCCCAATATCAATGGCGGTGAGGTTACTAGTGTAATAGTTTATGGAATAGTTTGTGAAGCCACCCATGGTTTTTGGCAAGGTAGATGGTAAGCCAACGCTGCAGGCAGATCCGCTGGGACTGATGGTGTGGTGCAGCAAAGATGGTATAGCTCCCCACAGGTGGAGCTGTAGTCCCAGGGTAGTGTAGGTGCAATGGATGAGGAGAGGCGCAGAATGGTATAGATGCTGGTACCCAGATGTAGCGGTGCTGAAGATGTTAACGGCAAATGAATGGAGGACACCAGGGCTTGCAGTTTCAAAGCTTTACTCACAGTTCGTGGTACCCACTGGTGCCTGCCTCCATGCCGTGTCCTCCGGGGTAGAGGCTCAATCAACCTCCCGGGCAAGTCAGGGTTCTCCTCTCCAACACTCTGCCAACGTGTGCCTTTCCTGAACGGCTCCTCTATTGAGCCTTTTAGTGTGAAGAACTCCAGTACCGTAGTTCTCTGGAATTCCTCCTGTCAGATGTTCCTAGAACCTTACTTGTATGACAGACAGCTGTAGCCTCTATCGGGGACTTCCTTCTCAGAAGTCCTGACTCTCTATCCAGTTGCTGTTGTGTCCCAAGTCTTTGATGGGAGTAGTGCATTTACAGCCAACTACTCCACCGGTGTCTGCTGCAGAACCATAAGTGTCCATACAACCTCGGGGACCGGGCCCCGGCCTTGCGCTGAGAACCTATAGGCAGGGTTCCTCTTCCAACCCACAATTCCTCTCTGTTCTCCTACTCCTTCGTTCCGTGCTGTTCCTTCTCTCTCTGATGGAAGCTTAGGTTGCAGTTCTACGTCTTGCTCCTTCTCTTCTCTTTCCCGTGCCAGCTGGCTCAGATCACTGAGGCAGCTGCAGCACTTTTTCTAAACTGAACTCGAACTGAACTCAAAACTAACTTCAGAACTGAACTTCTCTGGGACTCACCCCAGGCTGACCTTCTGTCAGACTGACCCACAAATCTTCACTTTCCCCCTCTTTTATACTAACTCCACCCACCTCCCAGCACATCTCGTGTTACGAAGCAGGGTTCCACAAAGGGTGCTCTGCTACCCCCAGCCTGAAGCTGCTAGGCGGACCCACTGAACTATCCTGTGTGTGGGATGCAGGTGTTGGAGTGTGGAAAGGAGTTCCCAACTTACCTAGTTGGTGGGGCACTACACCTTAGGAGAAGGTGCAGTACCTCTGTGGCGAATGAGCCTCAGGGGAGCCACATATGCATAACAAGGTCTAGAAAATATCTACACTCCTGTGTGGGCGTCTTTGCTTTCCTCACCCACATCTCCCCCCATAATCAAGCAACACTGTTTACAAGCATTCTCCCTGTCTGATTATAATCAGACAAACAGAGAAGATAACACTATGGTACAGATATTTGCAAGACTTGCAGTTCAAAGCATCTGCTCTACGTGCATGAACAAGGCAGCTAAAACAGACCTTTTTTATCATGGAGCTTGAGAGAAAAGGAAGCAAGATAAAGTAATGGAGTATATTACAAAGATTCATGAAGTTTATTGATGAGCGAACTTGCTCCGATAACGTCTTATCCGAGCATACTCGGGTGTTATCCAAGCATCGGGGCGTGCTCGTATATTGTGTTCGAGTCCCCGCGACTGCATGATTTGCAGCTGTTAGACAGCATCAACACATGTGGGGACTCCCTAACAAACAGGCAATGTTGTGTTGACACTGTCTAACAGCCGCAAATGATGCAGCCGCAGAGACTAGAACATAATATACGAACACGCCCAAGATTGTTGTGAAATTTTTTTGAGCAACAATATTTTTACCATTTTCTATTGAAGTTCATCATATAGGAATCCTAAAGTCTCATAGGCATGGCTGTAATGGAAATGATCTGCATTACAAAGAGATGGACTATGGCGTCCAAAGCCTACTACTACTAGGTTCTCCTAATTTTGTATGAAGATACAGGTCGGTCTTTGTATGTTTTCATATCAATTTGGTGGAACCTGGAGGTATATATATAGTGTGGTTCCGTAGAAGACAGTGGCCATCATATTTGGTATCTGTGTAAAAGAAATGAATGACCCTTAGGGATGGTGCAGACGAATGTATTTTTGGTCTGAGTTCGATCCAACAAAACAATGGATCGCACTGAGACCTATGTTATTCTTTAGGGCCGTACAAATGTCACATTTTTTCCTCGGACAGAGTCGGTTTGCAGAAAAATTCTTTGCATGAACAGGTTTGTTACGACATTTGGATCGCACTCGGCCATGCAAGTCAATGAGTCCATGGAAAACATTGGAATGTACTTGCATCATCTCCTCATCCGAGTGATCATACTGTGCTTACCCTATGATCAAACTCGGATGAGAGAATACACGGTGGTCTGTACGATCCCTAAGCATTACATATTTTATTATCATCAATCTACCAATGGAAACAAGTAAATACCCCCAAGTTCTCTTATAAAAGTGCATTGCTGCCATGTCCTTATGCCTTCTTGGGCTGGATTATTGCAAAGAAAATGAGACACAAAAGTGCAATAGGGTCTTATCCACGTTACAAGGAGAGATTACACCAAGAAATTTGCTCACCTGGTTAGGATGAAAAAAAGCATAAAGGCTGTAGGCTGCTGCAGATCCACAGGTTATCAACGACCAGAAGAAATCACGTATTCAGGGGAATTTGTAGTTATATTCCGCGCTGCCGCAAGAAAGTATTCCAGGAGAGAGATGTCAAAGATTCACAGTGGTTTATTCAATGCGTTTCTGGGCTCCCATGCCCCCTTCGTCAGGTGGTATTTCCTGACGAAGGGGGCATGGGACCCCAGAAACACGTTGACTAAACCACTGTGAATACTTTCTTGCGGCAGCGCGGAATATAACTACAAATTCCCCTGAATACATGATTTCTTGGGCTGGAAGCATAGATTTTTCTGCATGTTCTTTGCCCTAAAGCAGTTGGTAAAATTTATTATATTGTCTTGAGCACCTGCAAAACAGTCTCCCCCCTAAAAACCACGACAATTGTTCCTCTCTTACATAAAGTATGTATTAATTGCTGACTTTTTTCCAGAATGTACTTTTAATGATTCTCAATGGAGCTCGAGATATGGAGTTAGAGGGAGCAGAAGACCTGGAACACAGGAAGGCAAGCGATTAACAACGAGGGAAAATATTACACATAATTGACTGATTTTCCATTAAAAGAAGTATTTAATTGTAGATCTATAGCAGAACCTGACGCCGGCACTATTACAGACCTGCTTTATACATCTTTGGCCTCAAAAGCGAATCCACCTTCAGAATCGCATGGTCCTTAATTTTACAATACATTTCTAAATGTGCATTTCTCCCCTAATGTAAATGCTAAGAAAAAAATCATTATGACTTTAAGAAGGCAAAAAAAATGCTGAAAAGAAAGAGGAGCAGCTCTGAAGAGGGCCGTCCACTATAATAATAATAATCTTTATTTTTATACAGCGCTAACATATTCCGCAGCGCTTTACAGTTTTGCACACATTATCATCACTGTCCCCGATGGGGCTCACAATCTAAATTCCATATCAGTATGTCTTTGGAATGTGGGAGGAAACCGGAGAACCCGGAGGAAACCCACACAACATGGTGAGAACATACAAACTCCTTGCAGATGTTGTCCTTGATGGGATTTGAATACAGTACTTCAGCGCAGCAAGGCTGCAGTGCTAACCACTGAGTCACCATGCTGCACATGAAGCATGGAGAGGAAAATCAACAGCAGGAAGGAAAAAGATCGAAAACGAGGCAACGTATCTGTGGTGCCCCTGGGGCTCAGTCGCCACAGAGGTACTACACCTTCTCCTAAGGTGTGGTGCCCCACCATCCAGGTAAGTTGGAGACTCCTGACCACGCTGCAACACTCGCACCCCACACAACAGAGTAGGTCAGCAAAACCACATTGCGGCTCCCTGCTTAGAGAGAAGCAGAGCACCTTTGGCGGTTCCCTACTTGGAACACTAGACGTGCTGAGAGGTAGATGGAGTTGAGAATACATAAAAGAGCGGGATGGTTTAGGATTACAAGTCAGTCAGTCAGAAGGAGAGTCTGGGAGAGGAAGCCACTTGGGAGGAGTGGGGATCCCTGGAAGAGGGATGGAGGAAGGAGTGCTGTAGCTGCCTCAGTGACCTGAGCAAGCTGGCACGGGAAAGGAAAGAAGGAGAAGGACATTGAACTGAAGCCTGAGCTTCCATAGAAGGGAAAAGACAATTACGGAACGTAGGAGTAAAAGGGAACACAGAGGACGTGGGTTAGAGGACGAACCCTGCCTAGAAGTTCTAAGCGCAAGGCCGGGGCCTGGTCCCGAGGTTGTATGAACACTAAAGGTTCTGTAGCAGACACCGGTGGAGTAGTAGGCTGTAAATGCACTACTCCCATCTAAGACTTGAGGCACAACAGCAACACGGATAGAGAGCCGGGACTCAGGAGTAGAGAGTCCCCGAAGCAGGCTACAAGCTGTCTGCCGTGCAAGTAGAGTTCTTGGGAACATCTGTCAGGAGGAACTCCAGTGTAACTCAGTACTAGGAGATCTTCACACTTAAAGGCGCTATAGAGGAGACGTTCAGAAAAGGCACATAAGTTGGCGGAGTGTGGAAGGGAGCATTCCATCTTGCCTGGAGGTTGACTGAGTCTCTGACCCGGAGGACACGGCACAGAAGCGGGCACTACAGACTGTGAGTAAAGCTTTGGAACTACATGCCCTGGTGTCCTCCATTCCTTCCTGCGTCTGTCCGCCTAGCACTGCTACATCCCCTGCGCCAGACACTTCACCATCTAAGTGTCTCCACATCTACACTGCCCTGGGACAACAGCCCTGCCTGTGGAGGGCTATAACATCTTTTCTGCACCTCATCATCTGTCCCGGAGGATCTGTCTGCAGCATCGGCTTAACACCTCCCTTGCCGAACACCACAGGTGGCATCACGAACTATTCATTTAACTACATTCCACCATTCACATCTTCCTACTACTTGGGCGCCCAGGGCCATGGTCCGGGTCACCGCTGCTGTGACACATCCCACTGATACCGGCCCGGTACCGAGTACCCCACAGCCCTGGGAGGGCGACCCATATCACTCACACAGTGCAGGGATGTGCCAAATGTAGTGTGGTAGATTGGCTCAATCAGCGGTATGCGGAGGTGGCCCCGGGAACCAGCGTCGGACTGGAGCACCTTGGGCCCACCAGAGAAAATCATTCTTGGGGCCCACTATGTAGCTACATAGAAATAAATACAAGACAACCAATTGTGTGGTAAAACACACTAATATCAGGGTATAATATAAGGTAGTACACGTCTTAATTATGTAGCAGGGATTGGGGTAGAATCCTAGAGGGGTAGCCACCTCATAGAATATAATGTAGTCTCCCTCATAAAATATAATGCAGCCCACCTCATAGGGTATAATGCAGCACCCCACAAAATATAATGCAACCTCCTCATAAGGTATAACACAGTCCCCACCATAGAATATAATGTAGCCCTCCTCATATAGTATAATGCAGCACCAACACAGAATATAATGCAGCCTTCCCACAGAGTATACTGTAGCCCCCTAATAGGGCATAATGCTGCCCCCTCATATAGTATGATGTAGCCCCCCAGAATATAATGTAGTCCCCTGAGAGAATAATGCAACCCCACCACAGAATATAATGCAGCCCCCCTGGAGAATATACTGTAGCCCCCTCATATAGTATGATGTAGCCCCCCAGAATATAATGTAGTCCCCTTAGAATAATGCAGTCCCCATCAGAATATAATGTAGCCCCCTCATAGAGTACAATGCAGCCCCTCTCCACCCCCATCATTGTCCTCATCACCACCTCCATCATTGCCATCTCCCCCACCACCCCTATCATTCTCCCCCACCATCCCATCACTGACCATTCCATCACCTCAATCATTGCCTCCTCCCCACCATCATTGTCCATTTCATCACCTCCATCATTGCCTCCCCCACCACCATCATTGCCCATCACCTCCATCATTGCTTCCTCCATCGTCATCATTGCCAGTCACCTTCGTTATTGCCTCCCCCACCGCCATCATTGCCCATTACCTCCATCATTGTCCATCACCTCCATCACTACCCATCACCTCCTTCATTGCCCATCACCTCCATCATTGCCTCCCCACCACCATCATTGCACATCACCTTCATTATTGCCTCTCCCCACCACCATCATTGCTCATCACCTCCATTATTGCCTCCCCCACCTCAATCCTTGCCTCCCCCACCTCCATCATTGCCCATCACCTCCATCATTGCCTTCCCACCAATCATTGCCCATCACCTCCATCATTGCCTCCCCCACCATCATTGCCCATCACCTCCATCATTGCCTCTCCCCGCCACCATAATTGCTCATCACCTCCATTATTGCCTCCCCCACCTCAATCATTGCCTCCCCCACCTCCATCATTGCCCATCACCTCCATCATTGCCTCCCCACCAATCATTGCCCATCATCTCCATCATTGCCTCCCCCCACCATCATTGCCCATCACCTTCATCATTGCCTCCCCCACTGCCACCATTGCCCATTACCTCCATCATTGCCCATTACCTCCATCATTGTCCATCACCTCCATCACTGCCCATCACCTCCATCATTGACCATCACCTCCATCATTGCCTCCTGTTGTGAGTTCATTTTCCCCTCCGTCACTGAGGCCTGGTGAACTCCCTATTCTAGTGAAGGAAGGTAGTGAGCCTGATTATCAGGCACCTGGGACTAATGAAGACGATTGGCTGAGTGGAGTCACTGACTGGATTTAAGGCAGCCTACACCCTTTCTGCCCTGCGGGTGATTTCTCTGTGGATTCTTGGACACCTGTCTGATTCCTGCTCTCCTAAAGCTAAGTTTTCTGTTTTGCCTTTTTGCATCTAAGATTTGTTTTTGTTTTTCTTGCCTTTTGGATTCTGCCACTCCCTGCTGGAGTGTGCAGTGTTCCTTGAGCTCTGTCTCCTGAAAGTACCTGAGTGCTGATTTAGTTTTTGAAGCTTAGTTGCTTCAGGGTCTTTTTTCATATCAGCTTGTTGGCTTTTGTCTCTGATAGGGTTTTGGCAGATTGCAGACAGCAGCCTTCCTATCCGTTCCTATCTAGGTAGTTTTTGGGCCCCGTCTTTGCTCAGCCTGTCTTTCTGTCTGTGTAAGTGTTTTCATCTTGCTTCTCCGTCATTATATGTGGGGGGCTGCCTATTGCTTTGGGGTGTGCTCTGGGGCAGTTAGATTCCCCCTTTCCTTCTTTAGGCCTATGTATCGCTCCGGCTGTGATCGAGGGGTCTAGGTCATCGTAGGAACCCCCACGGCTACTGCTAGTTGTGTTGATAGGTTCAGGGGTCTGCAATCTGATAGTTGCCAACTTCTCTGGTTTTCAGGACTTAGCTAGCATTTCTGTTTTTTGCCTCCTACGGTGACTCAATCATAACAGAATCACCCGCCAAACCGCAGATCCTGGGGTACTCAATAGCAGGAAAGAATTGTGTTTAAAAAAAAAAAAAAAAAAAAAAAAAGGGTGTGTATATTCTTTCCTCTATATCTCTGAGGCCGTAGGGGGAATTTTTTTTTCTCTCAATGGAGATAAAGCAAGTGTCTGATCGTGTGGAGCAGCTCGCTGCTGAAGTGCGAGAAATTTCCGCCTATCTTGCTCGTTCACATGCTGTTGAACCAAAGATCCCCACACCTGTTGTATTTTTTGGGGATCGATCTAAATTTTTGAGTTTCAAAAATAATTGTAAATTATTTTTTGCTTTGAAGCCTAACTCGTCAGGGAGCCCCGCACAGCAGGTTAAAATTGTCATCTCTTTGCTGCGCGGCGATCCCCAGGATTGGGCGTTTTCTTTCAAACCAGATGACCCTATTCTGACTAATGTGAACGCATTTTTTCAAGCCTTGGGGTTGCTCTACGACGAATCTAATGCTATTGATCAGGCTGAAAAGACCCTGTTAGCATTGAACCAGGGTCGAGAATCTGCAGAGTTGTACTGTCAAAAGTTCCAAAAGTGGGCGGTCCTTACTACCTGGAATGATAGTGCCTTGGCTGCTCTCTTTCGGAAGGGTTTGTCAGAAGCCGTAAAAGATACTATGGTGGGATTTCCTGTTCCTTCTGGTCTGGACGATTCTATGTCTTTAGCCATTCAGGTTGATCGGCGTTTACGTGAACGCAGGATTACACGAGAGGTGTTGCCACCGGTTGAACAGACGTCTGAACCTATGCAATGTGATAGAGTTTTGTCTAAGGCGCAACGTCAGGAATTCAGAAGGCGTAATAAACTGTGTTTTTTCTGTGGAGATGCCTCACATGTTATTTCTGTTTGTCCTAAATGTGAGAAACGCTTTGCACACACGTTTTCTGTTGGTGGGGTTCAGCCTAAGTTTCTTTTGGCGATTACTCTGATCTGTTCCCTGTCCACATTTTCCGCCAAGGCTTTTGTGGATTCGGGAGCAGCGCTAAACCTAATGGACTTGGATTTTGCTAAACGTTGTGGATTTCCGTTGACACCTCTGCAGACGCCTATCCCTTTGAGGGGGATTGATGCTACCCCTCTGGCTAAAAATAAACCTCAGTTTTGGACCCAGTTGGTCATGCGGGTCGCCCCAGACCACCAAGAAAATTGCAGATTTTTGGTGTTGCATGGTCTGCATGATGCCGTTATTCTGGGGTTTCCCTGGTTGCAGATTCATAATCCAGTTTTGGATTGGAAGTCTGTGTCTGTGGTGAGTTGGGGTTGCCGGTGTACCTTTAGTGAGGCTCCGTTTTTTTCCACCTCTCCTCAGTCGCATGAGGTTCCTGACTATTTGGCGGACTACTATGATGTATTTAGTGAGAATGAGTCTGTGTCCTTGCCTCCTCATAGGAGTTATGACTGTGCAATTGAACTAAACCCGGGGTGTAAATTTCCTAAGGGTCGGCTCTTCAATTTATCTGTACCTGAGCACGAAGCTATGCGGTCCTATATTAAGGAGGCGTTGGAGAAGGGTCATATTAGACCATCCTCTTCACCCTTAGGTGCCGTTTTTTTTTTTGTGGCCAAGAAGGATAGTTCTTTAAGGCCTTGTATTGATTATTGTGCCCTCAATAAAATTACTATTAAATATCAGTATCCGTTACCCCTGATTTCGGATCTATTCTCTAGAGTCAGAGGTGCTTGCTGGTTTACCAAGCTTGACCTCAGGGGGGGCGTATAATCTTATCCGCATTAAGCAGGGGGATGAATGGAAGACGGCGTTTAATACTCCGGAGGGACATTTTGAGTACCTGGTGATGCCTTTTGGGCTCACTAATGCCCCTTCTGTCTTCCAGTGCTTCATGAACGATATTTTCCGAGACTTTGTCGATAAATTTTTGATTATCTATCTGGATGATATTTTGATCTTCTCCAAGGATTGGGATTCTCATGTGGAACATATTCGGACTGTGTTCCGGATCTTGAGAGAGAATTCTCTGTATGTCAAAGGATCAAAATGCCTTTTTGGAGCACAGAGAATTTCTTTTTTGGGACTTATTTTGTCTCCGTCAACTATTGAAATGGACCCGGCCAAGGTACAGGCCATTTATGATTGGGTTCAGCCCACCTCTTTGAAGGCCCTCCAGAAGTTTTTGGGTTTTGCTAATATTTATCGGAAATTTATAGCAAAATTTTCTAGTATTGCCAAACCATTGACTGACCTGACCAGGAAGGGTGCGGATGTGTTGAATTGGTCTCCGGAGGCGGTTGCTTCCTTTCAGGAGCTGAAGCGTAGATTTACCTCCGCCCCGGTTCTGCGGCAACCTGATGTCTCACTCCCGTTCCAGGTAGAGGTGGATGCTTCTGAGATTGGTGCAGGAGCGGTGTTGTCCCAAAAGGATCCGGTAACATCTAAAATGAATCCCTGTGCTTTCTTTTCCCGTAAGTTCTCTTCATCTGAACGCAACTATGATGTGGGGAATCGGGAGCTGTTGGCCATGAAATGGGCATTTGAGGAGTGGAGACATTGGTTGGAGGGAGCCAAACATCAAGTTGTGGTCCTCACTGACCACAAAAATTTGATTTACCTAGAGTCGGCTAAACGCTTGAACCCTAGACAGGCTAGGTGGGCCTTGTTTTTTACACGTTTTGATTTTGTGGTCTCTTTCCTTCCTGGAACTAAGAATGTCAAGGCAGACGCCCTCTCTAGGAGTTTCTTTGCTGATTCTCCTGTGGTGACCAAGCCTGCCACCATCTTAGGCGAAGGGGTAGTTCTTTCTGCCATCTCGCCCGATTTGAGACTTGCTCTGCAAGAGTTCCAGGAGGACAAACCTGAGCGTTGCCCCAGTGGAAAGTTGTATGTTCCTGACCAGTGGAAGAAGAGAGTGATATCTGAAGTTCATTGCTCTGCATTGGCTGGTCATCCAGGTATTTTTGGTACTAGAGATCTGGTGAGTCGCTCTTTTTGGTGGCCCACCTTGTCTCATGATGTCAGGAATTTTGTGCAGTCCTGTGGGACGTGCTCCCGGTCTAAATCTTGTTCTCGCTCTAGTGGGTTGTTGATGCCTTTGCCGGTCCCCAGGAGGCCATGGACCCATATTTCAATGGATTTCATTTCTGATATGCCGGTCTCTCAAAGAATGACTGTTATTTGGGTGATTTGTGATAGGTTCTCTAAGATGGATCATCTTGTACCACTCCCTAAGTTGCCATCTTCCTCTGAGTTGGTGCCTCTGTTTTTGCAACAGGTGGTTCGCTTGCACGGGATTCCTGAGAACATTGTATCTGACAGAGGAGTTCAATTTATGTCTAAATTTTGGAGGACGTTCTGTTCCAAGTTGGGAATTCAGTTGACCTTCTCCTCTGCTTTTCACCCTCAGACCAATGGGCAGACAGAGAGAACAAACCAGACCTTGGAGTCGTATTTGAGATGTTTTATTTCCGCTGATCAGGATGATTGGGTTTCATTTTTGCCCTTGGCCGAATTTGCTTTAAATAATAGAGCTAGTTCTGCCACTTTGATGTCACCTTTTTTTTGTAACTTTGGTTTTCACCCTCGATTTTCTTCCGGGCAGGTGGAGCCTTCTGCCTGCCCAGGTGTTGACACTGTGGTGGAGAGAATGCACCAGATCTGGGACCAAGTGGTGGATAAGTTATCTCTCTCCCAGGAAAAGGCCCAGCGGTTTTCCAATCGACATAGGACCATTGGTCCCCAGTTTAAGATTGGTGATATGGTGCGGTTATCATCAAAAAATATTGCTATGAAGGTGGCTTCTCCTAAGTTTAAGCCTAGATTTATTGGACCTTACAAGATTTTGGAGATTATTAATCCGGTCTCTTTTCGTTTGGCTCTTCCTGTCACATTTAAGATCCATAATGTGTTCCATAAGTCCTTGTTGAAGAGGTTTGTTGAGCCAGTTGTGCCTGAGGTGGCACCTCCGGACCCTGTATTGGTTGAAGGTAACTTGGAATATGAGGTAGAAAAAATTCTGGATTCCCGTCTGGCTAGACGGAGACTCCAGTATTTGGTTAAGTGGAAGGGTTATGGTCAGGAGGATAGTTCCTGGGTCTCTGCCTCTGATATTCATGCCAAAAGATTGGTGCGTGCCTTTCATCGGGCTCACCCTGATCGCCCTGGTAGCGTTGTTGAGGGTTCGGTGACCCCTCCTCAAGGGGGGGTACTGTTGTGAGTTCATTTTCCCCTCCGTCACTGAGGCCTGGTGAACTCCCTATTCTAGTGAAGGAAGGTAGTGAGCCTGATTATCAGGCACCTGGGACTAATGAAGACGATTGGCTGAGTGGAGTCACTGACTGGATTTAAGGCAGCCTACACCCTTTCTGCCCTGCGGGTGATTTCTCTGTGGATTCTTGGACACCTGTCTGATTCCTGCTCTCCTAAAGCTAAGTTTTCTGTTTTGCCTTTTTGCATCTAAGATTTGTTTTTGTTTTTCTTGCCTTTTGGATTCTGCCACTCCCTGCTGGAGTGTGCAGTGTTCCTTGAGCTCTGTCTCCTGAAAGTACCTGAGTGCTGACTTAGTTTTTGAAGCTTAGTTGCTTCAGGGCCTTTTTCATATCAGCTCGTTGGCTTATGACTTTGATAGGGTTTTGGCAGATTGCAGACAGCAGCCTTCCTGTCCTTTCCTATCTAGGTAGTTTTGGGGCCCCATCTTTGCTCAGTCTATCTTTCTGTCTGTGTTTGTATTTTCATCTTGCTTCACCGTCATTATATGTTGGGGCTGCCTATTGCTTTGGGGTCTGCTCTGGGGCAGTTTAGATTTCCCCTTTCTTTCTTTAGGCCTATGTATTTCTCCGGCTGTGATCGAGGGGTCTAGGGCATCGTAGGAACCCCCCACAGCTACTGCTAGTTGTGTTGATAGGTTCAGGGGTCTGCAATCTGATAGTTGCCAACTTCTCTGGTTTTCTGGACTTAGATGGTATTTCTGCTTTTGCCTCCTACGGTGACTCATTCATAACAATGGCCCTTTTGTCAAAATAGAAAAACAAAAAATGGTAGCACAAAGCACAGTCCTTCTGAGACCGGGGTTCCTCCTGCTCACCGTTAGCAGAACACATAAGGTTCAGGTTGGCTCCAGCACAACAAGTTCTCTGGAGTGTTCCTCTCCAGACACTGAACAACGACTGCCTCTGAAAGCCAGCTATTTATGCCCCAGACCACACCCTGGGGTGGAGATAAGGTGGACATCCTCCCACCCACTCTATGGTTGTCCAGCCTATTAAACAAATTAGCTGTTAATCCCGCTCAGCACTTAATGTGCTGGAGGAAAATCTCTGGGTTTTACATCACTGATGCCATTAAGCACAGCGAAACATATCTCCCCTCCAGCACTTTTCCAGAAAATTATAGTTCTGGAGCACTAAAAACTATCTAGTCACCCAAACATTCTTCCCCTTCCTTTCCCCATCGATCTCATGGGTGCATGATTTGATGCTAGCCTGAACTTCCTGCCTAACAGGTAGTATCTCAGGAAGTTGATTGCCCACTTGATGGTCAAGCATTCTTTTCCTACAATGGCATAGTTCTTTTCACAGGAGGAGAGTTTCCTAATCAGGTATAGGACTCAATGTTCATCCCCATCTATTTCCTGGGATAACACAGCTCCCACCCCGACATCAGAGTTGTCCTTCTGGAGCACAAATTCCTTAGTGAAATCCTGTGCCACCAAGACCGGCTGTCTGCACAGGGTGAGCTGCATCTCCGCTTTAGAGGACCATTTAGTCATCAACATCTTTTTGCCCTTGAGAAGGTCAATCAGGGGGCGGTTATCATGGCGAAATTCAGGATAAATTCCCGATAGTATCCCACAATTCCCAGAAACGTCTTGACCTGCTTTTTGGAGACTGGTTGTGGCCACTTTTGAATTGCCTTCACCTTGTCTATTTGCGACATAATCTATTTGCGGCAATATCTCGTCCCTCCTAATGATGTAGCTCAAGTATTTTTCCTTTTCTTTCTTCATGGTGCACTTCTTTGGGTTTATGGTAAACTCCGCCTTCCTCAGTACATCCTGAACTGCCTGGACCTTCTGCAGGTGACATCCCTAGTCCAGGCTGAATATCACAATATCGTCCAGATAAGTTGAGGTGTAGTTTTTGTGAGGGGCTAGGATGCGGTCCATGGCTCTCTGGGAGGTAGCTGGGGTTCCCTGCAGACCAAACTGCATCCAGATAAACTGAAAGCAGCCACCAGGTGTAGAGAAAGCTGTCTTCTCTTTAACACTTGTTGACAGGAGAATTTGCCAGTACTCTTTCGTTCGGTCCAGGGTGGTGATATACCTAGCTGACCCTAGGCTCTCCATGAGCTCATCGACCTGGGGCATCGGATATGCGTCAAACTTGGACACCTCTTTCAGCCTTCTGTAGTAATTGCAAAGCCACCACTCTCCATCTGGAGAATAGGGCTGGACCAGCCGCTCTTTGCCTCCTCGATGATGCCCAGGCTTAACATCCTCCTCACCTCTTTGGAGATCACCTCACAGCAGGCTTCAGGAATCTGATACGGCCTTTTGTTCACCCTCATATGCAGTTCTGTCAGTATTTCATGCTCCACAACCTGCGTACAACTTGACAACTCTAAAAACAGGTCCCAGTATTGCTGAAGCAACTCTTGGCACTATAGCTACTGGGCTGGTGACAGTGAAACTGTAACATCCTCATCTATTTTGGATATCTACAATCAAATACATATCCTTAACACTTGGAATGGCTTTCTTCTTCCTGGTTGATGGACATTTTATTTGATGTCACTCAACTTTTTGACCACCTCGTATGGTCCTTGCCACTTGGCCATGAACTTACTTTTCACCATTGGGATCAACACCAATACCCAGTCTCCCGGGCTAAACTGTCTCAGCCTTGCCAACCAATTGTAGGCCCTTGCCTCAGCCACTTGTGCTTGAAGGAGGATTTCCCTGACAATTAGCATCACCCTCGCAATCCTTTCCCGCATCTAAGCCACATGTTTGATGACACTTTGGTGGGGTGTAACCTCCGCTTCCCATGTCTCCTTTGCAATGTCCAGAAGTCCCGAGCATGCCGTCCGTATAACAGCTTGAACAGTGAGAACCCCATAGAGGCCTGTGGAAATTCTCTAATGGAGAAAAGTAGGTATGGTAGCATGCAATCCCAGTCTCAGCCATCCTTGTCCACGACCTTCATCAGCATAGATTTCAAGGTCTTATTGAACCTTTCCGTGAGGCCGTCCATCTGCGAATGGTACATTGACATCCTCAGTTGGGTAATCTGGTGGGCCTTCCATCAGGATCTCCTTTGGCAGACCCGTCAGGGAGAAAATTTGAACAAGCTATACTCCTGGCAGAGGAGTTACTGCCTCTGGGTACCTTGTTGCAAAGTCCATTACCACCAAGATGTATTCATGACCCCTGGCAGACTTAACTAAGGGCCCGACAAGGTCCATGGCAATCCAGTCAAATGGGACTTCTATTATGGGCAACAACACTAGGGGACTGCGGAAATTGGGTACGTAAGCAGTTAGATGACAGGTAGGGAAGGGTCAGCAGAAATTAATGATGTCTCGGTGACACCACTCCATGGCAGTAGAACCTCTGAAGGAGTTTTGTTTACTCCCAGATGCCCACTCAAGACATGAGCATGGGCCAGGTCTAATACCCTATGCTTATAGGGACTTTGCATCAACAACTGTTCTATTACTTCCCCTCTAGGTTTAGTGACGCATGAAAGCAATTCTTAATTTAAAGTAAAATACGAAAACCTGTTGTCTGCCCCCGGCTCTTGAGCAATCCCTTTTATCACAGTTACCGTACATTGTCAAACACATTTTTTTTAAAGTAACGTCCTGCATTTGGACAGTTCCAAAATTCCCCCCCAGAAAACCCCAACTCAGGAATCTCGGCCTCACTATCTCATCCTCGTCACCAGCAAGGACACACAGCGGGAATTCATCCAGTATGCGCTAGGATTCTTCATGGGTGGACCGGCTCCTGTCCCAAATTAAACACATCAGGTTACCCACATCTTTTGTATAGAGCCCCAGAAAGTGACTTATCTGAATTGTAGAAAATCTGGATAAAATAATCACTTGTCCCAACGCTTTTCCCCTCCTCCTTCCTCTGGGGTTCATCAGAGGACAATGTATGGAGAAGACCTCAGTGGATAAATAATATCTGTGCAAAAGTGATGAGGGTAACCTGATTTGTTTAATTTGGGGAAGACTCAAGCATAGAGGCACTTTATTATACCGTCTGAGGCTGTGTGACATCAGATGCTGTGCACACTGCTGTGTCAGGGTATACCCATTCTTTGAACTATGACCTACACATAGAATTCCGGATGTAAATCTATTGTGTGGCTAGATCTACATTGTATATTTTTATATATATGTATGTGTTTAATATAGGTGTCAGAAAAATAGGGTTATTCAGGGACTGCCGATGTTGAGCGGGGGCACCATGCTGAATATTTAGGGTGCCAACCTGCGCAAATAGGCAGGTGATCAGCTCTATAGGGCCTACTAGGGTCTGTTAGCCTCTCTATTTATACTCTACCCTGTTATCTAACCCATTTTATCCTCCCCACTCACTCTTAAACACCAGGGATGCTTTCCTTAAAGGGGTATTCCCATCTCTAAGTTCTTATCCCAATGTGTAGTAGGTGTAATAATAATAATATTAACAATTACATCCAATTAGAAATGTAGTATAGTTTTTCTGATTCACTATGTCTCTTTCCTCATATGCAAGCATTACAGGACCTTAGGTATCCATGGTTACGACCACTGATATAGTGACAGCTAGTTGCTAGTGGTCGTTACCATGGCTACATAAGGTCCTGCAATGCCTGCACATGAGGAAAGAGACATAGCAAATCAGAAAACACTAAATTTCTAATTGGAGGTATTTGCTAACATTATCATTAGTACACTTACGATGTATTGGGATAGGATCTTAGTGATGCAATCACTAATCACGATGACAACTAATCACGATGTTCTACCCTTTGCAATGAAAGGTAAAACATCTATTATAAAATTGTGGGCAAAGACCATGACTCCACCATTGCCAATAGGTGCTGGACAGAGCTGGTCCTCCATCTGGCAGCACAGTAAGTTCTGCTTGTGACAATGACAATGTTCACAACATTCTCAAGGCGTCATTTTCTTCCATTCTACGCAGCTGCTGTTGCAGTCACTAGTTATTCCCATCAACACATAGAGAATATTGAATTAAAAAAATCCCAAAATAAAAATGTAAAAAATAGAAAAAAATTTACCTTGTTTCACGACATATTTTTTTCACATTTTATTTATCCGGATCCATGTTTCTGTGCATTACTTTAGAGCAGAAAAAAATAGAAAATGATGAAAAAAAAAATAGTTTGTATAGAAAATGGTTTCTACTCATTTTTTCAATCCATTTTGTGTAACTTTTTCTTCCAAACTTTGCTTCTTGCTGACTAATCACTGGCAGCTTTGCACAATACCAAACACCTGCAAATGAGTGGTCTGTACTAACAGATGCCCAGTGTGATTTTAATGCCTTGTGGCATGAGTAAGCCCTATAGAAGAATGCTCCAATAATAAGGAGGCCGCTTTTCAACATTTGACCTCTTGCCTTCAGATCACAGACCGTGCTTTGCCATTACCCTTTGACCTGAAATAACTCTTGGATCACTTCGATGTCAACAGCAATAAGTAACTTTCATGTCAGTAACATAAAAGTAAAATGTGTGCAGCGGCGGGTTTGTCTCTGGGGCTCTCAGCACTGATTTTAGCAAAAAATGAAATATGAAAACCACTGGTACAGTTTCTGATCCGTTCGCACCATGTTTTTGTGCTATATTACACATAGGGTTTTGTTTTTTAAAATTCTCTGTACACATTTTTATTTTTGATTGGTGCAGAATTGCATATAGCTGATAACAGTTTGTTAGGTCAGCTAATAACAGAAAAAAAGTTGAATGCAGGTTGCTGTTGTGCCATATATGTACCAGTAGGGGGCAGTACAGTACATATAGTGAAGGTAGATGACAGTACAGTATATATAGTAGAGTTAGAGAGCACTACAGTACAGGTGGAGAGCAGTGTAGTAAAGTAGTACAGGCAGAGAGCAGTGCAGCACAGGTAGTAAAGGGAGAGAGCAGTACAGTACATATAGTAAAGGTAGAGAGAAGTGCAGTATATGTAGTACAGGTAGAGAGCAGTGCGGTATATATAGTACAGGTAGAGAGCAGTGCAGCAAAGGTAGTACAGGGAGAGAGCAGTACAGTACATATAGTAAAGGTAGAGAGAAGTGCAGTATATGTAGTACAGGTAGAGAGCAGTGCGGTATATATAGTACAGGTAGCGAGCAGTGCAGCAAAGGTAGTACAGGGAGAGAGCAGTACAGTACATGTAGCACAGGTAGAGTGCAATGTAATGCATGCAGTACTAGTAGAGAGCAGAACAGTACATATAGTAAAGGTAGAGAGCTGTGCTGTATATGTAGTACAGGTAGAGAGCAGTGCGGTATATATAGTACAGGTAGAGAGCAGCACAGTACATATAGTTCTGGTAGAGAGAAGTGTAGTAAAGTAGTCCAGGCAGAGAGCAGTACAGTATGTATAATACAGGTAAGAGAGCAGTGTAGTAAAGTAGTACAGGCAGAGAGCAGTGCAGCACAGGTAGTACAGGGAGAGAGCAGCACAGTACATGTAGTACAGGTAGAGTGCAATGTAATGCATGCAGTACTGGTAGCGAGCAGTACAGTACATATAGTACAGGTAGAGAACAGTACAGTGCATGCAGTACTGGTAGAGAGCATTACAGTGAATGCAGTACAGGTAAAGAGCATTACAGTACATGTAGTACAAGTAGATAGCAGTACAGTGCATGTAATACTGATAGAGAACAGTACAGTACATGTAGTACAGGTAGAGAGCGCTACAGTATACATATAGTACAGGTAGAGAACAGTACAGTACATATATTACAGACAGAGAGCAATATAGTACATGTAGTAGTGGTAGAGAGCTGTGCAGTACATAAAGTGGAGGTAGAGAGCAGTACAGTTCAGTAGTATTTGTACATGTGTAGGGGAAGCACGTAAATAATGCCATGGCCACAGTTTGCCATTCCTTGCCCTAAGGCCGGGGTCACACTAACCGAAGCAAAATACGGTTAGTATTTTACATGCGTAATACGGATGAATGGCCCCTAAACAGTGCTCCGTATGTCATCCGTAATCAAGGTGTGGTCGCGTATTTTGCGCATGTAAGCATCTGTATGGCATCCGTATGGCGAGATTTTCTCGCAGGCTTGCAAAATGGACATATAATGGAGCCCTATGACAGGGTTTATAACAGAAACCAAAGAAGAGATATAGACACATAGAATGCATATATATATGCATTCTATGTGTCTATATCTATTCTTTCGTTTCTTTATTAAACCTGTCAGTGTGAGTTTACTGTACAGCACACTGAATTGCCGGCTTTTCTAAAAGACACCTGGTGCGTATTTCTCGCAAGTCACACGTGTGGTCCGTGTGTAATCCGTATTTTTTGCGCTCCCATAGACTTACATTGGCGTATTACGGCCGTAGTACGCTGACAATCGCAGCATGCTGCGATTGGCACGGAGCGTAGAATACGGATGAGAAATATACGGCTGGTGCGAGGGACCCCATAGAGAATCATTGGTCCGTGTGTAATGCGTGCTTTTAGCGCTTCTCACTCGGCCGTATTCCTCGCCAGTGTGACCCCGGCCTAACACCATGAGTTGATTGACAGGCAGTCGCTGGTTTATGTGTTTATTCTGCGCTCGGTGGCGTTGTAGGCTGAGGACGGTTTCTGGTTACGGGGGCTCAGAACTGAACATTGTAGATAATTGGACTGAATTATAATTTTAAAAAAATTCCGAAATTGTAAATAAAATGTGTCCGGTCCTGTGTCCGCCCGAGGGGAGCAATTATCACAGAATATCACATAAATATTATTTTGCAGGAAGCAGGAGAACTCACGGAGGACAGCATCTACGAAAACACAAGTTCTGCTGCTTTAGTGTGTTGTTTTCTGACCGGGGATCTGTGACATGGCAGCGCACATGTGCTGGCAGCTGCGTCAGCCCAGGCTGAAATGTTTGTATTTCAGAGGAAATAATGGAGCTCACTCACATATTGGGAGGGGATGGATTTAGCACATAAGGGAATGGTCCCTATGGTAATTAACACTGATGTCAATCTGGAGCAAGGAGGGTGGTTGATACACTGCAGTACAGAAGGATCCAAGACTTTTTGCCAAATGGGTGTGGTTCTCCGTAGGGCTTCTGACGCTTCCACCGGGAACACTTCAAGATTTTCATTTGATTTCATGCAGCAGAATATTTATGTATTGTGAAAGTGCCTGTTTTTCATATGTTGAAAAAAAGACACAGATGTGGCCAAAGAACATCTGTCCTGCGTGACCCTCCTGTTAACTCCTCATATTCCTCAACTTTATGCATTTTTCTTATATTACAGTATACAGTATATCAGAGAAAAGCATGCATCATAAAATTGAAATCCACCTGCAAAAGTTTACTTGGTAAACATCAATAAGCTAACAATGGTCACACTTTTCTTGTACTTGTAACAGACTGTTGGAAAAAGAAGAGATGGGCAAACCCAAACAGTAAAGTTCGGGGTCCGTACCGATCACTTACTGTTTGGCCTTAGACATTGAACACATACTTTTTCAAGAAGTCTGTGTTACTGTTCAGGTTCAGCCTCCCTAACACAGGGTGTTTCTCGCGCTGTAACCTGCATGACAGCGCGAGAAACACTTGCGGCTCTGATCAGTGGTAAGATCACATGACATTGTGAGCCCGCAGGTAAAAAAAAAGTTTACCTCCAATCAAAGAGGTGTTATCTAATGGGACTACTACTCCCATCAGCCTATGCCTGCTGTCGCTGATAACAGCTATAAATAAATAAATACATTTAAAAAATGGCTTGGGTTCCCCTGTATTTTTGATAACCAGCCTGGCAAAACTGACAGCTGGGGGCTGCCACCCTCACTTGTCAGCCTTATCATGGTTGGTTATCAAGTATAGAGGGGTCCCCAAGTGTTTTTTTTAATTAACTTATTTAAATAAATCATTTTTCAAAATGGCATGGCGTCCCCCCTCATTTTTGACAAACAGCCAAGCTAAAGCAGACAGCTAAGGGATGGTATTCTCAGGCTGATAAGAGACTATGGATATTGGCCCCCCCAGCCAAAAAGTAGCAGCCCGCAGCCACCCCAGAAAAGGTGCATCTATTAGATGCACCAATTCTGGTACTTTATCCAGCTCTTCCCACTTGCCCTGTGGTAGTGGCAAGTGGGATAATATTTGTGACAGGTAAACTGCAGTGAACTCACTGAGCTCAGCGCTGCACCGTGAGACTTTTTCTCACGGTTGCCAGCCGGTGATCTTACTGAGGTCACCGCAGTTGAGGAGCCCGGCTCACAGCGAAGAAAAAAATGGCAAGGGGACCCCTCTATTCTTGACAACAGCCATGATAAAGGTGACAGCTGAGAGTTGCCACCCACAGCTGTCAGTTTTGCCTAGCTGGTTATCAAAAATACAAGGGAACACACGTAATTTCTTTTGCATTTATTTATAGCACAGGCATCGGCTGCTTAATACGCCCATCAGCCTGCTCTCACTGTTATTAGCGACAGCAGGTGTAAACTGAAGGGAGAAATACTCCCAACAGCTGACGCCTGTGACCGGAGGTATTACCTGTGGTCACAACTGTCAGCTATCGTTGTCATCTGACAGCGTTGAAGCCACAGCACTCTGACAGGCGGTAATAATATTACCACCAATCAGAGGCAATGTTTGCCGTGCTGCCATGAGTGTTAAACAATGTATTGTTGAGCCCCCCATTCATGTGAATGGGGTCCGGGTTCAGGTACCGTTCTGGTCCCCGAACCAAACTTTTTTTAACTGTTCAGCCGAACTCGCCGGAACCGAACATCCAGGGGTTCACCCATCACTACTCAGCAGCGCTTCCTTACTTACCTGACCCCTTCTATTCCAAAGATCTACGGGGATCTGTTATGAATGAGTCACCGTAGGAGGCAAAAACAGAAATACTAGCTAAGTCCAGAAAACCAGAGACGTTGGCAGCTATCGGATTGCAGACCCCTGAACCTAACAACAACTAGCAGTAGCCGTGGGGGGTTCCTACGGTGCCCTAGACCCCTCGATCACAGCCAGAGAACTACATAGCCTAAAGACAGAAAGGGAAATCTAAACTGCCCCAGAGCAGACCCCAAAGCAATAGGCAGCCCCCAACATATAATGACGGTGAAGCAAGATGAAAAAACACTCACACAGATAGAAAGATAGGCTGAGCAAATGATGGGGCCCAAGCTAACTAAATAGGACAGAATAGAAAAGCTGCTGTCTGCAATCCGCCAAAACCCTCTCAAAAGCAAGAGCCAACAGACTGATAGGGAAAAAAGCCCTGAAGACGCTAGGCTTCAAAAAGACTATATCAGTACTCAGGTATTATCTGAAGACAGAGCAAAAAGGAATTCAGCTCACCCAGCAGGGAAAGGCAGAAATCCAGAAAAACAAGGCAAAACAAAACCAAAACACAAATGCAAAAAGTAGAGCAGAAAACTTAGCTTTTGAGGAGCAGGAATCAGACTGGTCTCCTAGAATCCCTCAGAGTAATCACCCGCAAGGCAGAAGGGTGTCGGCTGCCTTATATCCAGTCAGCAATCCCAGTCACCCAGTCATCATCATTCTGCTCAGGTGCTTTGTAATCAGCCTCACTACCTTCCTTCACCAGAAGAGGGAGTTCATCAGACCTCAATGGTGAAGGGGAAAATGAACTCACAACAGTACCTCCCCCTTGAGGAGGGGTCACCGAACCCTCATCCACGCCACCAGGGCGATCAGGGTGAGCCCGATGAAAGGCACGCACTAATCTTTTGGCATGAATATCAGAGGCAGAGACCCAGGAATTATCCTCCTGACCATAACCCTTCCACTTAACCAAATACTGGTCTCCGTCTAGCCAGACGGGAATCCAGTATCTTCTCTACCTCATATTCCATTTTACATTCAACTAATACAGGGTCCGGAGGTGCCACCCCAGGAACAACTGGTTCAACAAACCTCTTCAACAAGGACTTATGAAACACATTATGAATTTTAAATGTGACAGGAAGAGCCAAACGAAAAGAGACCGGATTAATAATCTCCAAAATCTTGTAAGGTCCAATAAATCTAGGCTTAAACTTAGGAGAAGCCACCTTCATAGCGATATTTTTTATGATAACCAAACCATATCACCAACCTTAAACTGGGGACCAATGGTCCTATGTCAGTTGGAAAACCGCTGGGCCTTTTCCTGGGAGAGAGATAACTTATCCACCACTTGGTCCCAGATCTGGTGCATTCTCTCCACCACAGAGTCAACACCTGGGCAGGCAGAAGGCTCCACCTGCCCTGAAGAAAATCAAGGATGAAACCCAAAGTTACAAAAAAAAAGGTGCCATCAAAGTGGCAGAACTAGCTCTATTATTTAAAGCAAATTCGGCCAAGGGCAAAAATGAAACCCAATCATCCTGATCAGCGGAAATAAAACATCTCAAATACGACTCCAAGGTCTGGTTTGTTCTCTCCGTCTGCCCATTGGTCTGAGGGTGAAAAGCAGAGGAGAAGGACAACTGAATTCCCAGCTTGGAACAGAAAGTCCTCCAAAATCTAGACACAAACTGAACTCCTCTGTCAGATACAATGTTCTCAGGAATCCTGTGCAAGCGAACCACCTGTTGCAAAAACAGGGGCACCAACTCAGAGGAAGATGGCAACTTAGGGAGTGGTACAAGATGAACCATCTTAGAGAACCTATCACAAATCACCCAAATAACAGTCATTCTCTGAGAGACAGGCATATCAGAGATGAAATCCATTGAAATATGGGTCCATGGCCTCCTGGGTACTGGCAAAGGCATCAACAACCCACTAGAGCGAGAACAAGGTTTAGACCGGGAGCAAGTCCCACAGGACTGCACAAAATTCCTGACATCACGAGACAAGGCGGGCCACCAAAAAGACCGACTCACCAGATCTCTAGTACCAAAAATACCTGGATGACCAGCCAATGCAGAGCAATGAACTTCAGACATCACTCTTTTCTTCCACTGGTCAGGAACATACAACTTTCCACTGGGACAGCGCTCAGGTTTGTCCTCCTGGAACTCTTCCAGAGAACGTCTCAAATCGGGCGAGATGGCAGAAAGAACTACCCCTTCGCCTAAGATGGTAGCAGGCTTGGTCACCACAGGAGAATCAGCAAAGAAGCTCCTAGAGAGGGCGTCTGCCTTGACATTCTTAGTGCCAGGTAGAAAAGAGACCACAAAATCAAAACGTGTGAAAAACAAGGCCCACCTAGCCTGTCTAGGGTTCAAGCGTTTGGCCGACTCTAGGTAAATCAAATTCTTGTGGTCAGTGAGGACCACGACTTGGTGTTTAGCTCCCTCCAACCAATGTCTCCACTCCTCAAATGCCCATTTCATGGCTAACAGTTCCCGATTCCCCACATCATAGTTACGTTCAGATGGAGAGAACTTTCGGGAAAAGAAAGCACAGGGATTCATTTTAGATGTTACAGGATCCTTTTGGGACAAAACAGCTCCTGCACCAATCTCAGAAGCGTCCACCTCTATCTGGAACGGGAGTGAGACATCAGGTTGCCGCAAAACTGGGGCAGAAGTGAATCTTCGCTTCAGTTCCTGAAAGGAAGAAACAGCCTCTAGAGACCAATTCAATACATCAGCACCCTTTTTAGTCAGATCAGTCAATGGCTTAGCAATACTAGAAAATTTTGCTATAAATTTCCGATAAAAATTAGCAAAACCCAAAAACTTCTGGAGGGCCTTCAAAGAAGTGGGCTGAACCCAATCATAAATGGCCTGTACCTTGGCCGGGTCCATTTCAATAGTTGACGGAGACAAAATAAATCCCAAAAATGAAATCCTCTGTACCCCAAAAAGGCATTTCGATCCTTTGACATACAGGGAATTCTCCCTCAAGATCCGGAACACAGTCCGAACATGTTCCACATGAGAATCCCAATCCTTGGAGAAGATCAAAATATCATCCAGATAGATAATCAAAAATTTATCCACAAAGTCTCGGAAAATGTCGTTCATGAAGCACTGGAAGACAGAAGGGGCATTAGTGAGCCCAAAAGGCATCACCAGGTACTCAAAATGTCCCTCCGGAGTATTAAACGCCGTCTTCCATTCATCCCCCTGCTTAATGCGGATAAGATTATACGCCCCCCTGAAGTCAAGCTTGGTAAACCAGCAAGCACCTTTAACTCTGGAGAATAGATCCGAAATCAGGGGTAACGGATACTGATATTTAATAGTAATTTTGTTGAGGGCACGATAATCAATACAAGACCTTAATGAACCATCCTTTTTGGCCACGAAAAAAAAAACGGCACCTAAGGGTGAAGAGGATGGTCTAGTATGACCCTTCTCCAACGCCTCCTTAATATAGGATCGCATAGCCTCGTGCTCGGGTACAGATAAATTGAAGAGCCGACCCTTAGGAAATTTACACCCCGGGCTCAGTTCAATTGCACAGTCATAACTCCTATGAGGAGGCAAAGACTCATTCTCACTAAATACATCATAAAAGTCCGCCAAATACTCAGGAACATCATGCGACTGAGGAGAGGTGGAAAAAACCGGAGCCTCACTAAAGGCACACCGACAACCCCAACTCACCACAGACACAGATTTCCAATCCAAAACTGGATTATGAATTTGCAACCAGGGAAACCCCAGAACAATGGTATCATGCAAATTATGCAACACCAAAAATCTGCAATTTTCTTGATGGTCTGGGGCGACCCGCATTACCACCTGGGTCCAAAACTGAGGTTTATTTTTCGCCAAAGAAGTAGCATCAATCCCCCTCAAAGGGATAGGCGTCCGCAGAGGTGTCATCGGAAATCCACAACGTTTACCAAAATCCAAGTCCATTAGATTCAGGGCTGCTCCCAAATCCACAAAAGCCTTGGCGGAAAATGTGGACAGGGAGCAGATCAGAGTAATTGCCAGAAGAAACTTAGGTTGAACACCACCCACAGAAAACGTGTGTGCAAAACGTTTCTCTCATTTAGGACAGACAGAAATAATATGCGAGGCATCTCCACGAAAAAAACATAGCTTATTACGCCTTCTGATCTCCTGACATTGCTCCCTGGACAAAACTCTGTCACATTGCATAGGTTCAGACACTTGTTCAACAGGTGGCAACACCTCTCGTGCAGTCCTGCGTTCACGTAAACGCCGGTCAACCTGAATGGCTAATGACATAGAATCGTCAAGACCAGAGGGAACAGGAAATCCCACCATAGTATCTTTTACGGCTTCTGACAAACCCTTCCGAAAGAGAGCTGAAAAGGCATTATCATTCCAGGTAGTAAGGACCGCCCACTTTCAGAATTTTTGACAGTACAATTCTGCAGAATCTCGACCCTGGCTCAATGCCAACAGGGTCTTTTCAGCCTGATCAATAGCATTAGGTTCGTCATACAACAACCCCAAGGCTTGAAAAAATGCGTTCACATTAGTCAGAATAGGATCATCTGGTTTCAAAGAAAACGCCCAATCCTGGGGATCGCCACGCAGCAAAGAGATGACAATTTTAACCTGCTGCGCGGAGCTCCCTGACGAGTTAGGATTCAAGGCAAAAAATAATTTACAATTATTTTTGAAATTCAAAAATTTAGACCGATCCCGAAAAAACACATCAGGAGTAGGGATCTTTGGTTCAGCAGCATGTGAATGAGCAAGGTAGGTGGAAATTCCCCACACTTCCGCAGCGAGCTGCTCCACACGATCAGACAATTGCTTTATCTCCATTGAGAGAAAAAAAAATTCCCCCTACGGCCTCAGAGATATAGAGGAAAAAATATACACTTTTTTTTTTTTTTACAATTCTTTCCTGCTATTGAGTACCCTAGGATCTGCGGTATGGCTGGTGATTCTGTTATGAAAGAGTCACCGTAGGAGGCAAAAACAGAAATACTAGCTAAGTCCAGAAAACCAGAGAAGTTGGCAGCTATCGGATTACAGTCCCCTGGACCTATCAACAACAACTAGCAGTAGCCATGAGGGGTTCCTACGGTGCCCTAGACCCCTCAATCACAGCCGGAGAACTACATAGCCTAAAGACAGAAAGGGAAATCTAAACTGCCCCAGAGCAGACCCCAAAGCAATAGGCAGCCCCCAACATATAATGACAGTGAAGCAAGATGAAAAAACACTCACACAGATAGAAAGATAGGCTGAGCAAATGATGGGGCCCAAGCTAACTAAATAGGACAGAATATAAAAACGCTGCTGTCTGCAATCCGCCAAAACCCTCTCAAAAGCAAGAGCCAACAGACTGATAGGGAAAAAAGCCCTGAAGACGCTAGGCTTCAAAAAGACTATATCAGTACTCAGGTATTATCTGAAGACAGAGCAAAAAGGAATTCAGCTCACCCAGCAGGGAAAGGCAGAAATCCAGAAAAACAAGGCAAAACAAAACCAAAGCACAAATGCAAAAAGTAGAGCAGAAAACTTAGCTTTTGAGGAGCAAGAATCAGACTGGTCTCCAAGAATCCCTCAGAGTAATCACCCGCAATGCAGAAGGGCGTCGGCTGCCTTATAACCAGTCAGCAATCCCAGTCACCCAGTTATCATCATTCTGCTCAGGTGCTTTGTAATCAGCCTCACTACCTTCCTTCACCAGAAGAGGGAGTTCATCAGACCTCAATGGTGAAGGGGAAAATGAACTCACAACAGGGATCCTTAAACAGGCTGTACTCTCACCATGGAGAGTGTCAAGAGCTGCCCAAGAACATATAGAAAAAATAACTTTCTATATGGAAAAGGTGTCTCAGGTGGTGTCATGTGACCCTTTAAATAGTGGCTTTTGTTGTACTGATATGTTTTCCAACTCAGGGATAGTGAAAGTAATGTAGATAGACACCAAAACAGAGCAAGTGGATTTTACTGATTGATGGCAGTGTAGGGAGGAGGGCCCCCGCAGAGTGTCCGGGCCAGAACCAAGGGGGCCGCCATCTAGATTCCTAAGGGAACTATACCCGGGGAATGGAGGAGGAAGGTGGACGGCTGAGAGTGACAGGACAGCAAGGGGAGGGGCGAGTATAAAAGGGGCAGGGAGCGCGCAAGGGAGTCAGTTGGCAGAACGGCAGACACGGAGCAAGAGACTGTCGGGGCGTGAGAGAGCCAGAGCGAGAAACTGTGACCAGAGAGGAGACCAGCAACAGAGGGGAGTTTTACAGTGGCCTTCAGGGAGGAGGCGCCGAGCTTACCGACCAGAGACTGCCGCTTCACTCCAATCCGGGGTCACAACCTGCCCACGGTCATCCACGGCCGTTGCCGCTGTGCTCCAGCCCGTTGGGGCTTGTCGCTGCCTCTCGCGGCCGCTGCCGCTTCACTCCAGCCCGCGGTTGCGGCCTGCCTGCTGCCACCCCGCTTCAGCCCGCAGCTGTGGCCTGTCCATCACCACCCGCATCCACCATCACCCCACTGCAGCCGGCAGTTGGGGCCTGCTCCTCGCCAACAGAGAAACTCTTTGCCCAGCCCCAGGGCGTGCACGCGGCCTACCAACCGCCACTCCTAGTAACTGCAACATACCCCTGCTTGGGGATTAGAGTCTCCCTGAACCCGCTTATGAGCGGAACATTGCTGTCTTTACAGGGAGTCATCTCATCAAAGGACTCACCCACGGCCTGTTGTGCCCCAACCCCTCCTGGAACACCACTGTCTTTACAGGGGGTCACCTCATCAAAGGACTCAACCAGGGCCTGTTGTGCCCCAACCCCTCCTGGGCGCTGGGGCGCCGAAGACTACGCCAGTTCTTCAGCAGCTGAGCCCAGGGCTGTGAAGCTGCAGCTACATCATTCGAGACACCGAGGGACGTCAGGACGGATAAGTGATACATTAGAACTAAAGGACCCGTAGTCGGCCATACCGCGGCCATATAGCAACCGGCCTTTGCCGGGGTAGTCGTGTTCACCTTAATAGTGTTTGTTTGTGCTGAGTCCCTGCGAGGACAATTGCTGTTACTTTGTTTGGTTGCTTAGGGTAGCCCTAGCGGCTTCCATTTATAAAAGTCATTATCCAAAGCACAAATCAGTCTCGTGTCTGCACGTGCTTAGCTACCCGCTATTTACCCTGGATGTCATGATCCAGGATGGGCTTTGTCTTTGGCCCATCCTGGTCAGACAGGTGTTAATTGTTTCTGTCTCTCTCTGGCAGAGGGCTTCTATTTAATGCTCACTTGACCTAGGTCCGGTGTCAGTTATACTCCTGCCCTCGGCTGAGTTAGTTGACCTCGTGCGTACGTGTGCCTTGTGCCTGATATCTTGCTTGCTTGTTTGGTTTTGATCCGGTTCTGTCCCTGTTACGAGTTCTGCCTGTCCCTCTTGTACTGCGCTACCTCTCTGTGTATGACCCTCTGCCTGTGACTTGACTATTCTCTGCTCGTCCCTCTGGTACCGCACAGCCCTCTCCGTGTACGAACCCTCGCTTGTCTGACCTGCGTTTTCCTCTACTACAGTTTCCCTGCAGTAGGTACATTATATCATCTGCAGCAGTAGGACGCTAAGCCCCGCCCCCTGCAGTCACATGATCTAGGTCCTGGGACTCCTTACTATTTTCAGTGCCACTGGTCCTGTCTGCTTGAACCGTCACTACTGACCCCGCGCTCTCCCATAGTGGGGGTAAGTCACCCTGCTAGGCATGGCAGTTTGCCGACGCTGACAGGGTCCTGACATTTGAGTCCTGACATTATAACTGACCGTTACCATTTTTTTTCTCTGCTCCCTTTCTCCTGTGTGTGTGATGGATCCTATGCACGCTCTTCTGAGCAGGTAAAGCACCTGACTCAGATGTCTCAGAGACTCCTGGGGGAACAACTCACCCTGGCAAAGTCTCAGCAGTTGATCGCTGACACTGTGCAGGGGGTTTTATCATCGGGGGCTCGGGATGTTACATTAATTTCCCCTGAGTCTCCGGTTGAGTTACCAGATACCTTTTCTGGAGATAAAAGGGAATTCAAAGTGTTCAAGGAGGGCTGTAAGCTTTTTTTTTCATTGAGACCACACTCTTCTGGAGATGAAAGTCAGAGAGTGGGGGTCATTATGTCTCTGTTAAGGGGAGCTCCCCAGGCTTGGGCTTTCTCCCTTCCGACCACTGCTCCTGAGCGTATGACTGTGGATGCATTATTTGAGGCCCTGGGGCATATTTATGACGAGCCTGATCGGATGCGTATGGCTGAGGAGAGGGTGATGAGTGTGTGCCAGGGGAAGCACTCAGCCGAGTGGTTTTGCTCAGAGTTCAGACGTTGGGCTGCTGAGGTCTACTGGAATGATGCCGCCCTTCGGGGTTTGTTCCGTAGAGGCCTGTCTGAACGTCTGAAGGATGCCTAGGCTCTCCACCCTCCGCCTGATTCCCTGGAGGATGCTATGACACAAGCCGTCCGAATGGATCGCAGGCTACGGGCCAGGGGAGTGATGCAGATTGAAACCCCGTTATTTTCCCAAGGAAGGGGAGCCAGTCCTACATTGGAAACCATGGAGATGGGAACCATCGACGTCAAGGAGAAAGAATAGAGACAACAGCGCTTGGGAAAATGCTGTTTTCACTGTGGTGATTCTGGACATTGGAAAAAGGATTGCCCCTCCTGTCCACTGACCAGCAAGTGACTGAGCCCAGGTGATTGTCGTGGAGGTCACCCAGGTTCTCAGGTACCTTTTTCTCCATTTTCAAAAATGTTATTGCAAGTGGAACTTTGTTGTGGGAGTGTCTCCACAGCCACTTCTGCTTTCGTGGATTCCGGATCGTTGTTGAACTTTATTGACTCTGACTTGGTGTCCAGGTGTAAGTTAGGGACAGTTAGGCTGGAGACTCCTATCCACGTTGTTGCCATTGACAAAACACCACTGGCTAAGAATGATGTCATATTTCTTACAGAGGAGTTTCTCCTTAATGTGAGTTCCTTGCACCAGGAACATATTTCATGCTTGTAATGGACAACCTGCCTGCAGGACTGGTGTTGGGGTTCCTCTGGTTACAATTACATAATCCAGTGTTATGAATGAGTCACCATAGGAGGCAAAAACAGAAATACTAGCTAAGTCCAGAAAACCAGAGAAGTCGGCAGCTATCGGATTGTAGACCCCTGAACCTAACAACAACAACTAGCAGTAGCCATGGGGGGTTCCTATGGTGCCCTAGACCCCTCGATCACAGCCGGAGAACTACATAGCCTAAAGACAGAAAGGGAAATCTAAACTGCCCCAGAGCAGACCCCAAAGCAATAGGCAGCCCCCAACATATTATGACGGTGAAGCAAGATGAAAAAACACTCACACAGATAGAAAGATAGGCTGAGCAAATGATGGGGCCCAAGCTAACTAAAAAGGACAGAATAGAAAAGTTGCTGTCTGCAATCCGCCAAAACCCTCTCAAAAACAAGAGCCAACAGACTGATAGGGAAAAAAGCCCTGAAGACGCTAGGCTTCAAAAAGACTATATCAGTACTCAGGTATTTTCTGAAGACAGAGCAAAAAGGAATTCAGCTCACCCAGCAGGGGAAGGCAGAAATCCAGAAAAACAAGGCAAAACAAAACCAAAACACAAATGCAAAAAGAAGAGCAGAAAACTTAGCTTTTGAGGAGCAGGAATCAGACTGGTCTCCTAGAATCCCTCAGAGAAATCACCCGCAAGGCAGAAGGGCGTCGGCTGCCTTATATCCAGTCAGAAATTCCAGTCACCCAGTCATCATCATTCTGCTCAGGTGCTTTGTAATCAGCCTCACTACCTTCCTTCACCAGAAGAGGGAGTTAATCAGACCTCAATGGTGAAGGGGAAAATGAACTCACAACAATCCAGTGATTAATTGGGAATCTCGGGACCTTGTTAAATGGGGTCCCTATTATTCTGAAAAATGTCTTGCTACTGTGTCTGTGTCGTCCGTGGGTCTGGAAGGTATTCCGGAGTACCTAATAGACTATATGGACATTTTCTCCAAAAAAGAGGCTGAGGTTTTACCACGCCCATTTGATTGTGCCATTGACCTGGTTCCAGGTGCTAAATTGCCCAAGGCCCGCTTGTATAACCTTTCGGGTCCCGAACGGGATGCTATGAAGGAATACATTTCCGAGAGTCTCCGTAAGGGACACATTCATCCTTCTGTTTCTCCCATGGCGGCGGGGTTCTTTTTCGTAAAGAAAAAAGACGGTGGTTTACGCCCATGTCTCGATTTTCGAGAGTTAAATAAGATAACTGTGAGAAATACGTATCCCCTACCACTTATTCCTGATTTGTACAACCAGTTGTCCGGAGCTAAGTGGTTTTCGAAAATAGAACTACGGGGAGCGTATAACCTTATCCGAGTCCGGGAAGGAGATGAGTGGAAAACTGCTTTTCTCACTACTGAAGGGTTGTTTGAAAATTTGGTCATGCCTTTCGGTCTGACCAATGCTTCAGCGGTCTTCCAAAATTTTATGGTGGTGTATTTGGATGACAAACTGATCTACTCTCCTGATAAACAGCCTCACATTGGTCATATTCGAGCAGTCCTCCAAAGGCTTCGGGAGAACTGTCTCTTTGCTAAACTAGAGAAATGTTTATTTTTTGTACAGGAACTGTCTTTTCTGGGGTTCATTGTGTCTGCTGAGGGGTATCACATGGATCCTAATAAGGTGCAGGCCATTGTCGATTGGGTCCAACCTTGTGATTTAAAAGCTCTGCAGCGTTTCCTAGGATTCGCCAATTATTATCGCAAATTTATAAGGGGGTTCTCACAGGTGGTTAAACCCCTCACAGACATGACTCAAAGGGGGGCCGATATCAAGAATTGGTCAGCCGCAGCGATAGCGGCGTTTCAGTGTTTAAAAAAATGTTTCATGTCTGCTCCGGTTCTTATTCAACCGGACCCGTCTGATCCATTTATTGTTGAGGTGGATGCCTCAGAGGTGGGGGTGGGGGCGGTATTGTCCCAGGGACCTGCCACTTTGACTAATTTGAGACCTTGCGCCTTTTTCTCAAAGAAATTCTCCCCTGCGGAGAGAAACTATGATGTTGGGAATCGTGAACTTCTGGCCGTGAAGTTGGCCTTTGAAGAATGGAGGCATTTTTTGGAGGGGGATGTCCATCCTATAACCGTAATTACAGACCACAAGAACCTAGCTTACATTGAGTCAGCTAAAAGGTTGACTCCTAGACAGGCTAGATGGTCACTTTTTTTTTCCCAATTCCACTTCTCTATCACTTTTCATCCAGGATCCAAAAATGTCAGAGCTGATGCCTTGTCACGCAGTCTAGATCTGGTTCCCCCCCCCCGAACCTCCATCCTCCATTCTTCAGCCCGGGGTGGTGGTGGCAGGTATTTCTAATATGTTGGAACGGGAGATTCGGGAAGCCCAGTCTCTTGCACCTCCGGCTAAGCCGGTGGATAAACTTTTCGTACCAGCTCAGTTTCGTCTCAAGGTCCTCCGGGAGTTCCATGACTCAGTTCTGGGTGGACATCCAGGGATCTCGGCTACCCGGAAGGCCATTGCTAGAATATTCTGGTGGTCTTCTTTAGCCTCTGATGTTGGGGAATATGTGTCTGCGTGTGATGTTTGTGCCCGTGCGAAAAACCCCCATAACCGTCCGGCCGGGGAATTGGTACCACTGCCAATTCCTGAGAGACCATGGACTCATTTGTCCATGGATTTCATCACCAACCTTCACCCCTCCAAGGGTAATACCGTCGTTTGGGTTGTGGTGGACAGGTTTAGTAAGCAGGCACATTTTGTACCTTTGGCAGCTCTACCTAATGCAGAAACGTTGTCCAGATTGTTTGTTGAGCATGTGGTGCGGTTGCATGGGGTACCCTTTGAATGTGGTGTCTGATAGAAGAGTACAATTTGTTTCCAGATTTTGGAGGGCATTTTGTAAGAGGTTGGGTATTGGTCTGTCCTTTTCATCCGCTTACCATCCAGAGACTAATGGGCAGACCGAGCGGACCAATCAGTCTCTGGAGCAAATTCAGTGTTGCTTGACCTTAGCCCGACAGGATGATTAGTGTACTGCATTACCTTTGGCCGAGTTTGCGTTTAACAACCGCATTAACCAGTCTACGGGTATGTTTCCCTTTTTCTGCAACTATGGGTTTCATCCTCATTTCGGAGAGTTTTTCCGTTTGGACTCTGGGTGTACTGGGGCGGATGAGACTATCCAGCGGTTGTGGGAGGTATGGCGGGAGGTCCAGAGTAACATTACGAAGGCCCAGGATAAATATAATTTTTTGCAGGCAAAAAACGGTCCGCGGGGCCGGTGTTCCAGATTGGGGATAAGGTATGGTTATCTACCAAGAATATAAGGCTCAAGGTCCCCTCTGCGAAGTTTGGACCTAAGTTTATTGGTCCCTATGAAATTACCGAAGTGGTTAACTCGGTGGCTTTTCGGTTGCGTCTCCCGCCATCTCTACGGATCCCCAATGCTTTCCATAGGGCCCTGTTGTGAGTTCATTTTCCCCTTCATTACTGAGGCCCGAGGAACTCCCTCTTCTGGTAAAGAAAGGTAGTGAGCCTGATTGTCAAATACCTGAGGCTGATGATTGTGACTGGCTGAGTGGAGTTACGGACTGGATATAATGCTGCCGACGCCCTTCTGCCCTGCGGGTGATTTCTCTGTGGGATCCTTGGAGACCAGTCTGAATTCCTGCTCCTCCAAAGCTAAGTTTGCTGCTCGGCCTTTTGCTTTTGTGCTTTGACTTTGTTTTTGCTTTGTTTTTCTGGATTTCTGCCATTCCCTGCTGGGGTGTGCTGAATTCATTTAGCTCTGTCTTCTGAAAATACCTGAGTGCTGATTCAGTTTTTGAAGCCTAGCTGCTTCAGGGCCTTTTTCATATCAGCTGGTTGGCTTATGTCTTTGATAGGGTTTTGGCAGATTGCTGACAGCAGCCTTCCTTTCCTTTCCTATCTAGGTAGTTTTGGGGCCCCGTCTTTGCTCAGTCTATCTTTCTGTCTGTGTTAGTATTTTCATCTTGCTTCACCGTCATTATATGTTGGGGGCTGCCTATTGCTTTGGGGTCTGCTCTGGGGCAGTTTAGATTTCCCCTTTCTTTCTTTAGGCCTATATATTTCTCCGGCTGTGATCGAGGGGTCTAGGGCATCGTAGGAACCCCCCACGGCTACTGCTAGTTGTGTTGATAGGTTCAGGGGTCTGCAATCTGATAGTTGCCAACTTCTCTGGTTTTCTGGACTTAGCTTGTATTACTGCTTTTGCCTCCTACGGTGACTCATTCATAACAGGGCCCTTTTGAAACCTGTGAGGTTCTGTGGGGAGGGATCATCGTCTTCCCCACCACCGGTTTTGGTAGACGGGCAGTCTGAGTACGAGGTGGAACGAATTGTTGACTCTAGGTTGGTCCGTTGCGCCCTTCAATATCTTGTACATTGGAAAGGCTACGGTCCTGAAGACCGGTCGTGGGTTCCTGCTCGATTGGTTCATGCGGATCGGTTGGTCCGGGCCGTTCATGTCAAGTATCCTGAGAGATACTCTGAACATTTTTTTATTACATTTAGGGCATTCCTGCCCTCTTTCAAGATGGTGTCTTTTGTCTCATTTGCCCCGTGTCTTCCTGCTTTATAACTCCACCCCAGCCTTTAGGCTGTGCTAGAGTATTCTGCCTGTGTTCAGCTCCTGACCTCTGGTGGCTTCCTGGCTTTCTACCTGCTCCTATGAACCTGCGTTGAGATCCTGCCACTCCACTCTCTGAATTTCTGCTACATACACCGGTTTTCCAGTATTCCTCCTGCTTTGGGCTGCTTGTGTTGCTCCCATCTCCATTTCCTGGACACATAAGCTGTTGCTGCTCTGCAAATACATGAGATTCATACCCAGGCCTGCCTGGATGAGTTAAGACAGTTTTTGAACTGACTTATAAGTATATTTATCTGTGTATGGACTAAACAAGGACTTACTAGTGTCAAGTATCCTCAAGTACAACTGAGCATCATAGACTTTCCATTTGATTGCATTTCCCTCTGAAAGTTCCTACAGATTGTTAAGCTGCATTTAATATTTACACCAAGCGTTTTGGACTTGAGTTTTTCCCTGCACGTATTTGAATCACCGTGTGATATAATATAGACTTTAGCACCTGTAAACTGTGTCCTGTAGTTGTCTTGTTCCACGCAAAAAGACTACTGAGTTATCCCTTATAATTATCACAGATTATTTCAGATGGTTGGGATGCAGGGGTCTTATGCCTTACTATGCTCCTATGCACACACGTAACTGTTTTCTCCCCCACACAGGAAGGAATGGGACTGAATTGTATAGAATAATGCAAACCTGACAGATAGGAGATGCAGTAAAGGATAAAATAAAAAACACAATCATATAAATACACTCACAAAACAACCGAGTGAAAATCAAGGACAAACAAAACGGGAAGAAGATTACGATAAACACACAAACCAAATCCAAGGAGAAATCTCCTGAAAACAAAGCCAACTGACTGCTACTAATTCTGAACTCTCCTTCAACTCCAAACAGGAAGTATTGGCTATCACTGGCAACTCCCAAGTGCAAGTGATGAGGGTATATGCCAGAGAGGAGTAGCCAGCACAGAACAGCTGATACAATTGAGAACACGAGCTCCTGGAGATAAACAAAACTGGAGCTCGCTAAAAACTTGCACTGCTAATAGGAAGGTGAAGCAGTTCTAATTAGTGCAGGGGTTCGTGTAACCAGACATCACAATCTTTTGGCACCTCTCAGTAGCATTATTCCGTAACAAGTTGCCTCGCTCAATGAAAATTGAGTCACCTAGTGTGATTGCAGACTTTCATCTCAAATGTGGGCAAGCCCTTTAATTATACAATTAAGCACTGTAGCATGCCAATCCTAACAGCTTGTAATATACTTACTGTCAGGATTCAGTTCTGCTTGCTGGTTCCAGCAGTCATCACATAGCCACTTCATTCATATGCAATTTTCATACTTACGGTCACGTGACAATTAGCTTTTCTTCCTGCCTCTCTCAGTTTTTCAATGAACATGAGAGAATTAGGAAGAGCAGCTCAATGGCACGTGACTGTAAGTGTGCGAATTGCATATGAATGATTGGTCACGTGACAACTACTCAAACCGCTTGAGGGGGAGCGGGGCACCGAACTGAATTCTTGCCCCGCTCTGCCACTGTACCTTGTCCTTTCTGTCTCTCCCCGCATTCCTCTGTCACCTGCACACCTTGTCTTTGTCCATGTCCCGCAGCACGCAATAAAGGACTAATATGCTTTATCGAACCGGTGAATGCCACATATACCTTGTATCTTCAGCTGTCATACCTGTACTTCTAGTCCTGAGTGTGCTGAGCCCTTGTTTCCTGCGTGCCTTCTCTGCCTGCTGCACTGACGCATCGGGTCCATGTACCCACCTGGACCTTTGACTTTGAATAGGTGATCTGAAACACATGGGCTATCTCCTGACCTTCCTGATTTTGTCCTTTATCTGCCCTCTCTGATTATGACTCAGGTTGTCACCCTTTTGTTTGCCAGATAATGCCACTGCCACTGTTTGGCACCTACTTCGTGGACACAACTCAGGGGACCCTGTTATAAGTCCAAATCCGTGTATAAGGGGTTACAGGACAAGATGAGTGTTACAGTGTCACAACGACCTGATAAGCGGAGAGGTTTGTTGGTTGAAGCTTTATTAAGAGCTGTCAAGTTTGCACATACAGCTCATTCGTACAGTTATAGATACACTCCTCAACATTGAAATTTCAACAAGAAAAGAAGTTGTGGAATTATGGAAACCACATATCACATTAATAATATGCAAATAATGAAAAATTAGAAACAAAAATCATCAAAAATCTCGATTTATTCAGTATCGAGTATGACCATCACTATAATTTGTAGTACTCCCCTGATTGGCGCATATATATACACACACAGTGGGTCCAGGCTCTAGCAGATTAATTGACCCCAAAGGTCCAGCAGAAGACAACTCATTTGGAGATGACTTTGGAGACAATCACTTAGCACTGGGGTTTGTATCTTTTATGGTGTGAGCCACAAATAACCCGTTAGATGTTATTAATTATCTGTCTTGTGTGAACAATGATAACTAGAATGCAAAAATGTGGACCATACATTCATGTTCTACTTAGCTGGAGGTTGGATCCTCAGAATTGACTCATCCTCTCGGCCCAGAGAACTCTAGTCTGAAACTTGCAAACAATTTTGTGTCAGGTTTTTGTCTCAAAGAGGTTGCAAAGTGTTAAAACATGTTTGTGGTCTATTTCTCTTAACGGAAGCCATTTTTCTTGTCCGTGTACTGCTCGTGCTGAGCCCGTCTATATACAACACATGGCGACTTGTGTGGGATCCAATGGACAGTTACAAGCTAATGGAAACCACAATAGGGTGGAGAAAGGGATGTGTTATTATGTTACCCACAATGCTGAATGAGAAGTATTCAGTGAGTCAGGACTAAGGAATTTCTTTCTTAGAAACATTAGTTTATTTGTTTATTCATTTATTCATCTTAAGGATTAAAAGGCTTTTGACTTTAGGAAAAGTGAACCCCAATGTTATATATATGACCTCCCCAGATCTGGCACCAACTCTCCACCGCTCCACTCTGAGTGTTTTGCCTCACATCACCGCTGCAGCCAATCACTGAGCTCAGCAGCTGACAAAGTAAGAAGACAGCAAAAGCCACTGAGCTAGGTGATTGGCTGCAGCTGTTGTGTGAACTTAGTACAATTCATTAACTCAGCACATTTTTGGCGCAGGTCAATGCAGCTGGCTTCATACATGGTGGGTGCCAACTTTGTTGTACAGTCATCACTGCTCCAATCATTGTTATTTAACCACTTGAATGGTGATATCAATCTTGGGTTATTCCTTATTATAACGACTAAGTATTCTTCAGATCGGTATGCTGAAAAAAATATTTTGCAGAATAGAGGAACACTGAGCATAGCGGTGGCAGAGGCAGGTCCAATGTACCATATCAAAAGTCAGTGGGAAGCCTTCACTGAGATGCATCCAAATTCCAAGCCAAGATGGGGGACATTTCAAGCCAAGGTAGGGAATTTCTGAGCCAAGATGGGAACATATTCCGAGCCAAGATAGGGAATTTCTGAGCCAAGATGTGGACATTCCGAACCACGATGGGGACATTCTGAGCCAAGGTAGGGAATTTCTGAGCCAAGATGGGACATTCTGAGCCAAGAAAGGCACATTCCGGGCCAAGATGGAGAGTTTCCAAGACAAGATAAGGACATTCCGATCCAAGACGGGGGCTTTGAGTGGCATGGAGTTAAGGTGTCAAAAGACTACAGTGTGCACACATACGAAAAATCCTGTTAGTTTCATTTACTTTCAGAAGGCATCTAGCCTGGCATTGGACTGTAGCTTGGACGTAACTTAGAGGCTTCCTGCAGTATCCAGCAAAGCTCTCAGTATATGCTCCTATGCACTTCACTGGGTTTTTATATTTCCTTTTTTATAAATTCAATTCCAGAACTGTGGTAATGAAATGTGGTCGTTGTGCTTCCTCAGCTGAAAGGTTCAGCAAACTTAGCAGCAAAGAGAAACACAGATGAATATTTGCTCAATTGCTTTCAAGGAAGTGACCAAGTAAAACATTAACATGATAGAGAAGCACTAGAAATGCATAAAGTGGCGTGTAGAAAGTAAATAATGATGTTTATACATATTATTACTATTATTAATATTATTATTAGCGCATAAGAACATCTAAGAGGAAGGTCTTTTGTTCCAGATCCGCTTCAATGAAACAGAATACTATGGCCAAAGCAAAAAGCAGCTTCCACCAAGACAAATTAAATTAGGCCATGTATTACATGACCACACATTCAGTGAATTGGATACTACATAATAGTGCATTTCCAGCCTGAGTCACTCAGAAGATTGTGCTGATCAGGAGGGGGCAGAATGTCGGTATTTGGCATTGGATCAGAAGAGTGTGCCTATCTATTGGAGGCAGAATGGCTGTACATCCCAGCAGATCAGATGAGTGGACTTATATAGTGGAGATAGAATGGTGGCATGTCTCAGTAGTTGAGAAGTGTGGGTTGATCTAGTGGAGGCAACATGGAGGTATGTGGCAATGGTTCAGAAACGTAGGTTAATTTATTGGAGTCAGAATGATGGTATGTGGCAATGGTTCAGAAGAGTGGGCTGATCTAGTGGAGGCAGCATGGCGGTATGTTTAGTGGTTCAGAAGAGTGGGCTGATCTAGTGGAGACAGAATGGTGGCATGCCTCAGTGGTTCAGAAGAGTGGGCTGATCCAGTGGGGCTGCATGATAATATGTGGCATTGATTCAGAAGAGCGGGCCGAACTAGTGGAGACAACATGGTGGTATGTGGCAGTGGTTCAGAAGAGTAGGTTAATTTATTAAGGGGCAGAATGACAGTATTTGGCAGTGGTTCAGAAGAGTAGACTGATCTAATGGGTGGTAGCATGCAGGTTTGTGGGAGTGGTTCAGACAGGTGGGCTGATCTATTGGGGCAGAATGGTGACATATCTGAGTGTTTCAGAAGAGTGGGCTGAATGGTGATATGTGGCAGTGGTTCAGAAGAGTAGTTTAATCTATTGGGGGCAGAATGATGGTATTTTACAGTGGGTCAGAAGAGTAAACTGATCTAATGGGGGTAGCATGGAGGTATGTGGGAGTGGTTCATGTCAGGAACACCGCACTGCACCTGCTCACTGAGCCAGGACGCGTGTCCTGAGTACAAAACTGTGCACAAAGATACCTGTGGAATGGGGCAGCAGTGGTGACGATGCATGCTCCAGGCTCACAGGACCTGAAGCATGTGACTGCTTAGGGCGTGGTCTAAACTCCAGAGAGCTAGGAGCTGAGGAAAACTCCTAGAAAGGTAACTACAGGACAATGTTACCAAGGGGCATAGACAGAGACAGAATCCAGATCAAGCCTGGGTCAACACAAGATAGCACAACAGTACCAAATGGTTAGGCAGAATGGATAGTCAGGACGTAGCAATAGATCAGAAAACCAGAACGGGCAATAGACGGTACAATAGGGACAAACTGTAACGGAGTAGCGATAGCCAAGCCAGGAGGTCAGAACCGGAAAAGACAATAATACCAAAACGAGAGACAGAGTATAGAGTGAGGGGACAGACTGGGTCATACACGGGAAGCAAACAAGCAATGCAGTGCACACGCACACCACGGGGTCAGACACACAATCAGAACAACAGTATAGCTGACAGAGAACCCTGGTAAAGAGTGCATATAAATACCCCTCCCAGATCCAGAAAGAGTCCACGTACACTTAACCCTGTGAGTGCAGGGAATGAACACTGTCAAACCATGACAGTTCAGATGGGTGGGCTGATCTATTGGGGGCAGAATGGTGGCATGTCTCAGTATTTCAGAAGAGAGGGCTGATCTATTGAGGGCAGTATGGTGATATGTGACAGTGGTTCAGAAGAGTAGGTTAATCTATTGGGGGCAATGACATTATTTGGCAGTGGTTCAGAAGAGTAAACTGATCTAATGGGGGTAGCATGGATGATTGTGGCAGTGGTTTAGAAAAGTGGACTGATCTAGTGGGGCAGCATGACAATATGTGGCAGTGGTTCAGAAAAGTGGGCCGAACTAGTGGAGGCAACATGGTGGCATGTGGCAGTGGCTCAGAAGAGTAGGTTAATCTATTGGGGTAGAATGACATTATTTGGCACTTGTTCAGAAGAGTAGACTGATCTAATGGGAAGAGTATGGAGGTACAGTTGTGGCCAAAAGTATTGACACCCATGCAATTTTGTCAGATAATAGTTTCTTCCTGAAAATTATTGCAAACACAAATTCTTTGTTATTATTATCTTCATTTAATTTGTCTTAAATGAAAAAACACAAAAAGAATTGTCCTAAAGCCAAATTGGATATAATTCCATACCAAACATAAAAAAGAGTGTGGACAAAAGTATTGGCACTGTTCGAAAAATCATGTGATGCTTCTCTAATTTGTGTAATTAACAGCACCTGTAACTTACCTGTGGCACCTAACAGGTGTTGGCAATAACTAAATCACACTTGCAGCCAGTTGACATGGATTAAAGTTGACTCAACCTCTGTCCTGTGTCCTTGTGTGTACCACATTGAGCATGGAGAAAAGAAAGACCAAAGAACTGTCTGAGGACTTGAGAAACCAAATTGTGAGGAAGCATGAGCAATCTCAAGGCTACAAGTCTATCTCCAAAGACCTGAATGTTCCTGTGTCTACCGTGCGCAGTGTCATCAAGAAGTTTAAAGCCCATAGCACTGTGGCTAACCTCCCTAGATGTGGACGGAAAAGAAAAATTGACAAGAGATTTCAACGCAAGATTGTGCGGATGTTGGATAAAGAACCTCGACTAACATCCAAACAAGTTCAAGCTGCTCTGCAGTCCGAGGGTACAACAGTGTCAACCCGTACTATCCGTCGGCATCTGAATGAAAAGGGACTGTATGGTAGGAGACCCAGGAAGACCCCACTTCTTACCCCGAGACATAAAAATGCCAGGCTGGAGTTTGCCAAAACTTATCTGAAAAAGCCTAAAACGTTTTGGAGGAATGTTCTCTGGTCAGATGAGACAAAAGTAGAGCTTTTTGGGCAAAGGCATCAGCATAGAGTTTACAGGAGAAAAAAAGAGGCATTCAAAGAAAAAAACATGGTCCCTACAGTCAAACATGGCGGAGGTTCCCTGATGTTTTGGGGTTGCTTTGCTGCCTCTGGCACTGGACTGCTTGACCATGTGCATGGCATTAGGAAGTCTGAAGACTACCAACAAATTTTGCAGCATAATGTAGGGCCCAGTGTGAGAAAGCTGGGTCTCCCTCAGAGGTCATGGGTCTTCCAGCAGGACAATGACCCAAAACACACTTCAAAAAGCACTAGAAAATGGTTTGAGAGAAAGCACTGGAGACGTCTAACGTGGCCAGCAATGAGTCCACACCTGAATCCCATAGAACACCTGTGGAGAGATCTAAAAATGGCAGTTTGGAGAAGGCACCCTTCTAATATCAGGGACCTGGAGCAGTTTGACAAAGAAAAATGGTCTAAAATTCCAGCAGAGCATTGTAAGAAACTCATTGATGGTTACCGGAAGCGGTTGGTCGCAGTTATTTTGGCTAAAGGTTGTGCAACCAAGTATTAGGCTGATGGTGCCAATACTTTTGTCTGGCCCATTTTTGGAGTTTTGTGTGAAATGATCAATGTTTTGCTTTTTGCTTCATTCTCTTTTGTGTTTTTTCATTTAAGACAAATGAAGATAATAATACCAAAGAATTTGTGTTTACAATCATTTTCAGGAAGAAACTGAGTATTATCTGACAAAATTGCAGGGGTGTCAATACTTTTGGCCACAACTGTATGTGGGAGTGGTTCAGAAGGGTGGACTGATCTATTGGGGGCAGAATGGTGGCATGTCTCAGTGTTTTAGAAGAATGGGCTGATCTATTGGGGGCAGAATGGTGGTATATTGCTGTGGTTCAGAAGAGTGAGCTGAACTAGTGGATACAGTGGATCTAGTAGATACAGTGATCTCCAGTAATGTCAAACTTGTGATTCCAAAAACACATTTATAAAAAATAATCCCACATCCATTTTTTAAATTAATAGAGAAGACTAGTGCAAAGCATATTGATTTGGATCATATACCATAAATGATGTTTTCTGGTAATGTTTTTCCAATAGCCTGAGGTTTTAATATTTCTCTGCATAATATATTAAATCATCTCTCCAAAACTACGTGTTCACTTTACGGATTGGACTTCCTCTGGGAAATAGAATCCTGAGAAAAAAACAAGCAGATGATAATATATTTGGAGGGGAAATGCTGATAATCATATATTGTAAAGCCATCCAAATGCAAGACGATGGAGGGTCCTGAGAACCAAAAACACTTCCAATTTTTCAGAGAACAAGTGATCAGCATGCTTAAAGGAATGAGATGCTAAAGATTCAGACATTCCCTGTATCCAGGAATTTACCGCCTAATCTGAAACAAAATGGCTGCGATGCTACTTCAGACTGTGAGGTTTCCTATTAAATGTGGATGTTGTCCATTTTGTATATAGAGGTGGATATGTTCCTTTGTAAGGAGGTTGACCAGACTGCGGGTACCTGCATGCCGGGTCTGGAACTAAAAAAGCTGCATCCTCTGTTTCCGGGGGGAAGCCTGAGAAAAGCGGACCTTCCCCTGCTGCAGGAGGGAAGGAGGCGAGAGACGGAGCTTCATGCTCACCCAGGAGAGCCGGGAAAGCGCACGCAGCAGCAGGGAGATAAAAGGGAGAAGCGCGCCAAAAAGGTCAGTCTGGCGCTGGCTAGGACAGAGCTTTGCTCCCGAGGACTTGTGTACACCATGGAGCGAAGCCCCGTTCTGGTGGTTCCCCCCACTAGACTCAGTACTGTGCTAGATACATTTGAGCATGGGAAATCTTTCTGCCTCCCAGAGACTTCGCCGAGACGTCTCGTGCTGCTATTGTCGGTGCCACCGTTGGATCCCCGCCTGTTACAGACCTCACTGAGATGTCACGTGCCGCTGTTGTCGGTGCCACAGTTGGAACCCTGAGGAGCTGTACCCAAGAAGACAATACTAATAAGTTTCAACTCTTTATTACTGAACTTTCGTTCATCCCTGACCTACTCTGCCACTCTCTGTTATGATTGGGTCACAGAGGAGGAAAGCAAGACCAAGTGTCATGATCCAGGTTGGATATGACAGGAAATGCACAAGTAACCTTTTTTTTCCTTTAACTGTGGTGTTTTAGTTCTAGTTTCCCCCAGGTGGCCGTTAGGGTCATTGCACTTTTGTTACTTTAGTTTTGTGCACGTAATTATAAGACTGGTGTGATTGCTCTATGAAAGTGTCAGGTGTGGTAATCAGTGTTGGTGATAGTCCTCAGTTACAAGCAAGCCTGGGTGAAGGATGGAGCTGAAGGAGAGTCCCGGGCAGCTCAGTGAGAATCCTGGAGTGGCAGCTATGGTGTCTGTGAGGAGGGCTGGCATGACTTGGTGGAGTTGCAGCTATGGTGTCAGCAAGGAGTTCTTGCATGGCTTGGTGGAGTGGCAGCTATGGTGTAGAGCTGCACTCATGATGCTGGACTCGGTTGCTGGAAAACTGGACTCAAGATGCTGGACTCTTTTGCTGGAAAGCTGGACTAATATGCTGGACTCTGTTTCTGGACAGCTGCACGCAGGTGGTGGACTCTGTTTGCTCCAAGGCTGCACTATGGTGTTGGATCCGGTCTGAGGAAAAGATGCACGCAGGTGGTGGGCACTGTTGCTGGGAGCGTAAGCAACAGAGCAAAGCTAAGTTGTGTTCCCCTGTTTTGTCTCTTTTCCTTATGTGTGTTTTAGTGCAGTGGTGGGATTAGTTTCCGCACCGTCCACTTCACTAGTGAGGGTTTAGGTGCAGGGCGAGTCAGGGTTTTTAGGTTCCTGATCGTCGCCCGGTGCGGAACCGGCCTAGGGAACATTAGGAGTGTAGAGGTACTGACTCAGGGGAGTGCAGGAGGTCTCCACTTCCCCGTTTCCCTATCGCAAGGCCACCATTGTTATTGTTACCCAGGTTTTCCCTTTTATTGTTTAAATTCACCTTACTGGAGGCGGGGTTTCCAGAAATACGTGTATTTCCGAAATTCGCCTGTTGGAGGCGGTGTATCCAGCTGCACGTTTTATTATTTAAATTCGCCCAACTGGAGGCGGTGTATCCAGGGTCACGCGTGTCATCTAAATCCGCCCTGCTGGAGGCGCTGTGTCCAGTTGCGCATGGCCGTGACACCAAGCTAAGCCACAGAAAACCAGAGAGGTTGGTAACTAAGCGGATTGCAGACCACTGAGCCTATCCACACAACTAACAGTAGCCGTGGAGCGTACCTACGATGATCCTAGATGCCTCGACACAGCCGGAGAACTAAATAAGCCTAAAGCAATAAAGGGGAAATCTGAACTGCCCCAGAGCAGACCCCAAAGGAATAGATAGCCCCCAAAGATATATTGTCGGTGAGACAAGATGAAAACACAAACGCAGATAGGAAAATAGACTGAGCAAACGATGGGGCCTACACTAACTAGACAGGGCAGGAAAGGAAAGACTCTGTCTGCAATCACGCAAAAAACCCTGCAAAAAATGCCCAACACGTCTGATAGAAAAATACTGAAGTCGCATGACTTCGCCCACTATATCAGCACTCTGGTATATTCTGAAAGCAGAGCAAAAAGAGGCCAATCTAATAAGGGACAAAAACAAATTGGCACAAGCAGTAACATAAGGATGGAATTTCAGCACAGCCCCAGCCGGAGCTGGCTGAACACACAAAACTGAAATAGACAAAGCCAGATCAAATGTGAACAATAGCAAAAGAACACTTAGCTGAGCATGCAGGGACTGAGCTGGAAACTAAGACCTCAGGAGGCAGGAAAAAATCACCAGCAGGGATAGAGGAAGTCGGCTGTCTTAAATCCAGTCAGAAACTCCAGATCTCCAGTCATTCTCCTCATTATCAGGTGGCAGGTCTCTGTTAATTAGATCAGCTCCATTACCTCCAGTAACCACCAGAGGGAGCCAGGAAAGAGGACTCGTGACCCCTCTGTCAATATAACCAGCTCCACTACCTTCACTAGCAACCAGCGGTAGGCCAGAAAGCAAATTCACAACAACTCTCCCAGTTCTGCCCCATTCCTTATCATCACCCTACAATCCCTCACTGCCAACGTGGAGTACATTCCCCTGTAAATAAACCTGCTTAACCCTTGCTCTTTCTGCATCCTGTCACTGCATCCCACGTTCCTGCTTGTTACCTTACACCTTCTCACTTAAGTCTCATGGACATCGATCTCAAAGAAGCAAAATGACTGAGACAGAGACAGAGCTTCTCCAAAATAGGACCTCTTGTGGACCTAATTTGTATGTGCTGGTTGCTACCTATCAAGAGTGGTCCAAAGAAAACTACAGTCTCTGATTTGTGTGGTGGGGTGAAGGCAAGCCTATCTGGTCTTATCCTGTTTACATCACACAGTGGCTGCGTAACCTCAGGTCAGTGCTCATGCTGACTCCTGTCCACTGCCAAAGGGGCAATGGAAATCATGTTTTACATTATATGGAAGCCATTTGTATGTGATTCACTTACCAAGGAGGCACTAGTATGCACTATGGGAAAAAGATTAGACGACAGAGGCAGTGTGATAGTCAATGTTCTATTGGTAACCGTAACGCTAGTCACTTCTCACGGCCAAGCCGAGAGTCAAAATGGTCAAGAAGTCCAAGATCAGAAGCCAGGAGAGTATGTCAAACAGAAGGAAGAGACAAAAAGCGTGGTCAGGCAACGTTCCGAGGTCAGAATGCCAGGAAGGTAACAAATCACAGCAGAAGGGGTTAAACAGTTGGATTGTCTGAACGAAGTCCAAGGTCAGGCAGCAAATGATCGAGCATACAGAATTCAAGGCACAGGGAGCACAAAGCACAAGCCTACTAGATGAATGTACGTCTGGCAGAGGTCGGGGAGAAACAGCTCAGTTAATTAGTCTGGCAATCACCTGGGATAGTGAACACTTGGAGATAGCCAACACCTCCCAGTCACAGATTGGATAGTCGAGCTGTCAATCAACACACTTACAGCTCAACACACCCCTGTAGCAGATTGGATGGTCAAGCTGTCCATCAAAGTACTGACAGCTTGAGTACATCCCTGTACCGGATTGGACGGATGAGCTGTCAGTAACTGCATCCCAGACACACTGAGAGGTGGAACCATGACAATAACTTTGGTTCCTGGCATCATGTGGATGTAACACGTACCACCTACCTAAATATTGCACAGACTAAATATTCCCCTTCATGGTAGCAGTATTCCAAAATGTCAGTGCCAACTTCCAGCACTATAATGCCTCTGCCTCTTCCATGCTCCCAAATGTGCATTTTACTGTTGTGGACCATTAATCAGTCTGAGCATCCCAGCGTAGCACACAGTAAACTCTCTGTGGCCGCTATTTTTTAAAAGCTATCAGAAGGCACCGGCAGTGCCTTCAGATTTGCCGCCACTTCTGAGAGTCCAGGAGGTCTACATTTTTTCCAGGAGCCTCCCAGATTATTCTGGAGACTTGACAAGTATGAGTAAGCATACAGAGTTATTTCCCATACAGGTTTCCAGATCTAGTCATGACAGCACTACCAAGGTCCTAAGCTTGTTAACACTTCTAAGACCACGTAATTTTTATGCTTTTGTGCTTTCGTTTTTTCCTCCTGTTTTTTTTTCAAGAGATATAACTTTTTTATTTTTCAGTTGACATAGAAGTCTAAAGGCTTTGTTCTTGTGTTTTTTTTACAGAACGAGTTATTTCAGCATTCGTTTTACTATACCATGTTCTGAAAAATGGGAAAAAAAATCCAAGCGAGGTAAAATAATTAAAAAAAAAATGCATTTTAGCTTTTGTTGTTGCTTTCTTTTTTTATGGCATTCAGTGAGTGGTAAAAATTACCTGGCAACACAATTCTCCAGGTCAGAACAATTGTATGTATACAAACATACAGTACAGTATAAGGTCTTTGTGGTTAAAAAAAAAATTCTTAATTTTGTAAAAAAAAAAAAAAAAAAAATTGGTTACCGTTTTCTAAGATCCATATCTGTTTAATCTTTCACTTATTGAACTGTGTGAGCGCTTGTTTTTTGGCTGTCATTTTTATTTTTAACATTTTTAAGTGGATGCTTTAAAAATGTTTTGATCACTTTGTATCACTTTTCTTTTAGGGAACTATGAACGCCAAAAAACTTTGAACTTTGGAAAATTCGGGGCTTTCAATTTTTTTAAAAATATTTTTCAGTTTTTGAACAAAAAAAAAGGGGCGATTCTTTTATTATTTAATCCTTTTAGAGGAATTGAAGCTACGGTCGATCGCTTATACTGCTGTATTAAATATATAATGTAACTGATGATCTTTTATGAAGCCCAGCCCGAGTTTGTGCTTCACAGGAATAATTTGGCAGTAGTGGGGGCCTTCACCAGATCCCCAGTGGCCATGGTAATTCATCAGCTCCCCGCGATCGCATTGTGGGGGGATGATGGAAGCCTACCAGTTAAAGAGGACCTGTCAGCGGGATTTTGGATTGTAAAATAAAAACTTGGTTATAATGGTGCTTTAATATAGATTAAATTGATATATATATATATATATACACTCACTGGCCACTTTATTAGGTACACCTGTCCAACTGTGTGTTAAGACTTAATTTCTAATCAGCCAATCACATGGCGGCAACTCAGTGCATTTAAGCATGTAGACATGGTCAAGACAATCTCCTGCAGTTCAAACCGAGCATCAGTATGGGGAAGAAAGGTGATTTGAGTGCCTTTGAACGTGGCATGATTGTTGGTGCCAGAAGGGCTGGTCTGAGTATTTCAGAAACTGCTGATCTACTGGGATTTTCACGCACAACCATCTCTAGGGTTTACAGAGAATGGTCCGAAAAAGAAAAAAAATCCAGTGAGCGGCAGTTCTGTGGCCGGAAATGCCTTGTTGATGCCAGAGGTCAGAGGAGAATGGGCATACTGGTTCGAGCTGATAGAAAGGCAACAGTGACTCAAATTGCCACCCGTTACAACCAAGGTAGGCAGAAGAGCATCTCTGAACGCACAGTGCGTCGAACTTTGAGGCAGATGGGCTACAGCAGCAGAAGACCACACTGGGTACCACTCCTCTCAGCTAAGAACAGGAAACTGAGGCTACAATTTGCACAAGCTCATCGAAATTGGACAGTAGAAGATTGGAAAAACGTTGCCTGGTCTGATGAGTCTCGATTTCTGCTGCGACATTCGGATGGTAGGGTCAGAATTTGGCGTAAACAACATGAAAGCATGGATCCATCCAGCCTTGTATCAACGGTTCAGGCTGGTGGTGGTGGTGTCATGGTGTGGGGAATTTTTTCTTGGCACTCTTTGGGCCCCTTGGTACCAATTGAGCATCGTTGCAACGCAACAGCCTACCTGAGTATTGTTGCTGACCATGTCCATCCCTTTATGACCACAATGTACCCAACATCTGATGGCTACTTTCAGCAGGATAATGCGCCATGTCATAAAGCTCGAATCATCTCAGATTGGTTTCTTGAACATGACAATGAGTTCACTGTACTCAAATGGCCTCCTCAGTCACCAGATCTCAATCCAATAGAGCATCTTTGGGATGTGGTGGAACGGGAGATTCGCATCAGGGATGTGCAGCCGACAAATCTGCGCCAACTGTGTGATGCCATCATGTCAATATGGTCCAAAATCTCTGAGGAATGATTCCAGCACCTTGTTGAATCTCTGCCACGAAGAATTGAGGCAGTTCTGAAGGCAAAAGGGGGTCCAACCCGTTACTAGCATGGTGTACCTAATAAAGTGGCCAGTGAGTGTATATATATATATATATATTTTTTTTTTAAGAAATCTGTGTTCTTCTTCAATAATCACCCCTTGAAGTTATATGCTAATGAGTCAAAAGTGCAGTGGGTCTGGACAGTACACTGGCTGTCGGTCTAAGTATTATTAATACCTCTGCCTACCTCCAATCTGTGACTGATGGGTCACTCTTCAGTGACTTGCTTTTTCTGGCCAAAATCTGTCATTGTCGTGAATGGAGCATGTGCAGTAACCTCCCCATAATCTAATTAAGCCAAGAAATGGATCTGCGCATGCGCTGCTCATAGCGTGAGATTTTGGCCATAGAAGGCAGGCCACTTAAAAAGCTGACTTGTCAGTCAAACCCTGGAGGCAGGTGAAAGGGGCCAGCAAATACCCAGACTAGGAGGAGAAGATCAAGTATAGCATCCAGCCCCACTACACTTGCACCAATAAGATTACTGAAGGACGATTTGTTAAAAAAATTATCAATTTAATCAGTATTAAAGCACCATTATAACCATGTCTTTTACTTTACAATCCTCTTCAAATATAGCTTTCAGTGATTGCCATTAGCATTTAGATAATTAAACAGCAGCGATCGGAGCTAGCTTCAGTCGCTGCTGTTAGAGATAGATACTGGCTGGGAAACCCACTTGTTGTCTGCCCGGTAAAGAACAGGCTCAGCTTGTGAATCCACTTTAAATACCCCAGACACACATACCTGTAAACAAACGTCCAAAGTTGTTAAGTTAAAAGATGGTAAGAGTGACCCACAAGAGGTCTCCTTATGGTTCTCCATCAGCTTTGGCAAGGTAAGTAAAATTTTCATGTGGACACCTCCACTTATCCTTGCCCAAAATAGTCACTTTAACTCATATGTTGAGGAAGCTTTTGGAAAAGATGGAGACCTCCCAGACTCTCAGAACAGCTGTCAATTCTCATAATCCTCACCGACAACCCTGTCGGAAACATTCTGGAATCCAGGGATTCTGGAAGGTTTTTTGTGTCCCGGAATTCAGGACCAAGTCATTTAGGAAGTAGAGAATGGATCTGGGGAAGGGTTGTGGCCTTAAAAAGGGGGAATAACTAGTGCCAAAAAATGTCTGTGGCATGTGGAACACACTACCATCCAGTTTTGCCAACCATCTAAAGTTGGTAGGTATACGTTGGACCAGGGTTAATAAAGGAACCTTCTGAGACTCATCACATGATACATTCTACAGCTTCGCATCCCAATTAATCAAAGGAATAAGTGCTAGACACTTCAGCATGACACTCGGGAGCTTATCTTTGTAAACTCATGAATCCGGACAGCTTTTGAAATGAGGTCCATAATGGGGATTTATTTGCTGCATCCATCCAGCTTTTTGGAGAGCCCTCCATGGAGTACCTACAAGTTTATACATAGACCAGTTGCTAGAAACTGAGAATATTTACTTTGTACCAAATTTGTTTTCTCTTGGTTTTGGCTCTTTGTGCTCCTCACAGTTCCCACATCACAAATCTCGCAGATCATAATTGTGGAGAAGGTGCCAAATTCTCCTTCAGTTAGTAGAGTAGGACCTAATCCGTAGTTGGAGTCTACTCGAAAGCCTTTTTGGTAAAGAAGAGACCCCCACACAAATTTCACACCCACTTGGACAAAGTAGAGAAGTAAGTGTCATTTTATGTTTAGACTATTACACAAGACATTTACGATTCAGTGCTGGGTCCGCCACTGATTCCTTGTGTGGTCTCCTCAGTGGAAACGAATCAATGCCAAATGTTAAACAGAACTCCAGCACAATGTTAGCAGATACGATGTGAGCTGCATTTCCCAAACATCTCTACCCATCGTTAAGATGCTAAATCCAGTTTCCCAAAACATATAGGTTTAGATTAATACATACATTCGTTTTTTTCATTTATCAGCTGGGCGGGGGGGGGGGGTAATGATAAAAAAACGGAGATAAGAAGAATGAACATCAGTATAAGAACAACAATAAGTCTCTGAAATCGTTTTTTCCGTTTTGTTAAGGCAGATAAGTCTGTGCATTTCACAATGCAAACTGTCAGCAGTATACGATTTTTCTACTTGCAGTCAGATGTCCGCTAGCTTCTCATCCGCTTCTCACAATAGAACAGTGATAATAGAACAGTGAGCGAAGCGGATGAGAATAAAGTTGTCATGTGACTGCTAAGGTGAAAATAACATACATGTGGCTGCACGATGACCACACGAACTGGTCTGTGGAGCCCAATCAATCCTTTTTATATTTGGCAGTGCCTGTCGAAAAGTTTTAAATGGCTGGTCAACCCGTTTACATCTTTAGACCTGATGAGGCTGATGCATTTACTTTGAAAATACATATCAGAATGGCTGTATAATCATTTTTGAAAGTTTACACTCAATCTCAGCCCACTTAGCCCGATTGCCAGCGCCTCAGTGTCTCTCCTGCTGTCTAATCTCTATCTCTCTAGCGGGCTAGCCAACTCCTCAATGTCCCTCCTCCCTGCTGTTATTTAATCTCCATTTCTCTAGTATGATTGCCAACTTCTCATCATGCCTTCTCCTTGCTGCTTCTGAATATCCACCCACCTAGCCTGATAGGCTTCTCCTCAGTGTCCCTCCTACATGCTGCTGTTGAGATCTCACACTACTAAGTATCAGTCGCAGTTGTCGATCAGTCAGGGTGGGTGGGTCAAGACTGAATGCACTTGGACTTATGAACTCTCTTACCCTTTAGATGGACTCTAAAGAGTGCACATTCTCAGATTTTGATGTCAAGATTATAAATCTATTCTGCCATGGATTTTTAAAGTAAATATACCAGCCTTATCACAATAGAGCTGGCAATAATTTAACTATCCTATAAAGAGAATGAGATGGCTCTGCTCATTCTGTCACAGTCTACACCGCAAAGCTGACAAATAAGCTGCAGAAAACAGGATTTAACATCCTACTGTTTGCTTTAATGGCCTATGTAAAATCTGGATCTAGAGAATGTTACTTTATTGTCTTACTTAGACCTCCAGCAGCACAACTAAGCTGCCAAAAACTCACCCATCATCTCATAATAATGAAACTACTCCGCTCATTCTTTCCTAATCTTTACAGCAAAGCTGAAAAGCGCACAGAAGAAAGCAGTAAGTGTCATTTTTTTCTTTTGGTGACTACTCAAATGGGCAGTGTGAGAACTGTAATATTTCAACATTTTTATTGTGGATCGATAGCAATAAAAAATCACTATTTTTGAATGCGTTTATTATAAAACCTGATTTAAATGAAATGTCATTTTCTAATGCTACATTCCAAAAATCCAAATTTGAATGTAGGCTAAACAAATGGTTAAAGTAAGTGAAGTCTAAATGTTATGGGGTAAAGCAAATGAACACAGCCAGATTTCTATTGTAAAGAGTCCAGGAGGTGCTGACAGCAGGTGACCGATGGCTGTCGTGAGGTGTCAGACGATGTGTTAGCGGGATCACGAAACCGAGCGAGGCACTGGAAGCATCAATAACAGACAGTGGCAGAGGTGACGAGTGACACAAACTAAAATGGTTTCTGGGCTTTTGGACGGCATTATAATAAAAACACAAAAGAATAATAATCATGTATGGCCATTCCATGTAACTCACATAATATTTTAGAACATAATCCGTTTGGAAGTATTAAAGGAAAACCGAGCTGCCAAGCTGAGGTGTGCAAGTATTTTTACCGATTTGTCTTTGGAACATTTTGTGCCATTTTTTCCTTATTTAGGCCATGGTCTCTTAAACATTTCTTCAATTTTTTTTTTACAGCTTCAAAAATGGGCAAAGTGTCCAATAATTGCTACACACGGCTTACCATCAGATAGAATGAGTACGGTAAAGTAACAGAAGACCTGCTCCTTGGGTACAAGGGGGATTGTGGATGTGGCATAAAATTACTAGTTATTGGGCAGCACGGTGGCTCAGTCGTTAGCACTGCAGCGCTGGAGTCCAGGGTTCAAATCCCACCAAGGACGACATCTGCAAGGAGTTTGTATGTTCTCCCCATGTTTGCGTGGTTTTCCTCTGGGTTTGTCAGTTTCCTCCCATACTCCAAAGACATACTGTTCTGTCTCCAACATCTGATTCATAATCCTCAATTATCTGCTTGTTAAGGTTTTCAGTGTTTTTGGCTCCATCTGGTGACCAGAGTCATAACTGCAGTGTTATTGTATTCTACTTTCACTTTGCTTCTACTTTTCCCTCCATTGCAGTGCATTCTGGTAAGCTTTTGCAATGCATTCTGGTAAGGTTGCAATGCATCCTGGTAGCCTTTGCAAAGGATTATGGTTAGTTCAGCCCTCATTTCCCTCCAGTTCTCGATTTTCCTTCTGCCTGCATTCAGGAAGCATCTCATTTCTCTTCTCCCCTTCTGATAGCATCGCTGTTTCACCGCGCATCAATATACCATCACGTTCAATAAAGCACAGATTCAACTACAGTCTCTTTATTGGACCCTGGTATAGCGGTTTAGCTGCCTGTATAAGCTCTGCTTCATTTAGTGAGGACAGAACACATACTGATAGGGAATTTAGATTGTGAGCCCCATCGGGGACAGTGATGATAATGTGTGCAAACTGTGAAGCGCTGCGGAATATGTTAGCGCTATATAAAAATAAAGATTATTATTATTATTATTAATGTTTCCATGCTTCTAAAATGAAAACTAACAAAATTTTGACAACAGATTCAATAAAGTGAGTTAGTGGCAGAAACTAATATAACAGCCTTTTAGAAATATTGTGTTGACTGGATGTTTTCTTGTGCATGAAGAATGAAAAAAAAGTATACATGACATGTATCAGGACAGATCCTTCTACTCTATACCACTAATGAATCAAACTGGCTCTGCTGCTGCCGGCACCTCTTTATTTTCTTTGTCCCCTTATTAATTGAATCTCTATACTAGACATTGACTGCTACACTCATCTTCACGTCTGTAGTTGTTCAACACACACGATCTGCAGTGTTTGTCAAATAGGTTTTCGTTTTCTCTTTCTATCTCTATTGCTGATCTGTGCACTCTGATGTATTCTCACTATCTAGTATCACCCTAAACAGCTGCTGCATTCCATTCCTCGGCTTTTATGCAGGCTACCTGATTTTTTTGTGCTCAGTAATGTGATGTGATACTGCAAGGCATTATGAGGCATCCCAAACGGCTGTACCTGAGGTTATGTGAGCATTTTTTTAAAACTATTCATGCAAAGCAAAATCACAAGCTATTCAAATTTGCCGGGTACAGAAAAATTTACTAAAATTAGATAAAAATTCAAATTGCATCAAATCTCTATTAGCTATGCATCTAAACCTCAATCTTGATTCTAAATTCTGACCTATTAGCTGTGGTTACTACATCACAGGGTAAGGCATTCTATAGATTGACTGCTATAACTGTAAAGAACCCCTGTGAAATCCGTCCATCAGCAGTTCTTATTGAAATGTACTCAGTTTCTTGCGCAACCCAGGACCTGCGCAAGCACAGAATGAAAGCGTTATATTTACCAAGAGCATATACTCTTCTAGATATGAAGGGAATGAGCTTTTCAATGAATAATGCGGTTAGAAGTTACTATTTATGACCTTTCAAAACAAAAAAAATAGTGTTGAAGAATGGACCATTATAATGATACGTCATTTTACATAATTTTCCCCTCTTTTGCACATAGATCTTTACGGTTTTTGTTTTACTTGAAAATCAAACTCACATTTTCATTGAGTTGAAAATTGTTTTGCAAAACACAGATTACAGCGCTCCGCTCCAACCTCCCGATCGCTGCCATGTGAAAATATTTTTGAAATGAAAATCCCTTTCCGTCCAGTTTCATGTATCTGCAGAACAGCGCAGCTTTCTGGGTGTTCCTTCGTGTACATTTTAAGAAATCGCTCTCCAAATTTCCGAGAGGTTTGGTTTTTTTTAGCAGTACAGTCTTGCCAACATTTTACTTTAAATTTCTGTGTGTGATGCATCGACCTAAGCTTTTCACCTTCTGGACTTTTTATATTTTAGTCTTAAAACATAGAAGCAGCAAAATTTAGATCACTGGAAGACGTAAAAGTAAGTGAAAATCTGTAGTATTGCTATATGACTATGGCGGCGCGGTGGCTCTGTAATTGAGGTGAAATGAGGTCAAGCTCATAAGAGAATGCATCGGTCAGTTTGCACAGGGCACATAATTGGTCATCGCTAAAGAGAAATCCCTGACCATTAACAGCCGGGGCTCCTGCAGCTTGCACCCTTATCCCATTCAAGTGCATTTACTTTGTGGCAGCTGCAATACGTGGGAGTCAACGGACAGAAAAAACAAAGTCATAGCTTATAAAAGTGTCCTAGAAGTGATGGAGTATAGCCTCAAAAAAAAGAGGAATTTCTGGCTTGTCTAGGTCTTCAGCAGCACTATAGAGCTGTCAATGATTAACGTTTAACCCCTTCATGACCAAGCCTATTTTGACCTTAATGACCAGGCCATTTTTTTGCAATTCTGACCAGTGTCCCTTTATGAGGTAATAACTCAGGAACGCTTCAACAGATCCTAGCGATTTTGAGATTGTTTTTTTGTGACATACTGGGCTTCATGATAGTGGTAAATTTAGGTCGATAATATTTGCGTTTATTTGTGAAAAAATCAGAAATTCGGCAAAAAATTTAGAAAATTTCACAATTTTCAAATTTTGAATTTTTATTCTGTTAAACCAGAGAGTTATGTGACACAAAGTGGTTATTAAAAAACATTTCCCACATGTCTACTTTACATCAGCACAATTTTGGAAACAAATTTTTTTTTTTGTTATGAAGTTATAAGGGTTAAAAGTTGACCAGTGATTTCTCATTTTTACAACAAAATTTACAAAACCATTTTTTTTAGGGACCACCTCACATTTGAAGTCACTTTGAGGGGTCTATATGGCAGAAGATACCAAAAAGTGACACCATTCTAAAAACTGCACCTCTCAAGCTACTCAGAACTACATTCAAGACGATTATTAACCCTTCAGGTGTTTCACAGGAACTAAGGCAACGCGGAAAAAAAAATGGACATTTTAATTTTTCCAACACAAATTTTCTTTTAGCATCATTTTTTTAATTTTCACATGGGCAACAGGATAAAATGGATCCTAAAATTTGTTGGGCAATTTCCCCTGAGTACACCGATACCTCATATGTGGTCATAAACCACTGTTTGGGCGCACGGCAGGGCTCAGAAGGGAAGGAGCGCCATTTGACTTTTTGAATGGAAAATATGCTGGAATATTTAGCGCTTGCCATGTCAGGTTTGGAGAGTCGCTGTGTGCCTAAACACTGGAGCTCCCCCACAAGTGACCCCATTTTGGAAACTAGACCCCCCAAGGAACTTATCTACATGCATAGTGATCACTTTGAACCCCCAGGTGCTTTATAAATTGATCCGTAAAAAAAAAAGTACTTCTTTTCACAAAAATTTTCTTTTAGCCTCAGTTTTTTCATTTTAACATGGGCAACAGGATAAAATGGATGCTAAAATTTGTTGGGCAATTTCTCCTGAGTACACTGATACCTCATATGTGGTCATAAACCACTGTTTGGGTGCACGGCAGGGTCCGGAAGGGAGGGAGCGCTATTTGACTTTTTGAATGGAAAATTAGCTCCAATCGTTATCGGACACCATGTCTCGTTTGGAGAGCCCCTGTGTGCCTAAACAGTGAAAAACCCCCACAAGTGACACCATTATGGAAACTAGACCCCTTATGGAACTTATCTAGATGTGTAGCGAGCACTTTGAACCCCCAAGTGCTTCACAAAAGTTTATAACGCACAGCAGTGAAAATAAAAAACAATTTTTTTTCCTCAAAAATAATTTTTTAGCACGCTATTTTTTATTTTCACAAGGCTAACAGGAGAAATTGGACCACAATAATTGTTGTCCAGTTTGTCCTGAGTACGCTGGTATCCCATATGTGGGGGGGAACCACTGTTTGAGTGCACGGCAGGGCTCAGAAGGGAAGGAAAACCATTTGACTTTTTGAAATGAAAATTACCTCTAATTGTTAGCGGACACCATGTGTTTGGAGAGCCCCAGTGTGCCTAAACATTGGAGCACCCCCACAAATGACCCCATTTTGGAAACTAGACCCCCTAAGGAACCTATCTAGATGCATAGTGAGCACTTTGAACCCCCAAGTGCTTCACAAAAGTTTATAATGCAGTGCCGTGAAAATAACAAAATTTTTTATTCCTCAAAAAATTATTTTTTAGTGCACAATTTTTTATTTTCACAAGGGTAACAGGATAAATTGGACCCCAAAAGTTGTTGTCCAGTTTGTCTTGAGTACGCTGGTACCCCATATGTGGGGGGGACCACTGTTTGAGCACACGTCGGGGCTCGGAAGGGAAGTAGTGACGTTGTGGAATGCTGACTTTGATGGAATGGTCTGCGGGCATCATGTTACATTTGCAGAGCCCCTGGTGTGCCTAAACTGTGGAACCCCCCACAAGTGACCCCATTTTGGAAACTAGACCTTCCAAGGAACTTATATAGATGTCTGGTGAGAACTTTGAACCCCCAAGTACTTCACAGAAGTTTATAATGCAGAGACGTGAAAATAAAAAAATCATTTTTTTCCACAAAAATCATTTTTTAACCCCCAATTTTTTATTTTCCCAAGGGTAACAGGAGAAATTAGACCACCAAAGTTGTTGTGCAATTTTTCCTGAGTACGCTGATACCCCATATGTTGGGGTAAACCACTGTTTGGGCACACGTTGGGGCTTGGAAGGGAGGGAGCACCGTTTGACTTTTTGAACCAAAATTGGCTGGAATCAATGGTTGCACCATGTCGCGTTTGGAGACCCCTGATGTGCCTAAAAAGTGGAAACCCCTCAATTCTAACTCCAACCCTAACCCCAACACACCCCTAACCACAGCCCTAACCCCAACACATCCCTAACCCTAATCCCAACCCTACCCATAACCCTAACCCCAACACACCCCTAGCCCTAATTCCAACCCTAACCCTAATTCCAACCCTAAACCTAGTTCTAACCCTAACCCTAATTCCAACCCTAACCCTAATTCCACCCTAACCCTAATTCCAACCCTAACCCTAATTCAAACCCTAACCCTAATCCCAACCCTAACCCTAATTCCAACCCTAGCCCTAACCCTATTTCCAACCCTAACCCTAACCCTAATGGAAAAATAAAAATAATTTCTTTATTTTATTATTTGTTCCTGCCTATGGGTGTGATAAAGGGGGGGTTTATTTACTTTTCATTCTACTTTGATCACTGTGAGAGTTTATCACAGTGATCAAAATGAATGAATGAATCTGCTGCCGACGGGCGCACTGCGCACGCGCCTGCCATTTTCCAAGATGGTGGCGCCCATGAAGCAGGACGGCGGGACACCGGGAGCTGGAGAGGGACATCTGAGGTCCCGGGGGGTGAGGGGGGGGTCGGAAGGTGGGGGGAGCAGAGAGAAGGGGGAGGGGAGCAGATGATGATGGCGGTGGCACATTGCCGCCGTCAATCAGTATCAGGGGCCGATCGGCCCCGTGAGTCTTGGGGGGGGTCGGATCTGGGTCTCCAGCCATGTCCGATGCTACTGCAGCATCGGCCATGGCTTGATTGTAATATTTCATCAATTTTCATTGATGAAATATTACTATCGCTCTGTTTCACTTTTAACTGCCAATCAGAGCGATCGTAGCCACGTGTGGGCAAAGCCACACCCCCTGTGGTGAAGAACAAAGCCCCCTGTATCTGCGGGTCGGGTGACCTTTTAGTGACCCCGGTCACCCGACCTGCAGGGGGGCTTTGAAGTCATGACGCCACATAGGCATCACTGGTCAGATTGGCACAGGTTTTCATGACACCTATGTGGCGTCATTGGTCGGAAAGGGGTTAAGGATGAGATGACTCTGCTCACTCTGTCCCAGTCTAAACAGCAAAGTTGTCAATTCAGCTGCCAGAAATAGGAAGCATTATTCTTGATGCTTAAACCAATGGAAATTACATCTGCACAGGATAAATCTCTATTCCTGAGTGGCGTTTTAGTTGTACACTGTATTATTGTATTATTTCAGCACTATATAATACAACAAAAGGAGCGTTTTCAATCAAAGGTACTGGGAGGTTTGGACCTTTGAGACTGGTGGGGTCTGTAAGGATCACCTTGTGAGGTGGATCCAATATGCCTCTAGTCCAGGGGCGGTGGGGTACTAGCTCCAGTCATTGGTGCAGCTTCCCAGAAAACATGTGGAATCAGAGACTAAGGGCCCCGTCACACATAGCGTCGCACCAGCGATCCCGACAACGATATTACCTTGTCAGGATCGCTGGTGTGTGGCTACATGATCGCTGGTGAGCTGCCAAACAGGCAGCTTCACCAGCGATAAGCACCAGCGACACGTGGGTAACAAGCAACGCATGTTGCTTAGTTACCCACTGTGTACCTTGGTTACTAGCGCGCTGGTGCAGGGAGCTGATAACCAAGGTACACATCGGGTTTCTAAGAAGGCGAGCGGCACTTAGAAACCCGATGTGTACATTGGTTGTACCAGCTCCCTGCACCAGCGCGCTGGTAACTAAGGCGCCTTCTTAGAAACCCGATGTTTACCTTAGTTACCAGCGCCAGCTCGCTGATCGCTGATCTCCCGCCTGTCACACGCAGCGATGCGTGATGACCAGCGATCAAAAAAATGTCCTGGCCATTCCAGGACAATCAGCGATACCGGCAGGGGGGCCGGTCGCTGAGAAGTGTCACACACTGCGATCTCGCTGGTGAGATCGCTGTGGCGTTACAAAACTTGTGACTCAGCAGTGATCTCACTAGCGATCTCGCTATGTGTGACGGGGGCTTTAGATTATCTGGAATCTCAAGAGCAGTAGGACAGATGGAGGGAACCTCAGCAGGGATGGACCCAAGTTGAAAGCATAATAAGTACAAGTAATGGAATAAAACAAATAAGGAACACTAGAGTCTCAATACCAAGACTTGGGCGTGTGTCTTATTGGGCCTTAAATATGCCTAGGCAGATGATGTCATGGAAGCAAGCAGGGTCACTTGTAGAACCCAATGTGGAGCACAGCAAAGGGCATCAGACTTAGGGGAAGGTGGTGAAGCCCTGCCAAGCGAAGGCCAAAGAGGTCCTTCTGCCCAATATGATGACACCTATACTATAAATTATTGATGATAATATATGGGGCCCCTTTGATTCTACATGGGACCCTGGGAGATAAACACTTGGATGTAGAATTGCTTCAGTATAAGAAGATTACAACAATATTTTATGATCCATCAGGACACAGACTATACAGTAGCACTAGTGGTATTAACTGAATGATTTATACTCTCCAGTCTGCGTGAACTGCAGCAATCAGCATTCACTGGGATCTGTAGTTTAGCAGCTGCTAGAAAGCCGCGGGGTGCAGACTGCACGCTTATAAGACAAGCTTTTTTCTACATCAAGAAACTTTTATTCTGTTTTTTTGCTTTAGATTTTTAAGTCGGCATAAGGGTACGTGCACACGCTGCGGATTCCGCTGCGGATTAATCCGCACGGATTTTGCAAAAACCGCAGATAATCCGCAGGTCCAAAGACCTGCGGATTATCTGCGGTTTTGCCTGCGGTTTGGTCCTGCGGATTCACTATCTCCACAATGGTGGAGATAGGAACCCGCAGCAGTTTCCGCAGAAAGAATTGACATGCAATTCTTTCTGCGGATTCAAAACCGCAGCAAATCTCCGCGCGGATTTTTCCGCAGCGTCGGCACAGCGTTTTTTTTTTCCTATTCATTTGAATGGTACTGTACACCGCAGCTAAAGCTGCTGCGGGTCCGCAGCGGCCAAAACCGCTGCAGAAACGCAGCGGAATCCGCAGCGTGTGCACGTACCCTAAAAGATTTTTAAAAAAGCCAAAACATTTTCTAATTACACATTCTCCTTTACAGTTCTGCCGTGTGATACAAGTGATGCAGCGCCCTCTATTGACAACCATAGGATAGAAAAACAGGACAAATTGTACAGGAAAGAATCGCTATAAGAAAGATTTATAGATTCGATAGGACAGAGTTTGACTCGAATTTCCTGAAATTCGAGGTTTCACACAATTTCGAACATTTTCAGGTTTGAGTAGAGTTGAGCGACTTTTGGTTTTTTAGGGTCGAGTTTCGTTTCGTGAAACCCGACTTTTCCAAAAGTCGGGTCGAGCAAGATCGTCCGATTATAGGGAAAAGTCGGGGTCGTCCCGAAACACGAAACCCAATGTAAGTCAATGGGGAATAAAAGTCAGCAGTGAGAGGAGGACAGGAAACACACCTACAGTGCCCATTTGAATGCCAAAAGCATCAATTCTTCTTACTTAAGCTTGTCAACCTTAATTAACTTCATAATACAAGTTACGCACTGAAAAATGGGGGTTATTTGGCTAAAGTTGTGGGGGGGGAGGACTGGCTGCAGGTTTTCATGTGCCCTGGGCGAAAGAGCGCCCCTTTAACACATACCACAACTCATCATGCTCCGATACGGCAGAGAAATAGCGGTATAGTACAATGAAAAATACCTCACTTTTTACATCTCATGACAAGGCCCATCTATTTCTCCATACAGAATCATTGGTCCCATATAATGTTTGAAACAGTATATGATGAGCTCCACATAATGCTACAGTATATGTTGGTCCCCATGGATGAAGCTCCACTGTCTTATGGGCCCAAATAATGCTCCAAACATAATGGGCCCCATTTCTACTGCACTAGTGTATAATGGGCCCTGTAAATGCTGCTCCAGTGTCTGATGTCCACCTTTGGAATGTTCCAGTGTATGGTGGGCCCCATCTATCATTCTCCAGAGTATAGTGCTCCCCAAAAATTGCTGTCCCAACATTGAAAACAATGAAATAAGTCTCCTCGCTAGGGAATCCCTGTACTAGTCTGGACTCCTTGTCGTCCCCATCTTCCATCTCACTGCACAGTATTTCAACCTTGCAAGTGCTGTGATCCTGAGCAAGCAGGGGGGGCACACTCATTGGCGACGGCACTGGCACAGGGCCTCTGATAGTACGGTGGTGTGTCTGATGGCGGGTGGGCCGAACCTGCACTTTCATCTGCAGCTTCCTCTTTGTCACCGTGTAAGATGGAACTGTATATGGGAAGGGTAACCTGAGTTTCATCAGGGTCAGATTCAGGCCGTGTAGCGTGCGAGGGGAATGTAGTGGTCTGGGTCAATGTACCAGCAGATTCATCGAGCAGTGGCTGGGCATCAGTGCACTTGTGTCGCCCCCAGGAGTACGGTCGCCACAGTGGCATTACCTTCTTCCTAGGGAGTGTGATGTCATGCTTGGGAGCAACGAACGATCTCTCTAGCAGGTTAACTGTTTGGGCGGCGTTATTCCCACGAGTCATGACCCTCCAAACAGCGTTCATGAAGGCAAAGTGTTTGTTTTACGTGGGCAGTATGGTTGCAAAGCTGAACCTTAAAGGAATGTCCAGAAGGGCACCACCAGGAGTGGAGCCTACGGTTAAATTCGACTCCACCTGGGAAACCTCAACCATGCCAGCTACAGAACAGATGCACACATTGCAAGCTTAATTCCGTTAACGAACGAGACTCCGTCATGCCCCGCGGTCCGAGTCCGGCTTACTAGAGGGACACGTGAGGCTCTGGAACATGAGATTGGCCAATAACTGGTGTGTCATGCCCTTACATGTCCGTGGCTGCATGTGCGCTACACTGAAAAGGCCAGCGTTTGTCGCTTACAGGTGCAGATAACCCGCTGAACAATGTTAGTGATGGGGATCACTGATTACAATTGTTACCCGCGAACAATGATTTCCCAGTAAGTGCAGGTCAACTGCAGTTCCGGAATTAGGCCTAACCGTCATTCCTGAAAAAATGAAAAACTTACGTGTGCAAACCACAGGTGCTGTAGCTTGCTTAACAGCTCGCCAGCCGTTCTCACGCCCAGTATGGATTACACATGATTGCACAAAGGTTAGAAAGGGTACCGTATCCCCGGATAACATGTATGGATAGCGTACACATTCAAAATATATGTCTCAGGAGGCAGGCTCAGACGGTGTTAGGCCCAGTATGGATTGCACGTGATTGCACAAAGGTTAGAAAGGGTACCGTATCCCTGGATAACATGTATGGATAGCGTACACATTCAAAATATATGTCTCAGGAGGCAGGCTCAGACGGTGTTAGGCCCAGTATGGATTGCACGTGATTGCACAAAGGTTAGAAAGGGTACCGTATCCCCAGATAACATGTATGGATAGCGTACACATTCAAAATATATGTCTATACATCAGGAGGCAGGCTCAGACGGTGTTAGGCACAGTATGGATTGCACGTGATTGCACAAAGGTTAGAAAGGGTACCGTATCCCTGGATAACATGTATGGATAGCGTACACATTCAAAATATATGTCTCAGGAGGCAGGCTCAGACGGTGTTAGGCCCAGTATGGATTGCACGTGATTGCACAAAGGTTAGAAAGGGTACCGTATCCCTGGATAACATGTATGGATAGCGTACACATTCAAAATATATGTCTCAGGAGGCAGGCTCAGACGGTGTTAGGCCCAGTATGGATTGCACGTGATTGCACAAAGGTTAGAAAGGGTACCGTATCCCTGGATAACATGTATGGATAGTGTACACATTCAAAATATATGTCTCAGGAGGCAGGCTCAGACGGTGTTAGGCCCAGTATGGATTGCACGTGATTGCACAAAGGTTAGAAAGGGTACCGTATCCCTGGATAACATGTATGGATAGCGTACACATTCAAAATATATGTCTCAGGAGGCAGGCTCAGACGGTGTTAGGCCCAGTATGGATTGCACGTGATTGCACAAAGGTTAGAAAGGGTACCGTATCCCCGGATAACATGTATGGATAGCGTACACATTCAAAATATATGTCTATACATCAGGAGGCAGGCTCAGACGGTGTTAGGCCCAGTATGGATTGCACGTGATTGCACAAAGGTTAGAAAGGGTACCATATCCCTGGATAACATGTATGGATAGCGTACACATTCAAAATATATGTCTCAGGAGGCAGGCTCAGACGGTGTTAGGCCCAGTATGGATTGCACGTGATTGCACAAAGGTTAGAAAGGGTACCGTATCCCCAGATAACATGTATGGATAGCGTACACATTCAAAATATATGTCTCAGGAGGCAGGCTCAGACGGTGTTAGGCCCAGTATGGATTGCACGTGATTGCACAAAGGTTAGAAAGGGTACCGTATCCCTGGATAACATGTATGGATAGCGTACACATTCAAAATATATGTCTCAGGAGGCAGGCTCAGACGGTGTTAGGCCCAGTATGGATTGCACGTGATTGCACAAAGGTTAGAAAGGGTACCGTATCCCTGGATAACATGTATGGATAGCGTACACATTCAAAATATATGTCTCAGGAGGCAGGCTCAGACGGTGTTAGGCCCAGTATGGATTGCACGTGATTGCACAAAGGTTAGAAAGGGTACCGTATCCCCGGATAACATGTATGGATAGCGTACACATTCAAAATATATGTCTATACATCAGGAGGCAGGCTCAGACGGTGTTAGGCCCAGTATGGATTGCACGTGATTGCACAAAGGTTAGAAAGGGTACCGTATCCCCGGATAACATGTATGGATAGCGTACACATTCAAAATATATGTCTATACATCAGGAGGCAGGCTCAGACGGTGTTAGGCCCAGTATGGATTGCACGTGATTGCACAAAGGTTAGAAAGGGTACCATATCCCTGGATAACATGTATGGATAGCGTACACATTCAAAATATATGTCTCAGGAGGCAGGCTCAGACGGTGTTAGGCCCAGTATGGATTGCACGTGATTGCACAAAGGTTAGAAAGGGTACCGTATCCCTGGATAACATGTATGGATAGCGTACACATTCAAAATATATGTCTCAGGAGGCAGGCTCAGACGGTGTTAGGCCCAGTATGGATTGCACGTGATTGCACAAAGGTTAGAAAGGGTACCGTATCCCTGGATAACATGTATGGATAGCGTACACATTCAAAATATATGTCTCAGGAGGCAGGCTCAGACGGTGTTAGGCCCAGTATGGATTGCACGTGATTGCACAAAGGTTAGAAAGGGTACCGTATCCCTGGATAACATGTATGGATAGCGTACACATTCAAAATATATGTCTCAGGAGGCAGGCTCAGACGGTGTTAGGCCCAGTATGGATTGCACGTGATTGCACAAAGGTTAGAAAGGGTACCGTATCCCCGGATAACATGTATGGATAGCGTACACATTCAAAATATATGTCTATACATCAGGAGGCAGGCTCAGACGGTGTTAGGCCCAGTATGGATTGCACGTGATTGCACAAAGGTTAGAAAGGGTACCATATCCCTGGATAACATGTATGGATAGCGTACACATTCAAAATATATGTCTCAGGAGGCAGGCTCAGACGGTGTTAGGCCCAGTATGGATTGCACGTGATTGCACAAAGGTTAGAAAGGGTACCGTATCCCTGGATAACATGTATGGATAGCGTACACATTCAAAATATATGTCTCAGGAGGCAGGCTCAGACGGTGTTAGGCCCAGTATGGATTGCACGTGATTGCACAAAGGTTAGAAAGGGTACCGTATCCCTGGATAACATGTATGGATAGCGTACACATTCAAAATATATGTCTCAGGAGGCAGGCTCAGACGGTGTTAGGCCCAGTATGGATTGCACGTGATTGCACAAAGGTTAGAAAGGGTACCGTATCCCCGGATAACATGTATGGATAGCGTACACATTCAAAATATATGTCTCAGGAGGCAGGTTCAGACGGTGTCAGGCACAGTATGGATTTGACGGCCCAGATTACACAGCGGAGAAGCAGGGAGAGGTAAAGATTGCAAATGCTGGGGCCCTGCCCAAGCAAGGGGGGCCCACTCGTGGGCGTCGGTACTGGCACTGGGCCCCTCATAGTACAGCGGTGTGTCTGACGGCGGGTGTGCACCACCACCGTCAGAGACACTTGATTGCACTATGAGGGACCCTGTGCCAGTGCCCGCGCCCAAGAGTCGGCCTACCCACCTGTCCAGGGCAACGGCACTCGCACGGTGTCGTGCGCTAGGTGGTGACCCCGGCCATGGGGGGGGAGGCAGCACAGTTAGGGAGTTTTAGAAAGTGGCATATGTTGATGTTGGACATTCAGCTGATGCAAAAGGCGAAATAGGTCAAGTTCCAGGAAGAGGTGGACCAAAGCAAGCCATTTTTCTGTCACCCTATGTGTCATCAGGGGAAGGTGGGACAAAATCCTTGGAAACCCATGCATGGTTCATTTTAATGAAGGTTAGATCATCCACATTTTGGGTTGACAGACGGGTCCTTTTTTCTGTCAGGATTGATCCAGCTGCACTGAAGACTCTTTCCGATAGCACACTTGCAGCTGGGCAAGCGAGCTCCTGTAAGGCATATTGTGCCAATTCAGGCCAGGTGTCCAGTTTAGCGGCCCAATAGTCAAAGGGGAATGACCTGTGTGGGAGAACATCGATATGGGAGGAAAAGTAGTTTGTAACCATGGTTGACAACTGCTGTCTCCTGTCACTTTCCATCGATGCAGTATTACCAGTTGTGTGAGCGGTATTTGAAAAATCAGTCCACAACATTGTCATGAAACCCCTGTCTCCAACGCCACTTCTGCTGTGTGCACCACGAACACCTCTGCCAAGCTGCCCCCGGCCCGTATGGCTCGTATGAGAACCATCACCGCTGCTGTGTGCTGGGAATGCCTCAAGCAACCGATTTACCAGAGTTGCTTGTTTATTAGCCAATATTAGGTCAAGGTTCTCCTGTGGCATGATGTTTTGTAATTTGCCTTTATAGCGTGGATCCAGGATGCTGGCCAACCAGTAGTCGTCATCGTTCATCATTTTGGCAATGCGGGGGTCCCTTTTTAGGATCCGCAAGGCATAATCTGACATGTGGGCCAATGTTCCCGGTGTCAATGATGCACTGCGAGTGCTGGGTGGAGGAGCACTTTCTGGCAAATCCACATCTCTCCAGTCACGCACAAACCCTGTACCAGACCTTGCCACGCCAACATTTTCACTTGCCCCACGAGATGCATCCTCCTCCCCTAAGTAATCATCCCCATCATCCTCCTCCTCCTCCTCTTCTTCCTCCACCTCGTCCAGGAGAGGTCCCTGAGCAGACAATGGCTGAATGTCATCAAGGATTCCCTCCTCCTCTTCCTCCTCATCAACATTGGCTGCAGACGCCTGCTCCTTAAGGTGCGTCAAAGTTTGCATGAGCAGACGCATAAGTGGGATGCTCATGCTTAGGATGGCGTCGTCTGCGCTTACCAGCCGTGTGCATTCCTCAAAACACTGAAGGACTTTACAGAGGTCTTTCAGCTTCGACCACTGCACACCTGTCAACTCCATGTCTGCTCTCAAAGTGCCTGGCCGTGTATCCTCCCACAAATGCATTATGGCCTGCCTCTGCTCGCACAGCCGCTCCACCATGTGCAGGGTGGAGTTCCACCTTGTTGCAATGTCGATAATGAGGCGGTGGTTGGGAAGGTGGAGCAATCGCTGCAGCTTCTGCATACGAACGGAGTGTACAGGCGACCGGCGGATGTGCGCGCACAGTCTTCGCACCTTCTGGAGCAGGGCTGTTAACTCCGGATAATTTTTGAGGAAGCACTGCACCACCAGGTTCAAGGTGTGAGCCAAGCAAGGTATGTGGCTGAGTTTTGAAAGGGCTATGGCTGCCACAAAATTACGGCCGTTATCACTAACTACCTTGCCTGCCTCAAGATGTACACTGCCCAGCCATGACTCAGTTTGTCGCTGAAAGTACTCGGCCAGCACCTCGGCGGTGTGTCTGTCGCCCAAACACATCATCTGCAACACAGCCTGCTGACGCTTTCCACTAGCTGCTCGATAGGGGGACACAAAGTGTGCAACAGTGGCAGCTGCAGATGGGAGTGCTCGTACGACTGCGCTCTGTGGACGAGCTTTCGCTTCTGGAGGAGGAGGAGGAGGGTGGAACGCCTACAGCCAACTGTTTCCTATACCGTGGGGTAGGCAGCACTGTCCCACCACCGCTGTCCCCTGTGGACCCTGCATCCACCACATTAACCCAGTGCGCAGTGATGGACACGTAACGGCCCTGGCCATGCCGACTGGACCATGCATCAGTTGTGAGGTGCACCTTTCCGCTCACTGACTGCTTGAGTGCATGGACAATGCGGTCTTTCACATGATGGTGGAGGGCTGGGATGGCTTTGCGAGAGAAGAAGTGGCGACTGGGTAGGTCATAGCGTGGTACTGCATAGGCCATGAGTTCGCGGAAAGCTGTGCTTTCCACCAACCGAAAGGGCATCATCTCAAACGAGATTAGTTTGGCAATGTGGGCGTTCAAACCCAGTGTACGCGGATGAGAGACTGAGTACTTTCTTGACCTACTCATAGTGTCTGGGAGGGTGAGCTGGACTTGAGAGCTGCATATGGTGGAAGTAGCGGTGGACAGGGCGGACTGAGAGAGGGTTGATGATGGTGATGGAGTTGGTGTTCTTTCTGATGGCCTAGAATCAGTCTTTCGTTGATATAACAGTGGGATTCCCTGACTGCTGTGGCCTTGCAACGACACCTCAACATTTGCTGCTGTGCTAACCGGTGGGCTTACAGTGGGGGAAACATGTGGCACTTGAGGTTTGGTGTTGTGTCCACGCTTGCAAGTGCATGCTGGTTAAATGTCTAAGCATGCAACTGGTAGTCAAATTTTTCAGATTTTTCCCTCGGCTAAAGGTCTTTGCGCACTTCTTACAGATAACCTTGGCCTGATCATGAGGATTTTGTTCAAAAAAGTGCCACACTGCACTCTTCCTACTTTGGCAGACATTTTGCGGCCTAGCACGCTGTGATCTTTTGACTCTCTGGACAAGCTGTCCAGCAACTCTTTTGATGTTTGGAACCTGTCTTTGGAGTGCTCCGGGCCTGCCAGATAACAGCTGTTGCGATGTCGATGTCTGCTGTGGATGCTCCTCATCTGAGCTATTGGAAGCAGCACCCTCTTCCCCCAATGGATGCCAATCTGGGTCAACAACTGGGTCATCCATCACCTCCTCTTCTATGTCATGTGCACCTTCCTCTGTGTCACCGTGTATGGTGGTATAGTGTGCGGGAAGGGGCACCTGAGTCTCATCAGGGCAGCACGGTGCCTCAGTGGTTAGCGCTGCAGCCTTGCAGCGCTGGGGTCCTGGGTTCGAATCCCACCAAGGACAACATCTGCAAGGAGTTTGTATGTTCTCCCCGTGTTTGCGTGGGTTTCCTCCGGGTACTCTGGTTTCCTCCCACATTCTAAAGACATACTAATAGGGAATTTAGATTGTGAGCCCCATCGGGGACAGTGATGATAATGTGTGCAAACTGTAAAGCGCTGCGGAATATGTTAGCGCTATATAAAAATAAAGATTATTATTATTATTATCAGGGTCAGAATCTGGCTCTGTACACTGCGAGGACAATGTAGTGCTCTGAGTGAATGTACCAGCAGAATCATCCATCAGCGGCTGTGCATCAGTGCACTCCATGTCAGATTCATCTTGGCCTGGGTAATTCACCATTTGACTTGATAATCCAGGCATGGTATGTGAAAACAGCTCCATGGAGTAATCAGTAGTATGGCCTGCGTCATCCTTCAATCTTGGTTGGGGTGAAGGACACAAGGAAAGGTGTGGTTCATGAACATGAGCCTCCAATGACGACTCAGTGCTTTTACTTTTTACAACTGAAGAAGAGGAGGCGATAGAGCTGGAGGCTGAGTCAGCAATGTAAGACAAAACTTTTTCCTGATGCTCTGGCTTTAAAAGCGGTTTGCCAACTCCTAGAAAACTAAGCGTTCGAGGCCTTATGTAGCCAGACGATGACGCAGGCTCAACACCTCCTGCATTCGGTCCTATTTTGCTCTTGCCACTACCATCAAATCCACCACCAACACCATCATTACCAGCTGCCAACCCCTGCCCAATTCCACGGCCTCTTCCACCAGCCTTCCTCATTTTTGGTAGAAATGTAGACAAAATCCAACAAACTAAATAGTATGTAAAACAAGGTACAAGGTGTCTATAGGACAGGGGAGATTTTGAATTTCTGCACACACTTTTGGACACTGGACACTTTTGGATTGTGTGAAGCCCACTGATATCTGAGCGCTATGTGACAGGCTCGATGGCACAGCTGTGACCTAAGTGACTAGAGAATAAGTGAGATTTTGAATCTCTGCACACACTTTTGGACACTGGACACTTTTGGATTGTGTGAGGCCCAATGAATATCTGAGCGCTATGTGACAGGCTCGATGGCACAGCTGTGACCTAAGTGACTAGAGAATAAGTGAGATTTTGAATCTCTGCACACACTTTTGGACACTGGACACTTTTGGATTGTGTGAGGCCCAATGAATATCTGAGCGCTATGTGACAGGCTCGATGGCACAGCTGTGACCTAAGTGACTAGAGGATAAGTGAGATTTTGAATCTCTGCACACACTTTTGGACACTGGACACTTTTGGATTGTGTGAGGCCCAATGAATATCTGAGCGCTATGTGACAGGCTCGATGGCACAGCTGTGACCTAAGTGACTAGAGAATAAGTGAGATTTTGAATCTCTGCACACACTTTTGGACACTGGACACTTTTGGATTGTGTGAGGCCCAATGAATATCTGAGCGCTATGTGACAGGCTCGATGGCACAGCTGTGACCTAAGTGACTAGAGAATAAGTGAGATTTTGAATCTCTGCACACACTTTTGGACACTGGACACTTTTGGATTGTGTGAGGCCCAATGAATATCTGAGCGCTATGTGACAGGCTCGATGGCACAGCTGTGACCTAAGTGACTAGAGATTAAGTGAGATTTTGAATCTCTGCACACACTTTTGGACACTGGACACTTTTGGATTGTGTGAGGCCCAATGAATATCTGAGCGCTATGTGACAGGCTCGATGGCACAGCTGTGACCTAAGTGACTAGAGAATAAGTGAGATTTTGAATCTCTGCACACACTTTTGGACACTGGACACTTTTGGATTGTGTGAGGCCCAATGAATATCTGAGCGCTATGTGACAGGCTCGATGGCACAGCTGTGACCTAAGTGACTTGAGAATAAGTGAGATTTTGAATCTCTGCACACACTTTTGGACACTGGAAACTTTTGGATTGTGTGAGGCCCAATGAATATCTGAGCGCTATGTGACAGGCTCGATGGCACAGCTGTGACCTAAGTGACTAGAGAATAAGTGAGATTTTGAATCTCTGCCCACACTTTTGGACACTGGACACTTTTGGATTGTGTGAGGCCCAATGAATATCTGAGCGCTATGTGACAGGCTCGATGGCACAGCTGTGACCTAAGTGACTAGAGAATAAGTGAGATTTTGAATCTCTGCACACACTTTTGGACACTGGACACTTTTGGATTGTGTGAGGCCCAATGAATATCTGAGCGCTATGTGACAGGCTCGATGGCACAGCTGTGACCTAAGTGACTAGAGAATAAGTGAGATTTTGAATCTCTGCACACACTTTTGGACACTGGACACTTTTGGATTGTGTGAGGCCCAATGAATATCTGAGCGCTATGTGACAGGCTCGATGGCACAGCTGTGACCTAAGTGACTAGAGAATAAGTGAGATTTTGAATCTCTGCACACACTTTTGGACACTGGACACTTTTGGATTGTGTGAGGCCCAATGAATATCTGAGCGCTATGTGACAGGCTCGATGGCACAGCTGTGACCTAAGTGACTAGAGGATAAGTGAGATTTTGAATCTCTGCACACACTTTTGGACACTGGACACTTTTGGATTGTGTGAGGCCCAATGAATATCTGAGCGCTATGTGACAGGCTTGATGGCACAGCTGTGACCTAAGTGACTAGAGGATAAGTGAGATTTTGAATCTCTGCACACACTTTTGGACACTGGACACTTTTGGATTGTGTGAGGCCCAATGAATATCTGAGCGCTATGTGACAGGCTCGATGGCACAGCTGTGACCTAAGTGACTAGAGGATAAGTGAGATTTTGAATCTCTGCACACACTTTTGGACACTGGACACTTTTGGATTGTGTGAGGCCCAATGAATATCTGAGCGCTATGTGACAGGCTTGATGGCACAGCTGTGACCTAAGTGACTAGAGGATAAGTGAGATTTTGAATCTCTGCACACACTTTTGGACACTGGACACTTTTGGATTGTGTGAGGCCCAATGAATATCTGAGCGCTATGTGACAGGCTCGATGGCACAGCTGTGACCTAAGTGACTAGAGAATAAGTGAGATTTTGAATCTCTGCACACACTTTTGGACACTGGACACTTTTAGATTGTGTGAGGCCCAATGAATATCTGAGCGCTATGTGACAGGCTCGATGGCACAGCTGTGACCTAAGTGACTAGAGAATAAGTGAGATTTTGAATCTCTGCACACACTTTTGGACACTGGACACTTTTGGATTGTGTGAGGCCCAATGAATATCTGAGCGCTATGTGACAGGCTCGATGGCACAGCTGTGACCTAAGTGACTAGAGAATAAGTGAGATTTTGAATCTCTGCACACACTTTTGGACACTGGACACTTTTGGATTGTGTGAGGCCCAATGAATATCTGAGCGCTATGTGACAGGCTTGATGGCACAGCTGTGACCTAAGTGACTAGAGGATAAGTGAGATTTTGAATCTCTGCACACACTTTTGGACACTGGACACTTTTGGATTGTGTGAGGCCCAATGAATATCTGAGCGCTATGTGACAGGCTCGATGGCACAGCTGTGACCTAAGTGACTAGAGGATAAGTGAGATTTTGAATCTCTGCACACACTTTTGGACACTGGACACTTTTGGATTGTGTGAGGCCCAATGAATATCTGAGCGCTATGTGACAGGCTTGATGGCACAGCTGTGACCTAAGTGACTAGAGGATAAGTGAGATTTTGAATCTCTGCACACACTTTTGGACACTGGACACTTTTGGATTGTGTGAGGCCCAATGAATATCTGAGCGCTATGTGACAGGCTCGATGGCACAGCTGTGACCTAAGTGACTAGAGGATAAGTGAGATTTTGAATCTCTGCACACACTTTTGGACACTGGACACTTTTGGATTGTGTGAGGCCCAATGAATATCTGAGCGCTATGTGACAGGCTCGATGGCACAGCTGTGACCTAAGTGACTAGAGAATAAGTGAGATTTTGAATCTCTGCACACACTTTTGGACACTGGACACTTTTGGATTGTGTGAGGCCCAATGAATATCTGAGCGCTATGTGACAGGCTCGATGGCACAGCTGTGACCTAAGTGACTAGAGAATAAGTGAGATTTTGAATCTCTGCACACACTTTTGGACACTGGACACTTTTGGATTGTGTGAGGCCCAATGAATATCTGAGCGCTATGTAACAGGCTCGATGGCACAGCTGTGACCTAAGTGACTAGAGGATAAGTGAGATTTTGAATCTCTGCACACACTTTTGGACACTGGACACTTTTGGATTGTGTGAGGCCCAATGAATATCTGAGCGCTATGTGACAGGCTCGATGGCACAGCTGTGACCTAAGTGACTAGAGGATAAGTGAGATTTTGAATCTCTGCACACACTTTTGGACACTGGACACTTTTGGATTGTGTGAGGCCCACTGATATCTGAGCGCTATGTGACAGGCTTGATGGCACAGCTGTGACCTAAGTGACTAGAGGATAAGTGAGATTTTGAATCTCTGCACACACTTTTGGACACTGGACACTTTTGGATTGTGTGAGGCCCATTGATATCTGAGCGCTATGTGACAGGCTCGATGGCACAGCTGTGACCTAAGTGACTAGAGGATAAGGGAGATTGGATTGCTTTTAAAAAAGCAGTTTGCGGAGCAGTGGGTAAACAGCAATGCCAGCCTGTCAGGAAGCCTTAAAAGGCAGCCCAACAACCAACACCACTGATACACCACTATATAGCCTCCCCTTGCACTGCACACAGTGACTGGTGTGTTGTGCAGGCCAAATTGCTATCAGCAGCAGAAGCAGTTTTTTTTTCTTCTCAGGAGGACAAAAAAAAAGAATTGGGATTGCTTTTAAAAAAGCAGTTTGAGGCCCAATGAATATCTGAGCGCTATGTGACAGGCTCGATGGCACAGCTGTGACCAAAGTGACTAGAGGATAAGGGAGATTGGATTGCTTTTAAAAAAGCAGTTTGCGGAGCAGTGGGTAAACAGCAATGCCAGCCTGTCAGGAAGCCTTAGAAGGCAGCCCAACAACCAACACCACTGATACACCACTATATAGCCTCCCCTTGCACTGCACAAGCAGTGACTGGTGTGTTGTGCAGGCCAAATCGCTAGCAGCAGAAGCAGTTTTTTGGTCTTCTTCCCTGCCTAACGCTCTCCCTACAGAATCAGCAGCAACCTCTCCCTATACTGAGATCGGCAGAAGTAAGATGGCGGTCGGCGTGCACGCCCTTTTATACCCCCTGTGACGCCCACCAAAGCAAGCCAATCACTTACATGCCCTTCTGAAAGATGGTGGTGACCCGTGCCTATGTCATCACGTTGCCCACAGTGTCCGTGGATCCTGATTGGCTGAAAAAGAGCGCAAAACAAACTTTTGAAACGCGACTTTGGCGCGTAAGTCGCCGACCTCGTGGCCGACCTCATCCTAGGGTCGGGTTTCGTTTCATGAAACCCGACTTTGACAAAAGTCGGCGACTTTTGAATTTTTTCGACCCGTTTCGCTCAACTCTAGGTTTGAGTCATCACAGATCAGCGGTTCCCAGCGGAGCACAGTTTATACGGCAGAGTCATTTTCCTTCTCCAGAGTCACTAGTTAAGCCTCTCTCTCCTGTAGAGTCTAAGCTTTTATGGTCAGCAAGAGTAACGTAGCTACCTTGGGGGTAGAGAGTGCAGTCACTCAGCCAGAGACACTGAACTTTATTGGCGTTCATAGAACACCAGTACGCCAATGCAGTTAAGCCCTGCAGTAGAGCAAGCACAGATGATCTCCCTGCACTACTGCTGTCAGCCACAGCAGGATGATGCAATGACCAAAGCACCGGTGCACCCCCAGAATTGTCAGTGTCACGACTCTGTTGTCTGATATGCCGGGATCAGGGGCTCCTTCCCTGTCCCTAACACTGGGGGCACCCTAGCTCGCCCTGTTCCATGGATTACTTCTGATGGTGAAGACGCCAGGGCCATATACCTTGTCTTAGCTCCTGAATCCACCCTCAGTCAGTACCCCTCCCCCATCCAGGGAAGAGGGGAGTAATAGTATACCGTAATACACCAATCACACTAACAAGGTAATATGAACAGGGATAAATGAAAATACCAATCATACAAATATACACACACATAAACAACAGAGGTAAACACCGGGTAGTGTAGGATGGGGAAAAAGCAAAGTAGGAGAAGAAGGGGATTAGCATATACCCAAAACCTCACAAAAGTCTCTGATAAATTCACTAAATGCCTTCTCAAACAACAGCCACAATCTCCAACCATTCAGCATAAGCTACTCTGACAATGAGTGCTTGCCAGGACCCAGATTATATAGGAGATGGGAGTGGCTAACAGTGAACAGCTGAGAGCCTTAATGCCGGGAAGCTTCCAGGAGCTCTCAACTGAGCAGATTAACCCCTGCACTGCTAAAAGAAACCTGTGGTATTTAATATGAAGGTGAAGTGCTTTTAATCAGTGCAGAAGTAGGAAAAATCAGACGCTGCTGTCTTCTGACTCCTCTCTGTCGAGGTAAACCCATGACAGTCAGAGTCCCGACACAGTGTTATCAACACTGACTTATTAGTGCTCAAGCGCCTCGGCTATTGCATCATCCTGCCATGGTTGAAAGCGCTATTGCAGAGATATCAACGCGTTGGTCTGCCCGATGGACTTGTCAGAATACTGGATTAAGTGAGTATATGATGTTTTTTATTTTAAAACTTTTTGTGTGACTGTGGGTGAATCATACATTGAAGGAGACCCTTATACAGTGCAATGGGGAGGATCTACCATGGGGGTGGTCCTCAAAATGTGCAGGCCATTATACACCATGGGAGCTAATGTGAGAGGTCATCATACAGTAAGGAGGCTTATTTGGGGGCAATTATACAGTGTAGAGACTATTGTGTGGGGCTTTCATACAGTATGACTATGGGGGTTAATCTACAACATGGGGACTAATATGGGGAGTCATTTTTTAGTGTGGGGACCCTCATACCACATGGGAGCTAAAGTGGCCTTTAAAGTAGGGACTAATGTGGGGGTCATCATAAAGTGTTGGGACTACAGAGGGGGTCATTATACAGTGTGAAGGCTATTATATAGTTTGGGAGCTATTGTACAGTGTGAGGACTACTGTGAGGGTCATCATACTCTTTAAAGATAGCAGTGTGGATGTCATACTACTATGTATAGGGTTACCTGGTAAGGGTACCACTCAGATGTTTTGCCCCCTGAGCTCAGCTCCTAGCTGTGCCTCTGACCAGCAGGGTCCTCTCTCTCCTGTAGAGTGTAAGCTCATGATCAGCGGGGTCCTCTCTCTCCTGTAGAGTGTAAGCTCTTATGGTCAGTGGGGTCCTCTCTCTCCTGTAGAGTGTAAGCTCTTATGATCAGCAGGGTCCTCTCTCTCCTGTAGAGTGTAAGCTCTTATGGTCAGTGGGGTTCTCTCGCTCCTGTAGAGTGTAAGCTCTTATGATCAGTGGGGTCCTCTCTCTCCTGTAGAGTGAAAGCTCTTATGGTCAGTGGGGTTCTCTCGCTCCTGTAGAGTGTAAGCTCTTATGATCAGCGGGGTCCTCTCTCTCCTGTAGAGTATAAGCTCTTATAGTCAGTGGGGTTCTCTCTCCCCTGTAGAGTGTAAGCTTCAATGATCAGCGGGACACTCTCTCTCCTGTAGAGTGTAAGCTCTTATGGTCAGGGGAGTCCTCTCTCTCATGTAGAGTGTAAGCTCATATGGTCAGTGGGGTCCTTTCTCTCTCCTGTAGAGTGTAAGCTCTTATGGTCAGCGGTGTCCTCTCTCTCCTGTAGAGTGTAAGCTCATATGGTCAGCGGTGTCCTCTCTCCCCTGTAGAGTATAAGCTCTTATGGTCAGCGGGGTCATCTCTCTCCTGTAGAGTGTAAGCTCTTACAGTCAACAGGGTCATCTCTCTCCTGTAGAGTGTAAGCTCTTATGGTCAGGGGGGTCATCTCTCTCCTGTAGAGTGTAAGCTCTTACGGTCAACAGGGTCATCTCTCTCCTGTAGAGTGAAAGCTCTTATGATCAGCGGGGTCCTCTCTCTCCTGTAGAGTGTAAGCTCTTATGGTCGGTATGGCTCTTTCTCCTGTAAAGTGTAAGCTCTTAAGGTTAGCAGGGTCCTCTCTCTCCTGTAGAGTGTAAGCTCTTATGGTCAGTGGGATCCTCTCTCTCTCCTGTAGAGTGTAAGCTCTTATGGTCGGTATGGCTCTTTCTCCTGTAAAGTGTAAGCTCTTAAGGTCAGCAGGGTCCTCTCTCTCTCCTGTAGAGTGTAAGCTCTTATGGTTAGTGAGGTCCTCTCTCCTGTAGAGTGTAAGCTCTTAAGGTCAGCAGGGTCCTCTCGCTCCTGTAGAGTGTAAGCTCTTATGGTCAGTGGGGTTCTCTCTCTCCTGTAGAGTGTTAGCTCTTATGGTCAGTGGGGTCCTCTCTCTCCTGTAGACTGTAAGCTCTTATGTCAGCAGGATGCACTCTCTCTCCTGTAGAGTGTAAGCTCTTATGTCAGCAGGAGACTCTCTCTCTCCTGTAGAGTGTAAGCTCTTATGGTCAGCAGTGTCCTCTCTCTCCTGTAGAGTGTAAGCTCTTATGGTCAGTGGTGTCCTCTCTCCCCGTAGAGTATAAGCTCTTATGGTCAGCGGGGTCATCTCTCTCCTATAAAGTGTAAGCTCTTATGATCAGTGGGGTCCTCTCTCTCCTGTAGAGTGTAAGCTCTTATGGTCAGTGGGGTTCTCTCGCTCCTGTAGAGTGCAATCTCTTATGGTCAGCGGGGTCCTTTCTCTCTCTACTGTAAAGTGTAAGCTCTTATGGTCAGTGGGGTCCTCTCTCTCTCCTGTAGAGTGTAAGCGCTGATGATCAGCGGGTCACTCTCTCTCCTGTAGAGTGTAAGCTCTTATGGTCAGCGGGGTCCTCTCTCTCCTGTAGAGTGTAAGCTCTTATGGTCAGTGAGGTCCTCTCTCCTGTAGAGTGTAAGCTCTTAAGGTCAGCGGGGTCCTCTCTCTCTCCTGTAGAGTGTAAGCTCTTATGTTCAGTGGGGTCCTCTCGCTCCTGTAGAGTGTAAGCTCTTATGGTCAATGGGGTCTCCTCTTTCGCCTGTAGAATGTAAGCTCTCATGGTCAGCGAGGTCCTCTCTCTCTCTCTCCTGCAGAATGTAAGCTCTTATGGTCACAGGGTTCTCTCTCTCTCTCCTGTAGAATGTAAGCTCTTATGGTCAGTGGGGTCCTCTCTCTCCTGTAGAGTGTAAGCTCTTATGTCAGCAGAATGCTCTCTCACTCCTGTAGAGTGTAAGCTCTTATGTCAGCAGGAGATGCTCTCTCCTGTAGAGTGTAAGCTCTTATGGTCAGCGGGTCCTCTCTCTCCTGTAGAATGTAAGCTCTTATGGTCAGTGGGGTCCTCTCTCTCCTGTAGAGTGTAAGCTCTTATGTCAGCAGGATGCTCTCTCTCTCCTGTAGAGTGTAAGCTCTTATGTCAGCAGGAGACGCTCTCTCCTGTAGAGTGTAAGCTCTTATGGTCAGCGGGTCCTCTCTCTCTCTCCTGTAGAATGTAAGCTCTTATGGTCAGCGGGGTCATCTCTCTCCTATAAAGTGTAAGCTCTTATGGTCAGCGGGTCCTCTCTCCTGTAGAGTGTAAGCTCTTATGGTCAGCGGGTCCTCTCTCTCCTGTAGAGTGTAAGCTCTTATGATCAGTGGGGTCCTCTCTCTCCTGTAGAGTGTAAGCTCTTATGGTCAGCGGGATTCTCTCTCCCCTGTAGAGTATAAGCTCTTATGGTCAGCGGGGTCCTTTCTCTCTCTACTGTAAAGTGTAAGCTCTTATGGTCAGTGGGGTCCTCTCTCTCTCCTGTAGAGTGTAAGCGCTGATGATCAGCGGGTCACTCTCTCTCCTGTAGAGTGTAAGCTCTTATGGTCAGTGAGGTTCTCTCTCCTGTAGAGTGTAAGCTCTTAAGGTCAGCGGGGTCCTCTCTCTCTCCTGTAGAGTGTAAGCTCTTATGGTCAGTGGGGTCCTCTCGCTCCTGTAGAGTGTAAGCTCTTATGGTCAATGGGGTCTCCTCTTTCGCCTGTAGAATGTAAGCTCTCATGGTCAGCGAGGTCCTCTCTCTCTCTCTCCTGCAGAATGTAAGCTCTTATGGTCACAGGGTTCTCTCTCTCTCTCTCCTGTAGAATGTAAGCTCTTATGGTCAGTGGGGTCCTCTCTCTCCTGTAGAGTGTAAGCTCTTATGTCAGCAGGATGCTCTCTCACTCCTGTAGAGTGTAAGCTCTTATGTCAGCAGGAGACGCTCTCTCCTGTAGAGTGTAAGCTCTTATGGTCAGCGGGTCCTCTCTCTCTCTCCTGTAGAATGTAAGCTCTTATGGTCAGTGGGGTCCTCTCTCTCCTGTAGAGTGTAAGCTCTTATGTCAGCAGGATGCTCTCTCTCTCCTGTAGAGTGTAAGCTCTTATGTCAGCAGGAGACGCTCTCTCCTGTAGAGTGTAAGCTCTTATGGTCAGCGGGTCCTCTCTCTCTCTCCTGTAGAATGTAAGCTCTTATGGTCAGTAGGGTCCTCTCTCTCTTGTAGAGTGTAAGCTCTTATGGTCAACGGGGTCATCTCTCTCCTATAAAGTGTAAGCTCTTATGGTCAGCGGGTCCTCTCTCCTGTAGAGTGTAAGCTCTTATGGTCAGCGGGTCCTCTCTCTCCTGTAGAGTGTAAGCTCTTATGATCAGTGGGGTCCTCTCTCTCCTGTAGAGTGTAAGCTCTTATGGTCAGCGGGATTCTCTCTCCCCTGTAGAGTATAAGTGTAGGGAAAGTGACCTGACGGACGGACGGACTAGTCAGAGTGAAGAAGGAAAGGTTTGCACAGTGTAGGTAGGTGTCAGTTATTACAGTGGGGAAACAGCTAGGAAAGTGTAGTGGACGTGCAGTACCTTGGGTTGACCATTAGATGGCAGGGAGGAGTGTGAGCAAAGGACTTGACAACAGCTTAGGGCTTTAGAAACCGTTGGTCATGGGGGGCGTGGTTACAGTGACAGGGGACCGGGAGAGCTATAAATACTGAGGGAGGGTTCCAGAAGGTTCCAGTCCCCAGGGGGAGCTCCAGTGACAGGAGGACTGCGACAGTCTGTGCGCTGTGAGGAGAATCTAAACCAGGGGGACTGAGGAGAGAGAGAACGTCAGGGGGGGTGGTCCTGACAGGAAGAACCGTAGAAGGGACGAGGCACTGGGTGTGAGACACCGTATTTGACACGACGACTGATCAGTGGAAGCGCTGTTGGTTTACGGGCCTAAGGCGGCCACAGTGACGGACCTGTCAGGAGCGTCGACGAGTGAGGAGGGGACGGTGTGTGCAGACATGTCCCTAGCATAAAGTATGGTGTGAGAAGCGGCTCTGGAAACGGAGGGCCGACAAGGGAAGCTAAGTAAAGTGTATTGCTTGGAAGTGCGGTATACTGTGGAGGCTGTCAAGTGGACGGCCAGAGAATAAAGCTTGGACCTGTTGCACCCTGAACTTGCCTCCATCTTGTCTCTGTTTCGTCTCTGCGCGGTAAGAAGAGGGACCACCCCCCCAGCTCGGCCCACCGACCCTACATTTGGCGTAGTCGGCAGGATCGCCGCCGCTAATACATCATCTTCTGCGGCAGGCCTGCCTTAAAGGATGGAGAAGGACTTGGACTGTGCTGCTTGGATAATAAATACCTGTGGATTACAATTGGCTTACCTGTGGATTACAAATTGGGAGCGCTGTGGTGACTCCGTGGTGCTGACAGAAGATCCAGGGCGGTATCAGGTGCTGCGCAAGATGGCGGCATTACTACAGCGCAGGGGAGAGGTCCGGGTGTTTGCAGTCGAGTTGAATGGACTGGGACCCCCTCCAACGTACCCCCGTGGACAGCAGTATGTGCCCGGAGGCCGACGCTCCCATGTACTGGACCCTAGCAGATGGGTGGAAAGGCCTGCCAATGCCCCACCCAGCAGGAGGAGTGGCACAGAAGAAAAGCTTGGCTGTAGCTGTCTGGCGCCATTCGATTGCTGCCCAACGGACGGTATGAGACGCTGCTTGTGTAGGAGCATCGGCCGCCTGGAGTGGCAATGGAGGCGGGAGATGGAGCTGTGCCAGAAGTCGCCCTCAGAGCCACGGGTGAGCCGCGGAATACTGAGCTGGGGAGCGGAGCCTGAGCGGAGTTATCGAGAGCGGCCGCCACCAATACCAGCAGAGGACTTCACAGCGGAGCCCCCGAGTCCGGAGGAACGGCCCGTCGGACAGTGGAGCAAAGAACGGAGGCTGCGAGGGCCACCGCGTGATGATGGGACGGAGGCTGCAGCGCCGGGGAAGGTGAGAGTACCCCCGGCCCTATCAGTGCCTCCGCAGGCGGCCCCCACCATTCTGCTGCAGCACGCGGCCCCCTGCGCACCAGAAGGCCTAGTTACCACGGGCCCCGTGGTGTATGCGGAACTGAGCGAGGCCCCCGCTCAGGTCCCTGAGCTACCCTGCCCGGAGCTACCAGTGCGGCGTTCAGCCGAAGAAGACGCTGCTGCGCTCCCCTTGCCAAAAGGTGCCTTGTTGGAACCGGCCGTTACTCCGGCTCCGTTAGATGCGGCCTACCCTGCGGCCGCGGTATTGCCAGAGTTAGAACCGGCTGCGGCCTATTTGATAGGCCCTGTTACTCCAGCCCTCAAGGACCCGGCTGTTCTCACCCGCCACCCGGCCCCAGCGGCTGCTGGGCCGCAGATTTCATCGGCCGCCTCTGCCCCACGCGCTTTTACAGCGAAGTCCCGCCCACCGGACTCTGGAACTGGCACGGCACCCTCCGTTTGGGTCGCGGAGGTGATCAAACAAAAGAAAGTTCGGGAGCAGGAGGTATGGAGCCTGCTCCACTCAAAGGGGGAGGCAGGCATGGCGGTGGAAAGATCCCGGGGACGGCTGGTATACACCAACATCGAGAGAGGATACGGTTTTATCCGGGATGAGACTGGACAAAAGGTTTATATTAATGTGGCATCTATTCGTCACGGACGGGCTCTGCATGAGGGGGACTGGGTGTCGTACTACAAGGAGTACTGCCCCTGTGGCTACTACGCGGTAGCTGTGGTTGCTGAGCCAGAGGACCGTGAACCCCCGTAGTAAGAACTCCTAAGACACTCCCTATACCCCGGGCGCTCCACGGCTGTGGGGCCCCTCGCTGCCAGCCGTCTGGGAGTGGTTTGAACTCTCGAAATTTCGTTGCACCATTGTGACAGTTGATGTATATGTTAATTATAAGAAGTTAAAGTTGTTGGTTGTATAAAGCCTGGCAGAGCGGGGTGTCAAGAAGCGAGGGAGTGTTCAGGTCCAAGGAAGGAGGGAGAAAGAAGACATGCAATGTTATGTTGTTATATGATGGTTTTAAAAGCAAAAGAAAATGAAAAAAAAAATTATAAAAATGGGTACTTGTGATATTGTAAAGTTGTTTTGGTGTACAATATGCACAAGAAAATGCAACAGGTCCGGGTAGGGGAAGGTCTGCGGGACCAAAGGAGAGTGTGAGATCCGGTAGGGATCTAAGAGTTGAGGAGGTCTGGGAGACCGGGACGCCGACCATAACATGTTATTGAAAGAAAGGAAAATGAGTTGGAAGACGAGAGAGAGACAGTCGTCCTAGGTCAGGTCCGCAACACCACGGACACCCCTGAAGGAGGAAGGCGGGCGCTGGTAATGATCTGGAAGGTAAGAGACCTCGATCATGGCGTACCGAATAGTGGAAGGTGACAGTAGGGGAGAGTAGGGGAAGGTACACGCCATAGAGAGAATATGGGTGTACCTAGCCCAGTTTGAAAGACGTTGTCATGTGGCGTGCGCGCTGGTGAGGAGCAGTAGGCTGCTCAGAGCATAGTGCTCCCAGTATGATTTGGCCCCCGCAGATAGTGGGTTTGGCTCAACAGCTGGTCCGACCACAGAATGTAGGTGTAGCTTCAGAACGACGAAGGCAGGGATGACAATTGTCGAGGACGACAATGGATAAAGGAAGGGGGAGTGTAGGGAAAGTGACCTGACGGACGGACGGACTAGTCAGAGTGAAGAAGGAAAGGTTTGCACAGTGTAGGTAGGTGTCAGTTATTACAGTGGGGAAACAGCTAGGAAAGTGTAGTGGACGTGTAGTACCTTGGGTTGACCATTAGATGGCAGGGAGGAGTGTGAGCAAAGGACTTGACAACAGCTTAGGGCTTTAGAAAGCGTTGGTCATGGGGGGCGTGGTTACAGTGACAGGGGACCGGGAGAGCTATAAATACTGAGGGAGGGTTCCAGAAGGTTCCAGTCCCCAGGGGGAGCTCCAGTGACAGGAGGTCTGCGACAGTCTGTGCGCTGTGAGGAGAATCTAAACCAGGGGGACTGAGGAGAGAGAACGTCAGGGGGGTGGTCCTGACAGGAAGAACCGTAGAAGGGACGAGGCACTGGGTGTGAGACACCGTATTTGACACGACGACTGATCAGTGGAAGCGCTGTTGGTTTACGGGCCTAAGGCGGCCACAGTGACGGACCTGTCAGGAGCGTCGTCGAGTGAGGAGGGGACGGTGTGTGCAGACACGTCCCTAGCATAAAGTACAGTGTGAGAAGCGGCTCTGAAAACGGAGGGCCGACAAGGGAAGCTAAGTAAAGTGTATTTCTTGGAAGTGCGGTATACTGTGGAGGCTGTCAAGTGGACGGCCAGAGAATAAAGCTTGGACCTGTTGCACCCCCCCAGCTCGGCCCACCGACCCTACATAAGCTCTTATGGTCAGCGGGGTCATCTCTCTCCTATAAAATGTAAGCTTTTAAGGTCAGTGAGGTCCTCTCTCTCCTGTAGAGTGTACGCTCTTAAGGTCAGCGGGGTCCTCTCTCTCTCCTGTAGAGTGTAAGCTCTTATGGTCAGTGGGGTCCTCTCGCTCCTGTAGAGTGTAAGCTCTTATGGTCAGCGGGGTCCCCTCTTTCTCCTGTAGAATGTAAGCTCTTATGGTCAGTGGCGTTCTCTCCCTCCTGTAGAATGTATGCTCTCATGGTCAGCGAGGTCATCTCTCTCCTATAAAGTGTAAGTTCTTACGGTCAGCGGGGTCCTCTCTCTCCTGTAGAGTATAAGCTCTTATGATTAGCGGGGTCCTCTCTTTCCTATAGAGTGTAAGCTCTTATGGTCAGCGGTGTCCTCTCTCCCCTGTAGAGTATAAGCTCTTATGGTCAGCGGGGTCCTCTCACTCTGTGTCTCTCTTTTTCCTCTCCCCAATGTTTATCTTCCGAGCAGTTACTAGCTTTCCAGTATTGTGATTTGTGCTAATCTATTTACCACAATTCAAACTTTGATGAAATTCAAATTTTAAAAATCCGATTTTCTCTATTAGATATATTTGAGATCGATAGATAAATAGATAGATAGATGATAGATACATAGATAGTTAGATACATTAAACTTACTTAAAAGTTGAAAAATAACCATGGTCTTTTAGTCTGTCGAGAAAAAGTAAAAACCATCCTGATGATTGTCTATGAGCTCTGGTGATGTCATTCATTCCCCGGAGCCCACTTGTCTCTACAGGGGGTCAGTCATCATGACTGATGAGTCATTCACCTCCCTTCATTTCTGGCATCATTTCTAGTCTTTCAAATAATACCAGTGGCAGCATAATGAACACGTAACTCAAATCACCTTCCTTAAAAAAAATCAAAGCAAAAAAATAAAAAATGTTTGCTGTGGCCAGCTAGAAATTCTACAGCTAATTAGCCTGAAGCCCCCTGCAAAGACAGACTGAAGAACAAAGTCCAATCAGCAGTGATGGCATGTGTCCACTATGTGCTTACAGGCAGCGGGGGATCCTAATCCATGAAGAAAAAACTTTTAAATAATTCTACTTTTTATTTTTTTACTATTTTATTTTTACAGCTAAGTGCACTTACATAGTTTCTTGGTTACATAGTTTATATGGTTGAAAAAAAACACAAATGCCCATCAAGTTCAACCAAAGGATTAAAAAGAAAAAGGGAAGCAACAAATAGATACATCCATAATGCATGATTCTGTCTGAACTAAAGAGCAAGTCTTTTCCCTTCTGATCCCAAGTGTCGATCAACTGGATCAATATTCAGAACATAAAAGTTACTGTCACGGGTTTACCATGACAGAGAGGAGCCAGAAGACCGCAGCATCTGATTTCTTCTACTCCTGCACTAATTAGAAGCGCTTCACCTTCATATTAAACGCTGCAGGTTTCTTTTAGCAGTGCAGGTGTTCATCTGCTAGGTCGAGAGCTACTGGAAGCTTTCCTGCGTTAAGGCTCTCAGCTGTTCACTGTTAGCCACTCCCATCTCCTATATATTCTGGGTCCTGGCTAGCACTCATTGTCAGAGTAGCTTATGCTGCATGGTTGGAGATGTGGGTTTGTGTTGTTTGAGAAGGCGTTTGATGGATTTATCTGAGACTGTTGCTAGGTTTTGGGGGTGTGCTAATCCCCTCCTTCTCCTACTTTGGTTTAACCCCATCCTCCACTCCCTGGTCTTTATCTCTTTTGTTTGTTTGAATATATTCGTATGATTAGTATTATCCCTGTTTGTATTACCTTGTTAGTCTGATTGGTGTATTACGATACAATACTACTCTCCTCTTCCCTGGTGGGGGAAGGGTACAGACTGAGGGCGGTTTCAGAAGCTAAGCAAAGGTACGTGGCCCCGGCGTCTTCAGCATCAGAAGTAATCCAGGAAACAGAGTGAGCTAGGGCGCCCCTAGCGTTAGAAACAGGGAAGGAGTCCCTGGTCCTGGGATACCTGATAACAGAGTCATAACAGTTACACATATATTAAATATTTTGTTTTTTTCTACTAAAAAAAGCAGCTAATCCATTTTTAATCCATCATGGAAAAAAGGAATCAATATCACCATTACACACTGAATGGGAAACCGCTGGGTAAATCTGACATGGAGAAGGACTTGGGGATCCTAGTTAATGATAAACTTACCTAGAGAAGCCAGTGCCAGGCAACGGTTGCCAAGTCAAACAGGATCATGGGGTGCATTAAAACAGGTCTGGATACACATGATGAGAGCATTATACTGCCTCTGTACAAAAACATGGTTAGACCGCACATGGAGTACTGTGTACAGTTTTGGGCACTGGTGCTCAGGAAGGATATAATGGAACTAGAGCAAGTACAAAGGAGGCCAACAAAAGTAATAAAGGGGATGGGAAAACTACAATACCCAGAGTGATTAGCAAAATTAGGATTATTTGCTCTAGAAAAAAGACAACTGAGGGGCGATCTAATAACCATGTATAAGTATATAAAGGGACAATACAAACATCTCTCCAAGGATCTGTTTATACCAAGGAAGGTGACGGTCACAAGGGGGCATTCTCTGCGTCTGGTGGGAGAAGGTTTTTCCACCAACATAGAATTCTTTACTGTTAGGGCAGTGAGAATCTGGAATTCCCTGCCTGAGGAGTTGGTGATGGAGAACTCAGCCGAGGGGTTCAAGAGAGGCCTGGATGTCTTCCTGGAGCATAACAATATTGTATCTTACGGTGATTAGGTTCTTTCGAAGGTCGTAGATCTGGGGATTTATTCTGACGGAATATAGGCTGAACTGGATGGACAAATGTCTTTTTTTGGCCTTGCTAACTATATTACTATGTAACGGTTCACGCTCTTGAGGTTGACTAATCCACAGATTAATAGTTCTCATAGTAGAAAAAAGCCTTGTCTCCTCTGGAGATTGAACCTTTCTCTAGACGGAGGGAGTGTTTTCAGGGGTTTTACATAAAACTGCTTTTGATCATAGCTTTTGTACGGACTGCTTAGTTATTCATGTACCCCCTTAGATGTTTCTTCTCAAGACTAAATAAATGTAGTTCTTTTAATACTATCTCACAACTAAGATCATCCATGCCTCTTGTCAGTTTTATCGCTCTTTTTTGTTACTTTTTTTAGTTTTCTATGAACCGGTTTCTAGAAATGATGTTACACGCTTTGTTTCGTCGCAGTATTGCTTCCCTGTCCCGCGAGTCCATGCCTCTTTTAATACCTGTCAATATCCTGTTGGCTAGATCTTTCTTTACAAGTGACTCTCCTAGTTTTCCGTAATGTCCACAGATTGTTATTGACTTTGTGTCCAGGCTTCTACTCCCCTCATCATCATATCTTATCAGATTGGTTTGACAGCTTCAGTCCTTAGTAATACCATGCTGGTTATTATTTATAATGTTATTTTCTACCACATTCTCCAGTATATAATCCCTTACCAGTCCCGCAAACATTTTTTTCCACAAGGAATGTTAAGAATACAGGTCTATAATTACACGGGAAAGACTTGGAACACTTTTTTTTGGAAATGGGCACTTACAAAAAGCACAGAGTATCCAATGGCAGTAGCAGTGCTTGACATATCCCTAGATAATTGGTGTGAGATGATCTGCTTTGAAAATAAAAACATGAGTTCATGATACTCTGTCAAGAGATATTTATGTTATATGTGTCTCTATGTGGCCATCCAGTGATTGTGCTTTGTATTGCAGCCTGTTAAGGGTCATTCCATGGTAACTTACGTTACAACGCAGTTAGTAACTTACGTTACAATAAATTTACTTCTCATATAAAGTAATGGTATTGTAACATAAGTTACCATCAGCTTTGTAACGTAAGTTACTACATTGTGTTGTATAATGTAAGCTACCAAGTAATAACACTGTATTTTGTATTTAATTTGTATTCTTGAAAAAATCAAACTGTGTTGAAATCTATAGTTTAGAATAGTTTAATGTACAATATACATTCACTCATTTTTGTGCCTGCCTTTCAAAGAACAGTCTGTAGCCATTATTAACTCAGTTTTTGGCTTGTGAATGTAACGTAAGTTACCATGGAATGACCCTTAACCCCTTCACTACCAAGGGTGGTTTGCACGTTAACTACCGGGCCAATTTTTACAATTCTGACCACTGTCCCTTTATGAGGTCATAACTCTGAAACGCTTCCGTGGATCCCGGTGATTCTGACATTGTTTTCTCGTGACATATTGTACTTCATGTTAGTGGTAAAATTTCATTCATATAACTTGCGTTTATTTATGAGAAAAATGGAAATTTGGCGAAAATTTTGAAAATTCCGCAATTTTCCAACTTTGAATTTTTATGCCCTTAAATCACAGAGATATGGCACACAAAAATGTTAATAAGTAACATTTCCCACATGTTTACTTTACATCAGCACAATTTTGGAACCAAAATTTTTATTTGTTAGTAAGATATAAGGGTTAAAAGTTGACCAGCGATCTCTCATTTTTGCAACACCATTTTATTTTTACGGACCACATCACATTTGAAGCCACTTTGAGGGGTCTATATGATAGAAAATACCCAAAAGTGACACCATTCTAAAAACTGCACCCCTTATGGTGCTTAAAACCACATTCAAGGAGTTTATTAACCCTTCAGGTGCGTCACAGGAATTTTTTGAATATTTAAAAAAAATTAACATTTAACTTTTTTTCACAAAAAAAATTACTTCAGGTTCAATTTTTTTTATTTTACCAAGTGTAACAGGAGAAATTGGACTGCAAAAATTATTGTGCAATTTGTCCTGAGCACGCTGATACCTGATTTGTGGGGGGGAACCACTGTTTCGGCGCATGGCAGAGCTCAGAAGGGAAGGAGCGCCGTTTGACTTTTTCAATGCAAAATTGGCTGGAATTCTGATCGGACGCCATGTCGCGTTTGGAGAGCCCCTGATGTACCTAAACAGTGGAAACACCCCACAAATGACCCCATTTTTGAAACTAGACCCCCTAAGGAACTTATCTAGATATGTGGTGAGAACTTTGAACCCACAAGGGCTTCACAGAAGTTTATAATGTACAGCGGTACAATTAAAAAATCATATTTTTTCCACAAAATGATCTTTTCACCCCCAATTTTTATTTTCCCAAGGGTAACAGGACCCTAAAAGTTATTGTGCAATTTGTCCTGAGTACGCTGATACCCCACATGTGAGGGTAAACCACTATTTGGGCACATGGCAGAGCTCGGAAGGCAAGCAGCGCCATTTGACTTTTTTGGCTGGAATTGAGATCAGACACCATGTCGCGTTTGGAAAGCCCCTGATGTACCAAAACAGTGGAAACCCCCCACAAATGACACCATTTTGGAAACTAGACCCCCCAAGGAACTTATCTAGATGTGTGGTGAGAACTTTGAACCCCCAAGTGCTTCACAGAAGTTTATAACGCCCAGGCGTGAAAATAACAAACATTTTTTTTTCCACAAAAATGATATTTTTGCCCCAAAATTTTTATTTTCCTAAGGGCAACAGGAGAAATTGGACCCCAAAAGTTGTTTTGCAAATTGTCCTGAGTAGGCTGATACCCCATATGAGGGGGTAAAACACTGTTTGGGTGCATGGCAGAGCTTGGAAGGGAAGGAACACCATTTGACTTTTTCAACGCAGAATTGGCTGGAATTGAGATCAGATGCCATGTTGCGTTTGGAGAGCACCTGATGTGCGCAAATAGTGGAAACCCCTAGCCCTAACCCTAACCCTAACCCTAACCCTAGCCCTAACCCTAATGGGAAAATGGAAATAAATACATTTTTTTAATTTTATTATTTTTCCCTAACTAAGGGGGTGATAACGGGAGGTTTGATTTACTATTTGTGGCGGTTTTTATGTTTGGCGGCTGTCGCACGCTAAAAGACGCTTTTTATTGTAAAAATAGTTTTTGCATCACCACATATTGAGAGCTATAATTTTTCCATATTTTGACCCACCGAGTCATGTGAGGTCTTATTTTTTGCGGGACGAGTTGACGCTTTTATTGGTATCATGTTCGGGCATGTGACATTTTTTGATCGCTTTTTATTTCGTTTTTTGGGACGCAGAATTTACAAAAACCAGCGTTTCATGAATTTCTTTTGGGTGGTGCGTTTACGCCGTTCCGGGTGCGGTAAAATTTATAAGGCGGTTTTATTCTTCGGGTCAGTACGGTTACAGCGATACCTCATTTAGGTCTTTTTTTATGTTTTGGCGCTTTTATGCAATGAAAACAATTTTATATAAAAAATAATTATTTTTGCATCACTTTATTCTGCGAGCTATAACTTTTTTATTTTTTCGCTGATGATGCTGTATGGTGGCTCGTTTTTTGCGGGACAAGATGATGTTTTCAGCGGTACCATGGATATTTATATGCGTCTTTTTGATCGCGCGTTATTACACTTTTTGTTCGGCGGTTTGATAATAAATCATTATTTTTTGCTTCGTTTTTTATTTTTATTTTTTAAGGGGTTCGCTTAAGGGGTTAACTATTGGGACAGTTTTATAGGGCCGGTCGTTACGGACGCGGCGATACCAAATATGTGTACTTTTATTGTTTTTTTTGTTTTTTTTATTTCCAAAAAATGAATTTATTGGGGAATATTTTTTTTTTTTTTTTTAATTTATTTGGCGATTTTTTTTAATTATTTTTACACTTTTTTTTTATTTTTTTTTAACTTTATTACAATGTCCCAGGGGGGACATCACTGTCCTGTGACAGATCGCTGATCTGTCTCATCACAGATCACTGTGACAGATCAGCAATCTGACACAGGCACTGCACAGGCTTCCTCATGCCTGCGCTTTGCAGGCACTGAGGAAGCCAGCTTCCTGCAGGCCCCCGGAGGTCCCCGTCGCCATCTTGGATCCGGGGACCTGCAGGAAAGGAGCCCCCCGCAGCAGCGCTGCACATTGCGCTGCTGTGGGGGGCTCAGGGAAGCACGGAGGGAGCCCCCTCCCTGCCGATGCTTCCCTTTAACCCCCGGTACACCGCGATCGTGTTTGATCGCGGCGTGCAAGGGGTTAACGTGTCGGGGGCGGTCCGTGACCGCCCCTGACACATTGTGCCGGGTGTCAGCTATGATAATTAGCTGACACTCGGCCGCGATCAGCGGCGCTCACCACGTGGGCGCCGCTGATCGCGATGACGTAATATTCCGTCCATGGTAATTAGGTCCAGGGTCACATGGACGGAATATTACGTCATTTGTAGGTAAGGGGTTAACCTAAATTTCCTTTGGAATGAACTGTAGCACAAAAACTGTGTTAGGAGCTTCATGGCATGGGTTTCCAAACTACATACGGCCATACATCACCAAGTACAATGTACCAAGTACCAAGCATCTGATGGAGTGGTGTAAAGTTGCCACCATTGGACTATGGAGCAGTGGGAACATTGGAGCAGTGGGAACATGTTTTTTTGAGTATTAAATCATGCTTCTTTATCTGGCAGTGAGTGTTAGGGGTAAAGTTCCTCCATGTGGAAAATGCCAAGTTGGCGTGGGGAGACTTAAAAGCCATGCAATGCTTAACCGTGAAATTAAATATGCACATAGCCTCTTCACAGGAAAAGAGGGCTGGGTGTCACGGTGGCTGTGTGTATAGTGGTCCGGCAGCTCTTAATAGAGCTTCCATGGACAGGCTCAGTGCTAGGCACTCCATCTAAAAAATCTCAGAGGTTGTCCTGACCTTCACCCTTTAAGGCCTCTTTCACACATCAGGTTTTCGCCGTCAGGCGCGATCCGGCGCTTTTGACAGAAACCGGATCCGGCGAAATGCAATGCCGGATCCGGTTTCCCCCCCATTGACTTGCATTTGCGCCGGATCGCGCCGGATGGCCATGCGTTTCATCCGGTTTTCGCCGGATCCGGCAATGTGTCGCAATGTGTCGCGATCCGGCGTCTGGAAAAAACGTCTACTGTAACGTTTTTTGTCTCCGGCGAAAAAGCCGGACACGCCGGATCCGGCGCGTCCGGCTTTTTCACACAATGAAAGCCTATGAGCGCCGCAATGCGCCTGATCCGGCGAAAGCCGGATCCGGTGGCCGGATCCGGTTTTTTTGGTCTGAGCATGCTCCGTAGCTCTGCCCACAAGACATATATAAAAGCAAGACAGTGGGACCCACAGCCACACCCAACATGCCACCCAAGAAAGCAACCAAGCGAAGCAGGAGAAGGCAGGAGACCACTGCAGCACCATCAGCACCACCACCACCCCAAATGAAGCAGCAAATAGAACATGCTGAGGAGGGGAGGCCAGCAGCAGATGAGAGACGGTAATTATCAAATCCCCCATTCCTCCAAACTAGGGCCATGGAATATCAAGATATTCATTGGCCCTTTGTTTCTCTTTATTCAACAGCCGCCAAAGAGATGCAGCAGCAGCAGCAGAAATGGCATCACTGGCAGCAGCAATACCCACAGCCATGGAGTCTGGCCATCAACAGGACAGCACTTCTTCTTCTGGGAGCCCTCCCTCGCATCGTCAGCGTTTGACGGTAAGTTTTTATTTCCAAAATCCATCATCTCTGTAATATATGTGTATTCATTGCCTTTTATTTCAAAACAGGAATCACAAGATGAAGAGGAGCTCCCAGAAGAAGAAGGAAGGGGTGGACAGACACCTGGAGTGGGCTCACAATTGGTAAGTTTTTTGCATCAAACGCAGAAACACAACATCACACTACACACAACACATAGAAAACAATGTTCTGCAGACCACACACAGCAAACAAATGCCTACATCCAAAGACATAACATTTTTTGTTTTCTTCTCTAGTCTTCCCAATCTGGTGCTCGGCCAAGAGGTCCTCGCAGTGCCTCCCAGGGTCGTCGGCGACAGCAATGCGGCGGTCACCAGCGTGTAAGTATAAATATTTTTGCTTTTTTTTTGCACTTTTTATTTCATTTCTTTTGTGGAGGCTAATTATGTTATTTATGTCTTTTTCTTTAACAGCCTTCACAGCGTGCTCCCGACTCTGACGGTGAGGATGGAGGACTCGATGTGGACCACCTCATCGATCTCGTCAGAGAAAGGGAGCCGCTCTGGAATATGGCTGACCGCCGCCACGCTGACCTTATCGTTACCCGACGACTCTGGGAGGAAATCTGTTCGCTCCTTGTGGGCCGCTGGGAGGACCTCGAAGCTCGGGCCCAGATTAAAGAGCGTAAGTATATACAGTACCGGTTGCTTGATGTAAACCAGTGTTTCCCGAACTCCAGTCCTCGTGGTCCCCACGGATCATGTGTTCAGGATTTCTATTTACTTTGGAAATCCTGAAAACATGACCCCTGGGGACCATGAGGACTGGAGTTTGTGAAACACTGATGTTGTATACTAACCACTCCTTTCTCGTTTCAGGGAACAGAATTGTGAATCGGTGGCGGTCTGTGAGGGATCGTTTCAAGAAGGAGTTCAATAAAGAGATGCGGGCCCCGAGTGGATCTGGAGGACGCAGGAGCAAGTACAAGTACGCAGAAGCCCTGTCGTTCCTCCGGGAAACAATGCTCACCAGAAGGTAAATATTACACACCACATGTGAAAAAAATGTTAGATGTAACTTTTTTTTTTCAGCCAGGGCCATACCATGTCAGTAATTTAATTGTTTTTTTTTCTCTTTATTCCACAGCACGGTGAGCAGCACTCGGGAGCCTGCACGATTGGACCCTTCTGAGGCGATCCCTGAGGAGACCGGCACCGAGGGACACTTCGACCGCCCCGGTACTTCTGCACCTTCCCAGCCTTCCCACACATTCGACCCATCTGTCCCATCCACCAGCACAGGAGCATCGTGGCCGCCTACATTACATGAAGCTGCTGGTGAGGAGATCGATTTCCCTTTACCCCACCCTTCTGCCCCTGCCACCTCTAGTACACCTGCGGGTACTGGGCGGCAGCGGCAGAGGGGTCAGGAAAAGAGTTATGCGCCAGAGTTCTTGCATCTGAATGCATCTTTCCAGAACTATCTCAAAGTCTTGTCAGAGCAAATCTCCGCAGGCTTTCAGCAGATCAACTCCAGCATTCTGGAGGTGAAGACACTTCTGCAAACCATGCATTCAGAAGCAAGATCTTCGCCAAACCACACCTTTTTCAGGTCTGTTGTGGAGCGCATGGCAACACTATCTCCTACCCAGCAGATGCATGTAATGCATTCGTGCCACGGTGCTCTACAGCAGGTTACCTCCCAACCTCCACCTCCCACCACTGTAGTTCCTCCACCTGCACCCCCTCCAGCCACTTTCCATCCTCCCCCTCCTATTACATCTGCACCCCCTCCAGCCACTTTCCATCCTCCCCCTCCTATTACATCTGCACCCCCTCCAGCCACTTTCCATCCTCCCCCTCCTATTACATACCAGCAACCTCCCCAGTACCAGACATCTCCCCACTTCCAGCAACCTGCCCCGTACCAAACTCCTTCCCCGTACCAAACTCCTTCCCCGTACCAAACTCCTTCCCCATACAACTTTCCATCAACATCATCTGCTCCTACAGTCCCTGCCCAACCCTCCACTCCACCGCCCACCACCTCTTCTGCTTCCCACATGTCCACCCATTCTGTAGCTTTTTCCACACCTTAACCTCTAACTGTTCCTTCCCCACCACGATCCCAGTCCTCTCTCCACACACCCAGTGTCGAAGTGTCCCGCAGTCCCTCCAGCAGTATTTCCACCCCACAGTACACAGAGTTGTAATGTTTTTTTTTTGTAATAAAAATGCCCATTGGGTTTAAAACCTTTATTAAAAAAGTTTTTTGCACTTTAAAAACATAAAAAAAAAAAAAAATTAAATAAAAGTTAAATTATCGTTTCACAATGGTTGTCTGTCATTTCTTTCTGCGGCGAACTATGTTTTAAAAAAAGGTTAAATACAGGGTATTTCAAAGGTAAAAAGGTATTCAAAACCAGGTATATAACTGTGGGTAAATTTTAGCTTTGTGCCACAGTTGTGTTCCTGGTTGTGTTTGAAGCAAAGTATTTCACCTAAAAAGTTGTGTTTATTGTTGGTGATTTCCTACCAATGTACACAACTTTTGTTAAAAGGTGAAATACTTTGCATAAAACACAACCAGGTACACACCTGTGGCCTAAAGCTAAAAATAGTAAGACCATGACAAGATAGCCAACTTTGGTTGGCAAAGGTATATACTGTTGGTCCAGAAGGTACACAAGTTTAGGGCACAAATCTCTCACACTCTGTCATCCCAGTGTACTCTGCCTTGAGGTGACATAAAGTATAGTGGAAAATTGTCCCTGAAACCGTCACAGAACTTCTAGTGGTAATATTTCCAATGACAACATCCATCTTCGCCAGTAACTTGCTCTTCTCTCCAACCTGCACTTTCTTCTCTACAACCTGTCAAAGAAGGGCTGTAGGAACATGCTATATCTAGTTTTCCAGTAGCCAATCCCGTTCGGAAGGCCAGAAGGGTCAATTTTAAAAACCGGATCCGGCGTAATCCGTCGAAAAACGGATAGAAAAACGGATGAACCGGATGAGACGGATCCGGTTTTGTCTGTCAAGAACAAGACGGATCCGGCAGAAAACCGGATCCGGCACTTCAGGTTTTACAAAACATTTGCCGGATCCGGCATTCCGGCACGACGCCGGATCGCGCCTGACGCCGAAAACCTGATGTGTGAAAGTAGCCTAACCCTTGTGTGGTGATCTTGACTTACACAGGAGTCACTGGTTTGGCTCCATGAAGTAGCTGCTGGCCAGGTGAACTGGCTGAAAGTGGAAAGTCAAAAATCCACGTCAAAACCATGAGGTCTGGAACAGGGGCAAAAACATAAGGCAGGAAGGAAGTAAGAAAATGGGACGACGTCTCTAACAGCAAAAAGCGCTATAGAAAAACAGGTGCTGAGAGTAAGGGTGTGAACCCAGTCAAGCAGAACTTATAACTAGCTTTCATGGTAGAAACTTATATAGTGAGAGCCTCACCCTGGGCTCACAGAAGAGAGTTACGGTAATTAGACAACACACTGGAGTTACCCACTGGGCGCCATGTCTAGATGGCAACATTAGACCCAGAAAACAAAACCCAAACTTATAATGTCACCCAACAACACCTGTAACAAAGCCGCGGTGCAAGAGAAACAGAAACAGAGGAAATGAGCATAGAAGTGGATACAACTCAGGAACTTTCGTGCCGCCTTCGAGAATTTTGAGCCAAAAATACTTCAGAGAATTTCATAACAAATTGATAAATCACATTTTTTCTCCAATGAGATGTTTCTTCACTCCCAAATTTTTCACTATTTTTCTACTTTTTTTTCTACTTAAGGGTGGCGATGTTGTAATCCTTATTTCATACAGCCTTCTCCTTCCTCTACTACATGTATACAACACGTAAACTATTCATTTTAAAGTGTATTTTTGGTCATCTTTTACATACACACTCATCTTATACTGTCTTTAGTATTAATAAGTAAACAAACACTGGAAAAAAAATACTATGAAATCACAGGGACGGCGCCGATGTACCCCGATGTACCCCCTACCCAACACAGGATGCACTGGCCCTAATAGGAAATTATAAATATCTGCCATAGTACAGAACGGCTTCCTGCTCTTTTAATTACACAAAGGAAACCATTTTCGGCAAAAAGGAAATTAACTATTTAAAAAACATTAAGGGTTATGTCCTATGTGATCGACTGATTTAACTTGTGTTTGCAGGAAATTGTCCATTACTAAATAGTTTCTTGACTACGGTTCAGCTTTCTGCATTGGAGGCATTTATAAGGGGCTGAGCCTCCGCAGAGTCCAATATATCAGAGGCAAAACTCTGGGAAAAAAGCCAAAAAGCCACCGAAAGATTTCCTGCTAATGTTAGTTTTTGTTATGTAGTTTATGGACACTATCTATTATCTATCTATATATCTATTATCTATCTAATATCTATCATTTATCTATCTATCTCATATCTATCATTTATCTATCTATCTATCTATCATTTATCTATCTCATATCTATCATTTATCTATCTATCTCATATCTATCATTTATCTATCTATCATTTATCTATCTCATATCTATCATTTATCTATCTATCATTTATCTATCTCATATCTATCATTTATCTATCTCATATCTATCATTTATCTATCTATCATTTATCTATCTCATATCTATCATTTATCTATCTCATATCTATCATTTATCTATCTATCATTTATCTATCTCATATCTATCATTTATCTATCTATCATTTATCTATCTCATATCTATCATTTATCTATCTTTCTATCATTTATCTATCTCATATCTATCATTTATCTATCTCATATCTATCATTTATCTATCTATCATTTATCTATCTGTGAGGGATGTCTCTCACTGGGGAAGGGGGCGTCGACTTCGCTCACCTCAGGGAAGGGGAGAGAAGGACCCGCAGTGATCGGCTCTCTGGAGCCACCACTAGCTCCAGGTCAGTCAGGAAACTGCACTGTTTTGTTTTTAGTCCAAAAATCAAAATTATAATATGTTCCCATATCTCACACTATATCTATCTATCTATCTATTATCTATCTATCTATCTTTCTTTCTATCTAACTATTATCTATCTATTACCTATCTATCTATTATCTATTATCTATCTATCTATCTATCTACCTTTCTAATGAACATAATTTTTAATTCTATAAGGTGCTGATACAGTTGAAGCTGACAGTAGAACATGGCAACATGGGCTTGGTGGCCAGAGTCTGCTTTATTCCAGGACAAGACCATACATAGGACATCAGTGTCATGGCTCAGATGACGCAATAACTTCACTGCGGGCTAAGCCCCTTTCTAAGGGGACAAATCATGCCGTTTTGGAGATCAAACAATTCTTTCATCTTTAAAATAAAGGTAATGGTAAATGAAAAACAGATTAGCCTTTCTGGAAATGTAGCAGATGTTACCTGCAGTCCTATGTAACAATACAGATGACGGTAGTATTTCTCTGAGTACAGATAACATGAATAATATCATTCATCATACTAATCAAAATCGTGTTTACCAAGACCAATATTATCAATAATACTGCTGTATAGAGGACAAATACTGTAATACTATCACACCTTGACTGAAAATGAATAATAAAGGGCGGCATATCAGCTGTACAAGGCCCCGTTGTGCAACTATGAAGTAATAATGCTCCAATTTGCTGCGCCTGCAATGTAATAGTTTCTCCTCTCTGTCTGCATAAGGTAATGGTGACCTTTTGGCTCCACATGATAACGATGCCCTTTCTATGCCTTTACATAGCAGTGTTCCAACACAGTAAAAGTGCCCCCTCTGTGCCCTCACGTGATAATGTGCATCTGGTTTGTCAACAGTTTTGCTATTTTATAGCGCAGGAAAGGCATTAATACTTATGAAAGAGCAGCTTTCACTTGCACAAAAAAGTGTGTCATATACCTTGTAAAAATCCATTAGCTCCCCTGATTCTGCCATTTTTTTCCATTTTGTGCTGAGTCGCTTCATTGCAGAGATATTCACACATGTTGATTTTTGGAGCTCTTCTGTGAAATCTCTGCATGAAGTGCAACTGGGTGTTTCTTCAGAGTCTTCTCTGGAGGTGTGTGTTTTCACCCTTCCGTCCCAGATGCTACCAATCACAACTCATCAATGTCTGAGTGCTAGATCAGATGTCAAGCTATCATTGGCAGAGTTTGGGAGGAAGGGGTGAAATTGTGCACTCCTAGAGAAGACTCTGAAGAAACGCCCAGTTGAACAAAAAGTAGAGATTTCACATCCTGAGTTCCAAAACCAACAAATGTGAATATCTGTGAAATGCAGCGACGCAGCACAAAATGGAAAAAAGCAGCATAATCAGAGAAACTCTTGGACATTTATGGATTTAGCAAGATGATTGTATTCGATTTATACACTTTTTTATTTTTCTTATTTAAAATCATTTGTAGCACAAATTTCCAACCATAATCTATTCTATTATTTCTAAACACTGTTTTTCGGTGATTACTTTGTATCTCCGTTCATACTGCACCCACACACACAAATGATACACCATTTGAAAGGTAAACTTGCCCCCTTCTGCAAGAAAATAGCCAAACAAATAACACATCCACGATTTGAGCACAAAATACAGTTTAAACATTAATTTTCATAAACCTGCAGTAAGGTAAAATGACCTGCAGGTGGCATCACACTACCCCAAAGCACACAACCACAAAGCTGCTTACAGACATCACAAACAAATCCAAACATTTGCCTTGGGGTCTTTCCAGCTTGCTGAACTGCTTGCCCAGCCTATTTCAGCTAAATTGGAGGATTGCACCCTTCAGTGCAGGTGAGTCACATATGCTAACACATTTGTAAACATGCACTGCTTTTTTGGTGATTACTTCGCCCCACACAAACAAATGGTGAGTCACATATGCAAACACATTTGTATACATGCACTTCTTTTTTGGTGATTACTTCGCCCCACACACACACAAATGGTGAGTCACATATGCAAACACATTTGTAAGCATGCACTACTTTTTCACTGACTACTTCGCTCTACACACACAAATGATACACCATTTGAAAGGTAAACTTGCTCCCTTCAGCAAGAAAATAGCCAAAGAAACCACACATTCACAATTTTATCACTAAATACAGTTTAAACATTCATTTTCATAAACCTGCAGAAAGATCAATGACCTGCAGGTGGCACCTCAACCGGAAAACATTTTTTGGCCTCTACTTATCAAACCAATTTATTGTATTACCAATCTACTTATATAAATACCTGTCTGTGTTCATCATCTCATGAAATACATTTACATTTGACCAGCTTGCTTTTTCTGAAATTGCCTGCACCCCCGACGACCAATGTGCAAAACTTTTGCAAGGGCCAAGCTAGTTTTTTCATTATTTTCACATTTACATCTAGTCCAAATTTCACACTTAAATAATATTGTATCCGATTTTTGTTCAGAATCTGTAAGAAAATTAAACATCTAAAGATGATGAATTCCTCTTCTACACATCTGCCTCTCCGAAGCAACACTCAATTATAACTTTCTGAAATGAAAACACGCACAAAGCTCTTTGAAGTACGTAAGTCCAAGAAATGCCCTGTTTGCTCAGGCAGCTCCGTGGTTCACATTTACTGAAAACCATATTTGTCATTTCAAGCGTAAAGTTCATTTTTTTTAGATCAATTAAAAAATTCACTAAACTTGGGAAAAAAAAGTGTAATTCTGGTTGTGGAGGTAAATGGGGAGATAGTTCATTTATTGTGGGTCAGGGGGGGTAAACGGAACAGTTTACTGCAGAGTGTGAAAAGGTCACAGATCTTGTTTGCTTCATTTTCCAAAGTATTTATACTCCTGGCCGAAGTTGTAAACATGTGGAACGCCAGAAAAAGTCAAAAAATGCAGGAATTTCCCAGCAGAACTTGCAGTCCGTGTTGTACTGTGTCCTCTATAATATGCATGTGTCAGCACTTTTTAAATTTTTAAAGAGAGTCTGTCACTTGCCATAAATATGTCTTTTTTTTTAAAAAATGTTACAGGTAGAGAATCAATTTGTCATGAATCTCAAGCGGAAAAATTGTGTGTATTACTATATTATCTGTAGTGCTAAGGCCGGTTTCACATTTGCGTTTAAGGCCGCAGCGTCTGCCTGCGCATGGCCGCCGCTAAGCCCCGCCCCCTGCCGGTAGCTCCGCCTCCGGGCGCATGACGCTGCATGCATCATGCGTCCCCTATCTTTATCACTGAGGACGCAGGCCGTGCGCAGTATGCGTTTGGCGGTGCCTGCGTCCTTTTGACGGTGCGCCGAGTGCAACCAAATTGCAACAGGTTGCGTTTGGCGCTGGTCGGCGCACCGTCAAAAGGACGCAGGTGCCGCCAAAACGCATACTGCGCACGGCCTGCGTCCTCAGTGATAAAGATAGGGGACGCATGACGCATGCAGTGTCATGTGCCCGAAGGCGGAGCTACCGGTGGAGGTGCGGCAGGGGCGGGGCTTAGCGGCGGCCATGCGCTGGCCGCCGCTGCGGCCTTAAACGCAAATGTGAAACCGACCTAAGCTGTGACTGGTGATGGCCTCTCAGTACCCAGCTTCACTGCAAAAAAGCTGCTGCATTCCCTGCCTCTGCATTTATACAGGCTATGATAGTCCTTCCTGATTGGCTGTGTTATACCATGTGATGAGGAAACCAATGTGGCTGCACCTGACATCATGTGAGAGTTCTCTGGCTGATGCAATTTTCTGCTTTGTGAAAAATGGCAATGGGCATTGTTTTGGTTATTCAATTGTATCAAATTTCAATTTGTTTGAATTTGTCAGGTTCAGCAAATTTTCTTAAATTCAACATGAATTTGATTTGCATCAAAACAAGTCGCTCATCTCTATAAATTGTAGTTTAAAGGGGACTTTTGTATTTTTTTTTTCTTATGTGGATAAGAACTTACAGACCTGCCTGTTTTGATCAGGTTTTACTGCCGATGTCATGCTGATTGACAGCCAGTTCCCCGCTGCCTTACTGCGGGGAGCCAACTGTCAATTAGTATGACATCCGCAATGATGCCCCATCAACAGAACAGCCCGGAAGAGGAAGAGCTGCTCTGTTGACGTGAGGTCAAATGATGGAGCATAGTCACCGTCAGGATTGTCCCGCAACTGCGCTGAACTGACAGATTGGTGCCAGAACATGCAAGTAGTTATCAACTACCCACCTGTAACTTCTTAGCCCCATAAGAAAAAAATCAAAAGTGCCTCATAACCACTTTAATCTTTTGGTAATTAACCAGTTAAGAGAAGCTCCTCCTGCATATGATTTTTGAGACTTGTCCTCTTCCAAATTTAATTTCTAACTACATCTCAACACAACATTTATGACAAATGGGGGTTCAAATTTCAAGGTTCCCATGTATGTTAATATGACAAATTTGCGGTTCCAATTGTTGGGGTCGGTTATCTGAAAAATAACCCTAATAAGCAGAGTTATCTTTCATGAATGTTTATTCTCCATTGATTCTTGAATGAGAAAATGTAAATGGACAGGATACAAGAGAATTAAGAAGTTTCCCCCGATGCAAATACGGTACCTAGTTCGCACCATTCATCCAATGACCCTAAAACCATTCGGGATATTTTTAGAAACGTTCATTTCATGACATTTTAGGATGACATATCATAGGACAGTCGTAAGATTGTGATAATAGTGAGATGATTTATTACTACTAATGACAGAAGACTCATATGTTGGAAAATAGACCCTCGATGTATGTGGAGACTACAGTAACCAGATCTAGTCTGTAAAAAATGAGCAATGTTCCAGTAATTAATCATCATTAAACACAGTACGGTTCAATTCGGTATTTTCCCACAAAACAATATGAAGCTGTAGTCGCTATCTATATATAAACTGTGCAGGGTTATGTCAACTCAGCTGCACTGAGAACTGGAAATTCGGCAGGCTGCATGTGTGAATTTCAACATTTTTTTTCCAATTTTTTGATCTTACGCAAACTAAAGTTTTGGAGAGCTCCACGATGAATGAGGAAAAATTTATTTTTATATCAAGAATTAAAAAACAGTACGAGCAGCATGAAGAGGTCACACTGTCCATAATAAGAGTCCTCAACAGATGGAGTGCTTAACCTTGGTAGTTACTTCTTACTAGGACTGTGCCAGGACTGTGCCGATGTTTCAAAAACAATCCCACCAAGTCTGGAAGTGTTCCCTGGCAGGATTGGCCATGTTTAGGGTCCAGGCAAACTAGGGGATAGATTAATACCTATTTTGCTAACAGTAATGTTGGCAAGCATGGTATAAGGCACATAGGAATAACATGTAGAGAAACAGTCTTGATTAAAGTGTGCAGCAGCATACAGTTGCATCTAAAAGTTTGTGCACCCCTGGTCAAAATCACTGTTCATTTTCAAGTTGTTGCCTTAAAGGGTCTATGGATTACTGGATGATACTCCTCATTTTTTTCCTGGCTTTGCACTGTGCACAGAGCCTTTCTACGTGTAGGAGTACCACAACTACATTTTGTTTGCAATATTTGAATGAGCTACTACAGTTGGTGCATTCAAGGGTGTATGGATGACCCTGCTTGTAATTTTTGACAGGCTTTGCACTGTGTGCAGAGATTTTATGAGTGTAGGAGTACCACAGCTACACTTTGTTCACAACATTTGAAAAAGGTACTATAGTTGGTGTGTTCAAGGTTGTATGGATGACCCTGTTTATAATTTTAGGAAGACTTTGCACTTAGTGCATAGCCTTTATGAGTCTAGACATTCCAATATATGACAATTTGAACATATTGTGCATGAGACCCTCCATTATGTCTAATACAGGGTGTATCTGAGTCCCTCTTCCATCTTATTTTTGTCAGTTCTTGTTTCCTTCATAATTCACACTGAAATTTCCAATTTTTTAATAAAAATGTAATGAAAATTAATTTAAAAAAAATCTGAATCATTGTTCTCAGCAGTGATCTGGGAATCAGAGATGCTCCAGGGGTCTTCCCCATGCTGTTCTCCTTCCATTTAGCACTTTTTACATCCATTTCAACATTTTCACTGACCCCAGTCCTCCTTGCACGGTCTGCTGGAAAAATGCTCAGATTTCCCATAGACTCCCATTATACTCGTTACTCAAAACGAGCATTTGAGCATTAGGAATTGCTTGGTTCGAGTAACGAGCATCCAAGCATTTTAGTGCCATCCCTATTCTTTACCTTTGACCCTGTCCTCTGAGCAGATTTTGCCCCCTGGTTGGCTGAAGCCACGTTATTGGTGCGCCCATACGCAGGTTCATCCTCTATTGCCTCAGCCTGGAAAAAAGCTTCTTGAGTTGATATAGTGATGTGGACTGTCTTACCCTGTTCCAGACCCTGAAGACAACAGATGCCCCATGTTAACGCTGTCATGCGGTTATATCTGTAAAAGTAGTGTGTGTCTAACGTAATGTACTATGGTGATGTACAGTATGTAAGGTGTTAATGCATAATTTGAGTATAGCATAAGGATAAGCTAAGGACAGCATAAGATATAGAAGAAGGATAATAGGTTTAGCATGTTAGATAGGAAATGGTTAAGGATAGAACTAGCCCAGTCGGTGGTCATTAGTGTCAATAAAAGGGGCCACTTCCTGGTTACAGTGAGTTCAGTGTCAGTTAGTGAAGTGCCCAGTGAAGACCAAGTTCAGGTGCGGTGGGCTCCTAAGGGCAGCATGGGCCAACCGTTTGAAGCAGTGGGAGGCCAAATAGAGTTCTCTGATGGATGTTCCTACAGCGTCCGAAGCCTAGGGCTCAGGACAGGTACCAAGGAGTAGGCCTGTTCTTCTGACATTACGAGGTTAGTGGACGTGAAATTACGTGGGGGGTAGATGGCCGGTCCCGGGTGCAACAAAGTCCTGGTGCTGATGGAGTCAGCAGGCTATGGGTAGTCCAGATCGAATGGGTTGCTTGCAGTGTGTCTTCGGCAATATGGCGCCAGACAGGGCTATGGGCATGCACATACTCCGGTGCCAGACTCCTCCCCCAGCCTCCAGCAAAACGTGGTGACAGCGCTGGAGCACAAGAAAGAAGGGTGAGTATAATTGTTTTTTTTGTTTTTCTTTTGGTATGTGTGTAGTTTTAATAGGAGTGAGGGGATCATGCATACCAGGATTGGGGGATGAGGGGACCATACATAACAGGATAGGGGGGTGAGGGGACCATGCATACCAGGATTGGAGGCTGAGGGGACCATACATACCAGGATTGGGGGATGAGGGGACCATACATACCAGGATTGGGGGATGAGGGGACCATGCATACCAAGATAGGGAGTGAAGGGACCATGCATACCAGGATAGGGAGTGAGGGGACCATGTATACCAGGATTGGGGGATGAGGGGTACCATGCATACCAGGATTGAGGGATGAGGGGTACCATGCATACCAGGATAGGGGGTGAGAGGACCATGCATACCAGGATTGGGGAATGAGGGGTACCATGCATACCAGGATTGGGGGATGAGGGGTACCATGCATACCAGGATAGGGGGTGAGGGGACCATGTATACCAGGATAGGGGGTGAGGGGACCATGCATACCAGGATAGGGATGAGGGAGTACCAGGCATACCAGGATTGGGGGATGGGTACCATGCATACCAGGATTGGGGGATGAGGGGTACCATACATACCAGGATAGGGATGAGGGAGTACCATGCATATCAGGATTGAGGGATGGGTACCATGCATACCAGGATTGGGGGATGGGTACCATGCATACCAGGATATGGGCGTGAGGGGACCATATATACCAGTATAGGGATGAGGGAGTACCATGCATACCAGGATTGGGGGATGGGTACCATGCATACCAGGATAGGGGGTGAGGGGACCATGCATACCAGGATTGGGGGATGAGGGGTACCATGCATACCAGGATAGGGGGTGAGAGGACCATGCATACCAGGATAGGGGGTGAGGGGGCCATGCATACCAGGATTGGGGGATGAAAGGACCATGCATACCAGGACTGGGGGATGAGAGGACCGTGCATACCAGGATAGGGGGTGAGGGGGCCATGCATACCAGGATTTGGGGTGAGGAGGCCATGCATACCAGGATTGGGGGTGAGGGGACCATGCATACTAGGATAGGGGGTGAGGGGACCATACATACCAGGATAGGGGGTGAGGGGACCATGCATACCAGGATTGGGGGTGAAGAGGCCATGCATACCAGGATTGGGGGTGAGGGGACCATGCATACTAGGATAGGGGGTGAGGGGACCATACATACCAGGATAGGGGGTGAGGGGCCATGCATACCAGGATAGGGATGAGAGAGTACCATCCATACCAGGATTGGGGGGTGAGGGGACCATGCATACCAGGATGAAGAATGGGGTGCCATGCATACCAGGATTGGGGGGGTGAGGGTACCATGCACACTAGGATAGGAATGAGGGGTGCCATGCATACCAGGATAGCAGGGTGGCAGCACATACCAGAATGGGAGACCAAATACCAATAAAAATGCTCGCCACAACGCCCGGGCGTAGAACGGGTTCATAGCTAGTTTTCCCTATGATGGAATAAGCATATTTTCTTAACGCCACTGCCTCCTGTAGCGGCCATGGTTAAAGAAGAAAGGAAAGCAATGAAGATCTGGACAGAGGAGTAAAGGGAGTGCAGTGCACCAAGTAGGATGGAAAATGTATAGTCACAGAATGGGTGGTTGCTTTAAGTTTACTTGCCTTTCCAGATGAAAGCAGGCTGTGACTACTCTAATACCACTCGATTCATGACATTGTTGTGGTCACATGCCACCATGAAATCATGTAATCACGAGTTGACTAGTCACTGTCTTCCAAAAAATCAGCCAACTCCTTTCTCTCATATTATTTACACAATCTGATTTGCTGCCAAAAATCCACTGTATAAAAGTTGTTGGCACTTTAACCAAAACAATGAAAAAAAAATTAAAAAAGTATAGATTTTTTTTTTACTTTGCTTATGGTCACGAAAACACTGCACAAACTACAATATAAACATACTGCGCCACTCACAACACTCACAATATTCTCTTAGAGTCTTTGAGGACCTAACCGTCATTCCTCTTGTCTCAGCTTTGTGCTTAAACATAGTGGAAATATTCATCAAGCGTGCCAAACTTTTTCGAGAGCCCATATGTACACAGCAAGAAGTGAGGTCAAAAATTCATAGCAAATATGGATATTATTAATATCTTAGATTGATGAAAAAAAAAAGGCAAATCAATTTTACAAAATTATCATGGAAAATAATTTTTGTTTTTCATTAGGATTTTAGTGTGGTGGGCGCGGCTACTATCAAATTCTACTGTTTCGCCTACAATTGGAAAAACATGACTAATTTCTTCCAAAAATAGTGCCACACCTGCCTAGAGGTTGTGCTAGGATTTGTAACTAGAGCTGAGACAAAAAATCATCAAGACCCTGGTGCACTGTTCATGTTGGTAGTCCGTGGCCAACGCACCAGAGCCTTGCGAACTTCCTACTACCCGGCTGCGTCACTGGGGCCTCTTCAAAAGAATAAGTCCGGTGTGTACAGTGTCACAAATATGATGTCACGCTGGGTCTACCAATCAGAAGGTACTGGCACATAGGTGGATGGTAGTCCATGGTCCAGAGGCCACGGACTACCAATGTGACCACTTGGCCTTGGTCATGCAAATAATTTTGCTTAACTCTAATTGTCACCCCATTCACATCATCGGAACTGCCCCCCTTTCTGAGCTAGGCATTTATCTATATAGCTTCCCAATGGAGAGGTGGTTGACCAGTTGGAGCCCCTGACCTGCTCTACCCTATTTCACATTGAGGCCGGCTGACACAACGTAAGGTTTTTAATTCTAGAGATAGGATAGGACCGTCTTGACTGGGTACACCTTGTCGCGGTGGGATGGTTTTTACGAATTTTTGATCAAAATAGTGTCAACTAAGTCCCCTATGTTATTTACATGTACTATTATTATTTGCTTACTGTCAGGTATATGCTCATTTTGTTTTTTTTCTTGGGTTTTATCTATGGATCTGAGATGCAACACCGAACTCAAGCCATGGACTTATGTGACACTATTTCTAGAGGAAAGTAGCTTTTTTTTTTTCTAAACCCTTTAAATTATGATTGCCAACTTTCCAAACCTGGAATCCAGTAGATGAGAAGACTTTAGGGACTTCCAGCTGGTCACCCCAAACTTTTGATCCCATGTTACCAGAAGAATCCTACACGAAATGCAAATTTTTGGAGAAAAGGTTTCTGCTGAACTTTGGAAATTTGCTGACTCTTCCGGGAGTCCGGTAGATCTCCCCTTATTCTTGGAACGCCTCTCGTATATTTTTTTTTGGAGAGTTGGCAAGTATGCTTTTAATGTCTTACAGTAGGAAATATCTTTTATGTATATCTCACATATTTCCTGATCCGACTTTGTAAAATACGGCACGAATACAAGATCTTCACTAGCAGACGATGCAGATAGGAGTTCACCTGATTTGACCTGCGCTTGCCGAGTGTAAAAACGCCAGATTTTGCTGTGCAACACGGTTCTCCTATGTACCAGGCGAACGTCAGGCCGAAACGATAAACATCGCTCAATGGGATAGCTGGAAATACATAAATAACCCGCAATATATGATATCATCGCGTAGATATTTCAAGGGGAAAAGAGGATACGCAGCTATAAATTATTCTGGGTCTTTGGGAATTTCTGTCAAACACACTAAAGAAAATGTAAAATCTCTAGAAAAAGTGATAAAAGAAGAACATGATTACACTTGGAAGGATAAAATCAACACTTGGCCAAAAAAAGAGATTTAAATTTGAGCTAATAATGCTAAAGAAAAAAAAAACTACACACAATAAACTTGATACGTTACAGATGTATATTATTGCTTGCTTTATTTTTATAAAGCGATGATTAGAGACGTCTACCAATCAATGTCTCTTTGGGTTTTCTTTTTTTTTTAGCCAGCTTTGCAAGTATCACAAAAAAAGTAATAAAAAGGTAAATAAATAAATAAAAGTACACAAAATGTTTAAAATGTAAACAAATGTGAAGAAATGTAAACAAAATACTAAAAAGTAAATAAATTATGTCTTAAAAAGGAGAAAAATAATCAAAAATAATTAGCTAATATACAGTATATAAATATATAGTACTTGTTATTCATATTTCTTACTTTTTATTTTATGTTGGTTCATTTCAGATTTTGAGTTATAAATTTATTTTGAAGGCATTTAGCTCATAATTTTATTAGTATTATTTTTTTTTTATTGAAGTTAATAATGGAAGAGATCCTAAATAGTAAATCAGATACTAAAAAAAAAATAAAAAAAAAAAAATCGATAAATAAAAAATAAAAAGTGAAGTAACCTGGTTGGTAAATTTTGTTATTCCATCAAGGTGGTAAAAATTCTTCTTTTCTGTTACCTATGTTTCTAAGATAGCTGGGAGACACTCAATATAGCCACAATATCATATACAGATTTAGATTGCGTTTTATCATAAAAACAATGCTTTTAAAGAAAAAAAGTCAGACTTATCGCATTCAATGTATTACCGCTGACTTCCACATCAATGTATGTCCCATAATCTAAAATATCAAAAATAGTTGTTAATCCAGAACCTTTCAGGTTGCATCAAAACCAGTGTGATAGAGCGCCTCACTTGGCTGGACATAGAGGTAAAACTGGAACACTGTCTCTTTAAGAAAAGGCTTGGTTTATTGTAGCAGCATAAACCAAGCTGAGAAAAGTAAAGACAGCCCAATGGGCAAAACTGCAAAACAAAGAAACAAAAAAAAAAAAACACAGTCCTTTTCTTAGCGGGATCGGCCCGCTCACAGACACACACCTTCCTGGAGTCTTATCTTTCCAGGAACCACTGAACACTGAAGGCTTTGGCGGTCAGACCTTGTGATCCCTCCATCACATGTGACTTATCACATGATCCTGACATCACACAGGTCCTGTAGGGAAACTGCAGGGGAGATAAGGTGGACCTCCTCCCACCTGATCTATGGAAGACCACTAAAGCCAGCCCATAACATAGGTTACTATTAACCCTCTCAGCACTTAGCGTGATGAAGGGAAAAACATCACTGACAGCATCATGCACAGTGACACGTATCTCCCCTCCATTACTTCACCAGTGATTCTGTCACACCAGATTAACCAGTTTAGGACAAGCCCATTTATCCCCCGTTCCTGACCAGGCAAAATTTTTTAGTTTTTTTTCGTGCATGTCGTTTACTGTAAACTTTTTTCTTATTTAGATACTCAAGGAATTAGAACTTAATTTTTATCTTATTTTCATGCTGTCTTTTTTCATTTTTTGCCAACATCAGGTGAGAAAAGAAAGAAAATACGTGTCTATTTTTCATATTTATTTTTTTATGATGACAAATGAACACTAAATATTTTAAAATGTGTTTCCCTTTCTGTGACAATTATTCTTATATATCAGACATATTATTTTTCCAATGCAGCTGGGACTAGTAAGAACAATTTGGATTGACAACAGCTTTTATTTTTTTAATTTTTTTAACTACTTTTTATTTTTTCATTTTTCATTTTATGTCTTCCCATAAGGTCATAAAAATCCTTTTTTTTGCTTGATTTTTCCTGTAACTGGGGCTGATATATTAGTCAGAGTTACAGTGAAAATTCAGCCTCCTAACTGCACATCCGCGCTGACTTGGTCTCTTAGGTCCCAGCACCGCCTGCACCCTCCTTACACCCAGTAATCACATGACCGCCGTTAGCACTTCCTGTTCCTGTAGACACTATTCTTCTTCAGTGATCAGGAAAGCAGAGATGGTAACAAAACCATCCCTGTCTTCTCTACGGAGAGCACGGCTGTGTCTGACAGCCAGCTCCTCACTCCCGCAGCTACATGATCACATGCAGCTGCTCTTCTATACAGTGACATTTCAATGATGCTGTTGAAAAATTACATTTTTATTTAATAAAAATAATAGTGCACAGGAAAACCTTTGTAATTTATCTTATTAGAGAAATCTGCTTCTTTCTCCTCCTGGACTGATCTCTTATTCTCAATTCACAGGTAAAATCTGTATACAGTGAAGACAGATCTTCCCATTGCTGAGATAGGAAATAACAATTGGTGCTCACTAGAGTTGAGCGAAACGGGTCGAAAAAATTCAAAAGTCGCCGACTTTTGGCAAAGTCGGGTTTCATGAAACGAAACCCGACCCTAGGATGAGGTCGGCCACGAGGTCGGCGACTTACGCGCCAAAGTCGCGTTTCAAAAGTTTGTTTTGCGCTCTTTTTCAGCCAATCAGGATCCACGGACACTGTGGGCAACGTGATGACATAGGCACGGGTCACCACCATCTTTCAGAAGGGCATGCAAGTGATTGGCTTGCTTTGGTGGGTGTCACAGGGGGTATAAAAGGGCGTGCACGCCGACCGCCATGTTACTCATGCTGATCTCAGAATAGAGAGAGCTGCTGCTGCTGCTGCTGATTTTGTAGGGAGAGCGTTAGGCAGGGAAGAAGACACCAAAAACTGCTTCTGCTGCTAGCGATTTTGCCTGTACAACACACCAGTCACTGTGCAGTGCAAGGGGAGGCTATATAGTGGTGTATCAGTGGTGTTGGTTGTTGGGCTGCCTTCTAAGGCTTCCTGACATTCCTGCATTGCTGTTTACCCACTGCTCCGCAAACTGCTTTTTTAAAAGCAATCCCAATTTTTTTTTTGTCCTGCTGAGAAGAAAAAAAAACTGCTTCTGCTGCTAGCGATTTTGCCTGTACAACACACCAGTCACTGTGCAGTGCAAGGGGAGGCTATATAGTGGTGTATCAGTGGTGTTGGTTGTTGGGCTGCCTTCTAAGGCTTCCTGACATTCCTGCATTGCTGTTTACCCACTGCTCCGCAAACTGCTTTTTTAAAAGCAATCCCAATTTTTTTTTTTGTCCTGCTGAGAAGAAAAAAAAACTGCTTCTGCTGCTAGCGATTTTGCCTGTACAACACACCAGTCACTGTGCAGTGCACGGGGAGGCTATATAGTGGTGTATCAGTGGTGTTGGTTGTTGGGCTGCCTTCTAAGGCTTCCTGACATTCCTGCACTGCTGTTTACCCACTGCTCCGCAAACTGCTTTTTTAAAAGCAATCACAATTTTTTTTTTTGTCCTGCTGAGAAGAAGAAAAAAAAACTGCTTCTGCTGCTAGCGATTTTGCCTGTACAATACACCAGTCACTGTGCAGTGCAAGGGGAGGCTATATAGTGGTGTATCAGTGGTGTTGGTTGTTGGGCTGCCTTCTAAGGCTTCCTGACATTCCTGCATTGCTGTTTACCCACTGCTCCGCAAACTGCTTTTTAAAAAGCAATCACAATTTTTTTTTTTTGTCCTGCTGAGGTACTGAGCGTGCATTTTTTCACACCATACAGCGGTGTACGCTCCTCACACAGTACCGTGTAACGGCTGTTATCACAGCCACAGTGAAGCTATCAGTGAGTCACTCTGTGAGAATAAGTCGAGGACATGTTCCGTTCTTACAGACCTGCACTCTAGGGAGATTCCAATTCTGCCCAATTCTACATACATCTTGTAGTTTGTGATACACTAGCCAATTTCTGCCTGTGACATAGCGCTCAGATACTCAGTGGGCCTCACACAATCCATAAGTGTCCAGTGTCCACAAGTGTGTGCAGAAATTAAAAATCTCCCTTATCCTCTAGTCACTTTGGTCACAGCTCTGCCATCGAGCCTGTGACAGAGCGCTCAGATACTCAGTGGGCCTCACACAATCCATAAGTGTCCAGTGTCCACAAGTGTGTGCAGAAATTAAAAATCTCCCTTATCCTCTAGTCACTTTGGTCACAGCTCTGCCATCGAGCCGGTGACAGAGCGCTCAGATACTCAGTGGGCCTCACACAATCCATAAGTGTCCAGTGTCCACAAGTGTGTGCAGAAATTAAAAATCTCCCTTATCCTCTAGTCACTTTGGTCACAGCTCTGCCATCGAGCCGGTGACAGAGCGCTCAGATACTCAGTGGGCCTCACACAATCCATAAGTGTCCAGTGTCCACAAGTGTGTGCAGAAATTAAAAATCTCCCTTATCCTCTAGTCACTTTGGTCACAGCTCTGCCATTGAGCCTGTGACAGAGCGCTCAGATACTCAGTGGGCCTCACACAATCCATAAGTGTTCAGTGTCCACAAGTGTGTGCAGAAATTAAAAATCTCACTTATCCTCTAGTCACTTTGGTCACAGCTCTGCCATCGAGCCTGTGACAGAGCGCTCAGATACTCAGTGGGCCTCACACAATCCATAAGTGTCCAGTGTCCACAAGTGTGTGCAGAAATTAAAAATCTCCCTTATCCTCTAGTGACTTTGGTCACAGCTCTGCCATCGAGCCTGTGACAGAGCGCTCAGATACTCAGTGGGCCTCACACAATCCATAAGTGTCCAGTGTCCACAAGTGTGTGCAGAAATTAAAAATTTCCCTTATCCTCTAGTGACTTTGGTCACAGCTCTGCCATCGAGCCTGTGACAGAGCGCTCAGATACTCAGTGGGCCTCACACAATCCATAAGTGTTCAGTGTCCACAAGTGTGTGCAGAAATTAAAAATCTCCCTTATCCTCTAGTCACTTTGGTCACAGCTCTGCCATCGAGCCTGTGACAGAGCGCTCAGATACTCAGTGGGCCTCACACAATCCATAAGTGTCCAGTGTCCACAAGTGTGTGCAGAAATTAAAAATCTCCCTTATCCTCTAGTGACTTTGGTCACAGCTCTGCCATTGAGCCTGTGACAGAGCGCTCAGATACTCAGTGGGCCTCACACAATCCATAAGTGTTCAGTGTCCACAAGTGTGTGCAGAAATTAAAAATCTCACTTATCCTCTAGTCACTTTGGTCACAGCTCTGCCATCGAGCCTGTGACAGAGCGCTCAGATACTCAGTGGGCCTCACACAATCCATAAGTGTCCAGTGTCCACAAGTGTGTGCAGAAATTAAAAATCTCCCTTATCCTCTAGTGACTTTGGTCACAGCTCTGCCATCGAGCCTGTGACAGAGCGCTCAGATACTCAGTGGGCCTCACACAATCCATAAGTGTCCAGTGTCCACAAGTGTGTGCAGAAATTAAAAATTTCCCTTATCCTCTAGTGACTTTGGTCACAGCTCTGCCATCGAGCCCGTGACAGAGCGCTCAGATACTCAGTGGGCCTCACACAATCCATAAGTGTTCAGTGTCCACAAGTGTGTGCAGAAATTAAAAATCTCCCTTATCCTCTAGTCACTTTGGTCACAGCTCTGCCATCGAGCCTGTGACAGAGCGCTCAGATACTCAGTGGGCCTCACACAATCCATAAGTGTCCAGTGTCCACAAGTGTGTGCAGAAATTAAAAATCTCCCTTATCCTCTAGTCACTTTGGTCACAGCTCTGCCATCGAGCCTGTGACAGAGCGCTCAGATACTCAGTGGGCCTCACACAATCCATAAGTGTCCAGTGTTCACAAGTGTGTGCAGAAATTAAAAATCCCCCTTATCCTCTAGTGACTTTGGTCACAGCTCTGCCATCGAGCCTGTGACAGAGCGCTCAGATACTCAGTGGGCCTCACACAATCCAAAAGTGTCCAGTGTCCACAAGTGTCTGCAGAAATTCAAAATCTCCCCTGTCCTATAGACACCTTGTACCTTGTTTTACATTACTATATAGTTTGTTGGATTTTGTCTACATTTCTACCAAAAATGAGGAAGGCTGGTGGAAGAGGCCGTGGAATTGGGCGGGGGTTGGCAGCTGGTAATGATGGTGTTGGTGGTGGATCTGATGGTAGTGGCAAGAGCAAAATAGGACCGAATGCAGGAAGTGTTGAGCCTGCGTCATCGTCTGGCTACATAAGGCCTCGAACGCTTAGTTTTCTAGGAGTTGGCAAACCGCTTTTAAAGCCAGAGCATCAGGAAAAAGTTTTGTCTTACATTGCTGACTCAGCCTCCAGCTCTATCGTCTCCTCTTCTTCAGTTGTAAAAAGTAAAAGCACTGAGTCGTCATTGGAGGCTCATGTTCATGAACCACACCTTTCCTTGTGTCCTTCACCCCAACCAAGATTGAAGGATGACGCAGGCCATACTACTGATTACTCCATGGAGCTGTTTTCACATACCATGCCTGGATTATCAAGTGAAATGGTGAATTACCCAGGCCAAGATGAATCTGACATGGAGTGCACTGATGCACAGCCGCTGATGGATGATTCTGCTGGTACATTCACTCAGAACACTACATTGTCCTCGCAGTGTACAGAGCCAGATTCTGACCCTGATGAGACCCAGGTGCCCCTTCCCGCACACTATACCACCATACACGGTGACACAGAGGAAGGTGCACATGACATAGAAGAGGAGGTGATGGATGACCCAGTTGTTGACCCAGATTGGCATCCATTGGGGGAAGAGGGTGCTGCTTCCAATAGCTCAGATGGAAAAATATTCAGGATTGAGAGTCCTCAGTAGTTGATACCTTTTAATGGCTAACTGAAAAGATGGTAACACATTGCAAGCTTTCGAGACTACTCAGGTCTCTTCATCAGGCTAGACTAATACAAAATCTGAAGAGTCACATATTTATGCACAATACAGCCAGTTAGCCATTAAAAGGTATCAACTACTGAGGACTCTCAATCCTGAATATTTTTCTATCTACTGGCTAACACGGTACAAAGATATACATCTTCCCTGTATCATAATAGCTCAGATGAGGAGCATCCACAGCAGACATCGACATCGCAACAGCTGTTATCTGGCAGGCCCAGAGCACTCCAAAGACAGGTTCCAAACATCAAAAGAGTTGCTGGACAGCTTGTCCAGAGGGTCAAAAGATCACAGCGTGCTAGGCCGCAAAATGTCTGCCAAAGTAGGAAGAGTGCAGTGTGGCACTTTTTTGAACAAAATCCTCATGATCAGGCCAAGGTTATCTGTAAGAAGTGCGCAAAGACCTTTAGCCGAGGGAAAAATCTGAAAAATTTGAATACCAGTTGCATGCTTAGACATTTAACCAGCATGCACTTGCAAGCGTGGACACAACACCAAACCTCAAGTGCCACATGTGCAACTGATCACAACGAAGGTAGTCAGCAACGCTACATTGTTTCCCCCATTGTAAGCCCACCGGTTAGCACAGCAGCAAATGTTGAGGTGTCGTTGCAATGCCACAGCAGTCAGGGAATCCCACTGTTATATCAACGAAAAACTGATTCTAGGCCATCAGAAAGAACAACAACTCCATCACCATCATCAACCCTCTCTCAGTCCGCCCTGTCCACCGCTACTTCCACCATATGCAGCTCTCAAGTCCAGCTCACCCTCCCAGACACTATGAGTAGGTCAAGAAAGTACTCAGTCTCTCATCCGCGTACACTGGGTTTGAACGCCCACATTGCCAAACTAATCTCGTTTGAGATGATGCCCTTTCGGTTGGTGGAAAGCGCAGCTTTCCGCGAACTCATGGCCTATGCAGTACCACGCTATGACCTACCCAGTCGCCACTTCTTCTCTCGCAAAGCCATCCCAGCCCTCCACCATCATGTGAAAGACCGCATTGTCCATGCACTCAAGCAGTCAGTGAGCGGAAAGGTGCACCTCACAACTGATGCATGGTCCAGTCGGCATGGCCAGGGCCGTTACGTGTCCATCACTGCGCACTGGGTTAATGTGGTGGATGCAGGGTCCACAGGGGACAGCGGTGGTGGGACAGTGCTGCCTAGCCCACGGTATAGGAAACAGTTGGCTGTAGGCGTTCGACCCTCCTCCTCCTCCTCCAGAAGCGAAAGCTCGTCCACAGAGCGCAGTCGTACAAGCACTCCATCTGCAGCTGCCACTGTTGCACACGATGTGTCCCCCTATCGAGCAGCTAGTGGAAAGCGTCAGCAGGCTGTGTTGCAGATGATGTGTTTGGGCGACAGACACACCGCCGAGGTGCTGGCCGAGTACTTTCAGTGACAAACTGAGTCATGGCTGGGCAGTGTACATCTTGAGGCAGGCAAGGTAGTTAGTGATAACGGCCGTAATTTTGTGGCAGCCATAGCCCTTTCAAAACTCAGCCACATACCTTGCTTGGCTCACACCTTGAACCTGGTGGTGCAGTGCTTCCTCAAAAATTATCCGGAGTTAACAGCCCTGCTCCAGAAGGTGCGAAGACTGTGCGCGCACATCCGCCGGTCGCCTGTACACTCCGTTCGTATGCAGAAGCTGCAGCGATTGCTCCACCTTCCCAACCACCGCCTCATTATCGACATTGCAACAAGGTGGAACTCCACCCTGCACATGGTGGAGCGGCTGTGCGAGCAGAGGCAGGCCATAATGCATTTGTGGGAGGATACACGGCCAGGCACTTTGAGAGCAGACATGGAGTTGACAGGTGTGCAGTGGTCGAAGCTGAAAGACCTCTGTAAAGTCCTTCAGTGTTTTGAGGAATGCACACGGCTGGTAAGCGCAGACGACGCCATCCTAAGCATGAGCATCCCACTTATGCGTCTGCTCATGCAAACTTTGACGCACCTTAAGGAGCAGGCTTCTGCAGCCAATGTTGATGAGGAGGAAGAGGAGGAGGGAATCCTTGATGACATTCAGCCATTGTCTGCTCAGGGACCTCTCCTGGACGAGGTGGAGGAAGAAGAGGAGGAGGAGGATGATGGGGATGATTACTTAGGGGAGGAGGATGCATCTCGTGGGGCAAGTGAAAATGTTGGCGTGGCAAGGTCTGGTACAGGGTTTGTGCGTGACTGGAGGGATGTGGATTTGCCAGAAAGTGCTCCTCCAACCAGCACTCGCAGTGCATCATTGACACCGGGAACATTGGCCCACATGTCAGATTATGCCTTGCAGATCCTAAAAAGGGACCCCCGCATTGCCAAAATGATGAACGATGACGACTACTGGTTGGCCAGCATCCTGGATCCACGCTATAAAGGCAAATTACAAAACATCATGCCACAGGAGAACCTTGACCTAATATTGGCTAATAAACAAGCAACTCTGGTAAATCGGTTGCTTGAGGCATTCCCAGCACACAGCAGCGGTGATGGTTCTCACACGAGCCGTACGGGCCGGGGGCAGCTTGGCAGAGGTGTTCGTGGTGCACACAGCAGAAGTGGCGTTGGAGACAGGGGTATCATGACAATGTTGTGGACTGATTTTTCAAGTACCGCTCACACAACTGGTAATACTGCATCGATGGAAAGTGACAGGAGACAGCAGTTGTCAACTATGGTTACAAACTACTTTTCCTCCCATATCGATGTTCTCCCACACAGGTCATTCCCCTTTGACTATTGGGCCGCTAAACTGGACACCTGGCCTGAATTGGCACAATATGCCTTACAGGAGCTCGCTTGCCCAGCTGCAAGTGTGCTATCGGAAAGAGTCTTCAGTGCAGCTGGATCAATCCTGACAGAAAAAAGGACCCGTCTGTCAACCCAAAATGTGGATGATCTAACCTTCATTAAAATGAACCATGCATGGGTTTCCAAGGATTTTGTCCCACCTTCCCCTGATGACACATAGGGTGACAGAAAAATGGCTTGCTTTGGTCCACCTCTTCCTGGGACTTGACCTATTTCACCTTTTGCATCAGCTGAATGTCCAACATCAACATATGCCACTTTCTAAAACTCCCTAACTGTGCTGCCTCCCCCCCCATGGCCGGGGTCACCACCTAGCGCACGACACCGTGCGAGTGCCGTTGCCCTGGACAGGTGGGTAGGCCGACTCTTGGGCGCGGGCACTGGCACAGGGTCCCTCATAGTGCACTCAAGTGTCTCTGATGGTGGTGGTGCACACCCGCCGTCAGACACACCGCCGTACTATGAGGGGCCCAGTGCCAGTAACGACGCCCACGAGTGGGCCCCCCTTGCTTGGGCAGGGCCCCAGCATTTGCAATCTTTACCTCTCCCTGCTCCTCCGCTGTGTAGTCTGGGCCGTCAAATCCATATTGTGCCTGACACCGTTTGAGCCTGCCTCCTGATGTATAGACATATATTTTGAATGTGTACGCTATCCATACATGTTATCTGGGGATACGGTACCCTTTCTCACCTTTGTGCAATCACGTGCAATCCATACTGGGCCTAACACCGTCTGAGCCTGCCTCCTGATGTATAGACATATATTTTGAATGTGTACGCTATCCATACATGTTATCTGGGGATACGGTACCCTTTCTAACCTTTGTGCAATCACGTGCAATCCATACTGGGCCTAACACCGTCTGAGCCTGCCTCCTGATGTATAGACATATATTTTGAATGTGTACGCTATCCATACATGTTATCTGGGGATACGGTACCCTTTCTCACCTTTGTGCAATCACGTGCAATCCATACTGGGCCTAACACCGTCTGAGCCTGCCTCCTGATGTATAGACATATATTTTGAATGTGTACACTATCCATACATGTTATCTGGGGATACGGTACCCTTTCTAACCTTTGTGCAATCACGTGCAATCCATACAGGGCCTAACACCGTCTGAGCCTGCCTCCTGATGTATAGACATATATTTTGAATGTATACACTATCCATACATGTTATCTGGGGATACGGTACCCTTTCTAACCTTTCTGCAATCACGTGCAATCCATACTGGGCCTAACACCGTCTGAGCCTGCCTCCTGATGTATAGACATATATTTTGAATGTGTACACTATCCATACATGTTATCCGGGGATACGGTACCCTTTCTAACCTTTGTGCAATCACGTGCAATCCATACTGGGCCTAACACCGTCTGAGCCTGCCTCCTGATGTATAGACATATATTTTGAATGTGTACGCTATCCATACATGTTATCTGGGGATACGGTACCCTTTCTAACCTTTGTGCAATCACGTGCAATCCATACTGGGCCTAACACCGTCTGAGCCTGCCTCCTGATGTATAGACATATATTTTGAAAGTGTACGCTATCCATACATGTTATCTGGGGATACGGTACCCTTTCTAACCTTTGTGCAATCACGTGCAATCCATACTGGGCCTAACACCGTCTGAGCCTGCCTCCTGATGTATAGACATATATTTTGAATGTGTACACTATCCATACATGTTATCTGGGGATACGGTACCCTTTCTCACCTTTGTGCAATCACGTGTAATCCATACTGGGCGTGAGAACGGCTGGCGAGCTGTTAAGCAAGTTACAGCACCTGTGGTTTGCATACGTAAGTTTTTCATTTTTTCAGGAATGACGGTTAGGCCTAATTCCGGAACTGCGGTTGACCTGCACTTACTGGGAAATCATTGTTCGCGGGTAATAATTGTAATCAGTGATCCCCATCACTAACGTTGTTCAGCGGGTTATCTGCACCTGTAAGCGACAAACGCTGGCCTTTTCAGTGTAGCGCACATGCAGCCACGGACATGTAAGGGCATGACACACCAGTTATTGGCCAATCTCATGTGCCAGAGCCTCACGTGTCCCTCTAGTAAGCCGGACTTGGACCGCTGGGCATGACGGAGTCTCGTTCGTTAACGGAATTAAGCTTGCAATGTGTGCATCTTTTCTGTAGCTGGCATGGTTGAGGTTTCCCAGGTGGAGTCGAATTTAACCGTAGGCTCCACTCCTGGTGGTGCCCTTCTGGACATTCCTTTAAGGTTCAGCTTTGCAACCATACTGCCCACGTAAAACAAACACTTTGCCTTCATGAACGCTGTTTGGAGGGTCATGACTCGTGGGAATAACGCCGCCCAATCAGTTAACCTGCTAGAGAGATCGTTCGTTGCTCCCAAGCATGACATCACACTCCCTAGGCAGAAGGTAATGCCACTGTGGCGACCGTACTCCTGGGGGCGACACAAGTGCACTGATGCCCAGCCACTGCTCGATGAATCTGCTGGTACATTGACCCAGACCACTACATTCCCCTCGCACGCTACATGGCCTGAATCTGACCCTGATGAAACTCAGGTTACCCTTCCCATATACAGTTCCATCTTACACGGTGACAAAGAGGAAGCTGCAGATGAAAGTGCAGGTTCGGCCCACCCGCCATCAGACACACCACCGTACTATCAGAGGTCCTGTGCCAGTGCCGTCGCCAACGAGTGGGCCCCCCCTGCTTGCTCAGGATCACAGCACTTGCAAGGTTGAAATACTGTGCAGTGAGATGGAAGATGGGGACGACGAGGAGTCCAGACTAGTACAGGGATTCCCTAGCGAGGAGACTTATTTGATTGTTTTCAATGTTGGGACAGCAATTTTTGGGGAGCATTGTACTCTGGAGAATGATAGATGGGGCCCACCATACACTGGAACATTCCAAAGGTGGACATCAGACACTGGAGCAGCATTTACAGGGCCCATTATACACTAGAGCATTAGAAATGGGGCCCATTATGTTTGGAGCATTATTTGGGCCCATAAGACAGTGGAGCTTCATCCATGGGGACCAACATATACTGTAGCATTATGTGGAGCTCATCATATACTGTTTCAAACATTATATGGGACCAATGATTCTGTATGGAGAAATAGATGGGCCTTGTCATGAGATGTAAAAAGTGAAGTATTTTTCATTGTACTATACCGCTATTTCTCTGCCGTATCGGAGCATGATGAGTTGTGGTATGTGTTAAAGGGGCGCTCTTTCGCCCAGGGCACATGAAAACCTGGAGCCAGCCCTCCCCCCCCACAACTTTAGCCAAATAACCTCCATTTTTCAGTGCGTAACTTGTATTATGAAGTTAATTAAGGTTGACAAGCTTAAGTAAGAAGAATTGATGCTTTTGGCATTCAAATGGGCACTGTAGGTGTGTTTCCTGTCCTCCTCTCACTGCCGACTTTTATTCCCCATTGACTTACATTGGGTTTCGTGTTTCGGGACGACCCCGACTTTTCCCTATAATCGGACGATCTTGCTCGACCCGACTTTTGGAAAAGTCGGGTTTCACGAAACGAAACTCGACCCTAAAAAAACAAAAGTCGCTCAACTCTAGTGCTCACAAGAATCTATGGAGATGAGAGAAAGTGGAAGGAGCTAGCGGCAGACACAGACATGAGATAGGAGATGACAGTTGGTGCTTTAAAAATTCTATGGAGATGGGAGGAGGAGCTAGAGGCAGGCAGACATGACATAGGAGATGACAGTGGATGCTTTAAAAATTCTATGGGGATGGGAGGAGGAGCTAGATGCAGACAGACATGAGATATGAGATGACAGTTGGTGCTTAAAAATTCTATGGGGATGGGAGGAGGAGCTAGAGGCAGGCAGACATGAGATAAGAGATGACAGTTGACGCGTTAAAAATTTTATGGAGATGGGAGGAGGAGCTAGAGGCAGACAGACATTCTACTGCAGGAACTTCTGAAATATCAGTTACAGTTCTCCATAGGACTTTATGAGCACCAACTGTCACCTCTTATCTCAGTAAAGGGAAAATCTGTGTTCACTCAAGACTAGAGTTGAGCGATACCGTCCGATACTTCAAAATATCGGATCGGAATGGATCGGCCGATCTTTAAAAAAAGTATCGGTATCGCCGATGCCGATACCGGAAGTCCCATTCAAGTCTATGAGACTTCCGGTATCGGAATTGGAAAAACCCTTTCCTGCCCTTGTACAGCCTCTCGGGGGTCTGTACGGGCCTTCCGGGGGTCTCTGCCGGCCTGCCGGGGGGCTGTGCCGGCCTGCCGGTGGGCTGTGCGGACTGCCCAGGGTCTGTACCGGCCTGCCGGGGGGCTGTGCCGGCTTGCCGGTGGTCTGTGCACCCTGTGGGGGTCTGTACCGGCCTGCCGGGGGGCTGTGCCGGCCTGCCGGGGGGCTGTGCACCCTGTGGGGGTCTGTACCGGCCTGCCGGGGGGCTGTGCTGATGTCCGGGGGTCTGTGCAGGCATCGTCGGATGGGACTACAAGTCCCATCAGGCGATGCCTGCTACCATGACAGTGATTGACACATTAGCCAATGATGGGACAGTAGTAGTCCCATCATCCGGCTAATGTGTTAAATGTAAAAAAAAACATACATACATACTACATGCATGCTACATACATACTACATACATACTACATGCATGCTACATGCTACATACATACTACATACATACTACATGCATGCTACATATATACTACATGCTACATACATACTACATACATACTACATACATACTACAAGCATGCTACATACATACTACATGCATGCTACATGCTACATACATACTACATACATACTACATGCATGCTACATATATACTACATGCTACATACATACTACATACATACTACATACATACTACATGCATGCTGCATACATACTACATATATACTACATGCTACATACATGCTACATACATACTACATACATGCATGCTACATACATACTACATGCATGCTACATACATACTACATACATACTACATACATACTACATGCTACATACATACTACATATATACTACATGCATGCTACATACATACTACATGCTACATACATACTACATATATACTACATGCATGCTACATACATACTACATGCTACATACATACCACATATATACTACATACATACTACATGCATGATACATACATACCACATATATACTACATACATACTACATGCATGCTACATACATACCACATATATACTACATACATACTACATGCATGCTACATACATACTACATGCTACATACATACTACATATATACTACATGCATTTTATGGTAAAAGCTGTGTGGGAATTTACCATAAAGTGAGACTAGGGACTTTTTTTTTTAAGTGGCGGAGGAATACAGTGCGGAAGGATACCTACCTTCCGTCATTGGATTCCTGCAGCCCGTAGAGAGCGGCAGCATCAGCTGATGCTGCAGTTCTCTACCCAAGATCGTCGTGGGACACACTCGTGGACTGCTTCGATCATGGGTGAGTATTTTTGTGGTTTGTTATGTTAATATTTATTCCGTAAAAGACAATGGCTTCGGGGAACAATGTGACAAGTATTGGTAAGTATGTTACTCTATGTTATATGTACTGTATGTCTATGTATGTATTGTATGAATGTATTGTATGTAGCATGTATGTAGTATGTATGTAGCATGTAGTATGTATGTAGCATGCATGTAGTATGTATGTAGTATGTATGTAGCATGTAGTATGTATGTAGCATGCATGTAGTATATATGTAGTATGTATGTAGCATGTAGTATGTATGTAACATGCATGTAGTATATATGTGGTATGTATGTAGCATGTAGTATGTATGTAGCATGCATGTAGTATGTATGTAGTATTTTTATTTTTTTTTTAACATTTAACACATTAGCCGGATGATGGGACTACTACTGTCCCATCATTGGCTAATGTGTCAATCACTGTCATGGTAGCAGGCATCGCCAGATGGGACTTGTAGTCCCATCGGACGATGCCTGCACAGACCCCCGGACATCAGCACAGCCCCCCGGCAGGCCGGTACAGACCCCCACAGGGTGCACAGCCCCCCGGCAGGCCGGCACAGCCCCCCGGCAGGCCGGTACAGACCCCGGGCAGTCCACACAGCCCCCCGGCAGGCCGGCACAGCCCCCCGGCAGGCCGGCAGAGACCCCCGGAAGGCCCGAAATGACGGCGCATCATGATGCGCACACACCCGCATCATGATGACGTCATTTCGGCTGTCAATCAACTTTGAACTTCCGATTCCGATGCCCGATATTGAAAAAATATCGGATGTCAGTATCGGAATTCCGATACAGCAAGTATCGGCCGATACCCAATACTTGCGGTATCGGAATGCTCAACACTACTCAAGACACATTTTACATGTGAAATGAGAATTTTGAGAATAAAAGATCAGTCCAGGAAGAGAAAGAAGCAGATTCCTCTGATAAGATATATTACAAAGTTTCTTATTTTCTCATGTACTAGAGACTTATTAAAAAAAAAGTAAAGCTCTTGCTTATAAAGTTAATTTAGATCTTTTAATGGAACATTTAAAACAAAGAATGCAAAATATTTAGCAGACATGACATTCTGGGATGAATATTTCCGAATTTATCACATATTTTTGCTCCAAACTATTTCTCCATTCGAGGAGCTATTTATATCGTCGGAATACAGATAACCGACTGTTTGTTTGCCTGATGTAATTTATGGACCTATGGTGTGAGATGAACCTCAGCTATGTTAGGATGTAAACCATAGATACTGGATGAGCAGGCCCGCAGGAAATTCTTGAAGAAGTTGGCAGCTTGAGATGGGTTAATCTCCAAGAATTCGGAACATTTCAAAACATTTTATGTCAATATTTACAAGAATGTGCCAAGTTTTGTGAGTTTTATGCATCTCACACTCCTGCAATGGGAAAGTGCCCTCTGATGTATACGGCCTAAATTCCTCTAATCAGATATTTACTGTACAGATATTTCATTTTATGAAAGTTCCCGGGAGACATTTGTGTTGCAAATGTTTGAGCAAATTTCATTTGCCATTGAGGTTTTTTTTTTTTTTTTTTTGGTGGCAAAGATACCATTCGGATATGAGACCCTTGGAGAAAGGAGACCTGCTACTGGGTGGCAGGGACCTTCTATATCCAGAAGAGATACACTTATGGAAAAAGTATAGGTGGAAATATTTTGACCGTGAAATTCCTACCCCACCATGATAGGTCCCTGTCTCTAAAAATAGAGCAGTCTTTTTCAACGACTTCCGTTCATCTTTTTATTTTGTCTTGTACTGTATCACGTAGGTTTTTATTTAAAATTATTCCCAGGAATTCAATATTTTTAGTTTGCCAATTGAGGGATGAGATAGATTTAATTGAATTTATTTGTTGGTTGCTAAGGTTAAGGGGGAGAAGGTTGGATTTGCTTTCGTTAATTTTGAAATTGGAGCAGGCCGAAAATTTTTTCAATTCCTTTAAGGCTTCTGGAATAGAATTATCAGGGTCCGTGAGGGTCAGAATAACGTCGTCAGCAAATAAATTTAGTTTGTGTTGACGATTTTTTGTTATCAGCCCTTTTATCTTATCGTTTTGCCTGATGGGTTCGGCCATTGGCTCCATCGCTAAAATGAACCAAAGGGGGTATAATGGGCAGCCTTGTCTGGTGCCATTCGTGATTGGAAAGACATCAGAAACGTGGCTGCTGGAAACAACCTTAGCTATTGGGTTTGAGTACAAGGCCATTATTGAGGTAATTAAATTATTGTTAAAACCGAATTTATGTAAGGTTTGTTCAAGGAAGACCCATCTCAGGCGGTCAAAGGCCTTTTCCGCATCCAAAGAAATAAAGGCCGTAGGAGTTTTTGTAAGAGCAACCATTCTCAATGAATTGATGACCCTTCTCGTAGCATCTGTTGTCTTCCCCTAACAAACCCCATCTGATCGTTTCCAATTAGGGAGGGCAAAATTGCACTCAGTCTGCTAGCAATTATTTTTGAATATATTTTTAGGTCCGTATTTATTAAAGAAATGGGCCTACTACTACCTACTTTTTCCGGATCTCCTTTTGGCTTTGGAATGAGTGTTATTGACGCTTCCAGCATTTCTGTTGGAAATGAACCATGTTTTGCTGCCCAATTGAAGGTATCTGCTAGATGAGGGGAGAGTATATTGTTAAATGCTTTGTAATAAGCATTCCCGAAGCCATCAGGACCCGGTGATTTTAGTAGAGGAAGTTATTTTATGGTGTCTTCAATCTCATTTTTAGAGAATGGGGAAGTTAGGGAATTGAGGTCATCTGGCGAAAGAGTTGGGAGGTTGATTGATGCTAAATATGACTCAATATCCGTCTTTGATGATTGGGGATGTTGTGGGTTTAATTTTAGATTATATAACTTTTGATAATATTTAGAAAATTCTTGGACTATATCCTGTGGGTGAGAAAGAATGGAGTTGTTATCGGTAATTAATCTGTTTATTCTGTTATGAATTTGCTTCTTTTTTATGCGATTTGTCATGTACCTTGTTGCTTTATTGAGGGAAGTATAGTATTTATAACGTGAAGATTTGATGGCAGCATCATATGAAGAGAAGAGTAGATTTCTAAGATGTTGTCGGAGGTTTAGTAGCTCTGTTTGTATGAAGGTAGAGGGTGATAGGAGTTTTAATTGAGCTTTTTCCTTGTCTCTAATTATGTCCTGTATTTCTTTAACCTTGGTTCTATTTTCTTTTTTTACTTTGGATGATATGCCGATAATCACTCCTCTGAGGACTGCCTTATGGGCACACCATCTTGTGAATGGGGTGGTGGAGTCAGGGCCATTTTCCTTAAAATAATTCTTTATGGACTTTTCGATTGAATTTTTATGGATAGGATTGTGAATTAAATTGGAATTGCATTTCCATAGTTGTCTATTGTTCAGTAGGGGACCTAACGTTAGTTCTCCTGTGACTGGAGCATGGTCGGATATTGATCTCTCTCCTATAGTTACCTTGTTAAAATTTTGAAGAGAAAAAATGTCAGCGATTTTCAGATCTATCCTTGAGGCAGTCTGTTGGACATCTGAAAAATAACTGAACTCTATTGACAAGGTGTTTATGCACCTGAATATGTCATAGAGTTCATTTCGGAAAAGCCAGTCGTTCAAGTTACAGGCTTCAGTTCTTGTTTGCGAGGAGGAGTCCACCAGCCTGTCGGCAACCGCATTGAAGTCTCCTAGCATCAGTAGCACACATTTTCTCACCAAAGACAGTTTTCTCTGCAACTTATTGAGGAACCTAATTTGTTGACGGTTCGGGGCGTAAATATTTACTATGGTGGATAACTGGTCATTTATATTACTTACCAGGATGTGGTATCTGCCCATGTCGTCTTTATACTCCTCTAGGAATTCAAATGGGACCGAATTTTTAATAATTGTAAGGACTCCTGCCTAATTCTTCTTGCTATTAGATTCATATATATGGGGGAACCCATTGTCGTGAAAATATGGATGGTTACCGTCCAGAAACTTCGTCTCCCGGACGCAAATAATATCAGCCTTTGACTTCTTAAGCTCTCTCCAGAGTTGGAACCTCTTATGGGGGCTATTTAGCCCTCTTACATTGTACATGATAAGTTTGATGCTCATCTATACAGCTATCACAAGTATGTGACAAAGATATCAGCCAGATAGCTGAGTATCAAAGTGTCGATATGACCAATCACTCAAGAACTTGTCCTGTAGGAAATTTAATAACCTTAATAAACAACAACCAACTTCAAGCCCGGAGTGCACCAAACAGTATACTTATAGCATAAACAATGAATTTAGGTGCCTACAGTACTGTAGTCTCGAACCAGAAGAACTGTGTAAAGCTCTCCAATAGGTGCCTTGCTCAAAAGAAAGCTACTTCTAACCTAATGGGGGTATAATACGTGGTTGGGAATTTTGGGGTAGAACCTCATTGTTGAGGTAAAGCAAGCCAGGTTGGCTTGATGTAAGCAAAACCTATGTAAGTGAGTAAACTATTCATCTATTGTCCCTGGAGTGGGAAGGCTCAGCGAGAGATCTCAGGAAGTTTGCCCCTTCTTCCAGGGAGAATATTGGTATAGTTCTACCCCTGAAGTGGATTAGTAACTTAAGGGGAAAACCCCATGTGTAATGGATCTCTTTATCCATAAGGGCTGCAGTGATTTTGTGGAAGGACCTCCGTAGATCCAATGTTTCCTTGGATAAATCTGCAAAAGTCTTTAGACCTTGAAAGGGTTCTGGGAAGGTCTTCTCTGACTTTAGTTATTGCTGAATTTTCTCTTTTGTTTCAAAGAAATGAATCCGAAGGATTGTATCCCTAGGAGATTCAATTGGGATCCCTGATGGACGTGGCAGCCTATGGATCCTATCTATTATCAATTCAAATTCCGTGAGTGATGGTATAGCTTTTTGAAAAATGGATTTTACATGGGCAGCTAGATTTTCTTGTGCAATGTCCTCAGGTATGCCACGTATTTTAAGATTATTGCGGCGACTTCTGTCCTCTAAGTCCGCCAGTTTCGTTCTAAGTTTTTGCATTTCTGAGGACAGGTACTCAATGTCAACTGTAGAGTCTGTGGCTTTGTGTTCTAGTCTTACAATTCGTTTTTCTTGTTCTGCAAGTGTCATTTCGAATTTGGCCAATGCTCTATCCATTTTGTTTTCGTGTTTATTAAAACGAAGCTCAAATTTCTTATCAATATTATCCATTAGTTTATTTAGAAGATGTTCAATGTTATCAATAGAGAGGGTTTGACCAGCTTTGGATGCAGAGAGGAGGGAAATTAGAGTTATAGTCTTGTTGGGGAGCGTCCAGTCTAGGCTTATTTTTAGCTGGACTAATATTAGGGGAGTAATCGCTTTAATCCTCATCCTCTTCTGAGGCTTTCTAGATAAGGCAGAGTGTTTCTCTCCCCAAGACCCTTGGGTCTGTCTTTTGGAATTGAGTGATAAGTCCATCTCATCGGATAGTAGATTCTTTTTAGAGTGGGTGGTTTCAGGCCTATTTTGACTCGGGAGTTTAGATCCCAAAAGAATCTCGTCTCTTTTTAGCGGAGACCTAGATTTGAGTGGACTAAGGACCTTAGCTTGGTCGTTTGAATGGTAATTTTTTCTACATAGTTTGTGGGAAGATGAGGTATTAGACTTTACGAGAGACCTGGAATTTTTCATTGTGTGTATGTTAAGTAAAATTCGTGTACTCCCCTCTAAATTTTAACAAAATTACCTCTTTGTCTTGGGTTACTCGTCTTGGCTGGATTGATGGCAGAACAAGAAGAGAAGTGATTCCTGCAGTACAATTCTACAGTGATAACAATATGAGGAAATATACTAGAATAAAATTCGGGTTAGAAAACCCTAGAATCACTAAAGGTTACCAGAATTATTCACATCATATACGGATGTAGCAGTTACTAGAATCAATCAGAATTAATACTAGAATTAAGGTAAATTCCACAAGAAAGTCAATATTGATCCACAAAGTAGCAGAGTTGACCCAGGAGGTGTATAAAGGAAACTTTCAGTATAATAGTTCAGGCTACTAGGTGCAACAACTTAAGTGCTTTAATCTCAGAGACACTAGGATTAGGTCCAGAAGGGATGCCAATGCAGAATTTGGGGTCTCTTCTAAGGTTGTAGTAGGTTCTTTAATTATCGTTGAGATCGCAGCTGCGAACTAAAATAGGATCCCAAAGGATGTCGCAACAGAGATCACCAGGTGCTGTTAGGCTAATGTAAGTAGGTCCTTATCACAGTTGGACCTAGCGTCGCTCGGAACAATGAGGTCCTAAGAACTAGTTGTGACCCAGGAGCAGTTACCTGTGAATCAATTTACTGTTAAAGTATATGTAAACAGCTTAGGAGATGCAGTGGATGTAGGTGCTGTGATTGGATGTCACAACTTTGATGCAGAAAGAGATCCCTTATATGGGACTGAAGACTGTAAATTGTATATACTCTGTAGGTCTCTCCACCACTGCTACAGGAGGATGGAGAAGTCCCCGCAGCTCCAGAAGGGATGAGCAGGCAGCGAGAGTTATAAGTACGCAGCGGGGATCGCCGGGGAGAGCGGGAGTCGGCTACAGTGAAACTGAAAGTAAAAGTAGGACTTTCCCCCGTGCTCCCGGAGACGCCGCAGTTGCGTCATGTTTTATAGGCAGAGATCGCAGCTTGCATGTAAAGGAAGCTCTCCCCTCAAAGCTAAAGACGGTCGCCTGTAATCAGTTAGTGAGCCTCTCCGCCGCTGCCGTGAGTTGGAGATGTCCCTGCAGCTCCAGAAGGGACGAGCAGGCTGCGTGAGTTATAGAGACGCAGCGGGGTCGCCGGGGAGAACAAGGGCCGGCTGCGGTAGAGGTGGGAGGGGTTTATCTCGCACTGGAGGCGCCGCAGCTGCGACCACAGAGTCCTGCACGGCAAAGCTTCGGGAGCTGATGGAGGTAGTCAAACCGCTGGAGAAGTCACCCAAGGGGGTGGCAAGGGGTGAAGTCGGTGAGCGCTATACTCACAATCGTGCCCCGTTCTCTCAAAGGAGCAACAGTCTGAGTCGCTGTCCCGGTTCCTGAGAAGGGGTCACAGCTGAGATGTCACTCGTCCTCTTCACCACTGAATCGTTGTAGAACCGCTGTGAGGGTCTGTTGTCCCGGTCTTCCGACGCAGGGTCACAGCTGCGATCTGCGGCTGGCGGCGGCCTAATTCTCTCTTTTTGTGGCTTTCTCCTTCTGTTGGAGCCCAGATGAAGATTAGGGGGTCCTGGGGGTTGCAGATGGGTGCCTCATCGGTGATGCCTTACAGAATTTGAGGGGTCCTTAAGGTAGAAATCCTGTGGTGTAAGTACTGGCAGGCCCAGAAGTGAGGTCTGGTGAGGATGAGGGCCTCAATACCTATCTTCTCTCAAAAGTTGATTTAGATGATAACTTTTGGAGCCAAAAGTATCCTCATAGTGCCAGAAGGACTCTGAGAGATATTTGGAGACAGGATGGCTTGCTGAAGTTGAGTTAAAAGTTGGAGTTTGAGGTGTCCCTTCAGAGCTCCGAAGAAACCTGTCTCACATGTCTGTGAGCTAGGCCACGCCCCCTTATGGATTCTTAGATAACTCCTTCTGCATCCAACAACAGACAATAAAACCAAAGAAATGAACCAGAACATAAGTTGGTAGAAGTGCATTGTGTAGGAGCGCATTCACACTATGGCTCTTTAACATGCAAAATCTAAGAAAAAAGCAAAATGAGCTTATACCCTGCAGTAAGATAATAGTAATAATACATGTAAATAACATAGGGCACTTAGTTAACACTATAACATTGGGCACTTAGTTACCACTATCCTGCTCTGCCCCCATCTGTACTGAGGTCAGATAACACAAGGTGAGGTTTTAACACTAGAGATAGGACCATTCTAATAGGGTCACCTTGTCGTGGTGGGAGGGATTTTACGTTTTTCTTGTCAGCAAAATAATGTTATTTACAAGCACTATTACTATTTACATACTGCAGTGTATTTGCTCATTTTTTTATCTTAGGTTTTGTCTGTGAAATGGCCACAGTGTGAACATGCTGCTACAGCTATACCAAGTTATGCTCCGGCTCATTTCTTTGGTTTTGCTGTAGTTTCTTGTACTCTGTACAAACAGGGGCAAGCCTCCCATTTATGAGCTAGGCATTTCATCTATACAGTTACCCATGGGCAGGTGTCTGAAGCATCGGGCCTGGGTTCTGCTTTGTCCCATCTATATTAAGGTTGGGTCACCTTGTCGCGGTGGGATGGCTTTGACACTTTTTTGACCAAAATAGTGTTAACTAAGTGTCCTATGTTATTTACATGTATCATTACTATTTACTTATTCCTTTAGTATAAGGTTTATGCTCATTTTGTTTTTAGCTTAGGTTCAGCAATACAATGTGGCACAGAGACTAGCTATCAATCAGTAAATGATGAACTATCCTAGTGGTATGCAATCACTTTTATAAGAAAACCCCTGTAAGTGGAAGGAGAATGCTGCATTACCAAGCCTTGCCAATGCACAAGAGAGGCTCTGTTTTTAGGAAAGTCTCCCACGATCTCCTTAATTCATTGGATTTTTACTAAATGTATCAGCATACAGTAATATCGTAAAAAGTATCGTACGTGAGACGGAATGATGTTGCGTGTGTGCTGCACAACCGTGCCATTCATCACCATTGCGGTCTCATTAAAAATGAGAAAATCAATGTTTTCATGTTTAGATTAGTGTTTTGTTAGGAGAACTGCTTTGGTTAATCCTTTTGAAAACTCTTAGGCTGGGCTTTTGTAGATTTAATGACATCCTGCTGGAACATGAAGCGTGAATTCTGGGAAGAAAATCTGCCAAATAACGGACCATCTTTTTTTTTTCACTACATTGTTAAAATATGATGATGAGAGCAATGTTTAATATCCGGATTCCAGGCAGATTTTAGTAGATCCCTTAAGAGAAGCTATAAAAAAAATCATTCTAGCAAACCGGTTTTGTTAGAATTTTTTTAAAAAAAGTTAATAATAAGTAAGGAAAGGGGTCCTTGATCAATTAGTGGCAGAATATGGCACCTCTTGCATGGGAGGACTTGCCTTGTCTATGTATTACACCTGTATCCTATAATTGTGTAATACTTTATTTCCCCTGTGGTGGCGCTGTTGGGAAATTACACACTTGCTGATTATTTTACCGGCAGATCACAGATTATTATTATTATTTATTTATATAGCGCCATTAGTTCCATGGTGCTGTACATGAGAAGGGGGTTACATACAAAGTTATAGATATTGTTAACAGTAAACAAATTTACAATGACGGACTGGTACAGAGGGGAGAGGACCCTGTCCTTGCGGACTTACATTCTACGGGATAGAGGGGAAGAGACAGAAGGTCAGGGGTGCAGCAGCTCTGGTGGTGTTGAGGCGGCAGCTCAGGTGGTGGTGAGGCGGCAGAATGGTCATTGCAGGCTGTAACCTTTCCTGAAAAGATGGGTTTTCAGGTTCCGTTTGAAGGATCCGAGGGTGGTGGATAATCGGATGCGTTGAGGCATGGAATTCCAGAGGATGGGGTATATTCGGGAGAAATCTTGGAGGCAATTGTGTGAGGAGCGAATACAGTAAGTGTGGAGGAGAGTAGAAGGTCTTGGGAGGATTGAAGATTACGTGAGGGAAGATATTGGGAGATTAGTTCAGAGATATATGGAGGGGAAAGGTTGTGGATGGCTTTGTAGGTCAGTGTTAGCAGTATGAACTGGATTCGTTGGTGAATTGGGAGCCAGTGAAGAGATTTGCAGAGGGGAGAGACAGCGGAGTAGCGAGGAGAGAGGTGGATTAGTCGGGCAGCAGAATTGAGGACAGACTGGAGTGGTGCAAGAGAGTTAGTAGGTAGGCCACAGAGGAGAGTGTTGCAGTAGTCAAGGCGGGAGATGATGAGGGCATGTACAAGAGTTTTAGTAGATTGAGGACTGAGGAAGGGACGGATTCTGGAAATATTTTTGAGTTGGAGGCGACAGGAGGTGGCAAGAGTTTGGACGTGTGGTTTGAAGGACAGGTCAGAGTCGAGAGTTACTCCGAGGCAGCGGATTTCAGATGATCAATGGAGTTCTCGCCAGCTTTCAATCCTGCAATTTACTTATTTTCAAAAGATCCTTGTAAACTAATGATCATGAAACATTAAAACAGACACAATTGAGACCACATCCATTATGAAATTGATTGTAGCCCATGCGGGCAGGGCACTCCCTGCCAGTCTGCCACAGTTAGTTCATCCATTATACTTGTATATGATATACGTATTATATGTGTGCAAACCCTCTTTAGAGCGCCGTTGAAATTAACCCTTTCCTGATGGCACTATTTTTAATTTTTACTCTATAGTTTTTTCCTCCCTCTTCTTTCAAAAGCCTTTTTTTGTTTGTTTTTCTGTGTTACTGCTTGTTTGTTTGTTTTGCAGGATAAATTGCACTTTTTAATGACACCATTCATTTTATCATGTGATTTACTAGAAAGTAGCAACAAAATTCGAACTGCAGAAAAAAGCACAACTGTGCAATCATTTTTTGGGGTTTTTATTTACCATGTTAGCTAAAATAGTAAAACTGACCTGGCAATATGATTCTCCAAGTCAGTACAATTAGGAAATACCAAATATGCATTTTTTTTCATTTATTTGTAGTGAAAAAAAAATCAAACATTTGTAAAAAAAAAAAAAAAAAATTCACTTGTGTCTCCATTTTCTGAGACCTGAACATTTTAAATTTTTTGGCCAATGGGGCTCTGTGAGAGCTTGTTTTTTTGTGCCCTGAGCTGGCATTTGTATTTATACCATTTGGTGGTAGATACGATTGATTGATAACCCGTTATCGTATCGCAGTGCTGCGGCAGCCAAAAAACATAATTCTGGCATTTTGATTTTTTTTTCACAATACACTGTTTACCAATTGGGTTACGGTAATTAATTTTATATTTTGATAGATCGAACTCTTGTGAACACAGCAATAACAAATATGTAAATTTTTTATTTTTTTATTTCTTTATTTTTATTTGGAGAAAATGTGGATGATTTCAACTTTATATATTTTTTTATATTTATATTTTTTTATATTTTTTTAAAATTTTTTCCCACTTTCTAAAAATTAGAAAGTATATATATGCATGCTTGTATATGTGTATGTACTGTATATGTACGTGTTGTCAAAGTGTATATATATATGTGTGTGTATGTATATGTAATATGTATGTGTGTATATATGTGTGTGCGTGTGTTTGTGTACATGTAATATATATGCCATAGGGAAAATAAGTATTTTCTACACTGTTGATTTTGCAAGTTTTCCCACCTACAAAGAATAGAAAGGTCTGTAATTTTTCTCATAAATACACTTTAACTGTGAGAGACAGAATCTAAAAACAAGATCCAGAAAATCACATTGTATGATTTTTACATAAATAAATTGCATTTTTACGTCTTTTCAGTTGATGTACCTTATAATCTACTTCTCCAACCATCTCTACTACCATATGGACCTTGACACTTCGCCAAAAAGTTACTTTCAACTATTGGCACTAAGTCCAAGACCCTATCTCCTGGGTTGAAGTTTCTGATCTTGGCTGACCTATTAGAGGCTTTGGGCCTCTAGGACCTTCTGCATGTGCTCTCTGACAATAGATAACAATTTTTCGATTTGGTCCTGCATCTGCGCTACATGTTCAATAACACTTCTATACAGGGTAGCCTCAGCTTCCCATGCTTCCTTCACTATGTCAAGGAGACCTTTTGTGTGCCTTCCATACACTGACTCGAATGGCGAGAAACGAGTAGAGTCTTTCGGCATTTTTCTCACGAACACTAAATATGGTAAAAGATAATCCCAAACGTGTTATTATTTTTCCACTACCTTTTTTAACATGCGTTTCAGTGTCTTATTGAACCTCTCGACTAGTCCATCTGTTTGAGGATGATATGCCGAAGTACGTATGTGCGCCATCTTCAACATACGGCACAGCTCCTTCCTTACCTTTGACATGAAGGGTGTGCCTTGGTACGTAAGGACTTCCCCATCCAAGAAAACATAAAAAATAACTCACGGGCAATACTTTTGGATACAGTATTTCTTAGGAGATCTGCTTCAGGATAACGCATGGCATAATCTACATCCCAATCCTCTGAAAAGGGTACTAGTGGGCTGCGAAAATGGGTCAAGGGAGCAGTTATGTGGCATACAGGGCAGGATTTACTATAATCCTCAATCTCCTTGTGTATCCCCATCCAGAAGACCCTCCGGAGAATCCTCTCCTGGGTCTTTTCGGTCCCCAAGTGCCCCCCTAGAACATGACTATTAGCCACATCAAGAACCCCGCGCAGATAAGACTTAGGGACCAGCAATTACCCAACGATTACTCAACGATTTCCAGATATTTCTTGTTCACGCTATACAATAGCTCGTTATTCATAGCAAAGTGGGGAAATTGTTGATCAGCTCCTGGAAATTGGGAAACTCCATTAACAACGTCGACATTCTCCCTTGCATATCTAAAGGTGTCATCCTTCAATTGAGCTAGACCAAACTTATGCTGTGTTTCTTCTACCTCAAGTATCACAACGGAATCAGGGATCAGGGAGAATTTTGTCTTCTCCAGCGAAGATCTGCAAGGGAGAAATTTCACCCTCTTTCCCAAGTCCGGTACTGAGACTACTCTCAGCATCTGTACTTTCCCCTAGAACTTCCAAGACATTGGAAAATCGCTGCCCAAGATTACAGTATGCATAAGGGTTTTACTACCCCCACTTCATAGTCCATTATCCCATATGATGTCTTTATTTTCGTGAGGGTGACAGGATACATTCTGGTGTCACCATGGATACACACCACACTTATGAACTTGTCAATTATATGACCCCAAGGTATTAGGCTGTCATGTACTAGTGTCGCGAGACTACCCGAGTCTAGTAGGGTGGTGACAGGACAATCATTCAGCCTGATTTTACATACTTGTGGCTCAATCTCAAGTCCAGAGGTGGCCACACAGGAAGAAGTGGCAAACAGGGACTGGCGCCGGCCGGTGTCACATGCCATAGGCTCTGGGTCTAATGGACATTGAGCCATGACATGACCGCACTCACGACACCTCCGACTTCGAACCAACCCGAGTTTTTTAAACATAGAGTCCCCACCAGGGCCGGGACCTCTCCAGGTAGTCCCTTCCACCCCTTCTTGGAATGTGGGACGTTTCTGACTGAGAGTGGGTCGGCGTTTCCCTGTGGGTAACGGGTTGGGGGAAGCGTCCTGAAGATTTCCCTCCGTAACTACAAATCTGTCCACCATCTCCACAAGATGATCCGCACTCCTAGGGTCACCATGGCCAACCCAATGCTGCAGTATACTGGGAAGGTCCCTGGAAAAAAAGGTCGACGACCACCCGCTCCACGATCTGTGCGGGCGTGCAGACATCAGGTTGCAGCCACTTATTTACCAAATTAAACAAATCAAACTTTTGGGACTGAGAAGATCTGTCTGACCGCTATTCCCAGGCCCGGACTCATCTAGCCCACACCATGGCCATAACCCCTAGGTAAGCAGGAATCTTAGCTTTCAGTTTTGATAGTCTTGCTCATCTTGCTCCCTAAGGTCATGATAGGCTTTTTGAGACTCTCCCTTCTAGTAGGTCACAAGCACATCCACCCACTTTCTCGTGGGGGCCGCCCGTTCAAAGAAAGTGAGGAAAGTATCCATGCCATCATCTGCAGTAACTTTTTGCAAGGAGCATTGTACCACCTCCCTGACAGCCCACGACACAGGGCCCCTAGCTGGCCTGTCTCGGAGCACCACCATTACCTCTTTTAGCAATGCAATCTGCTTCAACCTTAGGCGGGTGGACTGCTCCTGGGCCTGGCGCTGCAGCTGCAAGGCTTCATACTGGGATTGGTGCTGTTGCTCCAATGCTCATTCCTGGGCTTGAACCAGGGTTTTATTGACTTCTTCCATAGTGTGGGCTTATGACTGCATAGTCTTCAGCGACTGCACCAAGGACATCAACTGAACACTCCCCAAACAGCAGGGTAGACAAAGCTTTGGGAGTCCGCCGACTCCTCGCTAATGCTTCCCCCGCTTCCAGGAGTCTTTGTAAACCTGCCGATTCACAGCAACACTGTTCAGAGAAGCCTTTATTTGTCACTCCAGTGCCCTTAGCAATCTGTGTGCCCGCATTATCCAGCATATTGTAACGTGCTAGGATGTGGCAGGGCATTGTGGCAGCAACATAAGCAGTCACAGTCCATGTAAATGTGGCGCCCCTGAGGGCTCAGTCGCCACAGAGGTACTGCACCTCCTCCTGAGGTGTGGTACCCCACTATCCAGGTAAGGTGGAGACACCTGACCACACTCCAACACTTACATCCCACACGCACACCACTAGTGTAGCAGAGCAACCTTTGTTGCTCCCTGCTTGGAACACGAAGAGTGCTGGGAGGTGGGTGGAGCTAAGACTGCACAAGAGAGATTAGGAAAAGGTTAGTCTGTGAGAGAAGATCCCCTGAGAGGGATGGCGTGAAGAAAGTGATGCAGCAGACTCCTGTTACCTGGAGCTGCTGGCACAGGAAAGAGCCATAGAAAGCCTGATTCTTCAGAAGGAAGATAGTTTCGAACGGAACGTAAGGAGAAGATGAGAACTAAGGACTAGGGTCAGAGCAGAGCCCTTCCTCAAGTTTGAAGCGCATGGCCGGGGTCTGGTCCCCGAGGTTGTATGGATATTGATGTTCCTGCAGCAGAAACCGGAGGAATAGAAGTCGTCACCACTTTATTCCCATCTAAGACTTGGGGGCACAACAGCAACGTGGGTGACCCGGGACATGAGAGCAAGAAGTCCCCGAAGCTACAGCTGTCTGCCGGAAAAGTAGAGTTCTAAATAGCATCAAGAAGGAGGAACTTGTGTTCAATACGCAACTACAAGTTATTCAGATTAGGCGCTAGTGTGGAGACGTTCAGAGAAGGCACATGTTGGAGGAGTGCTGGAAAGGTGTTCTTTACCTTGCCTGGGAGTTGGCTGAGCCCCTGACCTGGAGGACACGGCACCGAAGTGGGCATCTGTGTGCACCAGACTGTGAGTAAAGCCTTGGAACTACATGCCCTTGTGTCCTCCACTTATTCTTGCGCCTTACACCCGGCTCTGCTACATCTACTTCTTTATGCAGTCTCCCCACTTGCCAACCTCATCAACACTGCCCTGGAACTACAGCTCCACCTGTGGAGAGCTTCAACATCATTGCTGCACCACACCATCTGTCCCAGAGAAGCAACCCTGCAGCGCTGGTCAAACTGACCAGAAACCACAGGTGGCGTCACAAATCATCTCAACAACTTTATCCCCCTCACTCTACCCATTTACATTGACCGCCTGAGGCCACGGACTGGGTCACTGCCACTGTGACATCTCCCCTTGAAATCAACGGGCCCGGTACCGAGTACCCCACGGCCTCTGGGGCGAGTCAAAAAGAATGTGCAGGGCTTTATTTTCAGCCAAAAAGGTAAGAAACAGTAAAAAAAAACAAAAACAACAAACACTTGCTCGGCTAGGCACTAACTAACATACCATACCGCTGACTCACGCTACCAGGGATTTATGTGGGCTTGGCTTTCCAGCAACTCAGCATTCAGCACATTTAATCGCTGTGCATTTCCTCCTCAAGAACACATCACGTCATTCCGGAGGCTGTGACACTCTGAAGCTTTTCCTTCAGCCTTTTCTGCATCAGTAATGAGACAACCTCTCTCAGCTGATTTGGCTAAGCCTCAGCAAAACCCATACTGGAGAGGGAGTGTGATTGATAAGTCTCACCACTATCTCCTCTTCATCACTCCAATAAAACCCGGCCCAGAACTATCATAAATAAAACGGCCCAGCAGCACCTAAGCTGCTTCACCAACCAATACTACCTGACTTTTAATATCTCGCCCAGCTTAACTTTCTGGGAGAGATATACACTCCATCCAGAACCTTCCCTGTCCTTCGCCTACGATATGTATGTATGCCTGTATATATGTGTATGTGTATGTATAAGTGTGTGTATGTATATGTGTTGTGGTAGATCGGCACACTCGGCTACTCACAGAGGTAAACACAAGACCGTTTTCCATCTAAATCCTCCACTGGTTTATTAAAAACATACTGCATAAACCTGTGCTAAATTAAAGGGGTTGTCCGGGCTTTTCACATAATGTCAGTACATATCTGGGCTGCAGAATTATGACAATAAGTAATTTACTTTCTGTCACTAGTTTGCACGGTTTTATAGATATTCTCAACAGAACGTCCAAGGGGGGTTGTGTTATGGCATTGAAATGAGAACTAGTCGTAACCTCCTACTCGACTCCAAACATGCCCTCTATAGCAACAACCCCACCCTCCATAGCTACAGGCCCTCCCCGTCCACATGAAGAAGCCCTCATCACACAGTAACAAATCCTCCCCCTCTAGCAGGCTCACTGCAGAGAGCAGACCACCCAGCTGCTCCTCCCCCAGACACACGCTGAACAATGATCTATGAAAAGTGAAACTAGTGAGGAGGGAAAATCATCCTGTATTCTGGGACAGGCTGCTCCTATCAGTATTTGTGTCATTAGAGAGTGCTCACAAATACACTGCACCAAATCTGCTGCTGTGTGAAGACATCAGTGACACAGAGCTGTCTCATTCACACAGCAGAGGCTTTGTCACACAACAGATTACATCAGTGACTGCCATCCCCTGTGCAGATTAGAAGCTGCAGACCCCCATCACTGGCCATCACACAGTCTCTTCTCACTGCTGCCAGCAGCCTGGGACAGTGAGGGAAGGAATTACTGATAATGAGTTATGTATTGTAATCATGAAGTGGCCCAGAATACAGGACGATTTTCCCTCCTCACTAGTTTCACTTTCCATAGAACACTGTTCAGCGTGAGTCTGGGGGAGGAGCAGCTGCTCTCTGCAGTGAGGCTGCTAGAGGAGGAGGATTTGTTACTGTGTGATGATGGCTTCTTCATGTGGATGGGGAGGGCCTGTAGCTATGGAGGTGGGGTTGTTTCTATAGAGGGCATGTTTGGAGTAGAGTAGGAGGTTCCGACTAGTTCTCATTTCAATGCCATAACACCCCCCCCCCTTGGACGTTCTGTTCAGAATATCTAGAAAACCGTGCAAACTAGTGACAGAAAGTAAATTACTTATTGTCATAATTCTGCAGCCAAGATATGTACTGAGATTATGTGAAAAGCCCGGACAACCCATTTAAGTAAAATAAACACCGCCGTTCTGGCATAACTATAAAACTAAAAAATAGCATACAGTACAGGCTGTGTGGCTACTGGGATCCACCCGCTCAGGATAACAAAACACCTGGCTCAGTTCTCTTTAACACAAACACAGCTCTGGAGCTCTCATCTCCAGGCAAAACAAGCACTGAATGAGTCAGAAGGCTGACTATTTACCTTCTGTACCTTCACCCCAGGATGGAGATATGGTGGACAGCCTTCCATCCACTCTTCACTGTTCAAAAAAACCCAGCCCTTAACAAGGCCGATTAGCATCTCTCACAACTTAGTGTACAGTAGCATTTTTCCAGGTTTGTATTACTGAAGCTAACATTCTCAGTGACACATATCCCCTCTCCAGTATTTTACGAGTGACCTTGTCACAGTGTATACTGTATATGTGGTGTGCGTATGTATATATAATGCAGTGAGGGAAAAAAAGTATTTAGTCAGCCACCAATTGTGCAAGTTCTCCCACTTTAAAAGATGAGAGGCCTGTAATTGACATCATAGATATACCACAACCATGAGAGTCAAAATGAGAAAACAAATCCAGAAAATCACGTTGTCTGATTTGGCAAGATTTATTTTGCAAATTATGGTGGGAAATAAGTATTTGGTCATTAACCAAAGTTCATCTCAATATTTTGTTATATATCCTTTGTTGGCAATGACAGAGGTCAAACGTTTTCTGTAAGTCTTCACAAGCTTGGCACACACTGTTGGTGGTATGTTGGCCCATTCCTCCATGCAGATCTCCTTTAGCGTAGTGATGTTTTGGGCCTGTCACTGGGCAACACGGACTTTCAAATCCTTCCAAAGGTTTTCTATGGGGTTGAGATCTGGAGACTGGCTAGGCCACTCCAGGACCTTCATATGCTTCTTACGAAGCCACTCCTTTGTTGCCATGGCGGTGTGCTTGGGATCATTATCATGGTAAAAGAGCTATCCATGTTTCGCCTTCAATGCCCTTGCTGATGGAAGGAGGTTTGCACTCAAGATCTCACGATACATGGCCCCATTCATTCTTTCATGTACACAGATCAGTCGTCCTATTCCCTTTACAGACAAACAGCCCCAAAGCATGATGTTGCCGTCCCCATGCTTCACAGTAGATACGGTGTTCTTTGGCTGCAACTCAGCATTCTGTCTCCTCCAAACATGATGAGTTTTGTTTCAACCAAACAATTCTACTTTGGTTTTATCAAACCATATGACATTCTCCCAATACTCTTCTGGATAATCCAAATGCTCTCTAGCAAACTTCAGATGAGCCCGAACATGTACTGGCTTAAGCAGGGAGACACATCTGGCACTGCAGGATCTGAGTCCCAGCTCCATACAGGTCATTCACTAGGTCCCCCCGTGTGGATCTGGGATTTTTGCTCACCGTTCTTGTGATCATTTTGACCCCACGGGGTGAGAGCTTGTGTGGAGCCCAAGATCGAGGGAGATTATCAGTGGCGTTGTATGTAGTGTTGAGCGATACCATCCGATATTGTGAAATATCGGATCGGATAGCATCGGACCGATACCCAAAAAGTATCGGATATCGCCGATTCCGATACCGGAAACCAATGCAAGTCAATGGGACAGAAATATCGGAATTAAAATAAACCCTTTCTTTCCTTGTAGGATAATTCTACATGAAGGAAAACAACTAAGAATAATGTAGAATGTATTGGGGGAGGTGGAGGAGACATTAAAGGCATAGAGGTTTAGCCTAATCAAATGGAATAGCAGGAAATATTTTTTTTTTTTTTTTAAGAGGTTCGGAGTTACAAAGATATTGACTATGTTAACCTTTTTTATATTTTGTCAGATATGTATGCTTCACTACTTCCATGCTCTTCACCTTCTTTTTTACTTCTCCCACACTTTCTCCTTCATGATCCTCAGCAGCAGCATCTTTTTCATCAACTTCTTCTTCACCTTACTCATCTTCTTCTTCTTCACCTTCCTATTATTCTTTTTTTTACATTCTTCATATTCTTCTTATTCAACTATTATTCTTCTTCATATTCTACTTCTTCATCTTCTTCCTATTCTTCTTCTTCGTCATATTCTTATTTGTGACAGGCATTCCTGTAGTTGTTATCTATAAAAGTTTGAAGATTACATCAGTCGTTCTGCCTGTCACAAAAGATTTACAACAGGATTTGTCCGCGTTCAGTTTGACCTGCAGCAGCAGGAATTTTCCAGGGGCACCACGAGGAGGAACGGACTTACTCCCATACACTGCTTAGTCTTCTTCTGCTTATAATTTAGATAATATCTTTTGCTCTGATTTTTAGTCTTATGCTTAATGTTCTTCTGCTTTTTATTATTCTGCTTTTTGTTCTTCTGCTTGTTGGACTTCTGTCTCTTGTTGTTCTGTATCTTGGTGGTTGTCTTCATGTTCTTTGTCCTCTTGGTCATCTTCTTCAGGGTCATCTTTTTGGTCTTCTTTGGGGTGGTCTTCAGGGTCGTCGTCAGGGAGATCCAGAGTGATTACCAAAAACCATTTAAAAAAGTTTGAACTTGGAAATGTAGCAGAAGGTACAAGAAGGCTGAGGAACTGCCGAGAACCAGCTGACAGTGCTGGAACCCGGAGGGGCAGCAGAAGGAACAAGAGGCAATGGAAATACTGAGGACCAGCTGATGGTGCTGGAACCCGGAAGAGTAGCAGAAGGAACAAGAGCCAATGACACTACCGAGGACCAGCTGATGGTACTGGAACCCGGTTACTAAGCAGGAGGTACCTGTGCTAGAAAGCTCTCCTGCTTGATGACATTCCAGAGCTCCTGCGCTGTGTAGCTTCGATTCCCCAAAGAAATTAATTTCAGTACGGCCTGTTGACGTTTGGCCACGGCTGTGCTCATATAGGTCGTAACAGGTAAGCGTTCACAGGTCCATGTGGAGGTAGACCGTGACGGCTCCTGCAGCGCTGATTCTGAGGAATTGGAGTATGAGGAGGAGTCAATGTGTACAGACTGGATTCCTGCAATCCTTGGAGTAGGCAGAACACGTACAGCGCCACTCTCAAGATCAGTACCCGGCTCCACAACATTGACCCAATGGGCAGTGAGGGAAAGGTATCGTCCCTGTCCATGGTTACTGGTCCACACATCGGTGGTCAGGTGGACCTTGCTACTGACGGCGTTTAGTAGCGCATGTTTAATTTTTCCCTCCACATGCTTTTGCAGGGCAGGGACGGCTTGCCTGCTGAAATAAAAGCGGCTGGGCACGGTGTATTGTGGGACTGCCAATGCCATGAAGTTACGGAAGGTGTCAGTCTCCACCAGCCTGAATGAAAGCATTTCAAGGGCCAGTAGTTTTGCAATGCCAGCATTCAGAGCCTGTGCTCGGGGATGGTTTGCCGAGTATGGCCGCCTTTTCTCCGATGCCTGTGCTACCGATGGCTGTAGAGTGGCCTGGGAGTGTGAGGATGACAGGGAACATGGTGCTGTGGGTGGAATGTCACTGGGTCTCTGGACAACAGTGCCAGAGGTTCTTCCATGGCGTTCCTGTGAGGAAGCAGAACCAGCTGTGTGTGAGCTGGAGGAAGAGGCTACAACACGAGATGAAGAGGTGGTAGGTGGTGCTGTAGGTTGGCCTATGTCTTCGGTGTCTTTGTAACTCCACCACGTGCTTGGTCCGCACATGTTTCCACATATTTGTGGTAGTGAGGTTGCTGACACTTTTCCCTCTTTTGACTTTCTGATTACACAGCTTGCATTTGACAAAGCAAATGTCATCTGCAACTGTGTCAAAAAAGGACCACGCACTGCAAGTCCTGGGAGCGCCCGTTATGGGTTTTGGAAGAGGAATGCTCCTAACGGGTGCCGAAGTGGAGGCTACAGGCAACCAAGTTTGCCCCCTCCCTCTCCCTCATGTTTTGGCCGTTCAGGGAATCTCTTCCTCAGAGCTGCTCCCACCACCTTCCTGCTCCTCACGCCATGATGGGTCAAGGACCTCATCATCTACACTCCCCTCTTCAAACACCTGCTTCTCCTGGGTAGTCTCGCCAGCACAGTACGCACCAGAAAGTGGCACCTGAGTCTCATCATCTGATGCGTACTGAGGTGTGCTGACCATAGGCACTGGCCCACCCGCCTCTTCAGATTCAGAGGGACAAAGCAGTTGCGCATCACTGCATACTCCCTCTTCTTCACATTCTAGAATGCTGCTTGGCTGGCCCCCTGTTTCCAAGCCAAGAGATTCAGAGAACAGAAGTAGAGATGGCTCCTGTCCAGGGCTCTCTGACTGCCTGGGCAATTTTGCAGGTGGTGAAGAGACAGATGGTTGCTCTTCAGTGCTCTGGCCCTGAGAGGATGTGGAAGTAATTGACGTCGATGCGTTAGCTGCCATCCATCTGACAACGGCTTCAATTTGTTCATCCCGCAGCAGTGGGGTACGGCGAGGTCCTACAAAGCTGCGCATAAAGGACTGTTCCCTGGTAAAACCGGGGGATGCTGAGTCACTGGTGCCCGCAGCAGGCACAGAATCCCTACGTCCTCTCCCTGCTGAAACTCCACACCCACGACCACGTGCCTTACTCCCTGCCTTCTTCATCTTGGTAGACTGATAAAGATAGGCAGAAAAGTACAAAGGGACGGCTTAGTGTGCTTATTCCTGAACAGCTGCTAACAGGTATAAGAAACACTAATTTTATAAAGTGTGTGGACTACATTTTAATACGAGCTAATGTGGCCTACACAACTGTCAAGTGGAGTGTTTGGTGAACTTTATTTACGTGTTTTTTTTTAAAAAAAACAAAAAGGATGTGACCAAAGATGTGAAAGCGATAGTATCACAAACTTTTTGGAGCTATTACAATGCAGGAAGGTAACCTACAATGCAATAGATGAGGCTCCAAAAAATAGGCTAATACTAATATGGCTGGGGCCGCAGGGCACAAGCCAGAAAAAAAGGCTTCTCTATCTACTCCTATATAGTGTTTGCAACCAATCTAGCTGGATACAGATGGAAGCACACTAATAGGAGAAATTCTGGAAAAGTAAGCAGCACTACAGCAAAAAAGAACAATATACAGTATGAGGCAGTGACGCACGCTGCGCGGACTACAACCAGAGGTGGTTGCAGAACACACTACAGCGTGAGCTGCACTCACACACAGAGACCTCACAGACAGCCGTGAACAGTGCAGAGAACTGTGCACTAGCACTGAAAGGCTGCAGAAAGGCTCCGCTATCTACTCCTATATAGTGTTTGCAACCAATGTAGATGGATACGGATGGATACACACTAATAGGAGAATTAATGAAAAATGAGCAGCAATAAAACAAAAATAAATATGTATGAGGCAGTGATGCACGCTGAGCGGCCTACAACCAGAGGTGGCTGCAGGACACACTACACAGCGTGAGCTGCACTCACACAGACCTTGCAGACAGCTGTGAACAGCGCTGCAAGGCAAAAGAAAGCTACAGTGGTTGATAATGTAGCCTGGGTAAAGCACAATATTATATAGCAAATCGCTATCTCTAACTGTCCCTCAGAGCCTTGAACAGCAGCCTGTCCCTAACTGAATTCACAGCAGAGTGAACCCAAAATGGCGGCGGCGGCTTTTATAGTGCATTATGACATCATTTCAGCAGCCAATCACAGCCATGCCATTAGTTAACATGCCTGCATGCCTAACAGGATGTGCCCACACGTCTGAGGAATACTCATTGGCTGAATCAAATCAAACTGGCTCATAGCATTATGGGAACTTCCGATTCCGGTATTCGATATGCAAAAAGTATCGGAACTCAGTATCGGAATTCCGATACCGCAAATATCGGCCGATACCCGATATTTGCGGTATCGGAATGCTCAACACTACTTGTATGTCTTCCATATTCTTATTATTGCTCCCTCAGTTGTTTTCATCACTCCAATCTGCTTGCCTATTGCAGACTCAGTCTTCCCAGCCTGGTGCAGGGCTACAATTTTGTTTCTGGTGTCCTTCAACAGCTCTTTGGTCTTCACCATAGTGGAGTTTGGAGTGTGACTGTTTGAGGTTGTGGACAGGTGTCTTTTATACTGATAAGTTTTTTCCGTACTGTATGTATGTGTGTATATACAGTGGGGCAAAAAAGTGTTTAGTCAGTCAGCAATAGTGCAAGTTCCACCACTTAAAAAGATGAGAGGCGTCTGTAATTTACATCATAGGTAGACCTCAACTATGGGAGACAAACTGAGAAAAAAAAATCCAGAAAATCACATTGTCTGTTTTTTTTTTCATTTTATTGGAATATTATGGTGGAAAATAAGTATTTGGTCAGAAACAAGCAATCAAGATTTCTGGCTCTCACAGACCTGTAACTTCTTCTTTAAGAGTCTCCTCTTTCCTCCACTCATTACCTGTAGTAATGGCACCTGTTTAAACTTGTTATCAGTATAAAAAGACACCTGTGCACACCCTCAAACAGTCTGACTCCAAACTCCACTATGGTGAAGACCAAAGAGCTGTCAAAGGACACCAGAAACAAAATTGTAGCCCTGCACCAGGCTGGGAAGACTGAATCTGCAATAGCCAACCAGCTTGGAGTGAAGAAATCAACTGTGGGAGCAATAATTAGAAAATGGAAGACATACAAGACCACTGATAATCTCCCTCGATCTGGTGCTCCACGCAAAATCCCACCCCGTGGGGTCAGAATGATCACAAGAACGGTGAGCAAAAATCCCAGAACCACGCGGGGGGACCTAGTGAATGAACTGCAGAGAGCTGGGACCAATGTAACAAGGCCTACCATAAGTAACACACTACGCCACCATGGACTCAGATCCTGCAGTGCCAGACGTGTCCCACTGCTTAAGCCTGTACATGTCCGGGCCCGTCTGAAGTTTGCTAGAGAGCATTTGGATGATCCAGAGGAGTTTTGGGAGAATGTCCTATGGTCTGATGAAACCAAACTGGAACTGTTTGGTAGAAACACAACTTGTCGTGTTTGGAGGAAAAAGAATACTGAGTTGCATCCATCAAACACCATACCTACTGTAAAGCATGGTGGTGGAAACATCATGCTTTGGGGCTGTTTCTCTGCAAAGGGGCCAGGACGACTGATCCGGGTACATGAAAGAATGAATGGGGCCATGTATCATGAGATTTTGAGTGCAAACCTCCTTCCATCAGCAAGGGCACTGAAGATGAAACGTGGCTGGGTCTTTCTACATGACAATGATCCAAAGCACACCGCCAGGGCAACGAAGGAGTGGCTTCGTAAGAAGCATTTCAAGGTCCTGGAGTGGCCTAGCCAGTCTCCAGATCTCAACCCTATAGAAAACCTTTGGAGGGAGTTGAAAGTCCGTGTTGCCAAGCGAAAAGCCAAAAACATCACTGCTCTAGAGGAGATCTGCATGGAGGAATGGGCCAACATACCAACAACAGTGTGTGGCAACCTTGTGAAGACTTACAGAAAACGTTTGACCTCTGTCATTGCCAACAAAGGATATATCACAAAGTATTGAGATGAAATTTTGTTTCTGACCAAATACTTATTTTCCACCATAATATGCAAATAAAATGAAAAAAAAACAGACAATGTGATTTTCTGGATTTTTTTTTCTCAGTTTGTCTCCCATAGTTGAGGTCTACCTATGATGTAAATTACAGACGCCTCTCATCTTTTTAAGTGGTGGAACTTGCACTATTGCTGACTGACTAAATACTTTTTTGCCCCACTGTATGTGTGTGTTTGTCTATATGTAATATATATATGTATATATATATTTATATATAAATTAGCTAATTATTTTTGATTATTTCCTCCTTTTTAAGACATAATTTATTTACTTTTTAGTATTTCCAGCAGCCATTACACTGTCTGTTAAACCTTCAGCTTTAACACATGGATGCAGATAGAGTCTCTCACTGAAAATTCTTCTCACTGACCCCGGTCAGTATAACACACGGTTGTCAATACTGTTACCTGTTGGATCGCCCACACAGGTTTGCGGATACCTCTTGTCCTCAGAGGTATCCGATAGATATCAGTTCACACACAGTCTCTTTCTGACCCCGGTCAGTATGACATGGTTTTCAAGACCGTTACCTGTTGGCCACGGAGGTTCCCAGATCCCTCTTACCGCAGAGGCATCCTGTACACATTTCTCTCTGACCCCGGTCAGTATCATACGGTTTTCAAGACCGTGAGCTCCATTTGGCTCGGAGTCGCCAGCACGGCTTCCCCAGGCTATGCGACGTCCGAGCCTGGAACATGGGAGCTCTGTCCACACTGACAGACTCCAAAACACTCTCCCCCATGTGCAACACACCTTCCTTAAATAGCCTATAACCACTCCCAGTTACCTACCACATGGATAGTCACATGTTCATGACCTCATCACAGGTCCTGCAGATTCACAACCACACACATATCTTCAGCCAAAATGGGGTACAGTGAGCCCCCTCACCACAATGTGTGGTACATGGGTAGCCAGACCCTCCAAACTCTCAAAGCTACCCGTAGCCCGGACCCAAATGTGAACAACAACTACTTAAGAAAACACTCTGGGCTACATCACAGCGAGTTGCCATCCCCGTGACACATACCTTCCATTAACCACGAAAACCACCCATCACACCACAATATATATAATGGGGAAAATAACTATTTGATTCACTGTTGATTTTGCATATTTTCCCACCTACAAAGAATGGAGAGGGCTGTAGTTTTTATCGTAGGTACACTTCACATGTGAGAGACAGACTCTAAAAATTTTTTGATTTTTTTATATAATTAATTTGCATTTTATTGCATGAAATAAGTATTTGATACAATAGAAAAACAGAACTTCATATTTGATACAGAAAACTTTGTTTGCAATTACAGAGGTCAGACATTTTCTGTGGTTCTTGACCAGGTTTGCACACACTGCAGCAGGGATTTTGGCCCACTCCTCCATACAGACCTAATCCAGATCTTTCGGGTTTCGGGGCTGTCGCTGGGCAACATTGAGCTTCAGCTCCCTCCAAAGATTTTCTATTGGGATCAGGTCTGGACACAGGCTAGGCCACTACAGTACTTGAAATGCTTCTTACAGAGCTTCTCCTGTTACCCTGGCTGTGTGTTTCAGGTCATTGTTATGCTAGAAAACCCAGCCACGACCCATCTTCAATGCTCTTACTCAGGGAAGGAGGTTGTTGGCCAAAATCTTGTGATACATGACCCCATCAATCCTCCCTTCAATATGGTGCAGTAGTCCTGTCTCTTTGATGTTTTCTCCACCATGCTTCACAGTTAGGACTGTGTTCTTGGGGTTGTACTCATCCTTCTTCCTCCAAACATGGCGAGTGGAGTGGATACCAAAAAGTTCTATTTTAGTCTCATCTGACCACATGACCTTCTCCTATGCCTCCTCTGGATCATCCAGATTGTCATTGCTGATCTCCAAACAGGCCTGAACATGTGTTGACGTGAGCAGGAGTACCTTGCGTGCCGCGCAGGATTTTAATGCATGATGGAGTAGTGTGTCACTAATGGTAATGCTTCAGACTGTGGTCCCATCTCTCTTCAAGTCATAGGCCAGGTCCTCCCATGTAGTTCTGGGCTGATTCCTGACCTTTCTCAGAATCATCTGTACCCCAAAAGGTGAGATCTTGCATGGAGCTCCAGGGCGAGGAAGACTGAAAATCATCTTGTGTTTCTTAAATTTTCTAATAATTGCACCAACAGTTGTTGCATTCTCACCAAGATGCTTGTCTATTGTCCTGTAGCCCATCCCAACCGTGTGCTGGTGTACTATTTTGTCTCTGGTGTCCTTAGACAGGTCTTTGGTATTGACCATGGTGGAGAAGTTGGAGTGTGATTGAGTGTGTGGACAGGTATTTTTTTACACAGGTAACAAGTTCAAACAGGTGCAATTAATACAGGTAATGAGTGCAGAGTGGGAGGGATTCTTAAAGAAAGACTAACATGTCTGTGAGAGCCAGAATTCTTGTTGGTTGGTCGGTGATCAAATACTTATTTCATGCAATAAAATGCAATTTTAATTAATTAATGTGATTTTCTGCTTTTTATTTTTAGATTCTGTCTCTCACAGGTGAAGTGTACCTACGATAAAAATTACAAACCTCTCCATTCTTTGTAGTTGGGAAAACTTGCAAAATAAGCAGCGTATCAAATACTAATTTTCCCCACTGTACAGTATGTGTGTATATGTTTGTCACACATCTATTTAAGCCTATCATTTACTGTTGGCCATTGTATCAGATTAACCATTGGGTTCTCCATGCTCCAGTCTGACACTGCCCCCTTCTGTAAATCATTAGGAAATTACCAGTGAGCAAATACCCTGCAGTAAGTAAATCGTGATAATACATGTAAATAACATAGGGAACTTAGTCAACATTGTATTTAAAAAAAGCATAAAAGCCATCCCACCACGCCAAGGTGACCCTACTCCGGACGGTCCTAACCTATAGTATTAACACCTTGCCATATGTCAAATGAAGTAAATATGAATAAGAGCCAAGCAGGACTGAGACCCTGACTAATAGACACCCTGCCATGGGGACCTTTATGAATGTCATGTCCAACTCAAAGAAAAGAGAGGCCACACCTTTGTGTGCACAGAATGTGAAAAACATAAAGCAAAAACTTGAGCAGATGAGCACTCCTGTTGGAGGAGCATCATACTGTAGGTAAAGGACTTGATTTGAATGATCATCTGACTATACATGCAAAAAGATCTACAAGATGAGAGGAGACCCAGGTAACCAGCTACCCATCTGCTCGAAAACTAAAAGAGGCCATATCTTGTTCATTCCCCCAGGACAGCAATTTTGGTGATTTTGATTTCTGCATTTCCCTCACCTCAAAAATATTAATATATTTACCAAAAGTCATGATTTTCCTGCAACTGTGATTACCCACATCAAACTTGACAATGAAGAAGGAAGGGAAACCAAGAAAAGTTTCTAGGGGGTACAAAATGTCCCCAAAATCTCCCTCAAGGTTTTTTTTTCCACGGTGATGCTGAGCCCAGATGTTTGGACCCCAGAAAGCAGGAACTGGGCTTCCCTAGGGCTTCATCTGAAAAGGAACATTGGTCTTTAAAGAGTAACCGTTGTAAGGTAGCATTAGCACCGTACGCAGTGATGAGGCAGTGACCCACAAACTACAAACATAAAAGTCTCTTTAATGTGATAACTTCACACAAAAAGATTCCAATCCACACAACTGCACATAACTTCAGTTCATATTATCAGTGTTCAATTCATACCAGTTCATAGCACTACATAGTGCACGGCATTGTATCACAGTCCCTAAATATGCCGGACTTCACCTTGTCCAGTTTCCATTGGCGACTGCACGCCGTGCCAATGTCTCTCACTTACAGCCTCCTTTAGTCTCTTTACTTATGCACACAGTATTTGATACCCTCCGGATCTCGGCCCGGCACCATATCCATCTGTTTGCAGCTATTACTCACGCCAGTCTTTCTTCGGGCACAGGACTGTCTACCTCCGGTTCACCTTCGGGCACAAGACATCCACATCTGATACCAGTCACCATGGATGGCAGCACCACTGTGTACGCTGTGGGTTGCCAGGCCTCACTCTGACCCTGACACTCCTGAGACTCCTCCACTTGAGGCACCTCAGACTTACTCAGACCTCTCCTGCAGGGTTTTTTAAGACAGCAACCTGTGGCTTTCAGTCACCTGGAAAACCTGGGTCCAGAATGGAACAGACTGCAACACTATCATACTGCCATCTTCAAACACAACATCCAGAGCAGGTTTTCCGTACCTCTGCCTTGGACACTAACATGTCCAAGGCTAACACTTACTTTTATTATCAGTCTGCATTGCAGTCACAGCTACGCCCGTGACTGCCATGCACACCTATAGCCTTCATACACCTCCATGCATATCCTGGGGAGACTACACAGTGAACCCTACCTGTGACATCGGTCACCGCTTCACCATTGCAATCCCAGCTACGCCTGTGACCGCAATGCATTACCATAGCCTCAATATGCCTCCGTGCATATCTTGGGGAGAACACACAGCGCCCCCTAGCTGTAACGGGTTCACTGCCTCACACCGTCTTAATTATTATTTATTTATTCATTTTTACAAATAGTACACGTGAAGATAATAAACTTTGTAAAATATCTTATGAGAGATATTTGCCTTTTTCTCCTCATGGACTGATCTTTCATTCTCAAAATTTTTAATTCATGGGTAAAATCAGTTTTTGGTGAATGCTGATTTGAGAATTGGTGCTCATAAAGTTGTATGGAGAAATGTAACCTTTAAGGATATACTGCAGTACAATACCTCTAGCTCCTCCCTTTTCCAATGAATTTGTAAAGCACCAACTGTCCTCTCCTATCTCATTAATGAGCAAATCTGTGTAACACAAGTATATACTGAGTTGACACATAGAGATGTTTTCATACAGATGTGACCATCCTTAACTCTCCCTGAATTTGGTTAAGGCCATCTATGAAGCACGTTGCTCAGGATGAACGTTGATGAAGGTGACTTTAAAAGACTGAGTTTTGCAGTCATTATGTGACCTTTCTTTTTTCATTTTTGCTGATTGATCAATTTATCACGGCACTAGCGAGCAGGTAGGGCAGACTCCCAAGTGAGGCCTGAAATGTGGTCACAAAGTTCACACCTTGGGCACAGAAGTTTGATGACACATGAAATGAGGTAATATTTTCTCAATTAAAATTTACAGCCTTTTTTTTTTTTCGGGAACATTAATCACATTTCTTTGACTGTGAGGTGACATTTTTGTGCCAGGAGTTCAAGTCATCCTCCAAGACTCAGGAGCGTTCATGGGGCTGTGTGCAAGGGTCATATTAATGATTGATCTACGTAGTGATTAGGAATATGGCACCACTGACAGCGCCATCTGTAGTGGCTTTTTTGGTATCTAATACCACAGTAAGGTCAATCTTTAGATACGTATGATATAAATTTTCCAAAAATATGGGACTACCTCAAGAACAAGGAAATAACGCACATTCTCAGAAGCGGAGAGAAGCGCCACTCTCTCCATTCATTGCTATGGGTTCTTGGACCAGGTGGTCCTTTGGTGGCCTTCATTTATGACCCCATGCTCTTGAATACCGATGGCCCTGATTTATCATGTCTCACGGTATTAGGAGACGTTTATTACGCCAAATGTATCAAAACAGCACACAACATTCGTGAATTTGGAGCAAAGTAAAAAATTGCCTTTTTTTCACCATCATTAACTTGTTTATGTGACTATTAAATCAAGATATCACAAAACATGCGACTTTTGAAAAACCACAGAAGAGGAGAAGGGGATTAGAGTTGGGATGAGATGCGGCAAATTTTTGCAACTTTTAAAAAAAGTCTCAGTTGATGATTTAGCCCCAAAATATCTGGAATCGCTGAATTCCGTCTACAAAGTGGAAAACAAAAATAAAACAGTAGAGCGCACGTAAAATACATTTAGAAAAAGTTGCAAATATTATTGGGTTCAAACAAAAAAGGCACAAAAAAGAGGCGCAAGGGCAATGATGAATTGACTCTTATGTTCTGTATATATTAAAAGTATGTGAAAACTAGGAGGTGGCTTATATCAGATATCTACTGGACCTGGAACTTTGGTCTCACAGTCTCCTTCTCAGCCCACAGACCTACAGGTAAATAGGTGTGATCCTTAGCCTCTGAGACTTATCCATAATATCCCAGTCAAAAACAACGAGTGCCTCCAATTTTCTTGCCTTCCTTGCATCCTATGGGATAGAGCAAAACATACTTTATGGCTATCCAGGTTTCACCAATGCTGTAAGGTGTTTTTTACTGGATAGCTCCTGCACCTGTAACTTTGGTCTCCCACCTTCTTCTCAGGCCAGACTAGCTCTCTTGGAGCTCAAGACTCAATTTACTATGTAAATGTCAGCAAAGAACCCAACGATCTAAAATTTGGTGGGCTACATTTATGAAGCTGTGCTATGGAACCTCCTTGAATTGTAAGTTTATGAAGACTAAGAAATGTATTTTCCTTGATATCCTTGGTCTTTGTATCTTTGGTCTTCTTCTCAGCCCACAAGCTTTTTTTGGCATTATGTTCCTGTAAATCACTGTGAGTATTCTCCCATTTTCATATCATGCTTCCTATGGGGTAGAAAAGTTATATTAATAAAGTCGGAATCTCACTGTCATGATCCAGTCCGGGGTTTGTTTTCTGCTATCTTCTCTCTGGACTGGACATGCGGGTGTTAATCCCCTGTACCTCATTTTGGAGCTGGCTGGGCTATTTCAGTGCTCTGCAGCCTGCTGGCCAGCGTCAGCTATAGTTCATACTTCCAGGCTAGAGACGCTGACCCGTATACCCTAGTGATCCTTCTGTTTCTGACTTCCCGTATTTGTGTGTGACCCGTCCCCTATCCCTGACATATTGTGCGTCTGGTGGTTTCCCTACAGTGTATGACTCGGCCTGATCTCTGAACCCCGCCTCTTGTTTTCAGTCCCGAACACCTTGCTCCCCTACTGGCTTTGACTCACTGGCTTGTACCCCGACTACATCTTATGTCTCAAATTTTGGATACCACGTTCCCAGTAGGCACTGACTTCTGTCTTGTCTCTGATTACGTGCATTGCTGTGACTTTTGGTACTTCTGCTCCTGACAGTTTCTGAGTCGGCTTGTCTGACCACTCTTTAGTTTCCTGTGACACCTGTGATGCCGCTCAGTGTTGCTACGCTGTGTGTGTGCAATCTCTTCCCTCACCAGCACCCCCTGGTGGAGAGTGTGCTATACTGCATTTCAGCAGCATTACACTCACATCAAGAAATGTAAAAATTTGGAATTCTAAGCTTATGTTAACATGGAAGAAGGCCCCGACAGGGCAGTACCTCAACATTTGCAGAAATCCAGGATTTTCTCTGAGCAGACGTTCAGTGCGGCTACGTACGTTATATCACATGCTAATATGTGCTTAAATAATTCCAAATCATATAATTGATTGAAAATTAGAAACACACGTTCGCTAAATTAATAGCTTTTCATTTCTCATTAACGTTCCCACAAAAAAACGACATCATATGAAATGAATTTTCACGGAGAGCGGCCTTATCCAAACAAAGATCCTAAAAACCCACGTTCAGCCCGGATCAAGGTGTTAATGTGAGGTTTATGTATTTTGAAGTCTCGGCTTGTTTTTGTTTTAATCTCTTAAGCGCAAAAGTTGGAGGCCGAGATATATTATGCTTGGAAGACCTCCCGGTGATGTCATCGTAGGTATCCTTATACTGATCCCCTGCTCTGATTGTAGCTATGATGTCACCTGGAAAACGGCCAATTACGGGAGCGCGGTCCTACCATCTGCTGTGATAGTAAACACTGAACTGATCTGAATGCACAACTTTCTTCCAAATTCGCTGTGAAACGCAATTCTTTATTTGCTACATAAAACCAGCATGGTGCCGGCCGACGGCTGCTATGATTTCTGCATTAAAGACCTTATTGTCCTGGAGTCTTGGACTGTACATGGTGACACTCATAAAATATATTAACCATTTAAAATTTGATGGGATCAAAGAGTTTCCAGCCTGACCGACCTTCTGGACCCTTGGACAGATGTAATGTTGAAGGGATTGTTCAATGAAAAGAAGATGTCACCCATCCACAGAATAGGCGATAGTTTATTGATCCTTAGGAACCTTGACCATTTTTTACCATTTTTCGGTATCGTAAAGGGAATAGTGACGTTCAAAATCAATAACTCGCATCTAAAAAGAAAAAAAACAAAACAAGCCTATGGAGATGGAAAAAAGAAATTGTGACTTTTGGAAGAAGGTGAGGGAAAAAAATGGTGGCGGCGGTGAGAAGGGAATAAAGGGGTATTCCCATGTAAGCTATTTATGGCAGAGGTGGGAATAAACACTCTCTCTTCCCATAGAAAACGCCAGTCTAGATGAATCGGGGCCAGTGCGTTGACTTACAGTCCTATGTAACAATATCCCACTGAGATCACTGTGCTAGATGAAAATCTCAGCTCTGCCCCATCAAGAAAATAATTCAAGCCGTGCCAAACACTCAGGTCAAAGAATAAAAGTGGGCTTATTATTGGAAACATAAGGGTTGCCTGGGCCGGAACTTTGGATTTCATGAGTCGTAGTGGCTCAGGTGAAATGAGATCAGCATTCATAACTTTACTGAGGTTTCCAGAATGATGCAAACTTGGCACCGGACGACTATGTACAAACAGGCAATGTTTCCCTCGAAATCTTTCCCCCATAAATTATTCTGCCTGGCCATATGTCATCATTAGTGATTTCTGGGAGATTTCAGGGTGGTATCATGTATAGGCATTTTCACACCTTCGCGTAATTACCCACAATCCTTTCATTAGCGGTTCTGCCGACTTTAAACGTGTCACTGGAAAAGTAATGAGCAAACATGACAACATTTTGCACTTCCAAACCTCCCAGTTCTTAAATAAACAGATAATAAATACTTACTTACTGAGTCCGGGAGAACACATCGAAGGCCGGAGCGCAAGATTGGGAGTGGAGCACCGGTCACTAGATGGTAATGAGGTGACCACACATGTAGCACATGGATGAATACACAATGGCTCATGTGTTACTCAAAGGCTATGTTCACATTGAGATTTTGTTTGTTTTTTAGCAGATGCTCTCTAATATCTTCCTTAGAAACTAACCTCTGGCGTCAAAAAGAAGTGTGAGAACTGCAGTCCTGCCACTGCTGATTGGCTACAGGGCTCATGTGGTTAAATAATTTCACAGGAGCATTGCAAACCCGGTGCCAACAGGAGGTAAGCATAGGGTATTTTTATTTTACATCGTGGAAGAAAATTTTTAAGGGGTTGTCCAGGTTATTGACAAAATCATAAGTTATCCCTTACCCCCAGCGATCCCAATCCCGATCCTCAAGAAAGGGGCTCTGGAGTCCCATCTTACATGGAGTGGAAGTGCACATGTTCGATCTCTGCTTCATTTATTATCTATGGGACTGCCGGAGAAAGCGGAGTACAGTGCCCCGTTGAGTGCAGGATGAGCATCCGCACCACCGGGCTGGGTACTTGAGGCTCGTTTTCAAGATTTCAAAGTCAAGTTCTCTTGATGGAGTTCTCCATAGTTAGGCCTCCAGTGATCTCCAATTTACCCTGTCTGCAACAAGCTTTCCTACATCCATGATCTTTTTGTTACTACCAAACTTTCCTTCCTCGCCATCACCGAAACCTGGCTCACCCCTTCTGTCACAGCCTCTCCTGCTGCACTTTCATATGGTGGCTTCCACCTTTCTCACACCCCCCGCCCCAGCAGCAAACATGGCGGAGGAGTTGGTTTTCTCCTGTCAGATACCTGCTCCTTCACCCCAATCCCACTGCCACCCTCTGTTACCCTCCCTTCCTTTGAGTTCACTCTGTACGCATCTACTCCCCCTCCAACCTCCAACTGGCTGTCATCTACCGCCCCCAGGGCCAGCCACCACCTTCTTTGACCACTTCACCACCTGGCTACTTCATTTCCTTTCCGCGGACATCCCTACTATCATCATGGGCGACTTCAACATCCCCATTGACACTTCCCTCTCAGCTGCCACTAAACTTCTATCTCTCACTTCCTCCTTCGGCCTCACTCAATGGTCTTCTACAGCCACCCACAAAGATGGCCACAGACTGGACTTCATCTTCACCCGCCTCTGCCTCTCTAACTCACCCACCTCTCTAACTCACCTCTTCCTCTCTCTGACCACAACCTTCTCACATTCTCTTCCCTCTCCACTCCATGTCTACAATCCCCACCCCATAAACTTTCACACCCTCGCAGAAATCTTAAACTCCTTGACCTACACTCATTCTCTGAATCCCTCCTCCCTCTCACAGATATAAGTTCCTTACACAATGCGGATGATGCTGATGCTCTATATAACACCACAATAGCTGTAGCTTTGGAATCTGCTGCCCCACTTACACATACCAAAGCTCGCAAAATCAACAGACAGCTCTGGCACACCAGCCTAACCAAAGAACTGAGGCGAGCTTCCAGGGCTGCTGAGCGCAGATGGAAAAGATCCCACTCCAACGAGCACTTCATCGCATTCAAACAGTCACTCACTACTTTCAAGACCACACTCGCCACAGCTAAACAAACCTACTTCTCATCTCTCATATCCTCCCTGTCTCACAACCCTAAACAGTAATTCAACACCTTCAATTCTCTCCTCCGCCCCGAGCACCTCCTCCCTCCCCACTCATCTCAGCTGAAGACTTTGCCTCATTTTTCAAGCAGAAGATTGATAACATCAGAGACAGTTTTGGTCAACAACCACCAGAGCCCTTCCTCCCGACTTCCCAGCCCTCCACCTCCAAAACCAACTTCTCCACCATTACAGAAGATCGACTCTCCACTCTACTCTCAAGATCACATCTCACCACCTGTGCACTTGACCCGATCCCATCCCACTTCATCCTAAACCTCACCACAGTCTTTATCCCAACCCTAACCCATCTCTTCAACCTATCACTAACAACTGGTGTTTTCCGCTCAAGCTTTAAACATGCCTCCATCACACCTATCCTCAAAAAGCCCTCTCTTGACCCATCATCTGTATCTAGCTATCGCCCTATATCACTTCTCCCCTATGCCTCCAAGCTACTGTAACAACACGTCTCCCTTGAACTATCCTCCCATCTCTCTTCTTGCTCCCTCTTTGACCGCTTACAATCTGGCTTCCGGTCACACCACTCCACTGAAACTGCCCTTACTAAGGTCACCAATGACCTCTTAACCGCCAAGAGCAAGCGACACTACTCTGTCCTACTCCTCCTGGACCTCTCGGCTGCCTTTGACACAGTGGACCATTTCCTATTATTACAGACCCTCTCATCCCTTGGCATCACAGACTTGGCCCTATCCTGGATCTCATCATACCTAACAGACCGGACATTCAGCGTCCCCCACTCACACACCACCTCCTCTCCTCGCCCCCTATCTGTCGGAGTCCCACAAGGTTCAGTCCTAGGACCCCTGCTCTTCTCCATTTACACCTTTGGCCTGGGACAGCTCATAGAATCTCATGGCTTTCAGTATCATCTCTATGCTGATGACACACAGATCTACATCTCTGGACCAGATATCACCTCCCTACTAAACAGAATCCCTCAATGTCTGTCCACTATTTCATCCTTCTTCTCCGCTAGATTTCTGAAACTTAACATGGACAAAACAGAAATCATCATCTTTCCCCCATCTCACGTGACCCCCCCAACGAACCTATCCATTACAGTAAATGGCTGCCCACTCTCCCCAGTCCCACAAGCTCGCTGCCTCGGGTAATCCTTGACGCTGATCTCTCCTTCAAACCACATATCCAAGCCCTTTCCACTTCCTGCCGACTTCAACTCAAAAATATTTCACGAATCCGTTCATTCCTCAACCAAAAATCTGCAAAAACCCTAGTCCATGCCCTCATCATCTCTCGCCTTGACTACTGCAACCTCCTGTTCTGTGGCCTCCCCTCGAACACTCTCGCACCCCTCCAATTTATTCTAAACTCTGCTGCCCGACTAATCCACCTGTCCCCCCGCTATTCCCCAGCTTCTCCCCTCTGTCAATCCCTTCACTGGCTCCCCATTGCCCAGAGACTCCAGTGCAAAACCCTAACCATGACATGCAAAGCCATCCACAGCCTGTCTCCTCCATACATCTGTGACCTCGTCTCCCGGTACATTCCTGCATGCAGCCTCCGATCCTCACAAGATTTCCTTCTCTACTCCCCTCTTATCTCCTCTTCCCACAATCGCATACAAGATTTCTCTCGCGCATCACCCCTACTCTGGAACTCTCGACCACAACATATCAGACTCTCACCTACCATCGAAACCTTCAAAAAGAGCCTGAAGACCCACCTCTTCCGACAAGCCTATAACCTGCAGTAACCACCAATCGACCAAACCGCTGCATGAACAGCTCTACCCTCACCTACTGTATTCTCACCCATCCCTTGTAGATTGTGAGCCTTCGCGGGCAGGGTCCTCTCTCCTCCTGTACCAGTTATGACTTGTATTGTTTAACATTATTGTACTTGTTTTTATTATGTATACCCCTCCTTACATGTAAAGCGCCATGGAATAAATGGCGCTATAACAATAAATAATAATAATAATAATTCAGTAGATCTTTTAAAACAGTTGATCTAATTTTTGCCCCAAGTGAATAAAGTAGTGGTTTCACTGAGGTTGGGGGTATTCTCAGGCACTTAAACTCTAAACTACCAATACTAAGGCCAGATTCAGATGGGCCGCAATTCTCGGACTGACCTCGTGTCTCCCAAAATGAACTTCCAGCATCATAGGCATATATAAGGCTCTAAGTTTGGGTCAGGAGAACCAACCCGTATATGGACCAGGCCTAAAGTTGTTATTTACACTTGGATTTCCAAGATCTACCGACCCATTCAGACACATAAAACATACATGATCCTACTTTGGATCAGTGACCAGTAATAAAAGGCCGCCTAACTTGTAAGCCAATATGGCTGCCAACATTTTAGAATCCGGCGTTCGACACGCTCATCATACAAGGAACCTTCATAATAAAATGGAGATAAAATCACTGCTTTCCCCTAATTAGGGAAAGTCAAGACTACTGCTCCCGCATTATGGAAAATGTTACTATGACCGGGCCTCACAGGCTTGGTCTTTAAACATCCTCTCTGTGAGTGGAAACGTTGGAAATTCATTAAATTATCATTGGGATAAAGATCTCCGCTAATTTGTTTATGGCTCAGAGTTTTAGCAACGACCCACGTTATTAGTAATCGAGCAGAAAAGAAGCAAGCAACTTTTCAGAACCAAGTCAAAGTTTTGTGGTGAAGTTGACAGGATGAAATAAAGAGGTTGTCCACTACTTGGTCAACCCCTTTTTACATGCTGCAGAGTAAAATTTTAAAAAATATTATCCGCACAGTAATAGATCATTCTGTGCTTACAGATTGTCTTTATTCCAAGAACAATAATTTTTTAATCCAACTGAAAGATCATTTCACCCAATGAACAAGTGTTTTGAAGCCTTTACACTGCATGACTGTTGGGAAACAAGAGTTCCTAGTAGGGGCTGACATACCATTGGTGCAACCTGTGCAGCCGCAAAGGGGCTCGAGACATAAGGGGCCCTAGTTCCACCTCTAAAGCAATAAGCAACTTCTATCATAGACACATTATGGACTGCAAAAGGGTTAAAAGAATAAAAAGGGTTATGATCCTCAAAGCAAAATAAAATCTCAGCTTTCAAGAGGCTATTCAGTTCAGTTTTTCATATACAGGGAGGGTTGCAGTCCTCTATCTTCTTCTTAGACAGGTTTTTTTGTGAAGGACCTGTCAGGGTTGTAAACCATCCAGAAATTCTAGGACATTCCATAAAAATATTGCACTTTTTTGCTCTTGTCATAAAAAAAAAAATTAAGGTGTCTGTTATTTTTTTACATGCTGAAAAAACTCATAGAGATTATTTTGACTAATTCTCATTGTTTTACAGTTTACAGTAAATGATGTCTTCATATCAGAATTATGGGCGGTAGACATGGATATGCCAAAAAAAATAGAAGAGGTCATTTTGTGCCTTTACCCTTTATGAGAATACCCATGGCTAATCTCCAAAATTTCCTCAGGAGTGAAGGAGGCAGTTAAACATTTCTTAAAAATTTCATCTTTGATACTGTGTACAGTGTAAAATTGTGCCAAAATCCCGCTGGACAGCAATCACCTGAAGCATGTATCCCTGCCATGAAGGATTACCTATAACATCCACCCGAGCCGAGATATGACACAAATTTAATGAAAAGGTGGCCCATAGACAAAACAAGTTAAGTAGGAGTTCAGCAAATAACCTGCAGCAAAACACAAATGTCAAATGTTTTGACTTACCGGAGAAGATGCGTGGAGTGTCTTAATTGGGAAAGCATGTTGTGGGTCAGCGGAAGTTTTTGTAGAAATCCAGGTCGATCAGAACATTAGGTTTCAAAATGGAAAATGACGTGGAGCATTCGTGGACAATGCAAAATCTGGGATTGTAGCATGAACGTTGAGCCGCTGTTTCTAATAAAGATGTGAAAAAGTACAAATAATCTTTCATATGTTCTATTAAAGAGGCTTTCTCATTACATACAACCCTTTTAATCTAAGAGTCTGGCTCGCAAAACCCTGCCGCAAACTGCTGGTTTTGACAGAGAATAATGGCATTCATTGAGACAATTAGTCATTTATGAAATTTGTTTTGGCTCAACTGGTGAGGTGGATCCTCCATGTCCTTGGTCCAGATGGGCACATGGGCCATGCACATCGGTGCAGCAGGTAACGCATGCGAGATGCAAGGACTGGAAGCACTGGTACCGTCAGCAGACAGGACACCGGAAAGCAGGTATGGATATGGACCAGGTACTGGGAGATTTGTAGGCCGCAGGCAGGCAGAACACAAATGAGAGTAGGAACCTTAATACAAAGGCACAGGTTTGTGTCTTGGTGTGCCCTATATAGGCCTAGGCAGACGATTACAGAGAGCCACATGAAAAACCCGACAGACAGCAAAACACATTTGAGCAGGAGCGAGCAAAGAAAGAAGAGCCCAGGATACTCGGGATAGGTGTGTAGCAAAATTCTTGGATTGCTCGTGTGGCGCCCCTGTGGGTCCAGACGCCACAGAGGTACTGCACCTCAACCAGAGGTGTGGTACCCCACGACCAGGTAGGGTGGATGCACCTAACCAGACTTCTACACCCCACATTTCACACTCAGTAGTGTAGCAGAGCACCCTTCATGGCTCCCTGCTTGGAACACGAAGCGTGCTGGGAGGTCGGTGAAGCGTAGTAAGGCGGGAGAATCCTAGGCTGAGGTTAGATTGGGAGATCTCCAGAGAGGGAGGAAAGGAGAAGGACGTAGTTTGCGCAGCTCCCAACTGCATGGGGAGGGCCAGACAGATTGGATAGAACAGCAGATTCTCCATAGGAAGAGTGGTTCTTCCAGGGACACGGTTGGAAGCTATCCCGTTGGTCTTATTCCATGCTGACGGCTGTCAGGTGTGTAGAGGTGGGTGGGCCGAGCTGGGGGGTGGTCCCTCTTCTTACCGCGCAGAGATAAAAACAGAGACACGATGGAGGCAGATTCTGGGTGCAACAGGTCCAAGTTTATTTCACTCGCCGTCCGTCTGACGGCCTCAGAGCACACCGCACTTCCTTTACCTCACGGCCCTCCGTTTCCAGGGCCGCTTCTTACACACCGTACGTTACACTGAGGGACGTGTATGCACACACCGTCCCCTCTTCACTAGTCGACGCTCCTGACAGGTCCGTCACTGTGGCCGCCTTAGGCCCTTAAACCAACAGCGCTTCCACTGATCAGTCGTCGTGTCAAATACGGTGTCTCACACCCAGTGCCTCGTCCCTTCTGCGGTTCTTCCTGTCAGGACCACCCCCCTGACGTTCTCTCTCTCCTCAGTCCCCCTGGTTTAGATTCTCCTCACAACGCACAGACTGTCGCAGTCCTCCTGTCACTGGAGCTCCCCCCTGGGGACTGGAACCTTCTGGAACCCTCCCTCAGTATTTATAGCTCTCCCGATCCCCTGTCACTGTAACCCCGCCCCCATGACCAACGGTTTCTAAAGCCCTAAGCTGTTGTCAAGTCCTTTGCTCACACTCCTCCCTGCCATCTAATGGTCAACCCAAGGTACTGCACGTCCACTACACTTTCCTAGCTGTTTCCCCACTGTAATAACTGACACATACCTACACTGTGCAAACCTTTCCTTCTTCACTCTGACTAGCCCGTCTGCCCGTCAGGTCACCTTCCCTACACTCCCCCTTCCTTTGTCCATTGTCGTCCTCGACAATCGTCATCCATGCCTTCGTTGTTCTGAAGCTACACCTACATTCTGTTGTTGGACCAGCTGTTGAGCCAAACCCACTATCTGCGGGGGCCGAACCATACTGGGAGCACTATGCTCTGAGCAGCCTACTGCTACTCACCAGCGCGCACACCACATGACAACGTCTTTTAAATTGGGCAAGGTACACCCATTTTCTCTCTATGGCATGTACCTTCCCCTACTCTCCCCTACTGTCACCTTCCACTATTCGGTACGCCATGATCGAGGTCTCTTACCTTCCAGATCATTACCAGCACCCGCCTTCCTCCTTCAGGGGTGTCCGTGGTGTTGGGGACCTGACCTAGGACGGCTGTCTTTCTCACGTCTTCCAACTCATTTTCCCTTCTTTCAATTACATGTCATGGTCGGTGTCCCGGTCTCCCAGACCTCCTCAACTCTTAGATCCCTACCGGATCTCACACTTTCCTTTGGTCCCGCAGACCTTCCCTTACCCGGACCTGTTGCATTTTACTTTGGCATATTATACATTAAACAACTTTATAATAGCACAAGTACCCATTTTTATATTTTTTATTTCGTTTTCTTTTGCTCATTTTAAAACCAACATATAATAACATAACATTGCATGTCTTCTTTCTCCCCCCTTCCTTGGACCTGAACACTCCTCCACTTCTCTGTATCCCCGTTCTGTCAAGTTTCAAATCAGCAAATAACATCCTGTAAGAGGAACATACTAAAAATAAACTCAGCACATCAAACATTTTTTTTTTTTAAACTAGAACTGTTCTTCAGAACCTGCACTACAGTGCACCGAACTCTCGACAGTCTACTTCACTACGCAGTGGCTAGTAGTGAGGGACCCCACAGCCGTGGAGCCCCCCGGGATACTGAGGGTGTCCATCCAAGTCCTCTTCTTTTCCATGACGGCCTCTCCTTGAGTGTGGAGCAGGTTCCACACTTCCTGCTCCCGGGCCTTCTTCTTCCTGATCACCTCCGCTACCCACACGGAGGGAACAGCACGGGCCCTGGAGTCCGGTGGGCGGGACTCCGCTGAAAAAGACCGCAAGACAGAAACGGCCGAAAATTTCTGTGGCCCAGCAGCCGCAGGGTCAGGTGGCAAATGGGGACAACCGAGTCCTCGGGGGCTGGAATCACAGGGCCCGCTAAGTCGGCCGAAGCCGACTCCAGCAGCGGCATAACCGCGGCCTCAGGACAGGCCGCATCCACTACTTCCAACGGAGCCGGAGTAACGGCCGATTTCAACGATGCAGCTGCTATTAGCAGGGAAAGCGCAGCAGCATCTTCTTTGGGTGAGCTCTGCACTGTTGACTCCGGGCGGGGTAGTTCGGGGACATGAGCGGGGGCCTCGCTCAGCTCCGCATACACCACGGGGCCCGTGGTAACTAGGCCTTCCGGTGCGCAGGGGGCCGCGTGCTGCAGCAGAATGGTGGGGGCCGCTTGCGGAGGCACTGGTAGGGCCGGGGGTACTCTCACCTTCCCCGGCGCTGCGGCCTCCGTCCCATCATCACGCGGTTTCCCCCGCAGCCTCCGTTCCTTGCTCCACTGTCCTGCGGGCCTTCCCTCCGGACTCGGGGGCTCCGCTGAGAAGTCCTCTGCTGGTATTGGTGGCGGCCGTTCTCGCTGACTCTGCTCAAGCTCCGCTCCCCGGCTCAGCATCCCGCTGCCTGCCCGCGGTTCTGAAGATGACTTCTGGTGCAGCTCCATCTCTCGTTGCCATTGCCACTCTAGGCGGACGATGCCCCGACACCCGCAGCGTCTCATACCGTCCGTTGGACAGCACTCGAATGGCGTCAGACAGCCGCAGCCAAGTTTTTCTTCTGTGCCACTCATCCTGCTGGGTGGGGCGTTGGCAGACCGTTCCACCCATCTGCCAGGGTCCAGTACATGGGAGCGTCGGCCTCCGGGCACATACTGCTGTCCACGGGGGTACGTTGGAGGGGGCCCCAGTCCTTTCAACACGACTGCAAACACTCGGACCTCTCCCCTGCGCTGTAGTAATGCCGCCATCTTGCGCAGCACCTGATGCCGCCCCGGATCTTCTGTCAGCACCACGGAGTCACCACAGCGCTCCCAATTTGTAATCCACAGGTAAGCCAATTGTAATCCACAGGTATTTATAATCCAAGCAGCACAGTCCAAGTCCTTCTCCATCCTTTAAGGCAGGCCTGCCGCAGAAGATGATGTATTAGCGGCGGCGATCCTGCCGACTACGCCAAATGTAGAGGTGTGGGCCGAGCTGGGGGGTGGTCCCTCTTCTTACCGCGCAGAGATAAAAACAGAGACACGATGGAGGCAGATTCTGGGTGCAACAGGTCCAAGTTTATTTCACTCGCCGTCCGCCTGACGGCCTCAGAGCACACCGCACTTCCTTTACCTCACGGCCCTCCGTTTCCAGGGCCGCTTCTTACACACCGTACGTTACACTGGGGGACGTGTATGCACACACCGTCCCCTCCTCACTCGTCGACACTCCTGACAGGTCTGTTACTGTGGCCGCCTTAGGCCCTTAAACCAACAGCGCTTCCACTGATCAGTTGTCTTGTCAAATACGGTGTCTCACACCCAGTGCCTCGTCCCTTCTGCGGTTCTTCCTGTCAGGACCACCCCCCTGACGTTCTCTCTCCTCAGTCCCCCTGGTTTAGATTCTCCTCAGAGCGCACAGACTGTCGCAGTCCTCCTGTCACTGGAGCTCCCCCCTGGGGACTGGAACCTTCTGGAACCCTCCCTCAGTATTTATATCTCTCCCGATCCCCTGTCACTGTATCCCCGCCCCCCATGACCAACGGTTTCTAAAGCCCTAAGCTGTTGTCAAGTCCTTTGCTTACACTCCTCCCTGCCATCTAATGGTCAACCCAAGGTACTGCACGTCCACTACACTTTCCTAGCTGTTTCCCCACTGTAATAACTGACACCTACCTACACTGTGCAAACCTTTCCTTCTTCACTCTGACTAGCCCGTCCGTCCGTCAGGTCACCTTCCCTACAGGTGGAGGAAGGAACCAGAGTGGTCGCAGAAGGGACTCGGCCCCTTAGTCTAATGGAGTGGAACTAAGGACTTAACTAGCAAAGCTGATAGCTGTGGTCACTTTAGGGGTCACACTCACCATCCACAGTTAGTCTAACCGGAAAGGTGGCTATATAGAGTCAAGGGAACAGTGAGTTGTTGCCTGAACAGGACTCGCAGTTGTTGGCCTGGACTGCTAATTGTGAGGCGCTGAAGTCGAAGAAGGAGTATAAGCAGCGTATTGTTTGGAGACGGCCAGGAAAGGAACACACTGACAGGGAAGGCTGGGAAGGTGCATTCCGTCCTATCTGGAAGTTATCTGGACCCCTCACCTGGAGGACTCAGTACTGAAGCGGGCATCTGTGTGCACCAGACTGTGAGTAAAGCCTTTGGAACTACAAGCCCTTGTGTCCTTCACTTATTCCTGCGCCACTCATCCAGCACTGCTACATCTCTGTGCCTAACACTGCAGCCTCTTCCTCAACACCTACTACTACTGCCCTGGGACTACAGCTCCACCTGTGGGGAGCTTCAACATCATTGCTGCACCACAACATCTATCCCAGAGAAGCAACCAAACTGACCAGAAACCACAGGTGGCGTCACGAATCATCTCAATAACTTTATCCCCATCACTCTATCCCTTTTACATTGACTGCCTGAGGCCACGGACCGGGTCACTGCCACTGTGACATCTCCCATTGAAATCAACGGGCCCGGCTCCGAGTACCCCACGGCCTCCGGGGCAGGTCACTCTAGTCTCCTAGAATTATAAGAGTTTTTTAGTCTGGTGCATCTCTAATTGGAAACACCCTGCATGATGTCTGTATGACCTCACGGGACACATGGACAGGAGTTGTCCAAATGGGATGAACCTTTCAATGAAACTTATTTTAGGGTTAAAATCTGCCAATAAAATGGGTTTCCAACACCCGAAAATACCTCTAAATATTATATAATCCTAAACATCTCTCCTTTTCAAATTTAGTGTCAGTTCCATTATATCAGCTACAAGTGTCCCCGACTGCTTCCTGTGGTCATCACACAAAGTGACGTATCATACAGGATTACATAGTATTTATTTTTTATCCTACAAATAGTAATAAGAAAATTTCTTGGCAATCACATGGACATCACTCATTGAGAACCGTAATCGATTTGATTGAAACTAAATTTGTTTAGAAAGGTTTAGGTATCAGCCAGGAAATTCACTTAATAATGTGCCATTACGTAAAGTAGCTAAAGCTTTTTACACATTTTAGAAGATGGTGCTTCAAAAGACATTTGACAAAAACGCCAACATGACGTTAAAGCTTGCTGTGAATAAAAAACCTTTTTATAATCATTGTTGAATAATCGATTTACATGCAGCACCAGGCCCACCGTTAGACCTTCATACAATTGAATCTAATCAGGAAGGACTATCATAGAGTATATAAAAACCAAGGCAGGGAATGCAGAAGCTTTTTTTGTGGTGAATCTGGATAGTAAGAGGATGTCACAGGTCACAGCATAGCCATAGAGATTGAGAGAGAAAGTCCTAAAAAAAATTGTAAAGATAGTGCGTGACAGCACAGCACTGAAGAAGATTAGTGTGTGATGGAAATAAATAACAATATATAATTGATAGAGAGTTAGAGATAGGAGAGTCACTGTGTCTGTGAGACAGGAGAGTCACTGTGTCTGTGAGGCCGGAGAGTTAGGCTGTGTACCTATGTTGTGGATTGTATGCATTTTTGCCACGTTTTTCGCTGCGAAAATGCATACAGAATGCACCCCTTGCATTCCTATTGCATTCCGCACCTGTTGTGCTAATGCTGCGGAAAAAAACGCAGCAGGCTCATTATTTTTGCGGAATCGCCGCGATTCCGCACACATAGGAATGCATGAGATCCGCTTACTTTCCGCATATGGCTATGCCCACCATGCGCAAAGTGAGCGGCTCATGTGTGGATGGTAACCACGGTCTGGAGGAGAGGAGACTGTCCTCCAGGCCCTGGGTACCATATCCCTGTAAAAAAAAGAATAAAAAATAAAAAAAATTGGGTTATACTCACCTTCCGGCATCCCGCGCAGTGTCCCCAGACCTCAGCGCTGCTCCCACCAACTCCCGTTCCCAGTAATGCCTTGCGGCAAGGACCTGTGATGACGTAGCGATATCGCAAGACCACTACAGTATCGCGAGACCGCTACGTCATCAAAGGTCATTGTCGCAAGGCATTGCTGGGAACGGGAGCTTCGCTGAGGCCTGGGGACACAGCGCGGGACGTCGGAAGGTGAGTTTATCACGATTTCTTATTTTTTTTATTATTTTTAACATTTTATCTTTTATTATTGATGCTGCATAGGCAGCCTCAATAGTAAAAAGTTAGTCACACTTGTCAAAAACTATGTTTAATGAGTGTGACCAACCTGTCAATCACATTCCAAGCGATGCTTCAGATCGCTTGGAATGCGCTTGAATTCCGCATGTGAAAATCGCGTGAAAAACGCTTGTTTTCACAGGAAAAACGCATGCAAATTCCATGCGTTTTTCCCGCGGCAGGAGTTGCGGAAATGCTGCCGAAATTTCCGCAGCATCTCTGCAACGTGGGTACATAGCCTCACTGCATCTGTGAGGCAGGAGAGTTACTGTGTCTGTGAGGCAGAAGAGTCACTGTGTCTGTGAGGTAGGAGAGTCACTGTGTCTGTGAGGCAGGAGAGTCACTGTGTCTGTGAGGCAGAAGAGTCACTGTGTCTGTGAGGCAGGAGAGTCACTGTGTCAGTGAGGCAGGAGAGTCACTGTGTCTGTGAGGCAGGAGAGTCACTATGTCTGTGAGGCAGGAGAGTCACTGTGTCTGTGAGGCGGTAGAGACACTGTGTCTGTGAGGCGGTAGAGTCACTGTGTCTGTGAGGCAGGAGAGTCACTGTGTCTGTGAGGCAGGAGAGTCACTGTGTCTGTGAGGCAGGAGAGTCACTGTGTCTGTGAGGCAGGAGACTCACTGTGTCTGTGAGGCAGGAGAGTCACTCTGTCTGTGAGGCAGGAGAGTCACTCTGTCTGTGAGGCAGGAGAGTCACTGTGTCTGTGAGGCAGGAGAGTCACTGTGTCTGTGAGGCAGGAGAGTCACTGTGTCTGTGAGGCCGGAGACTCACTGTGTCTGTGAGGTGGTAGAGTCACTGTGTCTGTGAAGCCGGAGACTCACTGTGTCTGTGAGGCAGGAGAGTCACTGTGTCTGTGAGGCAGGAGAGTCACTATGTCTGTGAGGCAGGAGACTCACTGTGTCTGTGAGGCCGGAAACTCACTGTGTCTGTGAGGCAGGAGAGTCACTGTGTCTGTGAGGCAGGAGAGTCACTATGTCTGTGAGGCTGGAGACTCACTGTGTCTGTGAGGCAGGAGACTCACTGTGTCTGTGAGGCAGGAGAGTCACTGTGTCTGTGAGGCAGGAGAGTCACTGTGTCTGTGAGGCCAGAGAGTCACTGTGTCTGTGAGGCAGGAGAGTCACAGTGTCTGTGAGGCAGGAGAGTCACTGTGTCTGTGAGGCAGGAGAGTCACTGTGTCTGTGAAGCAGGAGAGTCACTGTATCTGTGAGGCAGGAGAGTCACTGTATCTGTGAGGCATGAGAGTCACTGTGTCTGTGAGGCAGGAGAGTCACTGTGTCTGTGAGGCAGGAGAGTCACTGTGTCTGTGAGGCAGGAGAGTCACTGTGTCTGTGAGGCAGGAGAGTCACTGTGTCTGTGAGGCAGGAGAGTCACTGTGTCTGTGAGGCAGGAGACTCACTATGTCTGTGAGGCAGGAGCGTCACTGTGTCTTCAGCAAAGTTAACTAAATTGAATTTTGAAAAATTCTCCCATCACGTCTTACAAACTTTATGATTTTTTATAGTTTTCCAGTTGGTTCACAAAATTATTATTATTATACATTTATATAGCGCCATTTATTCCGTGGCGCTTTACATGTGAAAAGGGGAAATATACTAGTCTTCACTAACTTTTTTGTTAAAATGTCAAAAAAATGATATAAATTCCACCTATTTCCTCCTGTCTAGCTGTCAGGAACCATCGAAGTGGATACTGGAATCCTGTGCAGTGATCTGCTCATCTCTAATTCTAAATCTTTATTTTTTTTTTTTACATTGGACAATATCGTTAACTAGAATAGGTGTAAATTATTTCAAATATCACAAATTGATCTGCTCATCTCTATACAGAATGCCAAAAATAATAAAATAACGTATTTTCACCTTACTTATCACAGTAATTGGCTACAGTAGTCACAGGTCAATGCAGACAAAGCAAACGAAGGTGTCAAGCAATTTGGCTATAAAACTTCACGAATTTATTAGTAGAGCTTAAAAGAGTCCAGGTATCTTTAAAATATTGCATCAATGCAAAATCAACGCGTTTTGGACCATGTGGTCCACTAAGAACAGATTTATTGTTATGACTGCACAAGTAAACAAGTAGCGTACAAACCAGGGAGATAAATACCTGAACCTGACAGATCCCTGTTTAGACTAGTAAAAGCCCTACTCTGACCATGGTCTGACCCTACATGACCAAGGAGGTTGGCACCCTAATATAACGCAAAGGTGCCACCACTAGACAGCAGCTCAACATGAATCCTCCTAAAAGCCTGGGTAGCAACTCACTCGGGAATATAGTTAATATATTAAAAAAGACAAACTGACCCTGCCAGTCACTGTACAGACAAGATATCCTGACTCCGCAGTCCCTAGTGGCAACTATGGGTGCAGAGACAGACCTGACTACAGACTAGGAGATGGCAACTCTGGCCTAAACTGCCTAAAAGGCCAACAAGTTCCTTCACATTCTTCCAAGAGGACCACAGGATAGAGCAGAGTGTGAATTACCTACAAGAAGAGAAGTGTGCTGAACAAAGGAAAGATCCCAGAGTGAGTGAAGTAAATAACGCAATACCAAACAAAGAATAACGCAAGTACTGTTAACAAATATACTGCCTACTTCCTAATGACAAACAGAAGATAGATGTAAAGTATAGCAAAGAAATAGCAAATCAAAAACCCTTAGCTGGAATCTTACAGATTGGCTCCAAACTTCCATCGAATGTCAGAACATCCAAATGAATCTATCACCATCAGGAAATGCCAGCACGGGGAAAGAATATAAAGCTATACCCAAAAGGTGATAGGCACACAAATGAAACCACCTGCGTTAAGTTAAGCAGACTGCAGCCAGAACAACAGAAGCCAAACACCCAGAGAAAAGATGTGTCTCCTGTTGCTCAGCAGAAAGAGAAGCCAACTACAGAACACAAACTTATGGAATCAAATCAAGGAGGATAACATCTATATCTGAAATGGGCTGGATTTTGTTTTGATGCAATTTTTTTAGTGTAATGTACCAGGAACCTTTTAAGCTGTACTAATAAATTTGTGAAGTTTTATATCCAAACGACTGGATTCCTTCATTTGCTTTGTTTGTTTCTCAAGCCGATTGGGGCTTTTACTTTCCATACCGAGGATCTTCACTGCCAATCTATGGGAGCTTGTGTACTTTTTAGTTTGTACATGTCAATCCAACCAGAACAGGATGCATTTCCCGCTGTGTCCAGATAGACATGTGGCAGTTGTAACTGATCACTGGGCGTAGTGGTGATCCTTGGGTTGGCTGCTGGAGTCAAATACCTGGACATCTGAAATATATGAAGCTTGGAGACCACCAGGAGCTTGACTGGCATTGTAAGAGGAGCACCAGGAAATATAGATTTTTTATATAATTATTTTTAAGTATTATGTGCATTATTTTTTTTAATCAGTGGTTGGCAATTCCTTTAATAAATCTAGCCTAAACTACATTTCCATTACAGAACATACTCACTTCTCTCCATCTATATATAATCGTCTAATTCTGTTTGTCTGTTTCTCTGTTTGTAACGGAAATCCCGTGTTGCTGATTGGTCGCGCCCGGTCGGCTGCGACCAATCAGCGACAGGCACAGTCCGGCCGCAAATTGGCGCGGAATTCGAACAACGCACGCCACCGCTACCATCGGGAGATCAGCGGCGCTAGCGGGTCATCTCCTGCTGCACGGATTTGCTGAAATCAGCGATATTGGCATGGAATGTTCCCTCACTCACAGCACGACGTAGTTCACAAATAAACTACATACATATTCTAGAATACCCGATGCGTTAGAATCGGGCCACCATCTAGTACTTGATAAATTTGATGACCAATGAGAAAAGATGAAATATTGGATTCTAACATGTTGCATGTTATTGTACTTATTCCAAAGCAATGGGACAGTTTTATTGGTTGGAAATTATTTGCTTACCTGCATAAATATGTGCAACAAGTATCACTGACTCCACAGGCAGCTACATGGAAAAGTTGCTCTCCCGAAGAAACTGTGGATCTTGAGACTGATGGGAACTGGTTATGTAACGAGGGTGGGACAAACACTTTTCCTCGTGCCAAAACCAACTACAGTATTTCTATTCGTTTCCTGTTGGGTCACGTTTCATCCATTTAGAAACCATTTCTGGTGTTTGGGTAAATATAATTCCAACATTATATGGAACTACCCTTGGTAACCAGGAGTTTGGGGTGTTTTTCAACCACAGAGGGCAATAAATGAACATGTGGTATTTCCTCTGTGACATGTATAAATCTAATGCACTTATTTTGACTTTTATATTAAGCTACTCTACAAAAAGTTCCCCTTACTGTCCAATTTTTTTCCTTTGAATGGCTGCATTGTGCCGCTGACATCCAGCCTCTTCCAATTAGTTTTCAACACTGCCGAGTACATTTCTTTAACTAGTAATCCCAATGTAAATTATATGTGAACAGAGTGTACGCTTCACCTTTAATCGTTTAAACAGAGGTGCTTTACTGAAACCCATAAATGTTTTTTTCTTTTTTTCCAGAAGCGCCTTTCTGCACAGATACGATTCCTCGTCATTAATACTGGATTCACAATGCTGACAATGGATCGTTAACCCCTTTTTTTCCTCGACTGTTCTAGCTTTTGGTCACAGTTTATTCAATTGATGTTTGACGTGAAGTCAGGAATATCTTGGGGGAAGTAAAAGTTTTTAAAAAAAAAATCAATTGGTAAAAGCACAGTATGCTAAAACCAGATGCAGTTCGGCAGAAGGTGACTATGACATCTATCGTTGGGTGCTCCAATGACCGGCATTAAGCTTTGTAGAACATTGCTAACATTGGGGTTTCTGAATTAATCATGTTAAGCATTTTAAGACTGTTGTTTCTTCCGTTCATGCCATATCTTTCAGACGATGGACCCTACGGTGGCATACTGTACCCCAATGTCTTACATGGGGTTTCCACTACTAGGACAACCCTTCTTAAGCTAAACGTTTGGCCCCGATAAAATAATAAAGCCTATACTCACCTCCCGTGTTGGCGTAGTTCCCGCGGTGTCGGCACTCGTTCTCCCCGGGGCTGTGATGCGGTGTTGTAATGTGACCCCGGCGCCCAATCGGCACTAGCATCACTGTCTCCACCTTCAGACAAACTGAACATGAAAACGAACACAGGGCTACAGCTGATCCCGGGGACCTCCTCTTTATGTTCAGTTCGTCTAAAGGTGGAGACAGTGACATCAGCCTTGATTGGGCGCCGGGCATCATGTGTCATGCAACCTCATCATAGCCCCACAACTGTGAGTGCTGAAACCGCGGGAACAGCACCAAACGGGAGGTGAGTATAATCAGTGGCAGTCCGCTACTGCCAACATACAAACGCTACCTTGTTTTTAGAAAGTATTTTGGGGGGTCTAGAAGTTTTCTGATCTTTACTACGTGTCTGCATAAAGCCTACAAAGTAGCCCCACAAACCCATGACTAATACCGCATGGGTTTCATTCACTTAATTTCCAACAATAATGCTAAGTAACAAATTGTATTGCCTATTTTACAGCCATTTTAAACCCTACAAATTGTTACTTTAGATAACGAACTGAGATTTCAGTGTATTTCATGATTTTTTTTTCACCTGTGACACACTGCATTGATAAATAATATGAATATAAATTTGTGAAATTTCCGGGCTCCATAGACATTTTCAGCTTTTCCTATTCATGATAATGGCAGAGCCAGCACACATATGAGCCGGCTCAATGTGCTGGGCTTATCATTATTGTTTTTTTTCCATCTGTGACACAAGGTGCCCTACTATTACTTGTCATTAATGTGCATCTCAATGACCTGCTGAAACATTAGTGCTAATTGCTCATCTACAATCTTCCTTGTGTTAATAGTAGGTGGCCTTTGTAGTACATTTTCTATTCTCCATCTCTTTTTCAGAGTTTCAATAAAAAGTACCGTAATCCATTAAATTGATTTCTCAAAATCAAAGTTTTTCTTCTGTTCAGTTTTAACGTATTAATCGTTACGTATTCGAATACTTGTTTTATCTGAACTGAATGACACATGTCTTCTAGCTTTTTATGAACTCTGCCTGACTTTACACATGCTAATTGCAAGTACCTCCCAAAGTGTCACCTTTTTCTATTATAGGCCAAGCCTTGGATGCATGATGGTGGTCTCTGGAAGTTCCTCCAGTGAAGTCCATAAAACATGTTTTCAGGGTGTCCACCAGAATAGCGACTACAATCACACATACTAAATGGACAAAAGTATTGGGGTACCTACACATTAAATTTTCAGGAGCTTTTCTGAACTCCCATTCTACATCCATGCACATTAATATGGAGTCGGCCCCTATACAGCTATAATAACATCCATTCTTCTCGTAAGACTTTCTACAAGATTTTCGAGATGTCTTTGGGAAGTTTTGCCTAATTCTCCAGAAAAATATTTGTGAGGTTAGACCCTGATGTTGGAGAGAGGGCGGCCTCGAAATCTCTAGTCTAGATGTCGGATGGGGCTAAGTGCAGCCGGTCATGTTCTTCCAGTAAACTCCCCCATGGGCTTTGTGTACTGGGCCCAGTCATGGAGAACAGAAAAGAGCCTTCTCCAAACTGTTCCCACAAAGATGGAGGCTACAACTGTCCAATATGTTTTGTGATGAAGGATTAAGATTTCCCTTCACTGGAACTAAAGAGCCATATCTGACTCCTGAAAAACAATCCCTTACCATTTCCTTCCTCCACCAAAGCAGGCACAATATAGTTTGGTGGTAATGTCCCACTGGTATTCACCAGACCCAGACTCCTTCATCAGTCACCAGGTACACAAATGTGATCCATCTCTGTACAGAACACGATTCCTCCAGAGACCAGTGTTTGCTGTTTTACACCACTCCTTCCTCCACTTGGCATTGTGCTTGGTGATGTATGGCTGCATGCAGCTGCTCGGCCATGAAGCTCCAGGCGGGGGTGCAGTGTTTGTGCTGATGCTATGCCAGAGGAGATTTGAAGCTGATCAGTTATTGAGTCAGGCCGACTACATGGTGAGGGGCCGGACGTTATACACTTGTGCCAATGGGACTGGATGAAAAATCAGAATTCGATAATTAAGATGTGTGTTCAATACTTGTCTCAATCTACTGTACATTGATTTACATGCTCATTGTTGAACCCTCCACACAGTCAAATCATACCCAATAAAAGTTTATTATCACTGAGGGGCTAGCTAGTCCCATTATCTTCTCCCGGAGCATAGACGAGTAGTATTGTACCATTTGGAATAACATGACCAATCATTGACTGGGATAGCACAGCATGAAGTAATACCCTAGCCCTGAGCCAATACACTGACATGACTTTCTGTTTGTAAATACATACGAATAGTCACAAAACCAAACCGCAGACATCCTTCAGTCCTTTCTTTTTTAGTTTTTTACTACGCACATCTGCGACTATACAGTATATCATACACCACCAACAATGGACAATTCCCGTTCACTTCCACCATCTGCACACCTGTACATGATCAGAGCACACTGTCAACTTTAACCCTTGTAAGTACAACTTTACAAAAGTTTCCGAACTTTGAAACTTTTTTTTTCTATAGAATTCTTTTTTGATCACATGACCCGGAGAACTGATGCCGCTTTGTTCCATCGACTATATTCTCCTGGTAGTCATATATAACAAAAATTCTCTTTATATTTTATTATACCTATCAGGTTAAAAAAAAAAAAAAAGAGGGTAAGAATAAGGAACTATTTCCCCTGATGAAGTGACAGGAGCGCACTGCATTGCCTCAGCACCGCCAGAGACCAACATGAAAGATGTTAAATGCTTCAAGCTGTATAAGCAGCGAGCCGGGCCGAGGCGTTCATTATAAACAGTGAAAGCTCAGGGATATTTACAGTTTTTAGAAATCATTACACTTAAGACTGGAATTTTCTTTTTCTTTTATTTTTTTCCTTCTATTCTATTAACGGCAACAGATACTTTTAAGGGTTTTTTTTTGTATGTTTTTCTTTATCACCTTTCCAGAGGAAAAAAAAAATAATAAGTAGCTGTTCGGTTTATGTAGTAAAATTATTTCCCTGATGTGTCATTAGGAAGGTTTTTGATCCAACAAAAACCTGTTTCCTTCCTCCCGTGTTACACATGTCTTTCCTTTTGCTTGGCTCACCTTCCTACCCCTATTAATGCAGCTTTGAAGTTTCCACCTTTCCCCTTCAACTTAAAAGCAGCCGGCGCCCCTTCTAGAAGTGAAGAGGAGTTGAGCGAGACTTTCAGTTCAGATTAAATTTTCCATTTATGCCCAGTCAAAATACAGGGACCCCAGGGAGAGGGGGTATTTAAAAAAAGTCATATTTCATTCCATCTGATTTGTGAATTCTGGATTATTTGGACTCATTTACCGTAAAGCAATTGTGACTTCTAATGGAAACTTGAAGGCTTGCTAAAGTATGTGACACGAGGCATATCTGGAAGGACCGAACCCCTTTGGTTTGTAAGAAGGTTGAAAAGAACTGTTCTGCTAAGTTGGAAAGGTTATGTTTTAATTGCCAGTTGATTTTCATCTGTGTTTTCTGTGTCGGTTAAGAGTACAATTTAAGGGTTGGCTTCCCTCCATTCTGGGGTCCGTTGCAGAGGGCTAATCGAGAGGGTAGGGGTTAATGTTAGGCTCCCCAGGTGAGGTGGGTCCTCTAAGCCCTAGGACTGGGAGGACACATGGATCCCAGCGTTGTTGCAGTAAGGAGGAAGGCACGTGGGGAATCTCAGGAGCAGCAGGACGGAGGAAGTGGAACCCAACAGGGATGAATGCAAGTTGTAACCTCAACAAGACAGGCAATGGAGAAAACCAAATATAGGACTAGAGTCTCAATCGCAAGACAAAGTGCCTAAAGGGGCCTTAAATAGGTTTATGGAGATTATGTAATTGATCCATTCCTGGCATCCTGCAAAACGCAACACGGAGCACAACAGAGGACAGCAGACCCACAAGAAGGAAACGGAGCCCAGGATATCCGGGACACATGTGTAACAGCTAAACGTCTCGTTAGCGCCCATGACTTGTAAATAGAAAAAGGGCTCATCTGAAGTGGTGTGTCGCCCCAAGTTACAGAGGGGAAATTGCCTCTGCAACTATCTCGGGCAGAGGAAATCTTGATGGTGAAAATTTGAAAGATGACTACCAAGTGAGTGAAGAGCTTGGGGAAATTGTTGTCTGAAGTAAAGAGAGATGATTTAAAGGGAATCTGTCAGGTCCAATAACACTATTAACCTGCAGATATAGGGTTAATCTGTAGGTTAATAGTGTTATGGAGGTGACCGGCCGCAGTGCTGAAAGTGCGGAACACGAGCTAAAATGAATTTTACTTCTCTATAGACTCACCGGCTTCCAGTCATGCAAGCGTGCCAAAAAATAGATTAAATTAACAGTTACCCCTCCATTCAGCTCTATGTCTACTATATTAAGCGTTAGAAAGCCTGGAAAAGAGAAGACAAAGGCAAATTCCCAACCGTCAGGAGTGATAATATAGTGACGTCACACTCCTCTGTGCAGGGGTTTACACAGAAATGATGGGGCCACAATGCAAACTCACCAACATTCCTAAGGCTCTGTGCACACGCTGCGGATTCTGCTGCGGCTCTGCAGCGGATTTGGCCCTGCGGATCCGCAGCAGTTTCTGCTGCGGTGTACAGTACCATTATTCCCTATGGGAATTAAAAACCACTGTGCAGACGCTGCAGAATTTTCCGCGCGGATTTTGCTGTGGTTTCAAATCCGCAGAAAGAATTGCATGTCAATTCTTTCTGCGGATCCCGCAGCGGTTTACCGTCTCCTCCATTGTGGAGATGATAAACCGCAGGGCAAAACCGCAGGCTAATCCGCAGATAAACTGCAGGTCTTTTGACCTGCGGATTTATCTGCGGATTTTGCAAAATCCGCGTGGATGAATCCGCAGCAGATTCCGCAGCGTGTGCACACAGCCTAAGGTTCTAGATTTTGCAAACAGTAATCACGTTTGTACTTTTGCTACTTACGTTTATCCTTCTCGGCATCTTTTGGAGACACACTCCGCATTTTCACAGCAGTTATTTTGCAGGATTGGATCACCACCAATTTAACCATGATCATACATTTTTAGAATGAACTGGGAAGATGACACAGTATGTAAAAAAAAATTGCAAAAGTTAAAATCCATTCGTGACCATTCTACCACCTAAAATACAACTAGAGTTGAGCGATACCGTCCGATACTTCAAAGTATCGTATCGGATGGTATCGGCCGATCTTTAAAAAAAGTATCGGTATCGCCGATTCCGATACCGGAAGTCCCATTCAAGTCTATGGGACTTCCGGTATCGGAATAAGAAAAACCCTTTCCTGCCCTTGTACAGCCTCTCTGGGGTCTGTACGGGCCTTTCGGGGGGCTGTGCCGGCCTGCCAGGGGGTCTGTGCAGGCTCCGGTGGTCTGTGCCGGCCTGCCGGTGGTCTGTGCAGGCTCCGGGGGGCTGTGCCGGCCTGCCGGGGGGCTGTGCCGGCCTGCCGGGGGGCTGTGCAGGCTCCGGGGGGCTGTGCCGGCCTGCCGGGGGGCTGTGTCGGCCTGCCGGGGGGCTGTGCCGGCCTGCCGGTGGTCTGTGCAGGCTCCGGGGGTCTGTGCAGGCATCGTCCGATGGGACTACAAGTCCCATCGGGCGATGCCTGCTACCATGACAGTGATTGACACATTAGCCAATGATGGGACAGTAGTAGTCCCATCATCCGGCTAATGTGTTAAATGTAAAAAAAAAAAAAAAAAAAAAAAATTACATGCTACATACATACAACATGCATACTACATACATGCTACATTCATACTACATACTACATACATGCTACATTCATACTACATAAATACTACATGCAACATACATACTACATATATACTACATGCATGCTACATACATACTGCATGCTACATACATACCACATATATACTACATACATACTACATGCATGCTACATGCATGCTACATGCTACATACATAACTCATATATACTACATGCATGCTACCTACATACTACATACTACATATATACTACATGCATGCTACATACATACTGCATGCTACATGCATGCTACATACATACTACATACATACTACATATATACTACATGCATGCTACATACATACTACATGCTACATTCATACTACATATATACTACATGCATGCTACATACATACTACATGCTACATACATACTACATATATACTACATGCATGCTACATACTACATGCTACATACATACTACATATATACTACATGCATGCTACATACATACTACATGCATGCTACATACATACTACATGCTACATACATACCACATATATACTACATACATACAATACATTCATACAATACATACATAGACATACAGTACATATAACATAGAGTAACATACTTACCAATACTTGTCACATTGTTCCCCGAAGCCATTGTCTTTTCCGGGATAAATATTAACATAACAAACCACAAAAATACTCACCCACGATCCGAAGCAGTCCACGAGTGTGTCCCACGACGATCTTGGGTAGAGAACTGCAGCATCAGATGATGCTGCCGTTCTCTACGGGCTGCAGGAATCCAATGACGGAAGGTAGGTATCCTTCCGCACTGTATTCCTCCGCCACTTAAAAAAAAAAAGTCCCTAGTCTCACTTTATGCCATTGCTGTGTGGGAATTTCCCACACAGCAATGGCATAAAGTGAGACTAGGGACTTTTTTTTTTTAAGTGGCGGAGGAATACAGTGCGGAAGGATACCTACCTTCCGTCATTGGATTCCTGCAGCCCGTAGAGAACGGCAGCATCATCTGATGCTGCAGTTCTCTACCCAAGATCGTCGTGGGACACACTCGTGGACTGCTTCGGATCGTGGGTGAGTATTTTTGTGGTTTGTTATGTTAATATTTATCCCGGAAAAGACAATGGCTTCGGGGAACAATGTGACAAGTATTGGTAAGTATGTTACTCTATGTTATATGTACTGTATGTCTATGTATGTATTGTATGAATGTATTGTATGTATGTAGTATATATGTGGTATGTATGTAGCATGTAGTATGTATGTAGCATGCATGTAGTATGTATGTAGCATGCATGTAGTATATATGTAGTATGTATGTAGCATGTAGTATGTAGCATGCATGTAGTATATATGTAGTATGTATGTAGCATGTAGTATGTATGTAGCATGCATGTAGTATATATGTAGTATGTATGTAGCATGTAGTATGTATGTAGCATGCATGTAGTATATATGTAGTATGTATGTAGTATGTATGTAGCATGTAGTATGTATGTAGCATGCATGTAGTATATATGTAGTATGTATGTAGCATGCATGTAGTATGTATGTAGTATGTATGTAGCATGCAGTATGTATGTAGCATGCATGTAGTATGTATGTAGCATGCATGTAGTATGTATGTAGCATGTAGTATGTATGTAGTATGTATGTAGTATGTATGTAGTATTTTTTTTTTTTTTTTTAACATTTAACACATTAGCCGGATGATGGGACTACTACTGTCCCATCATTGGCTAATGTGTCAATCACTGTCATGGTAGCAGGCATCGCCCGATGGGACTTGTAGTCCCATCGGACGATGCTTGCACAGACCCCCGGACATCAGCACAGCCCCCCGGCAGGCCGGCACAGCCCCCCGGCAGGCCGGTACAGACCCCCACAGGGTGCACAGACCACCGGCAGGCCGGCACAGCCCCCCGGCAGGCCGGTACAGACCCCGGGCAGTCCACACAGCCCCCCGGCAGGCCGGCACAGCCCCCCGGCAGGCCGGCAGAGACCCCCGGAAGGCCCGAAATGACGGCACATCATGATGCGCACACACCGCGCATCATGATGACGTCAGGCCGTCAATCAACTGAACTTCCGATTCCGATGCCGAATTCCGATATTGAAAAAATATCGGAAGTCGGTATCGGAATTCCGATACAGCAAGTATCGGCCGATACCCGATACTTGCGGTATCGGAATGCTCAACACTAAATACAACATATCTGACTTTCTTTGTATAAAGTATTCAGCCCAGTATTATGAAGTCATTAGCAAACAACCTCCTACTGTTGCACAGTCATAGTCTTACAGCACCATAGTGTAAAACAACATATCTGTTCTTAGCACCATAAACCGTGAGCCTGTTCCTCCATCCCCGCATCCCTGAAATGTGTTGCTTTCCTGCCCCTAGAACTCTTTGCCTCTCATTATTTGCACATAACTTCCATTCTTCACTCACTTTCTGGAGTGGGGCACCACCAAGAACAATGGAAAACTTCTTGAAATGCTATGTAGGACATTCCCCGTGGGTTGACTGCCACTAATCTGAATAGCTAAGTCCACCTCCACTGTCTGTGCATCAGCTATGGCAGATAAAGGGGAGCTGGCTCAGCTATTAAAATTCTTAGGCTCATCCTCCAAGCCGAAAGTCCAGGTGAGCACACGGGCCATGTGCTTCGGTGCCATTGGGAGATGAGGGATCGGGGAAACAGATAGCAGAGGTACCAGAGACTAAAGGGAGACCGGAAACAGATAGCAGAGGTCCTGGAGACGGTTGGCGGACAGGATACTGGGAATAGGTAGCAGAGGTCCTGGAGGCCACAGGTGGACAGGAGACTGGGAATAAGTAGCAGAGGTCCTGGAGGCTGCAGACGGACAGGAGACTGAGAATAGGTAGCAGAGGTCCTGGAGGTCGCAGGCGGACAGGAGACTGGGAATAAGTAGCAGAGGTCCTGGAGGCCGCAGACGGATAGGAGACTGAAAATAGGTAGCAGAGGTCCTGGAGGCCGCAGACAGACAGGAGACTGAGAATAGGTAGCAGAGGTCCTGGAGGCCACAGGCGGAAGGAGACTGGGAATAAGTAGCAGAGGTCCTGGAGGCCGCAGATGGACAGGAGACTGAGAATAGGCAGCAGAGGTGCTGGAGGCAGCAGGGGGATAGGATACCTGGGACAGGTAGCAGGGTTCCTAAAAGCCGCAGGCAGTCAGGACTCAGGAACGCTAGTCTTGATACCAAGGCTCATGTGTATGTCTTGGTAGCCCTTATATAGGCCTACGTAGATGATCACATGGCAGCAAGATGGACTACTTGCAAAGCCCTACATAGGGCACAAGAGAGTTTAGCGGACCAAGGAGAAAGGAGGGGATGCCAGGTCAGAGACAGTTGTGTAACAAAAATTATATAAAACAACACCATACGGAACCAAATATATTTCCCAATAGAGTCACCCACTTTATAGTGCCGACTCAATGGGAATGAAGAATGGACACTCCGGCATAACATATTACACAGGGAGAAATGGAGTACGAGTCCAATATCATAAAAAATGACAAGATTTATTAAACATGTAGTACTGACAAATTACATACATATATGACAAAACTGAAGGATCAGATAATGTCCGCTGCTTATTAGTCCTACAGATTACAATATAAAGTGCTTAGTGCTTATGATGGATATGGGCCATACTTAAGGGATAAAGAGGTAAGGAGAGATCCTAACAGGTGCGCATCCTGAAAAGAATCCCACTATCCCATGCAATAGTGCTTACCCATATTAAACTCCACCAGGACAACAAGCAGCGCCTCCACCGACGCGCGTTTCGCCTCTTTCTCAAGGTGCCGTGATGTGTTGTGTAAGGGACCAGGTTATATATCCTGTTACCAGGTGCTCAATCATGTGGCGCGTGTGTCCGGTGTCCTGCCCCGGAAGCTGCATCACCACCGGCGACAGCACACAAATGTGATCCGAATGGACTACAAGTGTGGGGTATTGACAGGATCCGTGCGGGAATAAGAGGGGGGTGACACGAAACGTGTTTTAGCTCAAAGGGAATACCGGTGGATTACGGTTCTTGATACCATCACACTGGCTGGACTCAATGAGCAGTTGAGTTTCAGCTCATATTTGTAAATTTTGTGTTGTGATATTAGTTTTTTGTGTTTTTTATTCATATATGTATGTATGTTTATTGTATTGGTTTGTTTCCCTATTCAGTTATTTCTAATTGGACACCGTAATTTCTAGGACGTTTGAGTGGGGAAGATCTGGAGGGACCCCCAGTGTTATATCCTTGGCTCAAGAACATCATATCAAGTTGGGTGAATGGGACTATATGTCAATTAAAAAGAAAAAAGAAGAAAAAAAGACAAAAAAGAAAAGAAGATAAATAATATTCATATTCACGTTGGTGTATCATATTATTCCTATATATATATATGTCACATATTTCTTGTTTTATTATGTGTGTACTTCTTTGAAGTACTTCACATGCACTCTTTTATATATAAAAAGATGACATAGTGGATAGTGTAATCACATAAATGTCTATTATAATGGATTAATATTTTATCAATCACTGATGTTCACATTTACTAATAATGATATACAGTAGATGTCATTAGATTGCATTCATGTAATATTTTAGCATTCGTTCACACACGTATTCATTTTGCACAGCCACCATTCTTAGGATCCATTTCCCCCTCCTTAGATGTATTGCCTAGACTGTGGCTCTAGTGCGCATGTCTGCGGTGCGTGCCTGTGGAGCATTGCTGAGGCGCACCAGTGACGCCACAGTGACGTCTTCTGATGCGCGACGCCACGCTGTCGCCGGTGGTGATGCAGCTTCCGGGGCAGGACACCGGACACACGCGCCACATGATTGAGCACCTGGTAACAGGATATATAACCTGGTCCCTTACACAACACATCACGGCACCTTGAGAAAGAGGCGAAACGCGCGTCGGTGGCGGCGCTGCTTGTTGTCCTGGTGGAGTTTAATATGGGTAAGCACTATTGCATGGGATAGTGGGATTCTTTTCAGGATGCGCACCTGTTAGGATCTCTCCTTACCTCTTTATCCCTTAAGTATGGCCCATATCCATCATAAGCACTAAGCACTTTATATTGTAATCTGTAGGACTAATAAGCAGCGGACATTATCTGATCCTTCAGGTTTGTCATATATGTATGTAATTTGTCAGTACTACATGTTTAATAAATCTTGTCATTTATTATGATATTGGACTCGTACTCCATTTCTCCCTGTGTAATATGTTATGCTGGAGTGTCTATTCTTCATTCCCATTGAGTCGGCACTATAAAGTGGGCGACTCTATTGGGATATATATTTGGTTCCGTATGGTGTTGTTTTATATGCTTGCTATCTGTGTTTTCACAGTTACCAATAAGGAACATATGGATTTCCGTGAACGCAAGAAAGCGTGGCAGACTGAACTTGATAAAGTTTTTAATGAAGGATCTGGTATTAATACGGATTGTAAACTTGGTGACACTAGTACATTGATTATTAAATATAAAGAGCTACTCAACAAACGTACACGGTTATGGTGGAATAAGGCCGGTTTCACATTAGCGCATTTTATGCGCACGCACGGCCGGGGGTAGCTCCGCCCCCGAGCCGGCTCTCTGCCCGGCGTGCCCGCCCCTTGCCTGTAGCGCCGCCTCCTAGCGGACGGCGGCGCCTGCGATCGGCGCACCCTATCTTTAGCATAGGGTGCGCCGATCGTGCGCAGGTCGTGCGCTAGTTGCGCTTTGACCTGCGCTGCGCACTTTTGACGGTGCGCGCCAAAATCGAACTTTTCGGATTTTGGCGCGCACGGCGCACTGTCATAAGTGCGCAGCGCAGGTCAAAGCGCAACTAGCGCACGACCTGCGCACGATCGGCGCACCCTATGCTAAAGATAGGGTGCGCCGATCGCAGGCGCCGCCGTCCGCTAGGAGGCGGCGCTACAGGCAAGGGGCGGGCACGCCGGGCAGAGAGCCGGCTCGGGGGCGGAGCTACCCCCGGCCGTGCGTGCGCATAAAATGCGCTAATGTGAAACCGGCCTAAGGCATTCATGGATAAATACCTGATCTGTGGCCTCATACCAAGAGGCTTACGGTTACAGGTGTTTCCAACTTTCAATATCAATGACAGTGATTTTGTCAATCAGTGGGAGGATGCTGCTTCCACATGCTCAAGGAAATATATGGAGTTACTGTCTAAATATAATGAAAAACAACTGAATGAATTGGATGTAGAAATTGGATCTATACAGGATGAGGTGAATAAAAATCTTACTGGTGAGATGGTAGCCAAGGTGAAATTGGAGGTGGAGACATCTTTAAAAAAATGGGAGACGGAGATTGTTCAGAGAAAAACTAAAAAATATCAGCGTGATTTTACTGATCGGCAACAAGATCGGATGTATAAATGGCGTTCCCGCCAAACGAATAGTAATAATAAAAATCCCATAAGAGGAAGGTCCACCTCATTTTCATCGGTATCATCATTGGAAGAATCCATGAACGGTTCAGATGGTGTACGGTCTTTGTGGGATAGGAGGGATCATGTGAGAGATGGACGTTGGAAGAATGGAAAAACCAACAAAAGAAAAATGGTTAATTCGCCAAAGAGTGATAAAAAAGCTTGTACAAATACATTAGAGGTAATTAACCTCTCCTCTCATGCGCTCTCTGATCTTCACAAAAGTGTATTACAACTTGGTTTATCGTTCTCTCCAGTAAACAATTTTGATTATTTTACAGCGGTAAAGGATCTCCACCTGTTTTCCCGAAAGATCATCCTTAGAAAATTACATTCACGCCCTTTGTCAGATCAAAATCGGTCTCAGAAGCTGAGGCAATACGCACTCTAGAAGATTTGGAGAGTGAGTCTAACGGAGATTCGGTAAGTGGATCTTTGCCCCCTATTGCAGCCAGATGCACCACGTTTCCCCCTTTCTCACTATGTCCCCAGGTTGAGATATTTACGAGGTTGGTGACTGAAGATCTTAAAACCATCACTAATTATAAAAAAAGTGATAATTTGACTCCACAACAAAGAGAGGCTCTATGTGAAATTGGAAGTTGGGATGACATAGTTATTAAATCGGCTGACAAGGGGGGAAACGTGGTACTTTGGCCTGTAGATAAATATGAAAAAGAGGCCTTTAGACAATTGAGAAATAAAGAAAATTACTCTCAGTTGCCAAACAGTCCTCTTAAGATCTTTCAGAATGAATTACATAATATTCTTGAAATGGCATATGAAAGAGGCATTATAACCAAAAAAGTTTTGCAGGGCCTGTTGGTTCATACTCCGGTGGTTCCCACTTTTTATCTTCTCCCCAAGGTCCACAAGGATCCTGTGCTTCCTCCTGGACATCCTATTGTGTCTGGCATGGGGGGGCTATGCGATCCAGCCTGCAAATTCATTGAATACTATTTACATCCGCAGGTTGAGACGCTGCCCTCCTATGTCAGAGACACGAATGATGTCCTTAGGAGATTGGATGGCCTGTTTGTGGATGCGGATATGATTTTGGTGACAGCAGATGTCGAATCGCTGTACACCAGTATTCGACATGTGGATGGACTGAGGGCTTCCAGATTTTTCCTGGAAACAAGTAATTTAGATCTGGACATGCGTGAGTTGGTCTTGGAGCTGTTGGAGTTCGTTCTTACCCACAATTTCTTCACTTTTAAGGATAGATACTTTTTACAGAGACAGGGCACCGCAAAGGGAGCGGCTTGTGCGCCATCCTACGCTAATCTATTTTTGGGTTATTGGGAGAGGGAGATTTTCTCGGATGGCGCACAGGCCGCTCCCCAGATTGCAGGATGGTTCAGATATATTGATGATGTTTTATTCATCTGGCAAGGCCCTGTCTCTGAATTACATGACTTTGTGGGTGTTCTGAACCAGAACAGCTTCAACATCCATCTCACGTATGTTTTTCACCATCGTCAAATTACATTTCTTGATGTTATGTTAAAAGTACAGGATGATGGCTTTATCCATACTGATTTATATAGAAAGGAGACTTCTGTAAACGCCCTTTTGCACGCATCCTCGTCACATCCGCATTCCACGATCAGGTCCATTCCAGTCGGACAATTTCTGCGTGCCAGGAGGATTTGCTCAACTGATGCCTTATTTGAGGCTCCAGCGGTGGACCATGGGGAAAGATTTGTCCAAAGAGGATATAGTGGGAAATGCATTAGGAGAGGTTACTGGCGGGCCAAAAAGTCTTCTAGGGCTGATCTCTTGGGAAACAGGTGGAAAAAATCCAAACCTAAAATGGATGGAGAAGTAAGATATATATCAACGTACAATCATAAATGGGACCTGATGAGATCCATTTTGAATCGACATTGGGCGGTTCTGAGGACTGACCCAATTCTACGTGAGTGCCTTTCTGAACGCCCCCTTATGACTGCATAGAATCATAGAATCATAGAATCGTAGAGTTGGAAGGGACCTCCTGGGCCATCTGGTCCAACCCCCTGCTCAAAGCAGGATTCGCTAAATCATCCCAGTCAGATGTCTGTCCAGCCTCTGTTTGAAGACTTCCATTGAAGGAGAACTCACCACTTCTCGTGGCAGCCTGTTCCACTCATTGATCACTCTAACTGTCAAAAAGTTTTTTCTAATATCTAATCTGTGTCTCTTCCCATTCAGTTTCATCCCATTGCTTCTAGTCTTTCCTTGTGCAAATGAGAATAAAGTTGATCCTTCTACAATGTGACAGCCCTTTAGATATTTGTAGACAGCTATTAAGTCTCCTCTCAGTCTTCTCTTTTGCAAACTAAACATTCCCAAATCCTGCAACCTTTCCTCATAAGACAGGGTTTGCAGACCGGTCACCATTCTGGTCGCTCTTTTCTGAACTTGCTCCAGTTTGTTGATGTCTTTTTTAAAATGTGGTGCCCAAAACTGGACACAATATTCCAGATGAGGTCTGACCAAAGAGGAGTAGAGGGAAATAATGACTTCACGTGATCTAGACTGTATGCTTCTGTTAATACATCCTAGAATTGCATTTGCCTTTTTTGCTGCTGCATCACACTGTTGACTCATATTCAGTCTGTGATCTATTAGTATACCCAAGTCTTTTTCACATGTGCTGTCACTTAGCCCTATTCCTCCCATTCTATATATGCTTTTTTCATTTTTATTGCCCAGATGTAGTACTTTGCATTTCTCCCTGTTAAAAACCATTCTGTTAGTTGCTGCCCACTTCTCCAGTTTATTTAAATCTTTTTGAATCCTCTCTCTCTCTTCTCTAGTATTAGCTATCCCTCCTAGCTTTGTGTCATCAGCAAATTTAATCAGTTTACCCTCAATTCCTTCATCTAAATCGTTGATAAAGATGTTGAACAATACAGGGCCCAGGACAGAGCCCTGTGGTACCCCACTTGAGACATTCTTCCAACTGGATGTGCAGCCATTTACGACCACTCTTTGGGTCCGATCACTAAGCCAGTTATGAATCCACCTAACAGTTGCCTTGTCCATTCCATACTTAGTCATTTTTTCAATAAGGATTGTATGAGAGACTTTGTCAAATGCTTTGCTGAAGTCAAGATATACTATATCTACAGCATTTCCTTGATCCACCCAATCAGTGATACCGTCATAGAAGGAAATTAAGTTAGTCTGACATGACTTATTAGTTAGAAACCCATGCTGACTCTGTTTAATCACTTCATTCTTATCCAGGTATTGACATACATGTTGTTTAATAATTTGTTCAAAGATCTTTCCTGGTATAGAAGTCAGACTCACCGGCCTATAGTTGCCTGGGTCCACCTTCTTCCCCTTTTTGAAGATAGGAACAACATTTGCTCTTCTCCAGTCTTCTGGCACTTCTCCTGTTCTCCAAGAATTTTCAAAGATTATGGAGAGGGGTTCAAAAATTTCTTCTGCTATCTCCTTCAGTACTCTGGGGTGTAATTCATCTGGACCTGGAGACTTGAATTCATTTAGGTTAGCTAAGTGTTTCCTCACTATCTTTCTGTTTATAGATATCCTGGATTCTTCTATTCCCTTAATAGGACAGTGAATAACAGTTGATGTTGCATTTCCTTTCTGAGAGAAAACAGATGCAAAATAGGAATTTAAAAGTTCAGCCTTCTCAACATCCTGTCTTACCATTTCATCATTTTCATCCTGTAAAAATCCTATAGCATCTTTGACTTTTCTTTTACTTTTCACATATCCCCAAAATCCTTTATTATTGCTTTTGACATCTCTTGCAAGCCTCAGTTCATTTTCAGCTTTAGATAATCTGATTTGTGCCCTGCAGGTTCTGCAGACAGCATTATATTCTTCTTTAGATATGCCTCCCTCTTTCCATTTTATAAACATTTTTTTCTTCCTTTTTAGCATGTGCTTAAGTTCTGTGTTCATCCATCCTGGTTTCCTTAAATGCTTCCTATTCTTCCCTCTTTTCAGAATTGTTAACAACTGTGCTTTGAGAATTTCATTTTTCAAGATTTCCCATCCTTCCTGGACATTTTTGTCTTTAAGGATATCCAGCCATTGGATCCCTCCAATTCTCTTTCTGAATGCATGGAGGTGTAACACCCTTAAGAATATGTTAGTTAGAAGTCATTATACCACTAAAAGCACAGATTTCTTTCAGGCTGGCACACCCAGAAATGGATTTTTTCCATGTGGTGGGTGCCTAGCATGTAGGAATCTTCGGAGATCATTATCGTTCACTTCATCGGATGGCCGTCAAGAATTTAAAATCAGAGGTTATATCTCGTGTAATACCACATATGTGGTTTATTATGCAGTTTGCCCGTGTGGGCTAATATATGTTGCATTAACTACACGTGAACTACGTGTCCGCATAAGAGAACATGTGAGAGATATAATGGCCGCCCGTGAAGTGGAGGATATTAATGTTCTCAAACCCATTCCGAGACATTTTCGGTTGAAACACAAATGTGATCCGAATGGACTACAAGCGTGGGGTATTGACAGGATCCGTGCGGGAATAAGAGGGGGTGACACGAAACGTGTTTTAGCTCAAAGGGAATGCCGGTGGATTACGGTTCTTGATACCATCACACCGGCTGGACTCAATGAGCAGTTGAGTTTCAGCTCATATTTGTAAATTTTGTGTTGTGATATTAGTTTTTTGTGTTTTTTATTCATATATGTATGTATGTTTATTGTATTGGTTTGTTTCCCTATTCAGTTATTTCTAATTGGACACCGTAATTTCTAGGACGTTTGAGTGGGGAAGATCTGGAGGGACCCCCAGTGTTATATCCTTGGCTCAAGAACATCATATCAAGTTGGGTGAATGGGACTATATGTCAATTAAAAAGAAAAAAGAAGAAAAAAAGACAAAAAAGAAAAGAAGATAAATAATATTCATATTCACGTTGGTGTATCATATTATTCCTATATATATATATGTCACATATTTCTTGTTTTATTATGTGTGTACTTCTTTGAAGTACTTCACATGCACTCTTTTATATATAAAAAGATGACATAGTGGATAGTGTAATCACATAAATGTCTATTATAATGGATTAATATTTTATCAATCACTAATGTTCACATTTACTAATAATGATATAGATGTCATTAGATTGCATTCATGTAATATTTTAGCATTCGTTCACACACGTATTCATTTTGCACAGCCACCATTCTTAGGATCCATTTCCCCCTCCTTAGATGTATTGCCTAGACTGTGGCTCTAGTGCGCATGTCTGCGGTGCGTGCCCGTGGAGCATTGCTGAGGCGCACCAGTGACGCTTGCGGGTCAATGACGTCACAGTGACGTCTTCTGATGCGCGACGCCACGCTGTCGCCGGTGGTGATGCAGCTTCCGGGGCAGGACACCGGACACACGCGCCGCATGATTGAGCACCTGGTAACAGGATATATAACCTGGTCCCTTACACAACACATCACGGCACCTTGAGAAAGAGGTGAAACGCGCGTCGGTGGCGGCGCTGCTTGTTGTCCTGGTAGAGTTTAATATGGGTAAGCACTATTGCATGGGATAGTGGGATTCTTTTCAGGATGCGCACCTGTTAGGATCTCTCCTTACCTCTTTATCCCTTAAGTATGGCCCATATCCATCATAAGCACTAAGCACTTTATATTGTAATCTGTAGGACTAATAAGCAGCGGACATTATCTGATCCTTCAGTTTTGTCATATATGTATGTAATTTGTCAGTACTACATGTTTAATAAATCTTGTCATTTTTTATGATATTGGACTCATACTCCATTTCTCCCTGTGTAATGTGTAACAAAAATTAGCAGTCAGGCAGCCCCCTATACACACAGAACTGGTTTCCTACCAACACAGGACTGAAAGTGGGACTTCATAGTCTCTTCTTTCTGGTCCCCTCTTACCCACCAGAAATCCCCACCGAACCAATGACTGAATAATGCTGGTCACTGTTATGGCCAGTGATCGTTTGAGCGAGCATATCCAATGTGTAAGGATGGAACCAGGTTAGTATTAGTTTTTCTGATTATTTTTGTCAGTCTGAGAAATTTTTAAGAGTAATTTTTATCGTTTTCATAATTCATTTAATAAAACTTAAAAATATGATAAAACTACAAAAAGTTTAGCATCATGTGACATACAACGTAACTCTGGTTAGTGGGAGTGCACTGTTATTCTCTAGGGGGAACACCGCACTGATATAACATGGGCTGGCCACTGTTTGCAGAACATCGTGCTTGTTATTTTGACACGATGATGATGTCTCACGTCATGAATGGGAGAAGCACTGAAACATTTTGTAAAATTAGTCTCCGGGGAGCTTATTGCCAAAGAACTGACATAGATTTAACGAGGAACATGAGTCCTGAAGACCTCAGCATACTCTTGGGTGAAAATTAGATTTAGCAGTTTAGGGGATTAAGAGATTTACTTTGTTACTGAATGTTGGGTAATTAAGAGTTGCTTTGTGCGAAAGGTATTTACTGTGCCTCATTGGACTTGACAGAACACATGTACAACTTTACAGAGCAAAGGGATATTTTAAGATCTAAAAAAATAGCCTGTCTCATCGTTTTGGGCTTTTTTTTCTTTTGAATTTATTGCTAAGATTCAAGTCATTAAAATTCTGTCTTTACAGAAGAAAAATGTCTTAATTAATGAGATTTGTCTTTATTTTCCGTATCCAGAAGTTTTGCCGATTCAACTGCAAATTCAGTTCATGCAAAACGACTCTAAATACCAAGAATTTCCAATTTCTAAGGAGATAAACTGGGATAGTCACTGGAGAAAGATCAGGTAACTTCATCAATCATAGGCTGAATTTTACAGAACTCCTCAGAGAAAAGGAACCTCAAATGGTCTGGGCAGATAGTCCAAGCTTAGGAGCCATCCTTTCCTCAAAAGCGTCTCACTTGGTTTGGCACTGACTTAACAAAGGAAGATACACGTAGGGACCCTCCCTCCTCCAGGGTCTCAGTCAGTTTGACACAGGCTTTACTTAACTTATGTAACCTATAAGAAATCTTCCAACCTCTAACAGTGCCTTAGTTGGTTTGGCGCTGACCTTGGCAGGAAAAAATTCCAAAGAAATCTCCCATTCTTCACCATTACCTCCACTGGTTTGACACTGACTTAACCAGGGAAAATATTCTAAGGAACCCTTCCATTCTTATACATTGTTTTAATCAGTTTGGTAATGAATTAAGGCTAATAGACACTAAAATAACTCCACATCTTCATCACTGCCTCAGTTGACAAACCCAGGGCAGATAGGCTAAAGAAACCTCTTCTGCTTCACCAGTTTCATCTAATGGACACTCTGGGAAATCCTCCTGTTCTCCCGTCTTTCATGACTGCCTCCATTGGTTTGAGACAGACTTAACCAGGGACACTGTAGGAAATCTCTTCTAATGTGTCAGTCGGTTTAGCATTGGAAGGCCTTAGTTGATTTGGCACCAACTTAACCAAGAAACATATTTTAAGGAACTCTCTCGTTCTTATCCAGTTCCTCAGTCAGTCTGACACCGAATTACGGTTAATGGACACTAAAAAACTCTCCAGTTCTTCACCGTTGGATGGAACCAGGGTAGATAGGCTAAGGGAACCTCCTATTCTTCATACCTTCATTGGTTTGGCACTAACATAACCGGAGAAGATATTATAAAGAACCCTTCCATTGTTAGCCAGTGTCTGTTATTTTGGCATTGTCTTAACCAGATCAAATAGTCTAAGCAACCTCATGTTCTTCAGTTGTTTTGGCACTGGCCCATCCAGTTAGTCTGCAGAAACCTCCCGTTCTGTTCCAGGGTCTCCACTGATTTGGCACGGACTTAACAGGGAAAGATATTCTAAGGAAAGGAACCCTTCTCTTGTTATCTAGTTTGGGTTTGGCACTGATTTATCTAGACTGGATAGTCTAAGAGCCTCCCCAGTTTTTCACCAGAACCTCAGTTGGCTGAGCACCAGACTTTCTCGGTTAGATTCCCAGGAGGCAGCCCAAAGTAGGTATTGTCTGATGACAAAAGCACTTCTGCAGATATTACAGAGGATGAAGATGGAGGTATAGAAGTATGCCATAAGATTATTGAATATCAGCACCAGGAAGATGATCAGAACTGAGCAGAAGTACCAGGGAAAAGCCACAGATGTAACTAGGGGACAAGCTGAGACCATAACCAGGAACACAGGCAAGAAGAATTATAGGATTAAATCCAAGGGGTGAAACTGGAATGAAATCTGAACCTAATGCAAGGTAACCTAATAATCAGAGAAATAATCAAGATGAAGGATACAAATGATAAAGACGAATTCAAAGTCGACTTGTCAAGACAATTTACTGCCTGAACTAATGGTACGGCTGTATAGCTCTTGGAAGAACAATAATAATGATATCTGTCTTGTAGTAATCCGATGTGCGAGCACGGAGAAATTAAGCTTTGAAACCATATGCAAATTAACTTAAGAGTGCATTAGGGGTGTACCTATGCGCTCTGAGAGCATTGACACATGCCCAATTGCACCTCCAGGCTAATTTGCATGTGTCTGCAAAGCTTGATTTCTCCACTCTCGCAAATTAAATTACTATAAAACAGGTATCATTGTTATTGTGGTACCATGAATATAAATCCGTACCATTAGTTCAACTATTAAAATTGTCCAAAAAGTTTCCCTTTAAATATGCCACATATGAATAGTGACACTGCTGTGAACATAAGGTGACAAGTCACCAAAAAAGATGATTTATCGGTGCTGGATCATGTGGAGTTGAGTCTGATTCTGCAAGAAAGTAGCCATGTTTTTCTAAATCCTGTACAACCCCTCAGCTTTCCTTCCCCACATCCGTGCGGAGCACATGTAAGTTACAGTCCTTATTATTTAAAATTAGACATTTGTGCTCGTAAAGAAAGAGCAAAAAATGTCAACCAACAAAGAAAAATAATCTTCATCTCAGGCCGTTAATGATATATTTATACCAGCCACTGTGTAATAATAACACATTAGGAACCTTGTGTAACTAAATAATGGCAGAACTGAATAAGGCAGTTCCCGAAATGCGTTTAGCCGTGGTTGTCACTCTTCTGCTTTGCTAGGCCTGTAGGGTTATATTCGTACGAATGTGATAATTTATGGATGTCACAGGGTCTGAGTGTAGCGCTGTGTGCTCATCCACATCTCGGATGACCACAAGTGCCGTGTGATACTATTTAAATAATCGCTATATGGTACGCAAAACGAGCAATTCACAATGTTTTCCACATGAAGCATCAGCAGGTGGAGATACTTCTAGTAAAGGAAGTTTTCTTTGCACCACTGGTAAGTTCTAGATTGTTCCAATGTAGGGTTCATCCCACCCCACCCCAGCTTACAGTGCGGGTCCTAGTTGAAACATGTGAGGTTTAGACAGACTTCATGGAAGTGACGATGCAGATGCGTGAGAATAGTGACAGTAAGAACTGTGCATGGAAACAAATACTGAAGAAAATGACTGTTATTTCAAGTTCTTACATGGTATATTCTGAAGACATGACCATCCGTTGCAAATCCATACAAGTCAATTGGAAGCTCAAAAGATACCCAGATATTCAGCAAGGCTTGTCTGCCTAGCTAAATATCTGTTTGTCTGCTGCCTCTCGGATGTTCTTAATGGTTTCCCTCCCCCAAAGTGCTATAATTTTCTCAGATTTTCCTCCCTCCAGTCTTCAAATCCTAGACCAAAACCCAATCGATGTGTTATTTTGGCAAAAATCAAGTTTAATGCCCCATATGCTAAGTAGTCAATGAAATGGAGATGTCTGGTGGTTGCTTCCTACTTGGTCTTCTTCATGCTTGAGTTCCATCTAGTTTCCAACATCCACTAGTCCTCATGACATCATGATGGGAATCGGGCCTTGATGTCATGACATTGTGAGGCCTACTGGGCACTAGAGACCCAATGGAACCCATGGCATGAAGAAGACTGGCAATCTGTAATTGAAGACTGGACCGGAACGACCAAGTCAGGAACCGTGCCCACAAGCTATCTATTTTTGTTCACCCTGTATTTATTGTTCTGTGGGGTATAGCGAGAGCCCCCTGAGCATTATAAGACTCAATCAATTTGCATCAATAAATTAAAATTTTCTGGTCAAGTTTCGAGTGATCTGCTGAATTCACATTTTGGTAAATTCTCACATCAATAATTGGAAGAGTATAAGAACATTTCATACACAAGGAGATAAAAAAAAAGATGTCACAGACAGAAAAATATTTGAATGGGAAATGAAAATGTTGTGACGGGTCCTCTGTAAAGTTCAACTATAAACTAAGCATGAATTAATATTTCTCAATTTCATCATCATCCAAGCCTCCCACTGCTTTATTGTGAAATCATTTGGAAATCCCAACCAGATCCCCACCGACCGTGCCGTCATGGTGGCCTAAGTAGAAAGCTAGGATATCTCTCTGTGGGAAAGATTATCTACAGGTTGTAATAAGATAAATTTACATTTAGACCCCAAGAAAATTACTAAAAAGATCAAATATCACGGAGTAAAGGCCCATCGCCCCCCAGAGAACAGAACTATATACAGGGCCTCTAATAAAGACTATGCAAAAAAATATCCACATGTTTATTAAGGGCCAATTAAACTTTACAGTTGGTTATAAATGTAATAATTTTATTGATCCTCCCTAGGGTTAAATCTATATTAAATGGTAATAACCGTGCAGATATATGTAGACGCTTTATTAAAATATAACTAGATTTAATCGTCGTCTACCAGCGAAGGAGTTTAGGTTCATATAAGGGTAAAGTGTAAGAAAACATATGGATCCTCATTTTGATACTTTCCCAATTTTTGAAGCTGGTGCAATAATAGGCTGTGTTCGCTCTTGTGTTACCCCTTTTACCGGGGTTTCCGGTATTTCTCACGACAAGAATGACACAGTCTGTAGAAGAAAAAAAAAAATTGCGGAACTCCCAACCTGAAACAGTAACGTTCCTCACAAATTATGTCTGCATCCAAAATGTTCAAGTGTTCTACCTACTACCTGTTCTACATACATAGTTCCAAGACGAAGTAAACAAGAGTACACATGTGCATGTAAGGGAGGGACAATACTGTAGTCGTGACCTGAACAACCGCAATATTTGTGTCCAGTCCTTCCCCTACAGAAAACTGTACTCCTCTATTCAGCATACCTGCGTCCTCAGATTCAGCTTCCTCTGGGTACTTCCCAGGCGACAACGGTCCCTCTTTCAGGTGACCCCCAGCAATGGAGACACAGTCCAAGTTAACTTTAACATTTTCTTTACTGAGTATTTCACAATTAATGCATCGAGACATTTACTGGTTTCCTCATCTTTCCCTTTCTGGCTGTCGCTTCTGTGCAGTACATGAACTGTCCTAGACTGCTCCCCAGTTCCTTCCTGGCCTAACTTCGCCATGATGACAATGCCTTCTGCCTGTTTCGCACCAGACTCGAAATCATCAGTCACCAGGTTTGGTTGCCTCTGGTAAAGCATCCGGCCCATCTGTATCGATCTCGTCGAAGCTCCAACCTCCTTCATCTCCTCAGTCCAACCGACTCCTGCTCTAAAAGCATCTGCCCAGGCGATAAGTCGCCACATCTTTCCTTTCTTGTTCTGGCCCACTGCTACGACACGCAGCGGCCATGGCTAACGTGGGCTGTAGCGATTCAACGTTATGTGGCTGTCAAGCTGTCCGGGCCTATAGTCCATGTGGACCCTAGGGTGCCCTGGCCCCGTCTGACTTAACTTCCTACAAGCTTTCCTGTTACTACCCGGCAGCCCCTCCTACAATTAACCCTCTATAACCATCCTATAAGCTATGCCTATAAGGCCCACTAGTATGCCCCCCATCTAGTGGCCCACAACAGAACTACACTTACCCTATGTGTATGAACTATGTACTAAAGTGGCCTCCTCTAATGTCCCCAAAAGGATGCACTTAATTACCCTATACTAAACATCAACATTAATATTAATCACTTTATCTTATATACAGTGTAGCTCTAAGGAACACAAACTCTAGAGCATGGTAACACATATGTATGTGGCAGTAATAAAGTGAGCAGTAATACATCTTTATATGTAGCAGTACTGCAAGCATTCAACCTATACATTATCAATATCAGCAATATGTACATATTAACACATCAAAGGCAATTAGAGGAAGGGAAGAAGAACATTATATCTCAGCCACTTACATGCACACACCGAGACCCCTTTGGAGGGTGTTTAGGAATGCAGAAATAACAATTGTACAGTTACCTCCCTTATATCTAAATCGGCGTGATTAGCAGGATGTGGTCTCCCTGCGGGAAATGTTTTTGGGGGAGAACACACATGGTGCAAGTGATGAGATGGTGTCTGAATTTGGATGGCCTAAGATGGCGGCCAGAGACATGTACTCAAAGATGGCGATGGTTAGTGCGCTGAGAAGAATAAAGACCGCCTATGATGGGAGTGGATGGCACCAGGGAGCACAAAAATGTGCACAGCCCATTGAAATATCGGCCCAGAAGAGGGTATGTCCTGCAGCCAGGACCCAGCCAAGAGGTGCGCGCTGGAGGAGGCTGCAGTGTAAAACGAAGTACGGCCCATCAGGTGAAGAAAGGTGAGCGCACGAGGTGTGATCGAAAGCAGAGTCACCAGATGTGGCGAGTGATGCCGCTGAGGCAACCCAGTGGAGAAAAAGTGTGACCTACCACAGTAGCGCAACTCCACCTCAGACGTGGGAAGTAACCCATCTGAATGGTCAAAAGGGGCTATGGGAGGTAGTCTAGCCCAGAAGCAGACTGGTCTGGTGCATCAGAATATCTGGGTGTCCACATTCAGGACTTCCATAGTAAAACTTGTTGGTCCAGCACAAGCTATAGAAGAACCGGCGCAGACAAGGTATCCAGATCAGCCCTGAAAGTGGAAAAAGCCATCTTCCCCTACTGGATGAAAAGTCCATATGCAATTAACAAGAAACCCTCCTAGAGGTTGATAGGAGGATGTGGATGTATTCATTCCTATAGCTTGAGCTCCTGGTTGGCCAAAGTGGGGCCATGTTTGTAAGCTGGAGTCCAGTCGGATCTCAGGAAGACTTGAAGTTGAAGGCGTAAGATCCTTCTTCAGGGGTGACATTATATCCTCGTGTTCAAGAAGTCATGTACCGGTATGCGTTTTTGCTCAAATGAAATCTGAAGAACTGTTTCATACTCTTGTGGCCTTAAGATAGTCGAGTAGGCTGAACTTTAATTTTATTTTTTTTTACTTTTTATTTTGGTTTTGTTGTGCCCATTGTGCCTTTTTCTGATTACCAAGAAGAACTGGATCCAGTTAGTTTTTAAGGACTATAGCCATGTTCTGGACTGTGTAGCTTGCCTTTCGGCATCCTTAACTTAGAAGGACCAGGTACTGTGCTGATATTAGCAACCTGTGTAGAACAGGTCCAGATACCTCAAGACATCAGACATGATTGTATTTTATAGTGTGTTATACGAACCGGTTCTTACAAGTTCTGAATTGCAGAGGACTGCAATTATTAAAGATAGGGGTATAAAGGAGGAGAAGATGATGAACACCCTCTCTTAAGATCCCTGTCATTGTATCTAAAGTGACCTGTTTGTTTCATGTAATTATTCATCATGTAGACTGCAGTTTTCCTGTGAACAGTGGTAGACAGGGTTAACTGTAGGGCCAGCCCATGGTTTGGGAGGAGTAAATAGGCACTAGGAGTCAGTTCTTGTTTATCAGTTAGCTCCAATTCAGCTAGAGGAAAGGGAAGACTACACTCAGTATTGTGAGGCGCATTGGGTGTGTGTGCAGAGAGGAGCAGGCTCAAGAGAAGGCAGTAACATCCTGCAATATCCAGCTACAGAGATGGCAGTCTCTACTCTTACCAGACAAGTTGGGGCATCTACAAGAGACTTTTCAGTACAATTTTAGTGTTAGCCAGACCTGGAGATCAACATGAAAGAAGACTGGGTCAGCCAGGCTGAAATACATCAGGAAGGTGGTAGACACCTTTATAGGGTGTTTAGGGACGCAGAAGTAACAATAGGCCAGTTGCGTTCCTTCCACACATATGAAGCATCAGCAGTGTGTATAACTTTCCAGACCCGTAGATAATAATGTAGGTCGTTCCTTATAATCATCATCTTCATACTGACACGTTCTGCAGCTGATGTCGTTACCGAGGCCTGTTTTACCTTACAGTTGAGATAGTCCAAAATCATAGCAAGAGCAATGCCAATGGGATTTAAAAAGTGTGATTTTCTTTTCTCACTTTGTACAAATCCTCGCTGACGGGAAGTTTTATTCACTGCACGTGAGAGTCTGATAGTGAAAAGAGACATGAGATGGACATTCTGCAGATCTGGAGCCTCAGATGGTTTTATATGAGCAGAAATAAAAAAGAACACATGGCGGGATTAAGAGCAGCAAGAAACAAAGGCTAAGACATGAGAGATTATAAAGGGGTTCTCCGCTGAGATACAAAAGGGTCTTAAAAGGGCTTCTCCAACATAGACAATTTGTAGCATTTTACAGTAATTTGTCAGTAAAATTAATGGACCCCGTGTCGAGAACCCAATAGAATTTGTTGCATACCACTGGTGTCAGATAATGGTCTGACAGATCTGGCATTTTTGCTAACTTTATCCATGATGCAATGTCTTTATCGCCTTCGTACGGGACAAAACATGAAACCTCAGCTGCTGCAGAACATCATAACAAACACATCAGCTGCTGCAAAACCTCATAATATACCTCAGCTGCTGCATAATCTCATAATGCAGACCTCAGCTGCTGCAAAACCTCATAATACACAATTTATCTGCTGCAGAACATCACAATTCACACCTCAGTTGCTGCAGAACCTCACAATACACTTATCAACTGCTGCAGAACCTCACAACACACTTCAACTGCTGCAGAACCTCATAATACACACCTCAGCTGCTGCAGAACCTCACAACACACTTCAACTGCTGCAGAACCTCATAGTACACACCTCAGCTGCTGCAGAACCTCATAATACACACCTTAGCTAAACACAACACAGAACAATATGGAGAAACATTGTGTAGTTTCTGACTCTCGGTACCTGAGGTTATGAAAGTGATGGTAGTAGTATTTATTAGTGGTAGTTGTAGTGGCAGCAGTGGTAGTAGTAGCAGTAGTAGAAGTGGTGGTAGTAGTAATGGTAGTAGTAGTAGTGGTGGTAGTAGCAGTAGTAGAAATGGTAGTAGTATGGTAGTAGTAGTAGTAATGGTAGTAGTGTTAGTAGTGGTGGTAGAAGTGGTAGTAGTAGCAGTAGTGGAAGTAGTAGCAGTGGAAGTAATATCAGTAGTGGAAGTAGTAGTAGTAATAGTGTTGGCAGTAGTAGTAAAGTAATGATAGTAGTAGCGGTAGAAGTGGTGGTAGTAGCAGTAGTGGAAGTAGTAGTAGTGCTAGTAGCAGTAGTGGAAGTAGTAGTAATAGTGTTGGCAGTAGTGGTAGCAGTAGTAGTAATGGTATTAGTAGGGGTAGATGTGATGTTAGTAGTAGTAATGGTAGTGGAAGTGGTAGTAGTTGTAGTATTAATAGTAGTAGTGGTAGTACTGGTAGTAGTAGTAGTAGTGGTAGGAGTAGTAGTAGTATTATGGTAATAGTAATGGTAGTAGTAGTAATGGTAGAAGTGTTGGTAGTAGTAGTAGTGGTAGTAGCTGTAGTATTATTAGTAGTAGTGGAAGTAATAGTAGTACTAGTAGTGGTATTAATGGTGGTAGTAGTGATAGTAGTAGTAGTGGTAGTAGCAGTGGTAGTAAGTAATGGTAGTAGTAGTGGTAGTAGTCGTGGTATTAAGTAATAGTAGTAGTGGTAGTAGTAGTAGTAGTAGAGGTAATAGTAGTGGTAGTAAGTAGTAGTAGTGGTAGTGTAGTAGCAATGGTAGTAGTAGTAATGGTAGTAGTGGTAGTAGTAGTAGCGATAGTAGTAGTAGTGGTAGTAGCAGTAGCAATAGTAGTAGTAATGGTAGTAGTGGTAGAAGTGGCGGTGGTAGTAGTGGTGGTAGTAGTGGTAATAGTGGTAGTATAGGTGGTAGTAGTGGTAGTAGTAGTGATAGTAGTAGCAGGGGTAGTAAAGGTAGTAGTAGTAATGATGGTATTAATGGTAGTGGTAGTAGTAGTATTGGTAGTAGTAATGGTAGTAGTAATGGTAGTAGTAGTAGTAAGGGTAGTAGTATTCCTTATAATGAAATGAAGAAAGAAATTCTGACACACAGGAATGTCTCAGGATGTAACGCTCCTGATACTTTCAACATTTTACCAGCGTCTGTGTGATCTGATTGGCATGAAAATAAATAGAGAGGGTGGTCTGTTTAAGGCTCTTGTCCAAATCCAATCACATTATATTTTCCTAGTATCAACACTGGAGAATACTGTGGCTGTTCCACTAACAGAACGGCTTGGGAATATCTCCGGTGCAGATGGCTATGAGCACATGGCAGAGGTCAGCCCCTGCCCTTTATATTTTGGGAATTTATTACGTCGTGGGATCTAAAATTTACAGTATGTTAGACCAAATTCATATGTAAGGACCACCATGACCTGAGATCATTAGAAAGATGAAAGGAAGTTGTAGAATGTTTGGCATCGCTTCTTTTTATAAAAAAAAAAATTGCAAAAATGTGACAAAAATTTTAATTTGAGATATACAGAGGATCCACCCACATGTATTCATTATTCAAAACTTTTAACTGACTCCTCCGCCCATCACTGCCCCCTCCAACCACCCTCATCTCTGCTGAGGACTTTGCCACACACTTCAAAAATAAGATCAACCAAACAAGGCAAGTCTTCATTGTTCAACCACCACAACCTCTTTTGTATACCAGACCAATGCCCAAACCCGATAACCTCCCTCTCCAACATCACTGAAGGGAAGCTTAATTGTCTCCTCTCCAAATCGCACCTTACAACCTATGCACTCGATCCCATCTCATCCCACCTCCTCCCCAACCTCACAACCACACTTATTCCATCCTTAACCCACCTCTCCAACCTATCACTAACTTCTGGTACCTTCCCTTCTGGTTTCAAACATGCTACAATCACGTCTATCTTTAAAAAGCCAACCCTCGACCCAACCGCTATGTCCAGCTATCGCCCAATATCGCTGCTTCCATTTGCTTCCAAACTCCTGGAGCTGCACGTCCACGCTGAACTTTCCTCCCACCTCTCATCTAACTTTCTCTTTGACAATCTACAATCTGGTTTCCACCCCATCACTCCACTGAGACAGCCCTGACCAAAATTACTAAGGACCTACTCAGAGCCAAAGCAAACGGACAATACTCTATACTCCTGCTTCTAGACCTGTCCGCTGCTTTCGACACAGTTGACCACTGCCTCCTACTACATATCCACTCCTCTTTTGGCATCAAAGACCTCGCTTATCTTGGATCACCTCATACCTTTCCAACTGCACATTCAACGTCTCCCACTCCCACACTACCTCCTCATCCCACCTTCTCTCTGTTGGAGTCCCCCAAGGCTCTGTTCTAGGACCCCTTGTTAGCAGCGGATTAATCAGCGTAACATCCAGAGTCGGCAACACAGAATGTAAATTTATTCATATCCAGGTTGAACAGATTACAGCATGAAATGTGATCAGTCTGGTATCTGCTGTGGCTTACAGCATGGGAGCATTACAACAACAAGAAGGGAAGAGAAGGAGGGGGCATCCTGTCTGTTTTTTGTTTTTTTTTGTCACTGAACTTTGTTAACAATCTCACAATATGCACAATATATCAAACAGTACAGTAGTAGTTGTTGCAATACATACAGATCAATATGCATTATTCCAACACCCCCACTCAACAACTACTTATCCTCTTAGTCCCAGTGTGGTTCTCAATTCTTGGAACCTGGCCCGTGGCAATGGCTTTGTCATAATGTCAGCTGCCATCTTATCAGTTTCACAGTAAACGAACTGAATTATGCCACGATCTATCAAATCACGTAAATGATGATGTTTGACGTCAATGTGCTTGGTTCTAGCACTGATCTTTTCACTGCATGCAAGTTTAATGCATCCTTTGTTGTCCTCATAAATCACTGTCGTCTGAGTTGACGGTGTGCCAAGATCATCCAACAATTGTCTTAGCCAAATGACCTCCTGGCTTGCATAGGCTGCGGACACATACTCCGCTTCTGTAGATGACAAGGCAACAGACACTTGTTTCCTACTAGACCAGGAGATTAAACTTTCTCCAACTTTAAACAAGTATCCGCTAGTGGATTTACGATCATGCGAATCACCAGCCCAATCTGCATCTACATAGCCGGTGAGTTCTAGATCTCCCGTTGCAGACAGCTTTAAATTTACATCTTGCGTTTCTTTTAAATATCGGAGAAGTCTCGTAACAGCATTCCAGTCTCTTTGGCGTGGTTTTTTCCACATATCTGCAAAGGATTCCAACTGTTGTTGTGATATCCGGTCGAGTCATAGTTGATATGTATAGAAGTGCCCCCACTGCCTGACGATATTTCTCATTCTTTGGCAACAGGTCATCTTCTCCTTCCAGCTTCAGGTAGGATGATTCCATTGGGGTTGATATACCTTTGGCTTCTGACATTCCAAACTGATTCAGAATCGAATTAATTTTTGCACTTTGGTTTAGAAGAAAACTTCCATCTTCCTCTCTCTGGATTTGGATTCCTAGATAATATGTCACATTCTCAAGATCTTTTGTTTCAAAATGCTGGTTCAGAATTTCAGCCATTTTTCCAATTTCTGCGTCTTCCTGATGAACTACAATCACATCGTCCACATATAAGAGAATATACATCCACTTTCCATCTGTATATTTTGTGTGTAAGCATGGATCCGCTTGACCTCTTTTAAAACCTTCTTCCAACAAGACCTTATTCATCTTGGTATTCCATGCTCTTGCTGATTGCTTAAGACCATAAAGGGATTTTTGCAGTTTGCAAACAAGATTCTCTTCACCCCCTTTTACATAACCTTCAGGTTGAGTCATGTATACGTCCTCCTCAATGTCACCATTTAAAAAGGCAGTTTTTATATCCAAATGTCTGACATTCATCTTTTGCACAGCAGCTACAGCTAACAAAGCTCTGAACGTGGTCTGTTTAGCGACTGGAGCAAACGTAGCATCGTAATCTTCGCCATACTTTTGAGAATATCCTTTTGCCACCAACCTTGCTTTAAATCTGTGGACTTTACCTTCAGAGTCATATTTGGTTTTGAAGACCCACTTGCACATGATTGCCTTTTTGCCCTGTGACAGCTTGGTGAGTTTCCAAGTTTGAAGTTGATGAAGCGATTTGATTTCCTCATTAGCAGCATTGATCCACTTTGTTCTTTCATGGACAGGTAGTTCTTGCATTTCATCCCATGACTGCGGCTCTGATTCAGGTAGTGTCTTGACTATGTAGGATAGACGTTTAGCTGTTACGCCTCTGTTTGATCTTGAAGATCTCTTGATTTCAGATTCACCTGATTTTTCTGTTGTTCCTTCAGTGGTTGAAGAATCCAGCCAGACCTCTACATTGATGTCACAAAACTTGGGGGACACAAAGTTCTCATCAGTCACTACATCTCTACTTATTGTGACCTTGTTTGTTTCTGGGTGTAGAATCCAATAACCTTTCTGGGTTTCACTGTAGCCTACCAGGATCCCTTCCTTAGCGTGAGATTCCCACTTAGTTCGCCTTTCTTTGGGAACATGTACAAGCGCGTTACTTCCGAATATTCTTATATGATGTAGTTTTGGCTTTCTGCTGTTCCATTGCTCAAACGGAGTTTTCTCTTTAGCTTTACCTGGTAGTCTGTTCTGAAGATAGCAAGCTGTCATGATTGCTTCACCCCAATATGCTGTGGGCAGATTTGCATCAAACAACATACTTCTTCCACTTTCACAGAGTGTTCGGTTCCTTCTTTCCGCAACACCATTTTGCTCAGGATTGTACGGTACAGTGGTCTGAAACAGGATTCCATTTTTCTTTAAAATGCTCTGTATCTCATTACTTGTGTATTCAGTCCCATTATCTGCACGTAGAATCATTGGCATTCTCCCAAATGTATTATATACCTCAGCTAGATATACTTCAAGTTTCTCTGGAACTTCTTTCTTGCTGTGAAGCAGATGGACAACTGTATATCTTGAATGATCGTCAATAAATGTGAGAAAATATCTCTTCTTCCCAGGAGTCTGAGTGCTCATTGGACCACAGACATCTACATGTATTAAATCTAGTGTCTGTTCTGTGCTTGTAGTACTTCTCTTAGGAAAAGCTTTTCTAGACATTTTCCCTTTGATGCAGCTAGTACATTTCATTATCTAGTTACATAGATCAATTGTAATGTCCTCAGCTAGTTGCTTTTGAACTAACTTCCTTATTGCTTCTGGGTCTCTGTGTGCTAGGCGCCTATGCCATACATGAATGCAGTTATTGTGCCTTTCTTCCTGAGCAGCGTACACACACTCTTTGCATTTAAGCTGGTAAAGTTCATTTGTGATTTTTCCTTCTGCTAGTGTGTGGCCCTCTTTTGAGATGATGCAGCTATCATGCTTAAATGTAACTTCATTTCCTTGTTTTGTGAGTTTCTTCACAGATAGTAAATTACTCTCAAGACTAGGCACAAAGAGCACATCTTTTACTGGGATCTTCTTGCTTTGTGTTGGTGAGATTTGACAATCAATATAACCATCTCCTATACCTTGTGAAGTCATGTACTGACCATTAGCCATAATCACTTTCTCTGACTTACTTTGGTTAAGCTTAGAAAAGAAGTCCCTGTTATTAGTCATGCTCCAGAGTCTATACACCATGCATGCTTTGATGTATTTACACTGACAGTAAATGCAGTTTCAGTATTCACAGAATCATTTTCTGCAGACACAGCACTTTTAACCCTTTGAAGACTGCTTTGCTTTTTCAGCTGATTCATTCTAGCTTTCCAGACTCTGCAGTCGGCTTTCAAATGTCCTGATTTCTTGCAAACAAAACATTCACGTGTTTCTTTTAGGTGCTTTCTGTTATCATTTAGATTTTGTGTCTGTAAAGCAGATTTTGCATCGCATGTCCTGCTGTTTACACCTTCCGCTTTCCGCTTATATTCATCTAAGAGCTTCCCTCTGACATACTCCAATGTAAGCTCATCATCTGGGCGCGCATCTAGTGCGGTTACAAGCATGTCATAGTTTTCTGGAAGACCACTAAGCAGTAATGCGGCTACATGAAAGTCCTTCAAATCTTCCCCAATGCCTCTCAGGCGTTCTACAATCTCTAGAATGCTTGTTATGTAGTTCTGCATATCCTGGCCATTCTGTAGTTTAGACTGGTACAATTTTCTCATGAGTAGTGTTGAGCATTCCGATACCGCAAGTATCGGGTATCGGCCGATACTTGCTGTATCGGAATTCCGATACCGACTTCCGATATTTTTTCAATATCGGAAGTCGGCATCGGAATCGGAAGTTCAAAGTTGATTGACAGCCTGACGTCATCATGATGCGCGGTGTGTGCGCATCATGATGCGCCGTCATTTCGGGCCTTCCGGGGGTCTCTGCCGGCCTGCCGGGGGGCTGTGTGGACTGCCCGGGGTCTGTACCGGCCTGCCGGGGGGGCTGTGCCGGCCTGCCGGTGGTCTGTGCACCCTGTGGGGGTCTGTACCGGCCTGCCGGGGGGCTGTGCCGGCCTGCCGGGGGGCTGTGCTGATGTCCGGGGGTCTGTGCAAGCATCGTCCGATGGGACTACAAGTCCCATCTGGCGATGCCTGCTACCATGACAGTGATTGACACATTAGCCAATGATGGGACAGTAGTAGTCCCATCATCCGGCTAATGTGTTAAATGTTAAAAAAAAAAAAAAAAATACTACATACATACTACATGCTACATACATACTACATATATACTACATACATGCTACATACATACTACATGCTACATACATACTACATATATACTACATGCATGCTACATACATACTACATGCTACATACATACTACATACATACCACATACATACTACATACATACTACATACATACCACATACATACCACATACATACCACATATATACCACATACATACCACATACATACTACATACATACTACATACATAACACATATATACTACATGCATGCTACATACATACTACATGCTACATATATACTACATACATACTACATACATACATACTACATATATACTACATGCATGCTACATACATACTACATGCTACATACATACTACATGCATGCTACATACATACTACATGCTACATACATACTACATATATACTACATACATACTACATACATACTACATGCATGCTACATACATACTACATGCTACATACATACCACATACATACTACATACATACTACATACATACTACATGCATGCTACATACATACTACATGCTACATACATACTACATATATACTACATGCATGCTACATACATACTACATGCTACATACATACTACATATATACTACATGCATGCTACATACATACTACATGCTACATACATACTACATATATACTACATGCATGCTACATACATACTACATGCTACATACATACTACATATATACTACATACATACTACATGCATGCTACATACATACTACATGCTACATACATACCACATACATACTACATACATACTACATGCTACATACATACTACATATATACTACATGCATGCTACATACATACTGCATGCTACATGCATGCTACATACATACTACATACATACTACATGCTACATACATACCACATATATACTACATACATACTACATACAATACATTCATACAATACATACATAGACATACAGTACATATAACATAGAGTAACATACTTACCAATACTTGTCACATTGTTCCCCGAAGCCATTGTCTTTTACGGAATAAATATTAACATAACAAACCACAAAAATACTCACCCACGATCCGAAGCAGTCCACGAGTGTGTCCCACGACGATCTTGGGTAGAGAACTGCAGCATCAGCTGTTGCTGCCGTTCTCTACGGGCTGCAGGAATCCAATGACGGAAGGTAGGTATCCTTCCGCACTGTATTCCTCCGCCACTTAAAAAAAAAAGTCCCTAGTCTCACTTTATGCCATTGCTGTGTGGGAAATTCCTCAATCAATCAATCGCTCAACTCTACTCATGAGTTAAAGTTTATTGCTTAAATTTATCCTCTCATGCACCTTTTGCAGCTGCTCCCACATTTCTCTTGCAGTTTCACTTTTACACACATGCACAATCTGATCATCATCTATACTGAGTGATATGGTACTTTGTGCTTTCTGATCCATCTCTATCCACTCCTGTGATACTGGGTCAGGTTTAGGCTCCTGTGTGTATTTCCACGTACTTTCTCTTATCAGCAGCATTTTCACTTTGAATTTCCAGGATTGATAATTCTGGTTAGTGAGACTTGGTACTGTAAACTTCATGGAGTTGCTGCTGCTGGTGGCCATCTTTGCTGTCTTCCTTTCTTTTCTCTGTGCTCTGGGGATCTGGGACTCTGGGCGGCCCATAACCTGTTAGCAGCGGATTAATCAGCGTAACATCCAGAGTCGGCAGCACAGAATGTAGATTTATTCATATTCAGGTTGAACAGATTACAGCATGAAATGTGATCAGTCTGGTATCTGCTGTGGCTTGCAGCATGGGAGCATTACAACAACAAGAAGGGAAGAGAAGGAGGGGGCATCTGTCTGTTTTTTTTTTCTTTCACTGAACTTTGTTAACAATCTCACAATATGCACAATATATCAAACAGTACAGTAGTAGTTGTTGCAATACATACAGATCAATATGCATTATTCCAACACCCCTACTCTTCTCAATCTATACACTTGGTCTGGGGCAACACATAAAGTCCCACAGATTCCAGTACCACCTTTATGCTGATGACATTCAGATCTTCCTCTCTGGCCCAGACGTCACCTCTCTGCTGTCCAGAATCCCGGAGTGTCTATCAGCCATATCCTCCTTCTTCTCCTCTCGCTTCCGCAAGCTCAATGTAGACAAATATGAACTCATCATCTTTCCTCCATCTCACAGATCTTCCTTACCTGACCTATCTATCACAATTAACAACATCACGCTTTCTCCCATACCAAAAGTCAGCTGTCTTGGAGTAACCTTTGAGGCTAGTTTCACACTAGCGTTTATGAGCGCAGCGACGGCCTGCGCACGGCCGCCGCTAAGCCCCGCCCCCTGCCACGCCTCCGCCGGTAGCTCCGCCCACCGGTGCATGAGGCTGCATGCACCCTGCGTCCCCTATCTTTATCACTGGGGGTGCAGGCCGTGCGCAGTATGCGTTTGGCGGCGCATGCGTCCTTTTGACGGTGCGCCGACCTGCGCCAAACGCAACCTGCTGCAGTTTGGTTGCGTCGGCGCACCGTCAAAAAGGCGCATGCGCCGCCAAACGCATACTGCGCACGGCCTGCGCCCCCTGTGATAAAGATAGGGGATGCAGGGCGCATGCAGCATCATGTGCCGGTGGGCGGAGCTACCGGCGGAGGCGCTGCAGGGGGCGGGGCTTAGCGGCGGCCGTGCGCAGGCCGTCGCTGCGCTCATAAACGCTAGTGTGAAACTAGCCTGACTCTGCCCTGTCCTTCAAACCGCACATCTAAGCTCTTTCTACCTCCTGTTGCCTCCAGCTCTAAAATGTTTCCAGAATCCGTCCTTTCTTCAACCCTCATTCTACTAAAATGCTTGTGCATGCCCTCATCATCTCCCGCCTCAACTACTGCAACATCCTTTTCTGTGGCCTCCCTGCTAACACCCCCGCACCTCTCCAGTCCATCCCTAAAGGGAATCTGTCACCTCATTTTTGGCCTAAGAGATGCGGCCACAGCCATCAGGGGCTTAGCTACAGCATTCTGTAATGCTGTAGATAAGCCCCCGATGTAACTTGAAAGATAAGGAAAACGAGTTAGATTATACTGACCCGGGGATCCGGTCCGATGGTTGTCGCGGTCCAGTCCGGCGCCTCCCATCTTCTAGCGATGATGTCCTCCTTCTTACTTCTGCAGCGGCTCCTGCGCAGGCGTACTTTATCTGCCCTATTGAGGGCAGAGCAGAGTACTGCAGTGCACAGGTGCCGGGAAAGGTCAGAGAGGTCCAGTACCTGCGCACTGCAGTACTTTACTCTGTCCTCAACAGGGCAGATAAAGTACGCCTGCGCAGGAGGTTACACCGAGGGCTTATCTACAGCATTACAGAATTCTGTAGATAAGCCCCTGATGGCTGTGTCCGCAACTCATAGGCCAAAAATGAGGTGACAAATTCCCTTTAACTCTGCTGCCCAACTAATTCATCTCTTTCCTCGCTACTCCTCTGCTTCTCAACTCTGCAAATCTCTTCACTGGCTCCCATTCCCTCAGCGTATCCAGTTCAAATTACTAATACTGACCTACAAGGCCATGTATAACCTGTCTCCCCCATATGTCTCTGAACTAATTTCCTGATACCTTCCCTCATGTAATCTCCGGTCCTTCCAAGACCTCGTTCTTTCCTCCACACTTATTCGCTCCTCACCCAACCGCCTCCAAGACTTCTCCCGAATATCCCCCATCGTCTGGAATTCTTTGCTCCAACATGTCCAACTACCAACCACATTCAGATCCTTCAGACGGAACCTGAAAACCCACATCTTCAAGAAAGCCTACAGCCTGCAATGACCCCGCTACCTCCTCACCACTATCGGAGATATCGCCTCAACCAACACAAGAACTGCTGCAACCTCCCAACCGACTGTCTCCTTCCCCACCATCCTGTAGAATATAAGCCCGAAAGGGATGGGTCCTCTCTAGGGATGGGCGAATCTACTCGTTAGGACTCGTTACTCTGCGAGTAGTAGGGGACTCGCAGGAGTCGGTACTCTGCGAGTTTCCAAGCGATTACTCGCACAGTAACGAGTCCAATGCAAATGAATGGCAATCCTAGTTTTTGCAGAGTTTCTTAGCGATTTTGTGTCAGCAGCTGGACACAAAATCGCTAAGAAACTAGGATTGCTTGTATTAAACTGTGAAAAAACTAGCTAGGAGTTCTCTCTCTCTGTTTTGCAGCGATTCCTGTGCTGGGGGATTCCTGTGCTGGGGAGGAGGAGAATGGGGATGCGAGTTTTGCAGCGATTCCTGTGCTGGAGGGGAGAGAGAGAGAGAACTCCTAGCTAGTTTTGTGTGTCCTAGCTGGACACAAAATCGCTAAGAAACTAGGATTGCTTGTATTAAACTGTGAAAAAACTAGCTAGGAGTTCGTTCTCTCTCTCTCTCTCTCTCTCTCCTCGCATCCCCATTCTCCTCCTCCCCAGCACAGGAATCGCTGCAAAACAGAGAGAGAGAACTCCTAGCTAGTTTTTTAACAGTTTAATACAAGCAATCCTAGTTTCTTATCGATTTTGTGTCCAGCTGCTGACACAAAATCGCTAAGAAACTCTGCAAAAAAAAAAATCTGCATCCCCATTCTCCTCCTCCCCAGCACAGGAATCGCTGCAAAACTCGCATCCCCATTCATTAACATTGGACTCGCTAGACTTGCAACGAATAGGGAGTTTCCAAGTCGGACTCGTTACAGCCTAGCGATTCCGAATATTTCAGGATTCGCCCATCCCTAGTCCTCTCCCCTCTATATCAGTCTGTGATTGTTAGTTTGTTTACTGTAAGTGATATCTGTAATTTGTATGTAACCCCTTCTCATGTACAGCACCATGGAATCAATGGCGCTATATAAATAAATAATAATAATAAATGTATTTTTGCTCTATATGTACAGACCTTTAGGTGTGTGCCCATGTTGCATTTTTTAAGCGTTTCCACCACGTTTTTGCAGCTGCGGAAATGCTTAAAAAGCGCTAACAAAATGCATCACATTGATTTTCAATGCAATCCGCAATTGCCGTGCCCATGCTGCGGATGTTTCTGCTGCGGAATCGCATCGAGATAAAATCCGCAGCATGTTCATTAATTCTGCGGAATCGCTGCGATTCCGCCGCCATAGGATTGCATTGAAACGCTCACTTTACGCATGTGGCCATGCCCACCATGCGAAAAGTGAGCATTTCATGTGCGGATGGCACCCAGGATCTGGAGAAGAGGAAACTCTCCTCCATGCCCTGGGTACCATATTCCTGTAAAAAATAGAATTAAAATAAAAAATAGGGATATACTTACCCTCTGTCGGTCCCCGGAGTTCTCCCGGCCCTCAGAGGTGCTGCCAGCAAGTTCCGTTCCCAGGGATGTATTGCGCAAATGACCTCTGATGACATAGTGGTCATGTCGAGCAAGAAAGGGTCCTGAGACAAGCAGTTGAGCACAGAGTGGATGAGCTGGAGAAGGAAGTCTCTGAGCAAAGGTCACCTGTCAGCGTGTCAAACCATGAACAAGGACATATTGAAAGATATGGAGGTGCTTAGAGAGGCACAAGAGAAGCATCAGCATGAGCTTCTCCGGAGAGAGGATGAGCGTCGCTGACTGGCAGAGGAGCGGGATAAAGTTCTCCAAGAGCTCAAGACTGAGAAGGAGGTTAATGCCCAGCTCCAGAAACACACGGTTGAGAGTGAGCTGGAGAGGTTGACCAAAGAAGGGGGAGGAGGGAATCCAGCAGGGCAAGTGCCACGCAGATGGCCAAACAATGGACGTCGATGTCTTGGAAAACTGCGCTGACGCTCAGGACGAGGAGGTCCAACAGTATGTTCAAGAAGGTGAGACTTCGGTTTTCAAGTGCATAATAGAGGTATCCAAAGACATGCGAGAAGCGTGTGTCAGTAAGGATGTGCATGAGGCCTTTAAAAAGGCGGTCGAAGCGTGTAGTGTGCACTGGGCAACTGAGACTCAGCAGTTGGTCATACTGTCGACTCGGGAAGTCACAGTGAAGCGGGTGGCTGTCCTGAGGGATATGCATCTACAATGCCTCTGCATGAAACAGATGATTATGTTAAGGAATAAGGAAGCCACTCGACGTCTGGAGCTTGCGAGGGAAGCTCAAAATCAGCTGAGCTTTATGGAAGACATCATTCTGGTACCCAGAAATCTGGTAGGGAAAGTCATTGGAAGACTTGGAAAGGTCATGCTAGGGCTCGTGAATAGATCCGGTGTGGCGAGAGTGAGGATTCCACCGGATGGTGAAGTCCAGGCAGCTGGTGAAGATTGCATGGTTCCTTTCGCTGTTGTTGGCTCAGTGGAAAGCATTGGGAACCTTTGCATGCTCCTGGAATATCGGGTGATGTACCTACAAGAGATAGAGCAGCTGATCCGGGGAAAAATGCAGATTAAGGTACAGCTACAGGAGATGGAAAGAAGATGGCGACTGCTTCCAGCCTGGGACAGGGAGAGACGAGGGGCTCTTCTTGAGACTGGCAGTACATGGTCTGAAGCAAAGAGGGTTAGAGGTGATGACTCCTCTGTTAATTCAGGGCTGAGTAGCATAAGCCGGAGACCCGGTAGCGGACATAGTGACAAAGGGTCAGACTCAGACCAGCCAGTAGGCTCGACTGTACGGTGGACTTGGGTCGCCCTCCCAGGGCTGTGGGGTACTCGGTACCGGGCCGGTCTCTCAGAGGGGAATGTCACAGCAGCGGTGACCCGGTCAGTGGCCCTGGGCGCCCATGTAAAAGGGGTAGAGTGGTTGAATAAAGTTTATGAATGATTCGTGACGCCACCTGTGGTGTTCGGCAAGGGAAGTGTTAAGCTGACACCGCAGACAGATCCTCTGGGACAGATGGTGTGGAGCAGCAGTGATGTTATAGCCCTCCACAGGCAGGGCTGTAGTCCCAGGGCAGTGTAGATCGGTGAGGATAGATGTTGAGGAGGAGGGTGCAGTGTCTGGCACAGAGCTGTAGCAGTGCTGAAGAAGTTGCAGGAAGAAGGCAAGGACACAAGAAAGTGTAGTTTCTTTACCTTTACTTTGTAAGTGCAGTCCAGGGTTCAGATTACAGATGGCACAGGAGCTGATTAGCCTGGAAGCAACTTAGGAATCTCTCTATCAGATGGGTTGCGTATTCTCCTCTCTAGCGCTTACTTGAGGTACATGCAGTACTGTGTTACACTGATGTGGCGCCCCTGAGGCTCGGTCGCCACAGAGGTACTGCACCTTCTCCTAAGGTGTAGTGCCCCACCATCCAGGTAAGGTGGGAACTCCTTGCCGGACTCCAACACTTGCACCCCACACAACAGGGTAGTTCTGCACAACCACATAGCGGCTCAGGGCTATAGAGTAGCAGAGCACCTTTGGTGGTTCACTGCATGGAACACTGGATGTGCTGGGAGGTGGGTGGAGTTAGATATAAAAGAGTGGGAAGGTTTAGAATAGTGAGTTAGTTCAGTCTGGAGCTCAGGCTGAGAGCAGGCTGACAGGAGGTCAGTCTGACGGGAGGTCAGGCGGAGGGAAGACAGTCAGTCAGAAGAGGCTGAGGACTAGTCTTAGTGGAAAGAGCTCCCAAGGAAAGGAATAGAAGAAGGAGTGCTGCAGCTGCCTCAGTGATCTGAGCCAGCTGGCACGGGAAAGAGAAGAGAAGGAGAACTGCAACCTAAGCTTCCATAAGAGAGAGAAAGACAAGTACGGAATGAAGGAGTAGAGAGAACAGAGAGGAGTTGTGGGTTGGAAGAGGAATCCTGCCTATAGGTAGGTTCTCAGCGCAAGGCTGGGGCCCGGTCCCCGAGGACACTTATGATTCTGCAGCAGTCACCGGTGGAGTAGTTGGCTGTAAATGCACTACTCCCATCCAAGACTTGAGGCACAACAGCAAAACGGATAGAGAGCCGGGAGCGAGGCGTCCCCGAAGCAGGCTACAGCTGTCTGCCGTGCAAGTAGAGTTCTAGGAACATCTGTAAGGAGGCATTCCAGGGTAACTAAGTACTGGAGTGCTTCACACCACAAGGCGCATTGGCGGAGTCGTTCAGAAAGGTACATGTTGGCGGAGTGTTGGCAGGGAGAGTCCTATCTTGCCTGGAGGTTGGCTGAATCTCTACCCCGGAGGACATGGCGCGGAGGCAGGCACCAGTGTGTACCACGAACTGTGAATAAAGCTTTGAAACTGCAAGCCCTGGTGTCCTCCATTCATTCGTCGCTAGCACCTTCAGCACCGCTACATCTGGGTACCAGCATCCACACCATTCTGCGCCTCTCCTCATCCATTGCACCTACACTGCCCTGGGACTACAGCTCCACCTGTGGAGAGCTACACCATCTTTGCTGCACCACACCATCAGTCCCAGTGGATCTGCAAGCAGCGTTGGCTTAACATCTTACTTGCCAAACACCACAGGTGGCTTCACGAACTATCCATATAAACTATATCACAAATCCGCCATTGACTTGGGCGCCCAGGGCCACGGACCGGGTCACCGCTGCTGTGACACATTCCCCCCTGACACCAGCCCAGTACCGAGTACCCCACAGCCCTGGGAGGGTGACCCACTGACGTTCCTCCTTCTTCTTCCCTTTTGGATCTACCTCATATGGCAGACAGCTGTAGCCTTCTATCTCCTTTGGCTCACACCTCGCTGTTGTGGCTCCGAGTCTTAGATGGGAATAGAGCATTTACAGCTTCCTATTCCTCTGGTTTCTGTTGCAGGACCATCAGTATCCATACAGCCTTGGAAACCAGGCTCCAGATCATGCGCTTCAGCTGGGAATGAGCCTCAACTCTCTGCTCAATCTCCCAGCTTCTCTCTCCACATCTACACACTTCGCCCTCCTCACAGAACTGACTAATTTCCCTCCCTGGCCCTCAGAGAGCACTTCTCCCCCAATTCTGGTTCAGAGCTCCCTCTGCTGGCCCGGAGTGGGAACTGTGTTGCATGTTATGGTTAACTGCTAGAGAGACCCTTCATTGCTTCCAAGCCTGACATCACCCTCCCTGGAGGAAGGCAATGCCACTGTGGCGACCATACTCCTGGGGGCGCCACAGACTCATGACCGCAACAACCATGGGAGGCGGCAATGGAAAGAAAGGTCACGTGAAAAGGCACACTTAGAAAGTGGGTTGACTAAAGAGGTTCTGGTGACAGACAGATGGTGACTCAAGGGCTGAAGCCTAAGGTTGATATACTGACCGCTGAGGGTGGGGGTGGCCTAGCAAAGTGATGCGGAATGATGCCCAAAACCGACTGAGACGGTCCTCTCAACTTGTAGGGCAAGGTGACATGGGTGCCCTGTCTCGAGACCCTCGATTTAGGACAAGTGTTCAACTCCACAGGTTTGAACAGAGGGGGGGAATATGTGGTGTGACTGGTGGTCACATGGTTAATGAGAGGTATATGTCACAAGGATGGATGCTCCCTGCGATGCAACCCAGAGTATTTAGTGCACATGAGCACTAATATGGCGTTTAGTGCACCTGGATCCGGGTTGCGGGTAGCTATGAAAGATGGGAGGGTCTGACTACCCATATTACCTCACCTCTGGGTGAGGGTGCTAAATGTACCCCTTTTTCCCTGTGTGTATGGTTGTGAGGTTCAGGACCTGCAGTGAGGTCCTGACCATGTGACCAGCCCATGTGATCCATACCTCACCTGTGGGTGAGGTTACAGGCTATGTAATCGAGGTGTGTTTAGCACATGTGAGTGAGTGTTTGGTAGCCTGGCGGTGTGCACCGCATTGATGCAGTAATTGATGCAAAAGGAGCCCTGACCAAGTATTGCGTGCATTTACTGAACATACATTTCAGTAGGACAACATTTCAGATTTTAAACTCATTTTTTAAGCTGGTGTTATAAAGTATTCTAATTTACTGAGATAATGACTTTTGGGTTTTCATTGGCTGTAAGCCATAATCATCAACATTACCAGAAATAAACACGTGAAACAGATCACTCTGTGTGCAATGACTCTATAGAATATAGGAGATTCACTTTTTGTATTGAAGAGCTGAAATAAATTCACTTTTTGATGATATTCTAATTCTGTGAGAAGCACACGTGCTTTAACTCCCAGCGAAAGGTGGCGAGGGCTGGATGTGGCATGAGAGGTCCGCCGGTAAGTGAGCCCTAATGGGTTGGAGGTCGGAGTTCCTACCCGTAATTACTGAAGATGAGATCTAAAGAGTGAACGTTGAAAATTCCCTATTGCATACAGCAGTGTATCCATCTTTCCGCGTTAAACACAGGCTGCTCAGATTGCCTGTCCCTTGCAGCAGAGACCATGAGATCCACGTGGCGGCCATCACCCCGATTTCCCCCAGTTACATTGATGGCTTCAGAGTGGCAATATTTGTGAGAGAGTTTCCCACATTGTTGGCCTTTGTATCGCAGTGCGGAATATTCGGACACGATAATTATTCAGTTCCTTTACTTGCTAAGAAACAAACATACAAACAGTCTTGGCCGGGTGCTGGCTTACGTCAAAGATGAAAAGCTGCCGGCTTCCAATTCTGGTTCCCATTGGTAAGATAATGGAAACTTGGGATAATTGAGTGGACTGGGAAGGAGAGTCAGGGGTTGATTGCTGCTCGATCCCAGCGAATTGTGATAAATGGTGAAACCCCCCCCCGTCTCTTCCTTGCTCTATATTTAATGGTCACAATATAATCAACTTATCATCAGAAAATGACTTATTTAAATTTGTTTTTTTTTTGTTATTGAATACATATTTATTTTGTAGTTTTGGCATGTTTTTTCTATATCACATCACAATCGTCATTAAAAATAAAAATTTTAACATTTTCACACTGGTTGCTGAGACTCTAAGGGTTCGGGTACACGAGTGATGCGATCGTAACTCATGATGAACAAATGATGGCATCTGATGAGCGTGTGCAAAGATCATTGTAAAGAGAGGAAGAGGAGGTGAGCTGTGATGTCACCTATTGAGGATGGTGGATCCTGTGTTATCTACTGTATATAGAGGTGTAATCAGTCATTGTACAGAAAGGGGAGGAGGTGAGCTGTGATATCACCTATTGTGGATTCTGTGATATCTACTGTGCATAGAGGTGCTATTAGTCATTGTACAGGAGTAGGAGGTGAGCTGTGATATCAACTATTGTGCATGGCGGATCCTGCATTATCTAATGTATATAGAGGTGTTATCAGTCATTGTACAGGAGGAGGAGGTGAGCTGTGACATCACCTATTGTGAATGGTGGATTCTACATTATCTACTGTCTTAATAATAAAACTACTGAAAAATCTTTTGCACAGAACAAGTTTTTTATACAGTGATATGCAAACTTGAGAAAAATATAGATCTCTTTTAAATACAGGTAATTTTATGAGTCTCTACCTGTTTTACTTGTCTGGAATAAGCTAGGTAAAATGTATTATTAAGTTAAGATTTAGTCCCTGATTCATCAAGACCAGCCTTATTCACGCCGGTGATGAGGAGGTGTGCTTGATGAGGAGGCGCTTCTGAAAAGTGATGCCCGCCTCCGCACACTTCGCAACAAATCTTACATCTTGATACAGAATGTCTGTGTCTGCCTCTACATCCTCCTCCCTTCTCCATAGATTTTTATAAGCACCAACAACCATCTCCTATCTCTGTAATGTGTACATGTGTGCTCGCTGAATACAGACTTTACAGCTTTTACCCATGAATTGGAAGTGAAATATCAGCCTGGGAAGAGAAAGAAGCTTATTTATCTGATAAAATATATTCTATAGTTTCTTATTTTCATGTGTATTATTGAGTTATGAAATAAATATTAAACCGATGGTTCCACTTTAAATGTTCTGCTTGTGTGGCGCCCCTGAGGCTCAGTCGCCACAGAGGTACTGCACCTTCTCCTAAGGTGTGGTGCCCCACCATCCAGGTAAGGTGGGAACTCCTTTCCTCACTCCAACACTCGCACCCCACACAACAGGGTAGTTCTGCACAACCACATTGTGGCTCCTTGCTCAGAGGGTAGCAGAGCACCTTTGGTGGTTCCCTGCTTGGAACACTGGATGTGCTGGGAGGTGGGTGGAGTTAAGATACATAAAAGAGTGGGAAAGTGTAGGATGTGAGGTCAGTCTGACAGAAGGTCAGTCGGGTAGGAAGTCACTCAGACAGGAGTGAGGATCCCTGGAAGAAGGGATAGAGGAAGGAGTGCTGCAGCTGCCTCAGTGATCTGAGCCAGCTGGCACGGGAAAGGAAAAGAAGGAGAAAGACGTAGAACTGAAACCTAAGCTTCCATAAGAAAGAAAGACAAGTACGGAACGAAGGAGTAGAGAGAACAGAAAGGACGTGGGTTAGAAGTGGAACCCTGCCTATAGGTTCTCAGCGCAAGGCCGGGGCCCGGTCCCCGAGGTAGTATGGACACTTATGGTTCTGCAGCAGACACCGGTTGAGTAGTTGGCTGTAAATGCACTACTCCCATCTAAGACTTGGGGCACAACAGCAATTGAATAGAGAGCCGGGACTCAGGAGAAGGGAGTCCCCGAAGCAGGCTACAGCTGTCTGCCATACAAGTAGAGTTCTTGGAAACATCAGTCAGGAGGATCTCCAGTGTAGCTCAGTTCTAGGAGATCTTCACACTTTAAGGCGCTATAGAGGAGTCGTTCAGAAAGGTACATGTTGGTGGAGTGTTGGAGGGGAGAATCCTAACTTGCCCGGAGGTTGATTGAGTCTCTGACCCGGAGGACACGGCACGGAGGCCGGCACCTGTGTGTAATACAGACTGTGAGTAAAGCTTTGGAACTACAAGCCTTGGTGTCCTCCATTCATTTGTGCGCTAACACATTCAGCACCGCTACAGCTGGGTACCATTCTCCACACCGCCTGCACCTCTCCTCTTCCATTGCATCCACGCTGCCCTGGGGCTACAGCTTCACATGTGAGGAGCTACACCATCTAGGCTGCAACACACCACCAGCCTCAGAGGATCTGCATGCAGCGTCGGCCTAACATCCTACTTGCCGAACATCACAGGTGGCGTCACGAACTATTACACCATTTACATTCCCCCATTGATTTGGGCACCCAGGGCCACGGACCGGGTCACCGCTGCTGTGACACATCCCACTGACACCGGCCCGGTACCGAGTACCCCACGGCCCTGGGAGGGCGACCCAACTTGGCACCACGAACAGGATGACGAGACCCGATGCCATCGGGTTCTGTGTGCCTGAGATTTGTTGGACTTTGAACTTTTGAAAATGTGCAGAAGACCCAATTTAATAGACTGAGACATGAATATTAAAAATGGCCGCTGGCGCGGAGAAGAAGGGCGTGAAGAGATGGGAGGTCCTAGGAAAAGACCGCGAAGAGTCTTGGGCCTCCCCTGCCTGAATTACTATGTGACAGCAACATGACCCACCCCCCGAGGGGTTCGTATACTGGCTTGGTATGGAGGCGCTGGAAGAAGATGCCGCCCCCGGAAGGAGGGGCAGAAGAAGCCAGTGGCGGGAAAGGGGCCGAGGTGGGGAGAAGAACGCCAGAACGCCATTTTGGAGAGAGATGGAGGGAGGCCTGTAGAGCGCGCGGAGGTTAAGTTGGATCTCCCCGGCGCCATGGCTGAAGGCTCTGACCCCGTCTCTGAGATGAACCGCCAGCAGCTGGAGGATGACATCGCCCAGCTGACGTGCCGTCTGCGATTGAGGCAGGAGGCCTTATGGAGGCTGAGCAGGCCGCACGCCCAAGAGGGGCCTACACCACCGGCACCTCTGGACCTGGTACCTTCACCAACGGTACCTGCCACCGCTGCACTGGACTGTCCTCAGGCAGCGCCAGTTTACACCTCCACGCTGTCCATACAGGTAGTCGCGGCCTGCCCAGAGGAGTCACCGGAGGCCCCTGCGGACCCGGAGCCACCATCCACTCCACCACGGCCGGCACCCAGACCAGCCATTCCGGTGGATATCCCTGCAGCGGCCCACCGTCTCAAGCCTGTACCAGAGCCGGAACACTGCCAGGAGGCCCCAGGTATGGCTGCAGCCCCTGCACCTGGGAAGGCCCTGGAGTGTATGCCCGTGATAGTGGCGAGACAGGTCGTGCTGGACCTTGTCTGGGACCGGGATACAAGTCCCGGGGGGGAAATGTCTGAACCCCTAATGGTGGTGCCGTGGGCCCCAGTGGGTAAAAGCAGTATCCGGGAGGAGGAAGAGAAGGTTGAGGCCTATTGTCAGCAGGTAACCAGCAACAGAATGAAGACACCCAAAGTAGCACATCTGGTAGCAGTTCCCAATCAGCTTCCAGAACCCCAGGAGGGGATCAGCATTAATAACTCTCGTTACCCAGGAGGGTTTATTTGCACCGTTGTGCCTCTTGTTTTATTTTTGACCATCATGGTTAGTTTTTGTTTTCCCAGTGTTGACCTGTGTTGTTGGCAACCTTTCTATTGAACTTCTGTGATCATGAACTTGGAGTGCATCACAAACTTTATTGTAAATAGTTGCACCTCTTTAGGTGCTCTCTCTTGGTTTTACATAAGGACACTTTTCGAAGAAAGAGTCTACCTCAACGGACACTGCAAGAAATCCCGGCTGGGAGTGGTGTCCAGCACTTACAATAATTTTTGAAAAGTTTTACTGTGAAATATTTGATAATGTGTCTTATGATAGTAAATGGCTTTTATATTGAAGTAAGAATGTTTTGATACGTAAAGATGAAAAATTTGAATAAAGAATTAAAAATTTTAGGTGACGAACCAGGTATTTACGGTTGTCGTCCAGAGTCTAGAAGAGACAGTGAAAAGAAAGAAATGTATTGATAAAAGAATACTGAAGTGATAGTGAGTGTAAAGATTTGCACTTTTGACTTAGAATTATAGATATGCAATTAGGAATTGTTGCAACGTTTAAGAAACAGTGCCTCTCATATTGGGAAATTATAGTATAAGAGATGTTGTTCAGCATTGAAAAATTTTGTATGTTCCTGTACTGTCAACTTTGTTTATCTTGCAGCCCGCGGACGTGCTGTGTTTAACGGGGGGTATGTGGCGCCCCTGAGGCTCAGTCGCCACAAAGGTACTGCACCTTCTCCTAAGGTTTAGTGCCCCACCATCCGGGTAAGGTGGGAACTCCTTTCCATACTCCAACACTCGCACCCCACACAACAGGGTAGTTCTGCACAACCACATTGCGGCTCCTTGCTCAGAGGGTAGCAGAGCACCTTTGGTGGTTCCCTGCTTGGAACACTGGACGTGCTGGGAGGTGGGTGGAGTTAAGATACATAAAAGAGTGGGAAAGTGTAGGATGTGAGGTTCAGTCTGACAGAAGGTCAGTCGGGTAGGAAGTCACTCAGACAGGAGTGAGGATCCCTGGAAGAAGGGATGGAGGAAGGAGTGCTGCAGCTGCCTCAGTGATCTGAGCCAGCTGGCACGGGAAAGGAAAAGAAGGAGAAAGACGTAGAACTGAAACCTAAGCTTCCATAAGAAAGACAAGTACGGAATGAAGGAGTAGAGAGAACAGAGTGGACGTGGGTTAGAAGAGGAACCCTGCCTATAGGTTCTCAGCGCAAGGTCGGGGCCTGGTCCCCGAGGTTGTATGGACACTTATGGTTCTGCAGCAGACACCGGTGGAGTAGTTGGCTGTAAATGCACTACTCCCATCTAAGACTTGGGGCACAACAGCAATTGGATAGAGAGCCGGGACTCAGGAGAAGGGAGTCCCCGACGCAGGCTAAAGCAGTCTGCCGTACAAGTAGAGTTCTTGGAAACATCAGTCAGGAGGAACTCCAGTGTAACTCAGTACTAGGAGATCTTCACACTTTAAGGCGCTATAGAGGAGTCGTTCAGAAAGGTACATGTTGGCGGAGTGTTGGAGGGGAGAATCCTAACTTGCCCAGAGGTTGATTGAGTCTCTGACCCGGAGGACACGGGCCGGAGGCAGGCACCTGTGTGTTTGTGTACAACGGACTGTGAGTAAAGCTTTGGAACTACAAGCCTCGGTGTCCTCCATTCATTTGTGCGCTAACACATTCAGCACCGCTACAGCTGGGTACCATTCTCCACACCGCCTGTACCTCTCCTCTTCCATTGCGTCTACGCTGCCCTGGGGCTACAGCTTCACCTGTGGGGAGCTACACCATCTACGCTGCAACACACCACCAGCCCCAGAGGATCTGCATGCAGCGTCAGCCTAACATCCTACATGCCGAACACCACAGGTGGCGTCACGAACTATTACACCATTTACATTCCCCCATTGATTTGGGCGCCCAGGGCCACGGACCGGGTCACCGCTGCTGTGACAGATCCCGCTGACACCGGCCCGGTACCGAGTACCCCACGGCCCACTTGTAATGTTCTGTGGAAGGTTTCCTCAATAAGAAGTCTATAGATTTTCTTTGGGTCTGATGTTTATTACAAGACACAGAGAACGGTCATTTTCTTCTGAGATCTTCGTGTTTCTCCAGATGCACCTGAGCAATAAAATCTTTCTGTGCTTCATGCAGACAGGACTCCTGCATATTAGCTAATATATATTTACCTAAAATTGTCCGTCATCAACTTCCGTCTGGATGTGCTCAAAGCCCATAGTTCATCGCGCCGACCAGAAGTACGCCAACCGCCATACTGGAATACCCAAGTGATGGGTATTCCAATATGGCACCCTGTGGTGGTACCAGGCCCTTCTGCAGTACCACCAGTGGGACACCCACGCTGGACCCCCCGCCGCCACTGGACCCGCAGCCAGAACCTGCCTCTGGACCCACCGCCAGGACCCGCCGCCGCCTGACTACACACTCCGGATCCCGACGCTGCCTGTCCACCCACCTCCGTGCAGTCACAGCCGGCAGGAAAGACCGCGGCTTGCAGCCTGTGCTGGAGATGGCCACCGCACCTCATCTCCAGCACAGGCCGCAAACCTGCGCTATAGGTCGCATGTGCAATGGTACCCTATCTTTAACATGGCGGCCGCAGGGTATAGCGCTTGAATGCGCTTATCAGCGGTTTTGTGCCCTGTGTATTTGACACATGTGCGCCCTGACGCCATAGACACTACATTTTAATTTTCCACACAACCTGCTTAAAAAAATACATCCTATGCACTCCTATAGTGGCAAAATATGCAGCATGATAATTTTTTGAGCGGAATGGTGGCGATAACGTTGCCATAGGAGTGCATTGAAAGGATCACTTAACGCATGCGGCTATGGCCGCCATACGTAAATTTAGTGCTTGATGTGCGGATGGTACCCAGGGTCTGGAGTAGTGTATACTGTGTTCCTGGCCAGGCTAAAATAATCTGGTAAGCAATATATTAAAAAAAAAATACAATAGGGATATACTCACCCTCCCGCGGCCAGCGGAGTCCTTTCAGCCGGTCACCACGCTCCCGGCATCTTCCATTCCGTTGCCATAATGGTATGGGCAAATTAGGTCTCATGACATCGCGATCTGGCAACCGTCACGTCATCTAACATCACTTTTTTAAAAAGAATTGGGAGCCGAACATTCCGTGAGCGCCGTTGACTCTATTGGGGGACATTGGTTTTGCTTTTTTGGAACATGCTGTCTTTTAGGACAGATGCAGAATAGGCGGCGGTGTGAGTTTATTAAATTGCGGTGAACTTTGCCCAGCTATTACGCTACGTGTGCACATCGCCTCTTTTTTTTTATCAGTAACATTTATTTATATTTTAGTTGCAGGAGCGACGAAGGAGGAAGCGAAACAGAAGAATGCGGGTGCACCCGCTTGTAGCTGAGCGACAGGAGAAGGGACATTTTTATGTCCTTTACCAAGATTTGAGGCGGTAAGTTCAAAATATCTTTAATCCGTCTATTAAAATATTATCTACAGCAACTAACCATTTTTTTCATCGTATAATTTCAGATTTCCGGACAAATTCATCTTGTTCTGCCGGCTGTCCATCCCGGCATTCGACCGATTGTTAGATATATTAGCACCACATCTGACCTTTGCCGATACCATAATGAGGAAGGCGATCACGGCTGAGGAAAGGCTGCTCATCACCTTGCAGTAAGGCCGGTTTCACATTTGCGCTTTATAGCGCAGTGACGGCCTGCGCACGTCCGCTGCTAAGCCACGCCCCCTGCCAGCTCACTGCCCTCCCCATCCGGTCATCGCCGCCTACTAGCGCACATGGACGCTTGCGATCTGCGCACCCTATCTTTAGCATAGGGTGCGCAAATCGTGCGCTGGCCGTGCGCTAGTAGGATTTTGCCGTGCGCTGCGCACTTTTGAAGGTGCGCCCGTGTGCGCCGAGCGCAGCATGTTGCACTTCGGCGCACTCGGCACACCTTCAAAAGTGCGCAGCGCATGGCAAAATCCTACTAGCGCACGGTCAGCGCACGATCTGCGCACCCTATGCTAAAGATTTTTTGTTTGTATGTGATTCGGCCTCTTTCACACGTCAGTGTGTCAGGTCCATTTCTGATTTAGAACAGTTGCGCGGTTCTCAAAGTGTCACAAACACGTGGACACAGACAACACACATTGATGTCCTCTGTGTGACACGTATTGCAATCATTCTCCCCTTCTTTGCTGTATTTCATTGCCATCAGGGAATAATGGGCTTTTTCTTCACTACCTGACACCGTCTCTTTGCGTCCTGTTGCACTTCTTCCCTGGCAGCCATCCGTGTGGGAATGATACACTGCATGGGCAGCAGACGGTTGACATATATCTGCCGCACACACACTGACACATAGATGGACGTAGATATCTTTTGTACATTTTTTCATGGTGTCTCTTACATCGGGATATGTTAAACACGTTTAATTACATGTTTTTCTCAGATTTCTAATTTTTTTTTCTTTTTCTTTGCAGGTTTTTGGCCACAGGAGAGAGCTACAGTTGTGGCCAAAAGTATTGACACCCCTGCAATTCTGTCAGATAATACTCAGTTTCTTCCTGAAAATGATTGCAAACATAAATTCTTTGTTATTATTGTCTTCATTTAATTTGTCTTAAATGAAAAAACACAAAAAGAATTGTCCTAAAGCCAAATTGGATATAATTCCACACCAAACATAAAAAAGAGGGTGGACAAAAGTATTGGCACTGTTCGAAAAATCATGTGATGCTTCTCTAGTTTGTGTAATTAATAGCACCTGTAACTTACCTGTGGCACCTAACAGGTGTTGGCAATAACTAAATCACACTTGCAGCCAGTTGACATGGATTAAAGTTGACTCAACCTCTGTCCTGTGTCCTTGTGTGTACCACATTGAGCATGGAGAAAAGAAAGAAGACCAAAGAACTGTCTGAGGACTTGAGAAACCAAATTGTGAGGAAGCATGAGCAATCTCAAGGCTATAAGTCCAAATCCAAAGACCTGAATGTTCCTGTGTCTACCGTGCGCAGTGTCATCAAGAAGTTTAAAGCCCATGGCACTGTGGCTAACCTCCCTAGATGTGGACGGAAAAGAAAAATTGACAAGAGATTTCAACGAAAGATTGTGCGGATGTTGGATAAAGAACTTCGACTAACATCCAAACAAGTTCAAGCTGCCCTGCAGTCTGAGGGTACAACAGTGTCAACCCGTACTATTCGTCGGCGTCTGAATGAAAAGGGACTGTATGGTAGGAGACCCAGGAAGACCCCACTTCTTACCCCGAGACATAAAAAAGCCAGGCTGGAGTTTGCCAAAACTTACCTGAAAAAGCCTAAAACATTTTGGAAGAATGTTCTTTGGTCAGATGAGACAAAAGTAGAGCTTTTTGGGCAAAGGCATCAACATAGAGTTTACAGGAGAAAAAAAGAGGCATTCAAAGAAAAGAACACAATCCCTACAGTCAAACATGGCAGAGGTTCCCTGATGTTTTGGGGTTGCTTTGCTGCCTCTGGCACTGGACTGCTTGACCGTGTGCATGGCATTATGAAGTCTGAAGACTACCAACAAATTTTGCAGCATAATGTAGGGCCCAGTGTGAGAAAGCTGGGTCTCCCTTAGAGGTCATGGGTCTTCCAGCAGGACAATGACCCAAAACACACTTCAAAAAGCACTAGAAAATGGTTTGAGAGAAAGCACTGGAGACTTCTAAGGTGGCCAGCAATGAGTCCAGATCTGAATCCCATAGAACACCTGTGGAGAGATCTAAAAATGGCAGTTTGGAGAAGGCACCCTTCAAATATCAGGGACCTGGAGCAGTTTGCCAAAGAAGAATGGTCTAAAATTCCAGCAGAGCATTGTAAGAAACTCATTGATGGTTACCGGAAGCGGTTGGTCGCAGTTATTTTGGCTAAAGATTGTGCAACCAAGTATTAGGCTGAGGGTGCCAATACTTTTGTATGGCCAATTTTTGGAGTTTTGTGTGAAATGATCAATGTTTTGCTTTTTGCTTCATTCTCTTTTGTGTTTTTTCATTTAAGACAAATTAAATGAAGATAATAATACCAAAGAATTTGTGCTTGCAATCATTTTTAGGAAGAAACTGAGTATTATCTGACAAAATTGCAGGTGTGGTGCCCCTGAGGCTCAGTCGCCACAGAGGTACTGCACCTTCCTCTCTCCTAAGGTGTGGTACCGCACCATCCAGGTAAGTTGGAGGCTTCTGACCACGCTCCAACACTCGCACCCCTTCATATTGAACTAGCGATCATGAACTTGGAGTGATCCAAAAACTTTTACTTGTAAATAGTTGCACCTCTTTAGGTGCCCTCTCTTGATTTTACATATGGACACTTTGCGAAGATTAAGTCTACCTCATTGGAGCATGACTCCAATCAAAGGACACTGCAAGAGATCCCGGCTGGGAGCAGCGTCCAGCACTTACAAGAATTATTGTTGAAAGTTTTAACGTGAAGTATTTCATAATGTGTTTTATGATAGCTTTAATATAGAATGAGAAATGTTTTGATCCAGAGATGAGAGATATGAATAAAGAATTGGAAAAATATATGATGAACCAGGTATTACCATTATCACTCAAAGAAAGTAGCAAATGTGCACTAGAGAGAGAAAAAGAAAATGTGTACTAGAGAAAGAAAGATGGAGAATACTGAAGTGATAGTGAGTCACAGATAATAGCACTTAGAATTACGTATAGTATGAAAAATTGCACTTTTTGACTTAGAATTTTTGGTAGTTAATTAATAACTGTTTGCAACGTTCAAGAATGAGTGCCTCTCATATTGGGAAGTATAGTATAAGAAATGTTTATTCAGCATTGTAAAATTTGTATGTTCCTGTACTGTCAACTTTGTTTACCCTGCAGCCCGCGGACGTGCTGTGTTTAACGGGGGGGTATGTGGCGCCCCTGAGGCTCAGTCGCCACAGAGGTACTGCACCTTCCTCTCTCCTAAGGTGTGGTACCCCACCATCCAGGTAAGTTGGAGGCTCCTGACCACGCTCCAACACTTGCACCTCACACAATAGAGTAGTTGAGCACAACCACATTGCAGCTCCTTGCTTAGAGAGTAGCAGAGCACCATTGGTGGTTCCCTGCTTGGAACACTAAACGTGATGGGAGGCAGGTGGAGTTTAGGATACATATATATGAGCAGGATGGTTTAGGATGACAGGTCAGTGAGGAAGGAAGCCACTCGGAGGGAGTGGGGATCCCTGGAAGAAGGGATGGAGGAAGGAGTGCTGCAGCTGCCTCAGTGACCTGAGCCAGCTGGCATGGGAAAGGAGAGGAAAGAAGGAGAAAGATGTAGAACTGAAATCTGAACTTCCATAGAAGGGAAAGACAAGTACGGAACGTAGGAGTAAAGGGAACACAGAGGACGTGGGTTGGAGGAAGAACCATGCCTAGAAGTTCTGAGCGCAAGGTCGGGGCCCGGTCCCTGAGGTTGTATGGACGCTAATGGTTCTGCAGCAGACACAGGTGGAGTAGTAGGCTGTAAATGCACTACTCCCATCTAAGACTTGAGGGCACAACAGCAACACGGATAGTGAGCCGGGACTTTGGAGTAGAGAGTCCCCGAAGCAGGCTACAGCTGTCTGCCGTGCAAGTAGAGTGGAAACCGGCAAAGGTCTTGGGGCTGGGAGCGTTCCGCAATCTTGAAGAATTTGCTGACCAATCTGTGATGATCGCAACACCCGAGAGTCCCCAGTACTGCCATAGGCACCAACGTCGATGGCAACAAATTTGTAATGTGCATCAGCCACCGCCATCAGGACAACCGAAAAATACTTCTTATAATTAAAGAAGCGTGATACTGATCATGGTGGCTGCTGAACCCTTACATGTTTACCATCAACTGCACCTATGCAGTTTGGGAAATTGGCCACAGACTGAAAGCCTGCTGCGACCTGCAGCCAAGTCTCCTCGGTTGGGGAAGGAATGGAGGACACCAGGGCATGTAGTTCCAAAGCTTTACTCACAGTCTGTAGTGCCCGCTTCTGTGCCGTGTCCTCCGGGTCAGGGACTCAGTCAACCTCCAGGCAAGATGGAATGCTCCCTTCCACACTCCGCCAACTTATGTGCCTTTTCTGAACGTCTCCTCTGTAGCGCCTTTAAGTGTGAAGATCTCTTAGTACTGTGTTACACTGGAGTTCCCCCTGACAGATGTTCCCAAGAACTCTCCTTGCATGGCAGACAGCTGCAGCCTGCTTCGGGGACTCTCTACTCCTGAGTCCCGGCTCTCTATCCGTGTTGCTGTTGTGCCCTCAAGTCTTAGATGGGAGTAGTGCATTTACAGCCCACTACTCCACCGGTGTCTGCTGCAGAACAATTAGTGTTCATACAACCTTCGGGACCGGGCCCCGGCCTTGCGCTTAGAACTTCTAGGCAGGGTTCTTCCTCTAACCCACGTCCTCTATGTTCCGTTTTACTCCTACGTTCCGTGCTTGTCTTTTCCCTTCTATGGAAGCTCAGACTTCGGTTCAATGTCCTTCTCCTTCTTTCCTTTCCCGTGCCAGTTGGCTCAGATCACTGAGGCAACTGCAGCACTCCTTCCTCCATCCCTCTTCCAGGGATCCCCACTCCTCCCGAGTGGCTTCCTCTCTCCTACTCAACCTCTGAACTCAACTGAACCCCCATCCTGGAACCGTCCCGCTCTTTTATATGTATTCTAAACTCCACCCACCTCCCAGCACGTCTAGTGTTCCAAGCAGGGAACCACCAAAGGTGCTCTGCCTCTCTCTAAGCAAGGAGCCGCAATGTGGTTTTGCTGAACTACTCTATTGTGTGGGGTGCGAGTGTTGGAGCGTGGTCAGGAGCCTCCAACTTATCTGGATGGTGGGGCACCACACCTTAGGAGAAGGTGCAGTACCTCTGTGGCGACTGAGCCTCAGGGGCTCCACATACCCCCCCATTAAACACAGCATGTCCGAGAACTGCAACACAGGAACATACATTTTTTGTAATGCTGAATAAACATTTCTTATACTAAACTTCCCAATGTGAGAGGCACTGATTCTTGAACGTTGCAAACAGTTATTAATTAACTAAAATCCTAAGTCAAAAGTGCAATTTTTCCATACAATACTTAATTCAACGTGCTACTGTCTGTTACTCACTATCACTACAGTATTCTTCATCAACACATTTCTTTTCTCTCTTTAGTGCACATTTTCTACTTTCTTTCAACTCTGAGTGACAACAGTGATGCCTGGTTCATCATATACATTTTCAATTCTTTATTCAAATCTCTCATCTCTGTATCAAAACATTCCTAATGCTATATAAAAGCCATTTACTCTCATAAGACACATCATCATCAAATACTTCACATTAAAACTTTTCAATAATTCTTGTAAGTGTTGGACACCGCTCCCAGCCGGGATCTCTTGCAGTGTCCTTTGATTGGAGTCATGCTCCAAATGAGGTAGACATTATCTTCGCAAAGTGTCCTATTTAAAACCAAGAGAGGGCACCTAAAGAGCTGCAACTATTTACAAACAAAAGTTTTTGGACCACTCCAAGTTCATGATCGCTCAGTTCAAATGTAAGGGCTGCCAACAAAACAGGGCAACTCTGGAAAAACAAAACTAAACCATGATGGTCAAAAATAGAACAAAAGGCACAACGGTGCAAATAAACCCTCCTGGGTAACGAGAGTTATATTGTAGGTTACTAGTGCTGGTCCCCTCCTGGGGTTCTGGAAGTTGCTGATTGGGAACTGCTACCAGATGTGATACTTTGGGTGTCTTCATCCTGTTGCTGGTTGCTTGCTAATCGCATGTACTCTGCCTCCCACAGGGAGAGATAGGGACTGGTCGGGGTAATTGAAAGGGCCATAGAAACGTCTACTGCCTGCGGGGATGGCATATCCGCTACCTCGTTGGTGACTCAGCCGGCGCTGTCACTGGTTCCTCGGAATCCGATTCTTCAGCATCCATCGGGACCTCGGCTGGCAGCACTGCAGCCTGAGGCTGCCGGAGGAGGTCAATTGGGCCATTTCTATTTGTGGGTTCCGTTCCCAAGACTAGGGTCAGGTCGGGGGCGGTGGTCGTACCTTGTGCCTTCAGGCGAGGTTCCAGTCCCGGCACCTGGTAGTGGAAAGCGGCAGCCGCAACTCCCGAAGTTGTTGATGGGGTGGACCGCAGCTGGATTCGGGCAGGGGCAAGGCCGGTTTGAGACGGGGTCGTCGGTGGAGGCCGGTACAACCGCTCCCGGTCCAGACGGGGATGCGGTCCCGGCCCTCCATTCTGCTACAGAGCCCTCATATATCTCCTCCGGACGGGACTCATCCAATGGCAATATCGGTTGTGAGGTGGTGGCGGCCGCTGCAAAGGGTGTATCAGCGGTCGTAGCCTCTGCAGGGGCGGCCTGGGGGCAAGTGGCTTCTCCTCCCCCTGTTCTTCTGTCTTCTTTTCTCTTTCCATCATGGCGTTCTGGCGTTCTTCTCCCTCCTCTCTCGTCCCCTTTCCCGCCACTGGCTTCTGCCCCTCCTTCTTGGGGCGGCGTCTTCTTCCAGCGCCTCCATACCAAGCCAGTATACGAACCCCTCAGGGGGTGGGCCATGTCGCTGTCACATAGTAATTCAGGCAGGGGAGGCCCAAGACTCTTCGCGGTCTTTTCCTAGGACCTCCCATCTCTTCACGCCCTTCTTCTCCAAGCCAACGGCCATTTTTGAGGTTCATTTTACAGTCTATTAAATTGGGTCTTCTGCACATTTTCAGAGGGTTTAAGTCCAACAAATCTCAGGCGCACAGAACCCGATGGCATCGGGTCTCGTCATAATGTTCGTGACGCCAAGTTGGGTCGCCCTCCCAGGGCCGTGGGGTACTTGGTACCGGGCCGGTATCAGTGGGACGTGTCACAGTGGCAGTGACCCGGACCGTGGCCCTGGGCGCCCAAGTAATAGGAAGATGTTGAATGATGGAATGTAGTTAAATAAATAGTTTGTGATGCCACCTGTGGTGTTCGGCAAGGGAGGTGTTAAGCCGATGCTGCAGACAGATCCTCCGGGACAGATGGTGAGGTGCAGCAATGATGTTATAGCCCTCCACAGGCAGGGCTGTTGTCCCAGGGCACTGTAGATGTGGAGACACTTAGATGGTGTAGTGCTTGGCGCAGGGGATGTAGCAGTGCCAGGCGGACGGACGCAGGAAGGAATGGAGGACACCAGGGCATGTAGTTCCAAAGCTTTACTCACAGTCTGTAGTGCCCGCTTCTGTGCCGTGTCCTCCGGGTCAGGGACTCAGTCAACCTCCAGGCAAGATGGAATGCTCCCTTCCACACTCCGCCAACTTATGTGCCTTTTCTGAATGTCTCCTCTATAGCGCCTTTAAGTGTGAAGATGTCCTAGTACTGTGTTACACTGGAGTTCCTCCTGACAGATGTTCCCAAGAACTCTACTTGCACGGCAGACAGCTGTAGCCTGCTTCGGGGACTCTCTACTCCTGAGTCCCGGCTCTCTATCCGTGTTGCTGTTGTGCCCTCAAGTCTTAGATGGGAGTAGTGCATTTACAGCCCACTACTCCACCAGTGTCTGCTGCAGAACCATTAGTGTTCATACAACCTCGGGGACCGGGCCCCGGCCTTGCGCTTAGAACTTCTAGGCAGGGTTCTTCCTCTAACCCACGTCCTCTGTGTTCCCTTTTACTCCTACGTTCCGTACTTGTCTTTCTCTGCTATGGAAGCTCAGGCTTCAGTTCAATGTCTTTCTCCTTCTTTCCTTTCCTGTGTCAACTGGCTCAGATCACTGAGGCAGCTGCAGCACTCCTTCCTCCATCCCTCTTCCAGGGATCCCCACTCCTCCCGAGTGGCTTCCTCTCTCAGACTCACTCACTGACTGACTGACTGACCTGTAATCCTAAACCATCCCACTCATATATATATTCTGAACTCCACCCACCTCCCAGCACGTCTAGTGTTCCAAGCAGGGAACCACCAAAGGTGCTCTGCCTCTCTCTAGGCAAGGAGCCACAATGTGGTTTTGCTGAACTACTCTATTGTGTGGGGTGCGAGTGTTGGAGCGTGGTCAGGAGCCTCCAACTTACCTGGATGGTGGGGCACCACACCTTAGGAGAAGGTGCAGTACCTCTGTGGCGACTGAGCCTCAGGGGCGCCACATACGCACACAGGTGCAGCCTGATATGTACAACCTGTTAAGGAGTAATTAATATCCAGGTCCGCTTTCCCAGGTGGTAGATATCAGGCCACAGCTGTCTGCGTAGGCTTTGTGGGCCTAAAATTTGGGGGGACCCCCACGGCATTATTTTGTTTTTTGAGGCCCTTTTTTTTATAGCCAGAAAAGCTACGCAGACAGCTGCGGCCTGATATGTACCACCTGGGAAGGGGTTAATATCCAGGTCCCCTTTCCCATAGCTTATCTAGCTCTAAAAAATGGGCCTCAAAAAAAAAAATTATGACGTGAGGGTCCCCCATCTTTTAGGGCCAGAAAGGCTAAGCAGACAACTGTGAGCTGATATTTGCAACCTGGGAAAGGGTTAATATCCATGTCCCCTTTCCCAGGCTAGGAATATCAGCCCGCAGCTGTCTGCGTAGCCTCTCTGGCTCTAAAAAAAAAGGGGGACCCCCCCAAAAAATGACGTGGGGTTCCCCCTAGATTATAGGGCCAGAAAGGCTACGCAGACAGCTGCGGGCTGATATTCATAGCCTAGGAAGAGGCCATGGATATTGGTCCCCCCCGGCTACAAATATCAGCCCGCAGCCGCCCCAGAAATGGCGCATCAATAAGATGCGCCAATTCCGGCACTTAGCCCCTCTCTTCCCACTCCCGCACAGCGGCGGCGGGATGTGGGGTAATAAAGGGGTTAATGTCACCTTTGATCGGTGACATTAAGCCCGGTTAATAATGGAGAGGCGTCAATAAGACGTTGATCCATTATTAATCCAATGTTAGAATGCGGGGAAAAAAACACAGACACATTAAAAAAAATTTTTTAATGAAATAAAAAACAGTGTTTTTGACAATATTTTATTCAACGCTTAATCCAATGCGACGCCCTCGATCACCTAGAGAAAAATTAAAAAAACAAACCAATTATATACCTACCGTTCCGTCGCAGTCCATTAAACCAGTGCCCCACGACGATCTGCCATGGAGAACAGTCACATCAGTAGATGTGTGATGTGACCATTCTCCATGGCTGCACAAACACACTGACAAGAGCTAAGCTCCTGCAGTGTGTACTGCGCATGCGCCAGAGTTTACCAGAATTCAGTGGCTCCGGTAACCTCCCACACACAGCTATAGTGCCGTAAAGCGAGGTCCCGGAGCGCCCGAACACCGGGAAACTCGGCGGTACACTGCAGGAGCACCGATCCTGCTAATGTATTGCCCGAAGACAGCGGAGATCGCCGTGGGGCACTATTTTTTGGGCTATTTTCGGCGGACAGTATTTTTTTGGGGGGAAATGTTTTTTTTTCCTTTATTCACAACCGAGGGGAGCGAGGGCTTCTGGGAACAAGATGGCCGGGCCTGTATGGTGAGTATAGAGTATATGTTTGGTGGTGTACTGTATGTCATGTCTGTTACATGTATGTTGTATGTAATGTATGTTACATGTATGTTATGTGTTTTGTTACGTATTTAGCACTGTACAATTGTGCTCGGCGGCCGCAGGGCCTACTCTCCCATCCCATAGCCGGATGGGAGCAGCAGGCCCATGCGGCGATTGAGCACAATTGTCGCCCTACCGTCGCATGAAGACACACTCAGACAGACACATACATACATATATACATACATACATACATACCAAGTCTATCAAACGTCCCACGTCCATCTCCATGCGACGGTAGTCCTCCATCTTCCTGGAAATATGGTGACTGCACACTATACTCCGCCCACACACTACACTTCCTCCCACATGACATCATTTCCCCCATTCTGCAGCGGTTTTTACACCCAATCCGCACGAAAAACCGCAGATCTTTTTACATCTGCGGTTTTTCTGCGGATTTTGCAATGAAAGTCTATGGGTGCGGAACCGCTGCAGAACCGCACAAAGAATTGACATGCTGCGGAAAAAAAACGCAGCATTTCCATGCGTTTTTTTCCACAGCATGTGCACAGCGGTTTTTAATTCTCATAGACTACAATGGTACTGTACACCGCAGGACAAAAACCGCTGCGGAACCGCAGCAAAATCCGCATCGTGTGCACACACCCTTAGAATCGTTTCAAAACGTTATATTCTCTGTAGAAACAAGAAAAAAAGTCAAAGTCTGATATACAATAATACTAACGTTCTTACCCCTTCCCACTTCATACCATATTAATGGCGCTGGTGCAATGTCACACGTATGCAGCTATCAGTCATAACAGACATCACTGAGCGGTGAAGAGAATAACGCTATCTGCTGAGAATGGCTCCGGCCCGGTGTGGAATATAACAGGCATCGAGTGAACAATCAGAAGCAGGAAAATGGGAAAATGTGAGGATCTGAGCGACTGAGATAAAGGCTAAATAGTGATGTCTAGAAGCTTGGGACAGGTTGTAACAGCGTGTACCTCCACCGGCCAATGTCCCTGGACTGTAATGTAATCAGGCCTAGGTCCACCTCGCTTGCATTGCATTTAGTGGGCAATTCTGTCTTTGTTCTCAGTATGGGACTCGTCCAATACACAAACCTGTGACAGAACAGAGCCGGAATCTTCTCAATGTAGCCACGTTAAAAGTTGGTGTGAACCTCCCCCATCGATGGGCTGATCCCAGGACACAGGACAATAGACTCATGCGTTGGCCGACTCAGTTGTGTGGTGACTTGCGAAGGCCTGGGATCTTATGCTGAGGCGAGATCCCTGTGACCCTGCGTATTGCTAGAGCTGCCACGTGGTACTGTGTTGTGTCCCTCATCTGCTGGATCCATTGAATTCATCCAAGGACTATTTCTATTTTCTTGGTGTCGGACTGCCGGGTGGCGCCCCCGGATCTGCTCCCTTTGTGTGGACTCATTGTGGACGCTGCAGAATTAACTTAATTTGTGCTGCCCAATTCCCTGTTCCAATAAATCTCGTTAGATTGTTTATCAGTCTGGTGTCTCTTCCTGCTCTGTTGCACACCCCGTCACACAGACAATCTCCAATGCAGTTTTTATAAGTTAATCCCAGTATGCGGCAGATCTTGTGGGGTGTTCCTGGTATACAACAGGTCTGGTGGGTTGATCCTAGTGTACGGCATTTCTTGTGGGGTGATCCCAGTCAGGGCCGGACTGGCCATTTGGCAATTCTGGCAAATGCCAGAAGGGCCTGTCTGGTCATGGGCTGCCTTGTCTGCTATGTTGTTAACAGAATCAGTGCTCTCAAGACACCCATACTGTTAAGAGTTGTGACTGAGCACAAAGTTGCTGACTCCGTCACTTACCCTAGCAGGCCACGGGTATCATAAGAAATATTGGCCTTGTAGAAAATCTTCCTTTCTTCCATCCAGGGTAATATTAATAATATATCCCATCTTGTTCATGGGGACAGGGACAACATGGGCCTGTGTGATTTCAAATGCCAGGGCTGAATTTCAGCCCCAGTCCGCACATGATCCCAGTACACAGTAGATCTTGTGGGGGGATCCCGGTACACAGTAGATCTTGTGGGGTGATCCCGGTACACAGCGGGTCTTGTGGGGTGATCCCGGTACACAGTAGATCTTGTGGGGTGATCCCGGTACACAGCGGGTCTTGTGGGGTGATCCCGGTACACCGCGGGTCTTGTGGGGTGATCCCAGTACACAGCCGGTCTTGTGGGATGATCCCGGTACACAGCGGGTCTTGTGGGGTGATCCCGGTACACAGCGGGTCTTGTGGGGTGATCCCGGTACACAGCGGGTCTTGTGGGGTGATCCCGGTACACCGCGGGTCTTGTGGGGTGATCCCAGTACACAGCCGGTCTTGTGGGGTGATCCCGGTACACAGCGGGTCTTGTGGGGTGATCCCGGTACACAGCGGGTCTGGTGGGGTGATCCCGGTACACCGCGGGTCTTGTGGGGTGATCCCGGTACACAGCGGGTCTTGTAGGTTGTTCCTGGTATACAGCCGGTCTTGTGAATTGTAGTCAGTATGTGGCAGGCCTTGTGGGATGTTCCTGGTATGCAGCAGGTAATGGGTGTTCCAGGTATACGGCAGCTCTTATGGAGTGTTCCTGCTATATGATAGGTCTTGTGCGGTGTTCCCAGTCTATGGCATTCCTTGAGGGTGAGATCTTAGGCAAGAGAACAATGACAGATGTAATAGGATATAATACAGAAGTAAAGCAGCACGTTAGGTAACAAATCCAAAGATCGAATTGTAAGAAATGATGAAACAGCCTTACTAAAAAAAATACGTTATTTATTCTGCACAGTGAACATCATAAAAAAAAGAAAAAAAAGATGAGTGTTTTTTATGAATTCTCTTTTCCATAAATAGCAATATAATCAATAAGTCCCGTGAAGCCCTAAATGGTGTCAGTGAGGGTCACACCGACTCATCAAACTACTGGGCATAAACACTCATCTCTTGTAAGAGGGCACATGATGATGCATGGACCCAAACTTCCTATTCACTTTCGATTTTTAAAATGGTAAAATTATTTATAAGCAATTCTGTTCCATTCAGGTCAAGGCTCTGCAGAGCCCAGTCCTTGGGTGCCTGAGCCCTGATCTTGGGATTGTTGGGGGTCCAAATGGCCAGACTTACAGCAATCAGCAAGTTATGCACTATCCATTGGATAGGTGATAACTAGTTATTTTGGGCATAACATTAAATCCCCCGGATCAGAGATGACTCTGATCCTAGTAGTTGATGCCATTGTGTATTATGACTATTCCAGGTGCGATCCACTGGGTATAATGGACTTTCTGTTGATGGTTCTTACAGGGTTAACTCAGATGTAGACAAGAAAAATGTATATTTTCCATTGAATCCAAAAAAAAATGAAAATATAAGAAATGCAATTTACTGCAAAGTCATCATAAACCTGACTGACAGAACCTGATTAAAACTGTTGAGTCAAAACAGTGATCTCCTCGACTAAAATCCATGACCTGGATGGCGTTCTTCTCAGACGTCTCGAAATTTTTCCATAAAATGCCTGATTTCGACCCTTTTTTTATGGAGAATGTTTGTCATTTTGTCAGATGTTCTTCCCTAAACAGGTTTCATTGTGACTTCATAGATTTCCCCGGAGTCGTCTCCGTTATTAAGTTAAAATAAATTTATTTAAATATTGCTGTCAGAGTTCAAGCGTCAGAATCGTTTTGGGCTCTTGACAAATTCCATTGTAACGACATAATTCTGACCTAAGGTAGTAAAATTTCCACCGACTTCCATTAACTTCAGCAGCTAAAGAGACGTCGTTCCAGTACTTCCAAAAAATCAGTTCATGGAGGTGAAAAGTTATTTTCAGGGAAATACGAAACTAACATTCCTAAAAGGGATAATGCTATAGTGGACATACAGGAGCTTCTCACAAAACTAGAATATCAGCAAAAAGTGAATTTATTTCTGTTCTTCAACACAAAAAGTGAATCTCCTATATTCTATAGTCATTACCCACAGAGTGATCTGTTTCACGTGTTTATTTCTGCTGATGTTGATGATTATGGCTTACAGCCAATGAAAACCCAAAAGTCATTATCTCAGTAAATTAGAATACTTTATAACACCAGCTTGAAATATGATTTTATCCCCTTTCTGCCATGTGACGTACTATTCCGTCCATGTGCCCTGGGACTTAATTCCCAGGGACGGGATAGTACGTCACAGCGATCAGCAGCGCCCACGTGATGAGCGCCGCTGATCGCGGCCGGGTGTCAGCTGATTATCACAGCTGACACCCGGCACAATGTTTCAAGGGGTTAACCCGACACGTTAACCCCTTGCACACCGAGATCAAACACGATTGCGGTGTACCGGGGGTTAAAGGGAAGCCTCGGCAGGGAAGGGGCTCCCTCCGTGCTTCCCTGAGCCCCCCTTAGAAGCGCAATGTGCAGCGTTGCTGCGGGGGGGTCCATCCCTGCAGGTCCCCGAATCCAAGATGGCGACGGGGACCTTCGGGGGCCTGCAGGGAGCTGGCTTCCTCAGTGCCTGCAAAGTGCAGGCAAGGAGGAAACCTGCACACTGCCTGTGACAGATTGCTGATCTGTCACAGTGATCTGTGATGTGACAGATCAGCGATCTGTCACATGACAGTTATGTCCCACCTGGGACAATGTAATAAAGTGAAAAAACAAAAAAAGTGTAAAAATAATTTTTAAAAAATTGCAAAATAAATTAAAAAAAAAAAAAATATTCCCAAATAAATTCATTTTTTGGAAATAAAAAAAAAACAATAAAAGTACACATATTTGGTATCGCCGTGTCCGTAACGACCCGCCCTATAAAACTATCCCATTATTTAACCCCTTTAGCAAGTCCCTTAAAAATTAAAAATAAAAAACGAAGCAAAAAATAATGATTTACTATCATATCGCCGAACAAAAAGTGCAATAACGCGCGATCAAAAAGACGCATATAAATATCCATGGTACCGCTGAAAACGTCATCTTGTCCCGCAAAAAACGAGCTGCCATACAGCATCATCAGCAAAAAATAAAAAGTTATAGCTCGCAGAATAAAGCGATGCAAAAATAATTATTTTTTATATAAAATTGTTTTCATTGCATAAAACCGACAAAACATAAAAAAAAGACCTAAATGAGGTATCGCTGTAACCGTACTGACCCGAAGAATAAAACCCCTTTATCAATTTTACCGCACGCGGAACGGTGTAAACGCACCCCCCCAAAAGAAATTCATGAAACGCTGGTTTTTGTTCATTCTGCGTCCCAAAAATCGGAATAAAAAGCGATCAAAAAAGTCACATGCCCGAAAATCGTACCAATAAAAACGTCAACTCGTCCCGCAAAAAATAAGACCTCACATGACTCGGTGGGTCAAAATACGGAAAAATTATAGCTCACAATATGTGGTGATGCAAAAACTATTTTTACAATAAAAAGTGTCTTTTAGCGTGCGACAGCCGCCAAACATAAAAACCGCCATAAATAGTAAATCAAACCCCCCGTTATCACCCCCTTAGTTAGGGAAAAATAATGAAATAAAAAAATGTATTTATTTCCATTTTCCCATTAGGGTTAGGGGTGTGTTGGGGTTCGGGTTTGAGTTATAATTGGGGGTTTTCCACTGTTTGGGCACATCAGGTGCTCTCCAAACGCAACATGGCGTCTGATTTCAATTCCAGCCAATTCTGAGTTGAAAAAGTCAAATGGTGCTCCTTCCCTTCCAAGCTCTGCCATGCACCCAAACAGTGTTTTACCCCCACATGTAGGGTATCAGCCTACTCAGGACAAATTGCAAAACAACATTTGGGGTCCAATTTCCCCTGTTGCCTTAGGAAAATAAAAAATTGGGGGCAAAAATATCATTTTTGTGGAAAAAAATGATTTTTTTATTTTCACGCCCGAGCGTTATAAACGTCTGTGAAGCACTTGGGGGTTCAAAGTGCTCACCACACATCTAGATAAGTTCCGTGGGGGGTCTAGTTTCCAAAATGGGGTCACTTGTGGGGAATTTCAACAGTTTAGGTACATCAGGGGGCTCTCCAAACGCACATGATCTGTTGCTGTCCGTCAAAAAACGGATCCGTCATCGGATTCCGTTTTTTCATTTCTGTTAACCCCAAAGGCCTTTCTGGTACCAAAAAATCTCTCTCTCTCTCATCATGTTCCTTTACATTTCGATATCTGCAGTTTCTACGAATCCGTCAAAAAAACGCAACAAACGGATGACAAAAACGGATGCAACTGATTAATCGGATCCGTTTTTTCGGCGGATCCACTAGACGGATTAGTCGAAAAAGCGGATCAGTTGCACGTTTTTCACTAATATCAACGGATCCATGAAAACAGCGGATTTTGACTGATGCCAAAAAACGGAAGTGTGAAACAGGCCTTAGGAAGAGTATTTCCATAAGTGTTTTTACAGTCTTTTGATTGGACATTGAATGGCTTACAGAGATTTACTTCACAGTCCACTACAACTTGACATTTACTTTCTTTTCTTTACACAAGGTGTTTTTACAACCTCTTAGGCTATGTGCTAAGTGCACACAAGGCAGCTGCTGAGTTTTTCCAAGCAGAGCCCATTCAGGAAAATGCCAGAGATAATACACGTAGTGATGTCACAGTACAGGGATAATACACGTAGTGATGTCACAGTACAGGGATAATACATGTAGTGATGTCACAGTACAGGGATAATACATGTAGTGATGTCACAGTACAGGGATAATACACGTAGTGATGTCACAGTACAGGGATAATACACGTAGTGATGTCACAGTACAGGGATAATACATGTAGTGATGTCACAGTACAGAGATAATACATGTAGTGATGTCACAGTACAGGGATAATACATGTAGTGATGTCACAGTACAGGGATAATTACATGTAGTGATGTCACAGTACAGGGATAATACATGTAGTGATGTCACAGTACAGGGATAATACATGTAGTGATGTCACAGTACAGGGATAATACATGTAGTGATGTCACAGTACAGGGATAATACATGTAGTGATGTCACAGTACAGAGATAATACATGTAGTGATGTCACAGTACAGGGATAATACATGTAGTGATGTCACAGTACAGGGATAATACATGTAGTGATGTCACAGTACAGGGATAATACATGTAGTGATGTCACAGTACAGGGAAAATACATGTAGTGATGTCACAGTACAGGGATAATACATGTAGTGAGGTCACAGTACAGGGATAATACATGTAGTGATGTCACAGTACAGGGATAATACATGTAGTGATGTCACAGTACAGGGATAATACATGTAGTGATGTCACAGTACAGGGATAATACATGTAGTGATGTCACAGTACAGGGATAATACATGTAGTGATGTCACAGTACAGGGATAATACACGTAGTGATGTCACAGTACAGGGATAATACACGTAGTGATGTCACAGTACAGAGATAATACACGTAGTGATGTCACAGTACAGGGATAATACACGTAGTGAGGTCACAGTACAGGGATAATACACGTAGTGAGGTCACAGTACAGGGATAATACACGTAGTGAGGTCACAGTACAGGGATAATACACGTAGTGATGTCACAGTACAGGGATAATACACGTAGTGATGTCACAGTACAGGGATAATACACGTAGTGATGTCATAGTACAGGGATAATACATGTAGTGATGTCACAGTACAGGGATAATTACATGTAGTGATGTCACAGTACAGGGATAATACATGTAGTGATGTCACAGTACAGGGATAATACACGTAATGATGTCACAGTACAGGGATAATACACGTAGTGAGGTCACAGTACAGGGATAATACACGTAGTGATGTCACAGTACAGGGATAATACACGTAGTGATGTCACAGTACAGGGATAATACACGTAGTGATGTCACAGTACAGGGATAATACACGTAGTGAGGTCACAGTACAGGGATAATACACGTAGTGAGGTCACAGTACAGGGATAATACACGTAGTGATGTCACAGTACAGGGATAATACACGTAGTGATGTCACAGTACAGGGATAATACACGTAGTGATGTCACAGTACAGGGATAATACACGTAGTGATGTCACAGTACAGGGATAATACATGTAGTGATGTCACAGTACAGGGATAATACATGTAGTGATGTCACAGTACAGGGATAATTACATGTAGTGATGTCACAGTACAGGGATAATACATGTAGTGATGTCACAGTACAGGGATAATACATGTAGTGATGTCACAGTACAGGGATAATACACGTAGTGAGGTCACAGTACAGGGATAATACACGTAGTGAGGTCACAGTACAGGGATAATACACGTAGTGATGTCACAGTACAGGGATAATACACGTTGTGATGTCACAGTACAGGGATAATACACGTAGTGATGTCACAGTACAGGGATATAAAACGTAGTGATGTCACAGTACAGGGATAATACACGTAGTGATGTCACAGTACAGGGATAATACACGTAGTGATGTCACAGTACAGGGATAATACATGTAGTGAGGTCACAGTACAGGGATAATACATGTAGTGATCTCACAGTACAGGGATAATACATGTAGTGATGTCACAGTACTGGGATAATACATGTAGTGATCTCACAGTACAGGGATAATACACACAGTGATGTCACAGTACAGGGATAATACATGTAGTGAGGTCACAGTACAGGGATAATACATGTAGTGAAGTCACAGTACAGGGATAATACATGTAGTGATGTCACAGTACAGAGATAATACATGTAGTGATGTCACAGTACAGGGATAATACACGTAGTGATGTCACAGTACAGGGATAATACATGTAGTGATCTCACAGTACAGGGATAATACATGTAGTGAGGTCACAGTACAGGGATAATACACATTGTGATGTCACAGTACAGGGATAATACACGTAGTGATGTCACAGTACAGGGATAATACACGTAGTGATGTCACAGTACAGGGATAATACATGTAGTGAGGTCACAGTACAGGGATAATACATGTAGTGAGGTCACAGTACAGGGATAATACATGTAGTGAGGTCACAGTACAGGGATAATACATGTAGTGATGTCACAGTACAGAGATAATACATGTAGTGATGTCACAGTACAGGGATAATACACGTAGTGATGTCACAGTACAGGGATAATACACGTAGTGAGGTCACAGTACAGGGATAATACACGTAGTGAGGTCACAGTACAGGGATAATACATGTAGTGATGTCACAGTACAGGGATAATACACGTAGTGATGTCACAGTACAGGGATAATACACGTAGTGATGTCACAGTACAGGGATAATACATGTAGTGATGTCACAGTACAGGGATAATACATGTAGTGATGTCACAGTACAGGGATAATTACATGTAGTGATGTCACAGTACAGGGATAATACATGTAGTGATGTCACAGTACAGGGATAATACATGTAGTGATGTCACAGTACAGGGATAATACACGTAGTGAGGTCACAGTACAGGGATAATACACGTAGTGAGGTCACAGTACAGGGATAATACACGTAGTGATGTCACAGTACAGGGATAATACACGTTGTGATGTCACAGTACAGGGATAATACACGTAGTGATGTCACAGTACAGGGATAATACACGTAGTGATGTCACAGTACAGGGATAATACACGTAGTGATGTCACAGTACAGGGATAATACACGTAGTGATGTCACAGTACAGGGATAATACATGTAGTGAGGTCACAGTACAGGGATAATACATGTAGTGATCTCACAGTACAGGGATAATACATGTAGTGATGTCACAGTACTGGGATAATACATGTAGTGATCTCACAGTACAGGGATAATACACACAGTGATGTCACAGTACAGGGATAATACATGTAGTGAGGTCACAGTACAGGGATAATACATGTAGTGAGGTCACAGTACAGGGATAATACATGTAGTGATGTCACAGTACAGAGATATTACATGTAGTGATGTCACAGTACAGGGATAATACACGTAGTGATGTCACAGTACAGGGATAATACATGTAGTGATCTCACAGTACAGGGATAATACATGTAGTGAGGTCACAGTACAGGGATAATACACGTTGTGATGTCACAGTACAGGGATAATACACGTAGTGATGTCACAGTACAGGGATAATACACGTAGTGATGTCACAGTACAGGGATAATACATGTAGTGAGGTCACAGTACAGGGATAATACATGTAGTGAGGTCACAGTACAGGGATAATACATGTAGTGATGTCACAGTACAGAGATATTACATGTAGTGATGTCACAGTACAGGGATAATACACGTAGTGATGTCACAGTACAGGGATAATACATGTAGTGATCTCACAGTACAGGGATAATACATGTAGTGAGGTCACAGTACAGGGATAATACACGTTGTGATGTCACAGTACAGGGATAATACACGTAGTGATGTCACAGTACAGGGATAATACACGTAGTGATGTCACAGTACAGGGATAATACATGTAGTGAGGTCACAGTACAGGGATAATACATGTAGTGAGGTCACAGTACAGGGATAATACATGTAGTGAGGTCACAGTACAGGGATAATACATGTAGTGATGTCACAGTACAGAGATAATACATGTAGTGATGTCACAGTACAGGGATAATACATGTAGTGATCTCACAGTACAGGGATAATACATGTAGTGATGTCACAGTACTGGGATAATACATGTAGTGATGTCACAGTACAGGGATAATACACACAGTGATGTCACAGTACAGGGATAATACATGTAGTGAGGTCACGGTACAGAGATAATACATGTAGTGAGGTCACGGTACAGAGATAATACATGTAGTGAGGTCACAGTACAGGGATAATACATGTAGTGATGTCACAGTACAGGGATAATACATGTAGTGATGTCACAGTACAGGGATAATACATGTAGTGATCTCACAGTACAGGGATAATACATGTAGTGATGTCACAGTACTGGGATAATACATGTAGTGATGTCACAGTACAGGGATAATACACACAGTGATGTCACAGTACAGGGATAATACATGTAGTGAGGTCACGGTACAGAGATAATACATGTAGTGAGGTCACGGTACAGAGATAATACATGTAGTGAGGTCACAGTACAGGGATAATACATGTAGTGATGTCACAGTACAGGGATAATACACAGTGATGTCACAGTACAGGGATAATACATGTAGTGAGGTCACAGTACAGGGATAATACATGTAGTGATGTCACAGTACAGAGATAATACATGTAGTGAGGTCACAGTACAGGGATAATACACAGTGATGTCACAGTACAGGGATAATACATGTAGTGATGTCACAGTACAGGGATAATACACACAGTGATGTCACAGTACAGGGATAATACATGTAGTGATGTCACAGTACAGGGATAATACATGTAGTGATCTCACAGTACAGGGATAATACATGTAGTGATGTCACAGTACTGGGATAATACATGTAGTGAGGTCACAGTACAGGGATAATACATGTAGTGATGTCACAGTACAGGGATAATACATGTAGTGATCTCACAGTACAGGGATAATACATGTAGTGATGTCACAGTACAGGGATAATACATGTAGTGAGGTCACAGTACAGGGATAATACATGTAGTGATGTCACAGTACAGGGATAATACATGTAGTGAGGTCACAGTACAGGGATAATACACAGTGATGTCACAGTACAGGGATAATACACACAGTGATGTCACAGTACAGGGATAATACATGTAGTGATGTCACAGTACAGGGATAATACATGTAGTGATCTCACAGTACAGGGATAATACATGTAGTGATGTCACAGTACTGGGATAATACATGTAGTGATGTCACAGTACAGGGATAATACACACAGTGATGTCACAGTACAGGGATAATACATGTAGTGATGTCACAGTACAGAGATAATACATGTAGTGATGTCACAGTACAGGGGTAATGGACATTCACAGCCCCTGCAGACAGTCCAGTCCCGCGGGTGGGGCAGCGCTGCTGTGACCCGGGATCTGCGCCTGTAGTTGTAGGTGACGCTTTGTAGCCAACGCTGGCGGCAAGCAGTAACCTGTGAACAGTGCGCATGCGCGCTCCGAGCGGTCACGTGGGTGTCATGGCGGCCTCCTTGTCTCGTTGTGTGGTGTCTCCTGCCGGAAAGCACTCGGCCTCCGTCATCTTCCTGCACGGATCAGGTGCTGTCTCCTCTCCTAATCCTCCGGGTGTCATTTTCTCTTCCTGCGCTTCAGGGAAAAGGAACCACAAGTGTCAGCAGAGCCGCTTCTCGGGTGTTGCTGCTGGTACTTGTAGTTCTGCAGGCGTCGGGTTTTCTCCCTCGGATCTGGTTTCTCTGTATATAATGTATATTGTGGGGAAACCTCACAGGAGGAGGGTCCGGAGCTGAGAGCAGGGAGAGAGAGTTCACTTTTTAAGAGTGATTTTCCCCTTTCCTTTAATAAATGTAAATGTTTATTAACCTGTGATGAAAATATGTCATGGAATAAGAAAGCGTGAAAAGTTACGCGGGGGCCACGATTATCGGAGCCCTAAAGGGATCAAACAATAAGTAAAAAATAATAATGTCTGTGTGTGTATATAGTATATATACAGTTAATTAGAATCTGTCCCCACACTTTTATACCCCCTCACGTTACACCCCAAAAAATAATGAAAAAAAGACTATTTGTTATAACCGAATCCATAAAGATCCCACCGTTAAATATAGGAAGTTAATTAAGGCTGGGTTCCCATTGCGTTAATGGCTCTGCGTTCAGCGCATCCCTCATAGTGGCGCTAATGCCATGTAACGGACGCCGCCATTGCCTGCAATGATAGAAGCGCGTGCCAAAATCGCCATGCAATAGCAATGATGCGTTACTTCATGATGCGCCCTCGGACGCGGTCTGCAGTGTTTTCGGGTGCGTCAAGACTAGCGCACAGCGAATGGACGCCTTCGCTGTGCATAGACCTGTATGGGCTAGTGTATGGTAACGAACTGCTACCGTGCTTTTAGCGCATACGTTAGCACTATGGTCGCAAAAGATGTCAGAAATTACATCTGCGTTAGAGCATCCGTTAAACGGATGCCCCTAACGCAATGTGAACCTAGCCTTACCCCTGTGGAAAAAGTAATAAGGAAATAATAAAATCAGCAGAAAAGCAGGTTTTTGTTTTCTAGCGCAATAACAAAATATCAGCCGTACCCCAAAATGGGGCCAATAAATCACCTGCTCAGTGCACAAAGAACCACAATGGAAGGATAAACTAAAGAGTTCTGAATCTCGGGGAATAGCAAGAAAAAACAAAGTTCGGAATGTCTTTTAACCCCTAAGGCCTGGATCACACTTCGTTTTTTAAAATCCGTATAAATCCGTCGTTTTCCGTTAAAAAACGGATCCGCCATTTTTTTTTGAGGATCCGTTTTTTTTGTCCCATAGACTTCATTAGCGGCTACCGCGGATCCGTCAAAACAACGGATCCGTTTGCTGCAAAACGGAAACGGATCCGTTTTTTCACACTTTGACGGATGCATGCGGATGCCAAAAAACGGATGTGTGAAACAGGCCGTAGTCTATGTGCACACGTAGTTTTAGGTGCTGCGGATTTGGGAAAATCCGCAGGTCAAAAGACCTGCAGTTTATCACCTCTACAATGGAGGAGATGGTAAACCGCAGCGGAATCCGCAGAAAGCAGTGACATGTCAATTCTTTCTGCGGATTAGAAACCTCAGCAAATCCGTGCAGAAAATTCTTCAGCGTCTGCACTGCGGTTTCCATTTTACATAGAGTTAAATGGTACTGTACACCACAGGGACTCGCAGGGCCAGAAATGCTGCTGATCCGCAGCAAAATCCACATCGTGTGCACATAGTCTAAAGTAAAAAAACTATACGAGTTTAGTAAAATAAACGATATCAGTGAAAAAACTACAACTCGTTTCTAAACAGACGAGCTCTTGTCCGGCTGTGCTGTGGAAAAAAAAAAAAAAAAAAAAGAGGAGGATAATTGTAATAGCCAAAAAATGGCTGGGTCTTTAACCCTTTAGTGCAGTCACATACATTTGCGCTATGGGATGAAGGAAATGTTGTTTAAATGGAAATTTGCTCCCTGCTCGTGCATACCAGCTCCTATCAGCACCCTGTGATGCAGTGGGGGGGCGCCGATGGGTTGTTTTGACAGCTGGGGCTCTGCTGAAGGCCCCCGACATCGCCATCTATATTCTGAGCTTCCATGGAGACCACGATCTTCACTATATACTGCAATACTGTATAGTGTAAGCGATACGACAATCGCAGGTTCGATTTCCCTGTGAGGACTAAAAAAAAAAAAAAAAATGAATAAAAAATATTAAATCTTTTTTTTTTTTTATATATATATATAAAGATGAAAAAAATGTATAAAAATTTAAATCGCTTTTTTTTCCCCCTCACCTTAAAAGTATAGAAATAACAAAAACAAAAAGGAAGAATATATTTGGTATCGCCGCACTCGGAAAAGTCTGATCTATTAACATACTTTAAATTACTTCACCCGATCGGTAAACACTGTACCGAGAAAAAAAAAATCAAACTCCAGAATTGCCGTCTTCCTGTCATCACTCCTCACTAAAAAAAAATAAAAAAAATACAGTAAAAATAAATAGGTCAAAATGTGTTATGCACCCCAGATTATTATCAATAAAACCATCAGCTTGTCATAAGAACAATCTATTACACAGCTCCATCCACAGAAAAATAAAAATGTTACCAGTCTTGCAAAATGACGAAACAAACCCAAATTTATTTAATTTTTTTTTTTTTTTTTTTTTACAAATTTCTGATTTTTTTCTCCATTTATATGAAAAAAAAAATGTGTATACAAGTTGGTATCGCTGTAAGACCGGAGTCACACTACAGCGAGATACGGCCGAGTCTCGCAGGTTAAAAATAAGCTCTGGCACCGGTACTCCGGAGCGGAGCGTGCAGCTCCATGTATTGCTGTGCGGCCGCACGCTCCGCTCCGGAGTGCCGGCGCCAGAGCTTGGTTTTAACCTGCGAGACTCGGCCGTATCTCGCTGTGTGAGATCCCGGCCCAATCGTAACACCCTGAACAATCACAATTTTTGCACCGTAAAAACAAAAACCGTGGTGGAATTACATTTATTTCCCAATTTCACTGCAGTTGGATTTTTTTTTCTTGTTTTCCAGTACATTGAATGTTAAAACAAATGGTGTCATTCAAAACTAGAACTCGTCCTGCGAATAACGAGCTCCCACACTGCTAAGGGGACAGAAAAATTAAAAAGTGATGGCTTGTGGAAGAAGGGTAGGAAAAAATTAGAGTGCAAAAACAAATATTGGGAAGAGGTTAAGGCTATGTGCACACGTTGCGGATTCTGCTGCGTTTCCGCAGCGGTTTTGGCCCAGCGGAAACGCAGCATTTCCGCTGACAAGGTACAGTACAATGAAAGCCTATGGGTTTTCAAAAACGCTGTGCTCACGCTGCGTTTTTTTCCGCGTGGTTTTGCTGCGGTTTACAAACCGCAGCATGTCAATTGTTTGGGCGTTTTCCGCAGCGCTTTCACACCTTTACCATAGTAGAGGTGTGAAACCGCAGGATAATCCGCAGATAAACCGCAGGTCACTTGACCTGCGGTTTTACCTGCGGATCTGCGCGGAAAAAAACGCAGATGAATCTGCAGCGTGTGCACATAGCGGATAAAGAGAACACCCCCAGGCACGCCAAAATATGCAATAGCAATCTGCTCTGATTATTGCGGTTTTGCTGCAGTTTTTTGTTTTCCCCCCTTTTTTATACATTTTTTGGTGCAATGTTTCTTTTGTGTGTTTTTTTTTTAGTGCAGAAATGCATCGATTCTGCACTTAAAAACGCACTTTCAGGCTCCCAATAGATGTCTACGGGGGAAAAGCAGGCAACAGTTCATTATCGGCTTTAATCACGAGTTTTCATTAAATCGCATGAAGAGGTTTGTCTAAGCTGCGGTTGAAAGTCTGCATTCACTCCATGTGACTGTACACTTCTAGATCCCCACAGCGCGCACCACAATCTGTTGGGATTCTCCGCTGCTTGTGGCCAAAGCAGGCGATCATGTAACCTTAAGTAAACGATTTGCCTACTTCCGGCAACATTCCGACTAGACGTGCAGCCTCAGCTAAGGCAAGGCCGAGGCCTGCTTCTAGTCGGCATGTGACCATGTGTATGCAAATCGCATACTTGTGGTGATGTGACCTTTCGCTCTTGTTGCCAACAGCGGAGAATCCCGACAGTGTTTGGTGCACACGATGTGAGAATTCAGAAGTCTACAGTCACATAGAGCGACTGCAGACTTTCATCTTAATCCATGGACAAAACAGAATTCATCATCTTTCCCCCATCTCACTCTACCCCTCCACCAGACCTATCCATCAATGTCAATGGCTGCTTTCTTTCCCTAGTCCCTCACGCTCGGTGCCTTGGGGTGATCCTCGACTCTGCGCTCTCTTTCAAATCACATATCCAAGCCCTCGCCTCCTCCTGCCGCATCAAACTCTAAAATATTTTCCGGATCCGCTCATTCCTCAACCACGAAACCACAAAAACACTAGTGCATGCACTTATCTCCCGCCTCGACTACTGCAACCTCCTACTCGCTTTCCTCCCCTCTAGCACTCTGGCTCCGCTCCAGTCCATCCTACACTCTGCTGTCCGACTAATCCACCTGTCTCCCCGCTATTCCCCAGCCTCCCCACTATGCCAGGCCCTTCACTGGCTTCCTATTGCCCAGAGGCTCCAGTTCAAAACCCTAACCATGACATACAAAGCCATCCACAACCTGTCTCCTCCATACATCTGTGACATGGTCTCTAGGTACCTACCCGCAGGCAACCTTTGATCCTCTCAGGATCTTCTCCTCTACTCCCCCCTTATCTCTTCTTCCCACAACTGCATACAAGACTTCTCCCGTGCTTCCCCCATACTCTGGAACTCTCTGCCGCAACACATCAGACTCTCACCATTATTATTATTATTATTATTTATTGTTATAGCGCCATTTATTCCATGGCGCTTTACATGTAAGGAGGGGTATACATAAAAACAAGTACAATAATCTTAAACAATACAAGTCATAACTGGTACAGGAGGAGAGAGGACTCTGCCCGCGAGGGCTCACAATCTACAAGGGATGGGTGATAATACAGTAGGCGAGGGTAGAGCTGGTCGTGCAGCGGTTTGGTCGATCGGTGGTTACTGCAGGTTGTAGGCTTGTCGGAAGAGGTGGGTCTTCAGGCTCTTTTTGAAGGTTTCAATGGTAGGTGAGAGTCTGATATGTTGTGGTAGAGAGTTCCAGAGTAGGGGTGATGCGCGAGAGAAATCTTGTATGCGATTGTGGGAAGAGGAGATAAGAGGGGAGTAGAGAAGGAGATCTTGTGAGGATCGGAGGTTGCGTGCGGTAAAGTACCTGGAGACGAGGTCACAGATGTATGGAGGAGACAGGTTGTGGATGGCTTTGTATGTCATGGTTAGGATTTTGTAATTGAGTCTCTGGGCAATTGGGAGCCAGTGAAGGGATTGACAGAGGGGAGAAGCTGGGGAATAGCGGGGGGACAGGTGGATTAGTCGGGCAGCAGAGTTTAGAATAGATTGGAGGGGTGCGAGAGTGTTTGAGGGGAGGCCACAGAGCAGGAGGTTGCAGTAGTCAAGGCGAGAGATGATGAGGGCATGGACTAGGGTTTTTGCAGATTCTTGGGTGAGGAATGAACGGATTCGTGAAATATTTTTGAGTTGAAGTCGGCAGGAAGTGGAAAGGGCTTGGATATGTGGTTTGAAGGAGAGATCAGCGTCAAGGATTACTCCGAGACAGCGAGCTTGTGGGACTGGGGAGAGTGGGCAGTCATTTACTGTAATTGATAGGTTCGTAGGGGGGGCCACGTGAGATGGGGGAAAGATGATGAATTCTGTTTTGTCCATGTTGAGTTTCACAAATCTAGCGGAGAAGAAGGATGAAATAGTGCAGACATTGAGGGATTCTGGTTAGTAGGGAGGTGATATCTGGTCCAGAGATGTAGATCTGTGTGTCATCAGCATAGAGATGATACTGAAAGCCATGAGATTCTATGAGCTGTCCCAGGCCAAAGGTGTAAATAGAGAACAGCAGGGGCCCAAGGACTGAACCTTGTGGGACTCCGACAGATAGGGGGCGAGGTGAGGAGGTGGTGTGTGAGTGGGAGACGCTGAATGTCCGGTCTGTTAGGTATGATGAGATCCAGGATAGAGCCAAGTCTGTGATGCCGAGGGATGAGAGGGTCTGTAATAATAGGGAATGGTCCACTGTGTCAAAGGCAGCCGACAGGTCCAGGAGAAGGAGGACAGAGTAGTGTCGCTTGCTCTTGGCGGTTAAGAGGTCATTGGTGACCTTAGTAAGGGCAGTTTCAGTGGAGTGGTGTGACCGGAAGCCAGATTGTAAGCGGTCGAAGAGGGAGCAAGAAGAGAGATGGGAGGACAGTTCAAGGTAGACGTGTTGTTCCAGTAGCTTGGACGCGTAGGGGAGAAGTGATATAGGGCGATAGTTAGATACAGAGGATGGGTCAAGAGAGGGCTTTTTGAGGATAGGTGTGATGGAGGCATGTTTAAAGCTTGAGGGGAAAACACCAGTTGTTAGTGATAGGTTGAAGAGATGGGTTAGGGTTGGGATGAAGACTGTGGTGAGGTTTGGTATGAAGTGGGATGGGATCGGGTCGAGTGCACAGGTGGTGAGATGTGATCTTGAGAGTAGAGTGGAGAGTCGATCTTCTGTAATGGTGGAGAAGTTGGTTTTGAAGGTGGAGGGCTGGGAAGTTGGGGGGAAGGGCTCTGGGGGTTGTTGACCAAAACTGTCTCTGATGTTATCAATCTTCTGCTTGAAAAATGAGGCAAAGTCTTCAGCTGAGATGAGTGGGGAGGGAGTAGGTGCTGGGGGGCGGAGGAGAGAATTGAAGGTGTTGAATAACTGTTTAGGGTTGTGAGACAGGGAGGATGTGAGAGATGAGAAGTAGGTTTGTTTAGCTGTGGCGAGTGTGGTCTTGAAAGTAGTGAGGGACTGTTTGAATGCGATGAAGTGCTCGTTGGAGTGGGATCTTTTCCATCTGTGCTCAGCAGCCCTGGAAGCTTGCCTCAGCTCTTTGGTCAGGCTGGTGTGCCAGGGCTGTCTGTTGATTTTGCGAGTTTTGGTATGTGTAAGTGGGGCAGCGGATTCCAAAGCTACAGCTATTGTGGTGTTATATAGAGCGGCAGCATCATCCGCATTGTGTAAGGAACTTATATCTGTAAGAGGGAGGAGGGATTCAGAGAATGAGTGTAGGTCAAGGTGTTTAAGATTCCTGCGAGGGTGTGAAAGTTTGTGGGGTGGGGATTGTAATAATAATAATAATCTTTATTTTTATATAGCGCTAACATATTCCGCAGCGCTTTACATTTTGCACACATTATCATCACTGTCCCTGATGAGGCTCACAATCTAAATTCCCTATCAGTATGTCTTTGGAGTGTGGGAGGAAACCCACGCAAACACGGGGAGAACATACAAACTCCTTGCAGATGTTGTCCTTGGTGGGATTTGAACCCAGGACTCCAGCTCACTGAGCCACCGTGCCGCCCACGGAGACATGGAGTGAAGAGGGAAGAGAATGTGAGAAGGTTGTGGTCAGAGAGAGGAAGAGGTGAGTTAGAGAGGTTAGATAGGGAGCAGAGGCGGGTGAAGATGAGGTCCAGTGTGTGGCCATCTTTGTGGGTGGCTGTAGAAGACCATTGAGTGAGGCTGAAGGAGGAAGTGAGAGATAGGAGTTTAGTGGCAGCTGAGAGGGAAGTGTCAATGGGGATGTTGAAGTCGCCCATGATGATAGTAGGGATGTCCGCGGGAAGGAAATGAAGTAACCAGGTGGTGAAGTGGTCAAAGAAGGTGGTGGCTGGCCCTGGGGGGCGGTAGATGACAGCCAGTTGCAGGTTGGAGGGGGAGTAGATGCGCACAGAGTGCACCTCAAAGGAAGGGAGGGTAACAGAGGGTGGCAGTGGGATTGGGGTGAAGGAGCAGGTATCTGACAGGAGAAAACCAACTCCTCCGCCATGTTTGCTGCTGGGGCGGGGTGTGTGAGAAAGGTGGAAGCCGCCATACGAAAGTGCAGCAGGAGAGGCTGTGTCAGAAGGGGTGAGCCAGGTTTCGGTGATGGCGAGGAAGGAAAGTTTGGTAGTGACAAAAAGATCATGGATGTAGGAAAGCTTGTTGCAGACAGAGCGAGCGTTCCACAGAGCTCCTGTTAGTGGGACTGGGGAAGCGGGGGCTGGGTGAATGGGTATAAGGTTGGAGAGGTTACGGAAGGTTGTGATAGAGCGTGGATGGGAGGTAGAAATGACTGTGGGAATGTGGTGAGGAGGACCAGGATTTGGGGAGATATCACCAGCAGTGAGAAGGAGCAGAGAAAGTGTTAGCAGGTGGGAGCAGGAGAGGGCATGAGGGGGCTGTCTGTGTTTGGAGACAGATGATTGTATGGTAAGGAACAGTTTTGAGATGGAGGTGAGGTGGATGGGGAGGATTGAAGAAGAGATGAACAGTTCCTTACTAGGAGTAGGGATTAGGGGAATTAGCAGAAAGTGAAGGATTATAGGGGTGAAAACAAACAGAAACATTGTTTACAGTGACTGTGTACAGTTACCTTCAGTTCCCATTCTGGTTTTAATTCTTAAATTAATCTTCACACTTCTAGAACACACTTATAGGAATCACAATGCAGACTGAAGTCTTTATGCAGACTTGTGCTCTGCAATATATGTACAACTAAGTGCAGTCAGGTGTGAAGCAGAGAGGAGTGGTCTCTACTCTTCTTGGTCAGACAATTAAGAGTGGACCAGATGCATATGATCAAGCCAGAGCAAACAAGGTCATAAATAACACTGGGGTAAGCTGGGGTTAGCTGAAAGGCATACCATGTGAATGCTAGGTGCAGAGGCAAGTCTATGTGCAAAGCTGAGTGATGCACTGTGTGCCCTTCATAGACAGACAGCAGGAGAGCTGGGTGGATGGACATACCTGTCGGAAGAATAGAGATGCTTGTTAGAGTGCGATGGTGGCAGGTAGCAGGGCACAGTCTGTATACATCCTTCTGGTTTTAATTCTTAAATTAATCTTCACACTTCTAGCACACACTTATAGCAATCACACTGCAGACTGAAGTCTTTATCACTCACCATCAACGGAAACCTTCAAGAAGAACCTGAAGACTCACCTGTTCCGACAAGCCTACAGCCTGCAATGATCCTCGGTCTACTGAACCACCGCACGACCTGCTCTACCCTCTCCTACTGTATCCTCACCCATCCCTGTAGACTGTGAGCCCTCGCGGGCAGGGTCCCCTCTCCTTATGTACTTGTGTGTTCCTTGTCTTACACATGTTTATTGTACTTGTCTATATTTCCCCTTTTCACATGTAAAGCGCCATGGACTAAATGGCGCTATATAAATGGATAATAATAATAATAATCCTGGACCCCTTTAAAAGACGCAGCGTTTAACACGTGTGAATCTGGCTTCAGTAATGATGTCGGGTGGAGGAAATGTCAGCACTCTGAAACATGCACCCCCCATAAATCATCTGACCACACCATTGTCATTTCCAAGTATCAGTGCCCAAATAACACTGTTAGAACAGTCCCTATAACAGGGCCCCTGTATCAGTGTAGTGCCCGTCTCATTTCTTCCTTGTAGGCCATTTTCTTAGAATTCTGGAAAACCCCTTTACTCTATAACAGGAGTAGCCACACTCAGTGCAGGTAATTAATCTGGTGGCTTTATACGACCATAACTCATTTCGGTGGTCACTGTGTAAGACTCCCCTCGACCTTGTTTTTCCATGTGTCATGTCCCAAGCTGTTAGCTGCCCCCGTAAACCGAAATTAACATTCAGCGTTCTGCAATCATGCATTTGAAGACTCGTTAATTCTCTTTGTACCTCGTGCGGCCGACAATCATAACGGGCAGTAATTCCGATGTTAACGAGCTAGGCGCCACTAATGGGCATGAGGTCATCGGCTCGTTTGTGAGTCAGCGGCCGGCGCTTCGCTCCTTTTTTTTTTCACTTCTTAGGTTTTGTATTCTTATTGAGCATGAAGGCTTTTGGTTTGGGCGCCGTGTTACATCGCTACTGCTGCTTTCTGACACAAGATTAGTGTGGAATTAAGCAATTAAGAAAAAAAAAAGGCAACGTGACTCAGAGGAGCTTGGTGGTGGAGGAGAGAGCTGTAAGGCATTGATTACGTAGCGATTGTATAGTGACCCCTCTCTTTTGTAACGATCTGATTGTCGATGACAGTGGTCTGTACTCTTTAAATACAGTCCTGTAGATAAATACTGGGATTTTATAAGATTTTGGAGATCATTGAAGGGCAGGAGTGCGATACGTTTTTTTGGATGAAGAGGGACGAATTCACTGATTGGCATGAAACGAAGTAACCCTTTGTCTATGGATGTTATCGAGGGAGTTCTGTCTTCGTGAACCGAGCCATCCATAAGTTACAAGGCTGGCCATTCATATCAGTTCCCAAATGTGATGCCACATGTTAAGGTTGATGACACGAGAACCACTGGTTGGCTGCAGCGGTCACTGTAGGCGGAACGTCACCTTGAAAAAAACGCTGGTGAAAAGGAGCAGAGAGCACTGGAGCAGCACGGATCTTGATGACTAAGCAACACTTTCTTTGTTATATCAAATGCAGCCTTGTCCAACTTTCAGAACAAGTCCAAGAACTAAGGGACCGCGTACTGCATTTGCAATCCCGTTGCTTTCCAGGACAGGTGTAACCATTTCCATGAAATATATGGAGCTTCTGTATAGCTTCTCCAGTATTAGTTTTTACAGCACATCCTCACCCCGCATGTGCTGGTGAGGAGGAAATAGAAAATTTGGGTCCCCTGTACTAGCGATCATGGGAGCCCCAATAGTAACATTCACCACCTCACTTGTTGTCACGGTCACGCGTGTGTCTGGACGCAGCGACTACCGCAAGGCGAACCCTTGACACACGTGACCCTGGATACACCGCCTCCAGTAGGGCGAATTTAAATAATAAAACGTGCAGCTGGATACGCCGCCTCCAACTGGCGAATTTAGGTAATACACATTATATATACAGTAGTCTGGAAACCCCGCCTCCAGTAAGGCGAATTTAAATAATAAAGGGAAACCTGGGTAACATTAACAATGGTGGGCCTGCAATAGGGAAACGGGGAAGTGGAGACCTCCTGCACTCCCCTGAGCCAGAGTCCATGCACTCCTAACGTTACCTATGCCGGTTCCGCACCGCGCGACGCACAGGATACCTTTTAACCCTAGCTCGCCCTGCACCTTAAACCCTCACTAGGGAATTGGTCGGTGCGGAAACTTATCCCACCACTGCACTAAACACACATGAGGAAAAATGACAATACAGGGGAAACACCACTTAGCTTTGCTCTGTTGCGTACGCTCCTAGCAACAGAGCCCACCACCTGCGTGCATCTTCTCCTCCCGGATCCATCATCATAACCGGATCCATCACCATAGTACAGCCTTGGAGCAGAGTCCACCACCAGTTGTAGCTGCCCAGTAAACAGAGTCCCAAAGATGAGTCCAGCTTCTGCCAAAAAGTCGAGCATGCTTGAGTCTAGCTCTCAGCAACCAAGTCCAGCATGGTGAGTGCAACTCTACGCCATAGTCGCCACTCCACCAAACCATGCGAGCACTTCCTGCCGACACCAAAACTGCCACTCCACCTCTCCATGCCAGCCCTTCTTGCAGACTCCAACGATGAACTCCACCAATCCATGCCAGGACTCTTTGCAGACTCCATAGCTGACTCAACCCCTCTGGCTGGGCTGCCCAGGACTCTCATTCAGCTCCTTCATCACCCAGGCTTGCTTCCCAAATGACGAACTCACAATATCGCCAACGGTGACCAAACACACCTGACACTCTTTTATAGAGGATCACACCTGTTTTATAATTACGTGCACTTAACCAAAGAAACTAAAGTGCACTACCGCTCACCACCACCGGGGCAACTTAGAACAAACGACACCACGTGTAATATTCCAATGGCCACCGGGGGCAATCACACCACTTTGGCTCACAGCCAAAGGAAAAAAAGTTCATTATGTACATTTAACCTATCTGTTCCTCTCTGGATCATGACACCTGTGCTGTCTAAAACCTTGTAATTTTCTCAGCATATTGATTGCAGCATCCTCGCAGAAAATACGCAACAAATCCTGTGACTTTTTAGAATATTACATTTTTACCAGTTTTCCCCTCTGTAGGCTCTGTCTTTAATTTCCAGTTGTTTCTGAGCTACTGAGTGAAGGCTCCCATGATGAATGATGTCTCCCATACATGGCAGACACAGACATGAAGGATTCCTGTTCCTCTGTCTCCATGTAACTCATGCTCAGAAGTAGCAGCTTGGAAAAAGACATTCTTCAGCAGTGCTGAGCATGGTGGCTGTGAATCCAGTGTTGAGCATGGTAGCTGTGAATCCAGCTGTGGGATGAGATATAACACTTAGGCTATGTGCGCACGGCACCTTTAAGAATCACTGACTTTTCCAATGCGAAAACCTTTTGGGAAACGGTGAAGATCGTTATCCTAAAGCGTCTTCTCACACGTCTTTTCAGTTATTTTTGAGAGAATTCAGCTGCCGTCATCTTTGCTCTGTACTTTTCTAAACAAGGCCACCTGAAGAATGAATGTGAACCGATTAAAAGACAGAACATGTGCAGGTTATTCATTTTCACATTGCTGTGCATTATGTTTATTTTTTTGCAGCATACGCACATATTCTTAGTGGTAAGCAGTAGCACCGGTCGGCGTGTGCTTGTGCCTATTTTACTCTGCTCCCTCCAGGTCTCCCAAGACTTCAATAGGCAGTTGTAACCTGATCTCTCATTGAGCAGGCACTACTTGTTTTGGTTTTCGAGAGTGATTGATGAGTTCAGGAGGCAGATAGAGGATAGGAAGTGGCTCATAAATGGAGAAAGAAGCAGATTTCTCCATTGAAATACATTCTGATGAAACTTGGACAGAATATTTCCAGTAAGTTTGGAAAGTAGTGCCCCTCGGCGCAGGATGTCCTCTCTTATTCTGCAGCGCCATAATTTAATCCCTCTGCGGGTGAAGGGCTATGGGTGCACATTCAGGATATAATCATTTAAATGTGACCATCTACATTATGGAAAGGTGAAAGGAGATTACCGGAGCCTCGCAAATGAAGATTTTGAAGTTGCTTTCATGAAATGAAGCTTTCTGCCTCCCGTCTATTACCAGACATCTGCATTCTACACTGTGTGCTTGTTTACGGCTTAGACCTCATACACGCAGCCATATTGGTTTTCCATCTTGTATGGATCCGTAAATGGGCGAGTCTCATCGGACACACGTAAGAAACCAGTGTATGCTGCAATATGTATATTTTTTTCACACGAAGGTTTGGTCCTTGGAAAAAAAATAGTTCATCTGCACTGCTGAAAATACAGTCGTGTGAACTTAGTGAGGGATGTCACGAGACTACCCACTGATTCACTGATTGACTGCAGCGGTCAAATGCATTTCAAGCAGGAAAGAAAGTCTGTAGCTCTCGCTTCCGGCATAGATTGGCATTTGGCTGCTGATTGGCTGTGTTCACAATAAGAAATGACCTTTAATGTTATTTTTATTTATGTATTTTTTTTAGAAAATGTGTCACTTGCCATAAATATGTATTTTTATCCCTGGTGTAAAAGCCGCTGTCCTCCTGAATCCAGCGATGTTTCTCTTTTGTTCCTGCGCCTCTCCATTCCTGAGATATGGCTCTTTCTTCCCTGTGTGTACCTTCAGTCTTGTTATCCAAGTGGGCGTCGCTCTCAACCGTTCTTTACAGCTGTGATCTTTTGAGCACACCCAGTTGTTAAAAAAAAAAATTAGCGCTATATTCGGGGAGAATGAGGTCATATCTCGGGAACGGAAAGGCATAGAAACAAAAGGAAAACGACGCCGGATTCAGGAGAACGGCGGCATTTACAATAAATAGTGTTTTACTCTTTGCCACGACAGCACCCACTTGGAGAGAGGAACAGGAAACCTACAGAGATAAAAGAGGGCGGTCCGCCTCTCCCCCTCAGTTGGTTTCCTGTTCCTAAGGGGAACCGCAGGATACGCTACAGTCTTACCTGGGCCAAGGAACCGCCTGTGCAGTGTCTGCGAGAATGGCAGGGGTTCCGGTCCAGAGGCAGCGACGGGGGAGTGCTGGGGTTTGGCTCCCTCCTCGGCTGGTATGGACAGACCGGGCAGAAACACCGGTACCGGGTGGCGCCGACCGGGTGTTCCTCTGATGGAGACATGACACCGGAATTGCGGGAGGATCCATTCCGGTCCGTGTGGGGGCGCAGGAACCGGAGAATGCGGCAGCCTCCGGCGTTCCTAAATGGCTTCAGCGTCCAGGAGGACGCACATGCAGCGCAGCAGGAAGTGGTAAGGAGGAACTTCCGGGTTACCGGAGGTTCCTCGGCTCAGAGCGCACGCGCGGCTGGGCGGCACTGCAGGCATAGAGGCGCTCCCCGCCCCCTCCAGAGGAGAAAAAAAAAAAAAGGGAGCGATTTAACCTGCAGAGCACGGGCGGCTAGTGTCAGCGCTGAAGCGCATACTAATGAGTCGCAAATAGGCGCACCTGGAGGGGGAGGTACCAGGTATGAAGGGGCTTACAAAAGGCCTGGGGCACAGGGATATGGCGTGCAATCATGTCTTCACCAAGGCAGGACACGCATCCCCAGGCAGGCGATGCAGCAGCAGCCAAGGACCACGCAAGACGAGGTTCCTCGGATCGTAGCCACAGAAGCCACGCCAACAAGCCTCCTTCTCAGCCTCCTGAGCCGGTACCTACAGCTTCTCTGGGTGAGTGGACGATGCTCTGCCTATCAAGCTGATAAAATGTCTCTCTCTCTCTCCCTCTCCCCTCCGTCATTATGTCTCTACCTCAGACTAAGAGGAAGGAAAAATCAAAAAATAAAGAATGTGCCCTGTGTACACGTCCGCTACCGGACTCTTACACAAAAAGGCTGTGCAAAAGATGTATTAACGAAACGGCAAAACAGGCATCAACATCAGCCGCAGATATAAGGGCTATAATTAGGGAAGAACTACAGGCCTTAAACCGGTCTAGCAGGCCTACTAATATCGAAACTAATAAGCCAGCAGCAGGGACTGTAGACACCGATGAGGGCGAAGTAGCCTCGGATAGTTCCAATGCATCCACATCAGCAACCTCCTCAGATATGGAGGGCCGTTGCTGTTTTCCTTTAGACCATATGGACAATTTAGTTAAATCCGTGAGGAATACGATGGGATGCACAGACACAAAGGAGCCGCAAACGACACAAGAAATTATGTTTGCAGGTCTGACAGACAGAAAGAGGAGAGTTTTTCCGGTTATACCAGCGATAAAAGCTCTAGTTAAGAAGGAATGGGAGAGACAGGACCAGAGAGGGTATCTTCCCTCAACCTCAAAGAGAAGGTACCCCTTTAGCGACGAAGAGTTGTCGACATGTCATGGGTTAAGGTCCCGAAGGTGGACGCGGCAGTGGCCTCCGCCTCAAAGCAAACGATCTTACCAGTGGAGGACACAGGGGTTCTAAAAGACCCTCTTGACTGCAAAGCTGATGCCTCATTAAAGAGGGCATGGGAGGCAGCTACCGGCACATTTAAACCGGCAATAGCTATTACGTGCACAGCTCGCTCTATGCTGGTCTGGATCGATCAACTAGACCAGCAAATAGACCAGAAGATCTCCAGAGACAAGCTACGAGCCGCCATACCACTAATCTGTGGCGCAGCATCATATATAGCAGATGCTTCTGCTGATTCCTTACGCATGGCAGCCAGAACAGCAGGGTTGGATAATAACGCCAGACGTAGCCTATGGCTTAAAAGTTGGAGAGGTGACACCCAATCCAAAGCAAAGCTTTGTACCATTTCTTGCAAGGGTGAGTTCTTATTTGGGAAAGCCTTAGATGAGATCCTTACTAAGGCAAAAGAAAGGAAAAAAGGATTCCCTAACCCTCCTCTCCCATTTTATAGGAGGGAGTTTAGGAGAAGACCATTTGGCCGGGGAAGACCAGCAGAAAATCAAAACCGCTGGGCCACAAAGGAAGGAAAGGGCAAAGGTGCCATGTTTAGAGGGTCCTCCTTCCGCAGGGACAGGAACTGAGGAGCCAGTCCCTCCAGTAGGAGGGAGGCTAAAAATTTTTTTTCGAGAATGGGAGAAAATTACGGCTAGCCCTTGGGTTCTGGGCATTATTAAAGAAGGGTTAAAGATAGAATTCCATCATGTACCCCGTAATTCATTAATCTTAACATCTTTCAGCTCACCAATCCAACAGCAGGCTCTGGAGGCTGAGATTTGGAACCTACTGGACAAAAAAGTTTTGGTCCATGTGCCTAAAGGACAGGAAGGGAGAGGATTTTACTCCCCTCTCTTTCTGATACCTAAACCAGATGGATCATTCCGGACGATAATCAACTTGAAGAAATTAAATTAATTTATAATAAATCATAAATTTAAGATGGAATCTATAAGATCCACGATTAAGCTCCTCTTCCCCAATTGTATGATGGCAGGCTTGGATCTGAAGGATGCTTATTATCATATTCCCATCCATTACAGATATCAGAGATACCTCCTCGATGGCAAGATACAGCATCTCCAGTTCACAGCCATGCCATTCGGCATTTCCATCGCACCACGAGTATTTACAAAGGTGATGCTGGAAGTGATGGCTTTTTTACGCCAGAAGGACACACTAATAGTACCCTATCTGGATGATTTTTTGATAGTAGGGAATTCAATTCGGCAATGTAATGAGCGAGTTGCTGATACAATCTTGTCCCTACAGGCTCTAGGGTGGATAATAAACTTCAAGAAGTCCAGAATCGAAACGCAGTCCGTTCAGTCCTCCCTGGGTCTCGAGCTAGACTCCATATACCAAAAATGTCTGCTGTCACAGGTAAAAATTTCAGCAATTAAAAAGGTTAGGATAGCAATAGATCGTCCACACATATCTTTAAGGGAAGCAATGTCCCTCCTGGGATCCCTTACGTCCTGCATCCCGGCAGTTCGGTGGGCCCAGTTCCACACGAGGGAACTACAACACCAAATTCTCTTAGAGGAATCCCGTGACCGGGGGAATCTGACAAAGAAAATCACGCTATCCCAGGAGGTCCTAACCTCCCTCGCATGGTGGCTAAGGGATGATAACCTAGCGGGCGGAGTACCTTGGGTTATAACACCCTCCCGTATAATTATCACGGACGCTAGCCCCACAGGATGGGGAGCCCATATGGGGAATATTTTTGCCCAAGGCCTATGGGATATAGGCGAAGATCAGGATTCGTCAAATTTAAAAGAACTAAAGGCAGTCTGTCATGCATTATGTCATTTTCTTCCACAGTTACAAGGGGAAAACATGAGAATCCTTTCGGACAACACCACAGTAGTCGCATATCTGAACAGACAAGGCGGACTCGATCAGTCACCTTAATGTCTTCCACAAGAAAGATTTTATCCTTAGCCGAAAAACATTTTTTGTCTCTCAGCCCTCCACATAAGGGGAAGAGACAATTTGGAAGCAGATTTTCTAAGCCGCCATACACTGCAACAAGGAGAGTGGTGTCTGAGCCGGGGGATATTCACACGCATCGTGTCACTATGGGGTCTTCCCCAAATAGATCTCTTCGCCACCAGAGAAAACAGGCAGGTGCGAAGGTTCGCCTCTCTAAATATGACAGACAATCCGGAAATTCTGGATGCCCTCCAGGCCCCGTGGCGATTCAAACTGGCATATGCTTTTCCACCAATCATACTACTACCGCAGGTGATCAGGAAAATCAGAGCAGAGGAAGCACGAATAATCTTAATAGCACCATTCTGGCCCAGGAGGCCATGGTTTTCAAGCCTGCAAGCAATGTCAGTGACAGACCCGTGGGTGCTTCCTTCAACCCCCAGGCTCCTCTCGCAGGGGCCATTCTTCCATCCTCAAGTGGACAATCTCCACTTGACGGCTTGGAACTTGAAAGGGAAATGTTGAGATCAAGAGGATTCTCGGAGGGATTAGTCAATACACTCCTACAAAGTCGAAAAGTGGCAACGACAAAAATTTACACCAGGGTATGGAGAAAATTCCTAGAGTCCCACACAGCCCCTGATTCCGGAGAAATTCCGATAACAGCAATCCTAGAGTTCCTACAGAAAGGGAAGGAATTAGGGCTATCTGTTAACACACTAAAAGTCCAGGTGTCTGCTCTAGGGGCCCTCTATAGTTATAACGTGGCAGGCAATAGATGGATAGGCAGATTCATCTCGGCCTGTGAGCGGAGCGAGCCAGTGCACATACCTAGAGTTCCTCCTTGGGACTTGAACCTGGTACTGGAGGCTCTAACACGTCCTCCTTTTCAACCTTTAGATTCAATATCCCTTAAACACCTATCCTTCAAAACAGTACTGCTAGTTGCACTAACCTCAGCCAGAAGAGTTAGCGACATACAAGCACTTTCAATAGAACCCCCTTTTCTGTTGACATTCCAGGATCAGCTAATATTAAAACCAGACCCCTCATACTTACCGAAGGTAGCAGGGAAGTTTCATAGATCACAAGAGATCCACCTCCCTTCATTTTTTAGAAACCCTTCTACTCCAGAGGAAGAAAAGTTCCATACACTAGACGTTAGAAGAGCTGTATTACAATACATCGAGAGGTCTAGCAGCTGGAGGAAGAGTAGGGCTCTATTTGTTTCCTTCCAGGGCCAAAAGAAGGGATATGAAGTCACAAGGGGTACTTTGTCTCAGTGGATCAGAGACACGATTGGGCTGGCATACTCCGAGAGCAATGAAAATCCTCCGGAGGGTATCAGAGCACATTCCGCCAGAGCTATGGCTTCCTCTTGGGCAGAGAGGGGAGACGTCCCAATCGAGTCTATATGTAAGGCTGCAACTTGGTCTACACCCTCTACCTTTTATAACCACTATAGGCTTGATTTATCATGCTCATCTGACCAAGCCTTTGGTAGAGCGGTCCTCGGCACGGTGGTCCCTCCCAGGTGAAGGTCTCTGAAAGTCTCTCCAAGTGGGTACTGTCGTGGCGAAGAGTAAAAAGCCAGATTACTTACCGGTAATGCTCTTTTAATGAGTCCACGACAGCACCCGTTCACTAACCCTCCCTAGAAGTTAACATAATGTATATACGCCTTTCCTAGTGGTAAAATTGATAAAAATTGAATACTGGATAATATAATGGCCTAATAATTGGCGGTCCTCCTGGTACTCTGAAATCCAACTGAGGGGGAGAGGCGGACTGCCCTCTTTTATCTCTGTAGGTTTCCTGTTCCTATGGGCGGATCCCTCTCTCCAAGTGGGTGCTGTCGTGGACTCATTAAAAGAGCATTACCGGTAAGTAATCCGGCTTATTTATGGCAAGTGATTGATCCTCTTTAAATGTTTTTACATTAATGATTTGCAAATTCTGAGTCGATTGAGGTCATGGGTCTAAAAGTTATGCCCAAAAATGAAGTAACTGCCTCCTTTCTACTGTTGCATGAATCGTATTTTGCTAGTTACTTGTTTCGGGACTTTGTCGTTTTACTCCGTGATTAGCTCAAGAACTTTATATCCTCTGGTAAGCTCTTTGTATATGTATGAAATGATCTGCCGGGGTATAACCTTCCAGAAGAGAGCCTGGGCCTGATCATTAGTTAATCCCTTAAACCAAAATACTCTTTTCATTTGCTTTCTTTAGGCTGCGCTTATTTGAGGATTGTTCCTTGGTTCGCTAGTTGGCATCGTTATTATTTTCTGTTGGTTTTATGGTCTCTTTTTTTTTTGTTTGCCTGTGATTTCTAGCAATGTTTTTGCAATTTTGACTAAACACACAATAAACAAAAGTTTATTAAATCTGAAAATCCTTTCTTGGTGGAGGTCCAGTCTGCTGAAAAATTAAGATGGGAAGACATTTCATTGATTTGCTTTTTAAAAAAAAAAAAAAGAAGCTATATGCAGTGCAAAATGGATACTGATGGACGAAAGGAGAAGTGTAAAAGGGAACACCAAAAAATATAGATAAATTAAAAAAATTGAGCTTTTGGAGACCCTAAAACAAGGGAGAAGTCAGTGAACATGGAAATAATGGATGTTGTGAAAAGTTGAGGAGTATCAGTTTACTGCTTTTACGTAAAAAGGCACGGTACCTTCAACAAACTTTACATAAATCAACAGTCCAGGTGAATATAAGAAACTTTGTAATATATATTACTAAAGAAATATGGTTCTTTCTCCATTTAATAGCCACTTCTTTCCCTACTCACCAATCTCATCATCAACACCAACAAAAAAAAACAGCTCAACTCTGTCTATCAGCTAATTGGATCATGCTGAGCTCAACTCAAAGATCGTGCTGAGCTTTCAAACAAGTCTTTTACCTCAACCCCAGAACTGGATTCCCATTTACACAGCTCAATACTTCTCTTTAACTTCCTCCAAGCAGCTACTGCTTCTTCTGTCTGTGTGATAAAAAAAAAAGAACAAGAAGCAGACGTTTCTCTCTGTCTGCTAGATGGTATGTGGGAGGCATTGTAGCAGTAAGGGTATGTGCACACGCTGCGGATTCTGCTGCGGTTCCGCAGCATTTTTGGCCCTGCGGATCTGCAGCAGTTCTGCAGACATGGTACAGTACCATGTTATCCTATGGGTTTTCAAAACCGCTGTGCCCACACTGCGTTTTTTTCCGCGCGGTTTTGCTGCGGTTTACAAACCGCAGCATGTCAATTGTTTCTGCGGATTCCGCAGCGGTTTGGCACCTGTTCCATAGTCCAGGTGTCAAACCTCAGGGGAAAACCGCAGGCAAATCCGCAGAAAAAGCGCGGGTCACTTTACCTGCGGATCCGCGCTGGAAAACCTGCAGGTGAATCCACAGCTTGTGCACGCAGCCTAAGTGGGTACCCACCAGCTCAGAATGATTTGCAAGTTATGAGACACAGCCTGCAGAGCGGGAATCTTGTGAAATATCCATGATACAAGTCATGTCCTGGCCAGATATAGTGATATTCCTCGTGTACGTACACAACAGCTTATTCTGAAGTTACTTGAAAGTCCAATTACTCTTCATTCTGTTAGTACCTTTACTTTCCAGCCCGCTATAGGCAGTGAGTGGTCTGAAATTGCGCTTTATGACTCGAGCTTTTTTTTTTTTTTTTTTTTTACTCATGCATCATGCTCGACACCTGAATTGAGCAGATTGAAAAGCTCAGATTCTTACAAATATGACATTTTGGAGATTCAAAATGCATGAATCCAGCTAAATGGCAGCAAGCTGACCACCTTTATGCTGGATTTTGTGAGGGCAGGGAAGGGGTTAGAATAATAAAACACATGCATCTGTCCTAGGGTCTCGCCTGTTTTTCCTCAGCAGCTTCCTGACCCTCGGATCCGATCTACAGTTCTTCCGGGGCTGAGGCCAGAGATTTGGCGATTTATCTTACCCGGTTACTTGGAGGGTGTGATGAACAAAGCATGATTTAGTGCTCCAATGTTGAATAGCAAGGCCTTTTAGTATGATAATGAGATAAGGCCCAAAACAGAACTTCATGTCATGATCTGAATTTGATCTGACAGTTTTAAATTGCACAGAGTGAACTTTTTTTACTTTGGCAAGTGCCAAGTGACTTGACTGTCCCCGGTGGTGGTTAGTGGTATCGCACCTTAGGTTTAATGTGCACGTAATTATGAATCAGGTGTGGGGCTCTATAAGTGAGTCTCAGGGTGTGCAATCACTGCTGGTGATACTGATTGATTGATTCATTCTGAGTTTGTGAAGCCTGGGTGAACATGGAGCTGAAGAGGAGTCCTGCGCAGTCAGCCAGAGGAGACGAGTGGCAGCTAATGGTGTCTGCAGGAATTGCTGGCATGGCGTGGAGGAGACGCAGTTTATGGTGTCGGCGGGAAGTGCGTGCATGGCTTGGTGGAGTGGCGACTATGGAGAGAGTTGCACTCGGCATGCTCGACTTGGTTGCCAAGAGCTGTACTCAAGCATGCTTAGATTCTTGGCAGAGGCTGACTCCTCCTTGGGACTCTGTGACTGGACTGCTGCAACTGGTGATGGACTCTGCTCCAAGGCTGCACTATGGTGTAGGATCCAGGATGGTGATGGATCCGGGTGGAGGAGAAGACGCACGCAGGTGGTGGGGCTCTGTTGCAGGAGCATAAGCACAGAGCATAAAGCTAAGTGGTGTTTCCCCTGTATTGTCTTCTTTCCTTTTTGTGTCTCTAGTGCAGTGGTGGGATTAGTCTCCGCACCGACCAATTCCCTAGTGAGGGTTTAGGGTCAGGGCGAGCAAGGTTTTAAGGCTCGCGTGCGGCGACAGGTGCGGAGCCTGTATAGGGAATGTGAGGAGTGCAGGGACACTGGCTCAGGGGAGTGCAGGAGGTCTCCATGTCCCCATTCCCTATCGCAGGGCCCACCATTGTTAATGTTTCCCAGGTTCCCCTTATTATTTAAATTCGCCAGGTGGAGGCGGACTATCCATCTGCACGTATTATTATTTAAATTCGCCACCGGAGGCGCTGTATCTAGGGTAACATGTGTTATGGGTCCGCCTTGCGGTAACATCTGCGTCCAGACGCACGTGACCATGACACTTCAAAGCTTGAGTAGGAGCCATGCCAGCATGGGGCAGGAAGGGGCCTGGGGGCTTCAATTAGAATATACCTGTCAGCTAGACACAGAAATACACATCCATTGTCTCTCCCAGCCGCCCCGACTCCATCCTAGGATCATGGATTATGAGCACATCTTTCGAGTTATGGACTCATGGAAAATGTCCGAGAAACCCTGAGGAAATCGCGCATCTGGCAGTGCGACTCCTGAGTCGGTGAGGGCTCTGGGACCTGAGATATAGAGATTGGCCCTCCACAGCGACCCAATGGGGGCCATGTTTGCTCTCCACACGACAGGCAAAACAAACCGCATCCACTGGTACCCTCATGTCCTGATCCAATCATGCTGTTGAAAGTTACCCCCTTTCTTAGATATTGGGAATAAGTTGTGCAGGGAGCTAAAGGGTGGAGATTATTAGCCCACCCTCTGATATAGGACGAGGGACCCAGCATGCTTAAGAACAGCAGCACATGGCAGAGACACTCACTCTCTCTCAGAAGAACCAGACGATGGTGATCTAAGAAGGAACTGGGGACAGATCTGCCAAGGGGAGCAGCGGCCGCGCTTTGGGGTCTGTCCGGCAACTAAGATTCTTGTACATGTGGACTGTAGAGCTCCCGGCACCCACATGCAACCTACAATCTGGTAAATTGACCTCCAGCTTAATATCTCTAAGTTTTGTACCCGTATTGTTATATTTTACTCTGACTGCAAATCCATTGTAATTCCATTGTATAGCTTACTGTATATTTCTGTAATTATCTAGTGCGCCCTTAAGGCAATTAAACCATAAAATTAATCTTGGGCTGATGCTTTTACTCTGATTACGAATCTTAAAATACCCAGCGGGTAACAGGACATCCTCCCCGGCGGCCATTTGCTCTAGGTGCAGTTCCCTTACTGACCGGAGAGACAAAGGGGGCACCGGAGAGCTGTGCCTGTGTAGTTATGTCACATTGGTGACGTGGGAGGAACGGGTCCTGTTCTTCCACAGAAGGGTGCAGACACACATCATTGCTGTGCGGAGACCAGAGAATTGCCTCATGCAGTCATTGACATGTGAAGCCCCCCATGTGACTCCGACACAGGACTCGGCACCGGAGGAACTGAAGATTGGAGCGCTCCCCTCCCGTTTATTACGCTTTGGGGTGTGGCGAGATCTCAACATAATAAGCGGCAATCAGGGGAACTTGTAATTGAATCTGCCGGATGAAATTGAGCGAATGTACCCAAGACAAATTTGGAGAAATTCATCTCTACCCCAGATCCTTAGGGCTCGTGCACTCGACTGTGGTTTTGACAATGGCATTCATACCCATATTAATCTAAGGGGCCGTACACATGTTTGATTTGTTTTCCTCGGACTGAGTGGTTTGAGGGAAAAAGTCAAAACAAGCATGACTTCCCTCTGAAAATCAGATGGCACTCGCCAGTTAAGTTTATCAGTCCGTGAAAAATATCAGACCACTTGGATGACATCCGAGTGTGGTCCGATTTTCACTAAATGAATGGATGGAGAAACTTTATTTTTTCTCACGAGCCCTCTATGATTAAAGTCGGATTAGCATAATTGGGCTGATTTTCTCGGATAAGGAGAAAACGGTCGTCTACACCGGCCCTTAGGGCTCTTGCATACGGTCGATTTTCTTCTACAATTGCTATCCCTGATTTTCACACAATGCATTTGTACCTATGGTAGTTTGTGGTGCTGTTCACTTCTGATTTTTTTCTTCCTCTGACCAAAATATGATCAGAATAACTGGATCTTTATTGTCGGATGTGGAGGAAACTGTTGTGTGACCCTACGATTAGAATAACTCATTTTGTTAGTATTGTCCACATGTCCCTCAAGTTAAAGGCTGGGCTGTGGAGTCGGTAAGCCAAACCTCCGACCCGACTCCTCAATTTCTATGACACTGACTCGGGCTCCAACTCCATGACTCCTGACTCCTCAATTTCTATGACACCGACTTGGACTCCAACAAAATGGGCTCCCAACTCCACGACTCAGGGCCAAACCTCCGACTCCTCAATTTCCATGACTCCGGCTCCAACAAAATGTGCTACGACTCTACAACTCTGAATCCACAGCCCTGGTTACAGGGTTACCCCCTTCCTTAAAAGTTAAAAGCTATCCAAAAGATATGGAATGTCGCGGTTTGGGGTTGGAGTGCTCCATTGATCATCTGCTGGAGAAAGTCGAGTGCAGGGCTAGGCTACCTCCGACAGTCCCATAGTGAATGAATAGAGCAGTGGTGCTGGTGTACGGCCGCCACGCCACTCCGACAGGACATTCATGTTGGCAGTCTAGGGACGCTGTACCAAAGGTTGGAGCTGATGACTATTCCTGTCTTCTGTAGGTGACACAGGACCTGGAATTAAATCATGGATACGGGAAATCTTGAAGAAGGATTTAGCATTTAGCCATATAAAAGTGATTTTCCCTACAGCTCCGGCCCGGTAAGAATTTTTTATTTCTTTATTGTCGATTTTAAAGAGCTGTTCAGGATTTATAGAGGACTCGTCGCCTCTCCTGAGAAGTTTTAATAACTACTTAATAATATTTTCTTAGAATTCAGTGTTCTGCCGTTCCGCTGTTTTTCCTCCTAGAAATGTATGAATTGATTGAATGCTGGTGGTTACCAGCCAGATGATGGGCCATGCACTCCCTGAAATATGTCCGACAATGTATGGACACCCCTCTCCGATACAAGAGTTTTCAGTTATTTCATACATTTCTAGGAGCAATAACAGAGGAATGACACAATGCGGAAGATTTTCGAGGATTCTCCAAGATTGATGTTGTTGCAGCTCAGCCCCAATGGAAATGAGCTGCACTACAATACCCGGGTGTCACGATCCATTTTTGGATCTGTGTCAGATTCTGGATTCTCTTATATAAGCCTTTTTCCTTTTCATGCCATCGGGGGTTAATATTAGTTTTTTTCCCCCTGTGGCCGCTGGTGTTACTTCATGGTTATTTAGCCTGCTGGTGAGTTTTCCCTTCCCCCGGTGGCCACTGGTGTTACTGCATTGTGATTAATTATCTATGCAGGCGGAAACCACTCCCACCTTCCTACTTAAGCTCACCAGGTACACCAGCTAACGGTTGGTGATATTGTTCCTCTTTGGAGACCAAACAATCTGGAGTTCAGGAGCTGATAGAGTTCTTTGGTGTTTCAGTTGTACTCTGTTTTCAAGTGGCTAACTCTGCTGTCCTGGAGCATTGCAGCAGAGCAAGCTAAGTCTTGTCTTTTACTTTATTTAACCCTGAGGTGTCCGTATTACCCTTTCCTTCGTTTTTGGTGCAGTTTACTTTATTCCCTGTCTCACCTCCTGGGGAGGGGGTTGGGGTTTAGCTCAGGGCTAAACAGGAGATAGGGACAGGTCGGGGACTTGGGCCTCACTACCTTTAAGTGTACTCCCAAGTTAAGGAGAGTCAGAGCACCCCCTTAGCCTGAGGGGCAGTTCAGGAGCCGTGGTTCCACGTCTCCTGTTTCCCCGCAACTGCCCCGTGACACCGGGGTTTATGGCATCCAGATATGGGGATTTTCAAGATCACTACGTTATGTTAGAATTTTTTTTAGATTTTAGTGGGAAAAAAAGTTAACTTTGTAAAGATAAAGAATTTTGGTTCTCGCCTTTTTCTGAAACTTTTTTTTTTTTTTACTTCTCCGTTGATGGATCCAGGTGAGGGCTTGTTTTTTTTATGTGGCCAGTTGTAGTTTTTTTTTCCTTTTTTTTATGGCCAGAGCTTTGTCCCGCACATTCCTCACCATTCTATAAGTTTTCCCATTCATTTCAGGAAAATGTCTAAAAGATGAATCACGAATTGGAATCCCGAGATCCTATTCTCTTTTTCTCGCGGCTGATGTGTTACCGTTCAGGCTTGGATCACACTGTGAGTGATTCATGGACTTAGTTTCCCATAAATGAGGAAGCACAAAGCATTTACATGGGTGTCCTCCCGGCCGTGGCGTCTGCTGGTATTATCTGCAGGCGTCCCCAGAGGGTCAGTGGGTAGAGTCAGTGTTGTTTGGATCTTGGCCATGGGTTTCCCCCTCTGTCTTTTTATTACTGGTAAGAAGTCAGAAAGGCCATAAAAAGTGAGAAGAAGTCGGCCAAACATTCCCAATTCCAAATTCCTAGAGGCAATTACCAGCAAGGACTTACTATAAAGTGCTCGCCATGGTGTCAGGAAGCCGTTCTGCCACTCCCAGACCCATTGCTCAAGTGCATGATTAAAAAAAAAAAAGCAAGTTTGGACTCAAAATCCATCGGAAAGTCAATTTAGTTATTTTGGTTTTTTTAAATGGTGATTTTTGGGTCATGTGAAGGCATTAAAAAAATAATGAATGCATATTCACTACTACTAAACTCAAACTCAGGCCTATGGGAAAGTTATTAAAGGTGTTGTCCAGAAAAAAAATATTTAAAGAGGAACCATCACCAGATAAAAAGTTGGGGTTTTTTTGTTTTTCTTTTTTTGAATTCACCATACACATCCAGAGACATGAACCTTTTTATCTACTTCTAAATTTTATGTTTTTTTATCAAGGGGAGGGGTGTGGCTCACAGGATCCTCAGGGGCGTGTCTTTAGGCTGTCTCTCATAATTAAGCTATGAGCCATGCCTCCTGGTAAAGGCCATAAAAAGTAATAGAGATGATTAGATCGATTTGAGGGACCAGTGTTTGGGTTAGTGCTACTTGGCGGCTAGATGGGAGGCCTGTGGATCTCTTACCATCAGGCGTGGTCTTTGATTGGCCAGGGATGGCACCATGTCCACAGATAATGTTGCACCAGCCCTAACAGATCAAATGCCGCGCCGGGGGTGCCAGAAGGGAATAGTTGCTAGGTATGACTGGCCTGGATGCTGGACCGGAGTCCCACTAATCGATCAGCTCATCTCTAGTAGCAGTAAATGCAAACTCTGGAATCTGATGGCGGATTTCAGAAAGAAAAGTTAAAACAAAAAACTGAAGCAGAATATTCCGGAGAGCAACAGAAATAAAATACGAGTAAATAACGAACATTTCTGACTTGGTGACAATTCCTCTTTAAAGGGCTTGTTCAGGACTTATCTATTGTTCCATCTTTTAAGGATCAGTCATCAATGTCAGATCGGTGGGATTTCACCACCTGGTACCCATCGATCAACTATTGGCAGCTGCTTCCTGTGCTGGAACTAAACACCACAGCGCCATACTCGGCGTAGTGGCTGTTCTCGGGTACTGCGGCTCAGCTCCCAGTGAAGTGAACAGCAGCTGGGCTGCAGTACCCAAGAACAGCCACTACACAGTGTACGGTGCTGTGTTGTTTTTGCTGTGTTTATTTCTGGTTACATCAGGACCTGATAACAGCTAATTGGCGGGGTTCTGGATATCGGACCCCCACCGATTGGATATTGATGATGTATTCTATGGATTCACCTCTTACCTTTTAAATATGCCTAAATTAACACGTTATACAACTTACTAAGGCAGCCAACTTATTAAAGGTGTCCTGTTCTGCAGATGTCTTCTGTGGTCTCCGGAGGTCTATATCAATAAATCAAGGCAAAGGTAGCACGACTCCAGGTCAAAGCAAATACCTACTTTTGATAATTGCACTTTTATTGGTATGTTCTTTAACTTGTTATTTTGAGCATAATTACAGTCATATGTTAAAGTTTGGGCACCCCTATTAATGTTAACCTTTTTTCTTTATAACAGTTTTGGTTTTTGCAACAGCTATTTCAGTTTCATATATCTAATAACTGATGGACTCAGTTATATTTCTGGATTCAAATGAGGTTTATTGTATTAACAGAAAATGTGTAATCTGCATTTAAACAAAATTTGACCGGTGCAAAAGTATGGGCACCTCTACATAAAAGTGACATTAATATTTCGTAGATCCTGCTTTTGCAAAAATAACAGCCTCTAGTCGCTTCCTGTAGCTATTAATGAGTTCCTGGATGAAGGTATTTGTGACCATTCCTGTTTACAAAACAATTCCAGCTCAGTTAAGTTTGATGGTCGCTGAGCGTGGACAGCCCGCTTCAGATCATCCCACAGATGTTCAATGATATTCAGGTCTGGGGACTGGGATGGCCATTCCAGAACATTGTAATTGTTCCTCTGCATGAATGCCTGAGTAGATTTTGAGCGGTGTTTTGGATCATTGTCTTGCTGAAATATCCATCCCCTGCGTAACTTCAACTTCGTCACTGATTCTTGCACATTATTGTCAAGAATCTGCTGATACTGAGTTGAATCCATGCGACCCTCAACTTTAACAAGATTCCCGATGCTGGCATTGGCCACACAGCCCCAAAGCATGATGGAACCTCGACTAAATTTTACTGTGGGTAGCAAGTGTTGTTCTTGGAATGCTGTGTTTTTTAGCCTCCATGCATAACGCCTTTTTGTTTGACCAAACAACTCAATCTTTGTTTCATCAGTCCACAGGACCTTCTTCCAAAATGTAACTGGCTTGTCCAAATGTGCTTTTGCATACCTCAGGCGACTCTGTTTGTGGCGTGCTTGCAGAAACGGCTTCTATCGCATCACTCTCCCATACAGCTTCTCCTTGTGCAAAGTGCACTGTATTGTTGACCGATGCACAGTGACACCATCTGCAGCAAGATGATGCTGCAGGTCTTTGGAGGTGGTCTGTGGATTGTCCTTGACTGTTCTCACCATTCTTCTTCTCTGCCTTTCTGATATTTTTCTTGGCCTGCCACTTCTGGGCTAACAAGAATTGTACCTGTGTTCTTCCATTTCCTTACTATGTTCCTCACAGTGGAAACTGACAGGTTAAATCTCTGAGACAACTTTTTGTATCCTTCCCCTGAAAAGCTATGATGAATAATCTTTGTTTTCAGATCATTTGAGAGTTGTTTTGAGGAGCCCATGATGCCACTCTTCATAGGAGAATCAAATAGGAAAACTACTTGCAAGTGGCCACCTTAAATACCTTTTCTCATGATTTGATACACCTGGCTATGAAGTTCAAAGCTCAATGAGATTACAAAACCAATTTAGTGCTTCAGGAAGTCAGTAAAAAGTAGTTAGGAGTGTTCAAACCAAGAAAATGATAAGGGTGCCCATACTTTTGCACCGGTCAAATTTTGTTTAAATGCAGATTGCATATTTTCTGTTAGTACAGTAAACCTCATCTGAATCCAGAAATATAACTGAGTCCATCAGTTATTAGATATATGAAACTGAAATAGCTGTTGCAAAAAACAAAATTGTTATAAAGAAAAAAGGTTAACACTAATAGGGGTGCCCAAACTTTAACATATGACTGTATATATAATTTTGATAACGGCTGTCGTGTACTGACAAGGGACTGTGGACACCTACCTGATCCCTCGAACTAGGGGGCTGTCACCTGGATTACCCCAGAAGGTGGAGATGCCGGGGTCACGTACCTTGCTATACTCCTATCTTAAAAGTAAAAAAAAAAGTTATGTGATCAGTTCACCTATCCACGAGTGCACAGGATCCCAAATTCAAGGAAATCCAGTCCATAAAGAGAAGAAAGTTGATCCAGCAATTGAAAAAAAATGTTGGAATAAAGTTTTTGCATTTTATTTGATCACTAAAAACCTGACTCAAGGAAAAATCTATATTCTGAAATAAGAAAAAAGGACAAAAAGCAGCACAAGAAAAAGAAGGGCGCAAAAGCCTTCCAGGTATGTACCAAACCTTAAATATAGCAAAAACTGATGAAGGCAGCACATCAAAAATGAAGTATCCAGATGAAGTTTACTGGCCCATGTGCGACGTTTCGGTCCAAGGTGTGAACTTTTCTCAAGCAAAAGAAAGGTCCACAATTGGGACCGAAACATTGCACATGGGCCAGTAAACTTCATCTGGATACTTCATTTTTTGCTACATTCTAAAATAAATATATCATCTGAGGAGAAAGTTCCAAGAGAAAATTAATGTCCTGGTTGACATGTTTCAAAGTGATACTTCATATTCATTGCCTGGTTATGTCTTTACTGATGAAAAATTTGATTGTAATAAAAGTTTTGCATTTTATTTGAAGAGATGGATCAACTTTCTTCTCTTTATGGACTCCTAGCTTAAATCTTATCTGATCCCTCCTCCACTCAGGGCGGTGTGAGGCTGAAGTGTATAAGTTTACACTAACCAGACAGGCAAGGGAAACAAACAGGGATGAAAGAAAACTACAATCATACAAATGTACTCACAAAACAACAGAATGTAACACAGGGGAGGGAGAGGTAGGAATAGGAGAGGATGAGGATAAATATGGAAACCAACTCCACTCAACAGTATCCAAAACAACTCTCCAAACCGCCAACTCCAAACACTGAACTACTCCTCCAACCCCTAACCAGGAAGTAAAACTATCACTGGCAAATCCAAACTGCTAGTGACAAGCATATATACCAGAGATGAGTGCCCCTAACCAGGGAGTAGAACTATCACTGGCAAATCCAAACTGCCAGTGGCAAGCATATATACCAAAGGGGAGTGTCCCTAACCAGGGAGTAGAACTATCACTGGCAAATCCAAACTTCCAGTGGCAAGCATATATACCAAAGGGGAGTGTCCCTAACCAGGGAGTAGAACTATCACTGGCAAATCCAAACTGCTAGTGACAAGCATATATACCAGAGATGAGTGCCCCTAACCAGGGAGTAGAACTATCACTGGCAAATCCAAACTTCCAGTGACAAGCATATATACCAAAGGGGAGTGTCCCTAACCAGGGAGTAGAACTATCACTGGCAAATCCCAAGTGCCAGTGACAAGCATATATACAGAGGGGAGTGGCCAACACAGAACAGCTGAGACAATTCAGGATGGAGATCTCAGGAGATGAACTGAACCGTTACCTTCTGGCCCCTCTCTGTTGCGGTATGCCCGTGACAACACCTTTAATTATCTAAATGACCATGGAGGACTTAAATATAATGTGTAGTTTAGAAAACCTTTTGTAAATGTCATATTAGGGAATTCCGAGTTAATAAATGAGGGTTATAAAGAATGAGGACCCCTCTATAGGAGCTATGTAATGCTTTATGTCTTTTGTTGGGGGGTGCTACAGGTAAGTTGGACACTGACCCACAGATTACTGCAGCTAATACTGCTTTCTAATCCAGGAACTAGACACTGGGCTACGTACTGGAAGCGCCTCACTCAAGACCCAGCGTGTACCCCTATCCTATGAATATACCTGTAAATTGGATATTCGGCTCTGCTACATCTGTATGTATAAAATCTAGTTGTGACTCTGCTCTTCATCCAGCACTTAGTCATGACCTGGATTAATACTGACCACCTCCGACTTTTCCAGGAGCCCCCTAGACTGTGCTTGTCGTGGCCCCTTCATCCCTCCTTTTTAGTTTACATTTGCGGTTCTGTAGAGGAATTTTTGGCATTACAGCCCCTGGCCCATACACAAAATCTCTTTTTCATTCTTTTGCTGCTTTTTGATGAGTGTCGCAAATTGGACAGCGCTCGTACCGGTCATCCTGTTTTTCTAGGTTTGCAGAATGATTGTCACCGGCTGTATATAGCTTTATTGGTGCTCCCTGGCTATTACTTCACTTTTATATACTTTTTTTTTTCCAATTGTTTTTAAATTCTAAATGTTGAGGTTAATGAGATTTTCTTGTGCAGCAGCGAAAATAAATCACTTGTTCTCATAGAGCGATCAAACTACTGTAATAAGGCAGTATACACGGCTCCAGAGCTGGAAACACAGGCTTCATTCTGTAAATCAGCAATACCATCTAGTGGCTACTGCAAATCTTAACTCAAACTTGTGCATGAATGGTTTTTGCAAGGTATGGATATTGTATTTGGAGTGGTTGTCTGATAAGAATTCATTGTTAGATACCTATTAGGAAACTCTGGTGCAGGTTCACTCTTTTTGGATCCATATTTACTAGAAGGAGTAGAAATAGGGTCTCTGACGCTTCTGTGTTTGATATGAACTGTTTTTGGAAGTTTGTTTCTGCGGTGCACCGTGACTTCCGGTTTTGCGGAACGCCGTTTTTTTTCCAATACTTTTTCCATGGTATTGGAAACCCAAAAAAAGTCTCTGCAAGTTTTTTGCGGTCCGTTATTGCGGCAGACCGTAAAAATTGCGGTGATACAGCCCGCAATAACGGGACGCAAAAAACCCAGTAACTAAAAGAAGCCTAACACAAAAACTTTTTCTCCACTCATGGTTAGTGGTTGGGTGAAGCCATTTATTGTCAAGCTACCGTGTTTTCTCTTTTAAAATCCTAATGACAACCCAAAACATCCAAATGACCCTGATCAAAAGTTCACATACTCCATTTCTTAATACCTTGTATTGCCCCCTCTAACATCAATGACAGCTTGAAGTCTTTTGTGGTAGTTGTGGATAAGGTTCTTTATTTTCTCAGATGGTAAAGCTGCCCACTCTTCTTGGCAAAAAGCCTCCCGTTCCTGTAAATTCCGGGGCTCTCTAGCTTGAACTGCGCGCTTGAAATCTCCCCAGAGTGGCTCAATGATATTGAGGTCAGGAGACTGAGATGGCCACTCCAGAACCTTCACTTTGTTTTGCTGTAGCCAATGACAGGTCAACTTGCCCTTGTGTTTTGGATCATTGTCATGTTGGAACGTCCAAGTACGTCCTATGCGCAGCTTCTGGGCTGAGGATTGCAAATTTCCCTCCAGTATTTGCTGATAACGTGTTGCATTCTTCTTTCTTTCAACTTTGACCAAGTTTCCTGTGCCTTTATAGCTCACACATCCCCAAAAACATCAGTGATCCACCTCCGTTCTTTACAGTAGGAATGGTGTTCCTTTCATCATAGGCCTTGTTGACCTCTCTCTAAATGTAAAGTTTATGGTTGTGACAAAAAGTTCAACTTTGGTCTCATCACTCCAAATTACATTGTTCCATAAGTTTTGAAGCTTGTTTCTGTGCTATTTTGCATATTGTAGGCGAGATACTTTGTGGCATTTGTGCAGTAATGACTTTCTTCTGACCACTCGACCATGCAGCCCATTTTTCTTCAAGTGCCTCCTTATTGTGCATCTTGAAACAGCCACACCGCTAGTTTTCAGAGAGTCCAGTATTTCAGCTGATGTTATTTGTGGATTTTTCTTTGCATCCCGAGCAATTTCCCGGGCAGTTGTGGATGACATTTTTGTTGGTCTACCTGACCGTGGTTTTGTTTTTACAGAGCCCCTGATTTTCCATTTGTTAACCACAGTTTGAACGCTGCTGACTGGCATTATCCATTCCTTGTATATCTTTTTGTATCACTTTCCTGTTTTATACAGTTCAACTACCTTTTCCTGTAGATCCGTTGACAATTCTTTTCCTTTCATCATGACTCACAATCCAGAAACGTCAGTGGCTGGATGAAAGATGCAAGGGTCTGTCTGGATCCCAGAAACTCACTCAGCTTTCATGCACACTCACTGATTACAAGCAAACAGGTCACAGGTGAGGTAAGGATGTTACCTTTAGTAGCCAGTCAAACCCATTTGTGTCAACTTCTGTGCGTCTTATCAGGCCAAAATCACCAGGGTATGTGAACTTTTCATCAGGGTCATTTAGATGTTTTCAGTTGTCATTATGATTTAAACAGAGAAAACACAGTAGTTTGACAATAAATGGCTTCACCCAACCACTATCCATGAGGGGAGAAAAAGTTTAGGTGTTATCATTCATAGTCTATGAAAAAAGGCCAAGAAAGCAACATTTCTGCCGGTGTCTGTAAACTTTTGCGCACAACTGTATATTACATTGTTAACATGTACTAATATTCTTTCTGTAATCATGTAATAATCTTATACCTTTTTATATATTACACGTTTGGACGCATTGCTCCATTTCTTTCTCTGTATCGCTGGCCTTTGAACAATCTCTATAGTTCCCATATAGCTTTGTTTTTATATTTAACCATCTGTCTGCCATATTTAAGATGTGCTCTTACTTTGGGACAATATTACCCTGGATCACGGGTTTGTATCTCTTTTTATACCTCCTTTTGCAGCTGCTGCTTGACATTGAGTGTCACTAGTTATTTCCAGAATACACAAATCTGTCAAATTCATACAAATACCACATGTACTTGATATAATATATATAATCCAGCCCCCCTCCATCAGTAAGGTGGGGGTAGTGTTAACCCTTTCTTTCCCTGAGTGAACAATAGCCGTCCTTTATCTGCCGTGTGAGGTTTTCCACATGATAAGTACTGATGGGAAGCAGATGCTGACACGCGCTGCCTGCTACAGTTTGGTACCATAATAAAACAAAGCCAGCGTATGAAGCCGTGGCTGAAAATGCAAATCGCCTCAATTCATGAGATTTTCCCATATAATATTCTTGGATACTTACATTTCCACCAATTTCAATAATTTCTCATAACACAAAGCAAACTCTATACATTATGGCAACATGGAAGCAAAAGAGTAGACACCCTGCAATAGACAGCACAACTACTGGCATTTTTTTAAGCATCATCTGACAGTCCAACACTTGTTTTAAACACTAGAGGAGGTCTTGACTCTGCAGTTATGGGGTCATGGTGGTGACTTTTTTGCCCCCTCCTCTTCAGCACTCGGCCCCCCACGCTGTAACGTTACGGGGTCTCCATGTCGTCGCTAAGTTGCTGCGGTTCCTTCCACTTCTCAGTAATATCACTCACAGGTGATCGGAGAAGATCCAGGAGGAAGAAATGTCATTGTATCTTCGTTGTGGTTGTGTCCTGAAGAAGAGGTTGGATAACGTCGAAACCCCTAGATTTACACCCAGAGATAAAATCTTTTTCATCCTATTGAACTCTCTAATCCATTTATGGGATATCACCAGCAGCGCAGGAAAAAACGCCTATTGCTCTACTACTAAGGGGGAAGAAATGTCATGAACGGACTTGTTACACCGGTGTCTCCTATTACTGGACCGCGCTGGTATAGGGGAGCTCTTTACTACCAGCCGTTCTGCCACATGGTAGTAAAGGCAGATGACATGGCGGTGGGTTGGAGGTTATACACCGGGGGCGAGGTGTCAGTTGTCTTACCCCAGGGGAAAGGGGCTGTATGTTATACACCAAGGGCAAGGAGACGAATGTTATATACCAAGGGCAAGGAGCCAGACGATATACACAGGAGACAAATGTTATACACGGGGAGGGTGACTGGATGTTATTTACCGGGGGGGCAATGGGGCTGAATATTATACACTGGGGGGGACTGGATGTTATACATCAGAGGTGTGGGGCTGAATGTTTTTACCCAGGGGAGGGGGCACTGCATGTTATACACTGGGAGGAGAGCCCGGATGTCATACCCCTGTGGCAATAGGGCCAGATGTTATACACTGGGGTCAGGAGCCAGATGTGTGATAGGAGGCAAAAGTTATCGCCGCTGCACGTTTTTCCATAGAAGATGTGATACTAAACATAGGCCATGGAGAGAATGCTTCTTTGTTGGGGGGGAGGATGTTGGGTGACCCATACAGCCAATTGAACCCGATTTTAAAGAGGTGTTCTAGCCTCCTTTTGGAAGTGCATTGAGCAGCAGGGTGGTTTGCTGTTGAAGGGAAAAAAAAACTCTTTAAATCTTCTGCCTGAGCGAGTGTGAGTGAGCTGAGTGTGACCTGAGCGTAAGTGTGAACTGTGGTAAGTGTGTGACTTGTGATTCAGTGACTTTGTATTCAGGGAGTTTCCAAGGGAGGTATTACTGAATTACTGTTATCTTTTATTAATACTATTTATTATTTATTTATTTTTTTTTACTTATCTTTTCTGTCTGGTGCAATCCTTATTATGATGTGCTCCACTATTGCCAATGCCATCCAGTGTACGTCTTGCCGCATGTATGAAATCCTTGACCAGCCGGTCGAGGGTGCATACTGCTGTGCGAGATGTGAGCACGTTGTGCATTTGGAAGCCCAGATACTGGATCTAAATGTGCAGCTGGCAACACTGAGATCCATAGACAATATGGAAAGGAGTCTTCTGCTCAATGGGATAGATGAGGGGGGGGATGCTAGGTTGGAGCTGCAGGACAGTGAAGTAGCCAGCTGGGTGACAGTTAGAAGGCGGGGTGGAGGGAAGAGCGCCAGGGAGGCTAGTCCTGATCTGACACACCCCAATAAGTTTGCTAAGTTGGCAGATGAGGGGAGTGTCAGTGCAGGAGTAGCACTGCTGCAGCAAGGCATGTCCTCTGAAAGCCGGAGGAGTGTCTGCTCCAGTAAGGGGGGAAATAGGAGAGCAGGGCAGGCCAGACAGGTGCTGGTAGTGGGAGACTCAGTTATTAGGGGAACAGATAGGGCAATCTGTCACAAAGACAGGGATCGTCGAACGGTGTGCTGCCTACCTGGCGCTCGAGTCCGACACATCGCTGATCGGGTTGACAGATTACTGGGAGGGGCTGGTGAGGATCCAGCGGTCATGGTGCACATTGGCACAAATGACAAAGTTAGAGGTAGGTGGAAGGTCCATAAAGATGATTTCAGGGAATTAGGCTGCAAGCTTAAAGCAAGAACCTCCAAGGTGGTATTTTCGGAAATACTTCCTGTACCACATGCCACGCCAGAGAGGCAACGGGAGATTAGGGAGGTTAATAAGTGGCTCAGGAATTGGTGTAGGAAGGAGGGGTTTGGGTTCCTGCAGAACTGGGCCGACTTCTCAGTTGGCTACAGGTTCTACGCTAGGGACGGGCTGCACCTCAATGGGGAGGGTGCAGCTGTGCTGGGGAGAAAATGGCTAGAAGGTTGAAGGAGTGTTTAAACTAGAGACGGGGGAGGGTATTCCTTTTATAGGAGGGGAAGACAGTGCAGATAGAGACCTGGGCACAAATAATGAAATTGGGGGTGGGGTTAGAACAGTTAATAATTTAAGAAAGAATAGAGGTACAGAGAGATACATAAGGTGCAGGTATACTAATGCCAGAAACCTCGCCAACAAAATGGAGGAATTGGAGTTAATGTTGTTGGAACATAATTATGACATGGTGGGGATATCTGAGACATGGCTGGACGAGAGCCGTGACCGGGCGGATAATTTACAGGGCTATAGTCTGTTCAGAAATGACCGTACAAATAAGCGAGGGGGAGGCGTGTGTTTATATGTGAAATCATCCTTAAAACCCATCCTGCGTGATAATATATATGAATCTAATGAAAATGTAGAGTCCCTGTGGGTGGAGATAAGGGGAGGGGGGAAAAATAATAAATTACTGATAGGGGTTTGTAATAAGTCTCCAAAAATAATGGAAGGAACAGAGAATATCCTCATAAAGCAAATAGATGAAGCAGCGATTCAAGGAGAAGTCATTATTATGGGGAACTTCAACTACCCTGAAATACATTGGGGAACCGAGGGACAAGCAGAGAATAGTCAAAACGTAAGAAATTAATCATACACAGAGATAGCAGCGCAGTACAAGGGAGGCAGTCAGAGAGTAGTCAGGTCCAAGGCAAAAGAGTCATACATGGGAATAGCAGAGCATTACAAAAGGAACAGGCAGAACTCGTAACAGGGACAGAACCAGATCAAAATCAAGCTAGCATAAAGTATCACAGTCACAAAGCACACCAGGGTCACACACTCGGCCAAGGGTCTGAGTATAAGCGACAAGGAGTGAGCCCACAATGAGGCTATAAAAAGCCTCCCAGAATCTCAGAGTGAGGCTGTCCAGATTAACCTCTGAACTACCTGATCACATAAGCTCAGCAGATCATGACAGCCAGTAAGTTTAACCTCAACTGTGGGTAAAATCCTGGAGGGTTTTCTAAAAGATGCTATACTGGAGTATCTGAAGAAGAATAACCTCATGACCCAATATCAACTTGGGTTTACGAGGGATCGTTTCTGTCAGACTAATCTGATAAGCTTTTATGAAGAGGTAAGTTCAGGACTGGACCAAGGGAATGCAGTGGACGTGGTGTACATGGACTTTTCAAAAGCTTTTGATACGGTGCCACACAAAAGGTTGATACATAAAATGAGAACAATGGGGATAGGGGGAAAATATGTGTAGGTGGGTTAAGAGCTGGCTCAGGGATAGGAAACAAAGGGTGGTTATTAATGGAGCACACTCGGACTGGGTCATGGTTAGCAGTGGGGTACCACAGGGGTCAGTTTTGGGCCCGCTTCTTTTTAACATATTAATGACCTTGTAGGGGGCATAGAGAGTGGAATTTCAATATTTGCAGATGATACTAAACTCTGCAGGGTAATCAATACAGAGGAGGACAATTTTATATTACAGGAGGATTTATGTAAACTAGAAGCTTGGGCTGATAAATGGCAAATGAGCTTTAATGGGGATAAATGTAAGGTCATGCACTTGGGTAGAATGAACAAGATGTTTAATTATGTACTTAATTGTAAAACACTGGGCAAAACTGTCACTGAAAAAGACCTGGGTGTATGGGTGGACGACAAACTCACATTTAGTGGCCAGTGTCAGGCAGCTGCTGCAAAGGCAAATAAAATAATGGGATGCATTAAAAGAGGCATAGATGCTCATGAGGAGAACATAATTTTACCTCTATATACCGTATTTTTCTGACCATAAGACGCACTTTTTTCCCCCAAAATTTTGGGGGAAAGTGGGGGGTGCGTCTTATGGTCGCAATACACGGTACTAACCTGGTGGCTGGTGGCAGCGGGCGGTGCTCTGCGGTGCGGTGGTGGCAGCGGGCTGTGCTCGGGTGCAGGGGCGGCGGCTCCGCCGGCATTTCTTCGCAACCCGGAGGCCCCCGCAGTTCCCTTGCTGGCCGCTGCCATGTTGCAGTGGCCTCCGGGAGCATGGACGCCGGGAAGATGGCCGCCGGTCCGGGGACGGCGCATGCATGCGCAGCTTCAGATCTCGTCCAGAGATCTCGGGGGACGAGATCTCGTTGCCGAGATTTGAATCTCGTCCCCCGAGATCTCGGGACGAGATCTGATCCCGCGCATGCGCCGTCCCCGGACCGGTGGCCATCTTTCCGGCGTCCATGCTCCCGGAGGCCACCGCAACATGGCGGCGGCCAGCAAGGGAACTGCGGGGGCCTCCGGGCTGCGAAGAAATGCCGGCGGAGCCGCCGCCCCTGCACCGGAGCACAGCCCGCTGCCACCACCGCAGAGCCCACCTGCCCCAGCACAGCTGCCCCTGCTTCAGCACTGCTGCCCCAGCACAGCTGCCCCAGCCCTGCTGCCCCTGCCCCAGCGCAGCTGCCCCTGCCCCAGCACTGCTGCCCCTGCCCCAGCACAGCTGCCCCTGCCTCAGCACAGCTGCCACCACCACAGAGCCCACCTGCCCCAGCACAGCTGCCCCTGCCTCAGCACTGCTGCCCCAGCACAGCTGCCCCTACCCCAGCGCAGCTGCCCCAGCACAACCAACCTGCCCCAGCACAGAGCCGCCACCGCACGAGCCTGGACCACTAAATGACCCCTGTGACTACTTCTCCACCTGTGCCGGATCCCTTCCCAGGTAAGCTGAATTCGGACTGTAAGACGGACCCCCATTTGACAAATTATTTTTTTTTTCCCTATTTTCCTACTGAAAATTGGGGTGCGTCTTATGGTCCGGTGCGTCTTATGGTCCGGTGCGTCTTATAGTCTGAAAAATACGGTAAGTCACTAGTGCGACCACACTTAGAATACTGTGTACAGTTCTGGTCTCCGGGTATAAGAAAGACATAGCTGAACTGGAGCGGGTGCAGAGATGAGTGACCAGGGTTATTAGGGAACTGGGGGATCTCCAAGACAGGTTATTACACTTGGGGTTATTTAGTTTGGAAAATCGAAGGCTTAGGGGTGATCTTATTACAATGTATAAATATATGCGGGGACGGTACAAAGACCTTTCTAATGATCTTTTTACTCTTAGACCTGTGACGGGGACAAGGGGGCATCCTCTACGTCTGGAGGAAAGAAGGTTTAAGCATAATCACTGACGCGGATTCTTTACTGTAAGAGCAGTGAGACTATGGAACTCTCTGCCATATGATGTTGTAATGAGTGATTCCCTACTAAAATTTAAGAAGGGTCTGGATGCCTTTCTTGAAAAGTATTACAGGGTATATACACTAGTTTCCTTAATATTGCGTTGATCCAGGGAGCTAGTCTGATTGCTGTATGTGGAGTCGGGAAGGAATTTTTTTCCCCATGGGTTTTTTTTTGCCTTCCTCTGGATCAACATGTTAGGGCAGATTAGGATAGGATATGGGTTGAACTAGATGGACTTAAAGTCTTCCTTCAACCTTAATAACTATATTACTATGTTACAAAATGATCACCTACAGTGGGGAAAAAAGTATTTAATCAGCCACCAATTGTGCAAGTTCTCCCACTTAAAAAGATGAGAGAGGCCTGTAATTGACATCATAGGTAGACCACAACTATGAGAGTCAAAATGAGAAAACAAATCCAGAAAATCACCTTGTCTCATTTGGTAAGATTTATTTTGCAAATTATGTTGGAAAATAAGTATTTGGTCACCTAAAAACATGCAAGATTTCTGGCTCTCATAGACCTGTAACTTCTTTAAGAGGCTCCTCTGTCCTCCACTCATTACCTGTAGTAATGGCGCCTGTTTGAACTTGTTATCAATATAAAAGACACCTGTCCACAACCTCAAACAGTCTGACTCCAAACTCCTCTATGGTGAAGACCAAAGAGCTGTCGAAGGACACCAGAAACAAAATTGTAGCCCTGCACCAGGCTGGGAAGACTGAGTCTGCAATAGGCAAGCAGCTTGGTGTCATGAAATCAACTGTAGGAGCAATAATAAGAAAATGGAAGCCTTACAAGACCACTGATAATCTCCCTCGATCTGGGGCTCCGCGCAAGATCTCACCCCGTGAGGTCAAAATGATCACAAGAACGGTGAGCAAAAATGCCAGAACCACACGGGGGATCTAGTGAATGACCTGCATAGAGCTGGGACCACCATAACAAAGGCTACCATCAGTAACACACTACGCTGCCAGGGACTCAGATCCTGCAGTGCTAGACATGTCCCCCTGCTTAAGCCAGTACATGTCCAGGCACATCTGAAGTTTGCTAGAGAGCATTTGGATTATCCAGAAGAGTATTCTGAGAATGTCCTATGGTCTGATGAAACCAAAGTAGTAGAACTGTTTGGTAGAAACAAAACTGGTCGTGTTTAGAGGAGACAGAATGCTGAGTTGTATCCAAAGAACACCATGCCTACTGTGAAGCATGGGGGTAGCAACATCATGCTTTGGGGCTGTTTCTCTGTAAAGCGACCAGGACAACTGATCCGTGTACATGAAAGGGGCCATGTATTGTGAGATTTTGACTGCAAACCTCCTTCCATCAGCAAGAGCATTGAAGATGAAACGTGGATGGGTCTTTCAGCATGATAATGTTCCCAAGCACACCGCCAGGGCAATGGAGGAGTGGCTTCGTAAGAAGCATAAGAAGGTACTGGAGTGGCCTAGCCAGTCTCCAGATCTCAACCCCATAGAAAAGCTTTGTAAGGATTTGAAAGTCCGCGTTGCCCAGCGACAAGCCCAAAACATCACTGCTCTAGAGGAGATCTGCATGGAGGAATGGGCCAACATACCAACAACAGTGTGTAGCAACCTTGTGAAGACTTACAGAATTTGTTTGACCTCTGTCATTGCCAATAAAGGATATATAACAAAATTTTGAAAGGAACTTTTGTTAATGACCAAATACTTATTTTCCACCATAATTTGCAAAATAAATCTTGTCAAATCAGACAAGGTGATTTTCTGGATTTGTTTTCTCATTTTGACTCTTATAGTTGTGGTCTACCTATGATGTCACTTACAGGCCTCTCTCATCTTTTTAAGTGGGAGAACTTGGACAATTCGTGGCCTACTTTTTTTTCCCCACTGTATCTACTGGAATCAGTGATCGGTTGTGGCTCGGACTGGCACCACTCCTAATTTTTTGTATCTACACCCACCCCCCAGGTAAATTTGAATGGAGCAGCGCCATAGACTTTGAATTGCCGGACGGGGCACATCCGCCACTTCATTCAGCTTTTCCTAGCCGCACCCTTCTTAATTTTCCCAGTATCTCAAATCTCCATTTGATCAAAGCCCGTCTGTGCTAAAGCAAAACTGTAATCTGATGAAATGGTTTCTGAGATTAGATCGTTTCAGACGGCCGGCCTTGCGGTTAAACATGACGGTTATAGATTTAAGAAAACGTTTATTTGCAACCCAAGAAAAATAGAAAAAAATTGCCAAACTCTCCATCTTCTGTGAAGATACAATTGCTCAAATAAACATTTAAACAACTGTTCAGACTTAAGAGATTTTTTTTTTCAACTCTTCACGGTTCGGATCATATCAAAGGTAAGTGTGTATACAAGACAGTAATCCTTTCTCTGATTGTCAGAAAACGACTCGCCCGGGGATATTGTATTCCCTTTGGTTTTTTTTTTTACATTCTTCTATTACATGCGTGGTTTTGTCATAGACAAACAGTGAATAATAGGTACAATAATAACATAAGTTTTCTCGAAGCATTTGCCGAATGTGCGGCCAAAATGAGATAGAATCAGACCCTTAAAAGAAAGCTCCAGAGCCGCAGTATAGCTGCTCCGCTCAATGCGAACTTAATGCAGCCGCAGGACCTGGTAAGGACTGAAGTGCTATTGATCCATTTGGTACGTTCCCAGGATCAGTAACACTACACTCCCTGACAGAAGTTATGTCGCTTTTCCATATTATTTAAATAAAAGCTTATAACCTGACCTTAAATTCATCCATCGGTTGTATAAATTATTCTTTGGAAGGCTGAAACCCTCCAAAATGTGGTTTAGGTTAAGAAAATAAATTGGCATCAATGCAGAAGAATTGATTATTTAATGGACACAGAATGGTCAGATTTTGGCAAAACAAAAGTTTTGTCGCCTGGTCATATAATGCAACCAATCCTAGTTTACATCCTCACCTGTGCACAGTAAATGATTGGTTAATTAGTGGGTGTGTATAAAAAGAAACCCAGCACCCCAGACCTTCACTTGAGCTGCAACTTGAGCTCTGACAACATGCCAAAAATCCACCCTGCGACCAAAGCCTGGATTATCAAGAGGCTGAAGACCAGAGGTGGCGGGCACCTTTAGTGTGTCTCAGCATAAAGTATGAAGAATTAAAAAAAGATTCGAAGAGACTAGAGATGTGTTTGACAAGCCAAGGTCAGGCAGACCCCGCAAGACAACTGCTCAGGAGGAACGTTGGTTGGAAAATCGAAAGCAAGACCCTCTTCCACTGCAGCGGAGCTCAAACAGGCATGGTCACCTCAAGTCCCTGTGTCAACTAGAACAGTTTGTAGGATTCTGTCTCGAAATGGCCTCCATGGTCGAATCAGTGCCCAGAAGCCAGCAGTAAACAAAAGGCAAATAAAAAACTGTGTGGCATTTGCAAAGTCCCACAGCCTGCTAAACAGATAGATGCTGGAAAAGTGGCAGAAGGTGGATTTCTCTGATGAATCTACAGCACAGCCGGCCAAATACTGCAGGAGACCTACTGGAGCCCGTAAGGATCCAAAATACACCCAGAAAACAGTTAAATTTGGTGGTGGAAAGATCATGGTCTGGGGTTACATTCAGTATGGGAGTGTGCGAAACATTAGCAAGGTGGAAGGCAATATCAATTGCCTAAAATATCAAGAAGTATTAGCTACCTCTTATATTCCAAATCATAAAAGGGGTCAAATTCTGCAGCAGGATGGTGCTCCATCTCATACATCCATCTCTACAACAAAGTTCCTCCAGGTAAAAAAGATCAAGGTGCTCAAGGACTGGCCAGCCCAGTCACCAGACATGAACATCATTGAGCATGTTTGGGGTAGGATGAAAGAGGAAGCTTGGAAGACCAAACCAAAGAATCTAGATGAACTCTGGGAGGCATGGAAGACTGCATTATTTGCTATTCCTGATGACTTCATTAATAAATTGTATGAATCATTGTTGAACCACATGGATGCAGTCCTTCAATCTCATGGAAGTCACACAAAATATTAAATATGACTCTAGTAGAACCACAAGGTCATTCACCAATGTTATGCAACATATATTTGTATTTTAAATTAATTATTTGTTTGAATATCACATTACTTTCTGTGGCCGACAAAACTTTTGTCTTGCCAAAATCTGACCATTCTGTGTCCATTAAATGATCAATATTTGTGCATTGATGCGAATTTATTCTCTTAACCTAAACCACATTTCGGAGGGTTTCAGCTTTCAAAAGAATAATTTATACAAACAATGGATGAAATTAACGTCAGGTTATAAGCTTTTATTTACATAACATGGATAAGCGACATAACTTCTGTCAGGGAGTGTATTGTTCTGGGTGCAGCGTATTTTCGCTGCATCCAAATGCTGTGTTGTACAGTACAAGCACAGTGGATGGGATTAATAGAAATTCCATGCCCACAATGCTTTTTTATGCTCTGTAAACTCACAGTGTGGGTTTTGAAGCCACAGTATGTCATTTTCTCTTGCAGTTGCGCTCAGTCTTCTGTATGGAATTTACCTATAGACTCACATTATATGCGGAAAAGCCGCAGTTAAAAAATAAGCACATACGTTGTGTGCGTTTAGCAGGTTTTTTTAACCTGGTTTAACCTAATAATTTAAAAAAAAACAATGGGGTCCCGCCCCGCTTTATTTTTGATAACCAGCAAAGGTAAAGCAGATATCTGCGGGCTGATATTAGCAGGCTGGAAAGGTCCAACATGATCTCTCTGTCACCAATTTATTGGAAAAAAAAATTTAAAAAATTCCATGCAGGTCCGCCGTAATCCACCAAATATAATGTAGTCCAGAAATGGACATAAGAGACAGTCCCTCATTCACCAATTCATTGCCATGAAGTTCCATCGTAGTCCACGTTTCCCGAATATTTCTTCAGCGACTGTGAATATCAATAAAGTTACCACTATTTACAAGTACCGGGTAATGACTACAACGCTCATCAGAGCCACCGGGTCTCACTGCGCGTTCTGTGTTTGTGTTTATCTTACCGGGTTAGTTATGGGGGTGTCTGATAGACACCTCTCCATTACTAACTCATGGGCTTGATGGCAGCTGTGATTTTGACAAATCACACCTGTCATCAACCCCAATTACCATTACCCCGATTGCCATCCCACCAGGGCAGTTAGGAATAGCTGGGCAAAGTGCCAGATTTGGCGCATCTAATATGATACTGCAACTCTGCAGGCTTGTATTGTTAGGCTGGGAAGGGCCCAATAACCATGAACCTGCTCTACCTTGGCTGGTTATTAATAATAAGTCATTTTTTAATTCATTCATTCATTTATTAGGTTAATGCAAGTACAGTAAACTGCATAAGCAAATTTCCACTGATATCTATCCCATATCTTTCTGTTTATATCTTTGCACATCTACCAAAGAGAGACAAAAGCGCAAGTGAGCTGAGATGCTGAAATTCATCTGTGTGAAAGCCTGAACAAACACTGATAGTGGCAAGATACCTTTAATGCCCCGTAACACATAACGATGTCCCAGCGATCCCACCAACAGTCTGACATGGATGGGATCGCTGGGACATCGTTAGGCTGATCGCTGGTGAGCTGTCACATAGACAGCCCTCCAGCGATCAGGACCAGCGAGCAAGCTGGTTTCTAATGTAAACAACGGGTATCCAGGAGCCACGGCTCTTGGATACCCGCTGTTTACCTTGAAACCGGCGTACACGCTGGTTTCCAAGGTAAACATCGGGTATCTAAGAGCCGCGGCTCCTGGATACCCGATGTTTACATTAGAAACCAGCGTCGCTGATCGCTGGTCTCTCGCTGCCACACGCAGCGATGCGTGCTATCCAGCGGGAGACCAGCGATCTAAAAATGGCCCAGGCCGATCTAGCACGATCAGCGATACCCGGCAGGGGGGCCGGTCGCAGATCCCCGTCAAACACGGCGTCACAAATTCAGCGATCTCGCTAGCGAGATCGCTGTGTGTGACGGGGCCTTAAGGCTGGAATTTTTATTAAGTAATGGTATATTTTTAGGGTACACCATTATTTTATGATCGGTTCAGGTCTGAACTCTGGGTTCTCACTAGCTGCCACAATGCTGAACAAGTGTTGCAGCCCCTTTAGCGTTTTCTATGTGGAGCGACGCTCCCGGCCACCTAACTGTGCAGACAAACACAGCTGTGCAGCAGTCACCCGGTGGCCTGGACCGCACTCTGCAGGAATACACTGCTAGTTCTGGGACCCAGGATTCGGATTACCAGCAGTCATAAGTTAGTGGGGTGTAACTTGCCATCACTGTATTAGATGGGAATATGGTAGCCTCCAGTATTATGTATACAGTATTTCTGAAGTCTGCCGTGTTTCCTTCCTTCTAGACCCTACACACCTATGAACGGAGGCATCAGCAATGTTTGGTTCGACAGACATAAAATCTCCATCGATAGCCCCGAACATCTGGACTCCGTCAATTCGATGTGCCAAGTTTTAACAGATTTGATAAAGGAAGAAATGGCATCTGGTATCTCCAAAAACAGAATATTGCTGGGTAAGATTTACCTATTTACTCTTTATGGCTGCTTTGCTTGGGTTTTAACGCACAGAAATGTTTGGGGTTTTTTTTCGTAGACGTTACTGTGACAATGATCATGTTTTGTGACACCGAGTTCATTGCGTTGCAATATGAAAAATTTGGTTCAGAAGGTTTTTTCACCGTAGCGATTACAAAAAGTTGCACTTTCACGGAGCAAATCAAGATCACTGCCTTCTACATCAGTTTCCAACAAACAATTGGTGAAGGGTCACATGGTGTTAAAAGGGGGTTGTGTGAAATTACAAGAATTCGGAAAAATGCTGGCGGATACAGCACCACTCTTGTGCTCGGTGTTGCGGCACAGTCAACAATCAATGAAAAAGATTGATGATCCAAACCAGTCGCCATTTGTGGGATAAGCCCTAATCTGTCTGGTATACACAGTATTCAGGAAGTGCGGTACATTTTGGGACATATTTGTATAAGCTCAACCCACATTAGGCTTTATTTTGTACAATCCAAGATTATTGAGACGCATGGATGTTCATTTCTTCTACCTCCAGGTCCATCCAGTTGAATACCAGATTATTTTGCCCCGATAATAGCCAGACACTTTTTTTTTTTTTTGAGGGGGTAGGGTGAGTTGTACATATGTTCCCTGTTTCCGCATTAGGCTTTATTTTGTACAATCCAAGATTATTGAGAAGCATGGATGTTCATTTCTTCTACCTCCAGGTCCATCCAGTTGAATACCAGATTATTTTGCCCCGATAATAGCCAGACACTTTTTTTTTTTTTTGAGGGGGTAGGGTGAGTTGTACATATGTTCCCTGTTTCCGCATTTGCAGTTCTGTTTTGTCATGTTCCCTTTTTTGTCTTGTGGTATTAATTGCCATTTTCTGGTACCAACAAAATAGCGCGTGTGATTCATGAATGTGGCGCAAAATTGAAAATGGATTTGTTTTGCCTATCTTGAACTGATTTTGGGACTTTTGGAGCCAAAAGTTGCAAAAAAAATGCAACAACATTTTGGAGTACTCAAAAAGTACACCAAGGAAGGACTGGAGTGAAATTGCGGCAAAAAAGTCCTTATTCAAATAGTCAAATAGTTTTTGCTTTTTTTTCATGTAATTTTTTTTTAGTTCCTGTATAGAGACATTTTTAAGAGGTCTACTTATTTAGAAAACCCATTTTTAAGACCCTAGTAGGAGCACCTCTAGAGGATGGGGGGTCGACATCTATTACCCAGAGAGGAGAGAAGCAACAATCAGAATCCTTTATTCTGGAGGACACAGTACATCGTAAGCGCAACACCGACTGACCGATGTTTTCTATAAGCCCTGTGTAATGTTTCATTTCTCCTATGATGGCGCTGGCGCAGATTTAAGCACTTGCTCCTTTGCTTTCTTAAAGAATAAAACTGCAACGGCAGGAAAGTGGCCCTCGGCTTATCTGTCTACATGGGCTCCTTTCCTGAAAGTGCAATATCTAAAATAAGAATCACACTTTAAGATATCCTGTGCTGGAGGAAGCAAAGAAATGGTAAAGATTGGTGCTTGACGTCATGATTGAAATGGTAAGCTTAGGCTGGTTTCACATTTGCGTTTTTTAGCGCTGGAAAAAAACGCATACGTGCGCATGCGATTTTTCCCCTATATTTAACATGGGTGCGCATACCTGCGCGCTGGCATGCGCACGTATGCGATTTTCATGCGCTGCGTTTTTTTGGGGTGTGCGTTGGTATTTTCCAGACGCAGCATGTTGCATTTTTTGGCCCTGGAAAAAAGCGCATGCGCACGTATGCGCACGTTTTGCGCTAAAAATGGCCATTACAGCCTATGGATGCGCATACGTGCGCACTGGCATGCGCAGGTATGCGTTTTTTTAGCGCTGCGTTTTTGGGTGGTGTCCACTTGTTATCCTAGTTATAATCTTCTAAAGTCAAAAAAAAAAAGTCTATATAAAGGAGGTGCCTGCCAAAACTCTGCCACTACTACACTGACAGATTGAAGAGCAGACAGTCAACCAAGAACCCATTATATCAGCGAAGAATGTGAGTATATTACATTATATGCCTGTCCTTTTAAATTATGTATGTACTAATGATTTTTATTATTTTTACATGCAGTATGTCTTCAGAATCCGAGTATTCCCCATCGCGGCAGGAATTGGCGCAAGCAGACCGTGAGGTGATTATTTTCGTGCATCTGGTAAGTATATCTGCTGCTTCTCCAAATCTCTTACGTTTTTTTCAACTTTTTTAAGACATCGTCATCATCATCTGCGGACGGGACTAGTGAGGGCGAAGAGCAGGAGCAGCGAAGCCAAGTCCCGGTGGTGATACGGAATGTAAGTATCAAATGATTTGTAATGTTCTTTATTTTTTATCTTCTATTTTTACTCTTTTTTTTGTTTCTTTTTTTGTAACTTTTTATTCAATTTAAATTTGATTATTCTAATGAATGTGTTTTGTCTAGGTTCCACAACGGGATGAAGACGTCTACCTGGATAATGAGCAGCTCATCAGCCTGGTCCAGGAGCGTTCGCCGTTGTGGGACAGCCGTGACCGGCTGTACAAGGACAATGTACAAGGACCCGGCGGCTATGGAATGAGGTGGCCGCAGCGTTGATGGATGGCTGGGACAGCGCCACAGCATCCTCCAAAAAGGCGTTTAGTGAGTATCTCCCTGCTCTGTATTGTGCCGCAGTGACTGTTGTCCTTGACGGCACTGTTGGGTTTCGTGCTAGGCATATTCTAGCAGGAAACCCAACAGTGTCATCGGGGTCTACAGTGACTGCTTTGAGTATTGTATTGCTACATTGTGCCTCAGTGACTGTTGTCCTTGACGGCACTGTTGGGTTTCGTGCTAGGCGTATTCTAGCAGGAAACCCAACAGTGTCATCGGGGTCTACAGTGACTGCTTTGAGTATTGTATTGCTACATTGTGCCTCAGTGACTGTTGTCCTTGACGGCACTGTTGGGTTTCGTGCTAGGCGTATTCTAGCAGGAAACCCAACAGTGTCATCGGGGTCTACAGTGACTGCTTTGAGTATTGTATTGCTACATTGTGCCTCAGTGACTGTTGTCCTTGACGGCACTGTTGGGTTTCGTGCTAGGTGTATTCTAGCAGGAAACCCAACAGTGTCATCGGGGTCTACAGTGACTGCTTTGAGTATTGTATTGCTACATTGTGCCGCAGTGACTGTTGTCCTTGACGGCACTGTTGGGTTTCGTGCTAGGTGTATTCTAGCAGGAAACCCAACAGTGTCATCGGGGTCTACAGTGACTGCTTTGAGTATTGTATTGCTACATTGTGCCGCAGTGACTGTTGTCCTTGACGGCACTGTTGGGTTTCGTGCTAGGTGTATTCTAGCAGGAAACCCAACAGTGTCATCGGGGTCTACAGTGACTGCTTTGAGTATTGTATTGCTACATTGTGCCGCAGTGACTGTTGTCCTTGACGGCACTGTTGGGTTTCGTGCTAGGTGTATTCTAGCAGGAAACCCAACAGTGTCATCGGGGTCTACAGTGACTGCTTTGAGTATTGTATTGCTACATTGTGCCGCAGTGACTGTTGTCCTTGACGGCACTGTTGGGTTTCGTGCTAGGTGTATTCTTATTATTATTATTATTATTATTTATTGTTATAGCGCCATTTATTCCATGGCGCTTTACATGTGAGGGGGGTATACATAAAAACAAGTACAATAATCTTAAACAATACAAGTCATAACTGGTACAGGAGGAGAGAGGACCCTGCCCGCGAGGGCTCACAATCTTCAAGGGATGGGTGATAATACAGTAGGCGAGGGTAGAGCTGGTCGTGCAGCGGTTTGGTCGATCGGTGGTTACTGCAGGTTATAGGCTTGTCGGAAGAGGTGGGTCTTCAGGCTCTTTTTGAAGGTTTCGATGGTAGGTGAGAGTCTGATATGTTGTGTTCTAGCAGGAAACCCAACAGTGTCATCGGGGTCTACAGTGACTGCTTTGAGTATTGTATTGCTACATTGTGCCGCAGTGACTGTTGTCCTTGACGGCACTGTTGGGTTTCGTGCTAGGTGTATTCTAGCAGGAAACCCAACAGTGTCATCGGGGTCTACAGTGACTGCTTTTAGTATTGTATTGCTACATTGTGCCGCAGTGACTGTTGTCCTTGACGGCACTGTTTTTTTTTTATCAACAGTGGACAAAGTCCGAACACGGCGTTCGATCAAGGACCGCTTCAACAGTGATGTTCGTGCTGAGGGCCAGGTTCGCAGTGGATCTGCGTCAAGGACCAGAACTAGATACCGTCACTATCACGCGTTGCAGTTCCTAAGACCGGTCCTTGCCACGAGATCGTAAGTATTATACATTTTGGGTTTTTATTTTTATTAATCTGTGTTTTTCTAATCCACAGCTGATGCTTCTTGTAAAGGCATGGTAGTAATGATTTTCCTTTCTTCCACAGCACCTGGAGCAGCACCCTGCAACCTGGCCCTGGAGCGGTCCTTCCTCGGACGTCCTCTGACCCGTCCCAGCCATCCGACAGCCAGGAAGCACCTTGCAGGTCAACCACACACACAGCTGGTGACCAGGAAGCTGGGCCATCAGGTGTTCCCCTGTCCCAGGTCTCTGCCACTGGTTATGCGGGCACTACCCGCCAGCGGCAGAGGGCCTTGGACAGGAATGTCTTGCCCGAGTTTATGCATTTGAGCGAGACATTTAATTCCAGCCTCAAGTCACTGTCCGACAGAGTTGAAAGCGGTTTTGCACTCATGGAACGTGGTTTTAACCACTTTGAACACCGCTTCAATTCTGTAGAACAGCGCCTTGACCGTCTGGAGGCCGACCTCAACAGACCAGCACACCATTTTTTTAGTAAGATTGAAAAGGGCATGGCGGAACACCTTAGTCCTGATCAACAGCTGAATGTGCTGCAGGCCTGCAACAATGCTTTCTTGCAGGCTATGCAGCATAATCGGTACGGTCAGCAGTCAGTGGTGTCCTTTCCACCTGTGCCACCATTGACTCGCTTCACCTCACTACCGACTTGTGCTGCATACCACTGCACGGACACCTCTATTCAAAGCCAGGACACCCACCGTTACACCACCACAAGTCTGAGTGCAGCTGGTCACTTCACCGACACCACCATGGCAAGCGCTGCTCCTGTCTGGAGCACCACCGCCAATCCCATGCATGCGTGGAGCTCAGCCACCACTAGGCAAACATGGAACAGCCCTGCCGCTACAACAACATGTAGTAGCCCTGCCACCACCACTCTGCAAACCTGGACCATCACTGCCGCCACCAGTCCTCCTGCAAGGACGAGCACTGACAACGAAGAGCAGCAGCAGCCACCTCAGCAGCAGCCACCTCAGCAGCAGCAGCAGCCACCTCAGCAGCAGCAGCAACCACCTCAGCAGCAGCAGCCACCTCAGCAGCAGCCGCCACCTCAGCAGCAGCAGCCACCTCAGCAGCAGCCGCCACCTCAGCAGCAGCCGCCACCTCAGCAGCAGCAGCCATACCAGCAGACGGGGGACCTACATTCCATATTTGCCCCTAGTTCTAGGCGAAATCAATCAAGGCGGGCATTGGGCCAAAGTCGGTCCAGGCACACAAGCCTACGGCGACATGCCATTACAACTAATGTACCTGAACAGATTTCCTCTCCTCCAAGTGTTCCTAGTTTAATTCCCTTAACTGGACTACCTTCCCCCACAAGTTTTGTTGCCCCTTCCCCTCAAACACCGTCTTCAACTGCAAGTGTTGCATATTCCCTGCACACCCCCAAATTGAAACCATCTGCCCCCAAACGCCGTAAAAAATAATTTTTAGGTTTATTTTTGTGATAAAAAATAAATTTACATTTGTGGTTCACCATTACTAAGTTTCATTAATGTTGTTTGCGCCGCTCACACATACTGATGGGTAAATACATGTTAAAAACCAACCCAAGGCCTAGTATAGTCATATGTGAAATAACATGGACTAGTATAGTCATACCAAGGCCTAGTGTAATAACTCGAGTTTTACCAACTTGGATCTGGTTTCATGAAAAACAAACTGTTGAAACTTGTCTTAAAAATAAGTTTCTTTCTAGTTTCACCAGTTTGTTTTTTGTGAAACAAGATGCTAGTTGTTAAAAATCGAGTTAGGCCTTGGTATGACTATACTAGGCCGTGGTATTTCACATATGACTATACTAGTAGGCCCAAGGCCTACTATACTCATATTTGAAATACCACGGCCTAGTATAGTCATTCCAAGGCCTAGTGTAATAACTCTAGTTTTACCAACTAGAATCTGGTTTCATGAAAAACAAACTGTTGAAACTTGTCTAAAAAATAAGTTTCTTTCTAGTTTCACCAGTTTGTTTTTTGTGAAACAAGATGCTAGTTGTTAAAAATCGAGTTATTACAGTAGGCCTTGGTATGACTATACTAGGCCGTGGTATTTCACATATTACTATACTACTAGCCCCAAGGCCTACTATACTCATATTTGAAATACCACGGCCTAGTATAGTCATTCCAAGGCCTAGTGTAATAACTCTAGTTTTACCAACTAGAATCTATTTTCATGAAAAACAAACTGTTGAAACTTGTCAAGTTTCACCCGTTTGTTTTTTGTGAAACAAGATACTAGTTGGCCAAAATCGAGTAGGCCTTGTTATGACTATACTAGGCCGTGGTATTTCACATATGAATATACTAGTAGGCACAAGGCCTAATATACTCATATTTGAAATACCACGGCCTAGTATAGTCATTCCAAGGCCTAGTGTAATAACTTGTAATGGAGCAGATTACATGAGCAGATTACATTCATCCACTCAATGCTGACTTGTATTCCCCATGGACTTTCATTGGGGTTGGGTTTTGAGGGTTGTGTTTTGAGAAAATCACATACTTTGTTTTAAACTAGTTGCACAATTTTCTCTTGAAAAAAAATGGTTTCCTGATTCATGGCCTGCAGCTTTGCTCATTCCAATATATTTCACGCAGACTAGCAATGCTGCATTTTAACTCATATGTGTATTTACCTGCCCAGGTGTGTGAACATAAAAAAATTCAGTTATACATGTGAAGTTTTTTAATTAATTGGAGTTTAAAAAATATAGTGCACTCAGTAATGGTATCAAATAAGGATTTTTATTACCATAAACAAACAAAAACATTACACCATTTCATCTTGCCAGTGCACCCGTCCTACATCAGAAATAAAGTAGGCCGCAAATTTGTCCCTCATTTGGCCAACTTCAACGGATGACCTGAGAGTGTGCTGAGTGAATTCAGGCAATGGGTTAGGAGCATCATCGTCCAGTTCAAAGGTCGGGTGCTCTTTAGCCATCACAAAGTTATGTAGAACCACACAGGCCTTCACCACCTCATCGACTGTTTCAAGTTTAAGATTAATGGCCGTGCCCAGAATTCGCCATCTGGAAACAAGAATCCCAAAAGCACACTCGACAGTTCTTCTGGCCCTGGTCAGCCTGTAATTAAATATTTTTTTGGTGTGGTCCAAGTCCCGGCTGGAGTAGGGTTTCAGTAAGTTTCCGCACATTTGAAAAGCCTCATCGCCAACCATTACAAAGGGCAGTGGCGGAGCTTCGGTGTGAGGAAGAGGCCGTGGCATAGGGAAATTAAATTGGTTGCCATACAACCTCCGGCCCATGTCTGAGTTTTTAAAAGCCTGTGAGTCATTACCACGGCCAAATGCTCCAATGTCCACTGCTACAAACATACATCCGGCATCCGCAATCGCAATGAGTACTATTGAAAAGTACTTTTTGTAATTATAGTACTCAGATCCCGTTCTTTGGGGTTTGATGATCCGTATGTGTTTCCCATCAACAGCTCCCAAACAGTTGGGAAAATTGCATACTGTCCAGAATTTGTCAGCAATTTCCATCCACTTTTCAGCGGTGGGCAGGGGCATAAATTCTGGGCAAAGAACATTCCAGAGAGCCCGGCAGGTGTCAGCAACAATTCCAGACAAGGTAGAGATTCCAATACGGTACTGGAAGTGTAGTGAAGATAGGGTTTCTCCAGTCGCCAGGAATCTGTGAACAGACAAAGAAGTAAAATTAATATTTATGTATATTATTTTTAAAAACTATAAAATAAAATATTAGTACATTCACGAAAACTAATTACCCAAGGTTTTGAATACTAAATTTACAAAAAAAAACATCAGACCACACCCCTTGGTTTTTAAAACATACCGTAATGTCACCAGTAGCCGTTCCTCAGGAGGAATCGCACGACGGAGCTGTGTGTCCTGTCTCCGGATGGATTGTTGGACACGAGCAAGCAAATCCATGAAACTTTCGTGGGACATCCTGATATAATCTGTAAATTTCTCCGGGTTTGCCTGGAGCTCGCTGTAGAGGGTGTGGTATGCCCCACGGCTCTCCCGGAGTTCAACAATCGGATGTATCCACATACGCCGCCGTCTTCGCTGCCTCTCTCTCTTCCTTTGTTCATGGCAAGCAACTGCATACGCCTGAGCCATCGTGATGTCCAAATCCAAGTTGAAGTGAAAACTCTTCCAGCGCAGATCCATGGTCACGAGAAGAATCAAGCAAATGTGAAGAATACTGTAGACAGGGTCTATATATTAACATACCACACCCACAATGAAGTCCCATTGGTCTTGTGTGTTGTTGAATGGTTGTTTTTTCATTTTTGTGGGGTTTTTCAAAAATCTGTAAAAAAACGCTAACGCACAAAAAACGCATACAAACGCGCAAAAACGCTGCGTTTTTTTCCTGCATGCGCATAAAAATGCTTGAAAAAAACGCAGCGTTTGTATGCATTTGTATGCGTTTTTTTAATGCGTTTTTTTGCGGGAAAAACGCGCTGCAAAAAAAAGCAAGTGTGAAACTAGCCTCAGAGATGTTTTTGGTGAACTTGTAGTTGCGTGAAAAGTGTTCGCCCCCTTCCTGATTTCCTATTCTTTTGCATGTTTGTCACACTTAAATGTTTTAGATCACCAAACAAAATTAAATATTACACAAAGATAACACAAAATGCAGTTTATAAATGAAGGTATTTATTATTAAGGGAAAAAGAAATCCAAACCTACAGGGCCCTGTGTGAAAAAGCGATTGCCCCTATAAAACATAAATTAACTGTGGTTTATCACATCTTTGGGAAGCAGAGTTCATATTCCCTAGCCACATGCAGGCCTGATTCCTGCCACACCTGTTCTCAATCAAGAAATCCCTTAAATAGGACCTGCCTGACAAAGTAAAGTAGACTAAAAGATCCCCAAAAGTAATTGTCTGATAGGTTTAGTTCCCACCTCTGAGGATTCTTGCCGATGGGGAGAACATGCCATCAGTGATGCCTTTTCACCCATGCACAGTTGTCACACTTTTCACATAGTTCAGTTGAGAGCCTCTTTCTATAACTCAGTCAGAATTTGGAGGTGAAGACTGCGTCTCCTTTGATGGATATAGAGCAGAGACCGGCAATTAGTTTTCCAAGAGGCGACCTGAGTGAACAGGACTGTGGTGGAGGGCCTAACTTAATTCTGCTCCTTATTATTATTGTTTTATATACAGTTAGGTCCATATATATTTGGACAGAGACAACATTTTTCTAATTTTGGTTCTAGACATTACCACAATGAATTTTAAACTTTATAAGAAGTAGTAAATTGTAAGGCATTGATTAGCTGCTACAGGAAAGAATGCATATTACAATAAGCTCTATTGTATGTATAAGAATCAGATAGTTACATACTTAATTCTGCTCAATAGTAAGTAATAAAAATGTACAGTTAGGTCCATATATATTTGGACAGAGACAACATTTTTCTAATTTTGGTTCTAGACATTACCACAATGAATTTTAAACAAAACAATTCAGATGCAGATGAAGTTCAGACTTTCAGCTTTCATTTGAGGGTATCCACATTAAAATTGGAAGAAGGGTTTAGGAGTTTCAGCGCCTTAACATGTGCCACCCTGTTTTTAAAGGGACCAAAAGTAATTGGACAAATTAAATAATTGTAAATAAAATGTTCATTTCTAGTACTTGGTTGAAAACCATTTGTTGGCAATGACTGCCTGATGTCTTGAACTCATGGACATCACCAGACGCTGTGTTTCCTCCTTTTTGATGCTCTGCCAGGCCTTCACTGCGGTGGTTTTCAGTTGCTGTTTGTTTGTGGGCCTTTCTGTCTGAAGTTTAGTCTTTAACAAATGAAATGCATGCTCAATTGGGTTGAGATCAGGTGACTGACTTGGCCATTCAAGAATATTCCACGTCTTTGCTTTGATAAACTCCTGGGTTGCTTTGGCTTTATGTTTTGGGTCATTGTCCATCTGTAGTATGAAACGACGACCAATCAGTTTGGCTGCATTTGGCTGGATCTGAGCACACAGTATGGCTCTGAATACCTCAGAATTCATTCGGCTGCTTCTGTCCTGTGTCACATCCTCAGTAATCACTAGTGACCCAGTGCCACTGGCAGCCATGCATGTCCAAGCCATCACACTGCCTCCGCCGTGTTTTACAGATGATGTGGTATGCTTTGGATCATGAGCTGTACCACGCCTTCACCATACTTTTCCCTTTCCATCTTTCTGGTAGAGGTTGATCTTGGTTTCATCTCTCCAAAGAATGTTCTTCCAGAACTGTGCCGGCTTTTTTTGATGTTTTTTAGCAAAGTCCAGTCTAGCCTTTTGATTCTTGATGCTTATGAGTGGCTTGCACCGTGCAGTGAACCCCCTGTATTTACTTTCATGCAGTCTTCTCTTTATGGTAGATTTGGATATTGATACGCCTGCCTCCTGGAGAGTGTTGGTCACTTGGTTGGCTGTTGTGAAGGGGTTTCTCTTCACCATGGAGACTATTCTGCGATCATCCACCACTGTTGTCTTCCGTGGGCTCCCAGGTCTTTTTGCATTGATGAGTTCACCAGTGCTTTCTTTCTTTCTCAGGATGTACCAAACTGTAGATTTTGCCACTCTTAATGTTGTAGCAATTTCTCGGATGGGTTTTTTCTGTTTTTGCAGCTTAAGGATGGCTTGTTTCACCTGCATGGAGAGCTCCTTTGACCGCTTGTTTCCTTCACAGCAAAACCTTCCAAATGCGAGCACCACACCTCAAATCAACTCCAGGTCTTTTATCTGCTTAATTGAGAATGACATAACGAAGGGATTGCCCACACCTGTCCATGGAATAGCCTTGGAGTCAATTGTCCAATTACTTTTGGTCTCTTTAAAAACAGGGTGGCACATGTTAAGGAGCTGAAACTCCTAAACCCTTCATCCAATTTTAATGTGGATACCCTCAAATGAAAGCTGAAAGTCTGAACTTCAACTGCATCTGAATTGTTTTGTTTAAAATTCATTGTGGTAATTTCTAGAACCAAAATTAGAAAAATGTTGTCTCTGTCCAAATATATATGGACCTAACTGTACATTTTTATTACTTACTATTGAGCAGAATTAAGTATGTAACTATCTGATTCTTATACATACAATAGAGCTTATTGTAATTTGCATTCTTTCCTGTAGCAGCTAATCAATGCCTTACAATTTACTACTTTTTATAAAGTTCTCCTGTTATTCAGCTCGTGTACCTTGATCAATAGCCCACACACAGTATGATGCCCCACACACAGTATGATACCCCACACACAGTATGATACCCCCATCCAACACACAGTAATATGTCCCTAAAGCTCCTGCTACACATTATGATTCCCCCCAAATTCCCCATACAGTATTATACTTCCACTACCCCGCTTATACATTATGATGCCCCAGACATAGTATTATTACCCTACTGCCCCCCACACACACACAGGACAGTTCCTACACAGCTCCCCACATACAGTATTATACTCCACAACCCCCACACAGATTATAGTGGACCCCAAAGCTCCCCAAATAGCATGATGGATCCTATAGTTCATTACTCACAGTTTGATAACGCCCACAGCCCCCCGATAGAGTATGATACACCACAGCCCCCCATACAGTATGATACACCACAGCCCCCCATACAGTATGATACACCACAGCCCCCCATCCATACAGTATGATACACCACAGCCCCCCATACAGTATGATACACCACAGCCCCCCATCCATACAGTATGATACACCACAGCCCCCCATACAGTATGATACACCACAGCCCCCCATACAGTATGATACACCACAGCTAAGGGTACGTGCACACGCTGTGGATTGCAGTGCGGATTTGGCCGTACGGATTTTGTAAAATCTGCAGGTAAATCTGCAGGTCAAAAGACCTGCGGTTTTACCTGCGGATTGCTCTGCGGTTTTGCCCTGCGGTTTTTCATCTCCACAATGGAGGAGATGGCAAACCGCAGCGGAATCCGCAAAGAATTGACATGTCAATTCTTTCTGCGGTTTCAAAACCGCAGAAAAACTGCGCAGAAAAATCCGCACCGTCTGCACTGCGGTTTTGTATTGCCATAGGGAATAATGGTGCTGTACACCGCAGCAAAAACCGCTGCGGACCTGCAGCGGCCAAATCTGCTTGCGGAACCGCAGCAGAATCCGCAGCGTGTGCACACAGCCTGATATACAAGTAAAGTAAGGAAAGTAATCATCACATAAGTATTGACTAGTTCCTGATTTTTTTTCCCCATCCTCTTCCCGCAACCCAAACACATTGTTAGTAGATCAGAAAAGATGTAACGCACGGCCGATAGACGATACCCTGATCCAAACCGATCGGAATGAACTCATGGAACATTCTGGCCGCTGCTGCGCTTGCGTCGTGCGCGCGGAGGAGAAACACACAGAACTTCGGCTTCTGGCAGGAAATTACCTTTCGCTCTTGTGAAGACTTTATGAAATGCCGCAACGGTGACTCCACGTAGAGGGCAAGTCATTATGTCGACATTTTTTGGAGGCGATGTCAAGGAAGACGCACATTATTCTTACCGAACCTCAAAAAAGAAAAAAAAAAAAGAAAAGGATAAAGCATGTGTTTTATGCATCAATGTCGATCTGGGCTCTGAAATCCTATCTCTCCGAATCATAAAATGTTGCCACAAACTATAAATATTTATTGAAATCACTGTCTGCAAAGAATTTACTACAGTCTGCACCTTGGGAATACCGGGTTATTGAGCGATACGCCACAGAGTTTTTCATTTTCTTCCGTGGAAAATTCCATTTAAAGAACTTTTATTTATGTTTTGCTTTTTTTTGGGGGGGGGGGGGATGGAGGGGGGTAATCTGTGCTTACGTTTAGCCTTCTTCTCGTAGCATTCACCACATGAAAGTATCATTACTTAATATTCAACGCTGGAGGTGACTGCATCACCGAGGATTGTGCGTGAGTCATCCCCCCTTGTCTCTGCCAGGCTGTGACTAACTGGGTGTAAAATGTAACTTGGGTTTTCTCAGAAGTAATGCGATTTCAATGGGTTTAGTCCGCGGAGCGACTTATGCAACAGTGCCCATAAAATGTGATGGTTTAGTATGTGTGAGTGCATATATAACATTACTGTGGCAGTAAACTCTTCATGCCCCCCCCGAACCAACGGCAGAGTGGAGAATGGGTGTGGGAGAAGACATTTTTGCTTATTTTGGGTTCAATTTCATTAGGTTTATCTTAAAGTGGTTGTTCCACCATAGACGTTTATTATCAATCTAAAGGCGTGTATGTATAGTCAAGGTGTACACTGGGACGACTTGTATATATAGTGTGATCATACCCAGAAAAACAGCAGAATAGTGAGTGCAGCTCTGGGGTATAATACAGGAGGTAACTCAGGATCAGTAATGTAATGTATGTACACAGTGACTGCACCAGCAGAATAGTGAGTGCAGCTCTGGAGTATAATACACAATGTATCTCAGGATCAGTAATGTAATGGATGTACACAGTGACTGCACCAGCAGAATAGTGAGTGCAGCTCTGGAGTATAATACAGGAGGTAACTCAGGATCAGTAATGTAATGTATGTACACAGTGACTGCACCAGCAGAATAGTGAGTGCAGCTCTGGAGTATAATACAGGATGTAACTCAGGATCAGTAATGTAATGTATGTACACAGTGACTGCACCAGCAGAATAGTGAGTGCAGCTCTGGAGTATAATACAGGAGGTAACTCAGGATCAATAATGTAATGTATGTACACAGTGACTGCACCAGCAGAATAGTGAGTGCAGCTCTGGAGTATAATACAGGTGGTAACTCAGGATCAGTAATGTATGTACACAGTGACTGCACCAGCAGAATAGTGAGTGCAGCTCTGGAGTATAATACAGGAGGTAACTCAGGATCATTAATGTAATGTATGTACACAGTGACTGCACCAGCAGAATAGTGAGTGCAGCTCTGGGGTATAATACAGGATGTAACTCAGGATCAGTAATGTAATGTATGTACACAGTGACTGCACCAGCAGAATAGTGAGTGCAGCTCTGGAGTATAATACAGGATGTAACTCAGGATCAGTAATGTAATGTATGTACACCGTGACTGCACCAGCAGAATAGTGAGTGCAGCTCTGGAGTATAATACAGGAGGTAACTCAGGATCAGTAATGTATGTACACAGTGACTGCACCAGCAGAATAGTGAGTGCAGCTCTGGAGTATAATACAGGAGGTAACTCAGGATCAATAATGTAATGTATGTACACAGTGACTGCACCAGCAGAATAGTGAGTGCAGCTCTGGAGTATAATACAGGTGGTAACTCAGGATCAGTAATGTAATGTATGTACACAGTGACTGCACCAGCAGAATAGTGAGTGCAGCTCTGGGGTATAATACAGGGTGTAACTCAGGATCAGTAATGTAATGTATGTACAGTGACTGCACCAGCAGAATAGTGAGTGCAGCTCTGGGGTATAATACAGGATGTAACTCAGGATCAGTAATGTATGTACACAGCGACTGCACCAGCAGAATAGTGAGTGCAGCTCTGGGGTATAATACAGGATGTAACTCAGGGTCAGTAATGTAATGTATGTACACAGTGACTGCACCAGCAGAATAGTCAGTGCAGCTCTGGAGTATAATACAGGAGGTAACTCAGGATCAGTAATGAAATGTATGTACACAGTGACTGCACCAGCAGAATAGTGAGTGCAGCTCTGGAGTATAATACAGGAGGTAACTCAGGATCAGTAATGTAATGTATGTACACAGTGACTGCACCAGCAGAATAGTGAGTGCAGCTCTGGTGTATAATACAGGAGGTAACTCAGGATCAGTAGTGTAATGTATGTACACAGTGACTGCACCAGCAGAATAGTGAGTGCAGTTCTGGGGTATAATACAGGATGTAACTCAGGGTCAGTAATGTAATGTATGTACACAGTGACTGCACCAGCAGAATAGTGAGTGCAGCTCTGGGGTATAATACAGGGTGTAACTCAGGATCAGTAATGTATGTACAGTGACTGCACCAGCAGAATAGTGAGTGCAGCTCTGGAGTATAATACAGGATGTAACTCAGGATCAGTAATGTAATGTATGTACACAGTGACTGCACCAGCAGAATAGTGAGTGCAGCTCTGGAGTATAATACAGGAGGTAACTCAGGATCAGTAATGTAATGTATGTACACAGTGACTGCACCAGCAGAATAGTCAGTGCAGCTCTGGAGTATAATACAGGAGGTAACTCAGGATCAGTAATGTAATGTATGTACACAGTGACTGCACCAGCAGAATAGTGAGTGCAGTTCTGGGGTATAATACAGGATGTAACTCAGGGTCAGTAATGTAATGTATGTACACAGTGACTGCACCAGCAGAATAGTGAGTGCAGCTCTGGGGTATAATACAGGATGTAACTCAGGATCAGTAATGTATGTACAGTGACTGCACCAGCAGAATAGTGAGTGCAGCTCTGGAGTATAATACAGGATGTAACTCAGGATCAGTAATGTAATGTATGTACACAGTGACTGCACCAGCAGAATAGTGAGTGCAGCTCTGGAGTATAATACAGGAGGTAACTCAGGATCAGTAATGTAATGTATGTACACAGTGACTGCACCAGCAGAATAGTCAGTGCAGCTCTGGAGTATAATACAGGAGGTAACTCAGGATCAGTAATGTAATGTATGTACACAGTGACTGCACCAGCAGAATAGTGAGTGCAGCTCTGGAGTATAATACAGGAGGTAACTCAGGATCAGTAATGTAATGTATGTACACAGTGACTGCACCAGCAGAATAGTGAGTGCAGCTCTGGAGTATAATACAGGATGTAACTCAGGATCAGTAATGTAATGTATGTATACAGTGACTGCACCAGCAGAATAGTGAGTGCAGCTCTGGAGTATAATACAGGAGGTAACTCAGGATCAGTAGTGTAATGTATGTACACAGTGACTGCACCAGCAGAATAGTGAGTGCAGCTCTGGGGTATAATACAGGATGTAACTCAGGGTCAGTAATGTAATGTATGTACACAGTGACTGCACCAGCAGAATAGTGAGTGCAGCTCTGGGGTATAATACAGGGTGTAACTCAGGATCAGTAATGTAATGTATGTACAGTGACTGCACCAGCAGAATAGTGAGTGCAGCTCTGGGGTATAATACAGGATGTAACTCAGGATCAGTAATGTATGTACACAGCGACTGCACCAGCAGAATAGTGAGTGCAGCTCTGGGGTATAATACAGGATGTAACTCAGGGTCAGTAATGTAATGTATGTACACAGTGACTGCACCAGCAGAATAGTCAGTGCAGCTCTGGAGTATAATACAGGAGGTAACTCAGGATCAGTAAGGAAATGTATGTACACAGTGACTGCACCAGCAGAATAGTGAGTGCAGCTCTGGAGTATAATACAGGAGGTAACTCAGGATCATTAATGTAATGTATGTACACAGTGACTGCACCAGCAGAATAGTGAGTGCAGCTCTGGAGTATAATACAGGATGTAACTCAGGATCAGTAATGTAATGTATGTACACAGTGACTGCACCAGCAGAATAGTGAGTGCAGCTCTGGAGTATAATACAGGAGGTAACTTAGGATCAGTAGTGTAATGTATGTACACAGTGACTGCACCAGCAGAATAGTGAGTGCAGCTCTGGGGTATAATACAGGATGTAACTCAGGGTCAGTAATGTAATGTATGTACAGTGACTGCACCAGCAGAATAGTGAGTGCAGCTCTGGGGTATAATACAGGATGTAACTCAGGATCAGTAATGTAATGTACAGTGACTGCACCAGCAGAATAGTGAGTACAGCTCTGGAGCATAATACAGGATGTAACTCAAGATCAGTAATGTAATGTATGTACACAGTGACTGCACCAGGAGAATAATGAGTGCAGCTCTGGATTATAATACAGGATGTAACTCAGGATCAGTAATGTAATGTATGTACACAGTGACTGCACCAGGAGAATAGTGAGTGCAGCTCTGGAGTATAATACAGGAGGTAACTCAGGATCAGTAATGTAATGTATGTACATAGTGACTGCACCAGCAGAATAGTGCGTGCAGCTCTGGAGTATAATACAGGATGTAACTCAGGATCATTAATGTAATGTATGTACACAGTGACTGCACCAGCAGAATAGTGAGTGCAGCTCTGGAGTATAATACAGGATGTAACTCAGGATCAGTAATGTAATGTACAGTGACTGCACCAGCAGAATAGTGAGTACAGCTCTGGAGCATAATACAGGATGTAACTCAGGATCAGTAATGTATGTACGCAGTTTCTGCACCAGCAGAGTAGTGAGTGCAGCTCTGGGGTATAATACAGGATGTAACTCAGGATCGGTAATGTAATGTATGTACACAGTGACTGCACCAGCAGAATAGTGAGTGCAGCTCTGGGGTGTAATACAGGATGTAACTCAGGATCAGTAATGTAATGTATGTACACAGTGACTGCACCAGCAGACTAGTGAGTGCAGCTCTGGAGTATAATACAGGATGTAACTCAGGATCAGTAATGTATGTACACAGTGACTGCACCAGCAGAATAGTGAGTGCAGCTCTGGGGTATAATACAGGATGTAACTCAGGATCAGTAATGTAATGTACACAGTGACTGCACCAGCAGAATAGTGAGTGCAGCTCTGGGGTATAATACAGAATGTAACTCAGGATCAGTAATGTAATGTATGTACACAGTGATTGCACCAGCAGAATAGTGAGTGCAGCTCTGGAGTATAATACAGTATAAGTAATTTAATGTATGGGCACAGTGACTACACAAGTAACTGCGTTAAACAGCAATGCTTTTCTCTGCCGTACGCGCTCTACACCTGTGATTCCCTCTTGCACAATATTTTATGTAGGTGCTTGGTGTCTGACAACCTGGCAATAATTTGTTTAGGATGGTAAATACGGAGGATGTTCTCATTTGGTTACTAATGACATTTTCATGTTTATATTTTTTTTTTCCTTTTTTCAGGTGGATTTTCAATGGGTGGCGCTATGGCTATGCACTTGGCTTATCGTTACCATAGAGATGTTTCCGGGGTGTTTGCTCTATCAAGCTTCCTGAATGAAAACTCAGTGGTTTATAAGGTAATAAGGAAACCTGGTGATACCTCTTGTCAAAGGTATATGGTGCTTTCTCTATGTACAAGCCATTTCTCCTCCTGCCTTCATAAATCATTGTTCACTCTGAAAAACTGCTAAAATCTGATCTGCCTAAGACAGGACGGACTACCGTCTCAATGATGGATTGTGTTACAAATATTTTCAAGTTTTTGTAAGGTGAGGGGAAAGAGAAACATGGTGTCAGAACAGGCTGCTTTCTAGTGAGTGTTTATCTCACCCATGTGCTGGATTCACAGCTACACTGCTCAGTATCTCTGCATAATGTCCTCCATGCTTCTGGGCATGTGGCGCATAGAAACAGAAGAATAAGAATCCTTCTTGTCCGTGTGTGTTGTGTATGGAAGACATATTATTTAGTGTCAAGGCAAGTAATATCCTAATACAATTCATAATATGGCCAGAAATTATTATTTTGAAAAGTCACCTAAAATATTAGATACAGTTTAAATATGCAAATTGCCTCTTCAAAGAGCGAGAGGGCTTGTACTCTAGTGCCACCTATGGGAAGTAAGAAGCCTAAATGTCTGTAACGAGTCTTGTCACATGACCTAGGATGAAAACCAAACCATAATCTCATTTTTGAGAATGTATTTTGGGGTGTTCGCCCCTCTTCAGTGCTAAGCATGAAATCTGATTTGGTTGGATGAGAGGCCTCTGACTGAGTCTACAGGGTCTAAATGGTAGCGTTTCTCCTTGTGGAGAGTGACACGCCAGTTTAAGGAGACTTATAGGCCTAAAAGTCTTTTTCCACTGGCACGTCACTCTCCACAAGGAGAAACGTTATGCCTTAGATCTCAGGTACGAAGAGATTTTTTTTTTTTCTGACAGGTGTCACAAAACTTCTGATTGCTTGTATCACTCATGAATTTGTAGTGGTGTTTTGTGACTTGTATTCGATATTGAATTAGTACTTATGTGCAACCTGTTGGAATCAGCGATCCTACAAGTCACAATCAACCCTTTAACGAGTCTTATAATATGACTTAGGATAAAAGCCAAATCAGAATCTCAATTTGCAGACACGGTGTTTCGGGCTATTGGCCCTCGTCAGTGCAAAGAATGAGAACTGATGTGGCTAGGTGAGAGGCTCTGGACTGAGGTCTAAGGGGTAAGGTTTCTCCTTGTTGAGAGTGACATACCAGCTCTGGCTTGTCAAGGTAAGGAGACTTATTCGCCGTGCAACGCTCCTCTGGGAAAATAATATGCAAATTGCCTCTTCAGAGAGGAAGAGGACTTGAACTCTATAGCGTCACCTGTTGGTATTAGCGATCCTACAAGTCACAATCAACCCTTTAACGAGTCTTATAATATGACTTAGGATAAAAGCCAAATCAGAATCTCAACTTATGTGCATGCGTTATTGATGACATAACTAAGGTCATACATAAATATTACAAAGCTATCAAGACCTACTCTTCTATTAACATAAAGATCCGACTTAACTTGTTTTCTCCCGACAACCTCTATAACATGTTATCATCTATCTACAGGATAGCCCGTTTGGCCAGCGGGCCCTTTAACTGTTCAGAGAGCGCACGGACGGCCGCTATGTGGCCCGGCGCTGCCCCCATCGCTCATTCAACTTATCGGCATCATAGATGCCGATACAGTTGAAAGCAGTGATGGAGAAGAGAGCGTCAGACGCTCCCTCTCCCATCACTCCCTCTCTGCTTGTGACTCAGTGGGCGCACAATGATGTCACTTCATCGTGCGCCACGCTGCACCAGCAGTGGAGCCGATGAGACCGGAGCAGAGCCTGGAGCAGCGCGGGGGACAAGGAGTAGGGGTGAGTTTTGTGTGTCTGTGTGTGTGTGAGTGCAGAGGCTGCACTATACTGTGTGTGTGTTCGTCTGCACTATACTGTGTACTGGGGAGCAGCGCCAGCACTATATTGTGTGTTGGTGGGGAGCTGCACTATACTGTGTATTGGGGGGAGCTGCACTATACTGTGTATTGGGAGAGCTGCACTATCCTGTGTGTTGGGAGAAGCTGCACTATATGGTGTGTTGGCAGATCTGCACTATAAATGTGTATTGTGGAATGCACCTGCAATATACTGTGTGTTGGGGGGAGCTGCACTATACTGTGTGTGGGGGAACTGCACTATACTGTATGTGGGGGGAGCTGCACTATACTGTGTGGGGGTTGCTGCTCGATAGGGGGAGCTGCACTATACTGTGTGTGGGGGGAGCTACTCTATACTGTGTGTGGGGGGAGCTGCACTATACGGTGTGCTGTGTGCGGGGCTGCACTATACTGTGTGTCGTGGGAGCTGCACACTATACTTTGTGTGGGGGGAGCTGCAAGCTATTTAAATGTTTGAATAAATATACCGTATATACTCGTGTATAAGCCGAGATTTTCAGCCCATTTTTTTGGGCTGAAAGTCCCCCTCTCGGCTTATACGTGAGTCATATACGCCAGGGGGTCGGCGGGGGAGCGGGGGTGTCAGATCATACTGATCCCCCCCCTGGCATGGTCTCTGCAGTCCCCCTGCTTGTCCCACGGTCTCAGGCACCTTCCTTCAGCGGTCACGTGGTACCGCTCATTAAAGTCATGAATGTGCGCATATTCATGACTTTAATGAGCAGTACCACGTGACCGCTGAAGGAAGGAGCCTGAGACTGGGAGAAGCAGGGGGGCTGCAGAGACCGCGCCAGGAGGGGGCAAGTATATGCGATATTCACCTGTCCATGTTCCATTGCAGGGCGCCGCTGTGTCCTCTGGCTGTGATGTTCAGGCAGCAGAAGGCGCGATGACGTAGTTAGTGCGCGCCACGCCCTCTGCTGCCTGAACGTCACTGACAAAGGACCCAGCAGACAGCGGCGAGCAGCGGTGGATCGGGGACAGGTGAATATCTCCGGTGCCGGGGCCCTGAGCCAGCGGTGACATATACTCTATGGAGCATCTTATGGGGCCATTATTAACCTTTGTGCAGCATTATATGGGGTATATTTTGTATGGAGCATCTTATGGGGCCATTATTAACCTTTGTGCAGCATTATATGGGGTGTATTTTGTATGGAGCATCTTATGGGGCCCATCATGAACTGTATGGAGCATTATATGGGTCTTCTGATTCAATATGGATATTCAAAAACATTTAGCCTACTGATGTCTTAATTAATTTTACTTTTATTGGTATCCATTTTTATTTTTGAATTTACCTGTAGCTGCTGCATTTTCCACCCTAGGCTTATACGCGAGTCAATATGTTTTCCCAATTTTTTGTGGCAAAATTAGGGGGGTTGGCTTATACACGAGTATATACGGTAGTTGGCTTATGTTTAAGTTAATTTTATAAGGCCCCCGAACAATTCCAAATGGCCCTTGGCAGAGAAAAGGTTCCCAACCCCTGCCCTATAGAATGGAGCTGCTGTAGACCTGTATGACTGCTGCTCCATTCATTCCCTGCAGGACTTCTGAGCCCTGAACTCAACTTTTTCTGCAACCCCATAGTATGGCAATAGTATATATAGAGGGAGGAGTGGGCTGGCTTAGCTATTGAGCAGTCATCCAGCCCACTTTATGAGTAGTCATAATCAGATCTAATCTATATCTTCTGGTGACTGATGCACCTGTGTGTCGATCATATGTTCAAAACAAATTTTTCTTAAACATTAATAATTATAGGCAAATTGTCCAACATTCCATTATGTAATGAATTTGCTAAAACCAGAATGTTTCTTTAAGTATATATACCGTATATATATATATATATATATATATATTTTTTATTTTGACCGCTTTTTTTCCCATATTCTTCAGGACCTTGAAGCGACTCCGCAGAACCTACCCGAATTGTTTCAGTGCCATGGACAGGCTGACGAGTTAGTCTTTCACCAGTGGGGAGAAAAGACTTGCACACGACTGAAAGATCTTGGTGTGACTTCATCTTTCCACAGTTTCCCAAACCTTTTTCATGAACTCAGTCTACAGGAATTAGAACAGTTACGGTCTTGGATTTTAAAGAAATTGCCCGAGGTCAAAGCAAACGTGCAGTAAACCAGAAGAAAAAATGTAATAAATGTTTGTAATCAGAGATAATCGCATTTTGGTTCTGACTCTCGTTTTATGGGAAGCGTTTTCACGTTCCGAATTTCTTGATTTGTTTACGACTTTTACATCGTATGAAAATTATTTTTTGGTCCTATTTTGTTTTTGTTTTTTTAACACTGAGAAGTCATTCAAGATGTTCTGGGACAAAAGGTAATGTCCATATTGTACTATGTACGCAGCACTTTGGCTCAATGGTTAGAACTGTTTCCTTGCAGGATTGGAATTTTGTGTTTTTTGACTCAATGATTAGCATAGTGGTCTTGCAGCACTTTGGTTGTGTGTTTGTGGCTCAGTGGTTATCATGATTACATTACAGCACTGGAGTTCTATGTTTGTGGTTCAGTGGTTAGCACTGTTTCCGTGCAGCACTTTGGTTCTGTGTTTATAGCTCCATGGTTAACACTGCTGCCTTCCAGCATTGTGGTTCTGCGTTTGTGGCTCAGTGGTTAGCACTGTATTTTTGCAGCGCTGAGGTACTGTGTTTATAGCTCAGTGGTTACCAGTGTTGCCTTTCAGCACTGGAGTTTTTTGTTTGTGGCTCAATGGTTAGCACTGTTACCTTCCAGCATTGTGGTTCTGCGGTTTTGGCTCAGTAGTTAGCACTGTATTTTTGCAGCATTGAGGTTCTGTGTTTATAGCTCCGAGGTTAACACTGTTGCCTTTCCAGCATTGTGGTTTTGCGTTTGTGGCTCGGTGGTTAGCACTGTTTCCTTGTAGAACTTGTGTATTGTGTTTATAGCTCAGTGGTTAATTAATATTGTTGCCTTGCAGCACTGGGGTTCTATGATTGTGGCTCAGTGCTTAGCACTGTTGCTTTCCAGTATTGTGGTTCTGCGTTTGTGGCTCAGTGATTAGCATTGTATTTTTCTGCACGTGACTGCAGACTTGAACCCCCATGGATGGACAATAAAACTGATCCGTTTGTAAATTCACAGAAAGGATGTTTATATTGATTTTCCATTGCATTGCAATATTGGAGAAGACTGGACCAGGGTAGAGAGGTGCAAGTTAATGTCCAGATTTGGACAATATTTTTTTGGGCACAGGGATTCTCACACGATTCTATCAGGGATTCATCCGGAGATTCAGAGCTCCCTTGGAGAATATTCATAGAAAGTTCCCCCTCGAGGTGACGGCAGGCAGACAGAATTTAAGACTTTTCATGCAAAAGATATGGAGCTCTGACCCCATATAAATGTATATTATGAAATTAACAAGGACTGAAATTTCGATAAAAATGTAAAAGCAAAATGATGGTCAAAGGAGGATCTTCAATGGGGGTTCCAAGGTCCCATGAGAATGGAGTGGTAGTGCGCACCCCTCCTGATGGGACCACATAGACAGTAAATGGCGCAATGGTCGCGCATGAGCACTTCTCTTTTCACATTCTCGTAATTGACGGGGTTTGCAAAGACCCTCAACAATCATAAATAAATGTAGTTGTTGGAATAAACCTCCCGGTATTAATCGCCTCCAGGATCTTTTCTAGATACAAAACTGGTGCGTATTGTATCCAAAGGAGTTTTTTTTTTGGAAAATTGATGAACGATCAGGAGAGTAAGCCATCACTGTGTGTCATCCAGCTGGTGGACGATCGTCAGAAGCAACTAGCGGAAGAAAAAGGCTACAACGCGCTTGTGATTGGTAGTACTAATGTCAAAACACCTCTAGAACTCAAAACAATATCAGAACGAAGTTGCTTCCAAAGATATATTCATTTATTTCATCTTTTATTTCATCTCTTTATGCACTGGAAATTCACAGCCAATATATAAACTTGTTACAGCAGAGTATTTAAGCCCAATGTTTCGGCCCATCTGGCCTTTATCAAGGGTTAATTCGTTGGTGGGTGGTGCTGTGTGGCCTGGGGGAACGCGGTATCCACCAATAGCTGCGGCACACAGCACCACCCACCAACTAATTAACCCTTGATAAAGGCCAGATGGGCCGAAACCTTGGGCTTAAATACTCTGCTGTAACAAGTATATATATCGGCTGTGAATTTCCAGTGCATAAAGAGATGAAATAAAAGATAAAATAAATGAATATATCTTTGGAAGCAACTTCGTTCTGATATTGTTTTGAGTGCTAGAGGTGTTTTGACATTATTCATTCCATTATTTTCCTCCAATCACCACACTCCCTCCTTTTTTTACGAGTCCAAGAAGGACCTTGATTCCTCACATTTCTGATTGGTAGTACCCCTGTATATGTTACATTTAGCTGTGTGGGGTACAGCAACGCCAATCCATTCTGGTAAAGGTTTGTTTCACGAATCGAACCCAACCGATCACAAATTTTCCGTCTTGGTGCATGTAGTTGTCCATAAGGTAACAGTTTTTGGATCAAGCTATTTTTCTATGTTTGAGCAGTTTTTTCTCATTTTGTGTTCCTTTAGGTTACTTTTGTATAGTTTAGATTAAGTGCTAAGCAAAAACATTTTCCTGACCATTATAAAAAACAAAGGTAGGCCACATGTCGCTGGCACGCACCGTGCCGATAAGGCAAAATTACTTTCACGAAATGGGTTTTCCGAATAAAAATACATTCACGTAACTAAACCTGTTATTAAAAAGGGGCAAAAATGATTCTTTTTATAGTTTTCTTAAATTAAAAAGGATCCCAGATGTTTCATCCAAACGTAATGATGAAATAAACTGATTATGTGATAGAGAGAGAGGAATAAATAGCACACATTGTATCGGGGAAGGAACACGCTGTAAGGGGAGTTGAGATTTTATTTGGATTTTTCGTTTGTGTTGTCATGTACACTATAATTCAAGCGTTCGGAGGAAATGGAAAAATGAATGAATGGAAAGGAATAGTTATCGTTTTGGATCCGATGGTGTCACCTTTTTTCAAATTTAAACTCATTAATAGGGCTCAGGTTGAATTAAACAATGTAATGTGTTGAAAAAAAGTATTTAACCATCCACATTCTTTTTTGCTAATTCGTGCTCATTATCATAATTAAAGAAGTATTCGTTCTGATATTTGTAAAAGCAACTTCCAGTTTACACATAAACACCAGTATGATCCGGCGAGTCGTAATTTCTGTCGAGTGAGAAGATGACCAGAGCGGCGCTGGAAACTGGGAAAGAAAGGAATACACATGTGGTCAAAATTGTTGGTAACCCTCGTTTAATGACAGAAAAACCCACAATGGTCACAGAAATAACTTGAGTCTGACAAAAGTAATAATAAATCAAAAATCTGTAAAAAGGAACAAATGAAAGTCAGACATTGCTTTTCAGCCATGTTTTCACAGAATTAAAAAAAAATAAAACTCATGAAATAGGCCTGGACAGAAATGATGGGACCCGTAACTTAATATTTTGTTGCGCAACCTTTTGAGGCAATCACTGCAATCAAACGATTCCTGTAACTGTCAGTGAGACTTCTGCACCTCTCGACAGGTATTTTGGCCCACTCCTCAAGAGCAAACTGCTCCAGTTGTCTCATGTTTGAAGTTTGCCTTTTCCAGACGGCATGTTTCAGCTCTTTCCAAAGATGCTCAATAGGATTTAGGTCAGGGCTCATAGAAGGCCACTTCAGAATAGTCCAGTGTTTCCTCTCAGCCATTCTTGGGTGTTTTTAGCTGTGTATTTTGTGTCGTTATCCTGTTGCAAGACCCATGACCTGCGACTGAGACCAAGCTTTCTGACACTGGGCAGCACATTTCTCTCTAGAATCCCTTGATAGTCATGAGATTTCATTTTACCCTGCACAGATTCTAGACACCCTGTGCCAGATGCAGCAAAGTAGCCCCAGAACATAACAGAGCCTCCTCCATCTTTCACAGTAGGGGACAGTGTTCTTTTCTTCACATGCTTTATTTTTCCGTCTGTGAACATAGAGCTGATGTACCTTGCCAAAAAGTTCAATTTTTGTCTCATCTGTCCATAGGACATTCTCCCAGAAGCTTTGTGGCTTGTCAACATGTAGTTTGGCAAATTCCACTCTGGCTTTTTTATGATTTTTTTTTCAACAATGGTGTCCTCCTTGGTCGTCTCCCATGAAGTCCACTTTGGCTCATACAACAATGGATGGTGCGATCTGACACTGACGTTCATTGAGTTTGAAGTTCACCTTTAACCCCTTCACCCCCAAGGGTGGTTTGCACGTTCATGACCGGGCCATATTTTACAATTCTGACCACTGTACCTTTATGAGGTCATAACTCTGGAACGCTTCCATGGATCCCGGTGATTCTGACATTGTTTTCTCGTGACATATTGTACTTCATGTTAGTGGTAAAATTTCATTCAAATAACTTGCGTTTATTTGTGAGAAAAATGGAAATTTGGCGAAAATTTTGAAAATTTCGCAATTTTCCAACTTTGAATTTTTATGCCCTGAAATCACAGAGATACGGCACACAAAAAACTTGATAACTAACATTTCCCACATGTTTACTTTACATCAGCACAATTTTGGAACCAAAATTTTTTTTTGTTAGGAAGTTATAAGGGTTAAAAGTTGACCAGCGATTTCTCATTTTTACAACACCATTTTATTTTTAGGACCACATCACATTTGAAGCCACTTTGAGGGGTCTATATGATAGAAAATACCCAAAAGTGACACCATTCTAAAAACTGCACCCCTTAAAGTGCTCAAAACCACATTCAAGAAGTTTATTAACCCTTTAGGTGCGTCACAGGAATTTTTTTGAATATTTAAAAAAAAATGAACATCTAACTTTTTTCATAAAAAAAATACTTCAGGTTCAATTTTTTTTATTTTACCAAGGGTAACAGGAGAAATTGGACTGCAAAAGTTAATGTGCAATTTGTCCTGAGTACGCAGATACCTGATATGTGGGGGGGAACCACTGTTTCGGTGCATGGCAGAGCTCAGAATGGAAGGAGCGCCGTTTGACTTTTTCAATGCAAAATTGGCTGGAATTCAGATTGGACGCCATGTCACGTTTGGAGAGTCCCTGATGTACCTAAACAGTGGAAACCCCCTACAAGTGACCCCATTTTGGAAACTAGACCCCCCAAGGAACTTATCTAGATATGTGGTGAGAACTTTGAACCCACAAGGGCTTTACAGAAGTTTATAACGTACAGCGGTACAATTAAAAAATCATATTTTTTCCACAAAAATGATCTTTTCACCCCAATTTTTATTTTCGCAAGGGTAACAGGACCCTAAAAGTTATTGTGCAATTTGTTCTGAGTACGCTGATACCCCACATGTGGGGGTAAACCACTATTTGGGCGCATGGCAGAGCTCGGAAGGGAAGTAGCTCCATTTGACGTTTTTGGCTGGAATTGAGATCGGACACCATGTCGCGTTTGGAAAACCCCTGATGTACCAAAACAGTGGAAACCCCCCACAAATGACACCATTTTGGAAACTAGACCCCCTAAGGAACTTATCTAGATGTGTGGTGAGAACTTTGAACCCCCATGGGCTTCACAGAAGTTTATAACATAAAGCCATACAATTAAAAAATCATATTTTTTCCACAAAAATGATCTTTTCACCCTCAATTCTTATTTTTCCAAGGGTAACAGGACCGTAAAAGTTATTGTGCAATTTGTCCTGACTACGCTGATACCCCACATGTGGGGGTAAACCACTATTTGGGCGCATGGCAGAGCTCGGAAGGGAAGCAGCGCCATTTGACGTTTTTGGCTGGAATTGAGATCGGACACCATGTCGCGTTTGGAAAACTCCTGATGCACCAAAACAGTGGAAACCCCCCACAAATGGCACCATTTTGGAAACTAGACCCCCTAAGGAACTTATCTAGATGTGTGGTGAGCACTTTGACCCCCCCAGTGCTTCACAGAAGTTTATAATGCCCGGGCGTGAAAATAAAAAATTTGTATTTTTTCCACAAACATGATCTTTTAGTCACCATTTTTTTATTTTCCCAAGGGTACCAGGAGAAATTGGACCCCAAAAGTTGTTGTCCAATTTGTCCTGATTATGCTGATACCCCATATGTGGGAGAAAACTACTGTATGGGCACACGTCGGGACTCGGAAGGGAAGTAGTGACGTTTTGGAATGCAGACTTTGATGGAATGGTCTGCGGGTGTCATGTTGCCTTTGGAGAGCCCCTAATGTACCTAAACAGTGGAAACCCCCCCACAAATGACACCATTTTGTAAACTAGACCCCCCAAGGAACTTATCTAGATGTGTGGTGAGCACTTTGAACCCCCCAGTGCTTCACATAAGTTTATAACGCCCGGGCGTGAAAATAAAAAATTCGTATTTTTTCCACAAACATGATCTTTTAGTCACCATTTTTTTATTTTCCCAAGGGTACCAGGAGAAATTGGACCCCAAAAGTTGTTGTCCAATTTGTCCTGAGTATGCTGATACCCCATATGTGGGAGAAAACTACTGTATGGGCACACGTCGGGGCTCGGAAGGGAAGTAGTGACGTTTTGGAATGCAGACTTTGATGGAATGGTCTGCGGGTGTCATGTTGCCTTTGGAGAGCCCCTAATGTACCTAAACAGTGGAAACCCCCCACAAATGACACCATTTTGTAAACTAGACCCCCCAGGGAACTTATCTAGATGTGTGGTGAGCACTTTGAACCCCCCAGTGCTTCACATAAGTTTATAACGCCCGGGCTTGAAAATAAAAAATTTGTATTTTTTCCACAAACATGATCTTTTAGTCACCATTTTTTTATTTTCCCAAGGGTACCAGGAGAAATTGGACCCCAAAAGTTGTTGTCCAATTTGTCCTGAGTATGCTGATACCCCATATGTGGGAGAAAACTACTGTATGGGCACACGTCGGGGCTCGGAAGGGAAGTAGTGACATTTTGGAATGCAGACTTTGATGGAATGGTCTGCGGGTGTCATGTTGCCTTTGGAGAGCCCCTAATGTACCTAAACAGTGGAAACCCCCCACAAATGACACCATTTTGGAAACTAGACCCACTAAGGAACTTATCTAGATGTGAGGTGAGCACTTTGAACCCCCAAGGGCTTCACAGAAGTTTATAATGCCAGGGCATGAAAATAAAAAAATCATATTTTTTCCAGAAACATGATCAATTAGTCCCCAATTTTTTCATTTTCCCAAGGGCAACAGGAGAAATTGGACCCCCAAAAGTTGTTGTCCAATTTGGCCTGAGTACGCTGACACCCCATATGTGGGAGAAAACTACTGTATGGACACACGTCGGGGCTCGGAAGGGAAGCAGTGACGTTTTGGAATGCAGACTTTGATGGAATGGTCTGCGGGTGTCATGTGCGTTTGGAGAGCCCCTGATGTACCTAAACTATTGAAACTCCCCACAACTGACCCCATTTTGGACACTAGACCCCCCCACGGAACTTATCTAGATGTGTGGTGAGCACTTTGAACCCCCAAGTGCTTCACAGAAGTTTATAACACTCGGACGTGAAAATAAAAAAAACATTTTTTTCCACAAAAATGATATTTTTGCCCCCAATTTTTTATTTTCCTAAGGGTAACAGGAGAAATTGGACCCCAAAAATAGTTTTGCAATTTGTCCTGAGTAGGCTGATACCCTACATGTGGGGGTAAAACACTGTTTGGGCACATGGCAGAGCTTGGAAGGGAAGGAGCACCATTTGACTTTTTCAACTCAGAATTGGCTGGAATTGAGATCAGACGCCATGTTGCATTTGGAGAGCCCCTGATGTGCCCAAACAGTGGAAACCCCCAATTATAACTCCAACCCTAACCCCAACACACCCCTAACCCTAATCTGAGCCCTAACCCTAGCCCTAACCCTAATGGGAAAATGGAGATAAATACTTTTTTTTTAATTTTATTATTTTTCCCTAACTAAGGGGGTGATAACGGGAGGTTTGATTTACTATTTATGGCGGTTTTAATGTTTGGCGGCTGTCGCACGCTAAAAGACGCTTTTTATTGTAAAAATAGTTTTTGCATCACCACATATTGAGAGCTATAATTTTTCTGTATTTTGACCCACCGAGTCATGTGAGGTCTTATTTTTTGCGGGACGAGTTGACGTTTTTATTGGTACCATTTTCGGGCACGTGACATTTTTTGATTGCTTTTTATTCCTATTTTTGGGACGCAGAATGAACAAAAACCAGCGTTTCATGAATTTCTTTTGGGGGGGAGCGTTTACACCGTTCCGCGTGCGGTAAAATTGATAAAGCGGTTTTATTCTTCGGGTCAGTACGGTTACAGCGATACCTCATTTAGGTCGTTTTTTTATGTTTTTGGCGCTTTTATGCAATGAAAACTATTTTATATAAAAAATAATTATTTTTGCATCGCTTTATTCTGCGAGCTAAAACTTTTTTATTTTTTCGCTGATGATGCTGTGTGGCAGCTCGTTTTTTGCGGGACAAGAGGACGTTTTCAGCGGTACCATGGATATTTATATGTGTCTTTTTGATCGCGCGTTATTACACTTTTTGTTTGGCGGTATGATAATAAATCATTATTTTTTGCTTCGTTTTTTATTTTTATTTTTTAAGGGGTTCGCTAAAGGGGTTAACTAATGGGACAGTTTTATAGGGCGGGTCATTACGGACGCGGCGATACCTAATATGTGTACTTTTATTGTTTTGTTTTTTTATTATTTCCAAAAAATGGATTTATTGGGGGAATATTTTTTTTTTTTTCTAATTTATTTGGCGATTTTTTTTTAATTATTTTAACACTTTTTTTATTTTTTTTTTTACTTTATTAAATAGTCCCAGGTGGGACATCACTGTCCTGTGACAGATCGCTGATCTGTCACATCACAGATCACTGTGACAGATCAGCGATCTGACACAGGCACCTGCAGAAGGCTTCCTCATGCCTGCGCTTTGCAGGCACTGAGGAAGCCAGCTTCCTCAGGCCCCCGTCGCCATCTTGGATTCGGGGGCCTGGAGGAAAGGAGCCCCCCGCAGCAGCGCTGCACATTGCGCTGCCGTGGGGGGCTCAGGGAAGCACGGAGGGAGCCCCCTCCCTGCCAATGCTTCCCTTTAACCCCCGGTACACCGCGATCATGTTTGATCGCGGTGTGCAAGGGGTTAACGTGTCGGGGACGGTCCATGACCGCCCCTGACACATTGTGCCGGGTGTCAGCTGTGATAATCGGCTGACACCCGGCCGCGATCAGCGGCGCTCACCACGTGGGCTCCGCTGATCGCGCCGACGTACTATCCCGTCCATGGGCATAGGGTCCCAGGTCCCATGGACGGGATAGTACGTCGGATGGCAGAAAGGGGTTAATCTGTTTAGAAGTTTTTCTGGGCTCTTTTGTTACCATTCATATTATCCTGTGGCCTCGTCCAGGGAGGTTAGCTACAGTCCCATGGATCTTAAACTTCTGAATAATATGTGCCACTGTAGTCACAGGAACATCGAGCTGCTTGGATATGGTCTTAAAACTTTTACCTTTTAACATGGTTGTCTATGGTTGAAAAGCAATGTCTGACTTTCATTTATTAATTTTTTGACTTATTATTACTTTTGTCAGATTCAAGTTCTTTCTGTCACAATTGTAGATTTTTGTCATTAAACGAGGGGTACCGACTATTTTGAGCACATGTGTATACAGTTGTGTGTGTTTGCCTCCTTCCTGATTTCCTATTTTGCATATTTGTCACACTTAAATGTTTCAGATCATCAAACAAATTTGTCTGCTATTTAAAGATAACACAAGTAAACAAAAAATGCAGTTTTTAATTGAAGGTCTTTATTGTTAAGGGAAAAAAAAATCCAAACCTACAGGACCCTGTGTGGAAAAGCGATTGCCCCCTAAACCTAATAACTGTTTGGGAGATCCTTAGCAGCATCAACTGCAATCAAGCGTTTGTGATAACTGTCAAAGAGTCACTTATAACTCTCTAAAGGAATTTTGTCCCACTCGACTTTTTAACACAGGACCTTGTAGGTTTGTATTGCTTTTCCCTTAACCCCTTCACCCCCAAGGGTGGTTTGCACGTTCATGACCGGGCCAATTTATACAATTCTGACCACTGTACCTTTATGAGGTCATAACTCTGGAACGCTTCCATGGATCCCGGTGATTCTGACATTTTCTCGTGACATATTGTACTTCATGTTAGTGGTAAAATTTAATTCAAATAACTTGCGTTTATTTGTGGGAAAAACGGAAATTTGGTGAAAATTTTGAAAATTTCGCAATTTTCCAACTTTGAATTTTTATGCCCTTAAATCACAGAGATACAGCACACAAAAAAACTTGATAACTAACATTTCCCACATGTTTACTTTACATCAGCACAATTTTGGAACCAAAATTTTTTTTTGTTAGGAAGTTATAAGGGTTAAAAGTTGACCAGCGATTTCTCATTTTTACAACACCATTTTATTTTTAGGACCACATCACATTTGAGGTCACTTTGAGGGGTCTATATGATAGAAAATACCCAAAAGTGACACCATTCTAAAAACTGCACCCCTTAAGGTGCTCAAAACCACATTCAAGAAGTTTATTAACCCTTTAGGTGCATCACAGGAATTTTTTTGAATATTTAAAAAAAATGAACATCTAACTTTTTTTCACAAAAAAAATACTTCAGGTTCAATTTTTTTTATTTTACCAAGGGTGACAGGAGAAATTGGACTGCAAAAGTTATTGTGCAATTTGTCCTGAGTACGCTGATACCTGATATGTGGGTGGGAACGACTGTTTCGGCGCATGGCAGAGCTCAGAATGGAAGGAGCGCCGTTTGACTTTTTCAATGCAAAATTGGCTGGAATTCAGATCGGACGCCATGTCACGTTTGGAGAGTCCCTGATGTACCTAAACAGTGGAAACCCCCTACAAGTGACCCCATTTTGGAAACTAGACCCCCCAAGGAACTTATCTAGATATGTGGTGAGAACTTTGAACCCACAAGGGCTTTACAGAAGTTTATAACGTACAGCGGTACAATTAAAAAATCATATTTTTTCCACAAAAATGATCTCTTCACCCCAATTTTTATTTTCCCAAGGGTAACAGGACCCTAAAAGTTATTGTGCAATTTTTCCTGAGTACGCTGATACCCCACATGTGGGGGTAAACCACTATTTGGGCGCATGGCAGAGCTCGGAAGGGAAGCAGCGCTATTTGACGTTTTTGGCTGGAATTGAGATCGGACATCATGTTGCGATTGGAAAACCCCTGATGTACCAAAACAGTGGAAACCCCCCACAAATGACACCATTTTGGAAACTAGACCCCCTAAGGAACTTATCTAGATGTGTGGTGAGAACTTTGAACCCCCAAGGGCTTCACAGAAGTTTATAACATACAGCCGTACAATTAAAAAATCATATTTTTTCCACAAAAATGATCTTTTCACCCTCAATTCTTATTTTTCCATGGGTATCAGGACCCTAAAAGTTATTGTGCAATTTGTCCTGAGTACGCTGATACCCCACATGTGGGGGTAAACCACTATTTGGGCGCATGGCAGAGCTCGGAAGGGAAGCAGCGCCATTTGACGTTTTTGGCTGGAATTGAGATCGGACACCATGTCGCGATTGAAAAACCCCTGATGTACCAAAACAGTGGAAACCCCCCACAAATGACACCATTTTGGAAACTAGACCCCCTAAGGAACTTATCTAGATGTGTGGTGAGAACTTTGAACCCCCAAGGGCTTCACAGAAGTTTATAACATAAAGCCGTACAATTAAAAAATCATATTTTTTCCACAAAAATGATCTTTTGGAATGCAGACTTTGATGGAATAGTCTGCGGGTGTCATGTGCGTTAGGAAGGGCCCCTGATGTACCTACACTATTGAAACTCCCCACAAGTGACCCCATTTTGGACACTAGACCCCCCACGGAACTTATCTAGATGTGTGGTGAGCACTTTGAACCCCCAAGTGCTTCACAGAAGTTTATAACGCTTGGACGTGAAAATAAAAAAATCATTTTTTCCCACAAAAATGGTATTTTTGCCCCCAATTTTTTATTTTCCTAAGGGTAACAGGAGAAATTGGACCCCAAAAATTGTTTTGCAATTTGACCTGAGTAGGCTGATACCCTACATGTGGGGGTAAAACACTGTTTGGGCGCATGGCAGAGCTTGGAAGGGAAGGAGCACCATTTGACTTTTTCAACTCAGAATTGGCTGGAATTGAGATCAGACGCCATGTTTTTATTTTTTCGCTGATGCTATGTGGTGGCTCGTTTTTTGCGGGACAAGATGACGTTTTCAGCGGTACCATGGATATTTATATGCGTCTTTTTGATCGCGCGTTATTACACTTTTTGTTTGGCGGTATGATAATAAATCATTTTTTGCTTCGTTTTTTATTTTTTAAGGGGTTCGCTAAAGGGGTTAACTAATGGGACAGTTTTATAGGGCGGGTCGTTACGGACGCGTCGATACCTAATGTGTACTTTTATTGTTTTTTGTTTTTTTTTATTTCTAAAAAATGGATTTATTTGGGGGAATATTTTTTTTTTTTTCTAATTTATTTGGCGATTTTTTTTTTAATTTATTTTAACACTTTTTTTTATTTTTTTTTTACTTTATTAAATAGTCCCAGGTGGGACATCACTGTCCTGTGACAGATCGCTGATCTGTCACATCACAGATCACTGTGACAGATCAGCAATCTGTCACAGGCACTGCAGAAGGCTTCCTCATGCCTGCGCTTTGCAGGCACTGAGGAAGCCAGCTCCTGCAGTCCCCCGAAGGCCCCCGTCGCCATCTTGGATTCGGGGGCCTGCAGGAAAGGAGCCCCCCGCAGCAGCGCTGCACATTGCGCTGCCGTGGGGGGCTCAGGGAAGCACGGAGGGAGCCCCCTCCCTGCCGATGCTTCCCTTTAACCCCCGGTACACCGCGATCAAGTTTGATCGCGGTGTGCAAGGGGTTAACGTGTCGGGGGCGGTCCGTGACCTCCCCTGACACATTGTGCCGGGTGTCAGCTGTGATAATCAGCTGACACCCGGCCGCGATCAGCGGCGCTCACCACGTGGGCGCCGCTGATCGCGGTAGACGTACTATCCCGTCCGTGGGCATAGGGGCCCGGGTCCCATGGACGGGATAGTACGTCTCATGTCAGGAAGGGGTTAATAATGAAGACTTTCATATAAAAAATGCATTTTGCGATTAGGCCGGTTTCACATTAGCGCTTTTTATGCGCACGCACGGCCGGGGGTAGCTCCGCCCCCGAGCCGGCTCTCTGCCCGGCGTGCCCGCCCCTTGCTTGTAGCGCCGCCTACTAGCGGACAGCGGCGCCTGCGATCGGCGCACCCTATCTTTAGCATAGGGTGCACAGATCGTGCGCAGGCCGTGCGCTAGTTGCGCTTTGACCTGCGCTGCGCACTTTTGACGGTGCGCCGTGCGCGCCAAAATCCGAAAAGTTTGATTTTGGCGCGCACGGCGCACCGTCAAAAGTGCGCAGCGCAGGTCAAAGCGCAACTAGCGCACGGCCTGCGCACGATCTGCGCACCCTATGCTAAAGATAGGGTGCGCCGATCGCAGGCGCCGCTGTCCGCTAGTAGGCGGCGCTACAAGCAAGGGGCGGGCACGCCGGGCAGAGAGCCGGCTCGGGGACGGAGCTACCCCCGGCCGTGCGTGCGCTTAAAAAGCGCTAATGTGAAACCGGCCTTACTTGTGTTATTTTTGTCTAATATTTACATTTGTTTGGTGATCTGATACATTTAAGTGTGACAAACATGCAAAAGAACATGAAATCAGGAAGGGGCAAACAGTTTTTCCCACAACTGTAAATGTACTTATACTACATTTAAAAGGGTTGTCCAGGTTTAGGGTTTCAGCCTGCAGTCACTCTGTGAGGCCGGTTTCACATTTGCGCTTTTTAAGCGCACGCACGGCCGGGGGTAGCTCCGCCCCCGAGCCGGCTCTCTGCCCGGCGTGCCCGCCCCTTGCTTGTAGCGCCGCCTCCTATCGCACAGCGGCGCCTGCGATCGGCGCACCCTATCTTTAGCATAGGGTGCGCAGATCGTGCTCAGGCCGTGCGCTAGTTGCGCTTTGACCTGCGCTGCGCACTTTTGACGATGCGCCGTGCGCGCCAAAATCAAACTTTTCGGATTTTGGCGCGCACGGCGCACCGTCAAAAGTGCGCAGCGCAGGTCAAAGCGCAACTAGCGCACGGCCTGCGCACGATCTGCGCACCCTATGCTAAAGATAGGGTGCGCCGATCGCAGGCGCCGCTGTGCGATAGGAGGCGGCGCTACAAGCAAGGGGCGGGCACGCCGGGCAGAGAGCCGGCTCGGGGGCGGAGCTACCCCCGGCCGTGCGTGCGCTTAAAAAGCGCAAATGTGAAACCGGCCTTACTGCTGCAGACTTGTGAATCCTTACAACTCGCACACTGTGCGAGGTCAGGATTCTCCCTTGCCAGCATCGGGAGCTGACGGGTGCGTGGCCTCAAGTATGTTATCTGCATACATGCGGTCACATGCCGACTAGACATACGCAGCCTCACTCAATACAAGTGAACTGAGTGAGGCCGGATACGGCTATTCGGATTCTATCTGGAAGTATGCAAATCACATACTTGCTGTCACATGATCACCCGCACCGAAGAATCCTAGCACATAGAGTGAATTCAGACTTGCAACCCAGAGCTGGACAATGCCTTTAATAAACATTTAAACAAGTTTAGTTTCTTTAAGTTCTTCATTCCAAAAGGTGTAGCATGAGAGTAGAAAAACAAAATAGCCCCACTTCATGATCAAGGTTCTTGTATGGTGTTAAAGTAAGCAAGAAAATAGGATTGAAATGTAACATGGACAAGATTGGCATTATTAAAAAAAGACAAAGAAACTCAACTTTTCTCTACTTTTATGCAACCAATTAAAACACTGTAAAGTTGCTGTCATATTTTTTTTAAGAAGAGTGCTGCAGCACGACTATTGGTCACCTCACCACTAGCTAATTTCAGGTTATTCAAGGACTACATTTTGAAGGCTAAAGGACTTAGTCTGAGTATCCCCAAAATGGCAGGTCTTGTGAGGTGTTCTCAGTAGTTAGCACTTACTAAAATCATCCACTGAAGAACAGTAGACTAGTGATGAGTACTCTTCTGCACTGTAATATTCTGGTCAACCAGAGTGGCCATGTTGACCACTGTCTGTGCCAAAAGTCCCAGCAGTAGGCATGTGAACATCAGAAGTGGACAATGGAGCAATGGAAGAAGGTGGCCTGGGCTGCTGAACTTCATCTTCCTTACCATCATGTGGACGGCCGGGTGCACACTTGAGGAAGAGAGGGCACCAAAAAGCACTATGTGAAGAAGACAAGCCAGTGGAGACCATGTGGTGATCTGGGTAATGTTCTGTTGAGCACCACTGGTTCCTGGCCTTCATGTAAATGTTACTTTGACTGGTATCACAACCTCAACTTTGGTTTTTGGCCTTTTTTTAACAGGATAATGTCTACCATAAGTCAAAAATGATTCCCAGATGATTTGACGAAAGTGACAAAGAGTTTAATTGACATTTCCATCTCGGGTTTTCATGGGTGGAATATCCGAAGTTCACGAGAGAGGCATAGGTTAGCCGACTCAACTGTTTCTGTAATTTCAAGCACCTCTTGTTGCCGGGTATCCTGGTAAACAGTTATTTCCAGCTCAGTCATGAATGGCTGAACAGGGAATAGAATAACCTTTAGGGGGTATTTGCAAACCGTGTCATTTAGACACTGGTGTACCCTCTTAGACATTGCTGTAGGTAGACGCTTCAAGAAAACTCAAGTTGTGTTTAACATGAAGCCTATTTTCTGATGTTTGGATGTTTTTTGCGGTGGTTTTGCTGACGACGTCTTTTTTTTTTTTTTTTTTTAACTTTCTATGTATGAAATAGTAGCTTCTTTCGCTTACCAGAAGAATTGACCTTTCACTTCTTTTAGCTGTTTTACAGTTTTCGAAGATTGAAGTGGTCAAAAGAAGTGGCAAAAAAATAGAACATATGCACAACAAGGCGTTTTGACATTACTGTGCATATGGTCATTCTTTTTTTTTTTTAGCGCTTTTTCAGGCAGTTTCCAGGTGGGATGCGCCTGAAAAAGACGTGCACATACGCTGAAAGTGTTGAATTTCTTAAATCTTAATCCGGTTGTGTTTTTTTGGTAAGTTTTTGTGAAACTAGCCTCATCCATGCAGGCAATACTGAGTAACTTAAAGGTCGTCTTTTCAAGGACCCTTTCAGACTTCTTTGTACATCTGATGTCTTATTAAGCTGGAACACTTTTGGTGGCACCAGGGGTAATCAGTATAAGGCAAGAAGGTTTAATGTTCTGGCTGATCAAATTAGTATTAGAACCAAAAATATATCAACTAATTTACTCCTGGCATTATGCATGTGCCGTGGTTAACGACTAGTCTAAAGCTAGAAATCTTAAACCAAAGTATACCATGTCTTCCAGATTCTGTGAATTCCAGATGGTTCCATTAAGCAATTCCAAATATAAAAGAATTTGTAAATCCACTTTCTGGTGAGTGAATTCTGTTCAGTCCATATTGTACTTTCTCTTGTAAAATGCTAATCCAGATCTGTAGAAATTCTGTATTTATTGGGAGCGTGTCTGGAAATGAATAATGCAAAATCCTGTAGCCTTCACATTCTGCTTTACGTAAAACGACGCTGCGATTGGTATGAAGCTGGCACGGTGCCATCAGAAGGTCATACTCCATCCATGGTGGACCTCGCAAATCTGGTATAATCTGGATGTTTAGTCTGTTGAATTCTAAAGTAGGTGAATGGAGGCTCTATCATAGATGATTAAAGGGTACTCTCTAAAAGACAACCTCTTGCAAGATTGAAAATGCTGGACCCGCACATTCAATCTCAACGAGTGGGGCAGGCTGCCATGAGCGGTGGTGAGTTCCCCTTCAATGGAGGCTGGGCAGACATCTGTCTGAGATGTTTTAGTGAATCCTGCATTGAGCAGGGGGTTGGACACGATGGCCCTCGAAATCCCTCCCAACTGTAATCATTCTATGATTTCGATGATTCTTCCTTTTCAGCAAATTTTCCATTGTGACTCATTGAAGGAGGAGTCCAATAGGTGACAACTAAATGGCCAGTTAGTGTTCAGAAACGGGGCACGATATATATATTTTTGCCACTCTCCGAAACCTTTCTGCTGCACTGTCTGAGAACTGCGGTCTTGTCTTGACTTTTCATAAACGAGCCTTACTTATATCCAGTCAATGGGCAATAATTGCTTTTTCCAGCTTGGTACGGTTGAGCATTGGTACCTAGTAGCTTAGCTTCATAAGAAAAATGCCCTAGTCTAATGGGTACCAATTCTGGTTTTCCATTCCAAAAAATAATACAAATATGCCGGCCCTTACTAACGTGATCAGATTTAGGTTCTCTAGGTCTACAAGATGAGACAATTCTGAGAGCCATCCTTCATCCATACAGAAAATTGCCACATTATTAATTGCATCGTGATTTTTCTTGCTATGATTTTGATCACAGGACATACCAGTAGGATATCGAGTTGGTTATTTATGACATATCCCATAAGAAACAGACCCTAGTGGCCAGTGATTGATTTCAAAATCGCCTCCGAGAAGGGTTGTATTTTGGCAACCTTTATTACGTTGGCGGCTGATAGACCTGTTAGGCCGTGCCTAGAGATCATGGTCGAAAATGGATACATGGATAGATTTGGATCTCCAGTCGCTTCCAAGTTTACAATAAAAATACTTTCGCATAAAAATACCCTGTTCATTTTTCATCATCCTAGAAAGTCTGGTCTATAGGACAAGAATGCATACATTAATGTGAAAAACAGAGCTGGAAGCGGAGGAGAATTGAGTTACAACACTAAAAAGTCATGCTTTCATTAAAAGGTACAACATTGGTGAATCTGACCCTTTTTTTCCATCGAAATGCAGTCCAGCAGCACACTGTGATTATGAATAGCATTTTTTTTGCTGAACATCAAGCATGGACAAAAATAAATATTGATGTAACAGATGTTTAAACTTCCTGCATAAAGTTACCATCTACTGTGTTTCAACGTCCAAAAAGGTTGAAAAAAATTAAAAAAAAAAAAAAAGGATTCCTTCCTCTTTGACCAAATGTTGAATAAAATAAATGCTTTTGTCTTGCAGTTCATAATGCATGAACATCGGTGGTCTTCAGGGGCCAATGACACAATTTTCTTTTGCCCGGTTGGAGATGGAACAGAATCAGAATTTTTTTTTCAATTTTTTTTTTTTTTTTTTTTGTGTAAAGCAAGGTCCTATTTCCACTGATAACTTCTGGGAAAGGAAAATGGGACGAGGGGGGAAACGGCTCGAGGCAATGGAAGGGCAGGTTTGCCACTGACTCATTAGCTTGACTCATTCAATATGGAAATAAATGGTCATTGAATTTGTGTTTTCCTGGGATTCAAAAACTTTCAAGTAGTAGTGACTGTATTTAAAGTGACGATGGATCTTAGTAATTTTCTTCCTCATTTGTGACATTAATATTATTTCATAATAAAGAAAATACCCAAAATTGCAGTAAAATATGGTCTTCTAGAAGGGTGGTCCTTTCAAAGCAGAACACCAATGTTCTTGAGATATAAGGGGACAAAAAATCCATAACAGAAAAATTTGGCCTCAGTTATGGTGGACTTCTCAGAAAGGTATTTTGTGTGTTGGTTTTACTGTAATGCTTTATATCTACCAGTGGCCTTCAATCTTTGACTGTTGGCATTTTATTGAGCTAAAGGAATGAATATTGGTTTGGGAAGATTAGAGGTACTCAGTTTCTTGTGCCATGCATTGCTACATAAAACCTTAGTTGGATTAGCTGACTTTCGAGTAGCAGTTAACGTTTCTGTCTTCACCACGGCCTGCTTCTCGCCCACTAAATATTTCCTTTACCTTTTGGTTGGGTTTATACTATACCTGATGCTGGTGCTGCCTCCTTCGCTGCACTAATCTTTCACTTCCCAGTCTAGTAGGAGCATGATGCACTTGATTATATTGCAGATTTGGATTTTCCAATTTGGATTCGGTGCAGCACTCACATCTATTTAGGGTTATCAGGAAAAGGGCTGTAGAGCAATGACCTCAACCATAAGTGAAGACTGTGCAAGATCTAGGGAAGGAGCGTGCCGCTTACCCACCATCATGGGGGACACATACTAAGCGTGGAGTAACACTAACTGAATTGGCAGTGAAATTCCCCACCTTTCTCAGTTCTGGTGCCCCTTTTGCCCCAACCCCAGTTATGCCCCAAAGTAAAGTCATGAGTCCTGAAAAGTGGTTTACTTAGTTATGTGGTCAGATCAAGATTTGTTGATGTGGCACTTCTTCAAAATAGCCACTGCAGAGGCATGAGGAGCGCTGTGCATGGGCTGAACAACACCTCTCTGTCCTTTCCTTTGGTATGGAATGATTCTGCAACATCAACAGGGGTGTTGTGTCCATGTTACGGTAGGAAGGGGAGGCACCAATTTGAGTCAGGGAGGCGCATATGTAGCGCAACTAAAGCTACCAAATAGGACTCATAAAATTCCTAAACCTAGATTACCAAACTTGTTAATGGCGAAACATACAGTAGACTGTTCCAAAAAGTTTTCTCAAGTTGACTCAATTCCCTACTATCTATATTTCATGCATTCTCCCCAACCTAATAATGGAATTGATGGCCATTTTGTAATTGGTGATCATTCCTTCAGACTGTATAACTCTTGTCCGATACAATGATCATCTCTAGTTAGTGTAGCCATTGGTTAAAAAAAAAAAAAAAAACACAATTCCTATTTTCCAAGCAAGCAATTGATCAAAAGTCCCTTGTCAATAATTTCTTGGAAGTGTAGCAAACGCTGCTTGAAAAGCCAGAACTTGAAACTCCTGAGCCCCAATGCAAAAATTTCGGAACAGAACTACTATCTCGTACTGATGTCTACGATGTTGGAGAGGATCTGTTGGCCACCTCAAGCTTTAAGGTCCCAGTATTTTTCAACCTCTGTAGGCCCTATAGCTATGCCCTCAACTGCTTGGACTATAGCAGTTGGGTGTACAGAGAAACTTGAAGTTAATGCAAAATTTTTGTATGCGTTCTGTATTACTTGTACGCTTGTTTGGAAAGTTAATATAAAAATGGCTTGCCTCTGGCTATGTTGTCTTTTGTTACATTCCAAGAGCACAGTCAACTGAATGGTCCTTTGACCGTATTTTGTTTTTGCTTATACCACTGAGATGGCTCTTACTTGAGTTTATCTGTGACGTAAGATATTTGCTTTCATAATGTCGTGAGGCCAGAAGAACACTGACTCAATTTGTCCTACTTAATAAAACCTAATATTTTCATTAATCACACTTCCTGGAAAGTTTTGAAATCTAAAACCTTATGGGATTCCTTTATTTATTGATATAATGGACTAATCTGGTAGCATTCCATCAAGTCCTAATCTCCTTGTATATCGGCACTCTTTGTGTTCTCCAGATTTCAACAAAATTTTCAATTGAAGTACAAGATGATCCCAGTTGTGAGAAACTTCTAAACCTTTTTGCTATGTCTGTCATCAAATCACAATCTTGAGTTATCGGGATCTGGGTCCGGATTGTTCTATTACATGTATGAAATGTTCTTGGAGTACATGGTGACAGCTCTACAAATTATACTAAAGCATCTTAGCTTCTTTACCATAAATCTCAATTTTACGGATATCCTTAGCTATTATAAATTCTGATCCAAGTCAAGATGTTTCTATTTCAGATTTGTTTCGTCAGATTTTTTTATCTGCCATTTTAAGTAGTTTTTAGTAAAACTTCACCTTAAAGAGGTTGTCCACTACTAGGACAACCCCTTCTTGATCTAAATGTTCGGCCCTGATAAAATGACAAAACCTATACTCACCTCCTGTGCCTGCGCCGTTCCAGCTGTGACGGCACTCGTCCCGGGGCTCCTGTGCGGTTGTTATGACACATGAGCCCGGCACCTAATCAGCGCTGGTGTCCCTGTCCCCACTTTTGGTCGAATTGAACGTGAAGAGGAAGTCCGGGCTACAGCTGATCTCTGACTTTCTCTTCACGTTCAATTCAGCAGAAGACTGTGACAGTGAAGTCAGCGCTGATTGAGCGCCGGTCTCACGTGTCGCAACAACAGCAAGGGAGCCCCAGGAAGAGCGAGCACTGACACCGCAGAAATGGCGCCAACATGGGAGTTGAGTATAAGTTTTTTATCGGGGCTAAGCTTGGGGTATGACAAGGAGTTGTCCAAGTAGTGGACAACTTCTTTAAAATTTTATGAAGGCTATTTGATTGGATACTAGTGAATGGGTTTGTGAGACTAACCCTCCATCCATACAGATACTAGTACATTTATAATTGCATCATCATCTTCAAAAAGATCTAATACTTTTTTGTGAATGATCCCATCACCAACTTGTCATAGAGATAAACGAAAATCCATAAGACATCTCCAGAGAGGGGACATATTACCTTCACATTGAACATATGGGATTAATTATAGCTGTGGAAGAGATGAAGTATGAATCTCAATTGAAGTAGGCACCTCCTGCAGTGACCAGGTAATTTCAACAGGAGATTTCCTCTGGAAAAGAACACCAAGACAGATTCAAATGCTCAGAGGCGGGAAAGTACGTTTCCCAGGCATAAGCTTCCTCTTATCAAAGTACTGATCGCAGACCTTTTGGAGCCAGTGGTCAGTGATGAATATTGATGGGAGATGTGTTGTTGGCGTCATAGTGAAGGGACTAACATAACACATTTACTCACATCACCGTAAGACCATTGTAATCCCTCCAACTTTATAACGGTCCAATGGATGATGCAATCCAAGCCATGTTTCATCTCTATATAATGGTAAAATTGCAGTAGGAAACATAAAATTATTTACCGTCTTGGACCTCCAGGGGCGAGAATATCCTGTAAGATTGGGATCTCGTACTATTAAGAAAAACTCAGCACATCCCAAAATCAGTCCCCATAAGAATCCACCAAGAGGAGGTATGTGGGTGTAACCTTGATCTAATAAAAAGCAGAATTTGGGATTGATCATTTTGCCAGTCAGTCATGGAAGGTACAGCTTGCTGTGGATTCTGTCCGTTTTCCAAAGGAGTTTCTCCCTCCGCTAAGGTCTGAACCTTTTCTATGACTTTTCAGGTTTGGTAATTCTCTTTCATAATTCCTTTTTATTACATGATACTGTACATTATGTGATGCAGTGACCCCTGTGACAACTAGGGGGTGCTGTATGGGCTTCCCAGGACATGCATGCAGGTGTTTCCATTATTGTGATGGGGAAATGGTGAGCGGCAGGATTGTAAATGGCCGATATGTATCACAAGGGTGGGTGCCTTGTGGTGGAAGCTTGAACGTGTGTTGATCAGCAGATAATACTGCTGAGGGTTTGTTGCTGTGTATTGGGATAGCTTTCAGGTGACTTGGTGAGATGGGTGGGACCAGTCACCTACAAACCTACCCAGGGGCATGTGTCTGAATGCCCAGGATAAAGACTGTGTGTGTGTGGCTGTGTGAAATAGGACCTTTAGTGAGGTCATAGCCATGTGATCCATACCTCACTGGTGGGTGTGGTTATGGACCATATAATGTGCCTGAGGTCTGGTCACATGGAGAGCGAGTGTGTACCTGAATGGTTCAGGGTGCAAGGTCCTGGAGGGTCAGTGTTGGGAGAAGTATCGGATCTCTGGAGCACGTGCCGCGACCTTGAACCTGGTGAGGCGTGAGTGTTGGACGATCTCAGGAGAAGACGGACACCCTGAATAGCACCCGCTGAGGCCCGGTGACCGGTGTGTTGGGAGACCCTGGGAGGAGGGTTGGATCCCTGAATAGCACCCGGTGAGGCCTGTGTGATGGATGGTTCCAAAGGGGAGACGGACGTCCTGAACAGCACCCAGACAGGCCACGTGTATTTGCAGAGTCATTGATGGCACTGCATTGGGAGAGCTACAGTCCTTCTGTGGATCTGAACTGTCAGGTGGCCTGGTGAGCAAGGTGTTGTCTGGGACGGTGATCCCAATTCGGTAGCTTCCCTGAGAGAGAGGACTACCAAAGAGTCGGCATCTGGAGCCGGAACTCCTGCAAGGTAACCCCAGACATGGGGATATAACTGTTGGTGTGATGTTCTGTGGACACTAATGAACTGTTCGGCGTGCGGTCACCCACGGTAACTGGACAAAGAGGTCCAGCGTGTTTAGTGACAGCATATTAAAGCCGTGTACTATGTAATGTTATTGACTATGTGTAAGCCTGTGAAGTATAACATGGCTTACGGTGCGGTTTATGATGGCACAATAAACTGCATTGGACTGTTTTAAGTGAAAGTGTTCCGGTGTGCATCAATATCGCAGACAAGCGAGTGTCCCCAATGCACTCAGTGAGCGCTACCTTACAATACCGAATTGTTTTGTTCGCATTTTCTATCATCTTTGTATTTTTTGTTATAAACACTGCCTATGTTTCTGTATTTATCCCTTTTTCCCCCTAGGCTGTTTGCATTTTAATGACCAAGCCAATGCTTTTAATTCTGACCACTGTCATTTTATGAGATAATAACTCTGGATCCCTTCAACGGATCCTAGTGATTCTGAGATTGTTTTTTCATGACATATTGTACTTTATGATAGTGGTAAAATTTCTTCGATATAACTTGCTTTTATTTGTAAAAAAAAAATTAAAAAAAGAAAATTTTGCTAAAATGATGATAATTTTGTAATTTTCAAACTTATTTTTATGCTCTTAAATCAGAGAGTTTTATCACACAAAATAGTTAATAAAATTTCCCTCTTGTCTACATTATCTCAGCACAAATTTTGAAACATAATTTTATTTTGTTAGGAAGTTATAAGAGTTAAAGGTTGACCAGCGATTTCTAATTTTTCCAACAGAATGTACAAAACTATTTTTTAGTGACCACCACATCACATTTAAACTAACTCTGAGGTGTGTACGACAGAAGATACCCAAAAGTGACACCATTCTAAAAACTGCACCCCTCAAGGTGCTCAAAACCACATTCAAGAAGTTTATTAACCCTTCAGGTGCTTCACATGAATTTATGGAATGTGGAAGGAAAAAATTAACATTTAACTTTTTGTCACAAAAATTTTACTTTTGACCCATTTTTTTTATTTTTGCAAGGGTACCATAAACAAATTGACAACAAAATTTGTTGTCTCCTGAGCAGGCCGATACCCCATATGTGGGGTAAAACCACTGTTTGCGTACGCAGCAGGGCTTGGAAGGGAAGGAGCGCCATTTGACTTTTTGAATGTTAAATTTGCTGGAATAATTAGCAGACGCCATGTTGCATTTCAAGAGCCCCTGAGGTGCCTAAACAGTGGAAACCGCTCACAATTGACACCAGTTTGGAAACTAGACCCCTCATGGAACTTATCTAGATGTGTGGTGAGCACCTTAAACCCCCAAGTGCTTCTCAGAAGTTTATAACGTTGAGCCGTGAAAGTAAAAAATCACATTTTCCCCAGAAAAAGGTTTTTTAGGCCAAAATTTTTCATTTTCACAAGAGTAGCAAGAGAAATTGTACCATACAATTTGCTGTGCAATTTCTCCTGAGTACACCAATATCCCATATGTGGGGAAAAACTACTGACTGGGTGCACAACAAGGCTTGAAAGGGAAGGAGCACCAACTGACTTTTCGAATGCAAAATTTGCCGGAATAATTAACGGATGCCATGTTGCGTTTGGCGAGCCCTTGATGTGCCTAAATTGTGGAAGCTCCCCACAAGTGACACCAGTTTGTAATCTAGACCCCTCACGGAACTTATCTAGATGTGTGGTGAGCACCTTGAACCCCCAAGTGCTCCACGGAAGTTTCTAACATTGAAAATAAAAAAAAAAATCACATTTTTCCCACAAAAATGTTCTTAAGCCCCAAATTTTGCATTTTCACAACGGTAACAAGAGAAATTGTACCATACAATTTGTTATGAAATTTCTCCCCTAAGTGCTAGAAAAGCAGAATCCCCCTCAAGTGACCCCATTTTGTAAATTATACCCCTTTTGAAATTTGTCTACAGGTGTAGTGATTATTTTGACTCCATGGATATTTGCCAGAAACAAGCAGCAGTGGAAAATTGCAAACTGCCGTTGTAGTGCCCTTACATTGTGCCCAGGTCATGCACCTGTAAATTAGGTGGGCTCTCATCGCTACAGAAATGCCAAACATGTGGACGTAAATGTGGATTAGGCACACTCTGGGGCTCAGAAGGGAGGGGGCATTTGGATTTTGGGGCGCAGATTTTGCTGAGTTTTTTTGGGGGGCGAGGGCCATTTTGCTTTTCCAGAGTCTTTGTACTACCAGTAATGTGGAATGTCCTCTTTATTTCCATTACCAGATGATGGACCTGAGTGGGGACTTGCTTTTTTTGTGGATTGAGTCAAAGCTTTTATTGGAAACATTATACATAACATTGGGGATCACATTTATCCTGCACTTTACGCTGACCACTTACATTAGGATTTCCCTTTAAATCTATGAGTGACATAATTCAGATGAAACCCCTGAGGGGTCTATTTACTAAAATGAGGCAGCAGAGTGACTCTGGCCTCTGTTCAGCGGTGTCTTTTTTTCCAGAGGTGCAGAAAACTTTGGCCAGCAGCATTTTTATGAACTTCTAATAGAAAGACGGACACCGCTGAATCACAGGTCAGACGACATTATTTTTCATTATTCAACATCCACACTGTCACCATCTGCCTCATTATAGGGAATCTTCTGCCGTGGGTTCCATCTGAATCATGTAATTCAGTGAACTACGCGGAAACCCCAGTGCAAGCGCTCAGCGTAGAGTGCAGGATAAATGTGAGCCTAGCTTTACTGCGATCTTTGGGAGGCAGAATGAACAAATCAACATCAGATGAAGAATTGGTTTTATTTATTTTCTTACGCCGTTCCTCATGCGGTATAAGTGATTAGACGACTTTATACTTCAGGTCGGTGTGATTACAGCGATACCAGTTTTATATCTGCTTTTTATGTTTGGCTGGTGTCACACGCTAAAAGACGCTTTTTTTAAAAAAAAATAATGTTTGCATATTTTGAGAGATAAAATGTTTTCAGATTTCAGTCTACAGTAATGTGAGGGCTCATTTTTTGCAAGGCTAGTTTCTTTTTTTTTGGTACCATTTTCGGGCTCATGACATTTTTCGATCGCTTTCTATTCCGTTCGGCATATGTATATTATTATTTTGTCTTTTTAACCCTTTAACACCGCAGCCCTTTTTTGTTTTTGCATTAGTTTTTTGCTCCCCTTCTTCCCAGAGCCATAACTTTTTTGTTTTTCTGTCAATTTGGCCATGTGAGGGCTTGTTTTTTGCCAGACGAGTTGTATTTTGAATCACACTATTGGTTTTACCATAGTATGTACTTGAAAACGTGAAAAAAATTCCAAGTGCTTTTGGATTTTTTTTCACCATGTTCACCAAATGCCAAAACTGACCTTCCATTATGATTATCCAGGTCATTACGAGTTTGTAGATACCAAACATGTACAGGTTGTTTTTTATTTAAAGGGTGAAAAAAATCCTAAGTTTGTTATAATAAAAAAAATTGCATCATTTTCTGAGACCCGTAGCGTCTCCATTTTTTGTGATCTCGTGTTGGGTGAGGGCTTATTTTTTGTGTGCCAAGCTGTCGTTTTTAATTATAACATTTTTATGCAGATACGATCTTTTGATTGCCCGTTATTGCATTTTAATGCAATGTTGCAACAACCAAAAAATGTAATTTTGGCATTTTGCCTTTTTTTCTCGTTACGCCGTTTACCGATTGGATTAATCCGTTTTATAGATTGATAGAATGGGCGATTCTGAACGCGGCGATGCCAAATATGTGGGGGTTTTTTGTTTTATTTTGAATGGAGCGAAAGGGGGTGATTTGAACTTTTATATTTTTTAAAACATTTTTATTTTACTTTTTGCATGCTTCAATAGTCTCCATGGTAGACTAGAAGCTGCAGTTATCCGATCGCCTCTGCTACACACAGGCAATGATCAGATCGCCTGTATGTAGCAGAAATTCTCACTTGCTATGAGCGCCGACTGCTGGGTGCCAAGGCAAACAGGATCATGGGGTGCATTAAAAGAGGTCTGGATACACATGATGAGAGCATTATACTGCCTCTGTACAAAAACATGGTTGGACCGCACATGGAGTACTGTGTACAGTTTTGGGCACCGGTGCTCAGGAAGGATATAATGGAACTAGAGCGAGTACAAAGGAGGGCAACAAAATTAATAAAGGGGATGGGGGAACTACAATACCCAGAGAGATTAGCAAAATTAGGATTATTTAGTCTAGAAAAAAGATGACTGAGGGGCGATCTAATAACCATGAATGAGTATATAAGGGGACAATACAAATATCTCTCCGAGGATCTGTTTATACCAAGGAAGGTGACGGTCACAAGGGGGCATTCTCTGCGTCTGGAGGAGAGAAGGTTTTTCCACCAACATAGAAGAGGATTCTTTACTGTTAGGGCAATGAGAATCTGGAATTCCCTGCCTGAGGAGGCGGTGATGGCGAACTCAGCCGAGGGGTTCAAGAAAGGCCTGGATGTCTTCCTGGAGCGTAACAATATTGTATCTTACAGTTATTAGGTTCTTTAGAAGGACGTAGATCTGGGGATTTATTCTGACGGAATATATGCTGAACTGGATGGACAAATGCCTTTATTCGGCCTTGCTAACTATGTTACTATCTACAGGTTTAGAAAAACAAAAAGCACCAAGCTGATCCATGGGTTGTGTCAGATACTGCCGCTCAGCTCCATTGATGAGGTGACTGAGCTGCAATACCATACACAACCTGTGGGCTGGAGTGGCACTGTTATTGGGAAGAAAGAAGCCATGTTTTTAGAATTTTGAACCTTTAGAAAAGTTATTCCAGCTAAACTTTTATGCCAGTGAAGAGCACAGTTTCTGACGGGATATTCTTACAATAATGGGATGATGACAAGTTGAATGTCCTGTTCCTGAACCCGATACTTGGGGCCTTTCACAGCTTCTAGGATTCCAGCTCTATTAACCCAGCAGATACGAGTAAAATATATTATAAGGTGTAATAAAAGCATAGTACATCATGTTCTGTTACAGTCAGAGTAGCATGCAAGAAAGACCCCAGGGACTGATGAAAGCCGGTAGTAGTCTCCAAGTTTATTTGTTGGTTTCAGACTCCGTAGAGCCTGACATTTGCATGAAATGGATATTGACTACAATGGTCACAGCTCGTTATGTGCCTTCAGTGCCCTTATGGAGTAACGCTGTATATTTTTCTAATGTTCAATAAGTGTGTTCTAATGCCAAATTTCTAATTTTGTGCCTGTAAAGTTATGAGATTCCTGCACCAAGCCATACATCAACGCCACTGGTGTGATGTACGGTAGTTTCTGCAGATGTATGGCATGGACAAGCTGCAGCCTCAGGAGCTGTGCCCATGCCATCTTCAGTGGATGCCGGAATCAGTGTAATGTGTAGGTGCACATGTACGCTGTGGTCATGAACAGGCAAATATGACCTAGAATAAAAACAATGCATAAAAAACTGCAGTAAGTTTCTAAAAAAACATAGGGTGCTTAGTTGATTTATTTTTAATCAAGAATTGCGTAAAAGCCACCCCCCCCCGTGACAAGATGTACCCAAGCAAGATGGTCCACATCTCTATCAACTGAACTCGCCTATTGCTTCGGTTTCTTGAACTCGGTACATCTGGGGATGTGGCGGTCTCCTTGGGCGTTGCCCTTTATCTACTCAACTTTCCACGGGCAGGTGTTGAACACCATCACACAGAGGTCCAGCTCTTCCTCAGTCTTTTTGGAGGCCTGCTGGTACACAGCAAGGTGGAAAACTAGAGTTAGGGACCATCCCGATTGGGTCACCTTGTTGTGGTTGGATGGCTTGTATGCTTTTTTGAATACTGGATGAGAGTAAGGCTTAATTTTGGGACAGGCGATTGTCAAAACCAGCCGCTGTTTTGAGAAGAGAAAATAATTTTGATTCTGGTGAGTCTGAACTTTTTCTAAAATATAAAGCAAATTCTGTTAATGTCAATTAAGTTTTTCTCAACTCCAATAGTAGCCTATAGATCCGTATTAGCAAATTTACCATGTAGTGCAGCACAAAGTGATCATACACTTGTATGATCATCAGCATTTTCACCATATTCTAGCACCTATCCAGCCTCCAAGTTTCATGAAAGACCATATTTCTATGGCCATAGTATACCGTGTACCTTCATATACTTCCGACTTTTCCCCTAAAAAAAATGGCTGTATAGGTTGGGGCAGGATGAGCAGAGTCATCTCAATATCATTTGAGAGGAGCAGATAAGTTAATGACAGCACCCTTGTGCTGCTGGGAGACCTTAATAAGGTAGAATAGTAGCGCTATACATCTAGGTAAGCCTCTGTATGCAGCTCCCCTGTCACTCCTTCTGGGGAGAAGGTTATATTTTTTTATCCTGCCTAGAAACTATAAAGACTTTTATTGATCATTTAATTCCTATTAATTGCAGCTGCCATGTATATCTCTAATATATGGCTGTCCACCAAGAAAGTTTTAAAAAACTTTAAATAAACAGCTAATACATTTAATAAAAAAAATTCTTTTTAATTATTATCGAAGATGGACTTAAAAAAACATGATATTCTTATTCAAGAAATACCAAATATTTCCATTAGCGATACAAGGTAAAAAATCATTAATACAGATGTTCTTGTAAACTGACGAAATGACAGCAAAAATGCGCCGGTGAGTCACTTAGAAGGAGTGAAGTCATTGAAGTTCTCCGCTCCTCTGCTTATCGTGCTGCTTCTCATGCCAGACTACTGTAAGTTATGAGCATTACTCATGACTCTGCTCTTCGCCCTCATAAATGGATAAGATCCTGACCATCCGCGGGCTGGTCATTACCATTCCCAGATAGAATTTGTCAAAGAGAAGCCTCCTTATCTCCCATCCCCGCAGTGAATGTTGTTCTATGCAGTGTTAATTAGGCTGTAGATCATTGCAATACAAGATGTTAAGCAGGCACTGGCGGCCATACATGGTCATTATACCAGTGCCAAAAAGTGAGTAATGGCAAATGTATCTCTTCGCTTAAATATTGAATCCTAGAAGTACAAAAATGGACATTTGTCAGTATATTCCAATTTATTTCATGATGGTAGATGAACCTATAAGGGGGTTGCATGTTTTTTATATATAGCTGCTCCGTTACTCCTGGATATAAAGATTAATTGTCACAACCCAACAGGGGTCATTCCAGCGGACGGCACAACACACACACAACGGGATGGAAAAAGGGAGAGAAAGGCCTTAACAATAGGAAACGAGGGATGGGGCACCTCCTAACACAGCCTGTGCCTTTCCCTAAACTCCCCTAACGCCCTATGCGGCTCATTCCCCCTCCCACCGTCATGTGCCTAGTCACCTCACTATACCATGGCTAGTGCACTGGCCGGCAAGGACACTAGCATCACCACTGCAGATGGTATAAACACAGGGGGTAGTGACAAGCACGAAACATACAAGGAAAGGTACAGCAAAAAACATACCTCAAGCTTCTACTGCAAGCTCCACACAGCAGAGGATACGGAACCAGGACCTCAAGCAGATGATACACAGATGGCACCAGAGAGCTCCCAACTCCTCGGCTGGTCTCCATAGAAAAACTCTATCACCAACAGTCAGCTGATGCATCAGGTGACTATTTAAAGGATGGTGGGAGTGGTCGCCACCCACATCAGCTGACCAGCAGCACAGCAGCTGCCAGCAAGGAAACTGACATTAACCCTTGCTGGCCAAAAGTAAAAACCACGCTTAAATTAAAGCAGAACCAGAGCTGTCATAACTCCAAAAATGAGTCGTGACATAAATCCTTTCTTACCTTAGCTCTTGGCCCAACATGTCGCTGGATGAGTGGTGCAAAATAACCAGATTGGAAAAAAAAACATGATTTTATGATACTATGTCAGGAGATGTTTAAGCTAGATGTGACCATTCAGTAGTCTTGATATGGCTTGCGGCTTGTGGACGGTTTTGGTTCCACGTCACGATATTGCATTGGAATCCTTAGTCAAATTCGAGGTGGACACATCTGTAGTTTTCACCAAATGTGGGTGAAATATAATTCATGAACACAAACAATATTGGACTATGTTCGTACTGACAAAAGGCTTTTTGATCTTTTTTTTTTTTTTAGGAGGAAGGTATTGAAGAGCCTTGATTTCGAAATTATTTTACCCAAAATGAGGTTTTTCGAAAAAGAAACCTTAAAAGTAACTAATACTTTCATACAACTTTTCAGAATGAGCATAATGAGGATTAACAATATTTTTCACCACTTGCATCCTGCATTTCTCTAGTTTTACGCTCTTTCTTTCTGTTAATTTGCAATTGTCTCTGAGCTGGTGGGTGAAGACTAGCTTGCGAGGATTAGTGATGAGCGAACGTGCTGGAAGAAGGTGTTATCTGAGCATGTTCGGCTGTGCTAACTGAGTGACTTTGCTGTGCTCGAATAATATGTTCTAACAAACAGGCAATCCCTGCATGTGGTGGCTGTTGAACAGCCATAAGATTTGCAGGTTCGGGGACTTGAACATATTTTTCGAGCACGCCAAAGTCACTCGGTTAGCACCCGAGCTTGGATAACACCTTACATCACTAGCAAGGATGTCTCCCATACATTGTACATCGAGCTTTTTTTTAGCTCACACAGAGAAGTCGCAGTAGCACGGAGGACATTATACAGCAATACTGAGCACTGTAAATGTGAATCCAGCTGTGGGGTGAGGTTAGAACATTCCATAGCATTTTTTCTTCCTCTTCTTGCTTTCTCATTACCCTTTTCCATATAGTAATAGTATAATAAGTGTAATCTGACATGACAGTGAACTGGTATCTGGTCTTGAGCAAGATAGTGTTGAACTGTTTTGGATTTTTTTTTTTTCAAAGTGGATTATGGTTTCATAGGAGAGAGTGGCGGATAAGTGGGGGATGATAAGATATATTGCACAGTTTCTAATATTCATCTGCACTGTTGATTTCTGCCAAGTTTTTTTGAAAGTACAGTTCCCTTTTTAATACTCTCCTTAAAAACAAGAATGATCTTGAGATTGGAGGTCGAGCAGCTTGTGGATCTCAGTGGCGGATATTCACATCTGACCAATAAAAAGTAAGGGAGAAAACATAGATAATATGATAACAAAGTAAAAAACCATTCTCATGAAGAAAATAAAAAACGCAATAGTTTAGGGGTGAAATTATCAGGGAATGTTTCCTAAGACTCTTGAGGTTTGGAAGGAATATGGGACCCACCACTTTGGTAATGTCTTACCGAGGAGTCCAAACTCACCTGACTTTGTCCTGAATTTACTAAGAACTTCAACTTCTCAGTACACTATCACACAATCCTACTAAAATCCTCAATGGGCTGCAAGTCACATCACAAGCATTCGACTGTCGGTTATAGACAAATATAGGAACAACATCTCCCGACAGAAATTCTGGTCATCTCACACCACTCATCTCAAGGCAGGTCAAGCCAAGAGCAAAGGTAAGGAAGAACACAAATGCATTTGGAAAAAAAAACATCGATACTCATGAACATGGATGGGCTAGAAGTTTAATTGATGACCTGCTATGTTTAAGTAGTCGTCAGAAATTACCGTATTTTTCAGACTAGAAGAAGCACTTTTTCCCCAAAAATTTGGGGAGAATTGGGGATGTTGTCTTAAAGTCTCAATGTAGTTTACCAGGGGGTTGCGGCAGTGGTGGAGCGGGAACACAGGAGGTAAAGTCCCTTCCTCAGGAAGCCGGCAGAAGCGGAGCAATGATGCGGGCTCAGTGTCGGCGGGGCTTACAGCAGAACTGAGTGGATACGCAGACACTTTGATGTAGTATGGCCGAATGTACGTACAACACCCAGGAACAGCAGAACTGAGTTAATTATGTGGCTAAGATGGTGTTTGCAAGTGGTAGCTGCATACCCTAATAGTAGTAGTAATCTGATGCGCACTAGTACAGAGTAAGCTGGCCATCGTGGAGGAAGAGTAGAGCTGGAACACTTATATCGAGCATAAAAGTGCATTTATTGGATGTTTCTATTGAAATGAATGGAATTAATGTCAGGCACTGTTTAGTGCCCAAAGACTCCTCCCCAGGGTCCCTGGACAAATGAAATAGCATTCATTTAATGGTCGCGGACACTTCTTATAAAAAAAAAATATGGAGCATTATTTTGCTTTGGTAATCCATAAAGTAGGCCAAGGAGGCTGCCAGCTATGCCTATACAACGTTCCGACGCTGAGGATCGCAGTTCTTTGATTTCCATCTACGTGACCCTAGTGTTTACTCAACAGACTTTAACTGTTAATATCGAAATATCCATAATGAAGTAAAGCATAGAACCGAGGTAGAAATAATAAAAAAGATATTTATAAAATCTAATTGTTTTACATTTACGGACACTAAAAGTAAAAATTTTTGGAAGAGTTTTGCAGACAGGGAGCTCAGCAGTAGTCCTCTCTGTCCTTCTGCCAATAACATATTTTTGGACTTAAAAATAGTTTTTGAATCAAGAGAAAGTAATGTGATGTTACCTCTCGTCAAATCCATAGTTACACCTCATCTTCTGCGTGAAATATAGTTCCAGGCATTCTAAAAAGAACACGATGAAACTTAAAAGAAGTATGAGAAGATCAACAAATTTAGTAGAAGATTTATGAGAAACTAAGACAGGGTTATGAGAAAATGCTCTCAATATTCTCTAGCAATACATCTAAGATTAAATTATACAGTTGGTTCTTATGCTTTATCAGCATGTCACAAGTGAAAAAACACATGCTACAAAACAGTGTGGAATGTAAAAAAAAGACCAAATTTATGGATCGAGAGGCAACTAGATAAAACTAAAGACAACCACTGCCCTATGGAAAACTAAGGTAGGGTTATAAGACAAGGTTCCCAATATTCTTTTGCAATTCATCTAAGCTTAAAACATAAAGACGGATCTTATACTCTATTGTAATGTCGCAAGTGAAAAAACACATGCTCCAAAATAGTATGGAATATAAAAAAAAAGCCAAATTATGGAGCTGGAGAAAACTAGATCACATACTAATAATAATCTTTATATAGCGCCAACATATTCCGCAGCGCTTTACAGTTTAACCGTTTCAAAGTACAAGTTCTAAGTAACAACGTTAACAATACAATAATTAAAGCAAAATTAAGGTCCCGTTACATTTAGCAATGCCCCAGCGATCCCGACAACGATACGACCCGGTCAGGATTGCTGGTGCATCGCTAAATGGTCGCTAGTGAGCTGCCAAACAGGCAGATCTCACCAGCGAGATGCGTCTTCCGCCCGCGTCCATGCGTCGCTCGTCGGCGCCAGCAGGATGCCGACGACTAGAAAAAGGCCCAGGACGTTCTCGGGCGATCAGCGATATCCAGCGGGGGGGGCGGTCGGAGGTAAGTGTCACATGTAGCGATATCGCTGTTGCATCGCTAAATCGGTGACGCTTTAGCAATATCGCTAGCGATCTCACTATGTGTGAAGGGGGCTTAAGTCATATTGCAAGGCTCGTTAAAGAGTCCATATTGACTTTTAGGATCTCTGCTTCCAATAGTTGGCGCTAGAGTTCTAGTCCTCCTCTTCTCTGAAGAGACAATTTGCATACTTAGTTTCCCAGAGGAGCATTGCATGGCTTATAAGTCTCCTCACTCTGACATACCAGACTTGGCTTTTCACTCTCCACAAGGAGAAACGTTACCCCTTAGAACCCAATATCAAGGCTAAGAAGACAGTGCACCAGGTTGACAGACCTTTTTTTTTGGCGAGGACTTGCTCACTTTTTACGAGGCACTCTCATTTTTTTAGTGACACTTTTCAATTCATCCAAATATTTGTAGGGGGGGGGGTTTCTACATCCAGTCCTCACATGTTGCCTGGATTGTTTTTCCGAGTTACGTGCTTAATTTTTTCAGATGGGAAGTTTCTTTTTTTTTTAATTTCTTCTATTTATTCACGGTAGAGACAAAAAAAAGATTGCTCTCTGGCTTTGACCGATCATTTTTAATACATTTATGGAGATTATCGTTAAGTGTCTTTAATTGGATGGAAATTAATTCCGCTTTTTTAGATTGAAATAGAAGACATGTGGGCCAAATTAGCATCGAAATACATAAATGGAAAGTGTGGGGGGGGGAATAAAAAATTGCAGATAACACTTGCTAAGCCGCAGTGCGGAGTACATTTAATCTGAAGCCTCTCTGCTGTGTATAAATGATTATGTCATAACATTTGTCTTCAATTACTGTTCCCTTTCCAATAGTTTGACTCATTGCATGTTTGGTTAACCACAAAACATGTACTACAAGATTTGCAGTATAGATTCCTTCTCACATCTAACTAAGAAAACATTAGTCCCCCCCGAGCTCCCGAAAAAAGTCTTAACACCGGCTAATTATTATTTTTTTTTTTTTTTTTTCTAATCAACGGGCAAAAAAAAAGGATCATTGATTGTTTCAAAACTCGGTGAATGCCGTCGGAGGCTGCCTCCCTCGCATCGGAATAACTTTTGAACTCCGGTCTTTGCAAAGTGCATCGTTAAATTTAATCATGGGTCCATGGAATTTTCCCACTGCTCAGTTTTCACTCGGCATAATTATTTTTGATGACAGATTAACAAAGGAATGCCGTGTTTACAAATTTTAGTTTCCATGTATTTCAGAAAAAAAAAACGAAAGTAAATCTTCATATTAAAAAAAGACCATGAGAAATTCCACTGCAAGATTAATGTGTTTACATCACCGGAGAGTGACTGCTAATGTTACGTGATGGCTTTTTATCATCTCGTCCGGAGAGGAAGAGCAGCTACTATGACTTTTATCACAACATTTTTACGTGGCTTTACATTGAGAAAGCAGAAGATTGACATTGAGCTCTCCGCTGGAATCATTTATGACTTATCGAGCCTCCTTAATGTGACGTCTAGGGAATGACGTGCTGTAAGAGTGGACCCTCTGGGTCGCAGCACTAAAGCTCCCAGGAGCGAGCGGACCAGGTGGTGCTGACCCCTATACAGGGATCGTTAGGGGCAGACCCGAGGGAGTCAAGTACCGCGACAGCTGATACCAAGAGGGGCGGCTCAAGAGGGAACGAGACAGCCCGACCGAGGCTGGGGGGAACGAGGCCACCAAGACGGGAGACCTGGCCGGAGACAAGGATACAGGAACCGGTAGTCAGGAGCAGGTAGTCAGAAACAGGTAGTCAGGACAGAGCACAGAGCCGTTACTCAGGAAGAGGTAGTCAGGATGGAGGCACGGAGCAGGTGGTCAGGAACAGGTAGTCAGGACAGGCCAGAGTAGCGTACAATATGCACACCGTAATCAGGCGCCTCCATGTTGGAGCAGCCGCCTGATATACCCTGTGCAGGTAACTGATTGGAGCGTGCACTGCTCTGGGAAGGGACAGCGAGGGTTAAGAGGAGAGAGGAGCGTGCGCCCGCGTTCTAAGGCGCATGCCCGGGGCTGGAGCAGGATTGAAACTGGAGGGAGAGGAGACAGCGCGCTGAATCCTCCGGCCAGGACGACCAACTGGGAGAGCAGCACGGCGCGTGGAGCGGTGAGCGGGGGCCAGAGGGGAGCACCTGGGAGCGGCGGTGGGCGCCGGCATGACACTTAAGCAGTTGTCTACCACTTGTCTTGCCATTCATTCAGGGTAACATTTCCCCTGATTTTATAATCAGTTCAGATTAGCAATGAGCGAGTGTGCTCGTTACTCGAGTTTTCCGAGCATGCTCGGGTGTTCTCCGAGTATCTTGGGCATGCTCCTAAATTATGTCTGAGTCCCCGCAGCTGCATGATTTGCGGCTGCTGGACATGGATTGCCTGTTTGTTAGGGAATCCCCACATATATTCAGGCTGTCTATCAGCCGCAAATCATGCAGCTACGGGGACTCAGACATAATTTACGAGCACGCCCAAGATACTCGGAGAACACCCGAGCATGCTCGGAAAATTTGAGTAACGAGCACACTCGATCATCACTAGAGTTCAGATCAATCTAGAATGGTCTCTGCCAATGATCAATTCCACTTTTAGATAGAGAAATATCAAAAGAACAATCTGTAGCGTAAAAAAAAAACTTTCATTGAATGTTTTTTTTTTTCTGTGACAGCTAGAAATACCATAACTTTGCCAGATTGAAATATATTCTTGCCAAAATGAGATCAAACTTCTATGCACGGAAAGGAAGCGACCCTGTAATTAGGAAGATCATGGGAAGGTTCTCCGACGGCTGTCCTCCAACTCTGCTCTCTATATCTGGCACCGATAAGGGGACTAGAATAGCTGTTTGCAAGTTGGAAACAATGTTCTATAATTATATGTATTGTTGTCCAAACTTTCCAATTTCAGCAGGACCAGCTGACCCTTTAATGGGCTTTTGAGTATCTCAGCCTTTGGCCATGTTGAATTTCAGCATGTCCAATCATTTTATTTATTTGGGAAAATAGCCGCTGCCAGAAATGTCTGGCAGCAGCACACCTCACTCTCGCCATTCAAAACACATGTAGTCGTGCATGCGTACAAGGGGTTGGGACTCGGAATAGGTATCGGCTGAATATTTTAGTATTTAAAAGATTTCACAACCCCCCTAAACTATTTATATCCACATGTAGATCTTTCAAAGACAAGTCCAGCAATACCTTTACATGGCCGGTACGTTCCTCCATTACTGACAAAATCAGCCTTTAATTTCATATGTAAATGAGGCTGAAGAGCTATGGTAGATCTGAAGCCGATATCACTCCAGCTCTATGCCCCATCGAGCACCAAGTTCCCCTGCTTGACTTACGGCCTCTCTTAAGTGAGAATAAGTGAGGAGCTGTCAGTCAAGCAGGAGAATGTGGGCGGCGCTGGGTGGGGAATAGAGCTGGAGTGACAGAGGCTTCAGATCTCCAAATAGCTCTGCAGCATCATTTGCATATCAATTGAAAGGGGGATTTCTCAGTAACAGGACGGACTGGCCATGTAAAGGTATTGCTGGACTTGTCTTTAAAAGATCCAAATGTGCACATAAATTGTTGGGGGGGGTAATTCCAGCTGACAAAATCCCCTTTAAATGGTATTGCCAGCAAACCCTTCATCGTTTAAGAGGAACGCCATATCTACTTAGGGCTTATTCACATGTAGCATTTTTGTGTGCTTTGTGTCATGCAGAAAAAAAGTAGCATTATTAAATCTCATTCACAAGGTGCGGTTTTTTTTCCTTACATTTTTTAACTAAGTTGCATTTTAAAAAATCTCCATTCTTTCTGCATTATTACTGCAGTTTTTCTCATTGAGAACTAATTGGCATAGCTACCCCACCAAAAGGCTTACCAAAAATGTATCAAAACGGGATAATTTACACAAAAAAAGTATCAAAAAAGCTAAATGTGACCATAACCCCTCTGTAAACCATTTTTTTTTCAAGCAAAGACTGCTGTGAGATTTCAGCTCTGAAGTCTGCAAAACTGCCTGCAGCTTCGGTATAGTTTAATGTACTAAGTCTGACAAATTATTATACTTTGAAACAGTGTACATGCTGTAGAAATGTTGGGTTTTAATGTGAATTTTTTTTTCGTTATGTGGAGATACAGATCCGCTAGCCGGAACCGCATGGACCAGGGATCGCCCCGATGAACGTCTGCGCTACTTTTAACGTGGGCATAACGCTACTCAGACAACACAGGGTGAAGGTAAAACAGTGTGGCAATATTTATTGAACCACAAAATAGGCAGATACCATGGAGATTAGTCCCTGCACATTACAAAGTTTCACCCTTTGGCTGACTCGCCGGGATAATGGCAGATGTTACTTCATAGCTCCCAGGGTCACTACCCCACCTGTGGAACACACACAGAGAGGAGGTAACGACAAGCGTAAGGAGATGACAGTCCATTCCAGTACAAGGCCAGTTGACCTGTGAGTCACAACCTGGCTGCTCGGAACATCTCCATGGAGCCAGGCAACCAGCGGGTCCCAATCCTGGCTTTCTCCAAACGTATCAATGGTCCTGCGATGGTCAATGGAACAGATCTGTATTCTTCCAACCAAAGATGAAAACACCTAGGTTGTTTCTTCCTGTAGAATGATAGATCCGTGTCCCTCATGATGGTGCCTTGATACTGGCTGCTGTCCTGTCTCTGGTCCTTTGGATGTATGGATGTGTCTTGGCAGAATCTCTGGCTGTCTCCCAGTCTCTCTGTCTCTGAGTCTCTTTATACAGAAACATGTAAACTGTTTTTAGATTTAACAAGTGTTCTTCAGTCCAGCATCACAGACAGTGGGAAGAATGGTGATGAGATCAAGCAGCTTTACTTGATTATTTAATCTGTTTGCACAGTTTTTCCCTCTCTGCTTTCAAAGTCAACAAACTGGCTCCATAACAAAATGCATTATTAGCATATCAGCAAACATCACTAGTGATCAAGGATAAGCGCACAATACAAGTCAATATTACCAGCTTACACAAACAAAAGTCTGTTTTCTTGACAAAGCAGAAATCAACACTCAAATTCGAAAGCCAACACTACAGATAGCATTCTTGGTTTGCTAAAAATAGTTGTCTGGTTAATTAAAATACAATGCCGTGTTACCATAAGTTATTTATGTTTTATGAATGCAGTTCTTATGCAGAACTACACACATGGTCAAAATTGTTGGTACCCCTCACTTAATGACAGAAAACCCATAATGGTCACAGAAATAACTTGAATCTGACAAATGTAATAATAAATCAAAAATCTATGAAAATGAACAAATGAAAGTCAGACATTGCTTTTCAACCATGCTTCCACAGAATTAAAAAAATAAAACAACTCATGAAATAGACCTGGACAGATACTATGGTACCCCTGAAAATAATGTGACAAAAGGGACATGTTAAATCACGGTGTGTCCACTAATTAGCATCACGGGTGTGTACAATCTTGGAATCAGGCTACAGATACTCACTGTGCTGTGTGGTGACATGGTGTGTATCACACTCAGCATGGACCAGAGGAAGCGAAGGAAAGAGTTGTCTCAGGAGATTAGAAAGAAAATTATAGACAAACATGTTAAAGGTAAAAGTTATAAGACCATCTCCAAGAAGCTTGTTGTTCGTGACTACAGTTGCACATATTATTCTGAAATTTAAGCTCCATGAGACTGTAGCCAACCTTCCTGGATGAGTCCGCGGGAGGAAAATTTATGACAAATCAAAGAGATGGATAATACGAATGGTAACAAAAAAGCCCAGAAACACTTCTAAACAGATTAAAGGTAAACTTCAAGCTCAAAGAACATCAGTGTCAGATCGCACCATCCGTCGTTGTATGAGCCAAAGTGGACTTCATGGGAGACGACCAAGGAGGACAACATTGTTGAATAAAAATCATAAAAAAGCCAGAGTGGAATTTGCCAAACTACACATTGACAAGCAACAAAGCTTCTGGGAGAATGTCCTATAGACAGATGAGACAAAAATGGAACTTTTTGGCAAAGCACATCAGCGCTATGTTCACAGACAGAAAAATGAAGCATATCAAGTAAAGAACACTGTCCCTACTGTGAAACGTGGAGGAGGCTGTGTTATGTTCTGGAGCTGCTTTGCTGCATCTGGTACAGGTTGTCTAGAATCTGTGCAGGATACAATGAAAGCTCAAGACTATCAATTAATTGTAGAGTGAAATGTGCTGCCCAGTGTCAGAAAGCTTGGTCTCTGTTGCACATCATGGGTCTTGCAACAGGATAATGACCCAAAACACACAGCTAAAAACACCCGAGAATGGCTAAGAGGAAAACATTGCACTATTCTGAAGTGACCTTCTATGAGCCCTGACCTAAATCCTATTGAGCATCTTTGGAAAGAGCTGGAACATGCCGTCTGGAAAAGGCAACCTTCAACCACGAGACAGCTGGAGCAGTTTGCTCTTGAGGAGTGGGCCAAAATACCTGTCGAGAGGAGCAGAAGTCTCATTGACAGTTACAGGAATCATTTGATTTGAGTGATTGCCTCAAAAGGTTGTGCAACAAAATATTAAGTTACGGGTCCCATCATTTCTGTCCAGGCCTATTTCATGAGTTTTATTTATTTTTTTTTAATTCTGCGGAAGCATGGTTGAAAAGCAATGTCTGACTTTCTTAGATTTTTGATTCATTATTACTTTTGTCAGATTCAAGTTATTTCTGTTTCTCTCTTTCAGCGGCCTTTTCTACTCTCAGTAGTTTAGCTAGACAAGCAGTACATGAAATCAGCTGAGGAGCTGGAGACACAAAACAGTAGAATTTTTTTTAACTCTTTCTTAAGTTAATTCTTTTTTTTAATTAATTTGAAATGTAGCAAGAACGTTTTTTTCCTGTGTATTTCCCGTCTTGCTTTTCTTTCCACAAAGAACTCAATTTAAAGTTTCTTTAAGCTAAAAATAATCTGACGCTATTCCCCAAAAATGTATTCATTTTCAAGCAATTATAAACACAGCAACATTTTTTTTGGCGAAAAAACAGGATATTCCCGTATATGTATCAGTTTCTTAATGGCGACCACGATTTGCTGTTTATTAAAGCTGACATTAATTTATACAGACGGCCACAACGCCAAGTTTTGTTTTCCCTTTCAAATCATGAAAAACACTGTCAGCCCGCCAGATGATTCTGTGATAGAGCCGGGCGCCCACAGTACGCTTGTTTTTCCTAAACAAAAGGGGGGTGGCGGGAGCAATTCACAGAATCTGCTGCATTTGCACTCAGCAATTTAGATTTATTGCAGGGACAAAACTTTGGAGCCTAAATTGAAATAAATGTACATCATACAGTTTGAATAACTAAAAAAAGGAACACAGAACTCCAAATGCCCTGCTTAAAAATGTCCAGTAGTTTTTTTTCTACTGTTCTACTTCATTAGCATTCTGACAGCACTATTGGAGCTGGAACTTCCTTAAAGTAAAGCTATTATTTCAGTATTATTATAAATATTTTTTATAGGAATCACAACTTAATTTTTCTAATACGAAGCCCCTAGTTGGATATAAATTTAAAGTAATTTGAATTTTTGACAAAGACGGGTTTCACTTACCTTATGCCCTATAAAAAGTTCAAGCTGGTTTTGGCGCATATATCAGTCTAATATGTCCAGAAAGCATACCGATTTTCATGTTCTGTAATTCAGTTTCAGCTCTTTCCAAAGATGCTCAATAGGATTTAGGTCAGAGATCATAGAAGGTCACTTCTGAATAGTCCAAGTTGGTTCTTTATTGGCATTCTGTTGGCACTATAGGTGTCAGAACTTTCCATCATTTTTCAACTTGTGTTGATCTTGCTATTGTCCATTGGTTTGCCTGGCCTGAAATAAAATGAAACCCTGCCATACAGAAAAGCAGGACAAACACCCAACTCCCCTTCCTGTATAGAAACTAAAGCTCGTCCCCCAATTCTTGTAGTGAAAACAAGACCCACCCTCACTTTCTGTAGAGAAACTAAGACACACCCTCACTTCCTATTAGAACAAAAGGGTTAAACCACACCTCTCAAATGTCAAAATCTTATAGACAAAGTTCCTGAGGAGCACGTCAACAACCAGGGAGTCCAACCTGGAAAAATTCCATGACAATAAAAAAAAAAGAAGACAGCGCCCCAGACCGTGGTGAAGAAATAAGTCTTACATTTACTCTACATCCTGTGGCGACGTTTTGGTCAGGAGACCTTGAAAAAGGTCTCCTGACCGAAACGTCACCACACCCTCACTTCCTGTCAAAACACTAAGACCCAGTCTCACTTCCTGTAGAGAAACTAAAACCCACCTACAGTTCCTGTAGATAAACTAAGACATGCCTTCATTTCCTGTAGAGAAACTAAGACACACCCTCACTTCCTGTATAGAAACAAAGACCCACCCTTACTTCCTGTGGAGAAACTAAGACCCACCCTCATTTCCTGTAGAGAAAAATAAAGACCAACCCTCACTTCCTGTAGATAAACTAAGATGCGCCCTCACTTCCTGTAGAGAAACTAAGACACACCCTCATTTCCTGTAGAGACACTAAGACACGCCCTCATTTCCTGTAGAGAAACTAAGACACGCCCTCACTTCCAACTAGGAAGAGTTTAGGAGCTAACTGCATACATACTGTTTAGATTCATTAACAACACAGTATACAGTAAACGCTCTCTAGTGGTAACAACAAAGAGACAGAATGTTATCATTTTAAGAAGCACTCCAGTATAAAAAAATGTTTTTCTTTTTTTATTTCAGTGTTTAAAATTAAGGTTTCTATTTGGTCCGTTGGGTCCCGGGTCGGGGCGAGGAGTTGTCACCTGCCCATAGTGCAACCTCCAGCCTGCCCGAGGGGGATTCATTTCAGACAAAAAAAATTCTGACATTGCTGAATGCCTGCGGCTGCCTGTCACCTTTCTTCGACCATAGGCACTCAGCACAATGATGGCCAGAGCAAACAGGTTAGTAGTATCAGTCACTGACACTGCTCACCCCCCCGTGCCTGCGCGCCAGCCATCATTACCTCCTCGCAATCAATTGTATTCTCGTCTGTAAGCTGCAAATACAATTGATGTAGGTGCAGGAGCAGAGGAGGTTCATAGGGGCAGACGGTTATACACACGTCAAAATTGTTGGTACCCCTCGTTTAATGACAGAAAAACCCACAATGGTGACAGAAATAACTTGAATCTGACAAAAGTAATAATAAATCAAAAATCTATGAAAATGAACAAATGAAAGTCAGACATTGCTTTTCAACCATGCTTCCACAGAATTTAAAGAAAATAAAACTCATGAAATAGGCCTGGACAGAAATGATGGTTCCCTTAACTTAATATTTTGTTACACAACCTTTTGAGGCAATCACTGCAATCAAACGATTCCTGTAACTGTCAGTGAGACTTCTGCACCTCTCAAAAAGTATTTTGGCCCACTCCTCAAGAACAAACTGCTCCAGTTGTCTCGTGTTTGAAGGTTGCCTTTTCCAGGTGGCATGTTTCAGCTCTTTCCAAAGATGCTCAATAGGATTTAGGTCAGAGATCATAGAAGGTCACTTCTGAATAGTCCAATGTTTTCCTCTTAGCTTTTCTTGGGTGTTTTTAGCTGTGTGCTTTGGGTCATTATCCTGTTGCAAGATCCATGACCTGCGACTGAGACCAAGCTTTCTGACACCGGGCAGCACATTTCTCTCAAGAATCCATTGAAAGTCTTGAGATTTCATTGTACCCTACACAGATTCTAGACACCCTGTGCCAGATGCAGCAAAGCAGCCCCAGAACATAACAGAGCCTCTTCCTTGTATCACAGTAGGGACAGTGTTCTTTTCTTGATATGCTTCATTTTACCATCTGTGAACATAGAGCTGATGAGCCTTGCCAAAAAGTTCCATTTTTGTCTCATCTATCCATAGGACATTCTCCCACAAGCTTTGTGGCTTGTCAAGATGTAATTTGGCAAATTCCACTCTGGCTTTTTTATGATTTTTATTTAACAGTGGTGTCCTCCTTGGTCGTCTCCCATGAAGTTCACTTTGGCTCATACAACGACAGATGGTGCGATCTGACACTGATGTTCCTTGAGCTTGAAGTTCACCTTTAATCTGTTTAGAAGTTTTTCTGGGCTCTTTTGTTACCATTAATGTTATCCGTCTCTTTGATTTGTCATCAATTTTCCTCCTGCGGCCTCGTCCAGGGAGGTTGTCTACAGTCTCATGGAGCTTAAATTTCTGAATCATATTTTCAGCTGTAGTCACCGGAACATCAAGCTGCTTGGAGATGGTCTTATAACTTTTACCTTTAACATGTTTGTCTATAATTTTCTTTCTAATCTCCTGAGACAACTCTTTCCTTCGCTTCCTCTGGTCCATGTTGGGTGTGATACACACCATGTCACCACACAGCACAGTGAGTATCTGTAGCCTCTATACAGACCGCCCACTGACTCCAGGATTGTAGACACCGGTGATGCTAATTAGCAGACACACCGCGATTTAACATGTCCCTTTTGTCACATTATTTTCAGGGGTGCCATCATTTCTCTCCAGGCCTAGTTTTATTTTTTAAAAATTCTGTGGACGCATGGTTGAAAAGCAATGTCTGACTTTCATTTGTTCATTTTCATAGATTTTTTATTTATTATTACTTTTGTCAGATTCAAGTTATTTCTGTGACCATTATGTTTTTTTCTGTCATTAAACGAGGGGTACCAACAATTCTGACCATGTGTGTAGCTGATAATGTTAGACAGTGGGGCGTTATACCTCAAGGCAGACAGTGTGGCTGGTGTAGCTCATAAGAGCAGACAGTGTGGCTGGTGTAGCTCATAAGAGCAGACAGTGTGGCTGGTGTAGCTCATAAGAGCAGACAGTGTGGCTGGTGTAGCTCATAAGAGCAGACAGTGTGGTGGACATATACTATATGAGGATTACTTAGCTTATAATATGGACAGATATTTTCATGCAGAGGACATTTTAATAACACTTTTATTTTTAAGGACACCGTGTCGGGATGTGCTGCAGAATACCAGAGAAGAGGGCAGTCTGCAGAGAAGAGCTGTGGATGTGAAAAGTCACCATGGCATCTGAACAAGATGGAGGCGAAAAGAAAGACACAACTCAAATCAGAGAAGATGTCGCCTATAAGGTACATGAATTTAAATATTTACTTGTTGATACTGACTACATCTCATCAGTACTGTGGTTCATGTATGGTCCACAGTCTGATAATGACTCATAACAACAACTCTCAGCATCTCATTATTATTATTAAGGACATACTGGGAGTTGTAGATTAATGAGATAAAAATGTATATTGGCCTAAATTGACGTTACAGTTGATTGCTGTACTAAGCTTGGTGATGTATTCATGTACTGATGATGGTACTGGTGTAGTTATTTACGGACAGTGATTCTTCTGATGCATTCATGTACATATGGAGGTTCTGGCGATGCATTAATGAACTGATAGTGTTCTGGTGATGCATTTAACTAATGATGATGGTTCTGATGATGTATTCATGTACTGATGGTGGCTCTAGTGACCTATTATTTTATTCATGATGGTTCTGGTGCCTTTTTTATGTACTGTTGATGGCTCTGGTGATGTATTTATGTACTGATGATGATTTTGGTTTCGTACTCATGTACCGATGATGGTTCTAGTGATGAATACAGCATCAGAACCATCATCACTACGTGAATATTTCAACGGAGCAATCAATAATACATAACTACACCATCAGAACAACCATCACTACATGAAGGTGTCACTACAACCACCATCAGTACAGGAATACAAGACCAGAAGCACCATCAGTAAAAGAGTACGTCACCAGAACCACTATCCATACAGGAATATGGCACCAGAACGATCATCAGTTTTGTTGCAAACTGTATTTGCTGCATGGCAGATATAAAAACCATCATATGTATCCCTTTATAATGGGGTCTGTTAGCTTCCATTGGGGTAGCCGCCAAATGCTGCATACCTTAATCGATATCAAACGGCCCCCGTTATAGTTAAGGAATATTAGTTTCCATGACTGTCCTTGGGTTTGAGTTTTAAAATATAGGATGTCAGAGATGACTATCGCTATTTTTCCCTGGTATTATGTAAATGGTTTGCAAGCAACGAATGAGTCCATATCTACAGTAACCATGAAAACACAGGCGCCGTTGAGCCCCACCGCTAAAGTACACCATTTTTTTTTTTCTTTTGCTGTATTTTTTTGGTGGAACAGGTAACAATTCCAGTGGAAGTGGTCGACAGAGCTTGTTACCTGACCCATCGGAGAAAGGGGGGGGGTGCATTATTGGTCCTGTTACCTTAGTCTCTGACTCATTCTTCTACAGAGGGTCTGAGGCGTCATCTGCCTAGGCCACCAAAATATCTTGTCCCGGCCCTTGTTAGGTCACTTGATCTATTGTTGACCCTGTGTGACTGTTTAATTCATGGAAAAAAAATAGTTTTCTAGCTTTCCCAGTTTATGATTCATTGTTAACATTTTTTTCTTATTTGCTTCTACATTCCGGCAGCTTTAACTTTTTTTTTATATTTTTTTCATCTTCATTGTTTGTGGGTGATATATAAATTTTTGTGAAATGTATTTAGATTTTTGGCATCATGTTTTGATCATTTTATTTAAAATAATTGATTATAGCTTTTTCTTATGTTTGAAATATATATATATATAATATATATATAGAGAGAGAGAGAGATAATTTTTCATAAACAATCTCTGGAGGACATCATTTTTTTAAATTTTGGAATTTTTCACTAATTCAGACATCCATTGGAGCCCTAGTTACACATAACCCCCCTCTTCACTACACATACACACACACATTCATCATATGATAGCGATCTCCAAACTAAAGGCCACATTGTCAGTACATCTATCCATTACATAGCACTCAATCACCTGGGTTGATAAAAATGGAAATAAAACAATGCAATGCTGGGTCCATTCATAGGAAGGGAATTCTGGCATAAAAAGCTTTAAAAAGTTCACATTGCGCAAAAATTGTGCAACTTTTGGTGTTTTTACATCAGTTTTTCCCAGTTCCAACAAAATGGTAGAAACTGGGGTTGAAACAGGAGCGAGCGTTGATTTGTGGCAGGGTGCACTGAGCCGCACACCACTTGTCATAGGATGAGGCTCGTGATAAATCAGGAGCCTCTGGCTTCATTGTACCCTCTTATCAAAATTGGCATGAAAATCGCTGTTGTTGATGAATCAAAGCCAAAGTGTGCAGAGGTAATGGGTGATTAGGTCAGAGTTGTAGGGCAGAGACCGAATATGGACCAGACATTACATATGGGGAATTATTGGTAAATTAGTTCAAAGACAAATGTAGGGGAAATGTTTTGAACTTGTGTTTACCAATGTCCAGGTATCGGCTGATTAAGTCAGAGAAATATGGAAGAGACCGGTTTTGGACTAATGAACTGATTACTTGAGAGGAGGTATTGAGAGATCAGGTCAGAACTGTATGGAGAGGGAGGTAGCATTAGGTCAGAGATGTATAGCGGAGGCAATTTATGGGCTGGGGCAGAGAATTTTTGGGTTGCCTCAGGCTCTAGTGCCTAATTGTGACCACAATTTCTGCACCTCGCACTCTGATATCCCCATGTCACTATTATACAAGCACATGATGGAATCCAATCAGAAGAAAAAAAAGTAGACTTGGCCATCATCTACTCATTGGCCTTCTAAATCAAATTCCTGCTTGTGTTTGGCCATTGACCTCTCTTTCAGTCACCAAAACTGAATTTTTTTTTTATCAAGTAGAGCTGGAGCCCCGAGGCTACACTTGTCCTGATCGTTTGACACAGCTTGCTGCCTAGAAATCCCATAGCTCCATTAAATGGTTGGCAAACAATCCTCACCACATTTCAAATGCGGTATTGGGCAAGTCCGGATTGTAACGTCCTTGCCAGAGCTGTCAGCTTGTTTATTAGAGGGGAGAAATTGGGATGGCATGGTGGATGGAGGACCGCTCATTTCCTTTATGGATAGGTTACACAACTTAACAGTTGATATGTTGAAAACAGGAAAAATTGGCCTAAGGGTCTGGCACCAGGATGCACTATAGCAAGAAGGCAAGCCAGTGAAGGCAGGGGGATGGGGCAATGTTCTGCTGGGAAATCTTGAGCCCTGACATTTTGGTGCGCCATGAATAACATTTATCACTAGTGATGAGTGATTTGATTCTCAGGACCCTGGTCCACCAGCCAAGTCAATACTCCTTGGCTGCTAGATGGAAGCTTTGTGAATGGCCTCATACCTGTTGATGTCTCCAGCTCGCCTTTTGATTAGTCGGCCTGGCACAATGTTGTTGTGTTGTGAAGCCCATATGAAATCGTGCCAGGTCAGCTAATTAAAAGAGAAGATGCCAACAATTTGGAGGCATTTGATGAGGTTCTTGTCCATCAGCCATGGACTACTGTCCTCACGGCTGGACCATAATCCTGTGAATTTATTCGCTCATCTCTATTTATGACCTGTCCACAGAGGATGTGATAAATGTATAATTGTGAGTGTCTGACCACTGGGACCTCCACCAATCCCAAAATCCTATATGAATGGAGTCGTAATGCACATGTATGACCACCACTCCTTTTATTTCTATGGAGGCAGTTGTGTACATGTGTGACTCCAAGTAAATGGAGCAGTATTCGCGCATGCACACTTTGGTTTCAATCACATGAATGGTGTGGGACTTCCATTCCCCTTTTCCGTGTTGGTCTCAACAGTCGTACGCCCACTAATCATACTATTATCACAATTCAGAGGACAAAATATACATATTGGTTGAATAAGCCTTTTAATGGTTTCCTTCAGTGGGGACAGCGTCACACTAATCTATAGCCTGAGTTGTGTATTGTGCAAAATAGTCCAAGGAGTCCCTTTAATGGGTCTCATGCTAAGATTACAATGGAAGATTAACCTATAGAGAAGAGCACGAATGCAACCAACCAATAATGTAGAAAGAAATAACAGTAGAAGAATCTAAACAATGTAAAGAACAGAAAAAGCAAATAAAAGGGTTTCGCCCAGTGCGCTTCATCAAGGGTCGAGCGGGCTGGGAATCTTGAATTCCCTATTTGCTTTAGAATATTTTTTCTTAGCTCTGGTGCCATTCATGTATACTCACTACATCATATGCATATACCTCTTTCCATGGATTTTCATCTCCATTGGTATCAACAGGAGAATATAAATACTATTGGGACTTCAACTTGCTCCACACTTTTTTTGTTCTTTACATTGTTTGTATTTTGAATTGTTTTTAAGTGGTTTTATTATTTTTTTTCAATAAAGTATGTGACTTCTAACAATATTGGTTGTTCAAATTCATGCTCTTCTTGATAGCTTAATTTAGGGAGTTGGGCCAAGCTGCCACCTCCCATAGACTAAAATGGCGCTGTTTCTGAAAATAATAAGCCCCTTTTTTTGGAATCTCATACATTCCCTTCAAGAATGAATTTCAACAAAGGTAAAAGGGTAATAAAACAAATCTGGATCTCGGACGATCCATCCTGCGTTTCCTGAGAACGCCGTGCCTCTTTATATCGAGAGGCAGCCGGTAATGGAGTGATTGGGGATGGGATTTCTCATTGTTCTGCTGAAAGGTTTAATGCCGTCTGAAGTCCTGCGAGTGATGGCTTTTTAAGTCTCTCTGTACTTGAAAGCTTTGCGTCCCGGTGATTTTATAGCACGGGGGGAGCCTGTAATATGTGATTACAAGCTGGGATTGTATTTATAGAATGTGTTCATCGCATCTTCATGTCGTAAATAACCGCACGCAGCATTACATAATCCAGAGAAATCATTTACGGGGGGTTCGGAGGGAGGTTTCCAATGGAAGAAAGATGACATCATGCAGAACAAAAGCCGGGTCATTAAGTTGTATCTGATCCGCAGCCGAAACTCTACTATTAGTCATGCCCTGACCTCGTGATAATCATCCACAAGAGAAATATGTACCGGAGTAAAAGAAAAAATGTGTAATCATAATAACACAAGGCATAAAGGGACACAGCAAAATTCTATTCCAAAAATCCAGATAGTCCGGCACCGTCGTGTAGCCAAGCCCAAAAACAGAAGATCAGGGATAAAACTTGGACCACCGGGGACCCTATCTGAAATTAGTGGCAGATCCCCCATCTTTCAACCATATGCCATTTATTAACCCCTTTCTGACCTGGGAAGTACTGGTATATCCTGGTATACGGAGTGAGGGTGTGTGCAGCTTGCGGCCTCTAAACTGTAAAGCGCTGCGGAATATGTTGGTGCTATATAAATAAGGATTATTATTATTCATAGGAGATCGAAAGTTTTCTTATTAACAGCAATAACATGGTTTTCTAATAAATAGAACAAATGATCAAACGATCCCAGATTCAAGATCCCAAGGAAGAAAAAAAAGTAGGTAACAAAATACAAAAAATATTTATAAAAGTTTAAAGCTTCGGTGCCACCAGTCTAATTATTCCCCACTGGTTTATATCTAGTTCCCTGTAGTGATGAACTGCTGTAAAGTACATGCTTGTGACCGCTGCAGCCAATCAGTGACTCAGTTACTAACACCTGTCTAACATAAGTGGTTCTGATCATATCCTATGTTGTGTGCAGGTGTATGAATCTGAGCCTGCTCCATGCCATGGTGGTGCCAGATGTGTTATACAGTCTGCACCTGCCTGGAGCAGCAGCAACCAGAACTAACTCCAGTTGCTGCTGTTTCATTATTAAAGGCGCTCTCAAGGGGTTATCCAGGACTTTTTTTTTTTACTACAGGCCTAAGAACTAACAGGCAGGCAGTTGCAAACTTCCTGCCTGTTGTGCCCAGCGCAGATCTCTGCTGGCACAGAGTGGTCACAGACGGCAATTTCATGCTGATTGATAGCCGGCTCCCTACTGCCTAACTGCGGGAAGCCGGCTGTCAATCAGAATGACGCTGACAATCACTGCCCAATGACAGAGCGGCCCAGAAAAGGAAGAGCTGCTCGGTGATGTGGAGCGTCTGAATTGGCGGCATGAGTGCTCAATGACCGGTCTGTTCCAGCACCAGGTAGAACAGGCAGGTAGTTAGCAACTACCTGCCTGTTAGTTGTTAGGCCCGTATGTGTTCTGGTTAAACCCTTTAAATGGCCCAAGTGCATGGCACAATCACTCCACCAACCCAGTAGTCAATGAATTGTTATGGCAGATAGGCACTTGCTAATCATCTTGGTGCTCCTTTGAAGTCCAGCCAAAATCAGCAATTTTTCTATGTACCGCAATACCATGAGATCACAATATACATATGATCAATCGATCGCAGGTTCAAATCCCTTAGAAGTTTTAAAAAAGATAGAGTAAAAGTAAACATAATTTAGAGAATATAAAATAAAGCTTCAGTGTCGCCGATCTGATTTGTCCCCCGACGGTCTTTATTTAGTACACTGCAGTGATGACTTGTGCACACTTGTGACCACTGTAGCCAATCATTGGCCAGTGATTGGTTGCAGTGGTAATGTGGATGCACAGTGTGTCATCACTGGTATGGAAGTTAGTAAAGACTGTTGAGGACCATTGGAACACCAGAGCTGGAACCGTGGGGGAGTTTTTTCTAACTTTAGCAACATTTTTCAAAACATGGATAATAGGCATTGACCTTCTTTATGACCCGTTAGCAGTACATTTGGGGTGTATGGTAGCCGTACATTCAGGGCGTATGCTCCTACTTCTCATTATCTTCATATACTTCCATTTCCATATATTCCTATCAGAGCATAAACTATCACTGGCTCATCATATAACTCCGCACTCTCATCATTCATCAAACCAGAAGGGTGTGCGGAGAATGAAGACAGGAGCCATACATCATTATCTGTTATCTCTCCCATATTTCAGGGCTGTGGAGCCCCGGCAATGGTAATTTGGGAGTAAATGTCATGGCGTGACTCATTGTGGGAACCAGTGAAGAAGAGCAGCACAAGGAGATAAGTAAGACAGATGAGACGAGTCATTGAACATGTCTCCATGGGGTGGAGGTGTACTGTTAAATGTTACACCATCAATACCGTTACAATCGATGGTAAACCAACATGTGGGAGTCATTTTCCAACACAGCATATATCAGGGCAAGGCATCCATACGAGTCCAAGTGAATTTGTCTCGTCAGCGAGCAGTGGGTCATGTAAGGCCAACCTCAACTTTGTTTCTATATCTTCTACATGGCACAACGCGAGTTATCGTCTTGTTTTGATTATATGTTTCCAGCTTCCATCGCTAATGTTTCAGAATTTCAATTTGCGCTGCTTGACGTTGGCCGTGTCGGCGATAAAAGTATTAATGAAAACCAGATCCATCTCATTTATACATATAGAAAAGACCAAAATAAATCCCAATAGGAGCCTACAAATATGAGGGGTCATTCTACCGAATACCTCCCCGGAGTTTTCATTATTCCCCCATAGGATAGCGTGGTAGGATCAGATAGGTTTTTTTTTTAAATTTTTTACTTTTGACCATTTTCACTTTCATCTCTTTTCCCGTGATGGAAACGATAGCTGGGAAACCAATGGAAACTGAAAACATGTGTCTGGGTTTTTTTTTGTGTGCATTGTTTGAGTTTGGAAGTGCTTGGAAAATTAAGCTTCTGCCATCGTGCTACTGGACATAAAAATAATGTGTTTTTTTTTTCCATCTCCATTGTATTGGTAATGGAACACAGCTGCCCCATCTCTACGAGTCATCTGGTTCTCAGAACGGTTGCAAGATGATGAACATAGATGGAAAAAGCCAAGACGAGAAGAACGTTCTAAAAATGGGGGGAAGGTACGTTGTCCACCAGGATTTGTCTTCTGTTCCATTATTTTTTGGAAAACAAACAACAAATCAGTAAAAACTACAAATAAAATTATCCAAATCACTTTTTCCATCCATCATCTTATTGACGTCATCAAAATGTCAGGTTTTTCCATTTGTGTTTTTTTTTTGCTTTCGAACCAATTTTGGAAAGGGGTGGAAAAAAACTGATGTCATCCATTAAGATAAGCAAAATGGAAAAATTGACAAGGTGGGTTCCAGACAGAAAACCATGAATTCCAGTGGACCATGCTGTGGAGAAAACACAGATATATGAGAGGAGCTAATCACTTTAGAAAGCCCATCGTCCTTATGGAGTCATGTGTTAATACTGGGAGGTCCACTGTTCGAAATTCTCATCTTTTGTCCATCTCGTCTCATCTTCGCGGCTCGTTCTCCTCTCCCTTTAAAGACATTTTGAGAAAAACAAGAATTGGTAGGATCAGTTTTGACCTATTTTTTTTTCCAATGCTTTTGGTGTCAGGTGGTGAATAGATGAAAAGAAATAAACAAATATAAACACACCAGAAAAATAATACCAACAGAAGAGTAGTATATATAGACAGCAGTGTCTATACCTGGCCCAAACCAAATTCCTTACCTGTTTTTTTGTAAACTTTTTCCGGAAGATTTTCTGTTCCCAAAGCAGAATCCGGAAAATTGCAATTGTGGGGAGGGGGGGGGGGGGGCGTAGAGGGGCAAAAAGAAGGTGTAGTCATTAGCGAAATTTTTCATGAAAGAGTTTTATGAACAGACAACTCAAAAAGTTAGGAGCGGTGCACACCTGCATGTTGGAAACTAAGGGTCTGAATTGTCATTTCTGTGTTTTATTTTACTTTTTTGCTTTGTGGTATACGTTTTTTTTTCACGTTTTTTTTTTTTTAAAAAGTCACAAGTTTCGGAAGAAGTTTGCAAGATTTAAACCCCCACAAATACATATTATTAATCATATGGATGGGAGGGGGGGGGCGGACTGGAGTACATTTGCACAAGAATGTTAGCAACTTTTCGCAAATTGATGAATCAGCTGAAGATCTGAAAACCCTGAACCCCACCCATAATAATGAATGCCAAAAAGAGCCAGTGAGCATATAAAATAGAATTTAAAAAAGGCGCAGATTACAAGATGTCAGTGAAAAACAGGGTAAAAAAACCACCAAAAACTAGAAAAAAAAAGGGTGCAAATGCAATCATGAATAGGACCCTAAGGGAAAATTTGGCAAAGTTTTTGCGGAACATGCGACCTAAAAAGGTTAATGACAAAAATAAAGAACATTTTTAATGCTCCATTTTGGAGAATTAGGACTGAAAAAATGTCAATAAATATCATAAGACAAAACAAAAAAGTGATTTTAAAAAAAGTGCAAAGAAATGATAAATCGAGTCCAAAGTGTATTGAGGGAAGGGAAAGACAGTTTCTCCACTGAGGAATCATGAGCGACCTGAGTCCAACCGGGGTCAGCTTCTGCCCATTTCTGGACTTAAGTGCTCTCCTGGTAGGATAATCAACCTCAGCCTCACTTTTGTCTCCACGGTTAATTGGGTGCTGTATCTACTTGCCTTTCAGAAATCCTGGAAAAAACTAGCTCTCAATTGGACTCTGCGACTTGGTGGTGCCCAAGTTTACTATTAGACATCTTGAAGGTCCACACAGATTCACGTTCCAGATCTGAAAACCTCTTGTTTTGTCCTTGAATTATTTTTTTGCCTCTAATTTGACCTTTAAATGGAATCTGTCAGCAGGTTTTTGTTATGTAATCTGACAGCAGCATGATGTAGGGACAGTGATCCTGATTCCAGCGATGTGTCACTTAGTTTACTGGGTGCAGCAGTTGTGATACAATCCCTGTCTTTGCTGGAAATCTAGCAGAGCTCGAAATGCTGAGCTTTGTATAACCCCGCCCACACCTCTGATTGGGTGCTTTCTGTATACATTGTATATTGACTGAAAGCTGCTAATCAGTGGTGGGGTGGGATTGGACTAGGAGGTATGAGACACCTGGTCCTGTAGTGATAATCTCCTGCCTATAAAACACCGATTTAATTAAAACAGCAACACAGTCTAGTAAGTGATACAATGCTGTACATTATGGTAGCTACCCTTTAAAAGTCAAAATTAAGGCAATTTCTTTCCCCCCTTCTAGACTAGAGCTTGTAGATAGGGCTGGGACAGATCTGCCTGACATCCTCTAACAATAACAGCCTGGGAGGTGCAAGACAAGCAGCATGTGTTTAGTGGTTTACTTAAGTGATTAACTGTGTTTACAATAAAGAAATGAAATTATGTTAAGGGTCAGATGAGATCAGAGGAAGGATATGTTCACAAGTGTATACAAAGCGAAGACGAGGATCTCGCTGCAAGAGTGCCACCACAAGGACAAAGCTCAGATGTTCCTCCATCTTCTGAAGAACACAAGTAATTAGCGGAACCATAAACAAAAAATAAACGTTGCTGGGACTTAGCTCTTCAGTGTCTGTTCCAGATGATCTACAAAGCATGCTGAGACTTTCACTCTTAACACTTTTGGGCGATATGTTACCCCTCTCGTGTGACCGGGCTTGTTCTTAGCACAGATACATATAAGCATCATAAAACAAGGGCAAAAAAAACAATTAGTCATTTGGGTTGGCTTGTTTCTTGGCTTCGTTGGTTGATGATGATGACTATACATTTCGAAAACAATACACAGTGCCTATGGATAGAAATTAACAACTTTCCATTTATTTTCTGCATCTATAGTTCACTCTTTGTCCCACCAGGTTATTCTCAGCTTGAGATAAGAGTCGATGGAAAATACACCAAATGTCCCATTGAGTCAATTGGGAGGAGGAATGAAAAAAATAAAAAAATGTAATTAACCACTCACAATAATTTTCACATTTGTTTTATTTTAGAAAAATCCTCATTAAAATAAACCTTCTATGCATATTCTTAACATTGGTGGCTTTCTGGTTTATGACCCTCAACTGGGAAAGCTGATGAAGCTTGTAGGGGTGTAATGTAATGATGGTAGGGTTAGGGTAGAGCCACATGGAGATGACCAGTCAGAAACCGGATAACAATGAAACATGACTCAAAAATTATTTTTACATTCCCTTAAACAGAACCTGTCACATCAGATAATGCTATCAACCTACAGATATAGGGTTCATCTGCAGGTTAGACAGCTGCCCAGACACCATATTGAAAGTGCAACTACCAGAAAAAAAAAAGAACTTTATGTCTTCGAGGAGCCCCCGGCTTTCAGTCATGGGGCGTGCCAGTGCGGCTACAGTCACCGTTCACAACACCAAGAGCTGCAGCTGTAATCGTCACTTTGACTGACATTGACTTTCGCTTCTGCACTGATGCACTGCACAGCGAGCTGCCAAGCAAAGGACCAGGACATGCTTACATCCGATGTTCTCATTTCTGTGTGTGCTATAGCCGCATCTGCATACCTGTATGACTGAAAGCCGACAGCTACTGGGAGAAATAAAGTTAATTTTTTCCATGGTGCCGCACTTTCAGTAAGGCCGCTGGGCACCTTTCTAATGCTACTAACAGAATAATTCTATTTCTGCAGATTAAAAGCGTTACCTGACCCGACAGGTTCCTTTTACAGAAAACATGCGATTCATGCTGCCTGAACTATACATTTCTATGTTTTACTCTAAACCCTGCCATTTTTCAGAAAAATAAAAACTGGAAACAAATGGGTTTTATAAATCTCATGGGTCTGCAGGAGCCTTAAGGTACTGTCACACTTAGCGATGCACCAGCGATCCCAACCAGCGTTATGAACCGGTCAGGATCGCTGGTGCATCGCTAAGTGGTCGCTAGTGAGCTGCCACACAGGCAGATCTCACCAGCGACATAGCAGGGGTCAGGCGTCGCTACTTTGGCTAGTTTCACACTAGCGTTTATTCGACGCAGCGCACGGCGCCGCTAAGTCCCGCCCCTGCCGGCTCCCTGCCCGCCCCATCCGGTCATCGCCACCTACTATCGCACATGGACGCTTGCGATCTGCGCACCCTATCTTTAGCATAGGGTGCGCAGATCGTGCACTAGTAGGATTTTGGCGTGCGCTGCACACTTTTGAAGGTGCGCCCGTGCGTGCCGAACGCAGCATGTTGCATTTTGGCGCGCACGGCGCATCTTCAAAAGTGCGCAGCGCACGCCAAAATCCTACTAGCGCACGGCCAGCGCACGATCTGCGCACCCTATGCTAAAGATAGGGTGCGCAGATCGCAAGCGTCCATGTGCGATAGTAGGCGGCGATGACCGGATGGGGTGGGCAGGGAGTCGGCAGGGGGCGGGGCTTAGCGGCGCCGTGTGCTGCATCGAATAAACGCTAGTGTGAAACTAGCCTTACCTGTCAGACGCGGCGATCCTGACGTCCTCTCGCCCGCGTCCACGTGTCGCGCGTTGGCGCCACAGGAAGCCCAACAGGAAGCTAACGACGAGAAACGGTCCAGGACGTTCTCGCGCGATCAGCGATAACCAGTGGGGGAGCCGGTCAGAGGTGAGTATCAGACATAGCGATATCGCTAGCAATATCGCTGCTACGTCACAAAACCAGTGACGTTATAGCGATATTGCTAGCGATATCGCTTAGTGTGACAGGCCCTTTAAACTCTACCAGTGGTTGTGTGCACTCATCCATACCAGGTGAGCACCACTGTGTATGCTCTCTTTACAATTTTCTTCCAGATAAGACCCTATTTGTGCATTTATTATCCTTTCCAGTTATCCCCGCTTCACATTTTCCAGAAAAAGACATAGTTGAAAGTTTGGCTTGCAACGAGTGGACTGAGAAGACTAATCATGGAGGCAGATCTCCTCCTCCTCCTTCTCCCAGCCTTGATCTCCTTGATTGACAGGTCCGTCTCTATATGGGTATAGAAAGAGACCTCTCTATCTAAGTGAATGGCGCTCCGAGCAGCCATGGTGGACCATGCCCTTGTGTCTCGTTTTCTCAGTCACTTCATTCCCGGCTTCTGCTTCCAATTATTTTTTTCTCTGAAATGCAGATATTAGTAATGACGTAGTCTGTATCTGATTCATGCTGCCTGAATCACCTGACAAGTTCCCTTTAACAGTCACCGCACTTTCCACAGGAGGGAACATGGGTTAGGAAAGTGGTCCATAATACCGTGTGGAGCGGCAGCTTCATGGACTCCTCTTTTCCTTGGTTTTAAGCTTTCCCAATTCAGCAGAAAACTTACGCTATGAAGCAGCACACGCAATTTTTCTCTTTTCCGTAATTCGTTCAAACGTCAGTGATTTTTCTCATGTACAAAATACAGTCCGAGTTTCATCAGCGTTTTTGATCTGATTTTCATCAGTGCTTTGGTCAGGGTGTCAGTTTTCACCATCAAAGTTTCAATAGTTTTTATGGTATGAAAAAAAAAAACTGATGGAGTTTTCTAAAGCTTGCCCTATCAAACAGTCTGTGAAGAGCAGACAGCGGATGGATGGCGAATAGATAGCACCTGAGTGGGGACAAGGTTTCTTTCATCTTATTTCACCTTATACATTTTCATCCCTGTTGCGCTGCCAGAAAATCTACCTTTATGTCAGTTTACCATCTGGCTCAGCTTTTTGGCCAATTCGGAACACATAGCAATCCAAAGAGATCAGCTCTCGACTGTAATGGTGGGGCACGAGGAAGATCGATAATGAAAGGTCAAAAGAGTTCCTGCACTTACGTAAGTTTTTCCATTTTTGGGAGGGTCAAAACGACGCGTTTCCGCTTGTCCATCCAGTTTTGACAAATGAAAGAAACAGAAAAAACCTATGTGAGATTCGGGATCACATGGCACATCCGTGGCACTTTAGTTTGCTTGGTGCAGTGGTCGGAGATGCATAATCCCCATTATCGGATCCACTGTTATTTTTGGAGAAAGGGCACTGGATTATAGTTTCACTGTACGGAACCATAAGTTTTGAAAGGTAAGTGCCGTAGAAAGCAGAGGCGAAGCTGGGAGGGAACTCGATGGGATTTACTAAGAAGACACCAACAAACCATTGGACATTGGATGTGAAATTTGGACAAGGGGGCAGTAAAGAGAAATGGCGACTAGCATCTACAAAACGTGTGGTTTCTGGACTCGGGTTCTGGGCTTTGTTTTTAAGTAGTCCAAATGTTTGTGGTTTTGTCATTAAAAAAAACTAGTTGGCAATTGGCAGGAACACGCTCGCTCTTTATCATGTGCAGCTGGACAACTGCACATCATTACTGCTCGCTGTATTCTCAAATGTAACTCATATGGAAGATAGTACGGTTAGCTATATAAACATACCAGGGGACCGTCTTAAAACATTACAGCTGAAAATGTAATTCTATTAGGGTGGCCGGTACCTTGTGAATAGAGGGGGAGTGTGGGAGCCGCGAGAAGGACTGCAGAAGTCGTCAATAAATGATAACGCGAGAGTAAAATATTGCAATAAAACAAGGTAAATTCAGGATTGTAGAATGGAGAGTTCCAACTTTACAAAGAGTTTTGGAAAAAAAAAAATGAAAACCATGATGTTCTGCAGAACGGAGCAAGTCAACATTGTACAAGGTGCTAGTGCACTAATCCTGATCCAAGATATGTAAAAGGCCCACCCTTAATGATCAGGATCCTCTTATCGATCTTGATCTCTAATGTCATACTCGACAACTCTCCTTGTAAGTTCGGGGGACTTTTGGGTGGTGTCAGAGCTTCCTGAAACCCCATGCAATGCAGGCACTAGGAGGCTACTTAGGGGCGTGGTATAGGTTTAGGGAAGGTAGGGAATGGACATTAAGGCTTAGAAAAGGGATGCGCTAATATGCATAAAATTTTTCAAACTTGTCCGCTCTCCTCTGGAATGACCGATATAGATTTACCTGTTTTCTATAAGTCACTATTGCTTTCAGTGCTGTTAATCTGCCCTCTATAATCCATCGTTATTATTATTATACATTTATATAGCGCCATTTATTCCATGGAGCTTTACATGTGAAAAGGAAAATATAGACAAGTACAATAAACATGTGCAAGGCAAGGGACACACAAGTACAGAAGGAGAGGGGACCCTGCCCGCGAGGGCTCACAGTCTACAGGGATGGGTGAGGATACACTAGCAGAGGGTAGAGCAGGTCATGCGGTGGTTCAGTAGACTGAGGATCATTGCAGGCTGTAGGCTTGTCGGAACAGGTGGGTCTTCAGGTTCTTCTTGAAGGTTTCCGTTGGTGAGAGTCTGATGTGTGTCGGCAGAGAGTTCCAGAGTATGGGGGAAGCACGGGAGAGGTCTTGTATGCGGTTGTGGGAAGAAGAGATAAGGGGGGAGTAGAGGAGAAGATCTTGAGAGTATCGAAGGTTGCCTGCGGGTAGGTACCAGGAGACCATGTCACAGATGTATGGAGGAGACAGGTTGTGGATGGCTTTGTATGTCATGGTTAGGGTTTTGAACTGGAGACTCTGGGCAATAGGAAGCCAGTGAAGGGCCTGGCATGGGTGTAGGCTGGGGAATAGCGGGGAGACAGGTGGATTAGTCGGGCAGCAGAGTGTAGGATGGACTGGAGTGGTGCCAGAGTGCTGGAGGGGAGGCCAGAGAGTAGGAGGTTGCAGTAGTCGAGGCGGGAGATGATAAGGGCATGAACTAGAATTGTTGTGGTTTCATGGTTGAGGAACGCGCTGATCCGGGAAATATTTTTGAGTTTGAGGCGGCAGGAGGAGGCAAGGGCTTGGATATATGGTTTGACCCTGGAAAATAATCATGACTTTTTTCGGTAATAACTGCAGACAGGTGATATCGTGTCGTAAAAGGGGTTGTTACCTTTCAGAAAACTTTCTATCATAGGCTGTGGTAGCTTTAAAAAAAAACCAACTGTGTATTATTAACCATCCTCACATCTGTCACTGCACCATCTCTGTTATTTGTCTGCAGCTCTGATGTCACATCGACAGCATTGCAATCAATCAGTGAGCTCAGAGACTGTCCACACAGGCAGAGGAACTGAGCTCACTGATTAGCTGCAGGGTCTGTTAACATAATGTTAGCATTGCAGACAAACAGCAGAGATAGGGCAGCGGAGGGGAGATGGAGCAAATATCAGAGACTGGGGCAATAAGGAGAGCCGGAGAAAACAGCAAAGACTAGGGCAGTGGCAGAGAGCCAGAGCAAACAAAAGAAACCAGGACAGCGACTGAGAACCAGTGCAAACAGTAGAGGCCAGGGCAATGGCGGAGAGCCAAAGAAAACGGCAGAGACCAGGACAGCAGCGGAGAGCCAGGGCAAACAGCAGAGACCAGGGCAGCGTCGGAGAGCCGGAGTAAACAACAGAGCTTAGGGCAGAGGCAGAGAGCAAGTGCAAACAACGGAGACCAGGGCAGTGGCGGAGAGCCAGAGCAAACAGCAGAGACCAGAGTAGCGGCAGAGAGCCGGAGCAAACAGCAGAGACCAGAGCAGTGGTGGAGAGCCGGAGTAAACAACAGAGACTAGAGCAGCGGCAGAGAGCCGGAGCAAACAACGAAGACCAGGGCAGCGGCAGAGAGCCAGTGCAAACAACAGAGACCAGAGCAGCGGCGGAGAGCCAGAGCAAACAGCAAAGACAAGGCGAGCGGCAGAGAGCCGGAGCAAACAGCAGAGACCAGAGCAGTGGTGGAGAGCCAGAGCAAACAGCAGAGACCAGAGCAGTGGTGGAGAGCCAGCGCAAACAGCAGAGACCAGAGCAGTGGTGGAGAGCTGGAGTAAACAATAGAGACTAGAGCAGCGGCAGAGAGCTGGACCTTAGAAGCATAAGTAATATTCCATTATTTCATATTTTGGATTTTTTTGCTACTGCAGCAAATAAAAGTTTTCTAAAAGGGGACAAACCCCTTCAGTGTCACATTTACCAGTATCTTTTGTGCTTTTTGTGATTACTGGTTTCATGCCTCTACAGCCGGATTAAAGTTTGTGAAAAACTCTGGGCAAAAAAATGAGGTGAAACCCCATATCCCACACCTTCAACCCCAGACCACCTGACTTGCTATTAATAAAGACCATACATAGAAAGTTAGCCTCCCAAATTAATTTTTTTAAAGGGATCTAACATTTAAAATTTTCATATCCTGACATTTTTCTAAAGATCTTCCTTTCATAGTGAAAATTCATGGGTCAGAATTACTTTCTTACATCATGATATAAGGGGTTCCTCATAAAAAAAATCATTAGGGCAATCAGATATCATAAAAGGGTGCCCCCCAGCTTCATACAAGTGGCTTCTATTCTGTCAGATTCAAGCAGCAGCGTAATGCTACATTTCCCCAGGAGTGGGAGGCCCCATTCTTGGTCAAGCATGGTGGATGGTGGAACCTCCCAAGTTGGAGGAGACTTAGGACGCCCAGCTCTTGTGCCTTCCTTGTAATCCAGCCCTACACTCGCCAGTTCATCCCTCATCCATCATGCTTTTTTACAAGAGACTCGGATGCGCACTGCCCCAGGTTTTGGACAGAGAAACAGAATTCATGATCTACGACATGTTATATCAAATGTCCAAATATATAATTATAATGGATTGAATGTTATCTGGCAACCGTTCCATTCTTGGCCCATGGTGCCCTGCACTAAGCATAGGAAATAAGTCTTGCCTGGAGTGTCCCTTTGAGATAATGATTTCTTATTGGTATGGTATTGTAAAATAAAAAGTGCCAAGTTCCTACTTACCACATCGGATGGATCCATCACCGGGACAGACTCTATCTTTTTCAAATTTTTTCAAGTCTCCTTCTAGTGGCTGACATGGGTACTACAAGCGAGAGCTCCTTTTAGTGGTGAGAGTGGGGTATTACACTAGGAGCTCCCTCTAGTGTTTGGCCGCTGTATTACATGCTAGAGGTCCCTCCAGCGGTCTGTGTACAGTACTGACTTTAGTCTACACAAGAAAAACCTCTGACATCAATTTAATAGGTCTTTCCAGTGAATCCTAATGTACAGGGTCACAGTGGTGAGACCTCCTCCAATGAATCATTACAGGTGTATATGCCATTTATATCTTAAAGGAAACCTCCAGTTTCTGTGCAGTAAAATAAGCCCTAAACTCAGCATAGCACAGTGTATCTATTTTTCCTGGAGTGCCCCTTTAAAGAGTGACCATCATTTTAATTTTTATTTCATAACTCAATAGCACACGTGAAAATAACTGACATTGTAATATATCTTATCAGCTAAATCTCCTTTTTTCTTCTCCTGGACTGATCTTTCACTCTTAATTCATGTAGAAAATTTGTGAAGATACATATTCCTATTAGTGAGATATCAATTGGTGCTTCTAAAACTCTATGGAGGAGGAGGAGCTAAAGGCAGACACTAACTTTCCGCTGCAAGTTCTCCTGAAAGTTTCAGTTCTTGATAGAACTTTATAAGCACGGACGGTCATCTCCTATCTGAGTAATGGGAAAGTCTGTGTTCACTGAAGACAGATGTTACCCTTGAATTGAGAATTTTGAGAATGAATGACCTGTCTAGGAGGAGAAAGTAGCGGATTTAGGAGGCGAGGTTTATGAAAACCACTCCCAAAATGTGGGTGTTCCATCATGATAGGGGGCATTTCTGGGAGGGGTTGGGATGAGGTTGGAGTCAGGGCTTAAACGTCCTCCGAATTGTTGACATCTTTGAAATTACTGTATAAAATTTCGTTTTAACTTCTTTAAAGTTTTATGTAAAGTTTTTCTTCTATCTTATGTTGTGGCAAATGGTATATTTCAACACAGAATAATAGAAATCTGTATTTTATAATCATTAGAAGACTTTGTTTTACGTCTCAGCTTCTTCAGTTCTTTTTGTTGATTGGATCCAATTAACAAGTTAAGGATTTTTGGGCGATTTATTGAATTATGTAGAAGTGACTTTAATGTGGTCGGTAACATAAGAATTGATGGAATCTTCCAATCCCAGCGGTCGTAACATGCAGAAAATGTTGTCTCTTTCTTCTAATTATATTAAGCACTTTAATTATCGATGCTCTTTAGTTCATTAGCAAGCTCCGAGGAGCATCTGTAAATTATTGACGTTTGCTTCCTTCCTGTCTTTTACCATACAACGCAGCGGGGCTTTAATGTTTTATTAATGTCATTTGTTTTGTTTTGTTTTTTTTTTAAGTAGAATAATATGGTCTTTTTTAGGCTCTGGATATTTTCAGGGAATCCAACTGATGTACTGTATAGTATACAACCAATGACTAATTCCTGTTTGAATGAACATGTGACCACTGCAGCCAATCACTGACTGTAACACTGATGTGTTGGCCACTGTTGCAGTCAGTTATTGGCTTTAGAGGTCACATGTCCATCCAAACTTAACAGGAAGTACAAAGACCAGCGGGAGATCAGAAAGAATCGGCTAGGAAATTATTTTTTTCCAACATTTTGAACTTTTCATTTGAACTTTTTAAATAGACAGAAAACTTCTTTAAAGCTTTATGAGCTAAGTGCAAGACTGGTCTACTACAGACAGACGAACCTTTAAGGCACACTGGGCTACCCATATAACTACTTTTCTGGCTCTATAGTTATGATTTTACAACCTTATTTTAGGATTTTCCTAATTTTACGAGGACACAACCTCTCTCATCTGAGACAATCTGATATGTCTTAGTTTCCCTGGGTTTGCTTCTACCCCCACTTTATTACTACACACCCTTAATTTTAGCTTTCATTCGCCATGTTTGTACCCGTCAGAGATTTATGTTTTGTGCCTTCTTGGATGGGGTTGTCTATACCCACTGTGAACTAGGCATCTCAACATTATGGCCCATACCACGCATGACCACATTGACCAGCTGTCAGTTGGAGTGTGTGGCGCACCCCACACCTTACCAAAAAGCTCCAAGTCAAGTGCTACAGGGTAGCTCTTCAGTGACCTATGGTGCCATGAGTGGGACCTCTAAATCCTCAGTTTCTGCAAACATCCAACCATATCTGGGCCACGATAGTACTGCCACGGAGTTTGACGTCCAAACTTTAGAAGAGGACCTCTCAAGCAACAAGCTGAGTTTTGTATTCTTCTTAAAGTTAAAGAGCAACCATCATTTCTTTATTTTTTTTCCATACTTCAATACTAGACATGAAAATAAGAAACTTTGTAATATATCTTATTAGAGTATTCTCAAAATTCACAGTTAAAATCTGTCTTCATTGATGGCAGATTTTCCCATTACTGAGATAGAAGATGACAGTTTGTGCTCATAAAATTCTGTGTAATGTATGTCTGTGTCTGCCTCTAGCTCCTCCCCATTCCATAGAAATTTAAAAGCACCAACTGTCATCTCCAATCTTAGTAATGGGAAAATATTTCTTTATTTTTATATAGCGCTAACATATTCCGCAGCACTTTACAGTTTGCACACATTATCATCACTGTCCCCGATGGGGCTCACAATCTAAATTCCCTATCAGTATATCTTTGGAATGTGGGAGGAAAAAAAACAGAGGAAACCCATGCACGGTTTCATAGGCCTCCAAGATTTTAAACAGAGAGGAAAAAATACACCAATGGAGAAAGTGTTGATAGAGATCTCAATGCGAAAATTACAATAATTACAACATTTCCTTTTTCTAAAAGCGAAAATAGAAAGAAGGTATATACTTGCTTGCAGGGTCGAAAGTGGGTAAAGGTCATAATAACAATTTGGGTGTCTACTTCGTTTCCAAAAATTTTATGTATTTTAAGTGTTCACGAGGTATGAGGCAACTTTTATGACACTGATGGGAAAACCAGAACGCTGGCATTAGCCAACAAGCATGGGGAAAACAAGCAAGAGGGTTGTCTCCTGCAAGGTTTTGGTTGGACATCAGACTTGATATAATTGTGGGTTGTAATTTCACAAACTAATAGTACACATTTCTGTATGTACACTTCTAAGAAAAATATTGCATTCTGACCCAGATAGGAGAACCCAACTCTGTTATACTAGCAATAGATGAGTACTATGCACTCTGGGCACACTTGGTGTAACCCTTCACAAGGTTGTAGCAATACAGAGAAAACCAGGAACCAGGGGACCAGACGGCCTTCATTTGGTAGCTTAATTAGTGCAGAAAAATCACAATGTTTCAGCCGCAGAGGGCATTTATGAAGCCATATCTCTCTTTTTCTATGGTTTGATAAAGGCCCTGGGCGGCTGAAACGTTGTGATTTTTCTGCACTAATAAAGTTACTTAAAGGAGGACATCTAGTGCCCTGGATTTTCCACTACTCTGTTATACGGTAAGTCAATGGGGTCCATCAGGCAGTGGTTGTTTTCCATCACGTGATGGATCCATCTGCGTCGTAGGTGGATTGACATAGAACTTAAGAAACTGTTACGACATCCACTTTTTTTTTGTAAAGTAACACATTAAAAAGTTTTCTAACATTTTATCCTATTTCTTCTCTTCTGTTTCTCCAAGAATGACCACAGATAAACTCTTTGTGCCATCCCTGAATTTTATGATAATTAAAAAAAAAAAGTGGTCTCAAACTATTTCCAGAATGCGGTTAATGATAGACTCAAGTTTTTCTTATCTGGTTCCATCTAGTAAAGAGGCAAAACATCTGTTAGGAAGAACAGATGTATCCTCATGTGCTCCTGACTCCACGCCTCAATGACCCAAATCAAAAATAAACATTTTTGTTTTTCGGGAAAAAGAAAAAAATATTAGAATTAGTTTATTAATACTGTTATATGGTTCAGAAACTGCCGCCTTGTACGATAGTATCAACAGTTTAAGTATCAATATACAATGCTTGGGAGGCGGCGGACTGGGTGACTGGGTGTTAACCGGCCTTCTGTTTATCGTAGATTAACCTTTCGCCCTGTAGAATAAATCATGGCACATCCTAAATCCAGTGCATATATTGCAAAAAATAACCATATATTACCTGGTTTAAACATATCACTGTGCTTGATTGGCAGCAAACTCTGACCTTAACTCCATATAGAATCTATAGGGTATTCTCAAGAGGAAGATGAGCGACACCAGACCCAACAATGCAGACAAGCTGAAGGCTGCTATCAAAGCAACCTGGGCTTCCATAACCCCTCAGCAGTGCCACAGGCTGATCGCCTCCATGCCACGCCGCAATGATGCAGTAATTAATGCAAAAGGAGCCCCGACCAAGTACTGAGTGCATTTACTGATCATACATTTCAGTAGGCCAACATTTCGGATTTTAAAATCATTTTTCAAGCTGGTGTTATAAAGTATTCTAATTTACTGAGATAATGACTTTTGGGCTGTCATTGGCTGTAAGCCATAATCATCAACATTACCAGAAATAAACACGTGAAATAGATCACTCTGTGTGTAATGACTCTATAGAATATAGGAGATTCACTTTTTGTATTGAAGAACTGAAATAAATTACCGTAACTTTTTGATGATATTCTAATTTTGTGAGATGCACCTGTATATATATATTTTGGTTTCCTCACGGTTTTGGAGCTCCAAGAACCTCCTCACCCCAAGTTATTCAATACTGTTATGTTTGTTGTAATAAAGTTTGATTTGGCCAAATCCAGAATGGTGTTTCATCTGGTTATTTGCAAGAATCTGTGAATATTGGGTCTGGTAAAGAAGGGGAACTTCTAGGAGAGGGAAGCCTCTACAATACCCATGTCCGGGGTAGTTGTTCCTTATAGTAAACACACAGCAGTGCCATACCACCAAAAATAAACTTCTGTACAGTACCCAGAGGTGTAGCTAGGGCTTCAGCTCAGGGAAGGGGTGTGAAACATCTGAGTGGGCCCCTAACCAGGTAACTCTGATTACAACTATGGTGGCAAACCTTAATTTTGGGTAATGGGGAACCTCAGCAGATGACCATGGTGTTACAGAAAATAAGTCTCTACATAAAGACCATCTCTGATCTTACTGCCATATGAGTTCCCAGTGCAGTTATAGATGGTGACTTACACCTGACGTTCTTTCTGATGGAGTCTTTCATTTTTCCTGTATTTTCCATCTGGCCCAGACCGACATGACAACTTCTCCAGCCAGGACTCATCTACAGAAATTACAGCAAAGACACATCTGACTTCTCACATTTCCAGCACTGTTCCCATCTATTTCCAACGAGCACAAACTACTCAACCCAATGCTAAGCAGTTGCTGCCGTATGTGTCCTTATCACCGCACTGGCAGTTTCGCACAATAACCGGGCTCCTCTACTGACCCACATAATAATGCCAACCACTATGCCTCCTGTGTGCCCTCTAGATGGAAAAATTGCCCCATAGAAAATATTAATGTACTGTGTAAGTGCCCTAGAAAACTGTGTCCCCTAGAAAGTAATAATAATGACCTATGCACACCTTTGACGGTCACAATACCCTGAGTACTCCTATAACAATTAGTGCCCACTTAACATTTAATAATGTCCTCTGAGTCCCTCCATGTACAGCTCCCCTGTGCACAATATGATAGGTCCACAGCTCCCCTCTACGTATTATGATAGGCCCACAGTTCCCATATACATTTTATGATAGGCCCACAGTTCCCCTATACATATTACGATGGGCCCATAGCTCCCTTTAATCAGTATAATGAGCCCACTGCTCCCATATATACAGTATAATGTCCCCACAACTCCCCTATACACAGTGTAATGGTCCCACATCTCCCCTATACATAGTATCATGGGCCGACAGCTCCACTATATACAGTGTGATGAGCCCACATCTCCCTTACACACATCTCCCTTATACACAGTATAATGCCCCCACAGTTCCCCTATACATAGTATCATGGACCCACAGCTCCCATATACACAGTATGAAGTGCCCATAGTTCCCCTGTACACAGTATATAGGGCCCACAGCTCTCCTGTTCATATTATGATGGGCTTACAGCTCCTCTATACACAGTATGATGAGCCCAACAGCTTCATTATACACAATATAACTCCCCCACAGCTCCGATATACACAGTTCCCCTATACAGTATGATGCTCCCACAGTTCCCCTATACATAGTATGATGTCCCCACTGCTCTCACAAAACACAGTAAAATGACCCCCACAGTATTTCTCACATTGTGTGATGGCCCCCACACTATAAAATGTCCCCCACAGTAGCCACCACACCATATAATGACCCCCACATTGCATAATGTCCTACATCCTATACAATGGCCCCCACACTGTATAATGGTACCCATGCTGTAAATGCCCCCCACTGTAGCCCCCACACTGTATAATAACCCTCAAACTGTATAATGATACACACACTAGTCCCCGCACTGTATGATTTGAGGGTCCACACAGTAGCCCCTAAACTGTATAATGGCACACACTGTATAAGGGCTCCCACAGTAGTCCCCACACATTTTGAGAGCCTCCACACTGTATGAGGGCCCCCCATAGTAGTCCTCACACTGTATGATAGCCCCCACACTGTATAATGGCTTCCACAGCAGTCCACAAAGTATGATTGTTACGGTTCTGCAGCACAGGACTAGGGTAGGAGGGGGGGAAACTGACCCTGCACTGCGACTAGGCTTATAACCTACGATGGAGTGGGCGACCCATTCCTAGCGAATAGACCCACCGACGATCCTAGGTTAATCTCAAGTGAAGACCTATAGATAGGGGGAAGGGGGTCCCTGAAAGATCTAAGAACTGGGTACAAAAACGGGTCACCTCCTAATAGAAAAAAAATAGAAGGCTGCAGAAACAAACTGAAAACAGAAACTAAGACTGGCAGAACCAGAGGTCCCAGAACTGCACTAATTAATCACACAGAAGGCAAAGCAAGGCTCCAAGCCAGACTTCAAGCTGATTAACACTGTTGTCCAGCAAGGAATGGGAGACAGGTGCAGGTTAATAAAGGGTGAAACAATCACCTGACCCAAGACAAACCCAGCACCAGGGCTAAAAGACCAGCAGCCAGAACACTACAAGAAAATGGCGGATAGTCACAAACTGAACAGATTCTAACAGTACCTCCCCTTTAACGACGATCCCCTGGATCCTCTAGGCTGGGCCTTATTCGGAAATCTCCTGTGAAAAGCCTTAATTAATCTTGAGGCTGAGACGTCCACAGCTTTTACCTAGGAATTGTCCTTGGGACCGAAACCCTTCCAGGACACGAGATACTGTAAGCCTCCTCTGTGCCACCTGGAATCAAGAATGCGTGAAATCTCAAACTCACAGTCCTCATCAATTGGAAGAGCAGATGGCTTAGCCACCTTATCAGGCGTGTCAACTTTCTTCAGCAAAGATACATGAAAAACTGAATTAATTTTCCAGGACGAAGGAATGTCCAATCTGACCGCTGCCGAGTTGACAATCTGAACCACTTTGAAGGGTCCTACAACTTAGGCCTCAACTTTTTAGAAGGGATCTTTAAATGCAGATTCCTAGAGGACAACCAAACCATGTCCCCAACAACAAAGCTCGCCTCCCTTCTTTTCTTGTCAAAATATTTCTTAGACTTCCTATTAGCCTGATTCAGATTATGGCGCACACTGGTCCAAACCCTTTCCAAATTTCCAGAAAAACTCTCCTCCTCAGGCACCGCCACCCCAATTCTAGAAAAAAGGATCGAAAGATAGATGCTTCCCAGTACAACAAAAAAAAAGGAGAACACTTAGCCGAAGAAGACATATGATTATTGAGCGCAAACTCAGCTAATGGTAGATATTCCGACCACATCTCCTGATTGTCTGCTACTAAACATCTCAAAAACTGCTCAACGTCATGGTTCTTCCTCTCGGTCTGTCCATTGGACTCCGGATGATAACTCGACGAAAATGACAAGTGAACCTTAAATCTGTCACAAAAGGCACGCCAAAATCAAGCCACAAACTGTGGTCTCCTATCGGAGACAATGTTCGTGGGGACACCATGGAGTCTGACAATCTCTTTCACAAATGCCCTGGCAAGTGTCTTAGTGCAGGGTAATTTATTGAACGGGACCAGATGACACATCTTACTAAACTAGTCTACCACAACCCAGATGACAGAAAGACCCTCAGAGACCGGCAGGTCGGTGATAAAACCCATTGCAAGATGCGTCCATGGGGAACTAGGACCTCTAATGGGCACAGCAACCCTGCCGCTGGAGCATGAGAAGCCTTAGACCTAGCGCACACGGTACACTGACGCACCCACTTGACGATTTCTCTTAGCGACCCCTGCCACCAAAAACTCCGACCGATCAACTTTCTTGTTTCGGCAATACCTGGATGACCCACCAAACAAGACTCATGACATTCCGTAAACAAAGCTCTCCTCAGGGCTTTAGGCACAAATAATTTCCCATACGGAGTGTTGGTTGGTGCTTCATCCTATTCTTTAAGAATGCTATTTTCCAACTCAGAACCTAAAGCTGCCGCCACCACCACCCCTTTCTGCAGAATGGATTCCTCCTATTCAGTATTAACCGCTGGGGAGAAACTTGGAGTCAAAGCATCAGCTTTAACATTTTTTGTCCCAGGGATGTATGTCACAGAGAAATGGAACCGGGCAAAAAACAATGCCCACCTAGCTTGACGAGCATTCAAACGTTTAGAAGCATCCAGATAGATCAGATTCTTATGACCAGTAAAGACTAGTATAGGATGTCTAGCGCCCTCCAAAAAATGTCGCTAATGCTCAAACGCAAGCTTAATGGCCAGCAATTCTCGGTTCCCAACATCGTAGTTGAGCTCCGCCTCCGAAAAATTCTTAGAAAAGAACGCACAGGGATGTACCCCATCCTCTCCCTCCTGTGACAGAACAGCCCCACTCCTACTGATGAGGCATCCACCTCTACCAGAAAGGGCTTAGTCTCGTCTATCTGGATCAAAACAGGAGCAGAACTAAACCTCTCCTTGAGATGCTCAAAGGCCTTAACAGGGGACAATTGGTCAGTATTGGCACCCTTCTTAGTCAGGTCAGTAAGGGGTTTGGCGATAACAGAAAAATTCTTTATGAATTTTCTGTAATAATTAGCAAACCCCAAGAATCTCTGAATTGACTTCAAGCATTCAGGTCTTGGCCACTCCAATACCGCCTGAACCTTCACCCGGTCCATCTCAAACCCATCACTGGAAACAATGTACCCCAAAAAGCTAATTTTCTGTACCGCAAACTCGCATTTCTCCAGTTTAGCAAAGAGTGTGTTTTCTCTCAGAATCTGCAGAACCTCGCGGACTCTCTGCCAATGCGACTCCAGATCGGGCGAGTAGATCAAAATATCATCCAAATAAACGATAACACTCCAACCGATCAATGGCCTCAGAATGTCATTGATGAAATTTTGAAAGAACGTCAGAGCATTTGTAAGGCCGAAAGGAATTACTAGACCCTCAAAATGACCTTCTGGGGTAAGGCTGCCTTCCATTCATCGCCTTCTTTAATTCACAGCAAATTATATGCCCCACGGAGATCAATCTTAGAGAACCACTTGGCTCCAACTAATTGGTTAAACAAATACGGAATTAGCGGCAAGGGGTAAGGATTGCGCACAGTGACCTGTTAATCTCCATGAAATCTAAACACGGCCTAAGACCCTCATCTTTCTTTTTGACAAAAAGAATCCCATGGGCACAGGGGACTTGGAAGGTCGCATATAACCTGCAGCAAGACTAGTCTGCAGGTATTCCTTTAAGACCTCCCTCTCGGGGATCGTCAGATTAAATAAACGACTCTTAGGGAGAGTAGCACCTGGGACGAACTCAATAGCGCAATCGTAATCTCTATGCGGTGGTAGAGCTTGTGACTCAACTTCAGAAAATACTTTCCAGAATTCGTGAATGGCTCCAGGTAGCTCATTTTTCACCACAGCAACGATGTGTACATCACAACATTTCCCATAACACCCCTGACCCTAGGATCTTATAGTATTTGATGACCAGTCCTGTACAGGATTGTCCACTTTTAACCAGGGTAACCCCAGAACGACTGGAAAAGGCAATTTATCAAGTACAAGCAAATCTAAAGATTCCTGGTGCTCCATATTCACGGTGACTGGAGACCCGGTGACCTTTCGGGAAACGCACCCGTGCTCTAGCGGAGTGTTCTCAATCGCCACTACAGGTAAAGGGGATGATAAAGATACAGACTTAATCTCATACTTGTCTAGAAATTGTTGATCGATCAAATTCAGTGCAGACCTACAGTCCACCATCACTTGAAAATTCATAGTATGACCATGACAGATAGAACTACCAGAAAAAGAAACTCCTACAGACCGTAAAAATGCAATACAAACGGATCATTTCAGCTGACTACTGCAGACCATCGTCTGAACTGGGTACGATATCCCACAGCATCACCAGAACCCTGTTTCAGCCGTCTGAGTTTAGCCTCGGCTGTAGCGACCCGATCTGGATCATCATATATTAACCCCATAGCAGAAAAAAACACTTCTACTGACATCAAACAAGGGTCATCTGGACGCAATGAAAATGCCCAAACTTGCGTCTCCCCTCGCAAAAAGGACATAATAATCCCCATACGCTGTAATTCAGCCCCTGAAGACCTGGGTCTGAGCTGAAAATAAAGTAAACCTGCATTTTTGAACGAAAAAAATTCCTGCCGTTTACCAGAAAAACATTCAGGCAAACTCACCTTAGGCTCTTCAGGGCGGATTCCAGGGCAATTACTCACGTGCTGTTGTAAGCTGGCAACTTCCAACGTTAACCGTTGCAGGCATTGACCAAGATCCTGAACGCTGTTCATGTTGTAGAAATCCCGGAGGGTTTTTTTTTTCGGGCTGGACAAACTGTTGGGCTATGTGCACATGTTGCGGATTCTACCGCGAATCCGCAGCGTATTTGGCCCTGCGGGTCCGCTGCAGATTCTGCTGCGTTGTACAGTACCAATAAAGTCAATGGAATTTGAAAAACGCTGTGCACATGCTGTGGAGAAATCCGCGCAGATTAGCTGCGGGTTCATTTCCGCAGCATGTCAATTCTTTGTGCGGATCTGAAGCGTTTCTGCACCCTTTGACTTGCATTGAGTGGGGCACTTCCGCAGCAAAACCGCAGGTCTCAAAAAGATCTGCAGCTTTACTGAGGATGAAACGCTGCAGATTGGGAGGGGGAAGAGTGAGGGCGGAGTGTGGGCGGTGAATGTGTGCATGGATGCTGTGTGGGCCGTGACTGGGCGTGTATGTGAGTGTGCGGGGGTCTGCGGGGCTCATCGGGCTGTCTGGGAGTCTGGCGGGGCCTGTGCGATGGTCATGGGCTGTCGGGGGGGGTCTGTGCGGGGCCGGTGCGATGGTCATCGGGCTGTCAGGGGTCTGTACGGGACCCCCTATTTTAATAGCCAGTAAAGGCTATGCAGACAGCTGCTGGCACTTAGCCCCTCTCTTCCCACTCCCGTGTAGCGGTGGGATATGGGGTAATATAAGGGGTTAATGTCACCTTGCTATTGGAAGGTGACATTAAGCCCGGTTAATAATGGAGCGGCGTCAATAAGACGCCTATCGATTATTAATTTTTTGAAAGGGTTAAAAAATGGATATATCTATCTAGCTATCCCATATTTATCTATCTATCCCATATTTATCTATCTATCCATATATCTGTCTGTCTGTCTATCTCTCTGTGTGTAATGTAGTGTGGGTTGGACAAATGTAAAAGAGGAGGTTGGACAGAAATGACATCACAAATCTTTTTTTTTTTTTTTGTTGCTAAATAACATATCTTTATTTAGCTTACAAATCTGCAGGCAAAACCGCACTGAAAAACCGCATCAAATCTGCAGCAAAACCGCACCAAAAACGCACCTACATTTTTTAGAAAAAGCTGCATTTTTGTGCGGAAAAATCCGCAGGAGACTCCAAAACGTGTGCACATAGCCTTACGGTTCTGCAGCACAGGACTAGGGTAGGAGGGGGGAAAACTGACCCTGGACTGCGACTAGGCTGATGCCCTACGATGGAGTGGGCGACCCATTCCTAGCAAATAGACCCACCAACGATCCTAGGTTAATCTCAAGTGAAGACCTATAGATAGGGGGAAGGGGGTCTCTGAAAGATCTAAGGACTGGGTACAAAAACGGGTCACCTCCTAATAGAAAACAAAGAGAAGGCTGCAGAAACAAACTGAAAACAGAAACTAAGACTGGCAGAACCAGAGGTCCCAGAACTGCACTAATTAATCACACTGAAGGCAAAGCAAAGCTCCAAGCCAGACTTCAAGAGGATTAACACTGTTGTCCAGCAAGGAATAGGAGACAGGTGCAGGTTAATAAGGCTATGTGCCCACGTATGCAGAAAAAAACGCACTTCTTCCCAGGAAAAACGTGCAGGTTTTTTTGCGTCTTTTTCTGCGTTTTTGAACGTTTTTTTCCGCGTTTTTCCCGCGATTTTCGCGTGCGAAATTCAAGCACTTTCCAAGCGATTTAAAGCATCGATTGGAATGTGAGTGACAGGTTGGTCACACTCGTCAAACATAGTGTTTGACGAGTGTGACCAAGTTTTTACTATTGAGGCTGCCTATGCGGCATCAGTAGTAAAAAGATCTAATGTTAAAAATAATAAAAAAAAAAAAAAAAAATCGGGTTATATTCACCTTCCGGCGTCCCGCGCAGCCTTCCCAGGCCTCAGCGATGCTTCCGTTCCCAGTAATGCCTTGCAAGGCCTTTGATGACGTAAAGTCTCGCGATACTGTAGCGGTCTCGCGAGATTGTACGTCATCACAGGTCCTTGCCGCACGGCATTACTGGGAACTGAAGCATCGCTGAGGCCTAGGAAGGCTGCGCGGGACGCCGGAAGGTGAATATAACCCGATTTTTTATTCTTTTTTTTTTACAGGGATTTGGTACCCAGGGCCTGGAGGACAGTCTCCTCTCCTCCACACCGTGGGAACCATCCGCACATGAGTCGCTTACTTTGTGCATGGTGGGCACAGCCACATGCGGGAAGTAAGCGGATCTCATGCATTCCTATGGGTGCGGAATCGCGGCAATTCTTTTCGGAATTGCGGCGATTCTGCAAAAAGAATGAGCATGCTGCGTTTTTTTCTGCGATGAGATTCCGCCACGGAAAAAATAGCAGCATTAGCACAACATGTGCGGAATGCCATAGGAATGCATTCTGTATGCGTTTTTTAAGCGTTTTTGCTGCGTTTTCGCGGTGAAAATCGCAACGTGTGCACACAGCCTAAAGGGTGATACAATCACCTGACCAAAGACAAACCCAGCACCAGGGGAAAAAGACCAGCAGCCAGAACACTACAAGAAAATGGCGGATAGTCACAAACTGAACAGATTCTAACAGTGATGGCCCCCATTGTAGGCCCCAAATTGTATAATGGCCTCCACGTTAGCACCCACATTATATAATGGACCCCACAGGGTACAATAGCCCAAACGCTGTTTAATGGCCCCCACAGTAGCGCCCACACTGCATAATACTGTAGTACCCACACTGTATAATGGCCCCCACATTAGCTCCCAGGCTGTATGTTGCCCCCTACACTTTATGATGGCCCCACACTGTATGAGGGCACCCCACAGTAGTCACTATAATATATGAGAGGCCCCCATAGTAGCCCCAACAATATATGATGCCCCCAGAGTCACACAACAAATAAACATCACATAGCTGATTTCATCAGCTGACATGTGCCAGAAAAGTTGCAGGCTCATTGCCGGAGCCCACATCAAACAGGGAAAGGCGAGCTATGATGGACACTGCACATCATTACGTGTTAAGGGGTTAAAGTAAGCAACTTTGCAAGATATCTTATCAAATAAATCTGCTTTTCTCTCCTCCTGGACTGATCTCTCGCTCTCAATTCTTGGCTAAAATCATCATTTAAGTGAAGACAGACTTTTTTCATGAGGTGACAGTTGGTGCTCATAAAGTTCTATGGAGAGATGAGGAGCTAGAGGCCGACACAGACATTCTGCTGCAAGTTCTGCTGAAGCGAGAGTTGCAATTCTCCATAGAAGTTTATGAGCACCAACTGTCATCTCTAAAAAAGACACATTTTATCCCTGAATTGGGAACCCTAAGATTAAAAGATTAGTCCAGGAGGAGAAAGAAGCAAATTTCTTTGCTAAGATATATTACAAAGTTGCTAATTTTCATGTGTACTATTGATTTTTTAATAAAAATATTAACTGATGGTTACGCTTTAAAACCAACTACATCTTCCTGTAATATATGCACGCGCACGTCTGCTGTATTAACTGCTGCTCAGAAGTGCGGTGCAATCTTACCATCTGTGACATTGAATTCCCTTTGTATATTTGTGGTTTCTGAATTGTTGGGTTTATTTTTAGGCTGCACAATAGACTATTCATCCAGAACATGAGACCTCCAACGTAAGGAAAACACTGATAACCACCCATGTCTCTGCAGATTTCATATCAACCAGCCGAGACTGATGAGAGCGAGGTACCGTGGTTCCACTTTGTCAACAATTCTTGAGAAAACGTTTCAGTTCTCACATCAGTCCCAGATCGGTATCGTGGTGTCCACCACAATTTACTGCATTTATGTGAAACCTGAAAAGCACAAGTCTGCCCTTGGCCCCAATGTCCCACTTGTGTAGGTCCTGAAAACTGAGCTATGGGAAGCTAAATGGTGGTATCCGCAAATTGTAGAGCAGTCCTTGCAGGTAGAGGCTGCCCCAGGCGCCATTCCGTAGGAGGAACTAAAGTAGGTTCAGGGCTTGCACTTGCACTCAGGTCCCGGAGTGCAGGGAACCCAAAAAGTCCCATTGGCCCATATAAGAAGATCAATACTATACCGATGAACGTTATGGGCTTAGTTGGAAATTTTGCATAGGACCCAGAGAAGTTATGCGCCACTCATACACAAGGTCTTCTCCATGTAAAAACTTCATGACAATTTTGGAAGGTGCATGACCCTTGAGGACGTACAGTAACAGTTAATTGATGCCAAGATGTATTTGAGTGTAAGCCCAAAGAGGGAGAAGCTGCAGGAGAAGAGGACGACAGAGACAGGTTCGGATTCACAAAAATTCAAAGCTAACCCAACACATAGACGAGTGCTCAGGAACGACTGTTAATCGGCCCCCAAAAAGGCTCCTACCTTTGTTTCAGTGGCCATATTTGGCCTAGGGAATGATCAACACTCCCAAAAAGGGAAGTGATGAAGTGGACTGTTATGTTTAAGTACTGCGCCTTGTCTAAGAACCGCCAAGTGGTGTACTTCGCCATGGATTGTAACCACTAAGTGTACTGCCTCCCCATGAGTAACTTACGACTTCACTTTTATGTCTCTGCAGCAGTTCTGGTCAGATAGAATCTCATTGTTTTTTTTGGTGGTGAGAACTAGATTAAGAGCATTGTTAACGAACAACAGGAAGAAGAACCAGAGGTAGGGACATAAATTATAGAGGATGACTTCTAGGACTGTTATTAAGAATGAGAGACCCCCCAAGGCTTTAATTTTTGTTATTATTATTTTATCCAAAACAGAAAGTTTTGAAACTTTACAAATCGCTTGATTAGGGAATTTGTCTTCATTACTGTAAAAAAAAATTGCATGTGAGTGACTTCCAAACCTCACTTTTACCCCAATCTATTTGCTGACTTCTGCTTCATTGAAATCTTGATGTAGTCGTTTGGAGTACAAATGATGGCAGTGATGGATCAACTCCTATATCCTCGGAGTGTTCTTTTTATGAGAACAATCTGCAGCAGCTTCTCTCCAGAGTTAGTGACACAAATGTGCTGAGCTGACACCATCACTGCCATCATCTGTACTCCAAATGAGTACTGTTAAAGCTCACCTTATGAGTGGATCCTCTAAGCCCCAGCTCTGAGTGGACAAATAGATCTCGGGGGTTGATGAGCAGCAGGAAGGCACATATGGAGCAAGGACTAGGAGAACAGGAGGCAGCATGCAGATAAGACCCAAAAGCGCATATGGAACAAGGACTTGGAACACTACAGGCCACAGACAAACTGGACATAGGAAAGTCCAAAACAATGCAGGCAGAATAAGGTAAGGAGCATGTAGTGGTGTACAGTAAAACAAACAGAAGTGTCTTATTACCAAGGCACAGGTATGCCTTTCACTTTCTACTGCTGTGGTCACTACTTACTCTACCCACTACAAACACACAGGCAAACTTTCCACATAACCTGGGGTGGCACATCATGGATCGCACATGCTCCACCAAGAATCGTTTATTCTTTTTTAATTTTTTGGAAAACAGAATGGACATTATGCAAGGAACGGGCTAATGATTTGAGTCACTATACAAGAAAGGTGCACAGTATGGAGGTTATCATACCTGAATGGGGACATTATACCAGAATGGGGTCCAGAATAGGGGTCATTATACCAGGAAGGAACCCAGAATGGTGGGCATACTTATAGGATGGGGGTCATTATATCCGGAAGGGTCCCTGGATGGCAAATATAGCATGGGGTGATCTCTTATGGTGAGATCTCAGCGATTGCCTGTCCCTGACCTGATAAAAGAGCCGAGTGCATGCATAGAGGAATTACATCGGACACAAAAGTCAGATATGTGGTCCTCTCTCAGCTAAAGCTGGCACACAACTGATTTTATTAATACGGAACAAATGATCATGTAAGAGGCAGAAAAAGGGTGTTGCATATCTTCTGAGCAACTATCATGTCAGTCTGTGATTGGTCCATGTTAGGGTTGCTCCATATATAGTCTTTGGTGTATCCATTTCACATTCCAAGGATTTCTTCCAGGGTGTTGTTCTAGGATGCAGACGCCATCTTGCCACACCACATCTGAAGTAGCTTATATAAATAAGTACTGAGTCCATATAGATGAAAAAATAGTGATAATAGGACGTAAAGAGAAAAATTGTTGATAGAAAAACCTTTATTATAAATAGGTTACTTGACACTGTGTACACTAAAAAAGCACCATAAAAATTCTATAGATACAAACTTTGTTAATATATCAATGTGATACAACCCACTGAAAAATGGATTAATTAATTAGACTTGGCCCCAATGTAAAATATAGCACACAAATATCAAGAAGATTCAAGAATTTATCATAAAGCACAAACGATATAGATAATAAATTACAAGAGGGTGAAAATATACAGTGCCAGGTGTTAATTCATATAGATAATATGCCAAAAATGAATTAACACCAGGCACTGTATATTTTCACCCTCTTGTAATTTATTATCTATATCGTTTGCGCTTTATGCTAAATTCTTGAATCTTCTTGATATTTGTGTGCTATATTTTACATTGGGGCCAAGTCTAATTAATTAATCCATTTTTCTGTGGGTTGTATCACATTGATATATTAACAAAGTTTGTATCTATAGAATTTTTATGGTGCTTTTTTAGTGTACACAGTGTCAAGTAACCTATTTATAATAAAGGTTTTTTATCAACAATTTTTCTCTTTACGTCTTATTATCACTATTTTTTTATCTATATGGACTCAGTACTAATTTATATATGATACCGAATGGTCTGCCATTCATCTTTTCAGTAGAGATACGTTACATTTAAGGTATATCATTTTGATTTATATACATATATATATAATTCTATGTAGTGTTCCCTCTGCTGTGTCTAATCTGAACTAGCTTATGTAAGGTTAATAATTGATTTCCTTAGCCATTCTCTCCTTCACAATAGGATGGGGGACTTTATACCAGGAAGAGTCCCAGGATGGGGGAGATTATAACAAGAAGTGACCTAGGATGAGAGAAATTAATACAGAATTGTGGGCAGGATAGGGGACATTATTACAGGAAGGGGACAGGACTGGGGACATTATTGCAGGAAGAGGCCAGGACGGGGGACATTATTACACGAAGGTGCAATTGTGGGAAGATTATTACAGAAAGGGGCCAGGATGGGATAAACTATTACAGAAAGGAGCAGTGATAGGGACAGTATTACATGTATATCTTTATAGGATCTAGAACGCTACAAAGGCCCATACATCTAACCAACATGGAGGTGGGGGCTCAGGTCCAAATTTTGCACCATGGCCCATGGGACGCTAATTGCGTCACTGTTTTTACGCTAACCTTAAATGTACACTGTTATGTACCAAGCCCGTGTAAGTAGCACTCTTCACCTTTACCTTTCCTACACAGCTAGGATGTAGCACAAATAAACGGCTATCCCCAGTCCTGCCCCCACGCCAACACATTCCCTCAACAAAACATCACAAGGTCCAATAAACACATACATAGGGTAAGGGCACATCTACAAATGCCGAATGCATACATTAAATGACCACAGCCGTTTTGGGGTTGGGTACCCTGCCTTTCAGAGTCAATCACAGAGGAGAGGTGGAGCAGTTCAAGATGGACATGTTGCTCCAGTAGTTTGAGGCATAGGGGAGAAGTAATATAGGGCGAAAGCTAGATACAGAGGATGGGTCAAGAGAGGGCTTTTTGAGGATAGGTGTGATGGAGGCATGTTTAAAGCTTGAGGGGAAAACACTAGTTGTTAGTGATAGGTTGAAGAGGTGGGTTAGGGTTGGGATGAAGTGGGATGGGATCGGGTCAAGTGCACAGGTGGTGAGATGTGATCTTGAGAGTAGAGTGGAGAGTCGATCTTCTGTAATGGTGGAGAAGTTGGTTTTGGAGGAGGAGGGCAGGGCAGTTTGGAGGAAGGGGTCTGGGGGTTGTCGACCAAAACTGTCTGATGTTATCAATCTTCTCCTTGAAAAAGAGGCAAAGTCTTCAGCTGAGATGAGTGGGGAGGGAGGAGGTGCTGGGGGGCGGAGGAGAGAATTAAAGGTGTTGAATAACTGTTTAGGGTTGTGAGACAGGGAGGATATGAGAGATGAGAAGTAGGTTTGTTTTGCTGCAGCGAGTGTGACCTTGAAAGTAGTGAAGGACTGTTTGAATGCGATGAAGTCCTCATTGGAGTGGGATCTTTTCCATCTCCGCTCAGCAGCCTTGGAAGCTCCCCTCAGTTCTTTGGTCAGGCTGGTGTGCCAGGGCTGTCTGTTGATTTTGTGAGCTTTGGTATGTGTGAGAGGGGCAACTGACTCCAAAGCTACAGCTATTGTGGTGTTATATATGGCAGCGGCATCCGCATTGTGTAGGGAACTTATGTCTTTAAGAGGAAGAAGGGATTCAGACAGTGAGTGTAGATCGAGGTGTTTAAGATTTCTGTGAGGTTGTGCAAGTTTGTGGGGGGGGGACTGTGGACCCTTAGAGGAGAGGGAAGAGAATGTAAGTAGGTTGTGGTCAAAAAGAGGAAGAGGTGAGTTAGAGAAGCTAGATAGGGAGCAGATGCAGGTGAAGATGAGGTCTAGTGTGTAGACAACTTTGTGAGTGGCTGCAGAAGACCATTGAGTGAGGCCAAAGGAGGAAGTGAGGGATAGAAGTTTAGTGGCAGCTGAGAGGGAAGTGTCAATGGGGATGTTGAAGTCGCCCAAGATGATAGTGGGGATGTCAATGGAAAGGAAATTAAGTAGCCAGATGGTGAAGTGGTCAAAGAAGGTGGTGGCTGGCCCTGGGGGGCGGTAAATGACAGCTAGTTAGAGGTTGGAGGGGGAGTAGATGCGCACAGAGTGCACCTCAAAGGAAGGGAGGGTAACAGAGGGTGGCAGTGGGATTGGGGTGAAGGAGAAAACCAACTCCTTCACCATGCTTGCTGCTGGGGCCGGGAGTGAGGGAAAGGTGGAATCCACCATACGAGAGTGCAGCAGGAGAGGCTGTGTCAGAGGGGGTGAGCCAGGTTTCGGTGATGGCGAGGAAGGAAAGCTTGTTAGTAATAAACAGATCATGGATGAAGGAAAGTTTGTTGCAGACAGAGCGAGCATTCCACAGAGCTCCTGTTAGTGGGACTGGGGAAGCTGGGGCTGGGAGAATGGGTATAAGGTTGGAGAGGTTATGGAAAGTTGTGATTGAGCGTGGATGGGAGGTAGAAATGACTGTGGGAATGTGGTGAGGAGGGCCAGGATTTGGAGAGATATCGCTGGCAGTGAGGAGGAGCAGAGAGAGTGTTAGCAGGTGGGAGCAGGAGAGGGCATGAGGGGGCTGTCTGTGTTTGGAGACTGAGGATTGTATGTTGAGAAACAGATCTGAGGAAGACGTGAGGTGGATGGGGAGGATTGAGGAAGAGATGAACAGTTCCTTGCTTGGTGTAGGAATTAGAGGGAGTTAGCAGAAAGTGAAGGATTATCGGGGTCAGAGTGAAAACAAACAGAAACATTGTTTACAGTGACTATCCAGTTACCTTCCGTTCCCTTCTGGTTAAATTCTGGATTAATTCATATCATCTCACACTTTTAAGATACACACTTATAGGATACACCCTGCAGACTAAAGTCTTGGCAGACTTGTGCTATGCAATATATGTGCTACAAAGTGCATTCAGGTGTGAAGCAGAGCGGAGTGGTCTGTGCTCATCTTGGTCAGACAATTAAGAGTGGACCAGATGCATATGATCAAGCCAAAGTAAACAAGGTCATAATAACACTTGGGTAAAGCAGGGGGTTAGTTGAATTACATACCGAGTGAATACTAGGAGCAGAGGTAAGAAGTCTGTGTGGAAAGCTGAATGACGTACCTGTAGGGAGAATAGATAAATAGAAATGCTGGTTAGAGTACGATGGCGGCAGATGGCAGGGCACAGTCTGTATACATCGTTCTGGATTAATTCATATCATCTCACACTTTTAAGATAAACACTTATAGGATACACACTGCAGACTAAAGTGAAAGTCTAGGTGGGGGGTCATCAACAGGCAATTTTGAGGGGTCAGCCCTTTGTAAGAGGGTAAAAATCACCAATTCAGTTTCAACCCTTTTCCACAGCTACACCTCTACCTTTGTCTTAAGATACCAGAGCTGCACCATCCGAGGTCGGAGTGGTGAGATCAGACTACTTACAGGCTCCGATGCAAAACATTAAAACATTCCACGACTAATGGCGGCCATTGCAGCATACCAAGTTACATTACAGCCAACACTACAACAGTATCCTCGCACAATTTACCATTCAGTGCTCAGAACTCAATCGTGTCATTAGTAAGTCAATCCTTGTCGGCACGGATCCCTGGCACGGTGCCAGCGAACCCTTGGCACGGATTCAGCTTCTCACCAGCTGTAGAATTTCATGTAGTGACAGAACCCTTTGACATGTAAGCTTAGACCCATTGTAAGAAAACCTCCACAAACATCCCACCAAATCCTGTATGATAAATGTCCCTCTGATTAGTAAACCAGATCCTGCAACCTGCCAGCGGAAGCAGCTTTTCATGAGATTGCTTCCTCAACAGACCTCGAAATGTTTGCATTTTGGGAGCGGAGAGAAAGACGGAAAATCAGGCAAAATGACGCGGCCCGGAGTGATGTCCCGTGATTCATTGCAGTGGCAGGTAATATAGTAAGTGGGAAGATTATGCACAGAAATAGAAACTTTGTGAACTCTAAAAATGAAACACAAAACCAAATAAGTACATGTAAAATTTATAAAATTCAGCTGAAGGGCTTGTCCAGGAAAAAAAAAAAACATTTTCTTCCCAAAAAAGTGCCACACTTACTCTCGGGTTGGACCCACTGTGCCAAGGTGCCGGGCTTGCCTAGCAGGTGCGTAGCTAAGTGGTTACCCAGTGTTCACTGTAGTTCCCGATGAGTCAGGTTTGAGCTGCAGGTAGCCGCCAGGTTACACTCCTAGGCAGTCCCCGCTACTGCATCTGCTGACTCCAGAGATCAGGTACGCTGACACAGATAGGCACTCGGGCTTCATTCAGACTACTAGGTCCTGGATCCTCAGTCATTCAGGCTACTAGGTCCTGGATCCTCAGGTTAGAGCAGTTACTGACACAGAGTCTCAAACAGGGCTAATTCGGAGATTAAAAAGACAGTCCAGATACATGGAATACTTCAGACTTCAGGTACCGTCAAAGCGGCTTCAGGGTTCAGGCACTGGCCATGCAATGACCAGGGACTACGGGTACAGGACACTGGCCACAGAAGGACCAGGGACTACGGGTACCTGACACTAGCCACAGAAGGACCAGGGGACTACAGGTACAGGACATTGGCCACACAAGGACCAGGGACTACAGGTACAGGACACTGGCCACAGAAGGACCAGGGACTACAGGTACAGGACACTGGCCACACAAGGACCAGGGACTACAGGTACAGGACACTGGCCACACAAGGACCAGGAACTACAGGTACAGGACACTGGCCACACAAGGACCAGGAACTACAGGTACAGGACACTGGCCACACAAGGACCAGGAACTACAGGTACAGGACACTGGCCACACAAGGACCAGGAACTACAGGTACAGGACACTGGCCACACAAGGACCAGGAACTACAGGTGTCATGATCCAGGACGGGATTTCGCTTTGACCCGTCCTGGTTAGACTAGGGGTTAATTGTGCTGCCTCTCTCTGGCAGCAGGAGGCTATTTAGTGCTCACTGGACCTGGGTCCGGTGTCAGTTATACTCCTGCCCTCGGCTGAGTTAAGTGACCTCTTGTATACGTGTGCCTTGTGCCTGATAACTTGCTTGTTTGTTCGGTTGTGATCCGGTTCTGTCCCTGTTACGAGTTCTGCCTGACCCTCTTGTACTGCGCTACCTCTCGTGTATGACTCTCTGCTTGTGACTCGACTTCTCTCTGCTTGTCCCCTTTGTACCATGTCACCCTCTTGTGTATGACCTTTGGCTCTGTCTGACTACCCGTCTGTTTGTCGCTCCTGTGCCTCGTTTGCCCGTACTGCTGTGACCTCTGTTTTGCCTGACTCTGAGTTGTTGTATGGTGTCCTGTCCTATCTGAATACAGGACGCTAAGCCCCGCCCCCTTGCAGTCACATGACCATAGGTCCCGTGCAGACTATTCTGTTTCAGTGTCCGCAGGTCCTATGCCTCTTTACCTTCCAGCACTGACTGGACCCTGACACTATTAGCCTGAAGCACGCATGGTCACCTCTGCTGCCCTGCTCCCCAGGTAACTCTTAGCACTGCTTCTGTACTCAGGACACGCGCACTGGCTCTATGAGCAAGTGCAGTGCGGTGTCTCTGACATTATAACTGACCGATACCATTTTTTTTTCTCTGCTCCCATTCACCTGTGTGTGTGATGGATCCTGTGCACGCTCTTTCTGAGCAGGTTAAGCATCTGACGCAGATGTCTCAGAAACTCTTTGGAGAACAAAGAGTCCTGGCTCAGTCTCAGCAGCTGATCGCCGACACTGTGCAGGGGGTTCTTTCATTGGGGGCTCGGGATGTTACATTAATTTCCCCTGAGTCTCCAGTAAATTTACTAGATACCTTTTCTGGAGATAAAAATGACTTCAGAGTTTTCAAGGAGGGCTGTAAGCTTTTTTTTTTTCTTAAGACCACACTCTTCTGGGGATGAAAGTCAGAGAGTGGGGGTCATTATGTCTCTGTTAAGGGGAGCCCCCCAAGCTTGGGCTTTCTCCCTTCCTACCACGGCCCCTGAGCGTATGACTGTGGATGCATTTTTTGAGGCCCTGGTGCATATTTATGATGAGCCTGATCGGGTGCGTATGGCTGAGGACAGGCTGATGAATGTTTGCCAGGGGAAACACTCAGCCGAGTGGTTTTGCTCAGAGTTCAGACGCTGGGCTGCTGAGGTCTGCTGGAACGACGACGCCCTCCGGGGGTTGTTCCGTAGAGGCCTGTCTGAGCATCTGAAAGACGCCTTGGCTCTCCACCCCCCACCTGATGCCCTGGAGGAAGCTATGACACAGGCCGTCCGAATGGATCGCAGGTTACGGGCAAGGGGAGTGATACAAACCGAGACATCATTATTCTCCCAAGGAAGGGGAGCCAGTTCTTCATTGAAAATCACGGAGATGTGAACCATCAACCGTAAGGAGGAAGAAAGACAACGGCACGTGAGAAAATGCTGTGTTCACAGTGGCGAGTCTGGACATTGGAAAAAGGATTGCCCCTCCCGGCCACTAACCAGCAAGCGACTGAGCCCGGGTGATTATTGTGGTGGCCACCCAGGCTCTCAGGTACCCTTTTCTGCATTTTCTAAAATGTCATTTCAAGTGGAACTTTGTTGTGGGGGTGTCTCCACATCCACTTCTGCCTTCGTGGATTGCGGTTCATCATTGAACTTTATTGACTCTGACTTGGTGGCCAGGTGTAAGTTAGGGACAGTTAGGTTGGAAACTCTGATTCACCTTGTTGCTATTGACAAAACACCACTGGTTAAGAATGACATTGTGTTTTGTACTGAAGAGTTTCTCCTTAAAGTGAGTTCCTTACACCAGGAACGTATTTCATGTTTTGTAATGAACAACCTGCCTGCGGGCTGGTGTTGGGGTTCCCCTGGTTACAGCTGCATAATCCTGTGATTAATTGGGAATCTCGGGATATTGTTAAATGGGGTCCCTATTGCTCTGAGAAATGTCTTGTTTCTGTGTCTGTGTCGTCCGTGGGTCTAGAAGGCATTCCGGAGTGCCTGATAGATTATACTGACGTTTTCTCCGAAAAAGAGGCTGAGGTTTTACCACCACACCTCCCATTTGATTGTGCCATTGACCTGGTTCCAGGTGCTAAATTGCCCAAAGCCCGCCTGTATAATCTCTCGGGTCCGGAACGGGCTGCGATGAAGGAATATATTTCCGAGAGCCTCCGTAAGGGACATATTCGTCCTTCTGTTTCTCCCGTGGCGGCGGGGTTCTTTTTTGTAAAAAAAAAGACGGTGGTTTGCGCCCATGCCTCGATTTTCGTGAGTTAAATAAAATAACTGTGAGGAATACTTATCCCCTTCCACTTATTCCTGATTTATACAATCAGTTGTCCGGAGCTAAGTGGTTTTCGAAATTAGATCTACGGGGAGCGTATAACCTTATCCGAGTCCGGGACGGAGATGAATGGAAGACCGCTTTTCTCACTACTGAAGGGTTGTTTGAAAATTTGGTCATGCCCTTCTGCCTGACCAACGCTCTAGCGGTCTTCCAAAATCTCATAAATCATGTGTTCTCCGATTTGATTGGACGTTTTATGGTGGTGTATTTGGATGACATTTTAATCTACTCGCCTGATAAACAGACTCACATTGGTCATGTTCGGGCAGTTCTCCAAAGGCTCAGGGAGAACTGTCTGTTTGCTAAACTTGAAAAATGTTTATTTTTTTTGTTCAGGAACTGTCCTTTCTGGGGTTCATCGTGTCTGCTGAAGGGTATCGCATGGATCCTAATAAGGTGCAGGCCATTCTCGAGTGGGTTCAACCGTGTGATTTGAAGGGTCTGCAACGTTTCCTAGGGTTCGCTAATTATTATCGGAAATTTATAAGGGGGTTCTCACAGGTGGTTAAACCCCTCACAGACATGACTCAAAAGGGGGCCGATATCAAGAATTGGTCAACCGCAGCGGTAGCGGCATTTCAGTTTTTGAAAAAATGTTTCATGTCGGCCCCGGTTCTTATCCATCCGGACCCCTCTGAACCATTTATTGTTGAGGTAGACGCCTCAGAGGTGGGGGTGGGGGCGGTATTGTCCCAGGGACCCGCCACTTTGACCAATTTAAGACCTTGCGCCTTTTTCTCAAAGAAGTTCTCCCCTGCGGAGAGAAACTATGATGTGGGGAATCGGGAACTTCTGGCCGTAAAATTGGCTTTTGCAGAATGGAGGCATTTTTTGGAGGGGGCTGTTCATCCTATAACGGTAATCACGGACCACAAAAATCTAGCTTACATTGAGTTAGCTAAAAGGTTGACTCCCAGACAGGCTAGATGGTCACTTTTTTTTTCCCGATTCAACTTCTCGATCACTTTTCGACCAGGATCCAAGAATATCAGAGCGGATGCGTTGTCACGCAGTCTTGATCCGGTGTCCCCCCCGGAACCTCCATCCTCCATTCTTCAGCCTGGGGTGGTGGTGGCAGAGGTTTCTAATGTGTTGGAACGGGAGATTCGAGAAGCCCAGGCTCTTGCACCTTCAGCTAAGCCGGTGGATAAACTTTTTGTGCCAGCTCAGTTTCGTCTCAAGGTCCTCCAGGAGTTCCATGACTCTGTTCTGGGTGGACATCCAGGGATCTCAGCGACCTGGAAGGCCATTGCTAGAATATTCTGGTGGTCTTCTTTAGCCTCTGATGTTGGGGAGTATGTGTCTGCGTGTGAGGTTTGTGCCCATGCGAAAACTCCCCATAACCGGCCGGCCGGGGAATTGGTACCACTGCCAATTCCTGAGAGACCATGGACTCATCTGTCCATGGATTTCATCACCAACCTTCCCCCTTCCAAGGGTAATACCGTGGTCTGGGTCGTAGTGGACAGGTTTAGTAAGCAGGCACATTTTGTACCTTTGGCAGCTCTACCTAATGCGGAAACATTGTCCAGATTGTTTGTGGAGCATGTGGTGCGGTTGCATGGGGTACCCCTGAATGTGGTGTCTGATAGGGGAGTGCAATTTGTGTCCAGATTTTGGAGAGCTTTTTGTAGGAGGTTGGGTATTGGTCTGTCCTTTTCATCCGCCTACCATCCAGAGACTAATGGGCAGACTGAGCGGACCAATCAGTCTCTGGAGCAAATTCTGCGTTGTTTGACCTCAGCCCGACAGGATGATTGGTATTCTGTGTTACCATTGGCTGAGTTTGCATTTAACAACCGCACTAACCAGTCTACGGGTACATCTCCTTTTTTTTGCAATTATGGGTTTCATCCTCATTTTGGAGAATTTTCCCGCTTGAATTCTGGGTGTCCTGGGGCGGACGAGACGATCCAGCGGTTGGGGGAGGTATGGCGGGAGGTCCAGAATAACATTACGAAGGCCCAGGACAAATTTAAATTTTTTGCGGACAAAAAATGATCCGTGGGTCCAGTGTTTCAGGTCGGAGATAAGGTATGGTTATCCACCAAAAATATAAGGCTCAAGGTCCCCTCTGCGAAGCTTGGACCCAAGTTTATAGGTCCCTATGTAATTACCAAAGCAGATAACCCGGTGGCTTTTCGGTTGAGTCTCCCGCCATCTCTAAGGATCCCTAATGTTTTCCATAAGGCCCTTTTGAAACCTGTGAGGTCCAGTGGGGAGGGATCATCATCTTCCCCGACACCGGTTCTGGTAGATGGGCAGGCTGAGTACGAGGTGGAACGAATTGTCGACTCCAGGTTGGTCCGTCGCTCCCTTCAGTATCTGATACATTGGAAGGGCTACGGTCCTGAGGAACGCTCGTGGGTTCCTGCCCGATCAGTTCATGCGGATCGGTTGATCCGAGCCTTTCACGCCAAGTACCCTGAGAGACCTGGGGGTCCGGTGGCCCCCCATTGAGAGGAGGGTACTGTCATGATCCAGGACGGGATTTCGCTTTGACCCGTCCTGGTTAGACTAGGGGTTACTTGTGCTGCCTCTCTCTGGCAGCAGGAGGCTATTTAGTGCTCACTGGACCTGGGTCCGGTGTCAGTTATACTCCTGCCCTCGGCTGAGTTAAGTGACCTCTTGTATACGTGTGCCTTGTGCCTGATATCTTGCTTGCTTGTTCGGTTGTGATCTGGTTCTGTCCCTGTTACGAGTTCTGCCTGACCCTCTTGTACTGCGCTACCTCTCGTGTATGACTCTCTGCTTGTGACCCGACTTCTCTCTGCTTGTCCCCTTGGTACCACGTCGTCCTCTTGTGTATGACCTTTGGCTCTGTCTGACTACCCGTCTGTTTGTCCCTCCTGTGCCTCGTTTGCCCGTACTGCTGTGACCTCTGTTTTGCCTGACTCTGAGTTGTTGTATGGTGTCCTGTCCTATCTGAATACAGGACGCTAAGCCCCGCCCCCTTGCAGTCACATGACCAAAGGTCCCGTGCAGAGTATTCATTTTCAGTGTCCGCAGGTCCTATGCCTCTTTACTTTCCAGCGCTGACTGGACCCTGACACTATTAGCCTGAAGCACGCATGGTCACCTCTGCTGCCCTGCTCCACAGGTATCTTTTAGCACTGCTTCTGTTCTCAGGACACACGCCCTGGCTCTATGAGCAAGTGCAGTGCGGTGTCTCTGACAACAGGTACAGGACACTGGCCAAACAAGGACCAGGGACTAGAGGTTCAGGACACTGGCCACACAAGGATCGGGTACTACAGGTTCAGGACACTGGCTACACAAGGACCAGAAACTACACGTACTGGACACTGTCCACACAAGGAGCAGGAACTAGAGATACAGGACACTGGCCACACAAGGACCAGGAACTACAGGTACAGGACACTGGCCACACAAGGACCAGAAACTACAGGTACAGGACACTGGCCAAACAAGGACCAGGGACTAGAGGTTCAGGACACTGGCCACACAAGGATCAGGGACTACAGGTTCAGGACACTGGCCTCACAAGGACCAGGGACTAAAGGTTCAGGACACTGGCCACACAAGGACCAGGGGCTACCGGTACAGGACACTGGCCACACAAGGATCAGGGACTACAGGTACAGGACACTGGCCACACAAGGACCAGTAACTACAGGTACAGGACACTGGCCATACAAGGACCAGGATCTAGAGGTGCAGGACACTGGTCACGCATGAAGCAAGAACTACAGGTACAGGACACTGGCCATACAAGGACCTGGAACTACAGGTACAGGACACTGGCCACACAAGGACCAGGAATCACAGATGCAGGACACTGGACACACAAAGACCAGGGGACCTAACTCACTAGGAGAACACCCTATTCGCTACTGACATAAATGTTGCTTCGACACCTCCTTATTGGGGAGGGTGCCTTTTATACAGGATGCCTCCAAGGTGTTGGCTGGGAGCCATCTTGCAAGTGCGCCCGCTGTCCCTTTAACAACAGAGTAGCACTCGCGCATTAGGCGCGCTGCCCAGGAGACAGAAAACCAGGAAGCAGAGAGAAGACCATGTGGCCACTACAGTGAGTATGTTGGCATGACTGCATGCTGGGGGAAGGCGAGCCATTCGGGGACACCGGCAGTGGTGTTACACCCATACAGCCTCAGTCACAATATTATTTCGCTTTATAGTGTCAGCCACGGTGTGCTCTCATATACAGATAACCACACAATGGCTGCCACATTATGCTGCCATGCTGTGCCTGCCAAAGTGTGCCTCTGTTTAGAACCAGCTGTGGTGTTTTCCCATAGTCTGCAAGCCACTGTGTATTTCCATCCAATTCCACCCACAAAGTGAAGCCATATAGTGCCATAGTGTGCTTCCATACAGAGCTATCCATTTTGTGCTTCCATACAGCGCCAGCCGCAGTATGTTCCCATACAGTTTCAGCCACAATGTGTTGACATTTAATGCCTGCTAAAGTGGGCTCCCATACAGAGACAACAACATAATTCTCCATTGGGTGCCAGATATAGTGTTCCCATGCAGTACCAGTCACAATGTGCCACCATACAGTGCCAGCCAAAGTATGCCTTCATATATGGACATCCATGGTATTCTATACTATGCCAGCCACTGTGTATCATCATACAATTCCAAAAAAAAGTGCCACCAACCAGTGCCAGTCACAGAGCAACACCCAATGCGCCGCCTTACAGTGTCAGTCAAAGTGTATTTCCAAATTTACTAAACGATTTGTTATTATATAGAACCAGCCATACCATTCTCTATTCAGTGCTAGCCACAGTGTGCCTTTATACACTATCAATCACAATGTGCTGCCATGCAGTGCTGAAGAAAGTGTACTTTCATACCGGGTCAGCTGTGATGTGTTCCTATACAGTTGCTTGCCACATGATTCTCCACCCAGAGGCAACCACAGCATGACCTCATAAAGTCCTGGCCACCATGCCAGTCAAGGTGCTCCTCTATATGTGCCAGCCGTGATGTGTGTGTCCTGATCAGGGGTCAACTTTTCTCAGCCTCAGTCTGGTCTCAGGTTTGCTATTTAGCTCCGCTGCAGCCTGCAGGCGGTGTCAGCTATAGTTCTGCATTCGGCGTGTGTATCTGACTCTGGTATATCCTGATTAGCCCTGTTGGCGTACCTGACTTGCTCTGTGTCTGTTTACTCCCTCAGTCTGTCCTGACTTAGTATTTCCCTGTAAGTTTGTTGACTTCCTGGTTTTGACTTGGCTTACATTTGGACCTGCTTCTTCTTCTGTCTTTTGTCTTTATCTTATCCGCCTCTGACCATTGCTGACCCATGGCTTGTTTCTCACCACGTGTACTGCTGTGACCTCTGGTACTTCTGCTCCTGGCTGTTTCTGACTCGGCTTGTCTGACCACTCTTTCACCACCTGGTGGCGCTTGTGCTGCTGCTCAGTGTTCCTACGCTATGTGGGCAACCTCTCTTCCCTCACCAGCACCCCCTGGTGGAGGTTTGCGCTATACTGCACTGCAGTAGCATGACAGTGTGCCCAAACAGTGCCAACCACAGGGTATCCCTGTACACAATGTGCCCTTAATTCCCAGCCACAACGTGCCAAAATCCAGTGCCAGCCAAGCAGTATTTCCATATGGGCCAACCCTAATGTGCTCGCACAGTGCCGGTCACAGTGAGTCCCTCCATGCTGTGCTCCTATTTTGGACCACTATGCTCCCACTCGTTCCGCACTGTTCTGCCCTTTTATAGGGAAGCCATACTAGGCTTCCATGAAAACCTCATATACAGCATCCCATACACTGGCGGTAGAATTGATATGGTGTGACATGGCGTCGGGTAGGGTGTTCATCACCAGCCCTGGTGTGATAAATGACTCTACTGCTACTGACTGCGGCTAATCCCTTATAATTTCACAAGTCGTTCGGCCCTCATCAAATTTCCTGCCGCCACACACTGATCCTCCTCTGTTTTCTGACCTGTTTTCTCAGCTGTAGCGCCTGCTCGGCTTCATCTGGACAATTTTGCCCAGTTTACAAATATGCAAAGTGTAGGTCAATAAATAGTGAGAGATCTGAGGTCTGAAGTGCAACAAGAGAGGCTTTATGTGGACATTTCCTGTGGCAACGAATCACGGTAGACGCAGAACGGAAGGGGTCAAAATTAGAAGCAGGTGTTTAAGAAGAAAGAGGACAAGCAAAACATATTTGCTGGTGGATTGTTTTATCTTTCTCTAAAGAGCCTTAAAGAAAAAGAGTTTGAAACAGCACCACCTTTGTCTGTTTGGTTGTGTCTGGTATTGCAAGTCAGTCCGATTTAATTTAATGAAGTTTTGCCCAGTCACATTGTATAAGTTGGGCTTCTACAATGCTATGACCAGGCTACAAGAAGAAGTATACATATACGTAATAAATTGTGCATACCTTGTTCCTCGGGGGCGTGGCAAAGGGCAGTGGCCAGGGCTTGTGTTAGGTGCCAGAGGGCAGTCAATAAAAAACCCTGCTTTTACAGAGTATTAAACTAAAGGGATAGGGCACACGGCCAATCCCTGATTGTAGGCTGGCTGTTTCATTTGGTATTTATGCACCTGTGCAGCTGCCATTTTACTTGGGTCCGGTGCACCCTGTATTATGGCAGATGCATTTAGGCCTGTCTGGTTTGTATCTCAGTCAATAAAAAAACGTGCTTTTCCAAAGTATTAAACTAAAGGGATAGGGCAACAAAATGAACCTCTGCCACAGATGAAGGATAGCATAGCTATGTCTCTGCTTTTCCCCCACATCAATCTTGGGAGTCCAGAAACCTGAGATATAGAAGCTGTTGGGTGCAGATTTTATACTATAGAACTGCTTTGTCTATGTCAAAATTAAAGGGTTATACAAAAGGAAACGAATGGTCCCCTCTGTAATGCCCAGCTCAACTACTCTGCCATTGTGACCCTTTATTCAAACTCAGCTATGCTATACATATTCGGCTCTGCTGTTCCTAGGTGCCGTCTTGCATACTCAGCTCTGCCGCTACATGTCCGAGGAGCTGTCCTGCATACTCAGCTCTGCCGCTACATGTCCGAGGAGCTGTCCTGCATACTCAGCTCTGCCGCTACATGACCGAGGAACTGTCCTGCATACTCAGCTCTGCCACTACATGTCCGAGGAGCTGTCCTGCATACTCAGCTCTGCCGCTACATGTCCGAGGAGCTGTCCTGCATACTCAGCTCTGCCGCTACATGTCCGAGGAACTGTCCTGCATACTCAGCTCTGCCGCTACATGTCCGAGGAACTGTCCTGCATACTCAGCTCTGCCGCTACATGTCCGAGGAGCTGTCCTGCATACTCAGCTCTGCCGCTACATGACCGAGGAACTGTCCTGCATACTCAGCTCTGCCACTACATGTCCGAGGAGCTGTCCTGCATACTCAGCTCTGCCGCTACATGTCCGAGGAGCTGTCCTGCATACTCAGCTCTGCCGCTACATGTCCGAGGAGCTGTCCTGCATACTCAGCTCTGCCGCTACATGTCCGAGGAGCTGTCCTGCATACTCAGCTCTGCCGCTACATGTCCGAGGAGCTGTCCTGCATACTCAGCTCTGCCGCTACATGTCCGAGGAGCTGTCTTGCATACTCAGCTCTGCCACTACATGTCCGAGGAGCTGTCCTGCATACTCAGCTCTGCCGCTACATGACCGAGGAGCTGTCCTGCATACTCAGCTCTGCCACTACATGTCCGAGGAGCTGTCCTGCATACTCGGCTCTGCCGCTACATGTCCGAGGAGCTGTCCTGCATACTCAGCTCTGCCGCTACATGTCCGTGGAGCTGTCCTGCATACTCAGCTCTGCCGCTACATGACCGAGGAACTGTCCTGCATACTCAGCTCTGCCACTACATGTCCGAGGAGCTGTCCTGCATACTCGGCTCTGCCTCTACATGTCCGTGGAGCTGTCCTGCATACTCAGCTCTGCCACTACATGTCCGAGGAGCTGTCCTGCATACTCAGCTCTGCCGCTACATGTCCGAGGAGCTGTCCTGCATACTCAGCTCTGCCGCTACATGTCCGAGGAGCTGTCCTGCATACTCAGCTCTGCCGCTACATGTCCAAGGAGCTGTCCTGCATACTCAGCTCTGCCTCTACATGACCGAGGAACTGTCCTGCATACTCAGCTCTGCCACGTGTCCGAGGAGCTGTCCTGCATACTCAGCTCTGCCTCTACATGTCCAAGGAGCTGTCCTGCATACTCAGCTCTGCTTCTACATGTCCGAGGAGCTGTCCTGCATACTTAGCTCTGCCGCTACATGTCCGAGGAGCTGTCCTGCATACTTAGCTCTGCCGCTACATGTCCGAGGAGCTGTCCTGCATACTCAGCTCTGCCACTACATGTCCGAGGAGCTGTCCTGCATACTCGGCTCTGCCTCTACATGTCCGAGGAGCTGTCTTGCATACTCAGCTCTGCCACTACATGTCCGAGGAGCTGTCCTGCATACTCAGCTCTGCCGCTACATTTCCGAGGAGCTGTCCTGCATACTCAGCTCTGCCGCTACATGTCCGAGGAGCTGTCTTGCATACTCAGCTCTGCCGCTACATGTCCGAGGAGCTGTCTTGCATACTCAGCTCTGCCGCTACATGTCCGAGGAGCTGTCTTGCATACTCAGCTCTGCCGCTACATGTCCGAGGAGCTGTCTTGCATACTCAGCTCTGCCGCTACATGTCCGAGGAGCTGTCCTGCATACTCAGCTCTGCCGCTACATGACCGAGGAACTGTCCTGCATACTCAGCTCTGCCACTACATGTCCGAGGAGCTGTCCTGCATACTCAGCTCTGCCCCTACATGTCCGAGGAGCTGTCCTGCATACTCAGCTCTGCCGCTACATGTCCGAGGAGCTGTCCTGCATCCTCAGCTCTGCCTCTGCATGACTGAGGAACTGTCCTGCATACTCAGCTCTGCCCCTACATGTCCGAGGAGCTGTCCTGCATACTCAGCTCTGCCCCTACATGTCCGAGGAGCTGTCCTGCATACTCAGCTCTGCCGCTACATGTCCGAGGAGCCGTCCTGCATACTCAGTTCTGAAATTCCATATTCTGGCGCCGTGCTGCACATCCAGCTCTTCTGTTCCTCTCTAAACCTAACGCCTCCAGTCTGTGCTGCACAAATAGGCCTGTTATTTGTCGAATCCACCTGACCAAGTGAGTCATTTCACTATGCCATAGAGGTAGATAAAAGGAATGGAATGATCGCTGCATAAGATCAGCATAGATACATGATTCTATGATTTTATGATCCATGCTCCCATGTTAATCCCAGGAGTTAAGTAAGCTGAGATACTGAAGCTGTTTGGTGTGGTTTTCACATTGTTAAATGACTTTATCTATCCAAATGAGTTACATAAAAGGAATTAAATGATGACTTTATGGAATCATGGAGTCAAAAATGGGTTCGCTTTCCTAGGCCCCAATTCCCGTAAGGGCTTCCAGCTATTACAAATAGAATCTACCCTGATAATAACAGTCCTGCATCATCAGTGCAGATTCCTATGTTGAAAGTGCAGTAGGACCTGTGAGTATGTGCTCTCTGTATACCTGTGTGTATATTTTCTGTGTATACTTATGTGTATGTATGTTCTCTGTGTATACTTATGTGTGTATGTTTGTGCTCTGTGTATATACATATTTGTGTGCGCACTCTGTGTATATAGATATGTGTGTATGTGCTCTGTATATACACATGTATGTTTGTGCTCTGTGTATATACATGTGTGCTCTGTGTGTATCTACATATGTATGTATGTGTTCTGTGTGTACACATATGTGTGCTCTGTGTATATACATGTGTGCTCTGTGTATATACATATGTGTATGTATGTGCTCTGTATATGCATTCTTTGTGCATACATTTATATGACTTTGTGCTTTGTTCATATATATATACAGTATATGTGAACATAATAAACTGTGTGTGTGTGTGTGTGTGTGTGTGTAACATACAGGGTTTGTGTCACATACAGTGTGTGTGTGTGTGTGTGTGTAACATACAGGGTTTGTGTCACATACAGTGTGTGTGTGTGTGTGTGTGTGTGTGTGTGTAACATACAGGGTTTGTGTCACATACAGTGTGTGTATGTGTGTGTGTTTGTAGGATCCACATTTATGAATACCATAGTTCCTAGGAGTTAAGATGTCAGCAATCACACAACGAATGAGCAAAATTCGGCTTATTCATCAGGAAATTGGAGCACATTGGCCGGTGTGAACAGATTAAATGGATGTGCTGCCGATAATATTATACTGTATGGGGACAGAATAATCCGTTAGTGATTGCTCTGTCCTCATCATGATTCCTTGTTAGCCTATGTATAGAGACCAGTAAACCAGTCCTGGGCCCCACTTTTAACTTTTGCCCAAAGCCAAACTTGTCTAACACCAGCCTTGGGCGGAATTAGGGAAAAGGTAAGAATTATGAATTCCTGTTCCTGGAATGAGAGTTATCAACCTGGAATTAGCACATATCCTGCATTATTAATGGTCCAGATTATGGGACAGGACGGCACTCGTGTACTGCGGAGCGCACCGTCTATGGGTGAGGTCTAGAAGTCTACGCCATTACTAGGACAATACGTCTTAGCATCTGGAGGTAGTTATCAAACGTCCATATTCTGTAACTTTGCAGCTGAGGGAAACATCTTCTAAAAAAATATTCCTTTCCTAGAGAAACTCAACGTTCATTAGAATCACGACCACCTGAATGTTAAAAAACGCTCCTCGGGGATGGTTAGGATGGAAAATTCCCTTCCACCATATTCCAGATATAAATCAAGGAACACCTCGGTAGCATTTATTTGTGCTTTGGGCTCATTACATTGAATTCTTTTGAAACCCTGGTGGAGAAAGTCTTTTAACTGGTATTCTAGTCAAGAAAAACAAACAGGACGCTTGTCTCAATAAACCTTCTTCTAAGGATATTCATTTCCTCTCCACATTTCTAGGTCATGTGCTCCAGTAGGCCGAATACTATGCAGTCACCGGCGATATTACCATCCGTGGCACAGTTTGCTTTCGGCTCCGCGCACACAGTATACGTCAGGATGAGTTTACATTATCTACCTCCAACCTAAGGGCCCCGTTACACGCTTCAATGTCCCAGCGATCCCACCAACGATCTGACATGGATGGGATCGCTGGGACATTGTTAGCTGATCGCTGGTGAGCCGTCACATAGGCAGACCCACCATCGAGCTCGCTGGTATCCAGGGTAAACAGCGGGTATCCAAGAGCCGCGCAGCGCTTAGTTACCCGCTGTTTACCCTGGATACCAGCTCCCAGCGTCTACTGTATGGCGCTGGGAGCTCGATGATCGTTGGTCTCTCGCTGTCACATGCAGCGATGTGTGCTGCCCAGGGGGAGACCAACGATAGATTTATGGCCCAGACCATTAGGCAATGATTAACGATCAGCCAACTGATCGTTGCTAAGTGTCACACGCAACTATGTCATTTTGACATCGCTGCAACGTCACCAAACTGGTGACATTGCAACGATATCGTTCACAATATTGTTGCGTGTAACGGGGTCTTAAGGCTTCAACATGTGTTACTGTACAGACAGATGCAACATCTCCTTATATATAGGATCGTGTGGTCTCCTGTGCTACAGGTATAATAAAGGTATATGAATGTATACTATGATGGGGCTAGAAGGAGGCTTTCCATATGCATTAGGTAAACATAGGATGCCCTCTATTATAGATGGATGGATGGATGGATGGAAAAAGTCATGGCCGAAAGTATATGGCCTCTTTAAAATTGTTCCAGAAAATGAAGTATTTCTCCCAGTAAATTATTGCAATTACACGTTTATTTATTTTGTGTGTATTGAAACAATGCAAAAAGAAAAAAAACAGGAAAAAAGCCAAATTGGACATAATTTCACACAAAACCCTAAAATGGTCCGGACAAAATTGTTGGCACCCTCAGCTTAATATTTGGTTGCGCACACTTTGGAATAAATAAGTGCAATCAATCGCTTCCTATAACCATCAACAAGCTTCTTACACCTCTCACCTGGAAATTTGGACCCCTTTTCTTTTGCAAACTGGCTCCAGGTCTCTCATATTTGAAAGATGCCTTCTCCCAACATCAATTTTAAGATCTCTCCACAGGTGGTCAATGGGATTTAGATCCAAACTCATTACTGGCCACTTCAGAACTCTCCAGCACTTTGTTCCCATAAATTTCTGTGGTTTCTTTAAGAATGTTTGGGATCATTGTGCTGCTTGAAGGTCTATGACCTAGGATGCAAAAGAGGTTTTTAATACTGGGCACTACATTGTAAGCCAAAATTCTTTGGTAATCTTCAGATTTCATGATGCCTTGCGCACAGACAAGGCATCCAGTGCCAGAGGCAGCAAAATAACCCCAAAACATTTTTCAACCTCCACCATATTTGACTATAGGTAGTGTGTTCTTTTCTTTGTAGACCTCATTCCGTTTTTGGTAAGCAGTAGAATGAAATGCTTTACCAAAAATCTCTATCTTGATCTCATCTGTCCACAAGATGCTTTACCAAAGGATTTTGGCTTACACACTTACTGCAGTCTAATTTTTTTATGTCTCTGTGTTAGCTGTGGGGTGCTCTTGGGTCTCATGCCTTAACGTTTCATTTCATTCAAATGTCGACACATAATTCTCACTGACACTGATGCACCCTGAGCCTGCAGGACAGCTTGATTTTCTATGGAACTTGATTGGGGCTGCTTATCCACCATCTGGACTATCCTGCGTTGCAACCTTTTATCAAGTTTTCTCTGCCATTCACATCCAGGGAGATTAGCTACAGTGAAAGAATAAACAAAAGATGATGGGGTATAGTCAATCAGACGTCAAACATGAAAACCATATCCTAAAAACTAAACTTTATTAAAACCGTTAAAATATTGTCAGACAAATTTGTTAGGAGTCAGGTTTCTGCGGTCGCTATGCAGGAATCCAGACCCTCACATTCTGCAGTCTCCTTCTCTTTATCCACTGCAGAAGAGATTGCAGAGGAGATTGCCTTGCAGCAAATCTCTCCTGAGGCTAAGTCCTTCTCTCGTCTTACTGAGCATGCTCATGGGACGATCTCCCATTGGAGATCGGGAGTCATGTGCTCAGGTCCTGCTCCAAATCTCATTTGTCCATCTCAGAGATCTGGAGGCGTGCGGAAGGTCCCGACTGCTATAAAAGGCGCGCATGGCAGTTCCGCCATGCGCTAGTATAGACCATACTTGCTGCTGTGTGAATGACGATGAATGCATGATTCTGATGAATGACTCATTTGAAACCCCTACCCTTTGATATTACGCTTGTGTGAGGGATTGAGTTCAGTACCAGCGCCAGCGCGCCTCTGCTTCATTGTCCACAGCTGCTAGCGTCCGACATTGCGCTTGCGTCTAGCATTGTCATTTAGCGGCAGTGTCCTACGCCGTGCTGCAGTAGCAGCCCACTTAAGCGTTCGCGACTGCGACGCTACACATACGGTAGGTCTAGAAGGACTTAGTACCGCCATCTTTGGCTATTCCTGTGACCCTATACCATGTGTGTAACTACTCTGAGTACTTGTGACCTTAACAGGCTCAGCTCTTTTGTTTATGTTCATAGGCATCTCTGTGATTTAAGAGAGATTGCTCTGTGCACTTGGGTGACGGTTAACCCTGTGCACAATACCGCCATATTGTTCTGCCACCACTTAGCAGCGGTTATATCACCTACTGCACGGTGGACCCCGAGCGGCGAACGCACTTTATTAGTTTTTTATTTTAGTGCGCACCGCCGTTCCTAACACAAATTTATCAAAAAATTCCAACCAGCCGGTGCAGTATTAGTGGTTATTAACAATAGGCCCTATTACACCCTAATGCACCCTTCCTACCAGCGGAGGTTGACACCCTAGCGTGAACGCAATGTGGCACCCCCGCTCACCGTTGGCTCGCCCTGAATGCAACCTATGTCACTATGTCCCTAATTTAAACAGGACAAAAACGAGCAACAATTGAACATCCAGTCAATATTATATCGCTGTGCCGTGATGATTAGAAAACGGAAGAAGTAGGGTGTGTAGGGTATATTATTTGGTGAACCAAAAGAGGTATGTCCATATAATGGTAAATTGACGATAAATACCAAAAAAAATTGCCCAAAGAAATCCACTCAACTGCAAAAACTAAAACAGCCAGATACCCAGAAGAAAAGAGAAGTACAGCTGATAAGGGCGCTCAGAACACCTGATGAAGGCGGATTCACCACCGAAAAGCTTTGTGAGGACATAATGACCATGTAAAGAAGTTTATTTTCCATCCAAAACAAGTGTCTGTCTTGGTCTGAGCGCCCTAATCAGCCGTACTTCTCTTTCCTTATATTTTACACCCTTCTGGGTGAGCGGCTTGGTGCAGCACGGACCCAGCAGGCTTCCAACCATCCTGCAAGACCTGAAAGACGGAGGACCTGTAGTGACATCAGCATCACGTGACGCCCCTTGTGACCGGCTAACCTTGTAACCTGGAAGCCAGGATAACGAATGGTGCACGATAAGCACCGCAGGCTCTGCAAACGTGGTTATGCCGGAGCATAACCACGGCAGGTTAGTGTACTTTCTTCCTAACCTACTCTATTTGACCATCGGGTATCACACCAGGAGCACCCCCTCCTCTCTCCTATTTTGTTTGTTCAGATGCCCAGAAGAATCACAAAAACTTGGTGTGGGTACAATAGGTAGGGAAGGAAAAAGGGGGGGTAAGCATAAGCTAAATCACGCTCTACTTTCCTTAATTTCGTATCTGTACCTTACAGCGGAGGTTGGCACACTATTTGATGACGCAAAGCTCTGCCGTCCAGGGAGATTAGTTACTGTGCTAAGGGTTGTAAGCTTCTTTATTATGTTGTGCACTGTGGACAAAGGAACTTCAAAATCTCTGGAGATACACTTGTAGCCATGAGATTATTGATATATTTCAACACTTTTGTTTCTCAAGTCCTCAGACAGTTCTCTACTCTTTCTGTTCTTCATGCTTAGTGTGGCACACACAGGCACACATTGCAATGACTGAGTCAGTTTCTCCCCTTTTTATCTGATTTCACGTATGATTTTCATATTGTCCACACCTGTTACTTGCTACAGGTAAGTTTGAAGACGTGCAAGAAAAAGCGTAATCAAGCCACCAAGGAATAAAAAATCAATTAATTTTATTATTATTCAAAATAAGGCGCTTCAACAATAATAACATCTATACCAATGACAGGGATTTAATCAAGGAGCAGCAGCCCCTGGAAGAAGCCCACGTGAAACGCGCGTCGGGGCGGTGTGTGCGGCACCACAGGAGCAGCGTTGATATGTGACTGTTTGTTGTCTCTTAGTCAGCACTATATGTATATATGATCTCACTTGGGGATCTACTGTGTCTATACTGATGTGACTACACCAGTCCTTTGAACCTATCATTGCACTGTCACTTTTTGATATGGATTTGAATACTGAGCTGTAGCTTATTTTGCTACACTATTGGTTTTGCACCTGTTTCTCCTTGATTAAAACCCTGTCATTGGTATAGATGTTATTATTATTATTATTAATAAAAATAATTGATTTTTTTATTCCTTGGTGGATTGATTAATCTTTTCCTTGCATGTTTACAATCTGGTGGGAGTATATCTATGGCTATTGCGACTAGTGGTTTGGGTACCATAGCAAAGAGCGCCATTCCCTATATAATGTGTTCTCTTCCTAAGATTTTGTATTAGGTAAGTTTGAAGAGCATCACATGCTTGAAACAAAGTTGTTTACCCACAATTTGGGGGTTTGTGTGAAATTATGTCCAATCTGCCAGTTTTTTGTGCTGTTTCACGATATCCAAAGGAAATAATCGTCAATGTGAACTTAAAGTGGAAAACTCCAGGAAAACAAAGGAACATTGTCAATCGATACTGTCCCTTTAAAAACATTTTCCTTTCCACTGTTTACTATTAGAGCTTAAAATTCAGCTGAACTCGGAGACATGGAGGTGGCTTTATTTCAGGGCACAGATTACGGTAATCTCCCATCACACCACCTACCTCACAAGCTGAAATTAAACCGTTGGCAGAAAATCAACCACAGGTTTTATATTTTGGACAATTTTATGACCAAACATCAGACATAATGAAACTTTTTCTCCTCTTTGTTTCCTCTCTATCCTATTTGTATGTATTGTGGTTTTTGTACTGTGTTTCCTGAAGAAGATTATTATTATTGTTTAGTAAGACTACAGCTGTAAATTATGGTAAGGGGTAATATCTATCACATATCTAGCAGACATTTATGACTATGCCATAAATGTTTCAGCTAGGGTTCCCCCCTTTAATAAAATAATTATTAGCTGCCTAGTGCCACCACTAGATGGAGCTCAAATAATCAGCACGCTAAAACAAAACAGTACACAACAGACCCTTAAGCGCCCCCTAGTGGTCGCTGCAGGAAAACAAAATTTGATCAGTGATCAATATGGGTAAACAGAGGATTCAAAGTTTTGTAATAATTGATTGAACACACATCTTTGGTTCAAAAATGATGTCATTAGAAGTTGATCAAACCCTGTAGAGAAGCATGGTCTCACTGCCTTTATCCCCCACAACAACGTATAACTGCTTTTAGTGCACTTATCAGTCTGATATATCCAGCAACTGTGCCAACTTTCCTGCTCTGTAACTTGCCATCTGCTCTTTTCCAGTAGTCAGTTCCTCTTCAGTAGCATTCTGCCAGCATTATAGGTGCTTGAACTTCCTTTAGATAATTCCCAGCATGCACTGCTCTGTATCCAATAGCTTGTCTGTCTTGAACTGAAAGCCTGTCACTCCATTATGCCTTTATGCAGTCTGCATGGTAGGAGAGCAAGAACAGAGAAACAAAAACCCTCCTTCATTTCCTATAAAGACACAAAGACCTGCCCCCACTTCCTGTAGAGACACAAATACCTGTCTCCACTTCATGTAGACACAAATACCTGTCCCACTTCCTGTAGAGACACAAAGACCTGCCCTCACTTCCTGTAGAGACACAAATACCTGCCTCTACTTCCTGTAGAGACACAAAGACCTGCCCCCACTTCCTGTAGAGACACAAATACCTGCCTCTACTTCCTGTAGAGACACAAAGACCTGCCCCCACTTCCTGTAGAGACACAAATACCTGCCTCTACTTCCTGTAGAGACACAAAGACCTGCCCCCACTTCCTGTTGAGACACAAATACCTGCCTCTACTTACTGTAGAGACACAAAGACCTGCCCACACTTCCTGTAGAGACACAAATACCTGCCTCTACTTCCTGTAGAGACACAAAGACCTGCCCCCACTTCCTGTAGAGACACAAATACCTGCCTCTACTTCCTGTAAAGACACAAAGACCTGCCCTCACTTCCTGTAGAGACACAAATACCTGCCTCTACTTCCTGTAGAGACACAAAGACCTGCCCCCACTTCCTGTAGAGACACAAATGCCTGCCTCTACTTCCTGTAGAGACACAAAGACCTGCCCCCACTTCCTGTAGAGACACAAATGCCTGCCTCTACCTGTAGAGACACAAAGACCTGCCCCCACTTCCTGTTGAGACACAAATACCTGCCCCACTTCCTGTAGAGACACAAAGACCTGCCCCAACTTCTTGTAGAGATGCAAAGATCTGCCCCCACTTCCTGTAAAGACAAAAAGACCAGCCCTCACTTCCTGTAAATACTCAAGGACCAATATCCACCTCTGGAAGATACACAAAAACCCACCCTCATTTCCTGTAGAGACACAAATACCCACCCCACTTCCTGTACAGACACAAAGAACAAGCCTTACTTCTTGCAGAAAAACAAAAACCCACCCCTACTTTCTGTAGAGACACAAAGATCAATCCTCACTTCCTTTAGATATACAAAGGCCCTCCACTCCCTTCTTGTACAGACACAAAGACCCACTCTAATTTCCTGTTAAAACTCAAAGACCCACCCTTACTTCCTGTAGGGAAACAAATATCTGCCCCTACTTCCTGTAAAGATACAAAGATCAACCGTCACTTTGTGTAGAGACATAAAAACCCACCCCAACTTCCTGCAGAAAAAAGACCTGCCCCACTTTCTGTAGAAACACAAAGACCCACCTCCACTTTCTGTAGAAACACAAAGACCCACCTCCACTTTCTGTAGAAACACAAAGACCAACCTCCCAGTTCCTGTAAAGAAACAAAGACCCACTCTCACTTCCTGTTAAGACTCAAAGATCTCCTTCCATCTCCTTTAGGGGCACAACAAAAAAACCCTCTTATTGTAGAGAGACAAATCTGTGCCTCCACTCTCTGTAATTCATCTCTTCTGCCACAGGTGGATTACACTTTACAACAGGCAGTGGACAGCTAGTTACATAGAAAGGAGAAACCCAGTGGCCGACACTTTGCAGTGATTGTTCATGGGTAAGAAAGCATACTTTATTAATGAAATGATTTGTAGATTGTCTGTTTAGCACATTATCTATCAAATGAGATCAAATAATCTAAAATAGTACAGTCTAATTTTTTTTGTAATAAATTGCTGAAGTATACCCAAATGAGCACTTTCTAAGAACTGCAAAAAGTCTATGTGTGATTTCATGGAAGCAATTGCATCAGTTTAAGATTTGGCTAATTTTTTGCCTTCAGTTTAGCAACGAGGCAATTTGCACCTAGAAAACCATTAATGCTACAAGCCACTAAATAGATCCCAGGAAATGGCGGTCTACCCAGCATGTAAATTGAAGGCTGCACTGTAAATGCATGATGAACTTTAGCCGGATCTCAGTCTAACCATCTCCAATGGGTTTTTTTTTTATTTCAAAGTAAACTAAACCTTGCTCTTAAGACATACTGTAGTTCTGTGAAATGTGGAAATGTGCCCGGTATAAATAAAGGCATTGTGTTTTGTGATTTTGTCCAAAGCTATGACCAACTCAACACTTTGGCAGAGGCCAAGGTATGTGAATATAAACTTGTAAAATTCCACATAAAAGTTTTAAACAAGTTCACACATCTGTAGTGTCATGGGGGGTATTACATAATATTTACCATTACAGTCATGTTTGCACTCCACCTACTATGTGCTGAAGGAAAGTTTGCTGCTTCAATCATGAAAATAATAAGATTTTTAGTATTAAACTTTGCTTATATCACATCAGAGATCTACAATTGTTGTATCCTTTCTTTGGAGCTATATAGGGGGTAATTCACAGTATGTCACGGGTTTACAGAGACAGAGAGGAGCCAAATCAGAAGCGTCTGATTTCTCCTACTCCTGCACTGTTTAGAAGCACTTCGCCTTCATATTAAATGGTGCAGGCTACTTTTAGCAGTGCAGGGGTTACCATGCTCAGTTGAGAGCTCTTGGAAGCTTTCCTGCATTAAGGTTCTCAGATGTTCACTGTTAGCCACTCCCATCTCCTATATAATCTGGGTCCTGGCTAGCACTCATTGTCAGAGTACCTTATGCTGCATGGATAGGAGATGGTGGTTTGTGGTTGTTGTTTGAGAGGGCATTTGGTGGATTGGTTTGAGACTGTGGCTAGGCTTTGGGTGCATGCTAATCCCCCTCCCTTGGTCCCTACTTTGGTTTTACCCCATCCTCCACTCCCTGGTGTTTATCTCTGTTGTTTGTGTGTGTATATTTGTATGATTGGTATTTTCCTTTATCCCTGTTTGTATTACCTTGTTAGTCTGGTTGGTGTTATACGGTACACTACTACGCCCCTCTTCCCTGGGTGGAGGATCGGTACAGACCTAGGGCGGATTCAGGAGCTAAGGCAAGGTATGTGGCCCAGGCGTCTTCACCATCACAAGTAATCTGCGGAACAGGGCGAGCTAGGGCGGCCCCAGCATTAGGGACAGGAAAGGAGCCCTTGGTCCCGGGATACCCAACAACAGAGTTGTGACATTATACCTCCATTGAAAGTGAGCATAGGCTTATCTGCATCATCTGACATTCAAGTGGCCAGAAATTCCCCATTGGCAGTACTACATAGAAATTCCATTTATCTGTGTAATGCCTCATTTCGCCTGTGGAGGTGCTGCAGGGGAATTGAACAGTTGCTACAAGTTTCTCTCCATGAATTAAAGCTGATCACTGGAGGTCCTCCCTGTGAGCAACTTCTTTTTAAATAAATATTCATTTTTTAAGCTATTATTAGTGGGGTTACCCTATGACTATTTATTACCAAATTAGACGTCTAATTTCATTGGTGACCGTAGAAATAAATGAGCCATTCAAGTCCCAGAAGCAAATCCTCCAGACTATTACTCCCTTTTTATTAATTTTTTTGGGGAAAATGAACAGGATTTGAATGTTTCAACATCTTTAAGCCAATCATTTCATTCACAGCAGAAAGCGATAACTATGTTGATTTAGTAGAAACTGGGTTGCGTTAGATTAGGATAGTTACAAGATATATATGAGAATAAACCAATCTGCTACCAATTAGATCATTGTATGACAGCAACAGAAGGAGATGACTGCGTTGATCTTTCTGAAAGCAGTGACCTGTCCATTTGTTGTGTTGGGTTAGTAGGAAATGTGCATGGAACAGGGGCCATTACATGATGTGGATGATAATCATAAAAGACCTTGCAACTAATTAGATACGAAAACTTGGCACACACTCGTGGATTCTGATGCAGAAAGGTGATTATTTAATATAGTACAGTACATACATACAGACGTTTCGGTCTATGACCTTCATCAGTGTACGTAAGGCTGTACTGTGGGCTCAAGTATAACTGGGCATAAATCTAGAAATCCGATGGGTGAGGAGGCACAGGGGGCCGTCTCTTGTTGCTTAGATATGGCAGGTGGACGCGGTATCCGCCGTGAATCAGTGGCGAATCAGCGGCGGATACCGCGTCCACCTGCCATATCTAAGCAACGAGAGACGGCCCCCTGTGCCTCCTCACCCATCGGATTTCTAGATTTATTCCCAGTTATACTTGAGCCCACAGTACAGCCTTACGTACACTGATGAAGGTCATAGACCGAAACGTCTGTATGTATGTACTGTACTATATTAAATAATCACCTTTCTGCATCAGAATCCACGAGTGTGTGCCAAGTTTTTGTATATAATAAGTCACGGATTGGGATCCTACTTGTGCACCACAAAATATTATAGGGTTGTGCCAATGGTTCTAACTCTTGCAACTAATTAGATCATGGTGTGATGACAACAGAAGGGGATGACTGTGTTGATCTTTTAAGAGGCAGTGACTTGTCTATTCATTGTGTTGGGTTAGTAGGAAATGGGCATGCAACAGGGGCAGGTAAATGATATGGATGATAATAAAACACTGCAACCTGCAACCAATTAGATTATAGTTAGTACTGTAACAGGAGGAGATGATTGTGTTGGATCTTATATGAGGCAGTGATCTATACATTTGTTCTTTTGGGTTAGAAGGAAAAGGACATGTGACAGGGGCAGTTACATGATACGGATGAGAATAAAAAACTACAAGTAATTAGATCATGTTATGATAATAGCAGGAGATGAGAGTGTTAATCTTGTAGGAGGCAGTGACTTTTAAATTGGTTGTTTGGGGTTATTAGGAAATGGGCACATGAGTAAGGCAGTTATATGATATGGAGGAGAATAAAACACCCTTAAACCAATTAGATCATGGTATTATGGTAGCAGAAGGAGATGATTGTGTTGATCTTTTAGAAGACAGTGACCTTCCATTTACACTGTTGGGTTAGAAGGAAATGGGCATGCTACGGGGCAGTTACATGATGAAGATGATAATAAAACACCTTGAAACCAAATTGATTATAGGTATGACTAGAACTGAAGGAGATGATTGTGTTGATCTTGTAGGAGGCAGTTATCTGTCCATTTGTTTTGGGTTTGTACAGTAGAAATGGGTATGTAAGAAAAACAGTTGTATGATAAGAAGGAGAATCAAACACTCTTAAACCAATTGTTGGATTGAGGATAGCAAAAGGAGATGATTGTGTCGATCTTGTAGGAAGCAGTGATCTGGCCATTCGTTATGTTGGGTTAGTAGGATGTGGACATGTAACACAGACAGCTACATGATGTGGATGAGAATAAAATATTCTGCATCCCATTAGATCATGGGTTTGATGAAAGCAGCAGAAGAGGAGCGTGTTGATATTGTGGAAGAAAGTGACCACTCTTTATGTACGTTAGTAAAGACAGGGTTGAAATTTCTCTTTTATATTGACTTTTAGTAACAGAGCCTTTCATTTGCAGAGATTACCCTTGTCACCCAAACTTAAAAGGATTATATAATCTTCTCCTTCACTACAAGCCACGGAAATCAGACATTTTTTTTTACTACTGTAAAAATAATTACCACTATATAACCAAGAGATTAAATAGCTTCTATAAGACATCACAAGACAACTTCTGAGGCTGTGATGTTTTCTTAGCAAACTCTGAGTCACGAGAGAAGAGACTTAATACCAGTTCGGAGCTGTAAAGTGTGTGAAGTAGCCATACTTTCCTCTCTCGGTGTTTTCACTGGGGCCGCTTCTCTTCCTGCCAAGCTCATGGGTCTCCTCTCCATACAATGGCCACTTACACAATGTACCATTTGTTTTCATGTTAAGATGGGAGAAGAGCGGAAAAGTCCCGGCCTATCGCTGCCTAACAGGAAAAGCCCTCCATGCACGAGATTACAGCAACGGGATATAATTAAACTGGTCCCAGACCAATAATTGCTGGAGCCGCGGCCGATACATATTAGTCAAGTTTTATTTTCAAGAACTAAGCAAAAAAAATTTTTTAAAAATCTGCAAATTAGAAATGAGCGAATTGGTGCTAGGAAATTAATCCAAATTTGGCCACCAATTTGCAAATTTTTAGAGGGTGAGAAAAAAAAATGCTCACCGATCGCCCATTCTGCCGTTGCAGCCTCCTATCTTGTGCAGTTCTTTTGGCCTTTCTCTTCCTCAATCCTAATTCTGAGCTGTGGCTTCTGGCGCCTCTGATTAGTGCAAAAACTGAAGAAAAAAAGGTCAGAGAGACCTATCGATTAGACTCAACGGGGGCTGTCGCAGCAAAAGAGGTGACGAGTAGACTATTATTGAGACCCTAGAGCATAATAAGGAACATTTGATCCTGTCTAGATTTGAAGAAACTGCTGAATTTTGGCAGGTTTTCAGTACTAAATATCAACCAAGCTTATGAAATTTTGTGCTTTCTGCTGAGGTATATACTTTATTCATTGCGCACTGTCACTTTCAATATGCACGATTGCACTTTATATTGTTATATGATATGTAACTACTCCCTTTGTACTACACTTTTTTTGTCTTATTGAGCACTTGGTCACTTCAGTCCCTTTTCATTTAGGGCTGTATTAATTTTGTATCTGTTACCATGTTATGGGCTGACGTTTATCTCCCCCAATATGGCTGCCGCCACGATCTTCTTTTTATTGGTGGTTGTGGCGCGCACGTGCAGTTTGCCTCGCACCCCTCCTACTCTCCTCTGTGGCTATCTATGCTAGTTCTGTGTGCATGTATTTGACGTCAGCAGGTGGATTTCCACCTACATGCGCGCTGCTCACTGATGGCCACAGAGGTGGGAGGAAACTTTTTTGGCGTGTGACGTCACTGGCGCGTGCGCCTGTTATACCGGCATTGATTGGAACTGTTGTATATATAATCCCAGGGACATGACGCTCCTCTGCACCCCTTTTGAGAAAGCACCTAACGCGAAACGCGCGTCAGGGGGTTTGCTGGGAGGCACCCAGACACACCAGCAACCATGGGTAAGCGGCATTTATACTATTACAAATGGGCATGCTGATTTGGCTATTGCTATGCATTAGCATACTGTTTACTGGCCCACTTTGTTGTATTCACGCATTATTTAGGACTTGCCCTTTTATTCTTCTATGCAGATGTGTATATTCATGACTTTTGGCAGCAGTGTTATTCTGTGCACTCCTGTATTAGCCGCAGTACTTCTTCCCTTTTTCCTTCCATAAGGCCTTATTATTGGCATGTATATTTTTACATTCATGTGGATTAATAAAGTATGAATTGCTTTTTACATTTGATGGCTTTTTTCTTGCTCCAATTCTGTTTTCTTCTGTATATATCTTTAGTGGGAGCGTTTCCATCTTTTTATTGTTTTTGGCAGGCACTATGCCTCAGTCTTTGGGTTGAAGCAATGTCTTCATTATTCACTATAGACACCTGGTGCTTATTTTGACTCATTTGTTCTCCATAACTAATCTTTATCTATTGTTATTATTATTATTATTATTATTATTATTATTATTTCATTATTGACCAGCCTTTGTAAAGTTATTAATTTATATAATACTAGCTGAAGAGCCCGGCGCTGCCCGGGCATAGTAACTAACTGTGGATAGTTATAACAAATTATAATTATCCTCCATCCCATAGTCCCGTGCCCATATACCCAACATACCTATCCTCCATCCCATAGTCAAGTGCCCATATACCCATCGCACATCCTTCATCCCATAGTCCCGTGCCCATATACCCATCATACATATTCTCCATCCCATAGTCGAGTGCCCATATACTCATCACACATCCTCCATCCCATAGTCCCATGCCCATATACCCATCACACGTCCTTCATCTCATAGTCCCATGCCCATATACCCATCATACATATCCACGATCCCATAGGCCCGTGCCCATATACCCATCATACATATCCACGATCCCATAGTCCCGTGCCCATATACCCATCCTACATATCCTCCATCCCATAGTCGAGTGCCCATAAACCCATCACACATCCTCCATCCCATAGTCCCATGCCCATATACCCATCATACATATTCGCCATCCCATAGTCGAGTGCCCATATACCCATCACACATCCTTCATCTCATAGTCCCATGCCCATATACCCATCATACATATCCTCCATCCCATAGTCCCGTGCCCATATACCCATCATACATATCAGCCATCCCATAGTCCCATGCCCATATACCCGTCATACATATCCTCCATCCCATAGTCCAGTGCCCATATACCCATCACACATCCTCCATCCCATAGTCCCGTGCCCATATACCCATCATACATATCCGCCATCCCATAGTCCCATGCCCATATACCCGTCATACATATCCTCCATCCCATAGTCGAGTGCCCATATACCTATCGCACATCCTTCATCCCATAGTCCCATGCCCATATACCCATCATACATATTCTCCATCCCATAGTCCCATGCCCATATACCCATCATACATATCCTCCATCCCATAGGCCCGTGCCGATATACTCATCACACATCCTCCATCCCATAGTCCCATGCCCATATACCCATCACACATCCTTCATCTCATAGTCCCATGCCCATATACCCATCATACATATCCACGATCCCATAGGCCCGTGCCCATATACCCATCATACATATCCACGATCCCATAGGCCTGTGCCCATATACCCATCATACATATCCTCCATCCCATAGTCCCGTGCCCATATACCCATCATACATATCCACGATCCCATAGGCCCATGCCCATATACCCATCATACATATCCTCCATCCCATAGTCGAGTGCCCATAAACCCATCACACATCCTCCATCCCATAGTCCCATGCCCATATACCCATCATACATATTCGCCATCCCATAGTCGAGTGCCCATATACCCATCACACATCCTTCATCTCATAGTCCCATGCCCATATACCCATCATACATATTCGCCATCCCATAGTCCAGTGCCCATATACCCATCATATACATCCTCCATCCCATAGTCCCGTGCCCATATACCCATCATACATATCAGCCATCCCATAGTCCCATGCCCATATACCCATCACACATCCTCCATCCCATAGTCAACCATTATGACATCATAATGAGTGGCGGGGCTTGCAACCTATGATGACATCAGCATCGCCATGACAACCATTATGACATCATAATGAGGGGCGGGGCTTGATACACACACACTTTTTCCCCCAGTATGTAGATAGGGGCAAAATTGTTTGGTGAATTGGAACGCGCCGGGTTAAAATTTCACCTCACAACATAGCCTAGGATGCTCTCAGGGTCCAGACGTGTGACTGTGCCAAATTTTGTGCCTGTAGCTGCGACGATGCAGATGCCAATCCCGGACATACATACATACACACACACACTTGAGCTTTATATAATAGATCCATTATCCTATTTTGCTTCCTTCTATCTGAAGCACCGTGCTGAAAGTGCTGGCTTTTCTCCCAAGCCTATGCTGTCTTAGTAGCTGATTTGTACTGCAGCTCTAGAAAATTCCCTACTCCTGCATGAAAATTTCTGCTCTTCTTCCCCCATGCTCAGACAGGGAGAGTGAAAATAGTGTGTGAGCATAAGGAGAGGGAATAAAAGGGTTCCTAATCCTAACCCTAACACAGGTCAAATCAGCAACTAACAGAGCATGAACTAGGCAGATAAGCCAGCACTTTCAAGATTCAAGTGGTGTTCAAGATAATATAAGCTAATAAAGTATGTAAAGGCTTACTCACTCCTTAGTAATCGAGCCAATTTTGACCTTAATGACCAAGCCAATTTTTACAATTCTGACCACTGTCACTCAGGTTATAGCTCGGGAATGCTTCAATGGATTCCACTGTTAGTGGTAAAATTTATTTGATATCACTTGTGTTTATTTGTGAAAAAAAACAGAAATTTGGCAAAGAATTTGAAAATTTAGCAATTTTCAAAATTTAATTTTTATGCCCTTAAATCAGAGAGTCATATCACACAAAATAGTTGATAAATAACATTTCCCACATGTCAACTTTATATCAGCACAATTTTGGAAACATAATTTTTTTGTTAGGAAGCTATAAGGCTAGGTTCACATTGCGTTAATGCAGTCCGTTCCACGCATAGCGTTGATGGACTGCATTAACGCTAATTCATATTGTGATCGCTAATTAACGCTAATGTAATATTGCAGACCGCGTCTGAGGGTGCGTCACAGAATGACAGCACATCGCGAACGCATGCCGATTATGACATGCGTTGGCGATGCGCTCGTCTATTGCAGTCTATGGGTGCATCAATGCATCCTTTACATAGCGTTAATGCCGCTATGTAATGGATGTGTTAAATGCTGCCCACAAACGCATTGTGAACCCAGCCTAAGGGTTAAAATTTGGTCAGCAAGTTCTAATTTTTCCAACAAAATTTACAAAACCATTTTTGTAGGGACCACTTCACATTCGAAGTGAGTTTGGATGGTTAATATGACAGAAAATACTCAAAAGTGACACCATTCTAAAAACTGCACCCCTCAACTGCACCCCTTGTAAAGTAACCAGACTGTCCCACAACACAGACGGCGACAACCCTGGCACACGGTGCAAACACGTTTCCTGCAGCGGTGCTCCAGGTGCGCCGAACGTCTGTGGAGAAAATCCAATCTACACGAAGATTTCATCCATTTTAAGTTTATGCTTAGAACATACAACACTGCCCTTCACCTCTCCAAACAAACCTATTTCAACACCCTCATCACCTCACTGTCCAATCACCCGAAACGTCTCTTTGACACTTTTCATTCTCTACTCAATCCAAGAGTACAGGCCCCAACCACGGAGCTCCGAGCTGACGATCTGGCCAATTACTTCAAAGAAAAAATTGACCAGATCCGACAGGAAATTATCTCCAAATCCCCTCATACCATGCACTGTCTTCCCTCCCCCACTGCATCTAATTCACTCTCTGATTTTGAACCAGTCACAGAAGAAGAAGTAAGCAGGCTCCTTGCATCTTCTCGCCCAACTACTTGCACCAGTGACCCATTTCCGTCACATCTCCTCCAGTCCCTTTCCCCTGCTGTCACCCCTCACCTAACTAAAATATTTAACCTCTCTCTTCTGGTATTTTTCCCTCCTCATTTAAGCATGCCATCATACATCCACTACTTAAAAAACCATCCCTCGACCAAAACTGTGCCGCTAACTATAGACCTGTCTCTAATCTTCCCTTCATCTCTAAACTCCTGGAACACCTGGTCCACTCGCGTCTTATCCGCTATCTCTCAGAAAACTCTGTTCTCGACCCTCTCCAATCCGGTTTCCGCTCTTTACACTCCACTGAAACTGCCCTCACTAAAGTCTCTAATGATCTGCTAACAGCTAAATCAAATGGTCATTACTCCATGCTAATTCTCTTGGATCTCTCTGCAGCATTCGACACTGTGGATCATCAGCTCCTCCTCACTATGCTCCATTCCATTGGCCTCAAGGACACCGTTCTCTCCTGGTTCTCCTCCTATCTCTCCGACCGCTCCTTTACTGTTTCTTTTGCCGGTTCCTCCTCCTCTCACCTTCCCCTTACTGTTGGGGTTCCTCAAGGATCGGTTCTAGGCCCCCTCCTCTTCTCCTTGTACACTGCCCCTATTGGTCAAACAATCAGTAGATTTGGTTTCCAGTACCATCTCTATGCTGATGACACCCAATTATACGCTTCTTCTCCTGACATCACGCCAGCCTTTCTAGAAAACACTGGCGATTGTCTAAACGCTGTGTCTAATATCATGTCCTCACTATATCTGAAACTGAACCTGTCAAAGACTGAACTCCTGGTGTTTCCTCCCGCTACTAATGTACCTATACCCGACATTGCTATTTCTGTGTGTGGTTCCACTATTACTCCCCAGCAACATGCCCGCTGTCTTGGGGTCATACTTGATTCCGAGCTTTCCTTTGCCCCCCACATTCGATCACTGGCTCGCTCTTGTCATCTGCACCTCAAAAACATTTCTAGAATTCGACCTTTTCTTACTTTTGACTCTGCAAAAACTCTTACTGTTTCTCTTATTCATTCTCGTCTCGACTATTGTAACTCTCTTCTAATCGGTCTCCCTCTTACCAAACTCTCCCCTCTCCAATCTGTCTTGAATGCTGCAGCCAGGATCATATTCCTCACCAATCGTTACACCGATGCCTCTACCTTGTGCCAGTCATTACACTGGCTACCCATCCACTCCAGAATTCAGTATAAACTTATTACCCTCACCCACAAAGCCCTCCATGGCTCAGCACCACCCTAAATCTCCTCCCTTGTTTCAGTATACCACCCTACCCGCGCCCTCCGTTCTGCTGATGACCTGAGGTTAGTATCCTCAATAGTCAGAACCTCCCACTCCCGTCTCCAAGACTTTACACGTGCTGCGCCAATTCTTTGGAATGCACTTCCCAGGTCAATACGATTAGTCCCCAATCCCCACAATTTTAAGCGTGTCCTGAAAACGCATTTATTCAGACTGGCCTATCGCCTCAACACATTAACCTAACCTATCCCTGTGTGGCAGAGCCAAAAGTTTTACCATAACCAGGTTCCCAGCATCATGTTCCCACATGCTTTATGCATCCATTAGCCCTCTGTGTCTGTACTGTTACACACTTAACATTATGGCTGGTCCATACAATCAGGGCAACTGTTACCACCCACCTTTCGGGTCTACCTCTTTCCTCATAGACTGTAAGCTTGCGAGCAGGGCCCTCACTCCTCTTTGTATTTGTTATAATCTACTGTATGTGATTATTGTTATGCTGTAATGTCTATTGTCTGTACAAATCCCCTCTGAAATGTAAAGTGCTGCGGAATATGTCGGCGCTATAAAAATAAAATTTATTATTATTATTAGACAAAGCGTCCTTTAAACTCAACCAGGGTCGGACTGCTCCACCAACATACAAGAAGATTCTCTGGTAGGTTCAAGCTCTGGCACAATGAATGGCCAAAAGGTCCTGCAGAAGACAACGCTATTGAAGTTGACTTTGGAGCCAATCACTTTCGTCTAGTGTGTATTTCTAATAGAACAAGTCACAAATAACCGATTAGATCTTATTAGTGATACGCCCTGTGCGTACAATGATAACAGCAAAGAAATGGATGTGCACATGTTAGGTATGACTAGAAGATGGCAATCAGAATTACCTATCTTTTAAGGCCAAAGGAACCATTTAGTAGGTCTTCTGCCACACTTGGCGGACTGAAGGCCTAGCAGATGGGTGAGGGAGTCTGGCCATCTGATGTCAAAGGTGAGTGTGGAATTTCTTCCAACTCAGAAGAATTGAGAGACACCTATTGTGTTATATGCAGTGGCAAACGGTCTACAGTCAACTACACCCTTAACCCTGTCCACAAAAATAATGCCCCCAGGAAAGCCCATTAGATTCCCCGTGCAATTTTATATTACTTCTATGGCCCACATGCAGTATGATGCCCAACAATGCTTGTCCAAACTATAATGTTTCAAAAATGTTGCCCACAAATATTGATTACCCCACAATATACCTCTACATACTAAGTATGATGCCCCCACAATGCCTCTCCCACACAGCCGTACAGTGTATCCCCCATATATGATAAAGTTCCCATGGAGCTCCCCACAAAATGATTTCCAAACAGTGCCCCCCTACAGTATGCCGACTTCATTGTCCCCAACACAGTATGATGCTTCGCTTCTGACTAGTGGAACAGTTCTCCTCTATGTGCTGCATGATTCATGATGCAGCCGGCACAATGTGGTGATGTCTTCGCGCCTCCTGTGTGAACCTCAAACTGCAAAAGTGAATGGTGGACCTGTCTACCATTATATTCAGATACCCAGAGATGCCAATATAGTTGAAAGCAGGACATGACGTCAACTTACCGGGACAACAGGACAGCTACCCAAATCTGGGACTGTCCCATGGATTTGGGATGGTTGGGAGGCATGATGTGTGCAATAATGGCCTAACTGCTGGGAGAAGGAGGCACCCAAATCTGATGCCTCAAAGATGGCCTGCAGGGGAGAGATGGCCTGCTAACGAGGTAAGCTGGACAAAGCTGGACCTTGTGATACAATCCTGTATGAGTCTCCTCTACTTGTTCAGTGTTAAGTGATGGTGAAGGGTTGGGAGTGGGACAACGATGACCTGTGCTGTGTTCATCCAACTGGAATGGACCTGTACTAACTGAAGTTGATCTGGGAGCGATAAAGAAGCCAAGGAGTTGACCATGGCTTGTGGCACCAGGCAGTGAATTGTCAGAAAATGACCAATTGTTTAAATCAGATTTTTGCATTACATATAACATTTGTTTTTGCTATGGATTTTTTTTTCCATATCAAGATCTGTATTAAAAATAACTAAATTAGTAATCTCGGAATTTCCACATTGGCCACTGGGGCTATTTTCGACTCATACATCCCGTCCTTTCAGGAAGAGTTTACAGCAGTTTCATTATCATGACACAAAGCTAGGAGAGATAGCTAATACTAGAGAAGAGAGAGATAAGATTCAAAAAGATATAAATAAACTGGAGCAGTGGGCAGCAACTAACAGAATGGTTTTTAACAGGGAAAAATGCAAAGTACTACATCTGGTCAATAAACATGAAAAAAGCATATACAGAATGGGAGGAATAGGGCTAAGCAACAGTACATGTGAAAAAGACTTGGGTATAATAATAGATCACAGACTGAATATGAGTCAACAGTGTGATGCAGCAGCAAAAAAGGCAAATGCAATTCTAGGATGTATTAACAGAAGCATACAGTCTAGATCACGTGAAGTCACTATTGCCCTCTACTCCTCTTTGGTCAGACCTCATCTGGAATACTGTGTCCAGTTTTGGGCGCCACATTTTAAAAAAAACATCAACAAACTGCAGCAAGTTCAGAAAAGAGCGACCAGAATGGTGACCGGTCTGCAAACCCTGTCTTATGAGGAAAGGTTGCAGGATTTGAGAATGTTTAGCTTGCAAAAGAGAAGACTGATAGGAGACTTAATAGCTGTCTACAAATATCTCAAGGGCTGTCACATTGTAGAAGGATCATCTTTATTCTCATTTGCACAAGGAAAGACTAGAAGCAATGGGATGAAACTGAATGGGGGGAGACACAGATTAGATATTAGAAAAAACGTTTTGACAGTTAGAGTGATCAATGAGTGGAACAGGCTGCCACAAGAGGTGGTGAGTTCTCCTTCAATAGAAGTCTTCAAAGAGAGGCTGGACAGACATCTGACTGGGATGATTTAGCGAATCCTGCAATGAGCAGGGGGTTGGACCAGATGATGCAGGAGGTCCCTTCCAACTCTACCATTCTATGATTCTATGATCATCAAAATATAGCGTTTGGTCATTGTGTCTAATGTGCAGTGAATTTCCAGAAACAATAGGAAGTTACACTATAAAAAAAAAGCCCCGAATGAAATTTTGCTTTTAATAAAGTTTATTACGTGAAAACAATACAGTAGCAAAAATGTTAAAAAACTAAATATACATAACAAAAAAAAAAGTGGTTGCAAAAGTGCTCACACCCAATAAACTACAGTACAATATCATATTAGGCTCTGAATATGTAAATATATGAAATGTCTGCACATCAGCTCCTGGGTAATATCTTTCAAGACGTTCGTTTTCTCAAGCACCAATAATTGTAGAAGCAATGTATAATCTTTCCTCCTGAATAATGTTTGTCTGGAGAAGGCTGGAAACGCAGATAAATGAGCCAATTTATCATCTCCTGACCGGGCACAGCGCACAATAGATAGAATAATGGAATAATCTACAACACTGCCGCTTTAAAAAATGAACAGTCTTTATCTAACAATTAGCTAACGGCCATAATTACCGAATGTAATCATGGGAACGTTTAGACCTTGGAGGGGTTTCAGTATTTTTTTTTTTTTTTAAGATTCTTAAAAAATTAATTTGCACTTAAAGAAGCAATGTAATAAAAACTAATCCAACAAAAAACAATGCCAGCCACAAAGAGCCTTCATAACAGTGCCAGCCACAAGGCGCCTTCATAACAGTGCCAGCCACAAGGCGCCTTCATAACAGTGCCAGCCAAAAAGTGCCTTCATTACAGTGCCAGCCACAAAGTGCCTTCATAACAGTGCCAGCCACAAAGTGCCTTCATAACAGTGCCAGCCACAAAGTGCCTTCATAACAGTGCCAACCACAAAGTGCCTTCATAACAGTGCCAGCTACAAAGTGCCTTCATAACAGTGCCAGCCACAAAGTGCCTTCATAACAGTGCCAGCCACAAAGTGCCTTCATAACAGTGCCAACCACAAAGTGCCTTCATAACAGTGCCAGCCACAAAGAGCCTTCATAACAGTGCCAGCCACAAAGAGCCTTCATAACAGTGCCAGCCACAAGGCGCCTTCATAACAGTGCCAGCCAAAAAGTGCCTTCATTACAGTGCCAGCCACAAAGTGCCTTCATAACAGTGCCAGCCACAAAGTGCCTTCATAACAGTGCCAGCCACAAAGTGCCTTCATAACAGTGCCAACCACAAAGTGCCTTCATAACAGTGCCAGCTACAAAGTGCCTTCATAACAGTGCCAGCCACAAAGTGCCTTCATAACAGTGCCAACCACAAAGTGCCTTCATAACAGTGCCAACCACAAAGTGCCTTCATAACAGTGCCAGCCACAAAGAGCCTTCATAACAGTGCCAGCCACAAAGAGCCTTCATAACAGTGCCAGCCACAAGGCGCCTTCATAACAGTGCCAGCCAAAAAGTGCCTTCATTACAGTGCCAGCCACAAAGTGCCTTCATAACAGTGCCAGCCACAAAGTGCCTTCATAACAGTGCCAGCCACAAAGTGCCTTCATAACAGTGCCAACCACAAAGTGCCTTCATAACAGTGCCAGCCACAAAGAGCCTTCATAACAGTGCCAGCCACAAAGAGCCTTCATAACAGTGCCAGCCACAAGGCGCCTTCATAACAGTGCCAGCCAAAAAGTGCCTTCATTACAGTGCCAGCCACAAAGTGCCTTCATAACAGTGCCAGCCACAAAGTGCCTTCATAACAGTGCCAGCCACAAAGTGCCTTCATAACAGTGCCAACCACAAAGTGCCTTCATAACAGTGCCAGCTACAAAGTGCCTTCATAACAGTGCCAGCCACAAAGTGCCTTCATAACAGTGCCAACCACAAAGTGCCTTCATAACAGTGCCAACCACAAAGTGCCTTCATAACAGTGCCAGCCACAAAGAGCCTTCATAACAGTGCCAGCCACAAAGAGCCTTCATAACAGTGCCAGCCACAAGGCGCCTTCATAACAGTGCCAGCCAAAAAGTGCCTTCATTACAGTGCCAGCCACAAAGTGCCTTCATAACAGTGCCAGCCACAAAGTGCCTTCATAACAGTGCCAGCCACAAAGTGCCTTCATAACAGTGCCAACCACAAAGTGCCTTCATAACAGTGCCAACCACAAAGTGCCTTCATAACAGTGCCAGCCAAAAAGTGCCTTCATTACAGTGCCAGCCACAAAGAGCCTTCATAACAGTGCCAACCACAAAGAGCCTTCATAACAGCGCCAACCACAAAGTGCCTTCATAACAGTGCCAGCCACAAAGTGCCTTCATAACAGTGCCAGCCACAAAGAGCCTTCATAACAGCGCCAACCACAAAGTGCCTTCATAACAGCGCCAGCCAAAAAGTGCCTTCATTACAGTGCCAGCCACAAAGAGCCTTCATAACAGTGCCAGCCACAAAGAGCCTTCATAACAGCGCCAACCACAAAGTGCCTTCATAACAGTGCCAGCCACAAAGTGCCTTCATAACGGTGCCAGCCACAAAGTGCCTTCATAACAGCGCCAACCACAAAGTGCCTTCATAACAGTGCCAACCACAAAGAGCCTTCATAACAGCGCCAACCACAAAGTGCCTTCATAACAGTGCCAGCCACAAAGTGCCTTCATAACGGTGCCAGCCACAAAGTGCCTTCATAACAGTGCCAGCTACAAAGTGCCTTCATAACAGTGCCAGCCACAAGGCGCCTTCATAACAGTGCCAGCTACAAAGAGCCTTCATAACAGTGCCAGCCACAAAGTGCCTTCATAACAGTGCCAGCCACAAGGCGCCTTCATAACGGTGCCAGATACATAGTGCTTTCATAACAGTGCCAGCCACAAAGAGTCTTCGTAACAGCACCAGCCACAAAGTGCCTTCATAACAGTGCCAGCCACAAAGTGCCTTCATAACAGTGCCAGCCACAAAGTGCCTTCATAACAGTGCCAGCCACAAAGTGCCTTCATAACAGTGCCAGCTACAAAGTGCCTTCATAACAGTGCCAGCCACAAAGTGCCTTCATAACAGTGCCAGCCACAAGGCGCCTTCATAACGGTGCCAGATACATAGTGCTTTCATAACAGTGCCAGCCACAAAGAGTCTTCGTAACAGCACCAGCCACAAAGTGCCTTCATAACAGTGCCAGCCACAAAGTGCCTTCATAACAGTGCCAGCCACAAAGTGCCTTCATAACAGTGCCAGCCACAAAGTGCCTTCATAACAGTGCCAGCCACAAAGTGCCTTCATAACAGTGCCAGCCACAAAGTGCCTTCATAACAGTGCCAACCACAAGGCGCCTTCATAACAGTGCCAGCCACAAAGTGCCTTCATAACAGTGCCAGCCACAAAGTGCCTTCATAACAGTGCCAGCCACAAGGCGCCTTCATAACAGTGCCAGCCACAAAGTGCCTTCATAACAGTGCCAGCCACAAAGAGCCTTCATAACAGCGCCAGCCACACCGTGCACCCATTCCAGCTGTGGAGTACACCCATAATAGTACCGTCCACACAGTGCCAGGCATAACAGTTCCAGGCATACAGTACCTCCATAACAATGCCAGTCACATAGATCTTCCAAAGCAGTGCCATCTGTGCAGTACACCTGTGGCACCCCTGAGGGTCCAGTCGCCACAGAGGTACTGCACCTTACCCAGAGGTGTGGTATCCCACAACCAGGTAAGATGGAGACACCTGACCATCATTCCATCCCACATCCCACACACACACGTAGCATAGCAGAGCACCCTTTATGGCCCCTGCTTGGGACACAAAGGGTGTTGGGAGGTGGGCAGAGTGTAGTTGAATAGAGGGAGAATTGGATGAAGTAAGGTTAAGATTCCCTCAGAGGGAGGGAAGGAGACGGACGTGTCTGGTGCAGCTCCAGTCCACAGGAGTTGCCAGACTGAATAGCTTGACAGAAAGCTCCCTAACAGGAAAGTTGGTTCTTCTGAGACACAGTTGGAGCATACTCCCCTTGGGGCTCATTTCCACGCTGATGGATGTCAGGTGGAGGAAGAACCTGGTCGCAAAGGGTCACGGCCCCTAGCCTAGTGAGCGTACTTCAGGGCGCTACTAGCAAGCCGATATCTGTGGTTACTTTATGGACCATCGCCCCTACCACAGTTATTCCAACTGGAAAGGCATCTATATAGGATCAAAGAAAACGGTGAGGCGTTGTCTGACAGGATTCGCAGCTGCTGGCCTGGGACGATAATTGTGAAGTGCTGGAAAGGAAGGAAGATGGAAAGCAGCATATTGTGTGGAGACGGCCAGGAAAGGTACATACTGACAGGGAAGCTGGAAGGGGGTACTTCATCTTATCTGGAAGTTGTCTGGACCCCTCACCTGGAAAGCACAGCACTGAAGTAGGCATCTGTACTGCAGACAGAATTGTGAGTAAAGCCCTTGGAACTACATTCAATTGTGTTATCTCCCTTCTTGCTGCGTCTTCAACTCAGCACCGATACATCCTCTACTCAACACTACACCACCATCTACAAATTCCTCTCAACTGACCTGGGACTACAGCTCTACCTGTGGAGAGCTTTAACAACTCTGCTGCAACCTACCATCTGTCCCAGAGAAGCAACACCGCAGCGCTGGTCACCACTGACCAGAATACCACAGGTGGCGTCACAAATTCATACAAACGCTATTCTCATCTAATTACACCCATTTTACATGACCGCCTGGGGCCACGGACTGGGTCACTGCCACTGTGACACTTCACCCTTAAGTTACCGGACCGCTACCAAGTATTCCCACGGCCCCTGGGGCGCGTCACACACATACTAGTTCCAGCTGTAGAGTGTACCTATGACAGTACAAGCCACACAATGCACTCATAACAGTACCATCCACACACTGCCACATGTTAAGCCCCAATATAAGTACCAGGTGTAGATTGCCTCCATAACAATGCCAATCACATAGTGCCTCCATAACAGTGACAGTCATTCAGTACCACGCATAACAATGCCAGCCACAAGATGCACACATACAATTGCCAGTTATACAGGGCCTCATAGCAGTGTCAATCACATAGTGCCTCCATGACTGTGACATCATTACATTGCCATGCATAACTGCGCCAGCTACACAGTGCCCCTGATACCTCACAGCCACACAGTGCCTCCATAACAGTGCCAGTCACGCAGTTCACTCATATCTGTTCCGTCTGCAGGGTGCACCCAAAACACTACAAGTAATACAGAGTGTTCATAATATGTACCGTCGTCACAGTGCCTCCATCACATTGCTAACCACACAGTGCCACCATAATAGCTGGAAGCAGCTTTGTTTTAAAAAACAGGCAGGGCACTATAACAACTTTATGACAACAGGACAAATCCTTGAAGGAATTTTCACATTTCTAATTTGATGACCACAACATACCATATTTTGGTATAAAAAAAATGAATTTTGGTCAGAATTACAAGCCTAATCTTATACTGATAAACACCACAGTGCCTCCTCCAGAAGCTAAAAATATGGAAGATGATATTAAAGCAGTAAGGAAAAGATTGGACATCAATTTTATAACTAAGTACAAAAAAATCTGTGGGAGTTTAATATTTTGCTAAGTGTAGAATAAGGTAAGACAGATACAGAACTTAGTGTATCCAAAATATGGTAACTTCATTTAGGCCACAGGGGTAATTGAATTATTATTTTTGGCAGCTTGACTTCAAGACATTTAATGAGATCTTCGCTCTTCTTAGATCTTTTGAACCTGCAGCAGAACGTCTTTCACGGAGCCTCATGTTTGTTGAAGACGTCATTTAAGGTATTTCCATTAGATCATGATTATAAAAGAAAATGAGAGGCCGGTAAGCTGATACTGGGAGGTGGAACTCAGGGTCTCCTCCTTGGTCAATATCTTTTTATTTAAAGGGTTTCCAAATAATATTCTGATCCCAAAATGTTGCACAACTGGGACGATCATGGCACGGGCTGAAGTGTGGCCAACAATAAAAGGGGGGTGCTGAACGCCATGTAGGAAGACTAGCAGGTGGTACTGCCCTGCAGGAGGTCCCTGCAGTGAGGGAGGTGTTAGAGTGGGTGGCAGTAAAGGCGCACCCCACATTGACACCCCACGGGTGGTCAGGGTATGCAGCACTTAAGTGGAGCAGGAGAACGCTATTCAAAAAATTTCTTGTTGGGTCATGACTGTTCCCGTAGCATCTCTGGACCAGGTTAAAAGTGACCACAGCGCCCCTGCAGGAGAATTGAAGAATGACACAGTTCCTACTAATGCATTTGCCATGACTGTCCCTTAAGCGTGATAGACACTGTTAGCTAATCTTCGTTCCTGAACCACACCTCATCCCTAATAATTTTCCTTTATAAGGCACTAGAAAAATACACGCAGCTTCACTCGTGGAAAAAGATATGTTAAATTGTGGGCTCTGCTTGCTAAGGTTAAATTTTCAGTTTCACACTGAAGTTGACATCTGCATTTAAAAAGTGTTTTTTTTCAACTTCTTTTTTGTTAGTTTGGCGTTAACAACAGTTGTTTATTTTTACAAATTTGTCATAACACTGAGGCGAACAACTACTTTTTGAACTAATTTTTATTAAATATTAAAATTTGCTCTCCTTTTGCAAAACACATAAAATAATTAAGAGGACAGCATAGTGCAACCCTTCACCCCCCACCCCCAGTGTAACCTATCAGTGGTTAACAGATAAGCGAGTAAGATTAATTTACAGAAACACAGCAGTCTATTGTAGTGCTTTTTGGTAAACTGCATTTTTCATATGAAAGAAGTGGTTCGGGAGGTAGACTTGAAGGTGACAAACTAAATTTGCCACTTGAGCAGCACATACCCAGCAATTCCAAGTAAAACGTTCGCATATTACATCCATTTTGCCTATTATGACTTTCAGCTGTGACCTATAGTCCTGGATTGTGTCATATATAAAAGGTTGCAAACTCAAGTAAGCTTGACTACATCTTTGCATAAGTTACATATGTCGTGTTGATCATTTTGACGACGTTCATCCTTTAGTTCAGATGTTTCCGCATCTCTTGATTCAGCCTGTCTCATCCGATTCTCCTAAAGACGATGTTCCCCTTGTTCAGATGTTTCCGCATCCCTTGATTCAGCCTGTCTCATACGTTTCTCCTGAAGATGATGTTCCTGTTGTTCAGATGTTTCCGCATCCCTTGATTTAGCCTGTCTCATCTGATTATCCTAAAGATGATATTCACATTGTTCAGATGTTTCCACATCCCTTGATTCAGCCCGTCTCATCCGATTCTCCTAAAGACGATGTTCCCCTTGTTCAGATGTTTCCGCATCCCTTGATTCAGCCTGTCTCATACGTTTCTCCTGAAGATGATGTTCCTGTTGTTCAGATGTTTCCGCATCCCTTGATTTAGCCTGTCTCATCTGATTATCCTAAAGATGATATTCACATTGTTCAGATGTTTCCACATCCCTTGATTCAGCCCGTCTCATCTGTTTCTCCTGAAGACAACGTTCCCAGTATTCAGATGGTTCCTGTCACGATCCATGTTAGATTGTGACAGATTTAGCTCAGATAACCACTTTTTTTCCTTTAAGCCTTTGGCTTAAGGTTAGTTTTGGCCCCGGTGGCCGCTAGGGCTACTACACTGTAGTTGATATAGCTCTGGTTTTGCCCCCGGTGGCCGCTGAGGTTATTACATGTAAATTACCAAACAGGTGTGATTACCCTGGCTCCTACCTATAAAGGAGTGTCAGGTGTTCTCAATCACTGTTGGTGATATTGTTCATTCCCAACCAACCTTGGTGGAGAAAGCTATTGAGAGGAGTTCCTTGCAGCTCAGTCAGAGCTTTGGAGTAACAGCTATTCAGGTGGAAGCTGTATCCGGGTGCCGTACTCTGTTGCTGGGAGCAATTGCAACAGAGCAAAGCTAAGTTGTGTTTTCCCTGTTTTGTTATATTTTTCCTTGTGTGTATTAGTACAGTGGTGGGATTAGTGTCTGCACCTCCCAAATCACTAGTAAGGGATAGGTGCAGGGTGAGTTAGGAATTGAGGTATCCAGCTCGGCGACAGGTGAGGAGCCTGTATAGGGAACGTTAGAAGTGTTGAGGGACACTGCCTCAGGGGAGTGGAGGTCGCCACGTCCCCGTTCCCTATTGCAGGGCCCACCGTTGTAACTGTTTCTCCTGTGTTTCCCTTGTTTGTCCTGGTGTTAGTGCCGTCCTGCAGGTCGCGGCATAGAGGACAACTCACGCCGTGACAGTTCCGCTGCCTTCAGCTTGTCTCATCCATTTCTCCTGAAGATGACGTTCCCGTTCAGATGTATCTGCATTCCTTGAGTTAACCTGTCTCATCAGTTTCTCCTGAAGACTGTGTTCCCGTTGTTCAGATATTTCCACATCCCTTGATTCAGCCTTTCTCATCCGTTTCTCCTGAAGACAACTTTCCTGGTGTTCAGATGTTTTGGCTGCCTTGGATTCAGCCTGTCTCATATGTTTTCCTGAATATGATGTTCCCAATGTTCAGATGTTTCCACATCCCTTGATTCAGCCTGTCTCATCAGTTTCTCCTGAAGACTGTGTTCCCGTTGTTCAGATATTTCCACATCCCTTGATTCAGCCTTTCTCATCCGTTTCTCCTGAAGACAACTTTCCTGGTGTTCAGATGTTTTGGCTGCCTTGGATTCAGCCTGTCTCATATGTTTTCCTGAATATGATGTTCCCAATGTTCAGATGTTTCCACATCCCTTGATTCAGCCTGTCTCATCAGTTTCTCCTGAAGACTGCATTCCCGTTGTTCAGATGTCTCCACATCCCTTGATTCAGCCCGTCTCATCCGTTTCTCCTGAAGACGACGTTCCCGTTGTTCAGATGTATCCGCATTCCTTGATTCAGCCTGTCTTATCCGTTTCTCCTGAAGACAACATTCCTGGTATTCAGATGTTTCCGCTGCCTTCAGCTTGTCCCATCTGTTTCTCCTGAAGACGACATTCCCGTTGTTCAGATGTTTTCGCATCCCTTGATTCAGCCTGTCTCATCAGTTTCTCCTGAAGACAACGTTCCCGTTGTTCAGATGTTTCCGCATCCCTTGATTCAGCCTGTCTCAAATGTTTCTCCTGAAGACAACATTCCTGTTGTTCAGATGTTTCAGCTGCCTTGGATTCAGCCTGTCTCAACCATTTCCTTTCCGGCAGGGACTCGCGTTGTTTACTCGTCTCAGCTTTTGAGACAGTTTTATTTCTAAGCTTTTGGATTAACTTGCCCAATAGATGTTCATTTTTTGGGGGGGCATTTTAAAAAACAGACCTGTGACACCCATTGGACCGGACTGCCCTTCCCCCTCGGGTGAGTATAATAAAAGTTATTTTTCTTATCTTTCAGGTCGGACCGGGGGCTTATCTACAGCATTATAAAATGCTGTATATCAGCCCTGAAAGGCGGTGGCCGCATCTTATAGCGGCCAAAACAGGTGACAGGTTCCCTTTAATTTGTTTTACTATCATTGTTCCTGTGAACCATATAATAGTTCTTATTAGAAATGTTGGTGAAGTGAAGTAGCGGTAACCAGGCCCGGATTGGCCATTTACCCAACCGGGCATTTTCCCGCTGGGCCGCCATTTTCAAAAGGTGATGGGCCGCTGGCGGTGGCGGCGGATCGGCCTCTTTTTTTCCTGCCGCCGACCCTTTAAATTTTCTGGCAAGGCGGCAGGCAGCGGGGGTTAAACACGTGACGCGACGTGGTGACGCTGACAAGGCCCCGCCCCGGACCGCAGCAGGAGCAGAGGAAGCCTGGCGGCCGCGGCCATTTGTAATGAGGCAGCGGCACCGCTTGGCGTGGGTGGGCGTCTGGACTGGGCGAGTTGGAGTCGCCCTGGGGCTGGGGCCGGGCTGCCTGGCGCTGGTGGCGGGCCCATGATGATGTGAGTGAGTGACTCTCTGTTGATAAAAAAAATACTGCCCTGGGCTGGCACTGGGCCGCCTTACCCTGGTCCTGCTGTCTGTCATTGTGTCAGCTATAGACCCTGCCTGCCTGATTAAACAGTGTGTGCGGTCACCCCTCACCCCCTGCAGAGAAGCATAAGGCTGCTGAGTGCTGAGCCCAATCTGCCCCCTGGCAGGACACGGCAGCTTCCCCGACAGGACACGGCAGCCCCTCCCGACAGGACACGGCAGCCCCCCCGACAGGAAACGGTGGCCCCCCAAAAGGACACGTCAGCGCAGCCCCCCTGATTGGACACAGCAGCCCCCCGACAGGACACGGCAGCTTCCCTGACTGGACACGGCAGTCCCCCTCCCGACAGGACACGGCAGCCCACCTGTCTGGACACGGCAGCCCCTCCCGACAAGACACGGCAGCCCCCCTGTCTGGACACGGCAGCCCCTCCCGACAGGACACTGCAGCCCCCCCGACAGGACACGGCGGCCCCCAAAAGGACACGGCAGCGCAGCCCCCCTGACTGGACACGGCAGCCCCCCGACAGGACACAGCAGCTTCCCTGACTGGACACGGCAGTCCCCCCCTGTCTGGACATGGCAGCCCCTCCCGACAGGACACGGCAGCCCCCCAAAAGGACACGGCAGCCCCCCCCAACAGGACACGGCAGGGGGCAGATGGGGCACAGCAGCCTCATGTGTCCCTACAGGGCAGGGGGTCTCTAGGACGCTGCTCATCAGGATTTATAGCTGAGGAATAGGTTCACCTCCCAGAGATGTCATGTACAGAAGCACACTAATAGATATATATATATAACTGAGGCCGGCCTCCAGCATGAGATATATAGGGCATATACAGGGCAGGACTGGGGGACCGCCATCTGCCTGCGCTGATGTGTATGTATATACAAGGTCTGGGGGGATGTAGATGCTGGGTCTGGTGTGTATTCACAGGTGCTGGTGGATATACGTTGTTGGGGCTGATGTGTATACAGGTCCTGTATATACAACAGTCCCAGCACCTGTATATACCCAGCCCCAGCAATGTATCTCCACCAGCATTTGTGTATACACCAGCCCGCCCCTGTATATACACCAGACTCCAGCACCTGTATATATCAGCCCCAGCACCTCCATATACATATGAAATAAAAATCCTTTATTATAAATGAAACAAAACACTTTTTCCTTTTTTATTTAAAAACTAGCTGAAGAGCTCGGCGTTGCCTGAGCATAGTAACCAACTCTGGTTAGTTATAACAAATTATAATGATTATATTGCTCATAAAAACATTTCACATCATATATTCAACACTACAGATTTGTAACACAAATTAACTAATTGATTACCCAAGAATTGATAGTATTTTATTTTCAAATCATTCAAGATTTTTGTTTTTTCCATTCGGTGCAAAGATGAACAGATTTTTGGCAGTTCCGACTCTTGAACAGATCACGTAAAGTTGACCATGAGAAAAAAGCATGGAGATTGCAAATCGATCCATACTACTTTAAAGGACTGTCCCTGAGCCTTGTTAATAGACATTGCAAATAGCAGTTGAACTGGAAACTGGAGGCGTTTAAAATCAAAAAACTAATCAGATGGAATGAGTGAAATTCTTGGCATGAAAATGTCCTCTCTTTTGCCACATCCTGTTTCTGAGCTGTGTACCTAATCCTATCCTGTGTGATACTGACTGCTGAGCTGTGTAACTAACCCTATCCTGTGTGATAATGTCTGCTGAACTGTGTACCTAATCCTATCCTGTGTAATACTGACTGCTGAGCTGTGTATCTAATCCTATCCTGTGTGATACTGACTGCTGGGCCGTGTATCTAATCCTATCCTGTGTGATACTGGGCTGTGGGCTCCCCCTGCAGTCTGTGTCAGAGGGTGGTCTGTGTTGGCACAGTAATAAATTGTATTATTTCCAGCTTTACAGAAGGACAATAACACCATAGAAATGACATGAATAGGCAAAATTGTTTGGTGAATTGGAACGCGCGAAGTTAAAATCTCGCCTTGCAACATAGGACACTCTCGGGCTCCAGACGTGTGACTGCAAAATTTTGTGGCTGTAGCTGCGACGGTGCAGATGCCAATCCTGGACATACACACATACACACACACACATACATACAAACATACACACACATTGAGCTTTATATATTAGATAACAAGCACAGTTATACTCACCTAATGCCTAATTCCACCAAAGCCCTCGTTCTCCTGAAATAAAACAAAAATAAAAAACAATATACTATACCTGTCCATCATTCTGTCATACGCCTTAATCCATGTCTGGGGGCGAAAGGTCTAGCAGACATCTTAATTGGGGTTTCCCCTTACAAAACTAAAAAATGTCAGTGGGGTCACAGCACATACTATAGGTACAGTCACAGAAGGCTGAATCTCCCACATATTAAAGGCAGTGAGAGGGACTTGTATTGTAGCACTTACAAAGTAATTTTCCCCTATTGAACCCCCTTTGTGTTCTCACTCACTATGGTAACCCATTAATGGCCACCATAAAGCAACACATTTTTCCCACAAACACAGGATACTCTCTCACAATGAATTCCTTTACAGTACCCTCCACATACACAGCATGATTCCCATTCAATGTCCACACACAGTGATGCCCACACACAGTCCCCACCCATACACACACACACATTAAGATCTCCAGTGACCCCAACACTGTATGATGGTCCCTACACTGTTCCCCAACACAGAATAATGGCACCCAAAGTAATCCCTTCCACATACAGTGGTGGTGGAAGTGTGCCTCAATTAAAGTCATTTAATTTTTTTTCGTTTTAATTAGATGTGTACACCAAAATCCGAAGGGTCAAAAAGCAGGAAAGAGAGCACTATACTACATGTGAAGGTGAGTGAAAGGTCTCCTGCAGTATTATTTTGCATAACGAATGAAAAAATTTGGATTGTGATACAATTTCAAAATGTATGTGTGTATATATGTGTGTATATATATATATATATATATATATATATATATATATATATATTATAATATAATATTATAATAGCACGTGGGCTGCTTTGGTTGGTGTGCCAGGGCTGATTTTCAGTCCCAGTCCGGCCCTGGCGGTAACAATAACACTTAGGCCCTGGTGCCCCTCAGCTACATACGGGCTAGTATTAATAGTATATTGTAGGTGGAAGACCATTAAAGAGAAGGCCTTGAGGCCCCGGAGAAAGGAGCTTCACATGAAATCTTCCATACAGCTTTGAGTCGCTATGGTTACAGACTACAGGGTATCCCTGTGTGTAGGGGGGGATTAAGTTAGCGGGCACTCTGTCTGAAGGTTTGAGGTGCTGGTATAACGGACCAAAAGGTCCAAACTATAGACCAAATTAGAATTCATGCAAATGACATGTGTAATTTATTGGTATTTATTTTTTATATTTCTTTCCCCTGTATCCATACCACTGGCCGATATACATATATGGCAATTTATATGTACTAATTAATATTATTATTTTCTGCCAATAATGTCCATTATCTTTAACTAAGGCTAATTATCATTTTACTACCCCTTCTCCTACAAAATACTTCTATGACTGAGCCATATTTCCTGGCGCCGCTATCTGCTGTCACACACATTGCCCACTGACTGTGCCTGCGCCGAGCACCGAGCCTGGATAGTCAAGCGGATCTTGGCTTCCCTGGCGAAGGCCGCTCATGCGCAGCTCATGCAGCCGGTCAGCGACACGTCACTTCCGGCCCGGCGTGATACTGAAACATTTAAATAGCCCCTGCTACATGTGCGGTACACGCCGCATCAGCTAGGCGCGGGAGCGCCGCTCTAATCCCTGCTATCTCCATGTATTTATTTTTACATTCTGTTTTCATCATCCTACCATGTAGCCCGGACTTTATTGCTATTGGCTGCGCTATATTTTAATTCCCCATAGGATAAAAACCCTGCCAGGTATATTTCCTGTTATCACTGTTACCAGCACCAGGTAACCCATTAGCCCTGACATGAATTCCAGATCTATTGACTGCGTTATACCCTTAAATTCCTATAGGACCATAACTCTGCCATACTTAGCACCTGCTGCCAGTGTCATTGCTTCTAATAGATTAGGTTTCATTCATTTTCATTATTTATTATGTTCTTTTTGCACTATAGCACTATACGTTAACTCTATTACCATTGTGGAGGAACACACACTGACCCGTTCCTCCCACGTCACCACCGTGACGTAACGACACAGGCACAGCTCTCCGGCGCCCCCTTTGTCTCTCAGCTCAGTAAGGGAACTGCACCTAGAGCAAATGGTCGCCTGTTACCCGCTGGGGGTTCTAAGATTCGTGATCAGAGTAAAAGCATCAGCCCAAGATTAAGTTTATAGTTTAATTGCCTTAAGGGCGCACTAGATAATTACAGAAGTATACAGTAAATTTGCAGTCAGAGAAAAGATATAACAATAAGGGTACAAGACTTAAGATATTAAGCTGGAGGTCAATTTACCACATTGTAGGGTCATGTGGGTTCTGGGGAGCTCTGCAGTCCACAGGTACAAGAATCTTAGTTGCCGGACAGACCCCCAAAGCATGGGCCGCTGCTCCCCTCGGCAGGTCTGTCCCCAGGTCCTTCTTAGATCGTCATCGTCTAGCTCTTCTGTGTGAAAGACTGAATGTCTGCCAGGCGCTGCGAGTCCTTAAACATGCTAGGTTCCCCCCCGTGTCAGAGGGTGGACTAATAATCCAGGCTCCTAGGATGGAGCCAAAGCGTCTGGGACACACAAAGGACATATATTCCTGCGTCGGCTAGCAGGTACATTCTAATTGAAGCCCTAGGCTTTTTCCGGCCCCCTGCTGGCACGGCTCTGTACCTGTGCTTTGTAGCTCTGTTTTGGGCCTATCCTCATTATCACACCAATGGCCCTGGCTATTTAGCATTGGAACACTAAATCCTGCTTGTATTTACTAAGTACACAGCACCTGGGGGTATAGAAGCTGTTAACTGCCTGTAATTCCTGAACTTAGACCAAAATGGATGCCAAGCTCAGACATGTGGCCCCATATCTAAGATGGCGGCTGCTCCTTCATCACAACCATTCCTTCTAGCATCTCCACGTCTCTTAGGGACTCCGTCTCTATATCTGCACCTCATCTCCTTGCAATTATTGGATTAAGGTAACCCATAATCTCTGTTCCATAATCTCTATACTGTTTTATCACTTACTTACCTATATTTATCAGTATTTTGCCATAGAGTTAGCTTACGATTATTTAGACTACTTTATTTATTTTTTCATGTAAACTTATATAAACGCTCATGTATATATGTACTGTATATATTTTTATTTATTTGTTTGTGCCTAATTTATTGGGATTTGTTTCTTTTTGCTTTGGGACCTATATATTGCTTTGTACCCATACATTATACTTATATGTTTCTCTTTATCTTCCAGCGACATTTTGATTAAGGCTCCGGAGGAGCCGAAACGCCTTATTCTGTTAAGTCGCCATCCACCATTTGATGTCTCTGTTTGCTCCCCACTATTTGTTAATAAATTACACATGTCATTTGCATGATAATCCATCTGAGTATTCAGTGAATTCTAATTTGGTCTATCCCTGTGTGTAGTCAGGTTCCGCTCTAAGTCTCTAGCTTAGCACAAAAGTGGCTGTCAACTGATATGGACACTATTTGTATTATCATTCAGTATATACTGTATTATGTAATATAGCAGATGGTTTAGTTAGGACTTTGGAAGAGCTGTTTTTCACCCCCTAACAAAACTGTAGTCACATCTCTCGTAATTGTCACCCTTTTTTTCAGGCAATTTGAGATATAGAACAATAAGGAGCCAAGGCAATAGGAAACTGTCACGTAAGCATATTATATTAGTCCATAGAATGTCAAAAAGATAATGTACTTCTTTTAAAGAGACTTCTTTCGCTCACAAGTTCTCTTTAAAGGGGTTGTCTGGCCTTAGACTACAAATCTGCAGTCTTTCTATGTATGCACTGCACGCTATGAGGATTTTACAGTTGCAGGTCCGGGAGTGGGCAGTCACGTGTGACCGCAAATATGCAATTTGTATACTTCAGGCCACATTCCCACTAGACTGTATCCGGCCTCACTCAATACACTTGCATTAAGCGAGTACGCGCCCGTCTATTTGGCACTGGGAGTGGTGGACACATAACCGCAAGTATGTGATTTGTATACTTCCGGCCACATTCCGACTAGACTGTATGCCGCCTACACTTGCATTGAGCGGGTATGCACCCATCTATTTGGCACTGGGAGTGGTTTGCGCGTAACTGCAAGTATGTGATTTGCATACTTGTAAGAGGAGGCCAGGACTGTAATCGTGACCAGAGGCACTGAAGCATGTGTCCCGACCTTCCCTCACAGAGAACTGTATTCCTCTTCTCAGGGTAACTGCGTCTCCAGGTTCAGGTCCCCCGGGCACTTTCCAGGCAGCAACGGTCCCTCTTCCAGGCGACTCCCAGTAATGGACACACAGTCCAGGATAACTTGAACATACTTAAAACTTCACACGTTACATACACAGTTGGCAAATCATGGAATTCACTTGTCTCCTCATCTTTCCCTGCTCTGCTGTCGCTTATGTGCGGCACACGTCCGGATCGGACCATCTTAGACTGCTCCCCAGTTCCTTCCTGGCCTAACCTCGCCATGATGACAATTCCTTCTGCCTGTTTCGACCCAGACTCAAAATCATCAGTTACCTGGTTTGGTTGCCTCTGGTAAAGCATCCAGTCCATCTGTACCATTCCCGTCAAAGCTCCAACTTCTTTCAGTACCTCACTCCAACCAACTCCCGCCCTAAAGGCGTCCGCCCAGACTCTGAGTCGACACATCTTTCTCCTCCTGTACTGGCCCACTGCTATGATGCCCAGTGGCCGTGGATAACATGGGCTGCAGCAATTAAACGTTGCGTGGCTGCCGATCCGTCCTGGGCCTATAGCCCATGTAGACACTTCGGGCACCCTGGCCCCATCTGACTTAACTTCCTAAAACTCCTGACTTACCACCCGGCAGTCCCTCCTATCTTTAACCCCCTATAAACTAGCTATAACCTATCCTAATTGTGCACACTAGTATGCCCCCATCTAGTGGCCCACAAAGAAACTACACTTACCCTTATCTATGAGAACCGTAATACTAAGGTGCCCCCCTCTAATGTCCAAAGGGTGCACTTCAGTTTCTCTAAACTGTACATGAGCCATAGTAAACATTATTACATTATATACAGCGAAGAACATAACAACACAGTAATGGTAATACCCAAAAGGGTAGCAGGACCATAATGTGAATTAGGTAGTACATAAAACATGTAGCAATATCCAGTAAGCAAACAGACATAAATAAAGCAATGAACATTATTAAACCAACCCCTTTACATACTTACCGCTCCCGACACTGAAGAATTCTCACAGTGCGCCATGTAATAATTCACAAGTTTGCAGTCACATAGGGAGTAACTTTAACTTGTAACTAAACTTTCATTTTATGAAACTTTGCAAATCAATTTATTATGGAAATTGTCTTCATTCCTGTAAAATAATGCCTGTAAGTGGCTTATAAACCCTGGCTGTGTTCCTGGTCTATCTGCCTGCCTTCAGCTGCATTGATTTGAGGACATACTCATTTGGAGTACAGATGCTGGCAGTGATGGATCTGCACTTGTCTCCGCCTCTGAGTGTTCTGCTAAGAGAAGAGTCATAGAACTTGGTTGAGGATAACATAGCAATGCTCAGACAGTCTGTCGGCTCTCCCAACTCGAGCATGACAGACTCTATTTCTATGCAGTTCTCACTGACTCTTCCTTTAACAATCTCCTGCAGCAGCTTATCCCTAGAGTTAGTGAAATGCAGGTGCTGAGCTGAGTGTGTCACTGCCATCATCTGTACTCCAAATTAGAATGTTTTGATATCAGTGCAGCAAATCGATTGGGGAAAAAGCAGGGATTTGGAAGACACATGCAATTATTTTTTAGAAATGAAGACAAATTGACTAATAAAGTGATTTGTAAAGTTTCTTAACTTTCCATGGACAAATTTATATATATTTATCTATATATACAGTGGATACAGAAAGGATTCAGACCCCTTTAAATGTTTCACTCTTTTTTTCATTGCAGCCATTTGGTAACTTAAAAAAAGTTCTTTTTTTCCCATTAATGTACACTCTGCACCCCATCTTGACTGAAAAAAGCATAGAAATGTAGAAATTTTTGCAAACTTATTAAAAAAGAAAAGCTGAAATATCACATGGACATAAGTTTTCAGACCATTTGCTTAGACAGTCATATTTAAGTCCCATGCTGTCCATTTCCTTGTGATCCTCCTTGAGATGGTTCTACTCCTTCATTGGAGTCCAGCTGTGTTTAATTGAACTGATAGGACTTGATTTGTAAAGGCACACACCTGTCTATATAAGACCTCACAGCTCACAGTGCATGTCAGACCAAATGAGAATCATGAGGTCAAAGGAACTGGCCAAGGAGCTCAGAGGCAGAATTGTGACAAGGCACAGATCTGGCCAAGGTTACAAAAGAACTTCTGTAGTACACAAGGTTCCTAAGAGCACAGTGGCCTCTATAATCCTTAAAAGTACCCACTGTATGTTCTTTTATTATTTATAGAAAAGGGGGGGACCCCTGTTATTTTTGCGTTTCTAGAAGATTTCTGGTGGTCTAAAGGGTAAGAGAGAGCCAAAGTACTTTTAAAGCCTCCATAATCCTTAAATGGAAGACGTTTGGGACCACCAGAAGTCTTCCTAGACCTGGCCGTCCAGCCAAACTGAGCAATTTTGGGAGACGAGCCTTGGTGAGAGAGGTAAAGAAGCACCCCAAGATCACTGTGGCTGAGCTCCACAGACGCAGTAGGGAGATGGAAGAAAGTTTCACAAAGTCAACTATCACTGCAGCCTTCCACCAGTCGGGCCTTTATGGCAGAGTGGCCAGATGGAATCCTCTCCTCAGTGCCAGACATATGAAAGCCCGCATAGAGTTTGCTAAAAAAAAAAAACACATGAAGGGCTCCCAGACTATGAAAAATAAGATTCTCTGGTCTGATGAGATGAAGATAGAACTTTTTGGTGATGATTCTAAGCGGTATGTGTGGAGAAAACCGGGCATTGCTCATCACCTGTCCAATACAATCCCAACAGTGAAACATGGTGGTGGCAGCATCAGGCTATGGGGGTGTTTCTCAGCTGCAGGGACAGGACAATTGGTTGCAATTAAAGGAAACATGAATGCAGCCAAGTACAGAGAGATCCTGGATGAAAACCTCATCCAGAGTGCTCTGGACCTCAGACTTGTCCGAACCTTCCAACAAGACAATGACCCTAAGCACACAGCTAAAATAACAAAGGAGTGGCTTCAGAACAACTCTGTGACCATTCTTGACTGCCCCAGCCAGAGCCCTGACCTAAACCCAAATGAGCATCTCTGGAGAGACCTGAAAATGGCTGTCCACCAACGTTCACCATCCAACCTGACGGACCTGGAGAGGATCTGCGAGGAACAATGGCAGAGGATCCCCAAATCCAGGGGTGAAAAACATCATTCCCAAGAAGACTCATGGATGTATTAGCTCAAGAGGTGCTTCTACTCAATACATATATTATAAAGTTACGTAACTTTTTCAATGCTCAAGACTCAATCAGAATGGGTGGATAGTAAATTACATACAATTTAAAAAATTGTATTAATAGTTCATATTAGGGGGTTCATCCACAAAAAATGTCCTTTACGATGGCTGGCAATGCTAAGAATATGGCGGGTATGGGGTCCTTTTTCTTTACTGGCAAAGTTCATTGACTTTGCCCCACTACTGATGCCACGTTTTTTTTCTAAATTTCAGGGAGAACCCTTTTAATACTTTCTGAATTCCATAAGTTTTTAGGTATTGCCTTTTCCTAAAGTTCTGAAGTCTTTTCTCCTTTTTTTTTTCACATTTGGGAAAGATTTTCAGTCCGAGATTTATGGAACGGCGCCATGTTGTGAAAAGTAGGCAATAACGAGAAAATACAGAGCCTAAAAATAAACTTAAAAAAAGAAAGTTCCTGCAATTTTAGTTTTAAAACGCTGGCTTCAGAAGTCAAGGAAATTATTTTTACTGCCCCGTCAATATTTTTTCTGGACCCTTGAGTAAATACAGCGTCTTTAGATCTAAAGTGTGCGTGCTTAATGGTGTTAGGTGTCTTTTACCGCAGGAAAAATATGGATCCTTAAGAAGTTCAGTAAACAGGAACTTTGTGGTTACGTCGTTTCTTAAGGGAAAAGAAACACTCACAGTCATGTCATATAAAAATAATTATTCTGATGTAAGAAGATTTTGTATTTTTATTGCTTTTTAACTTTTCTAAAGTTTTTAGAATAGTTTTTTTATTTTTTCCCTTCAGAAATGAACTAAATGGATTTTATCTTCTGTGTCTTAAGAATATGAATAGAAAGAGTTTCCCGCAAGTGGAGCTCTGCACGTGGCTGTTAACCTATTAAATGATGCTGTCAATCTGTGATAGCGGTATCTACGGTATCTACAGCATACATCCTGGATGAGGGCTGTTATAACCGCTCGTTGTGGTGGGCACTGCACTGGTTAAGGAGAGTGCCACTGACTGCGGTGCCTTTTCCTCCCCTCCCCTTTTTTCTCCCTCCATGGGTTGTGGCGTGTTTGACTGCCCACCCACTTGGTTTTGTGGGATGGGATTTTTGAATTATGGGGCCAATGGGATCAGGAAGGGGTTAGCACAGCCCCTTCCTGTGGGTATAAAATCCAGGGTCATAGGCAGCCCTCTCTCTTCCCTCAGATATTTAGGGTCCTGGAAGTGCTTGTCTCAAGCACTGTCTGGAGGGAGACATGGCAGACCCTCTTGTTGAGGCCCTGCGATTGCATGTGCAGCAAGAAGGTGAGCCCTGGTTTCAGGCTTTGGTTGCGGGGATCAGCGCTCACCTTGCCACCTAGCAGGTACCCGTTCCACCGCTCATGCCTGGCCCCATCGCTGGTCTATTACGGCTTGCTGGCTGACTTGCCTGCGAATATGGAGCAGGGCATTAGGCGGCGAGCGCGTTTTAAGAAAGTTAAGTGCCATTCAAATGGTTGTTCAAAAAAAGCATTTAATAAAAGCTGTGACCGACCATCACTCATCACTTGGTTTTCTGAGTCTGATTTGTTATGGTTAAGTGGGGCTGGGGAAATGCGCCAGTTGGGTTGTAGCCCTAGGTCACTGTAGTCTGGTGGGCACAGCACTGGTTAAGGAGAGTGCCACTGACTGCGGTGCCTTTTCCTCCCCTCCCCTTTTTTCTACCTCCATGGGTTGTGGCGTGTTTGACTGCCCACCCACTTGGTTATGTGGGATGGAATTTTTGAATTATGGGGCCAATGGGATCAGGAAGGGGTTACCACAGCCCCTTCCTGTGAGTATAAAATCCAGGGTCATAGGCAGCCCTGTTGTGAGTTCATTCTCGGGTTCCCCTTCTGAACTCCCTCTGGTGGTGTCAGGAGGTGGTGCGGCTGGTTTGATCGGTGGAGATCTGCCACCAGAGGATGGGGATGATGATTGGATCTCGGGATTCTCAGATTGGATTTAAGACAGCCGACGCCCGATTCAGTTCCTGGTGATTCCTTCTGGCTTGTCAGCTCTTGGTTTTCAGCTCTGTTCCAGTCATCTAAAGCTAAGTTTTTCTGCTAATGTTCACACTTGATTTTGTTCAGTTTTTTTGTGTGGTCTGCCAGCCCCGGCTGGGGGCTGAGCTGAATTTCCACTCTTATTTATCAGTATTATGCCAATTGGCTTTTTGTCCCTTACTAGTTCGGTCTCTTTTTGCTCTGTTTCAGAATATTCCAGAGTGCTGATATAGTGGGAGAAGTCTAGTGACTTCAGGGTTAATTTTGCTATCAGAAGTGTTGGACATTATTTTTGTAGGGTTTTTGCAGGTTGCAGACAGTGACTTGTCTTTCCTTTCCTGTCTAGTTAGTTTGGGCCCCATCATTTGCTCAGCCTATTTTCCTGCATGTGTTTGTGCCTTCATCTTGTTTCACCGTCAATATATGTGTGGGGGCTATCTATTCCTTTGGGGTCTGCTCTGGGGCAGTTAGTTTTCCCTTTTCTTGCTTTAGGCTTATTTAGTCCTCCGGCCGTGATGAGGCATCTAGGAACATCGTAGGCACGCTCCACGGCTACTGCTAGTTGTGTGGTAAGATCAGGGATCTGCAATCTGCATAGTTACCAACTTCTCTGGTTTTCTGTGGCTTAGCTTGTTTTGTTTGTTTTTTTTCTCCTTGGTGACCCATTCATAACACAGCCCTCTCTCTTCCCCTGGATATTTAGTGTCCTGGAAGTGCTTGTCCCACCCTCCCTCCCCTTTTGTTATGTATGTTCAGGCTCGGACTGGCCCATAGGGTAACAGGGGAATCCCCCGGTGGGCCCCTGTGCAGATCTGGGCCCCCAACCCCACTGTATGGGCAGTTCTTGGCATAGTTCACATTATTTACTCTGTATAGAAAAAAACCTGCATCTTATTCATTAACCAAACTACCCAGTTTATTATTATATAGAGATATGGATAAATTTGTGAACGAGGGTAGTGTAATATTTGTATGCAGGTGAAAAGTGGGCCCCAAAGTCAATATTACTGGTGGGCCCTGGGCACCCCAGTCCGACACTGTGTATGTTCACTAATGTTCGTTTTATTGTAGAGTTCAAGTCACAGCGGCGAAAGAAGGAATGGCACCATGTTATGGCTTGCTGGCTGACTTGCCTGCGAATATGGAGCAGGGCATTAGGCGGTGAGCGCATTTTAAGAAAGTTAAGTGCCATTCAAATGGTTGTTCAAAAAAGCATGTAATAAAAGCTGTGACCAACCTTCACCCATCACTTGTTTTTCTGAGTCTGATTTGTTATGGTTAAGCGGGGCTGGGGAAATGCGCCAGTGGGGTTTTAGCCCTAGGTCACCGCAGTCTCACCACCCAGTGGGGAAAAAGAACGGCGAGTGGAGCTGATACCAAAAAGTTCTGTTTTGGTCTCACCTGACCACTAACCTTCCCCCATGCCTCCTCTGGATCATCCAGATGGTCATTGGTGAACTTCAAACAGGCCTGGACATGTGCTGACGTGAGCAGGGGAACCTTGCATGCCCTGCAGGATTTTAATCCATGACTGCGTAGTGTGTCACTAACGGTAATGTTTGAGACTGTGGTCTCATCTCACTTCAGGTCATTGACCAGGTCCTCCCGTGTAGTTCTGGGCTGATTCCTGACCTTTCTCAGAATCATCCTTAGCACTCGAGGCGAGATCTGGCATGGAGCCCAGTGTGAGAGTGCGAGGAAGATTGACAGTCATCTTGTGTTTCTTCCATTTTCTAATAATTGTGCCAACAGTTGTTGTCTCACCAAGGTGCTTATCTATTGTCCTGTAGCCCATCCCAGCCTTGTGCAGGTCTACAATTTTGTCTCTGATGTCCTTATACTGACCTTTGGTCTTGGCCATGGTGGAGAGGTTGGAGTGTGATTGAGTGTGTGGACAGGTGTCTTATACAGGTAACAAATTCAAACAGGTGCAAATAATACAGGTAATGAGTGCAGAGTAGGAGGCTTTTTAAAGAAAAACTAACAGGTCTGTGAGAGCCTGAATTCTTGCTGGTTGGTCGGTGATCAAATACTTGTTTCATGTAATAAAATGCAATTTAATTATTTTAATTATTCATAGTCACAGCTGCTCTTATCCCGTTAAGTCAGCAGAAGAATGAGACTGTAATTTGCACCATCTTGGGTATTTTGCTGGGATTGTTCTATGTATTATTTGCCCATTTTGCGGTTCAATAATGTATTGCCACACTGGTTTACCCTCACCCTGTGTTGTCTGAGTAGCGTTATGCCCACAGTAAATGGAGAGCGTGCGTTTTGGTGGGAAGATCCCTGGTCCATGTGGTTTCGGCTAGTGGACCAGGGCACCCGCTGCCCTCCCCATGTCTCCATAGGGAGGATGAAACTAAAATGGAAAAATCGACTGGTCGGGAAACTAAATAGTGACACTTGAACAAAAATCAAGTCCGATTTTATTAACATATATAAAATATCAATAATCTTAAAAGAAAAAAAAAATACATTTAATTGTTATGTAACTTGACAAAAAATGAATAAAACTTATTTCTTCTATTAATCATTTCATTGTGAAGGAAAGCTGATGAGGAATTCATACTTATTTTACCATCCAAATAAACAAAGTATCAGACAGATGTCATGTGCATGTAGCGGCACATATTATCTGGAGAATAGATTACACTTCCTGGCTGAGATGCATCGCCATTAAGTCGGAATATACTCAAGCATTACCCCGTCAGGAATGATTAATGTAGGCCTGGAGCTCTAGTGGTGGCTATCGGGAGAATGCTTAATGTATACTTGCCAGGATCCGTAGAGCCGATCATGTGTTCTCACTCAGGATTCCGTGTTCTATTGAAACATTTTTTGATTTCTTCAAATTTTGCTCCTTTGGAACATAACAGCCAAATTTACTTTATGTAATTTTCTATTTTTTTTTTTTTGGTGGGGGGGATAGGAATCAGTGCTGAAGGTTTGGAAGTCCCGGTAGCCAATTTTTATTTTGTCTACATTTTACATATTCTCAATACTTAAAGGGATTGTCCAGACTTGGGGTTCAACTCTGCAGTCAATCTACGTGACTGCAGCCTTATGAATCTTCACAGTGCGCGATGTCAGGATTCTCTGGTGCCAGCGCTTATGTGACCGCAATTATGCGATTTACATACATCTATCTGGCCACATTCCAACTAGACTTTTCCGACCTTCACTCGTATTGAGCGAGGCTATTCAGCACGTGACTTCATTGTGTGCAAATCACATACTTGTGATCTGGAGCCCTCCCGCTCCTAGCGTCGGTACCGAAGAATCCTAACAGTGCTCACACTGCGAGCTGTGAAGAGTCACAAGTCTGCAGTCACAGAGTGACTGCAGACTTGTACCTCAAACCTGGACGATCTATTTAATATACAGTAAAAGTAACACTAGGGCTCATGCACATGGCTGTATTATGTAAGCATGTTGTACAACTCTAGGGATACTATTGAAGAGAAATAGCGCAACAAAAATAATACACTCACCAGAAGGAGCTTGTAATAAGCATGGAGGATTCGCTGCTGCAGAAACCACAGATCCACGAGGGACCGACGTAGAAGATGCAGGATAGGAAAAAAGTGGTCAGACAATCCGTGCTGCGAATCACTATGAACAATTATTATTACAGTGGTCTTTATTTGACGCGTTTCGAAGTTTCACAGAACTCCTTCCTCAGGAAAAAACATTGAATAAAGACCACTGTAATAATAATTGTTCGTAGCGATTCGCAGCGCGGATTGTCTGACCACTTTTTTTCCTATCCTGCATGTTCTACAACTCTACGACACCTACTGAAGTCTATGGCCCCAGAATATACCTTTGTATGCCACTTGAAAACAAGGGTATATGGAAGTGGCAGGCCCTGTATTATTCCGTATTCTTATAATTGACAACAATGAAGAAGAGATATCAAAGGGATTCAGAAAAATGATGAAGGATTGGATGTAAAATTGCAGGCTTTGACTATATTTCTCTCCCAGTTATAAAGGACACAACGCCACCTTATAGTATTTGATTCATAGGTAAATGACACCCAAAAAGAACAGAGGCCCCATACAAGACCTCCAAAAGTAATACAGACCCCCAAACCAGCTTCCAAAAAAATAATAGTCTCAAGTTCTGAATTTTTAAGTACAAAAACTAGACTTGACGACTTAAAGTACCCATTTGCCATAAATATGTTGTTTGTTTTTTTTTATCTGGTGTAAATGCCGCTGTTCTCCTGAATCCAGCGATGTTTTTCTTTTGTTCCAGCTCCTCTCCAATCCTGAGATATGGCATCCTCTTCCCTGTATGCAAATCTAATCATTTTAGCCAATTGCGCATGGACCTTACTAAGACTCCCAGAGAGAAAAGTTGAAGACCACACCCACTTAGTTAAAAAGACTAGACTTACATACAGAGAAGAGAGGGTGAAATCTCAGGAACTCAGAGGGGCAGGAACAAAAGAAAAACAACGCCGGATTCAGGAGACCAGCTACATTTTCACCATATAAAGAAAACACTTATTTATAGCAAATGATAAGTCCCCTTTAATTACACAGTTCACACTAGAATCAGGACAAATCAGAATCAGGTTTTTGTCTTCCAAGATGCTCATTATTGTAATACAACACCAAAGGGATTTTATATTCTGTGGTTAACTGTATTTTCATGTTTCTTTGTATTTACCTGTTACTGTACCCGGGTGGATAGTGCTATGCCCTTTATCCATTTTTTAAACTTGGTTTGTTTCATCCTGATTTCGGCAAGTGATGAATGTGATGCCAGCAATGGAAGAAAATTTGCCTTAAATGAAAAAACACAAAAAGAATCGTCCTAAAGCCAAATTGGATATAATTCCACACCAAACATAAAAAAGAGGGTGGACAAAAGTATTGGCACTGTTCGAAAAATCATGTGATGCTTCTCTAATTTGTGTAATTAACAGCACCTGTAACTTACCTGTGGCACCTAACAGGTGTTGGCAATAACTAAATCACACTTGCAGCCAGTTGACATGGATTAAAGTTGACTCAACCTCTGTCCTGTGTCCTTGTGTGTACCACATTGAGCATGGAGAAAAGAAAGAAGACCAAAGAACTGTCTGAGGACTTGAGAAACCAAATTGTGAGGAAGAATGAGCAATCTCAAGGCTACAAGTCCATCTCCAAAGACCTGAATGTTCCTGTGTCTACCGTGCGCAGTGTCATCAAGAAGTTTAAAGCCCATGGCACTGTGGCTAACCTCCCTAGATGTGGACGGAAAAGAAAAATTGACAAGAGATTTCAACGCAAGATTGTGCGGATGTTGGTTAAAGAACCTCGACTAACATCCAAACAAGTTCAAGCTGCCCTGCAGTCCGAGGGTACAACAGTGTCAACCCGTACTATCCGTCGGTGTCTGAATGAAAAGGGACTGTACGGTAGGAGACCCAGGAAGACCACACTTCTTACCCCGAGACATAAAAAAGCCAGGCTGGAGTTTGCCAAAACTTACCTGAAAAAGCCTAAAACGTTTTGGAAGAATGTTCTCTGGTCAGATGAGACAAAAGTAGAGCTTTTTGGGCAAAGGCATCAACATAGAGTTTACAGGAGAAAAAAAGAGGCATTCAAAGAAAAGAACACGGTCCCTACAGTCAAACATGGCGCAGGTTCCCTGATGTTTTGGGGTTGCTTTGCTGCCTCTGGCACTGGACTGCTTGACCGTGTGCATGGCATTATGAAGTCAGAAGACTACCAACAAATTTTGCAGCATAATGTAGGGCCCAGTGTGAGAAAGCTGGGTCTCCCTCAGAGGTCATGGGTCTTCCAGCAGGACAATGACCCAAAAGACACTTCAAAAAGCACTAGAAAATGGTTTGAGAGAAAGCACTGGAGACTTCTAAGGTGGCCAGCAATGAGTCCAGACCTGAATCCCATAGAACACCTGTGGAGAGATCTAAAAATGGCAGTTTGGAGAAGGCACCCTTCTAATATCAGGGACCTGGAGCAGTTTGCCAAAGAAGAATGGTCTAAAATTCCAGCAGAGCATTGTAAGAAACTCATTGATGGTTACTGGAAGCGGTTGGTCGCAGTTATTTTGGCTAAAAGTTGTGCAACCAAGTATTAGGCTGAGGGTGCCAATACTTTTGTCTGGCCCATTTTTTGAGTTTTGTGTGAAATGATAAATGTTTTGCTTTTTGCTTCATTCTCTTTTGTGTTTTTTCATTTACGACAAATTAAATGAAGATAATAATACCAAAGAATTTGTGTTTGCAATCATTTTCAGGAAGAAACTGAGTATTATCTGACAGAATTGCAGGGGTGTCAATACTTTTGGCCACAACTGTAGTAGGATTTCCTTATAGTACTGGTGGTAAGTCGAGGCTGATTGCTGATAGCCAAATGATTAGTATGGTGGCAATTATTTCACGTCTGTTTCCAAGTTATAACAGGTACTTGGTTTATATATCAGGGTTGTAGGTACTATGGTCAATGAAAGTAAAACAACAGAATGCTTTAGTGTTAGAGGACATCTTAGCCCTGTATGTCGTGGTTACAGAGTTACATAGTCACCAACTTTTCTAAACTGTTTTCTAGGAGAACTTGGTTTGAGGTACATGGAGCTCTAAAACCTACCCCCTTTTCTGTAGACCATGCAAAAATTCTTCGTTCATCATCCATCCATGCCTCATTCCACTGGAAGTTGTTGGTTTCATGACGAAGGAAATGACGGAAAAAGTTGACGGAGAGCGTTACGGAACATATATCCAGCATTTCAGATAACTGTTCCAGGATTTTGTGGAAAGGTCTACCCTTTTCCTTGGTGGGATCTCGGATATTCCAGGAGAGTTGACAAGCAAGATGGTTTCATAATTCCTGACATAAAGTAGCCATTCAGAATGACCGTGTAGAAGACTCTCCTCTGTTGGGGTTTTGGAGAAAGTAATATGGCTTGTCTTTGACGTCTCATGGCAACATGTTTTTTCTGCTACTTTTTGCACTGCAAAACACATCTATATTCATTACACTGGAATTTGTAGGTTTTTTTATGCATTTTATGCTGTTTTTGAGTATTTTTATACTTGTTTGATGCAAATCACGTATCTATTGATGAGAACGAGCTGCATCATAGATCCCTTGGATATGTTTACTATTAGCTCAATCATTTACATACTAAGAACCAATTCCAATAAATTTAAAGGGGTTGTAAAAAAAAATGTTACAGAAGCAGGGGGATGAGTAAAACATTCTAAAATGTTGTATAAAAAGCAATTATATAGTGGAAAGATCCCAAATATTGATGGGCAAGTAGCATCGTTGCCCTGGTCTCCTCCGAGCATGCTCAGGTGATCTCCGAGTATTTTGGCGTGCTCGGAGATTTAGTTTTCATCGTCTCAGCTGCATGATTTGTGGCTGCTAGACAGCCTGAATACATGTGGGAATTCCCTAACAAACAGGCAATCCCCACATGTATTCAGGCTGTCTAGCAGCCACAAATCATGCAGCTGAGACGACGAAAACTAAATCTCCGAGCACGCCAAAATACTCGGAGACCACCCGAGCAATGAGTATACTCGCTCATCACTAATCCCAAACAATAAAAACCACTAAGCATCACTGAATGTTTCTGAATACCGCAGCAGGTAGAGAATTAGTTGGTCGGCACCTCAGTCCAATTGAGCAGAGTATATAAAAACAGCGCTTCAGCTAAAAATTTTGAAAATTGGCTTGGTGCGCCTAGATTTCAAAGAACCGGACTTTGTACAAACTTTCTGAGAATACTCAATCAATTTCCAAATCTGTCCGTGTAATGCAAGAGCGGGGAAAAAAACACAATAGTGTAGTCCTGCTATTCATTATAGTTTTGTATCAACAAACATTTTTTATACTATAAAATAAAGATAAAGGAAAACAGATAAAAACTGTGTCTTCCACTCTTACCCGACTCGCGTTTCACCTGCTAAGCTTCATCTGGGGTATGTACCAAGCAGGCGAAACTGGAGTTGGGTGAGAGAGCAAGACGCCGTTTTTATCTGCTGTCCTGTACTTGTATTTTGTGAGTGACATATTTGGAAAGTGGGAGACCAGAACATCTCCGAGACTTTGATACTGCTGTCTTTTTCGTAAGGTCTGGGTGTCTCTAAACCGGTGACTTCCAGCAATTTTAACATTATTCAGCTATGTTCCTGAATATTATACTAATTAGAGATACATAATAACATTGAGATCCAGTAACAGCAACTTGTTGATTGTTTCCAGGTGACAATTTTTCCGCCAAAACTGAGCAAATAATATGCTTGTATAATAAAGGTATTTGCTGAGAGTTTTTTCAATGAAAATGGGAGATTCTTTTCATTCATTATAGGACATCTTAAAATCTGTTCCAATCTCGGCATACCTCCCCATTGGTTTATCATAACGAATGGGTTTACAAAGCGCCAAATAATTGAAATAAATCTGAAGTATTCGGGGGGGTTCTTAACATATCTTACAGGATAATATATAATCAGGTTAATTTTTCTTCTCCTTAAACCCCTCAGACGCCTTAATGGAGTCATGTAAGTGAAGACCAAGAGCGGCTCGCTACTGTTATCTGTACAGAGAGTCGCCATATGCTGGCCATATATCACCTAGGCTTTCCCATCACTTGCATCCGTCACTTTGTGGTCTCCCTGGAAAACATGGAGTCTGGTTCTTTTTAAGTGACCAAACTATGAAGAAATAAAAGTAAGAATGTGAATTCCACATATATATAAATGACCGTTAAGGGATGCCAGCACACAATAGTAGCAGGCTACATATCTTCTCTGTAGGACGATGAATGATCTGATTTATTTTTCTGACAGTGAGCAATGGGATGTTTTTTTCTTGCTTCTAGTGCTGTGAAACGAGTTAAAAAGTATTATTGTGATTCCGTTTGAGAAGAATTTTTTGACCTGGACCTTCTAATATTTCCATTTTTGTTTACCTCGTGCCAAAGTCCAAACAGGTAGAGGTGAAACCTCAAGTTATTGGCCCTCAATATAAAGGGTGCAACAATGTCCCTTACGGATCATGAGTCATTTATAACACTAGTATCTTCTTGTGGCAGAAAATCCTTTGGTAGCAATCAAGCCAAAGAGCCCAGATGCAATTGTTACCTCTGCAACCACTGTAGCTAAAGGTCAGGTAACAACCTGTCAGGTTTGCTGACTACAAAAAATACAAAAGTTGGGTTACAAAATGTTTAGACACATAATACCCCGATGTTTGGAGCCCTCTGTAGAGCCATGAGAGATTACATAATATACAAATGAAAGCCACAATATAAATGCTGAAGCCAGCATGGAGTGGTGAGGCTTTGTCAAGAAGGTTCAGGGCCGTCCAAGCAGCGCGATGCTGCAAGAGTGTCCCATGGCTTAGAGATGAGGAGCTGCTAATGAGCACCAGCTGGCGGTAGAAGGGACCAGTTGGACATGTGCCTATAAAGTGGCTGCATTGCCCTTCTGAGGCTGAGTAGGGCAGTGAGGTGTGTGCTGTTGAAGACAGAGTGCAGCTGACCCATAGTGTGAAGAAAAGGCAGCATGTTAGGAGACATGATGACTTTGTATGTTGGTAAAGTGATGACCATGAACTCTGGAGAGCTACTGAGATCGCCATAACTTCTGGAGATCCACTGAGATTGTCATTACTGCTGGAAAGTCACTGAAACTGTCATAATTACTGGAGAGCCACTGAGATGGTCATAACTGCTGGAGAGCCACTGAAATAGTCATTATTCCTGGAGAACCACTGAGATGGCCATAACTCCTGGAGAGCGACTGAGATGATCATAATTTCTGGAGAGCCATTGAGACAGTCATAGCTGCTGGATAAGCACTGAGATGGCCAAAGCTTCTGAAGAGCTACTGAGACAATCAGAACTACTGGACAGCCACTGGGATGGTCATAAGTGCTGAAGAGCCACTGAGATAGTCATTACTGCTGAAGAGCCACTGAGATGGTCATAACTGTTGGAGAGCTGCTCAGATGTCCATTACTGCTGGAGAACCACTGAAATAGTCACTGTTACGTAGTGACCAGGTAATGTGTTCACCTGCCCGATCCCTCAAACTAGGGGATGCCTTAGGCTATCCCTGTTCCCCAGATTACCCCAGAAGGTGGAGATTCCAGGATAACGTACCTTGCTCTGTGCTCCTATCTAGACCCTTATCTGTTTACTCCCCCACTCAGGTAGGTGCAAGGCCGAAGTGTATAGGATTACACTAACCAGACTGACAGAGGTAGACAGGATAAAAGAAAATTACAAACATACAAATACACTCACAAAACAACTGAGTGGGAAATAGGGGAGAAATATGTAGGGAAAACCAAATGGGAGAGGACGAGGATAAACATGCAAACCAACTCCACATAAAAATCTTGTCCCCTGACGAAGGTGTTCCGAAACGCACGTTGAGGCGGACACCAGGACCCCTCTCTGCCATCTGCCACTTTATCCAGGTATATTATATTTTATATATTGTTCATATGGATATGTACTCTAGATCAGGGGTCCCTAACCACTGGTCCGCGGTCCAGGACCAGGCCGTTGGGGTTCTTGTGCCGGTCCGCGGCGGTGGCGCTGACCAGCACTGTACACACAGACATTGTTCTCTGCGGTGGCTCAGAGAACCCTGCAGGTGCCTACCACCAGGGCGGGGCATGCGTACGCACACAGCATTCATCATCTGAACGCTACGACGCATGTGTGGCTGCAGCCGGGAACGCGCTGACCCCGTTATCATAACGGCGATATGTGTCAGCTCTGTCTGTGGGCAGAGAGCATTCACTCTGTTTTCCCGCCCGAGGCCCTAGTAACACTGCAGCCGCAGCCCAACTTCATGGATCATGGATGTGTCTGCAGTTTAATGTAACGCTAAAGATAATTTCCTGCTCAAAACAGGGAGAGTGTAGATACAAGTAATCCAAACTTCCCAATGCTTGGTAAAGACACAGAAGAGATCACGGATTCATTTCCCCGTCAATTAGGAATTAGGTAGATAGATTAGTCACACCTGAAACCAGATAAAAAGGGGAGAAGTTGACGCAATCTTTGCATTGCGTGTTTGTGTGTGCCACACTAAGCATGGAGAACATAAAGAGGAGAAGAGAACTGTCTGAGGACTTGAGAACCAAAATTATTGAAAAATATCAACAATCTCAAGGATACAAATCCAGAGATTTTGATGTTCATACGTCCACTGTGCACAACATAATAAAGAAGCTTACAATCCTTAGCATTAGAGCTAATCTCCCTGGACGGCAGAGCAAAATTGATGAAAGGATGCAACAAAAGACAGTTCAGATGGTGGATAAGCAGCCCCAATCGAGTTAAAAAGAAATTCAATCTGTCCTGCAGGCTCAGGGTGCGTCAGTATCAGTCCAAACTGTCCGTCGACATTTGAATGAAATGAAACGCTATGGCAGGAGACTCAGGAGGACCCCACTGCTTACACAGAGACATAAAAAGCTGGACTGCAGTTTGCCCAAATGAAAGTGAGTAAGCCAAAATCATTCTGGGAAAGCATCTTCTGGACTGATGAGACCAAGATAGAGCTTTATGGTAAAGCACATCATTCTACTGTTTACCGAAAATGGAAAGTGGCCTACAAAGAAAAGAACAAAGTACCTACAGTCAAATATGGTGGAGGTTCAAAGATGTTTTGGGGTTGTTTTGCTTCCTCTTGCATTGGGTGCTTTGACTGTGCAAGGCATCATGAAATCTGAAGATTACCAAAGGATTTTGGGTCACAATGTAGTGCTCAATGTCAGAAAGCTGGGTTTGTGTTCTAGGTCATGGGTTTTGCAGCAGGACAATGGAGAGATCTTAAAATTGCTGTTGGGAGAAGAAGCCTTCAAATATGAGAGACCGGGAGCAGTTTGCAAAAGAAGAGTGATACAAAATTCCAGCTGAGAGGTAGGAAGGAAGGAAGCGATTGATTTCAGTTATTTAGTTAAAAGGGTATGCAACCAAATATTAAGTTGAGGGTGCCAACAATTTTGTCTGGACCATTTTGGGGGTTTTCGGTATTTTTTTCGTGTGTTGTTCCAAAACACACAAAGGAAATAAACATGTGTCTAACAAAACATGTAATTGCAATCATTTCTGCCATAACAGTACTGTAAATAGATAAAAATGTGAATGAAATCCCCAAGGCAAATACCCAATTGCCCAAAAATGGATATTCCAAGGAAACAGAGGGCCGTAAAGTTTAAAGTTTTTTTCTGTATTGAACACTAAAATACTTGAGTCCTTAGTATGTGATGAAAAGGCTGCTGAGCCCCTAGCGGTACCAGGGTTCAGGATCAACTGTAACCTCTGCACCCCTGTTAGTTACTCCCCTGCATCCTCTCACTTTTTCCTCCAGTCCATAGCCATTGATTTCAAACAATTCTTGACTCCCTGATACAGACAGCACATAAGGTGGCACAGTAGTTAAATAGACATTTTAATACATTTTAATAAAACATTGCCCTATGATCTTTCTATCAAAAAATAGCAAAAAATTAAAAAAGGAATAAAAAGGGATAATTTACTAAATATGTGTACATAGGTGACTATATGTGTGTGCTGGATATTATAGTTATAACCAAATTCCTACATCTGTTATTAGTAGTTGCAGCGCCATCTAGTGGTGGAATTAGAATATTAACCAATCAGTTATTTGCATATTATTATATTTGTAGCAGCAGTGTTATTGTTATTATTATTATTATTATTATTATTAATAATAATAATAATAAATACAAAGCATGATATAGAATTGGGTGCATACATGAAGAGAAAGATAGATATGAGTAGATAGATATTTGATAGATATTCGATACATAGATAATAGATATTTGATAGATAGATAGAAAGATAGATAGATAGATAATAGATAGATAGATAATAGATGATAGATGATAGATAGATAATAGTTGGATAATAGACAGGTAGATAGATAGATATAGATATAGATAATAGATAAGACAGATAGATGATAGATAGAGATAGATAATAGATAGATAATAAATAATAGATAGATAGATACATCATAGATAGATAAATAGATAATAGATAGATAGATGGATAGATAGATGGATAATAGATGACAGACATACAGATAGATAGATGATAGATAGCTAGATCATAGATAGATAGATAACAGATACATCATAGATAGATAGATAACAGATACATCATAGATAGATAGATAAATAGATAATAGATAGATAATAGATAACAGACAGATAGATACATCATAGATAGATAGATAGATAGATATTCACCATAATGGACCCTATAATTCTGGAGAATGTTATCAAATTTTAGTTCTCCTCTGACCCTCTCTCAGAGCATTTTGTGTTTTTCTGAGGTTTTTATCTTAGTAATTCTGTGCACATGTCTCAACCGCCTTCACTATAGGTCACAACCAAGAAAAATACCAATGAATCTCTATTTAAAAAAAAGACCCCGAGGTCCCATTCTTACAGATCATGGATGTGTCTGCAGTTTAATGTAAAGCCAAAGATAATTTCCTGCCCAAAACAGAGAGATCCCAGTGTAGATACAAGTAATCCAAACTTCCCAGTGCTGGGTAAAGACACAGAAGAGATCACGGATTCATTTCCCCGTCAATTAGGATAATAAATATACCTGCCAACATTGCCGTAGCTTTCTGTAGGCATTATAATTTACAGCAAGTGCATTGAGGCATGTGAACTGCTGGCCCCGAGCCATGGACAAACATGGAGCACAGTATATGACATAATAAGGAGAAAATCAGAATGTACTTCAAGTATAAATTTCTACAAAATCAACATAAAAACTATCTACCGGTGCAGGAGATGCCAAGGTTTCCATAGAACGTATAAAGAACAATTGAGGGGGAATTGCTCATAAAATCTTATGTACTAATGGAAACTTTGGACTTTGAAACGGAACAAATATTTCATGTTAAACCGCAAAATTTAGGAAAAAGCCAAATATATATTAGAGATGAGCGAATCGATTTGATGTAAGTAGAATTTGTGTTGAATTTTTAGAGGTTTGCTAAAGCCGAGAGATGATTGCTTCAGCCAAAGAAGGATCATGTCACATCTGCCCCAGGTTCTGCTTTGGACGCCAGGCAGCGCTGCAGCCTTGTTGCGGATGATGCTTGACAGCATCTAGCCTATATTATTCCAGGGACCTGTGGCTCTATCCAGTCCAGAAACTATGGGGTTAGTCTTGTTAACTTAGCATTCTCACTGGTGTCAGCACTGGCTGGGGCTGTTACTATGTTCCCACTGCCAGTCAATAGTTCTGCTATCCTGGTTCAGACCTATGTGCCGCACTTCTGTGTTTTGTCCTGGTTATTCACGTTCTTTGACCTCAGCTTGACATATGACTACCCACTTGCTTTATGATTCTGTTCCTGATGTGACCTCTTGTGCCACCAAATAACAGCTGACTCCCATTGCCCAGGGACCCCTATCTAAGTCCAGATCACTACAGAGGGGTAAAAGGGAGAAGGCCAGTGCAATCCCTGGGCCATGGAATTGGAGCAGCTTGTGCCAAGCCTGTTGTTGGTAACCGTTTTGTAGCTGCCAGGTGTCTACAGTGCTCGCGTGAGAGATTACTTGTCCTCATAAGTGGCCAGATGAGCTTCCCCATTTTGTCAATCAGGAAACACTTTTGTAGCCTGTATAAAAGCCGAGACAGGGGATGCAGCAGCCATTGAGACATGAGGGTCATTGTGTCTGTGGTGCAGGAGAGTCACGGTGTCTGTGAGGCAAGAGGTTCACTTCGTCTATGAGACAGGAGAGTCACTGCGTCTATGAGGCAGGACAGTCACTGTGTCTATGAGGCAGGAGATTCACTGCATCTATGAGGCAGGAGAGTCACTGTGTCTTTGAGGCAGGAGATTCACTGCGTCTATGAGGCAGGAGAGTCACTGCATCTATGAGGCAGGAGAGTCACTGTGTCTTTGAGGCAGGAGATTCACTGCGTCTATGAGGCAGGAGAGTCACTGCATCTATGAGGCAGGAGAGTCACTGTGTCTTTGAGGCAGGAGATTCACTGCGTCTATGAGGCAGGAGAGTCACTGTGTCTTTGAGGCAGGAGATTCACTGCGTCTATGAGGCAGGAGAGTCACTGCATCTATGAGGCAGGAGAGTCACTGTGTCTTTGAGGCAGGAGAGTCACTGCAACTGTGAGGTAGGTCATTATTTTAATTAAAAAACATACTAGAAGACAATCCACCACTGAGGACCATCATTTATTATCCAGTGCATCTACAGGGTGGGCCATTTATAAAGTTAGATCCAAAATGTCCGACTTCAAAATGGCCGCCATGGTCACCACCCATCTTGAAAAGTTTTCCCTCCCATAAACTAATGTGCCACTAATGTGTAGATATCAGCAACCATTCCCATTTTATTTAGGTTTATCCATATACATGGCCCTCTCCGTATAATGAGCCGAAGAGCATATTTTGCTCTGTAGGATCTGTCATGTTGAAAGTGATAAATCATCAAGTGTTAAAGGGGTTATCTCATAACCAATATTTATCACAAATCAACAGGATAGGGACTAATAAATGGACCATTTCTTGGGGTTTGATCAAAAGAAAAGGGATCTCAAAGTCCCCTGGGTTAATGCAGCGATGGTGCACATGTATAACCGAAGCTCTATCCAGTTCTAGGGGAACAGTGGGGTACATGTGTGATCATTGCTCCTACAGACAATGGAAAAAAGCAGCAAAATCAGGATCTTAAGGTGCATACACATTAAATTAATGTTGGCCAGAACAACCAATTTTGGCAAGATCAGCCAATTATCTAATATTTATAAGGGCAACTACGCTTTCAGTAGATGTCAGGGAAAAGAAGGATCAGGCATATTGCATCTCAACATGCCCTATCCTTTGTTCCTACTAAGAATTAAGTGCTGTCAATGGTGTTGAGTCGCTGCTTATATTCTTAGTTACCATTGAGAACACATGGACACTGGACACGATGAAGACCAGGAACTAGACAACATAAATTGTAATCAGTAAGAAACTCAGATCTGGAGGTCAGACAAAGAAAAAGTAAAGAATTAACCTCACGAATGTCTTCATTCAGCATTACAGGGAAAATGGAACTGGACGCAGAAACCAGTGGGACTCAAGATTTGGTGCTGGAGCAAGACCAAGTCCGTAAAGATCTCTAAGCCCCCGGCAGGATTGGAGTGACAATGATAAGACGGAATCTTAAGTTTTAGGGTGTGTGCACACGCTGTGGATTGGGGTGCGGATTTGGCGGCGCGGATTTTGTAAAATCCACAGGTAAATCTGTAGGTCAAAAGACCTGCGGTTTTACCTGTGGATTAGTCTACGGTTTTGCCCTGCGGTTTTTCATCTCCACAATGGAGGAGATAGCAAACCGCAGCGGAATCCGCAGAAAGAATTGACATGTCAATTCTTTCTGCGGTTTCAAAACTGCAGAAAAACCGCGCGGAAAAATCCGCACTGTCTGCACTGCGGTTTTTTATTCCCATAGGGAATAATGGTACTGTACACCAAAACCGCTGCAGAACCGCAGCAGAATCTGCAGCGTGTGCACACACCCTTACGGGATTTTGGGCAGGAGGCACAGGCATGAACATTGCGTTAGCTATTTGTAGGAACATAAGGAAAGTTGTAGAAAATGACATTGAGCCTCGTGCCTCTCGTGCACTCACAGTGGTCTTTAAACCTCAAGTTACAAACAGTCGGGTCTAAATCTCTCAGAGGCCGTGTCACTCCCAAAGGGTGACCACCCATTCAGGCCTCCTTCTTGTGGGTCTCTAGGATCAGTCTTAATTTTGCCACTTCTTATGCCATTTAAAGGGGTTGTCCTGTTCAAACAACCAGAAGATAGGTAATAACTTGCTGATCGGTCGGTGTCCCACCGCCACGCGATTTGGAACAATTGGCAGATCGAATAACTTTTATCCCCTATGGGGGACTTTAATCCTTGTTATAAGATGGAATAGCATGTTGGACACCCCACTGACACTCCATTATTTCACTATGAGACTGCCGGAAAAAGAAAAACAAAGGAATCAGTGGAACGCATGTTACGTGCACGCCGCTAGGTTCAGATAGGGGCGGAACAGATCTCATGAATTCTTTGGAACTCTGGGGGAACCGTTACTCAGGGTGACCATGTACTGCAGCTTCCTCAGGCACAAGATGGATCCACTTGTTCACACAGATACAACTAATACAGTCCTCATGAACATGAACAGTATAGTTTAATGTCACAGCACATTCAGTACAATTCAGATCTCTTAAGCACAGGCTTTATAACAGTACAGCTGCTTCTGAGAGGCACATTGACTAACAGTCTCATTTGATAGCACAGTTCTGCACAGATCAAGACTCTACAAAGGCACAGCAGTACACAGCATTTCTTCTAGCACAGAGAGATGGAGGGGAGGGTTTGCTGAGGGAGATTATTCCTGTAACACAACGCCTTATCGTACTTATCTTCCTGCTCCTGATATACTTTCTCCAGTAGCAATATAGGGATTAGCCCAGCTCTACTCTGTAATGGAATCCTGTGTCCCTATGGTTCACTTGCCTGAACGTATTTTAGAGACAGATCCTACACCACTCATCTCTTTCGGCTGCTGCCAGAATGTAAACAAGTTTCCCCTAATCCCCCTGGGGCACTGCTAACAACTCCCTGTCTCCTGTGACTTTGTTAACCCCTGTAGTTGCTGGATGCTTTTGAAGCAACAGCAGTTAGCACTATTTCTGCATGTCACACGCATGTGAAAAATGTGCACTACCGCTCAATTCTAGTGGGGATAAAAGCTCCCCATTCAACCGATCGATGCTGATCGGCATAAAAGGGAGTAGTGTTTTTTTTCTCCTCTGCAGTAATTTCATGACCCTTGGGCTGGTCCCCCAACCCAAGTAAGTTCCTCTGAGGAGGAGAGTCTTGAATAAATTGTGCCGCCCAGTAACATATGGGATCAGCGCTGAGCCACTTCACTTGAAGGACCCCAGAGACAGCCCCTCCATGGTGTCTACGCACCCCCTTGCTGGCACCAAATATTACAGAGTACATTGTATTGTAAATGTTGTTGGCTGTACATAAAGTAACCAATAAAGGGGCAGATGTTACGACAATTAAGAAAGAGTCATTTGGATCAAAATTTTGTTTTTGGTTCGTAATGGGTTTCTTGCCTTGAGCCCATAATAACAGAGCCAAGTGCGACCAGTTCAGGGCTTTTTGTCTCAGTTTATCACATTTAATGGGAGTCATGAGTTTAAAAAGACACAAAATATACGATTCTAGAGAAATTTAGCATTTTGGCTATTACAGTAAAGGAAAGTTATTCTCTCTGCCAGAACTATGGCCATAATTTATAGGAGAGGTTTATTCGAAGTCTGAGAGAGGCGATTACTGCACTTTAATGAGGAGCATTTTCAGCATGTGAATATCTGTACATTTCAAGTTGTATAAAAAAAAAAATAGCAAAAACAACAAAAAAAAAATCAAAGCAAAAATAAAAATAGCATCAGCAAAACATTATAAGAGCTGGCTTGTTTTTGGACAGATTCTTTTCATAAGTCATTCTGCAATGGGGCTGATGTACTAGAATTGTTATTATAAAAGCAGCTGTCACTGTCCTGGCATTTGTACTAGGGTGGTCTTTATGGGTGGGGGTCACCATAGCAAAGATAAAATAGGGCATCCTGCTAGGGCTGGTTACACCACCTCAGCATAAAGAACTGGAACAGCAGGACTTGATCATTTTTAGTCTGACTTCCCCCATACTATTGTAGGATCCCTATAAAGAGGATGGTTCTCCATACACTCCATCTTTTCATTGGCTCCATAAAGACTGTCCACTCTAAATTGGGGCAATAAAGACTGTAGAACTATTAAAGGGTTATTTCCATCTTCATAAATGGATATTTTCAGATAGAACTTGAAAATACAAGCCCTTTTGCAATTCATTGCTTATTAAAGTTTTCAGCCGTTCTTGAGATTTTAACACTTTTCTTGTGTTTACAGCTTGTTGCTTAGGAAACCGACCACCGCTGTAGTCTAGCTTGCTATCATTACTCTGAATCTGGTTGGGATTCAGAGTAGTAGACAGTAAAAGTGCACTGTAGCAATCACATACAGCTTCAAAGCAGCGCTTACAAGCTCAATAGAAAAGAACTTGTACGTACTGCACATGTCAAGCGGATTGTTGAAAAAAAAAAATTATCTTAATCAAAATGGTGCTGGCTGCCACGCCTGTGTGGTAGCATCTATCTCGGAAAGTGAGATTTTCTAGAGAAAATTTTTTTTGGCTCCATCAAAATGGAGTCCGTGGTGGCGGCGCCTGCGCAGTAGCATCTATCGACTATCTGATAGATTCTACTGCTCAGTCGTCTCCACCGGCGCCATTTTGCTGGAGAAAAAATGTGGCACCGGTGGCGCCTGTGCAGTGGCATCTATCAGATCGCCGATAGATGCTACTGCGCAGGCGCGGACGCCGGCGCCATTTTGATTAAGAATTTTTTTTTCGCACCAAAAAACTATATCAAATGAATATATGCAAATTAGCCATTGTATCATGCTACAGCCTAGGTGGGGCTGCCAAAGCTTGTATGATGAATGTTAATTTTTTGTTTCCCCCCACAATATTCTATGCAGTGTGTAAAACAGGGGGAGGTCACTGAGAGCTCAATGACCTGTCATAAGCCCCTAAGGCTGTATATGTAAGCAGAGCACCACAGAAAGCCCCGCCCACAGCCCCTGTCAGAAGGATTTTGCTCCGTAAACCACAGATACCATCAGGTCGGCGCCGTTATACTGATTACAGTGATACCTTGGTTGATGAAATCTGTCTTGTGGTTGTTGTATAATCTTTATTTGTAGTTTTCAGTTAATGATATGCTCGTGCTCCGGGGAGGAGCTGTGGATGGGGCTGTGGGCGGGGCTTTATGTGGTGCTCTGCTTAAATATTCACCCTTATGGCTTATGACACGTCACTGAGTCCTCACTGACCCGCCCCCTATTTTACACAATGAATATAATATGATTTTGAAAAAAAAATCACATTCATCATGCAGGTGCCGGTGGCAGCGAAGTAGCATGATATGGTGGATAATATGGATATTTTCGTTTTATTTCGACATATAGTTTTGCATGAAAAAAAAATTACCGCAAAAACAAGCCCTCACATGACCATATTGACGGAAAAATTAAAAAGTTATGTCTTTGTGAAGAAGGGGAGCAATAAATGAAAATGCAAAAAACAAAAATCCCAAGGTGGTGAAGGGGATAGAGGGGTTGTCCGGTCCAAATCTATAAGTCTGTAGTCACGTTGTGCTGACTCATGAATTCCCCCCCTGCACATGCATTGTGCACTGCGGGGATTTGCCAGTTTTGAGCTGGGATTGGAGGGTATGTACTGCATGTGTTATACATAGTACATAGTCCCGGTGAGTGGGCGCGACCTCCCTCCTCCACACAGTTGTATGGTGCATCACCATGCCCTCAAGTTAGCCACGCCCACTGGCCGGCCACATCACTAGTCAGGGTTCGGACTTGGCTCAATACAAGTGTATGGAGCGAGGGCGCGTATGTATAGCGCATACGTACCCTCTGGACGCAGCTCAGAAACTGGCAAATCACATCAGCGTACACTGCATGCTCTGGGGGATTCATAAGTCTGCAGTCATCAGGTTTTTGCCATGTAATTTGAGAGCAGCATGATATAGGAACAGAAAGCCTGATTCCAGTGATGTGTAACTTACTAGACTGATGGTGCGTTTTTTATGAAATCCCTGTTTTCTCTGCTGTAGATGTAGCAGTGGTCAGAATGTTGAGCTGTGTATAACTCCGCCCTTAGCACTGATTGGTAGATTTCTGTGTGAATTGTCAGCAAGTTGGTGGGGCGGGGTTATACAGATTAGTTGGACTGCATTGATAATCTCCTGCTAATATAACACTGATTGTTTTGAAACTACAGCACACAGGCTAATAAGTGACACATTGCTGGACTCAGGCTCTCTGCCCCTACACTATGGTACTCTCTGATTAAATAGCAAAAACCTTGATAGATTCCCTTTAAAGGCAAAATGATGGGAAACTTGATGTATTACTCATTCAATCTTTTTCTTGGCCCAGTTTTTAATTCACAATTCCCAAGATGAAGAAAATAAAAAACAAAAAACAAACTTAAAATGCAATATTTCTTTTTACTGTTGGAACTGAGATGTTGTGTCACATTCTTTGCAGCACGGATTGATATATTTAAAATACATCAATAAGCGATTTAGAGATCATCATTAACTATTAGAGTGCCTTTGAAACTTGCCAATTTTACAACCCACTATTAAAGGGAACCTGTCATCAAGATAAAGGTGTCCAGTTTCTGTTCTTGTTTTATTCAAGTTTGTTACCTGAGTATTCTGCTTCTTGCTTTCTTTTAAACTGCCATCCAGCTTCAGAGATGTCGGCCTATTAATTTAATGATACTTTTTATAGTTTTTATTATGGGGGCGTGGCTCAAAGGTTAATTATGCACAGCAGCCTAAAGACACGCCCCAGAGGAGCCTGTGAACCACACCACCTTGTAAAGACCATAATAGTTAGCACTTAATAAAAGGTCCATATCTCTAGAACTGTATGGGAGATTTTAAAAAAGAAAAAAATAAGATGCTCTGGGGAGTGGCAGCAATAAAATAAAAAACAGAAACTGGACACTTTTGTCCTGGTGACAGATCCTTTTTAAGTTGTAGTAAAAAATTAAAAGCTGAGACTTTATGGACCTGTGTAAACAGACCATTATTCTGGCCTACTAGAACCATTCAAATTAGAATAGACAAATACCATATAGTATGTGAAATATGGGCAGCTAAGACAAATGCTGAAAGCCCCTGGCTGTGGCCTTATTTGACCTTGATCGACCTCTGATTCTTATCATTTTGTCTTGAGAAATTCACTTGGAAGGAAAGGCAGCATGGAAAATGCAAAACAAAAACCTTTCCATTAAATTTAAGTATACAACGCTTGATATGGATCAGGACATTCCGAGGACTGCGAAGTTTTCAGTTTCATGTTATATCCAACAACTTAGATACATACTACAATTTAGAGGACACATGTGACTACGACAGGTCCTTGGATTTGGCCGTTTGTATCGTGTCCAATCAAAATTGTACCTAGACATGCAAAAGGATGAGCCTGGGCTAAGAGGGGATCATAGACATACAAGGACCAAATAGTAGACGACAGCAAATCTGCCAAAATGTGAATTTTAATTTTTGGATGGGATATTTTAGTTGAATTAATTGAATTCTGGAAAAGACATTTATTACACTCCAAATTCTCTATAGGCCCCAAAGCATGCTAAATGAGGGGCGAAATGAAGCCCATTAGGCACTGACTATGCCTCAAAGGCGACCTGATGCGTGTCTCCCCCATGACATCATGACATGTGAGAAGTCACACATAGTGATGTCAGGTGAGGCACAGTCAGAGCCGATGAGTGAAGACTGGAGGGAAGAATACCAGAGCCGGAGAGAAGAAGACCAGACCAGGAGAGAAGAAGACCAGAGCCAGAGAGAACATGACCAGATCCGGTGAGAAGAAGACCAGACCCAGAGAGAAGACGAGAGCTGGAAAGAAGACCAGACCCGGTGAGAAGAAGACTAGAGCCGGAGGGAAGACCAGACCCGGAAAGAAGAAGACAAGACCCGGAGAGAAGACCAGACCCAGAGAGAAGAAAACCAGACCCGGTGAGAAGATCAGAGCCGGAGAGAAGAAGACCAGACCCGATGAGAAGAAGACTAGAGCCGAAGAGAAGACCAGACCCAGAGAGAAGAAGACGAGCGCCGGAGAGAACAAGACTAGAGCCTGAGAGAACAAGACTAGAGCAAGAGAGAAGAAGACCAGACCCAGAGAGAAGAAAACCAGACCCAGAGAGAAGAAAACCAGACCCGGTGAGAAGACTAGAGCCGGAGAGAAGAAGACCAGACCCGGAGAGAAGACTAGAGCCGGAGAGAAGAAGACCAGACCCGGAGAGAAGAAGACTACAGCCGGAGAGGAGAAGACTAGAGTCAGAGATGGTCAGGGCTGGGAGTTGCGATAGCGGAACAGGTAAGAAGGTGAGTATAATTTTTTTTTTTCGTTTTGCTTATTTTAAACAAACCAATTTGCAAATATAAGTTTTTGGAAATCCAATTCCACAAGTGATGCTGCCATACAGGACTGAGCTTCCTCTCCCCAAAGCCCCCATGTTGGCTGCATGGCACCTATGGTGCATATGCCCCTAAGCTAAAAAGATAAGGGGGTGTTAAGGCAATAAAATTTCACAGCAAAAATATCAGAAAACGAGTTAACTCAAATTAGTCCTTAGTATAAAACTTTTTTTTACTTACTCCTTGGCTCGACTTCTTTCTCAGATTAATGACATGCACTAAATCACCAAAAATTTGCTTTTCGACCATGTGCTGTTAATATAATACATCCACAGTGAAACAGTTCTGTGCTCCAGAACGCTTTCTATAATATTTCAATTCGCATTTATAACACTATCGACTTTTTTGGCACCTTCCGTCCTTTTTATGATTCCATGAAGTCTCCTGGGTCCGTTAAGAGTCCTGTGAGGTAGCTTAGCTTGTTTTATACATTTCGGATAAAAAAAACGATTGGCACCATTTATGTGATAAATATCCAAGCCATTACAAAGTGCCGCTCGATCCCAACGAAGCCGACAGAAAACACATGGAACTGTGTGATGCTTTGTGATCTGGAGCCTTAAAAGACCCCAAGAGTCTGGGCCCACTCATATTCTACACTGGTTCCAAGAATTTAACCAGAGGTTGGGAGGTCTTGTTCTGGTTCAGAATACAATCTTACTAGATTTTCCATTATTCCTGTATTTCATTTTTCTGTCTAGCAAAAAAAAAGTCCAAGTTATTTAAACCCCTAATTAAAAAAAAATGAAATAAGACAAAGACAAGCATGGTCAGATGCTATTGATGCAGCGAGGTGGACAGACTGGAGCAATGGAGGCCGGTTGGATAGTAACAGCCTCTCAGAGTAGGATAGGAAGCAGATTTAGGATAACAGCACACTAGGATAGTCGCGTTGATGCAGCAGAGTTTAGTAGATAAGGAGTCTCACGGTCTCACGGTTGTGATGTAGCGGAGTCCAGCTAAACAGCAAAGATGGGTAAATGAGGAGACTCAGTTGTAGTTATAGAGGACCTTACTGGCACACAAAAGGTGAATACATCTGAAGACCCAGTTGTAGTGATGTAGCAGTGCCCAGCAGCACAACAGAGCTAGATATACCAGGAGACTCATGTAGATGGGCAGCGGCATAACATTGGTGGGTACATTGGGAGACTTACTTGTGGTGATGTAGCGGTGTGGTACTAGCAGGTACGCAGGATGCAGTGACGAGACGCAAGACGGTTTTGTGTTTTTGGTAATAACTCTTGTAGGTCTATAGGTAACTATCCGCAGGGGTAGTCTAAGCAACCAAACAAATAACAGCGATTGTCCTTGCAGGGACTCAATATAAACAAACATGGAAGTATAAGAACAAGACTACGTCCGGCAAAGCCGGTCACTATAGGGCCGCGGAATGGCCGACTACGGGTCCTTAGCTATATAGTGTCACTTAACTGTCCCGACGTCCCTCGGCGTCCTGGACGATGGTTCCTCGGCGTAGCAGCCGCTGGGCCCAGCCGCCGAAGATCTTTCGTAGTCTTCGAACGTTCCAACGCTCCGGTGAAGCAGGGGCACAACAGGCCCTGGAGGAGTCCTTGGACAGATGGGCTGCAGCCCCCGGATAGGAGCAAGCAGCGGTGATGCGGGGTGGCGGCTGGCAGGCCACCTGCGCAGCTAGTAACTGCAACGGAGGACCCACGGCGAGCAACGGCCCAGCCCTTGCCGCGGACTGGAGCGGGACAGTGGTGGCCGCCGACATCATTGAACTAGCCGCGGCCACGGGTAGAAGCGGGGTGGCTGCGGGCGGCGGGGGACAGGCCCCAGCCATGGGCTGACGTGAGGCGGCAACGGCCGCAGGGACCCGTGGGCAGGCTGCAGCCGCGGGCAGGAGCAAAACGGCAACGGCCGCGAGTGTCCGCGGGCAGGCCGCAGCCACGGGCCAGAGTAAGGCGGCAGCGGCCGCTGGTCGATGCAGGGGAGAGGTTCTCGGACGGTCGTCTCAGTGCCGTCCCACTGACGTCCAGGGGGAGTGTCTCTCCTGTGTCTGGCCTCTTTCCTGGCTCCGGTGAGTCGCTCTGGCTCTCAGTCGTTACCACGGTCTCCTTCTCCTTCTGTCCCATTCTGCTGACTCACTGTGACTAGCGTTCTTCACCCCTTTTATATTGGCTCCTCCCCCAGCCCACCTGTCAGTCTCCACGGACCGTCCCTGAACTCTGTCCCCCGGAAACCGTTTCTCCCGGAACCTAGGTGACGGTCCCCTTGGTTCTGACCCGGACACTCGGCGGGGACCCTCTCTCCCACACTGGCACAGTTGATCCAGGTATGTCAGGAGACTCTTAAATTGCAAAGTTGCAGAGCCCAGTAGGAAAGTAGAGCTGGCTGTTATGAGGCACACTTGCAAGCAAGATAAAAGAATGTGGTAAAAGTTTTTGATAGTGGCTAGCAAGCAAAATACATAAAAAAGCACCACTTAAGCTGACCTAAAAGGTCTGAGGGCTGAGAGAACTGGCGGCAGGAGGAAGCAGGACCCTGAGCTGCATTGAGGAAAGGTGAGTAGTGTACCATAGTATTATTTCATAACATTTAGGTTGGGTGTCCCAAAATTTCTTTCCTTCGCTCAAAAAATTTTTTCTATATAACAGAGGCAAATATGCAGAGTAGGTTCGCGTCAAATGGTGTGGCTCCTGCAGTAGATTACCTAATATAAAAGGGATCCTTAACATGTATCCTAGTGGAACATATGGACAACATACACTGGGAGGCCCTCATCTATGAACCAGACAGACAGACCCAAAGAGTGTCTCCTGCTCTAGAGGACATGGCCTGTCCAAATCTTACGCATTGGGTCATTTATTTCAATATCTGCCATGAAATACTACATTTCACCTGCAGCAACCATGTCTGGCTAGCTGTGACTTCTGGCGATAATAGATGATAATTTGGGCTAAGAGCTGCCTCAACCCTAGCGATCTGCAGGAACCAGGTTTTACTTTAAAAAGGTGAAGGAGAATTTTTTTTTTCTCAAAAATCCCGAAGATTAGCTTTGATTACAGAAACTAATCACAAATGGTTATCACAGGAAAATTTAATAAAATTTAAAAGACAATTGAAAAGCAAACCCACGTATGCACTGGTGTAGGGCGTGGTGGATCATTGTATAGTGCCCCCCCAATCTAATATAAATTCCCCTTAAGGGACCCTTTAAAACAATTAGTGCCCTCTCACTGCCCTCCTAAAAAATGATGTCCCCTTAGTGTCGTCTTGAAACAATAATGCCCCCTGTGTGCCCTCTTAAAAATAATAATGCCCCTGAGTGCCCCCTTAAAAATAATAATGCCCACTGAGTGCCCCTTAAAACAAATAATGCCTTCTGAGTCCCCCTTTATAATTCATTAATGTCCCGTTAGTGCTCCCTTAAAAAGTAATGACTCCCTCTGAGTGTTTCCACCAAAAGCAGTAAAGCCCCCTTTGTACAAGCCCATGAAAAAATAAAGTTTACATTCACCTAATCTAAACAACCGAGTCCTCTTCTCCCCTGCACACAGAGCTAGCCGACACAGGCAGTGCAATGCGGTGATGTCAATGAGCCAGCTCGGACCTGCGCCTATTGCTCCCTGCTCTACCACAAAATCTAACCCGTCTTGGCATCATGTTGACACCAACTTGTCCGGAGATACGAGGCACCCTGTCAGAAGTCTGGGGCATGTGCATTGCCATGGATATTCAGCGCAAGCAACTGCTAATTTCCTTTTGAAAATTTGCATCTTTAAAAATGTTGTGGCCCTCAAACATCAGATACACAAAACAAGGCAAAAGTAACAGGAGATCCAAAACCAGTAAGTAGACCACTATGACATCGTCAACAAATGTCAACTGTGGGGTCCGGGATATTTGCCAAAGTTCCATTCAGTCCTTTGGGGTACTTGTCTTTCTTAGGCTACTTTCATACATCAGTTTTTTTCCGACAGGAAGGATCCGGCTATTTTCAGAAAAAACGGATCCGGCGTAAATGTTGGAGAACTGAAGAAACGGATCCATTTTTCTGACTGATCTGTCTAACAGGTTTATATCTGTTTCCTGGGGGCTGGCCAGTTGGATCTGAGCATGCACAGACTTAAAAAAAACGGCGCTGTCCGTTTTTTTGCCGCAGACAAAAAACGTTACTAGAGACGTTTTTTCCAGACGCCGGAATCAAAAAAACCCGGCGAAAACCGGAAGAAACGGAAGGCAATGCGGTGAGATCCGGCGCTAATACAATTCAATGAGAGAAAAACGGTTCCGGCGCCTGATTTCGCCTGATCCGGTTTTTCTAGCAATAGCCGGATCCTGCCTGTTGGAAAAAACCTGATGTGTGAAAGTAGCCTAATTAGAGTACCTCCACTAAGAACCTTGCCCCAACATCTAGAAACATATAGATACATCATTGATCAGTAAAAACGATTAATGAATATGAGAGGTCCCTTTTTCTTAACATTTTTTTATGAAGGTTTACTATGAAATTGCCGTAAGGCGTGTATGTGAGATATGGAAATTCAGCAGTGTAGTTACAGTAAAGGAGGTCCATCTGAGCCCTAGGGCCCTCCCGCCACATAATACAATGTCTGTATTACAAATAGGCTTGGCAACTTTTTGAAGTAGTCTTGTGGTATTTACGTAGCTCATAATAACTAACATTACAAGTGGTTTCTCCAAATGAATCATAAACGCCACTTTTACTGTCTACAGTAGTTTCAGTCTCAAAATTATTCACCCCTTCACGACAAGTATCTTTAGTACTTAGTAGAGCCCCTTTCGCTGTTTTGACTTGCTACAAATGTGATGCATAGCTAGACAAAAGATTCTGGCAGCATTAATGAAAAATCATAAACCATTCCTCATGGGCAATGACCTCCAGTTCGGCAACTGCCTTCTTCCAATCCCACAAAAGATTTCTATGAGGTTCAAGTCAGACAAATCTTCTAGGACTTACTCTGAAGCAAAGCCTTGGTGGACCATGAGATATGCTTGGGATCATTGTCCTGTGGGCAGATCAAATGACGTCCAATCTTCAGCTTCTTCCCAAAAAGCATGACGATTTTTATTAAGAGTTCCTGATACTTGGCTATATAGATCTTGCCCTCAACACACTGCTGGTTTTCAATGCCATAGAAAGTAAAGCAGCGCTAGATCATCACCGAGCCAATGCCATGCTTCACTGTAGGCATCATTGAGCCTCTGTCATGTTTCAGTGTAGATATCGCCAAGGCCCAGCCAAGCTTAACCGTAGTCATCACCAAGCCACAGTCATGTTTCACTGTTGATATCACTGAATCCCTAGAATACTGCCCCAGAGGCACTGACATACTTCACTGTAGGCATTGCTGAGCTTCTGCGATGCTTCAAAATAAGCATCACCAAGCCACGACCATGAGTGGGAGAGAGGGTCCCCGTCGAGTGTCCGGGTCGGCGGTTGATGCACTAGGGATGGAGATTGTCAGGGACAGAAGGGTAATAGCTGGGAAAGATAGACAAGAGGATGCAGTACCTAGAAATAACCACAAGATGGCAGGGGGGAGTAGTTCAGGACTCAACAGCAACTTAGAGATAGGAACCCAGAAGGGGAATTCCCAGGACAATGAGTCAGCAGACAGACACGGAGGCAGCTGGAGACGGTGGGAGCGACTGTCAGCAAGTGTAGATTACCAGGGCGAGACGAGACGCTTACTGAGGACTGGGGACGGCACCAAGACAAGCAGCCGAGACTTGCCTCCACGCTCCAGCCCATGGCCGCTGCCGCCTCCACACTTCAGCCAGCGGCTGCAGCCTATCCGTGGTCACCCACGGCCGCTGCCTCCACGCTCCAGCCCGTGGCCGCTACCGCCTCCCCGCTTCAGCCAGCGGCTGCAGCCTACCCGCGGTCACCCGTGGCCGCTGCCTCCACGCTCCAGCCCGCCGCAGCCGCCTCGCTCCCACCAGTGGCCGCAGCTGGTACAGTGCTGTTGGCGGCTACTTCCCCGCCCCGGTCCACACCAGGGGTCGGTCCTCTGCTGGTCACGAACTCCCCGTCACAGCCGTTAGCTGCGCAGGTGGCCTGCCATTTGCCACCCCTCACCGCCGCCGCTTGCCCCAGTCCGGTGACTGCGGCCTATCCAGCCAAGGACTCCGCCGAGGCCCACGTGGCCCCCATGTCATCAACGCGCCGGAACACGCGAAGCTTTCATCAACGCCTCAACAACGGGGCCCAGCAACTCTTCCGTCGAAAGGTCAGCAGAACGGCGAGGGACGTCGGGACAGCTAAGTAGACTTTAGACTTAAGGACCCGTAGTCGGCCACACCGCGGCCCTATTGTGACCGGCTGTTGCCGGGAGTAGTCGTGTTCTACATTACCATGTTTGCTTGTTTAGAGCCCCTGCGTGGGCAACCTGTTACCCCTGTTTTGGTGATCAGGCCGTGACTGAGGGAAGTCCCCTTAAGTCCCATAAACGAATCTTTAAAAAGCACCGTAATTGTCTCGTGACTCGACGCTGCATCCTCCGTACCTGCTAGTACCACACATGCTTCCCTGAAGACATCACCAAACCACTGCTCTGTTTAACTGTATGCATTACAGAGCCACAGTCATGCTTCCCTGTAGACATCACTATGCCTCCACCATGCTTCACTGAAGACATCACCGAGCCACTGCTCTGCTTCCCTACAGGCATCCTTCAACTTCTGTAATGTCTCACTGTAGGCATCACCATCACGGAGCACTTACTATGCTTCACTCCAGGAATCACAAAACCACCACTACCCTTCACTGTAGACATCACGGAACCAACAAGCTTCACTGAAGACATCCTCAAGCCGCAGCCATGTTTCACTTTAGCCATCACCAAGCCATCGCCATGCTTCATTGTAGACATTATCAAGCCACTGCCATGCTTCACTGTAAGCAGGGTGTTTGGGCATGGAGACCTACAGCATTTCAGAAAATTCAGAAGCTCAATTTACCAATGTCCTCATGTAAGTATAATGAAAAAATAGTACATTTATATATTTTTAATGGAATAATTGTTCAAAGAGTTATTCTACTTCAAATTTCTTAGTTTAGTATATATGTGTTCATTAGAGTTTGATTAGTTCAGGGGTGGGGTTCGTAGATAGGGTGGTAACCGTAAATTGAGGAAATTCAACCCTCTATACGTTTAGCCCAAGGCTGAGGTCTGAATCTTCATTACAAGGCTATTATAATGATTTTAAATGTTACACTCTTGGCCATTAACCCGGTCTGTTTTTTTCTTATATTTCACCACTGGGGGATGTAGAATGATTCACAGGGATGTGATTCCATCCACAATTACTATATATTGCAAAAGTTCCTATATTTAATGAAATCCATCCAGAGTCGTGGAGAACAGACCGCACTGCCTCTACACCTCTGTGCACAGAAGAAAGCATTGGATAAAAGTTCATTTTCCGTTGTAAATAGGCTGCAAAATATAAAAAAAAATAGTTAATAGAGAAATGGGAAAATGTGGAATAGGAAACATTGCTCATACAAGTCTGCCAGGTGGTGGTTAACTCCACTATACGTGCACACCTTGTAAAGTAATGAGCCTCTTCAGACTGATTCTGTGTGTGTTCCAGGTATTTATGATGCCCTTTAAATATTTTGTGTGAATCGATCTACAAACTAGAATGTTATGAGAATCTTATTAGGAGGCACTTCACTGCAAATCAAGAAACTAATAAGACAGGTAGACAATAAAATAACATTTACAATGTTAAAGTAAAAAGAAAAGAAATACAAGTGTATAAAAAATCCTAATTGGGATGTCTTGCTTTCCCATACCCTTCTGGTATTGAGCTGAAGTCACCTTAGGGCCAGAAGTTAAAGCTCAGTCTAGGTCTAAATTTAAAATGTAAGTGTAACGCCGCTGTGTTTGTACTCTGTTCACCCGGCATTACTCTGCATTGTATATCTCTGCTTTAACCCTTCGCTCCTTCCCCTCTAATGAGCTGGAATGCTGTTGTCTATTACCTGTGTGGATGCTGCTCAGTTTCCGGCTCCGCTGCATAGCCGGACATGCGTGTGGCTCCGCTGTGCTGCATGACCACCCGCTTATGCGGTCCCTGGCTGCCGCTGTGGAAAGCTATCCATGGGTTGCAAGGTCCTCTGCAGTTGTGCATGACTTATCACGTGTGTTCAGGCTTGCAGCCAGTGCGAGGTGTCCTTTGCAATGCTGATTTGTGTTTGGCTGTGCTTAAGGTGCGTGTGGCCACACCTCCCCTGCTTTTATGAGGAATGGGTGTGTGCTATAATTGCTGCTTCAGCCTATAGCTGTGAGGCAGCTCCTATAAAAAGTTTCCCCGCCCTGTGGGGTGTTGCCAGAGCTTCTCATCAAGTTTCTGAGTTTTGCTATGTCTGTTTGGTGTTCAGCACCTGTCCTGCCTGCCTGCAGTTCTAGGTGAGCTGATGCCTGTGTTCTGCCTGCTCTGGGGGCGAAGTACCCAGATCTGTTTCTGTTCAGTCTGTTATCAGCTTTGGGACAGCTGATGTCTGAGTTCCTGTACTTATCCTGTTTATGTGTTGGTACCAAAGTCCTTGTCCTGATTCCTGCTGTGTTATGAAGTCCTAGACCTGACTCCTGCTGTGTTATGAAGTCCTAGTCCTGGTTCCTGCTGTGTTATGTTCCTAGAATCATAGAATCGTAGAGTTGGAAGGGACCTCCTGGGCCATCTGGTCCAACCCCCTGCAGGATTCGCTAAATCATCCCAGTCAGATGTCTGTCCAGCCTCTGTTTGAAGACTTCCATTGAAGGAGAACTCACCACTTCTCGTGGCAGCCTGTTCCACTCATTGATCACTCTAACTGTCAAAAAGTTTTTTCTAATATCTAATCTGTGTCTCCTCCCATTCAGTTTCATCCCATTGCTTCTAGTCTTTCCTTGTGCAAATGAGAATAAAGTTGATCCTTCTACAATGTGACAGCCCTTTAGATATTTGTAGACAGCAATTAAGTCTCCTCTCAGTCTTCTCTTTTGCAAACTAAACATTCCCAAATCCTGCAACCTTTCCTCATAAGACAGGGTTTGCAGACCGGTCACCATTCTGGTCGCTCTTTTCTGAACTTGCTCCAGTTTGTTGATGTCTTTTTTAAAATGTGGTGCCCAAAACTGGACACAATATTCCAGATGACGTCTGACCAAAGAGGAGTAGAGGGAAATAATGACTTCACGTGATCTAGACTGTATGCTTCTGTTAATACATCCTAGAACTGCATTTGCCTTTTTTTGCTGCTGCATCACACTGTTGACTCATATTCAGTCTGTGATCTATTAGTATACCCAAGTCTTTTTCACATGTGCTGTCACTTAGCCCTATTCCTCCCATTCTATATATGCTTTTTTCATTTTTATTGCCCAGATGTAGTACTTTGCATTTCTCCCTGTTAAAAACCATTCTGTTAGTTACTGCCCACTTCTCCAGTTTATTTAAATCTTTTTGAATCCTCTCTCTCTCTTCTCTAGTATTAGCTATCCCTCCTAGCTTTGTGTCATCAGCAAATTTAATCAGTTTACCCTCAATTCCTTCATCTAAATCGTTGATAAAGATGTTGAACAATACAGGGCCCAGGACAGAGCCCTGTGGTACCCCACTTGAGACATTCTTCCAACTGGATGTGCAGCCATTTACGACCACTCTTTGGGTCCGATCACTAAGCCAGCTATGAATCCACCTAACAGTTGCCTTGTCCATTCCATACTTAGTCATTTTTTCAATAAGGATTGTATGAGAGACTTTGTCAAATGCTTTGCTGAAGTCAAGATATACTATATCTACAGCATTTCCTTGATCCACCCAATCAGTGATACCGTCATAGAAGGAAATTAAGTTAGTCTGACATGACTTATTAGTTACAAACCCATGCTGACTCTGTTTGATCACTTCATTCTTATCCAGGTATTGACTTAAATGTTGTTTAATAATTTGTTCAAAGATCTTTCCTGGTATAGAAGTCAGACTCACCGGCCTATAGTTGCCTGGGTCCACCTTCTTCCCCTTTTTGAAGTCCTTCTGTGTCTTGAACCCTGTACCCAGTGACTGTGACTCTTTGCTAACTGATTTTCTGTGATCTAACCTGGGATCATCTTGGAAGTAGGAGTCCAGTGTGTCTGCTGAGTTTCTGCTACTCTGTGCTCAGCTTGTCATTCGGTGCAATCCCCGGCCGGTTCCAGTCCAACCTGGCGGGGCTTGCACCAGACCGCTTGAGTTCCTTTTCAGGTCGCTGCCAGATGTTCGGAGCCCGATGACCGCAGCCTGATGTCCGGCGTCTGATGACCACTTACAGATGTCCGGTGCCTGACGTCCTCCGCCAGATGTGCGGAACCTATCCTTCCCTGCCCGATGCCCGGAGCCTGCCGATCACTGCCAGATGTCCGGAGTCTGATGCCAGTGTTCTGATGTTCTAGCTGAGATCCGAGTCCTGATGTCCTGCCTGAGACCAGATGTCCGCCTGGTGTCCTGATGTCCAGATGTCCTGTCTGAGACCTGATGTCCGCCTGGTGCCTTGATGTCCTGATGTCTAGATGTCCTTCCTGATGACCTAATGTCCGGCTTGTGCCCTGATGTCCTGTCTGTGTTCCGATGTCCAGCCTGTGTCCAGATGTCCTGTCCGTGGTTCCGGTGGTCCAAGTTGTGCTCTTGAGCTGGTCCCGCTCGTGTTCCTGGATGGATTCCTCCTCCGTGGTTTCTGGGAGTCTCCAGCTCTATTTCCCCTTGATGGTCCCGCCAGCAAATCCTGGACCTGACCAGCCGATGCCCGGTGCTGTAGTGCTAACGTTCCGGGACCTGTGCTATCCGTGTCTTGCTTATGTTCTTATGTCCTGCGTTTCCCTGGGGCCTTACCCGTGATGGCTCCAGCCGTTGTCTGAAGGCTGCCTGAGGTCAGTGTCTGATGCTCTCCTGCTGTGTCGGTGCTACGCCTGAGGTCTGAGAGAAAGGCCATCCTAGTATGCCCGAGCCAGATAACCCTGGACTGCATCAACCCGTGATGACCCTAGCCATCATCTGAAATCTGCCTGAGGTTGGTGTCTGATGTTCTCCTGCTGTACCTGTGCTACGCCTGAGGCCTGAGAGAGAGGCCATCCTAGTATACATGTGCCAGATGACCCTGCACTGCGTCAACCCGTGATGACCTCTTGCTTCACCTGTCAACCTGAGATGTCTTTCTTTCGTGATATGCATATTCCGGGAACCTGGTATTTACATGTCTTTTGCTTTATTCGAGTAAACTTTATGTTTCTTCATACCTGAAGTTGTGTGGTGTCTTTTAGTCCTGCATGTGGCCATCTTGTCCACAAGCTCAACTGCCCCAGACCCCGGTCGCTACCCTTCCCTAGTCCGGGTAGTCCCGGGTCCCCCCTGTGGTCCAGTGGTCCACATTCCACGATCACCTGGGATGCATACCCCTCATCGTCATAGTTCGACAACATGGGACCGTTGGCTGGGTAAGCCACACTGCGTCCGCGATCGTAACAGTAAGCAATTTTAGGCAATATTCCTAATACTGTTCTGAGTTCCTTCTCAAATATTCCATGTTACTATATGGGTCTTCAGATTCTAACTTTAGGTTGGTCCTTACTTCCTAACTCATGCCTGGTTCTCAATACTCCACCAGACCTTTGTTTTTATCTTTGAGCATGTCTTAACCATACACCTACTGTACTTTTCTAACCTGTGAACTTCTTCTCCTGCTATTGCTCCTAGGACAAACCTAAGCGCGCTGACCCAGTAGTGCAAGAACTAAAACCAGAAGTACTCAAACTAACTTCTTCTTTGAGGAAGCCATTTGCTGCCATGATTGGTTTAGCGCAGTGCTTGTGAATAAGGTGGATTCGGATTCATTGCTAAGACATTCCCGGTTGGCTGGGATCACATTTCACAGAAGTGATTGCATGCTGTATAGGACTGTCCCTATTTAGTCATGGACCTCAATCAAGTTGAGGACTCAATGGAGAAGATTAACATGCCCGGTTTAAAACGTGCACATATTTTGGACCATTACCCTTCTTACATAGTTCATGCCAGTTGGAACTTGGTTCCCCACTCATTTCAACATTGAGAGCAATTTATATGGTGGTTTTCTCACTGACCAGGTTGAAAGATGTCACTGATGGGTACAGTGCTGGATTTTAACTCCCCATCTAATTACACTGTTTGTTGACGACAGCTACACACCCGTTAGTTTTTCTTTTTAGGCTATGCCAAAATTCATCAATTGTCTAGTCTTCTTCTCCTGTCTTCTGCTGCTCTGTGATGTAATGTCACTGTGCTGAGGTCATGTGAATGAGCAAACTTCCATTTTTTAGGCAGCCAATGGAGTTAATTACTGTTATTTTCATTGTCCTGGGAATCTGTGTCACTCTCTGGACCTAAGCAACGAGGTCCACTTGATTACAGCACTTTTTTAAGGTGTTTAATTCTTGATTCTTTTACATTGTATTACTGAGCTCTCTTTACCGCAATTCTTGTTCCATCTGCAATGATTTCTGACTGCTTACTTGGTCCTCTGACATGGTGTCACTTAAGTTCAGCTAACACTCAGCCATTGTCTGCCAACTCCACTACATACAGTAGGTAGTAACTTGGAAGAGGCAAGATCCTACTACTGAGGTAAAGGATGAAGGGTAAGTACCAATCTCTTTGGTTCCTGGTTTATTTCTAAGCCATCCTTTGGTTCCATGTCTCCATGCACTAGTCCAGGATATCCTTGGCTCTTTGACACTTGCATGTTTCCATTCTATCTGGGGATTCTGGTGTTTTGGATACTAGAGTAGTCTGGAGAAACAATGAAAAAAAACAGACAATTGGGAGCCATCAGGATATGCTAAATTCTAGAGATGAGTATATTGGGTAAAATTCAAATTCAGCTGTTCGCGTGAATTTTCCCAGAAAATGTCATTAACGGTAAATTTAATGTCCCTTAATATGATCCGGGGTCTCTATAGACCACATATCATAAACATAATGTTTCAAAAATAAAAAATTACTTATACTCACCTCACCGCTCACCTATCCGGCCCCTCCACTCCTCACCATCACCAGACGCATCATAACAGTTTGTCTCCACCTACTAGCTCAGACAACTTATCGTTACAAATAGAGCCTGATGGAAATGCAGGACACAAGTTATACAATGGCCAGAAATACTATTATTCCCTATGTACATATCTGGCGCCCCTGAGGGTTCAGTCGCCACAGAGGTACTGCACCTCCTCCTGAGGTGTAGTATCCCACATCCCAGGTAAGGTGGAACACCTGACCAGATTCCACCACTCACATCCAACACAAATACTTTAGAATAGCAGATTACCCTTTGTGGCTCCCTGCTTGGAACACAAAGAGTGCTGGGTGGTGGGTGGAGCTGAGATGACACAAGAGTGCGGGAGAATGTAGGAAGTAGTCAGTTGGTGAGAGAAGATTCCCAGAGAGGGATGGAATGAAAGGAAGTGCTGCAGCAGAATTCAGTGACCTGGAGCTGCTGGCACGGGAAAGAGCAATAGAAAGCCTGATTCTTCAGGAAGAAAGATTAGTGCGGAATGTAAGGAGAAGAGAACTAAGGACTAAGGTCAGAGCAGAGCCCTTCCTCAAGTTTGAAGCGCATGGCTGGAGTCCGGTCTCCGAAGCTGTTTGTGAAACTAATGTTCCTGCGGCAGAAATCAGAGGAATAGGAGTTGTGATCACTCTATTCCCCCAAAGACTCGAAGACACGGTGGCAACCTAAGTGTGAACGGGACATGACGGATGGAGTCCCCGAAGCAGGCTACATTCACTTGTCATGCGAGTGGAGTTTGAGTAACATCAAGCAGGAGGACCTTCAGTGTAACTCAGTACTGCAAGTACCTCAGATAAGCGCTAGAAAGGAGACGTTCAGAACAGGCACACGAAAGGTAGTGCTGGAGAGGTTGATTCCATCTGCCTGGGAGTTGGCTGAGCCCCTTGTCTGGAGACCGCAGCATTGAAGCGGGCACCTGTCTGTGCCAAGAACGTGAGTAAAAGAACTGGAACTGCACTCAGCTGTCTCATTGCCTTCTTCCTGCGCCAACCCAGTCAGCACTGCTACATCCCTGTGCCTAACACTGCACCCTTTCCCTCAACACCTATTACTACTGCCCTGGGACTACAGCTCCACCTGTGGGGAGCTTCAACATCATTGCTGCACCACACCATCTGTCCCAGAGAAGCAACCCTGCAGCACTGGTCAAACTGACCAGAAACCATCACTCTACCCCTTTTACATTGATCGTCTGAGGCCACAGACCGGGTCACTGCCACTGTGACATCTCCCACTGAAATCAATGGGCCTGGCACCGAGTACCCCACGGCCTCTGGGGGCGAGTCACATACTCTATGTGATAACTTATTCTTTGAAGTGAACATCTGCTCTGGTTACGTGTCAGCTCTGAAACTTTCACAATACAATTTAACATTAAATTCAATGAAACTGTAATGCCACAGGTCCTTGTGTCGACCCAGGAGCTAACTTCTGACTTTTCTCAGTGGGACATCAGAATACAGTTCAAACCAGAACTTCATTTTAAGACATACGACAGGATTCTTGGAAGGAAATAGAAAAACAAACTTCTTCCAACTGAGCGTGTTTGGAATTGAATGGTGTGTTTTCCTAGCTAGTAGGAGATCTAACCCCAATTAATGTATGTGTTTAATTTTGCACTTGGATGTATAAGTGTGAAATCCCTTGTGCGTGGTATATTATTCTGGAAAGCTGGATCTAGCTGTAACAGAAAATTCATAAACTATAGTAAGACTTCTTTACTGGGGCATTCATCATGTGCTCCTGTTAACCTTCCCGAGAAAGACTTCACGTCCTATGGGATCTTACTTCTTTTACGATTATACAGATGTCTTCTCTCTTTTGGAGACCCAATCTTACAAAGAAACAGATCCCTGTCCAAACAATAGGATGAACATTAGCAAATAATGATTGCACAGTGCCAGCGTTTTGACTCTACAGAAATAAAGTGACTATAAATCTTTCCTATATCCGCTGAAACCCAGAAAATTCACATACGAGTACACCCTCCCCCATGTGAGGGGTTGAAAGCGTTATGGTCGTCCTTGCAGAACTTGTATGCAATCAACGCAACGCATCACTAGGCTTTCCCTTATCCAGAGGATCACTTGAGTTTTTATCACTTCCCGACACCTACATGAAATGTGATTCTCCCCACCATGTGCCCGACCGATTGACTACTGGCACATCGGAGAACCGGAGGGTTCTCCGGTGGGCCCAGGCACTGACACCTGCTGGCATACTGGCCAGCACCTACCTAGGGCCCCCACTACCTCAGAGGCCCCCAGTCAGTGGCGTGTCGCTAATAGCAGCACACCCAGCAGCTGTGGGGACCCAGAGTCAAGGGAGCCCACCCTGTGACAGCGGAGTCTGTCCCCGCTGCTAAAGAGAAATGAATATTCACGCTTCCCCACGCCCCCATGGGTATGGAGAAGAGTGAGGCTAACAATGCCTGCGTGTAAAGCCGGTGTGGCTGCGTCAGGGCCCCGGAGGTAGCCCCAGAGGTGGCTCACCCTGAAGTCAATCGGTGGACAGGGAGCTGCAGGGATCCAAAGGCGTCGTGCTTCCTGCCCGATGCTTCTTGTCTGACACAGCGTGGCTGGATGACATCATTCAGCGCGCGGCTGTTTCAGACAGAAAGCTGCCAGCGATTAAGATTCTGCCAGGATGTGCTGCGGCTGTGGGGAACGTGATGAGAGGTGAGTGGTGCTGTGTGTCTGTCTACCTGCGTGCATGCATGTGTGTTTAAGTGGTGCGGTGGTTTGTGTGTGTGTGTGAGAGAGTGGTGCGGTTGTTTGTGTGTGTGTGTGAGAGAATGGTTCGGTGCTGTGTGTGTGGTACTGTGTGTGTGTGTGTATTGGAGATAATGATGTGGGTGATGGAGAGAGCAATGATGGAGATGGTGTAATGGGCAATGATGGGGTGGTGAGGGAGAAGGCAAGGATGGTTGTGGTGGAAAGGACAATGATGGTGGTTGTGAAAAGGACAATGGTGGTGGAGGAGGCAATGATGGAGGTGTTGAAAAGGGCAATGATGTTTGTGGTGGAAAGGACAATGATGGTAGTGGTGGAAAGGGCAATGGTGGTGGTGGAGGAGGAGGCAATGATTGAGGTGGTGGAATGGGCAATGATGGGGGACGTGGGGGAGAAAGCAATGATGAAGGTGGTGGAAAGGGCAATGATAGGGGTGGGGGAGAAGGCAATGATGGAGGTTGTAATGAGGACAATGATGGTGGTGGAGGGGGAGAACAATGATAGAGATGGAGAGGGGCTGCATTTTACCCCATGAGGGGGGCTGCATTATACTTTATGAGGGGGCTACATTAATATTCTGTGGTAGGGAGACTGCATTATAATCTGTGTGGGGGCTGCATTATTTTCTCATGGGACTACATTATACTCTGGGAGGCTACATCAGACTATATGAGGGGGGCAGCATTATGCCCTATGAGAGGGCTGCAGTATATTCTATGGGAGGCTGCATTATACTTTGTGGGGGCTACATTATATTCTGTGATGGGATTGCATTATAGCTCAAATAGATTTTTATTAAGAAGAACACAACAATATACGTGTTGCAGAGATATAAGCATTTTCTGGTTTTCATAAAACAAACCCCAACATAACAAAGCAAGCCCACACCCCCCCCCCTTTAGACAGCTCGCATTATCCCAACAACATGACCTGTACGAATATATAGAATTGTATTATACAGTATTACCTAAGATAGCAGTGTAGACAAGCATCCCCACATATAGACATCCCAAAGACCGTCCCCCACCTATCCGCCTCTTAACCTAATTCCAGCCATGGTGTCCACAGTTTGTCATACATCACCAGTTTTCCCCTTTTCTTGTAGACCCCCTTCTCCAGGTTAATGACATGCTTCACATATTTAAGGTATTCTCCTCTCGAAGGTGGGTCTTCCTTTATCCAATTCCACGCTATCACCTTCCGAGCCATATATAGCAGTCTAGCAATTTACCACCTTCAGGGTGTTATTCATTTTTAATCTCCTCCACATACCCCAGCAAGCAAACCACCGGCTCCCTTGGGACCACGCATCTAAAAGCCAGTTCTACCTGACTCAGGACCACCAATGAAAAAGCAGTCAATCTTGGACACGTCCACAACATATGAAACATTCCAGCATTTTCATTCTTACACCGAGGGCATTCAGAGATAGATCGTAGTCCGGCCCTGTACATAACCGCCATAGATTTATACACTCTATGTAAAATATAAAGCTGAGATAACCCATACGGCTCACTCAGTGACAATTTTGGTATCCACTCCAGAACAGACTGCCACGTTTCATCCTCTAAGCGACCCAGCTCTCTTTCCCACATAGCCCTTGCATTGATCGGAAATCTAAGTAGATAAGTATGCAATAAGTCTCAATACAAGCAGGAGATAACCCCCCTCGTAGCTCCATCCCCACACACATATTCCAACACTAGGTCTCCCTGGATATTGAGGCAGTCACCCCTGTTCTGAGCTCTATACGCGTGTTTCATCTGTGCATATTGAAATCCCCCGGAAGCCTTAAGACCAAACTCCGACTGCAGCTGGGAAAAGGGCTTCAGCTCCCGCTGATCCAGTATCTGAAAGACATATAGTGTCCCCCTGGCCTGCCATTCCAGCAGACATCCCAACTCCATAAACTCCAGTAGATTATTATTATACTATAACGGAGAAAACCTTGTTAGGCAGGTGACCCCACAAATTTGTTTACTCCTCCCCCACAGTTTTCCCAAGTGCCCCCAGGGAGCCATCTTTCAAACACTGTACCACAGGGCATCTTTTCGTCACTCCCTCTATTAGATGCTGTATCATGATGGAGGTCACCTCGTGTGCCCAGCCCCTTAAATGCTGGCACTGGGCTGCAAGAAAATATATTTCCGGACTAGGCAAAACCAAACCACCATCCTCCTTGGGCCACTGAAGTGTCTCCAACTTGATATGAGGATACTGTTTCCCCCACACCAAACTTCTAAATAAAGAGTTAATCTGTTTAAATTTCCCATGGGGTATACAAATAGGTGCGTTGTGAAGGACATACAGCACCTTAGGCATCAGAATCATTTTAATGAGATTTACTTGGCCCACCACTGACAAATGCAGTTTAATCCAAGCCCCAACCTTTGCCTTAAGAAAGGGGCTGCATTATACTATATGAGGGGGGCTGCATTATACTCTATGAGGGTGCTACATTAAACTCTATGGGGGGACTGCATTATACCTTATGAGTGGGTTGCATTATATTTTGTGGGGTGCAGCATTATATTCTATGAAGTGGGCTGCATTATATTCTATGAGGGGGGTTACATTATATTCTATGAGGGGCTACATTATATTCTATGGGGGGGCTACTTTATATTCTATGAGGGTGCTACCCCAACCCCTGCTACATAATTAAGACATGTACTACCTTATATTATACCCTGATATTAGCGTGTTTTACCACACAATTGGTTGTCTTGTATTTATTTCTATGTAGCTACATAGTGGGCCCCAAGAATGATGTTCTCTGGTGGGTCCTAGGTGCTCCAGAGTCCAGTCCAACGCTGACTACTGCATCAACTGTTTTCTTAAATGGGAAAAGACAACACTTATTAGTCTTTTGTATTTGTGCTAGTAGGACGACTGCCCTTCAGCTTTCTTCTTAAATAGGGTCTAAAGCCCCCGTCACACATAACGATGTCCCAGCGATCCCACCAATGATCCGACATGGATGGGAGATCGCTGTGTGTGACGGGGCCCTAAGAGTGAACTTAAATATGGAGTAATTAACTGCTATGGATAAGTTTGATTTAAATATACATTCAAAGAATATACCAAAGAAAGAATATAATTTGGACGATGAAGAAACATAGATGACACAATGAAGGAATATAAGTGGGACAAAGAAGGAATATAGGTGGCACTAGTAAAGAGCATAGGTGGCACAGAGTAGGAACATACAGTAGGTGGCACAAATAAGGAACATAGGTGGTGCAAAGAGGGAATATAAGTGGGACAAAGAAGGAATATGGATGGCACTAGTAAGGAACATGGGTGACACAAAGTAGGAACATACAGTAGGAGGAACAAATAAGGAACATAGGTGTACAAAGAAAAAATAAGTGGAACAAAGAAATAATATAAGTGGCACAAAGAAAGAATATAAGTGGAACAAAGAAGGAACATAGGTGACACAAAATAAGAATATACAAGTAAGTGAGACAAAGAAGGAATATAAGTGGGACAACAAAGAAGGAACATAGGTGGGACAGAGAAGGAACAGAGGCAGGCAAAGAAGCAACATGGGGAGGAAAAGTAGCATCAAGCACAGGACAAAATAGGTTATTAGAAGAATTGAAAACATGCAAGGAGCATAATATTTCATGACTGGAGAAACAAGGATGCAGAGACATTTATGATGACAGTTTCACATTTTTTCTTGTCCCTGTCCTGATAATAAGAGGATGGTGCACAACATTTTGAAGAAAAAAGAAAAACCTAGAGTAGAGTATATATTTATATACAGATAAAGTATAGTGTAATAATGAGGGGAAATGAATTGAAGGTAAGGTGAGCGGTTCCATAACATTGTAATCCCACCACTCCCCTTACAACCTGGAGCAGGATGATTTAGGACCTGATTTCTGCAGCCAATTTTGACTTCCCCCTTTACTCCTGGACCTCAGCAGAGGCATGACCACCCTCTACAGTAATCACATTTTCATTACTAGTAATAGGATCTCCAGAGCTGTCTAGCATACATCTTCAGGCGATCGTCTGGAGCCGGGCCGTTGCTGCACTGTTACATGTATAACCTGAATGTTTTTGAAGTCTTTGCCCTTGTAAAAGTCATACTCCATGCTTTACAGACTATAGAAATTGATTTTGCAGGGGAAAGGCTGCAAACGTCTAGGTAGCTCAAATAGGATTGCTTCAGACACAATCATGTTTAATGTGGTCTGCGGGAAAAGTCCCAGAAATGTTTTTAATGGGTTGCCTCAGGCAAGAAAAAAACAAAATTACTCCAAACTTTTATCTTTTCTCCGACTGTAAAGCACAGACATCGCTGGTGATTTTACAAACACACACATAATAGCTCCTGTCAATAATAAAACTATCTTCTAATGGAATTAATGGTTCCATGACGCAGCTATCCCTTTAATTGCTTCAATATGACTTAAAGACATTTTTGGACCCCTATCTTTCCCTAAGTGGGTATAATAACTCCCAATGGCCTGACCTTTAGAATTTTTAGGTCTAGAACTATATACAGGCGGCAGATACATGGTGGATTCTACAATGACCTTCTCTCCGCCACCATGTGCTCCGGCGATTCCTACCCAAGGTTTCTGTCCACCCAAATGTCAACATTTTACACAGCGAAACACTAGCCTCGTTAGAAGGGGAGTCGTATGTTTTTGGTTAACGATAATTACAGATAAGCTGCGTTTGACAGTCATTTTCTGACCGCAAACTCAACTCAATCAATTAACAAAAATGTACAAACCAGCACCACGTTTAATCATTTCCAGGCAGGCTGAAATTACCCATTAAGTTGTAAGAAATAGTAATGCTTCGAATTTCCAGTCATACTAATTAACCTGAAATCTGTGATCACTCGGATATGTGTGTACATGTATGACGATTAGCCAACAGAAAACGCAACTTTCTTATTTTATTTTTTACAAAAAAAATAGAAAACTGAGATTTTTAGGATAAATGGGTAGGGGAAGGGATTAATAAAAAATTTTTTATTGGTATGTTAGAAAAATAGATAGAAGGGGATTGAGATAGATAGATAGATAGATACAGTTGTGGCCAAAAGTATTGACACCCCTGTAATTTTGTCAGATAATACTCAGTTTCTTCCTGAAAATGATTGCAAACACAAATTCTTTGGTATTATTATCTTCATTTAATTTGTCTTAAATGAAAAAACACAAACGAGAATGAAGCAAAGAGCAAAACATTGATCATTTCACACAAAACTCCAAAAATGGGCCGGACAAAAGTATTGGCACCCTCAGTCTAATACTTGGTTGCACAACCTTTAGCCAAAATAACTGCGACCAACCACTTCCGGTAACCATCAATGAGTTTCTTACTATGCTCTGCTGGAATTTTAGACCATTCTTCTTTGGCAAACTGCTCCAGGTCCCTGATATTAGAAGGGTGCCTTCTCCAAACTGCCATTTTTAGATCTCTCAACGGGTGTTCTATGGGATTCGGGTCTGCACTCATTGCTGGCCACCTTAGAAGTCTCCAGTGCTTTCTCTCAAACCATTTTCTAGTGCTTTTTGAAGTGTGTTTTGGGTCATTGTCCTGCTGGAAGACCCATGACCTCTGAGGGAGACCCAGCTTTCTCACACTGGGCCCTACATTATGCTGCAAAATTTGTTGGTAGTCTTCAGACTTTATAATGCCATGCACACGAACAAGCAGTCCAGTGCAAGAGGCAGCAAAGCAACCCCAAAACATCAGGGAACCTCCATCATGTTTGACTGTAGGGGCCGTGTTTTTTTCTTTGAATGCCTCTTTTTTTTCTCCTGTAAACTCTATGTTGATGCCTTTGCCCAAAAAGCTCTACTTTTGTCTCATCTGACCAGAGAACATTCTTCCAAAACATTTTAGGCTTTTTCAGGTAAGTTTTGGCAAACTCCAGCTTGGATTTCTTATGTCTCAGGGTAAGAAGTGGAGTCTTTCTGGGTCTCCTACCATACAGTCCCTTTTCATTCAGATGACGACGGATAGTACGGGTTGACACTGTTGTACCCTCGGACTGCAGAGCAGCTTGAACTTGTTTGGATGTTAGTCGAGGTTCTTTATCCAACATCCACACAATCTTACGTTGAAATCTCTTGTCAATTTTTCTTTTCCGTCCACATCTAGGGAGGTTAGCCACAGTGCTATGGGCTTTAAACGTCTTGATGACACTGTGCACAGTAGACACAGGAACATTCAGGTCTTTGGAGATGGACTTGTAGCCTTGAGATTGCTCATGCTTCCTCACAATTTGGTTTCTCAAGTCCTCAGACAGTTCTTTGGTCTTCTTTCTTTTCTCCATGCTCAATGTGGTACACACAAGGACACAGGACAGAGGTTGAGTCAACTTTAATCCATGTCAACTGGCTGCAAGTGTGATTTACTTATTGCCAACACCTGTTAGGTGCCACAGGTAAGTTACAGGTGCTGTTAATTACACAAATTAGAGAAGCATCACATGATTTTTCGAACAGTGCCAATACTTTTGTCCACCCTCTTTTTTATGTTTGGTGTGGAATTATATCCAATTTGGCTTTAGGACAATTCTTTTTGTGTTTTTTCATTTAAGACAAATTAAATGAAGATAATAATAACAAAGAATTTGTGTTTGCAATCATTTTCAGGAAGAAACTGAGTATTACCTGACAAAATTACAGGGGTGTCAATACTTTTGGCAACAACTGTAGTTTATTAAGTATTGAACACAACACCAATTTTCTAAGTAAATCTATTTCAAAAGGAGCTATTGACATGAAACTTTCACCAAACGCCGGTAACAACCCTTTCAGTCCATACAGGCAAAGAAATTAGACCATAGATGTCCATAAATTAAGTTATGTGTAATAATAAGAAATGATATGGGAAAAAGTATTTAAACACGCTTACTGAAAATTTATTTAATACTTCATACAAAAGCCTTTTTGGCTATGACATTTTCAAGATGTCTCTTGTATGGAGAAACTAGTTGCAGGCATTGCTCAGGTGTGATTTTGGCCCATTCTTCCACACCAGCACTTTTCAAATCCTGAAGGTCCCATGGGCTCCTTCTATGAACTCTCAACTTTAGTTCCTTCCATGCATTTTCTATTGGAGTCAGGTCCGGTAATCGGCTCGGCCATTCTAGCAGCTTCATTTTCCTTCTCTGAAACCAATTGAGAGTTTCCTTGGCTGTGTGATGGCGATCATTGTCTTGCTGAAATGTCCACCCTCGTTTTATCTTCATCATCCTGGTAGATGGAAGCAGATTTTTATCAAGAACGTCCCAGAACATTTGTCCATTTATCCTTTTTATCTGAAGTTTGCCAGTGCCGTATGCTGAAAAACAGCCCTACACCATGATGTTCCCACCTCCAAACTTTACTGTTGGTATGGTGTTTTTGGGGTGATATGAAGTGCCTTTTGGCCTCCAAACATGGTGTGTATTATGACATCCAAAGAATTCAATTTTGGTCTCACTTGACAAGACTATATTCTCCCAGTATTTCACAGGCTTGTCTAATTATTGTTGAGCAAACTTTAAACGCACATGAACACGCTTTTTGTTCAGCAATGTAGTCTTGCATAGTGAGAATGCATACAGTCCATTGAGATTGAGTATATTACTTATAGTTTACTTTGAAACAATTGTAGCTGCTGATTCCTGGTCTTTCTGTAGCTCTCCACAGGTGGTCCTTGACTCTTCTGATAATTATTTTCACTCTTCCATCTGTAATCTTGTAGAGAGCACTTGGTCATGGCTGGTTCATGGTGAAATTATTTTCTTTCCACGTCCGGATTATTGCCCCAGCAGTACTCATTGAAATGTTCAGCAGTTTAGAAATTCTTCTGTAACCAATGCCATCAGTATGTTTTGTAGCCATAAGGTTGTGAATGTCTTGAGACAGCTCACTGCTGGTTTTGCCTATTGTGATGAACCCGCACCTTGTCACCCCACCTGACATCACTTTTAAGTCAGAGGGATCATGTGGTGCAGCCCCCTCACTTGCAGCAATGTGACGTAATGCACCCCCTGGGGACACGTAAGGTCAGTTTGGCACAGTCTTACACAGTCACCACCATGTCCACACAGATCCAGGAAGGCACAGGAAATGAGAGGATGTGGCCCACACAATCGCTGACGTCGCAACACACTCGCTCACAACGATTACATGCTGAGAGGCCCCCCTCACTAGCACCAATGAAATAGAACCTGATCAGCCGGGTAGGACTGCCACCAGTTCCTCGTTAGATATAAACCCTGTCCATTAACAGCCACGGTTGCGTGGAAAATTAGAGCCAAGAACACGAATGTGTAGATTCATGAATTGAGATAAAAGAGCAGCACAAGTTTAAATTATATACAGCATTTAATCACCTTAAGGACACACTAGACCAGGGTTCCCCAACTCCAGTCCTCAAGGCCCACCAACAGATCATGTTTTCAGGATTTCCTTTGTATTGCACAGGTGAAGCAATTATCACCTGAGCAATACTAAGGAAATCCTGAAAACATGATCTGTTGGTGGGCCTTGAGGACTGGAGTTGGGGAACCCTGCACTAGACAATACAATATATACACAATGGTTAGATATGCAAATACAGATGATAGTACAAAAGTTATAAGCAGATTAATCATGTAAATTACCGGTTTTATGTTCAGCCGTTGGCTGCTTGGTGACATGGGGGCATGGGCTTCCAGCTGATTCAGTTCCTTCCAGCACATTACACGACGTGGCCCCCCCATTTAGAAGTGAACAGCAAGCATGATAAAAAGAGAGCGACCACACGGCTTTGCACAAGCATTTAGCCCATTGATTGTTCACACCCTTTTCACCCCTCCCCTGGGTTTATGAAGCTAAAACTCCCAAAACCGATGAAGGATCATAACTTCCTAACAGAAGGTCATTGGGTGGTGGTTCTGGCGCCATCGGATCTGGACAGGCCCCCGTTATACTTGGAAACCCGATACAGCTTCGCTACCTGGCTTCTACTAGCCATTCTGCGTAACCCTATCCTGTGGTGCTAGAATGGATCGAGACCCTCTTCCAGACATCTCGAAAATGTAACCAATGTGTGGATAGGTTGTATGATAACCCCCATATTCTCCTTAAATCTCTTGATAAAATTCCCCTGTGTCTGGAAGAAGTTTAAATTAAGCAGTCGCACAGTGTGGGATCAGCAGGTGGTCATCCTGTATGACTTGGATACTAGCTGATGTGGCTGGACCACCTGCTGAGCCAGGTGTCCTGTTACAGCTACACATGCTGAAGGAGGATTGTAAACTGTCATTAAATACCCCCATATTATTCACATCTATCATGAAATGTTTCTTGTGTGGCGCCTTGGTAGTGAGATACCTTTTTAAAAACCATCAGTTGAATCAGCTGATATTATTTTTCACTAAGTGGTAGGATTACTTTATAATTACTGATAGATTTCAGCTGGTGTCATGACTTTCCATGGCTTTTTACACCTCTTTCGTCATGTGTTCAATACTTTTTCCCTGTGTCATTTCTCTTTATTACACACAACTTAGTTTATGGACATTTATGGTCTAATTTATTGGCCTGCGTGGATTGGATGGGTTGTTATTACTGACATCTGGTAAGAATTTCATGTCAATAGCACCTTTAGAAATAGCTTTACCTAGAAAATTTGTTATGCGTTGTTCAATACTTATTTTACCCGCTGTATATAGATTGATAGAGCTAGGAGAAATACAGACAGACATAGGAAGATAGATAGATAGATAGATAGATAGATAGATAGATAGATAGATAGATAGATAGATAGATAGATAGATAGATAGATAGAATTCAGCAATAAAACATTACACTTTACAGGTGTTTTAATCTACTGAATAGATCTCATTTTTAGATTAATTATTTTTTAAAAAATCTGCTTTTTATTGAACTTTACATAAGAAAAGAATAAAGTTTTAGAACTTTGTCCATACAGTACTTAGTGTTCCTGACATCCAATGTTTAAGGTAACATATGGCAGACTGGGGTTGGATATAACAGACTTTTCCAGACGTGAATAGAAATATTTACACACCAGCTTTTCAACACTTTAATCTATGTGTAACATCTACGGCTCTGACCAGATTGAATAAAGATTTTGGTCTGTATCTGGGCTAAATATAGCAGGATTGTGAGTGATACTGGATTTCCATGTGTCATATAGAATGTGGTCTTTCTCCTCAAAGTTCCAAGTCATTAGGACATTGTTAGCCCCCCCACAAAAATGGTCCAAAATATTCAATTAAAAAAAAAATCATATTTTTTGCATTATAAATCTATGGTCAGTGCCGGATAAAGAAATCTATATATTTATATTATTTTCCTCTGACTAGACATTCTCTCACTCACTTGCTTATTTGACATAGTTTCCGAGGTTTGTGAGAGAAGAGATTTGTAGCTTTTGATAGACGAGCGCTCCTTCTATTAGCTTTATACAGGTCACCAATCTTGGGTGATATATTAGAGATGAGTTACAAGGACACAGTCATGTTTTTTTTTTATGACTGCATTCCAAAATAAATATTAGATTGTTTTGCTATACATATAATGTGTTGAAAAAACTTTTTTTTTTTTTTTTTTTCAGGGAAGAAAAAAAACAGCAATTCTGCAATTTTTCAGTTTTGTTTTTTTGTTTCTTTTCTTACAGTGTCCACTGTGAAAAATAGATACGATAATGGCGATACCATATTTATTTATTTATTACCCTCTCTCTGATTTTGTGCAATAAAATTAATTTTAAAAATTTTGTTTTGTCCCCGTATTCCAGAGCCATGATTCTTTTTATTTTTCCATCTATGGGTCTATATTAGGTGTAAATTTTTGAATCCGACAAAAAAACAACGGAGTACTGAAATCCAAAAATTTTTTTTTTTTAAAAAACAAAGCGTAATACAAAAAGCTCATGTGTGCTAGGACCAAAAAGCAACACTGTTGTAACAGCATAGACAGAGCTAGCAGACCTCAATAAAGAATTGTTTTACTCAAAAATAGTGTAAACAAAGTGCTTAGTGCATGTAAAGTGCAAGGAAAACAGGATTAAGTAGTGGTCTCCATAGATACCTCAACGGTTAGTGTAGCAGACCCAATCCTATTAGAGAAACAAGACTAGAGGTATGCATGTCTTACCCATAATTAGGCTGCCAGTGTGTGTCCTATAGCAGCCCCGACGCGCGTTTCGCATGGGCTTCCTCGGGGAGCTGTCAATTTTTGCAGGATGAGTTGATTTATTCACTGGTACCACTATATGTGAATTTTTTTAATACATTATTATTCTTTTTAGGAGGTGGATGAATCAAAAACAGCAATTGTTACTTTTTTATGTTGTTTTTTTATGGCGTTCACTCTATGGTTTCATTAATGTGACAAGTTTATAGCTGGGACTGTTATGAACTTGTATGTAACCCCTTCTTATGTACAGCACCATGGAATCAATGGTGCTATATAAATAAATAATAATAATAATAATTAACTTACTTATACCAATTATGCGCAGGGTTTTTTATTATTTGACAGTCATAAAAAGTCTAAGATGGCAGCCAAGGGTTCATTGATAGACTGCCGTGACAAGTCATCAGTACCCATGTGAATGGGTCAGAAGGGTATCGATGGGCTGACAGAGGGAGTTAGGTGATAAAGGCCCTTAAATCCATAACCTACTTCAGCTTTCACTTTGTGACAATAGTTTTGATCCCCCTTCGAGCAAACTATTTTTAATTTTCAATAAAACGTAGAGTTCAGATCCCTTAAGCAACGATGCGTCTTTAAGCCGTAATTTGGATGATAAAATGTGGTCTCATTATTGTTAACTAAATGTGGACTCAAATTATTGCAAACAAGAATTTTCAACTCTCACCAGGTGAGATGGATCCTCAAAGCCCTTGGACCAGAAAAGCAGTTGTTAAGCGGCACGGACACATCTTGCCGGTGCAGCTGAGAGTAAAAGTTGGAATAATGGTGATAGGCAAGGCCGGACTGGCCATCTGGCAATTCTGGCAAATGCTAAGAGGGCCTGCCTGGTCATGGGCCGCCTTGCCTGCTATGTTGTTAGCAGAATTGTTTTCTTTCAATACACCCATACTGTTAAGAGTTGTGATGGAGAACAAAGTTGCTGACTCCGTCACTTACCCCAGAAGGCTATGGGTATCATTAGAAATATGGGTCTTGTAGAAAATCTTCCTTTCCTCCATCCAGGGTAATATTAGTAATATATCCCATCTGGTGCTCAGGGATGGGGACAATATGGGCCTGTGTGATTTCAAATGCCAGGGCTGAAATAGTCCGTACCTGGTGATAGGAGTGTCAGAGCAGGAATTACCACAAATGGAATCACTGCAACTTGATTATCAGCGTTGCCATCCATGATGAAACAGAGTAGGCACAACGATGTAGCAAAGCTGACGCGGTGGTATGAAACTGATACAGCAGAGCTGGGTTTGTAATTGTGGCTTAGTGTAGCAGAGTTGATACAGTGATGTAGCAGAGCTGAAAGAACAATATGGAACTGATGCAGCAGAGCTGAGTATAGAGTAAAGAACAATATGGAACTGATGCAGCAGAGCTGAGTATAGAGTAAAGAACAATATGGAACTGATGCAGCAGAGCTGTGTTTAGAGTGGTAGCTCAGTGTTGCAGAATTGATACAGAGATGTGGAACCAATGCAGTGGAGATGCATTAGCAGCTCAGAGTTGACACAATGACAAGGAGCCAATAACATTGAGCTGATTTTGCAATGATGGCTCAGTGTAGCAAAGTTAACACAGAGCTGGGTTAGTAATGAGGTCTCAAAGTTAACATAGGAATGTGGAAGTGACGCCGCAGAGCTGAGTTTAAAATGGTAGCTCAGTGTAGTGGTAGTGTCACAGCAATGTGGAACTAATAACACAATCCTAGAGTGTAATGGTGGCTCAGTGTAACAGACATGACACTGCAATGTGGAATCGAGGCAGCAGAGCTAAGTTTGCAATGATGTCACAAAGCAGAATTTGCTGTTGAGTGCAAAAACAAAATACCCTAGGAGTGTCATGACATCCTGATAAGCAGAGAGTCTTGATTGTAGACAATAGAGACTGCAGCACTTAGCGATGGAGCCAGAAGAGGTGACCATCAAGAATAAAATGTATGTATTCATATTTGAACTGTTTATCACCTGCATTATTTTTGCATGACCTGGTCTCAAATTCTGCAAATGACATAACTAACAATATGCCGATTACACAATGTCCGCCTATTGAGACCCACACCGTCCCCCCGCTAACAGCTATAATGTGTCAGGAAAACAGATTGTAAGTGTTCAGTTCCTGTGCAGCGACCCCGCAGGGGAAAGTAAGTATTATACAGACTCCATTCAAGTAAATTCTTTGACTGGGTAAAGCACACCAGGACAGGTCCTCCAATGAGAGAGACTCTCTTTTTATCCATTTTCCATTCTGGCCAAGAGATGTGGATACTGAACAAAGAACCCCACTATCAGAATTCCCAATTATTGTATAAAAAAAAAAGGGTTTTCTAAACTCAACAACTCTTTAAGGTAGGGGTAGACAAAAAATATTTCAATTTTTCATTCCCATTAATTTTAGCTTTAAAAAAAAAACAACGCAGCCCTTACAGTCAATACAGGAAGTAAGAGTTCTCCAAAATGGCTGCCTCCATGAAATATTTTAAACACAAAAAAATAAAAAACAAGAACATGAAACAAAATAAAAGGTCTAATATTTCTCCTCTACACACTTAGCTCTAAATAATTATGTAAAAATCAAATGCATGAGAAATCCACTTTAATTCTGCTCCGGCCCTGCCTTCCAGTCATGTAAGGACTATGAGGACATTTGGATTATCGTCGGATGAAATGAAAACGGCTATTACTCCGATGAACGTTCCTAGTTTTCTCACTGCATTTTTTTTTCCTTCTCTCCGTATGATATGAGTATAAATTTTCATGGCACTAAGACAAGAATTTATTAGCTGCCGCCAGAGCGCACCGCATCAGGTTTCAAACAAACACTCAAAATAGTTACACATTCTGGTATATAAAAAAAAATAGTGAAAATTGGTACAATATTTTACAGCAAGTGTAAGCCAGTGCTTGGCCGTATAATAAACTGTACAGCGTAACCCCCCAACGGAGCGAGGTCTGGACTTGGAAGCCTGAGAAACAAGTGGGTGGGTTTTCCACTTGGACGTAGTCCACAGAACGCAGCTGACAATTTCTCAAAAACATTTGGAGATGAACAAAAGAAAAAAAAAAAACCCTCAATTTTCTAAAATATAAACAAAGGCAAAAATTCAGAACATTCACCGCTCGTTATAAAACTTGGTTTGTGGGATCAGTAGAATATATTTTAAATTAAAAAAAAGTACTTGTAACATATAAATTCCTTTCAAAAAGTAAAAATTAAAAACCTTCCTGGCACAGCAGAAGTGATTGAGAAACCTTTATCTATTCAAATCAACTAAGACTGATACTGCTTTATAACCTGCGGGGGCACTGCAGGGAAAATCAAGCATTTTTCTTTTGTGGCAATGGACATATTGCAATGGTTGAAAGATACTGTGAGCAAAAGTAGTCACTAAGTTTCAAAATAAAAACTGCATACATTGTTAGACTAATTTTTTTACACCTGATGTGGCCGGTTTAGTTACTTTGAAAATCCATGTTAGAATAGCTGAATTAATCTGCCTTTTATGACTTCAGTTAAAGGGTGAGAAAGTTTATGTGCACAAGGGTATTCAGTCTTTGCCCAACCTGCTTGATTGACTGCTGCAGCTTGTACTTAGCAGGGTGATATTTCAGCAGCAGTAGGGAGGAAGGACACTGAGGAGCTGTCAATCAGAATAGTTGGGTGGAGATTCAGCAGCAGTAGGGAGCAGGAACACTGAGAAGCTGTTAATCAGGCGAGATGGTGTAAAATTCATCAGCAGGGAAGAGGGATACTTAGAGACAATCAATCAGGCTAGGTGAGAGATTCAGCAACAGGGAAGAGGGACACTGAGGAGTTGTCAATCGGAAGAATGGATTTAGATTCATCAGCAATTGAGAAGAGGGACACTGAGTAGCTGTCAATAAGAATAGGTGGGCAGTGACTCTGCAGCACCAGGTAAGAGGAACACTGATGAGCTATCAATCAAAAGAAGTAGAGATTCAACAGCAGGAAGGAAGGACACTGAATAATAGTCAATAAGAACATGTAGCAGAGATTCAGCAGCAGCAGGGAGGAGGGACACTAAGGCGCAGTCAATCATAGGAGGTGGATATTCAGCAGCAAGAAGGGTGAACACTTAATAATTATCAATAAGAGATTCAGCAGCAGCAGGGAGGAGGTAAACCGAGGAGCTGTTAATCATGGAAGGTGAATAGAAATTCAGCATCAGAAGAAGGGACACTGATTAGTTGTCAATAAGAACATATGGTAGAGATTCAGTAGCAGCAGGGAGGAGGGACACTAAGGAGCTGTCAATCATGGGAGATGGACAGAGATTCAGCAGCAGGAAGGACACTGAATAAATCGTCAATAAGAGCATGTGGCAGAGATGCAGCAGGGAGGAGAGACACTGAGGATATGTCAACCAGGCAAGGTGTAAGAGCATAGGAAAAAAAAAAGATTATTTGAAAAAAGGGAGAGCAGATATAGCACCACAGTATAGATGGTTGAGGGTGGGAAAACTACTCTCTTGTTCTCGACTTTTCCTAAATTAGTTTTCAGCCTATGGGTGTCAACACTAATGTCTCTAATTTCTGACAATAAGCAGAGATTTTGAAGACAAACAGAAATTGAACTACAGCTTCATTTTTTTACTAATAACATTTAGATTTATTTATGTAGACCCCAAAAACCTCCATGGTATCTAATCTGCAGATATTGTGCTGCTATTGTGATTTAGGGCACATTTACACTAGCTGATGGCCACTTAACAACTGCAGATACATACAGTAGAAGCGGATTAGCGGTCATTTAATTTTATTTAAACAGTCCGTCTGCACTTCGCATGCGCAAACTGCCAGCCAGCCACCCGGTCCTCCTCTTTTTACCCCTTCCAGCGCGTTGATACCTTCACGTTTACGTAGTAGGCAACACATGTCAATGATGGGTATAACCTCACACCCCACCCCAAGTGATCGCGTGGACCTCTGTTTTTTTATATTTTTTTTATTAACACCTACCCTCCCCATTCCTTATGATGCTTTGTAGTCTGGACAAGTATAATAAATGTTTGTTTATTTTCATGCAATCTTGACACTTTTGATTCAGATCGATTTTTTTCCTAACCAAATTGGCCAAATAAAGCCAAATCTGACATCCATGAATTTTGGGAGATTTGTTTATCTATAACCAGAATCTTCATTTCCTAAATACCTCTTTAACTCTTGATCACACCGGAGAACATGGATCACTGTGGTTGGCCAAACTTTTTGCCAAATTGACATCAAGTCACAGATTTATGCAAACCTGAGCTGCAGACTTTGCCTTTGTTCCCCGCCATGGGGAATTCTTTGTGAGCTTCCATTGTGTTTTCTCTCCCTGCAGTGATGCATTGATGACATATTTTGCTTTTCTTCCCTTCGGACAGGCCGTTTTGTATATTTGTGCAGGGTGTGCAAGTATTATGTCAGCTACGTAGTTAGATACAAGGAGGCATGAACAAGCAGCCTGGGAATTACAAACCAATGTTTAGAAAGCCGCTTCCTGCGTGCTACCTCGTAGCAGCCTTGGAATGTGTGTCATGGATGCAATGAAACATTTGCTAAGTGGATACACGAATTTCATGGTTGGGCGGCTCTGTTTACTCCTCTGATGGGATGAAGGCCCAAGTGGCCAGAACATCCTTGGGGGGTCTGGATGGTTTCCATTGATGGAAGTGTCGGTCCTCACATAACATGTCGACATGGAAAATGACCAGAGCTTAGATAAAACAGGCTGATCCATTTCATATTACCAGAAGATTCGACCTAAGGCCTGACATCAGATTGTTCTGTTTTGTATTAAAGGCATTTGTATATTTAAGAAATGTCATAGTGAAGATTTACGTGAATTCAACAAAACAAGAGTTCGGAAAGGTTAGCTAAACTGGAATGACAGGGTAATCCAAAAATTTTATACATTGTGCTGGTTTACATGGAGCACATCCATGCGCCACGGATACGGTCAAAGGGTTTAAGGACCAGTTCCATGTCCACCTGCTCCCTACCACCCAAGACTAAAAATGAGTTGAGAAGTTTGAGATTTAAAGGGCTTTTCCAGAACTTTAAAAATGTGTCCTCCCAACTGGGATACTTATGGCATATCCGTATAGATGGGTACAGCACCAATGGACCCTTGTCCCATGCTACATTTTCTGTGTGTTCATTTGCAGAGCACAACTCCTATATACACCCAGGCTTCAAATGGAAGAATAATAAAATGGAACTATTTTACCCTGGCTACTGGACTTTTTTTCCTTTATGAAACAACCAAATCAGGAGGAATAGGAATATATAACAAGCTCTTGTATTTTTGGCAGAGCACTGCCATAAAGTCATGAGGGTGATATTGTACTTCTGACCCGTCTCAAGGGTGTTATTGTACTTCTGGCCCATCGTGAGGGTGGTAATGAGGGTGATGGTACTACTCTTCTTTGACAGGTTACTAAAAAAAAGTGATTGACCTTGCACAGACTAAGGAATATCATTACAGCCCAGTTCTGGCGGGTGAGCAGAGCCCAGGTAAAGTTGGGGCCGGTGCAGTGAGCTTCAATGTCTGTATTTGGCTGGCATCATACATTTATCAAGGTATGTAATAGTGATGGACTATTTTGTCGCGTTTCTACCCCTAAGGACACCAGTTGCATTATGAGAATAGTATTATGCGTCATGTGAAATGTATAATGATCCTGTGTAATGTATAGTATTAGTATTGTTAATGCATACTGTGTAATGTAAGAGAGTTCTGCCCAGCGACAGACAGCTGGGTAAGAAATAGTTTAGTGTTGAGACTAGTCTACAGGGGGAGGGCTTAGTGATAGGGAAAGGACTGTGTTTCCTGGTTTGGGTGAGATTGGAGTTAGAGTTTGAAGAAGTAACAAGTGTGCAGTGTTGCCAAGGGGTGATCCACAGCATAAAGAGACGTACAGACAGGGATAGTGAGATCCTGAAGAGAATTACTGACGAGACGAAATTACCTTCTACTTTAAAGAGATCCTTGGATAAGTAAAGAGGATGAAAGTATGGCTTTACAAGTCCTTGTGCCCAAGCACCCAAAGGCACTGTTGGAAAGAGCATTGATAGATAAGACCACCATCCCTGTATACAGGAACAGTCATAGTCCCACCACAAATAAATTGGCAAGCAAGCTTCTTATTGCATGGTCCTCCAATATTTAGAGCATACTTGTCAAACTTTCGAGTTTGTCATCCTGGAAGCCTTTAGCCACATCTCCTTTTGGGCCACTCATCTTCACACCTGCTTGAATGACCAGACCTCTGAGAATCATTGGTTTCCAGGTGCTTTTTAGGTGATTTTCAGCAGGGCCTTGCAGATTTATTGACTCAACCAAATCTCCAGGTGGTTTTGGGGAGATTCCTAGTCCTATTTTGAGAGTTGACGTACAGGATTTATAGTAGTGCTCCTTAAACTGTGAATCCGGTTATTGGTGAGGTGGGTCATGGGGATCACATGCTGCACTGTGCCTTTGATGACATCAGCAATTTTTAGCAAGGCAACTCTATTGACTCGTTTTGTACTTATTGTGATGTTGCACTAGAAGTGAATATAAGGAAAATTGAGAGAGAATTCAATTTTAGAATTTTAGTATGGACTTGCATTGCTAAAGGTGATGCCCAGACATCATCTTGATCTGTATGGTGAGGCTTACGTATTTTCTTGCTCCATTTTATGAGTCTCCAGTAAAAAAAAAAAGCAAAAAAAACTGAACAGCCCCTCATCTAGAATAAGTCACGAGCTCCACAGATGTCCCTTACATTGCTTGGTTGTTATACAACATCTGGAAGGTCAAGTTGATGGTGCAATGGATTCCCCACAAGAGGGCAACTCAGGGACTCAATTTTCTAGGTAAAATAATAATTACAATACTAATTCTTAACACATTAATCATCTCAGGGAACATGACTTTGAAAGATGACCAGAATAGTACTATCAGCCATTGAAATGTGAGCATAACTTCAAGCAAAGTAGAGGAACCATCAGAACTGGAGTCGCAGGTGTTACCTGACCCCTATTCCTCATCCTAACCAGATCCAACAAGAAGAGAATCAATTACACGGTTGACTTTTTTACATCAAACACGTTCCACCCTAATCTCAAGGAAGAAACATGTACATGGAAGATCTACATAAGGGGCCATTCTCCACCAGCGTGTGGAAAAATGGCTTGGCGTGTGGACATATTTCACTCTATATACACTGACTCCGTGCAGGTGTCCACCAGATGTTGACCGTGGTAAGACTTCTGTTCTGGATTTTACTGCTGTAGACCTGGTGATGTGTTGGGATTTCTCTTTGCCCCACCATGAGATCTTTATATCCGAGGACTCTCCAAAGAGAAATGGCGTCCAGCTTGTAAACAATCAGAATTTAATAGACTGTGAAATTCCAAGTTTCCCCATGATAACAGGCAGGCATCATAAACTGTTCTCAAGTAAGGTGCGCAACATAAAGAATTACTTCCACTAAAATCTTAAAAAATTATCCCAATATCCAAGTCCTCCATGTGAGAGAAGTCTATACTTGTTTTTTACTTGAAAGAGGTTGACTACTTTATACATCTTATTTTCCATTTCCCTGGTAAACATTTTTAAAGCATCAGGTATCTTTAATGATTTTTCAGCTTTTGATAGAGATTTCCAGGACTAGGCCATGTTGTGAGCTTTAGGACTGTCAAGAGAGCTATTTAGGGAGGGCTAAATTAACCCTTCATGGTTGATCCAGTGATTTCCAAATTAATTCACAGAGTGTTGCTAGCAACTCAAATGACCACATGGAGACGGGGTCTCTGTACGGGAGGATCAAGGCAGATCACCAAGCCCCTTTATTTTAGTCACTTCTTTTATAATCTTTTGCCTAATTATGCACAGTTCTCAGCTACCAATAACATCATTGTAATACATTCACTTTATAAGCCAATAGTATTGCAAGAAAACCGGAATATGTCCCTAGTTACGTGACATAGAGAATAGAACAATAGCACATTCTTTTAGGGTCTCATATCTCATATCTTGTACAAGCTAGAACAGTCTAGTTTCATAACAGCTGCGAACTTTCACCTAATTACAAAATTTATCTTGTGAACAACAAAATGGTGTCGCAAGCACAAAAATGGATCCTGGAGAACAAGATGTCCCGTACATCTGAATACTGTACTTCACAGGACCATACAAAACTTTTCCATCTTTCATATAAACAAAATTACTTTACGATATACTGTATGTGGTTTTATTTATTTATTTTCCTCTCTTTTTTTATCTCTTTTTTTGTCTCTTTTTTACAAGACTTTGTTTTATCATTTATTTATATCTCATAAAGGGATTGCTATTTTACATTAACCTCTTAATGACTTGTGCAGTGATGTACACTTTAATCATAGGTCGCTACAGGGAGTATGGAGCGGGTTCAGGAGCTGAGCCCTCTTCATACATAGGAGACGCTGGCTGTGTCACTTAGCTGGCAGCTACCTGTAAAAGTAGGTGAGCGATTGCTGCCGTTAACCATTTAGATGCCACTGTTAATCATTGTCAACTTCATTTAAATGGCATGTTCGTGGGTAGCTGATGAGTTGGCCCCATCTTAGTCCTTCTGTGAAGGTCAGCCGGAGGCTGGGCTTCATGGAAAACAGCAATTACACTATATATTGAAATACTGTGATATTGCAGTAAACTGTATAGTATCCCAAGGAATCTAAGCAATAAAGTAATAATTAAAAATAATATTTAAAAAAAAATATTAAAAAAAATAAAAATTTTCATTTTAATAACAGGAAAAAAACACAGATTTAGCATTATCTTGCCTGGAAACCATTGAGAAATCAAATGATAAAATTATTTAAACCATATATTGAACTCGAGAAAGAAGAAAAATCAAAATGCCAAAATGGCACTTTTTCATACATTATACTACCTCACTAAGGCCGGTTTCACATTAGCGCTTTTTAAGCGCACGCACGGCCGGGGGTAGCTCCGCCCCCGAGCCGGCTCTCTGCCCGGCGTGCCCGCCCCTTGCTTATAGCGCCGCCTCCTAGCGGACAGCGGCGCCTGCGATCGGCGCACCCTATCTTTAGCATAGGGTGCGCAGATCGTGCGCAGGCCGTGCGCTAGTTGCGCTTTGACCTGCGCTGTGCACTTTTGACGGTGCGCCGTGCGCGCCAAAATCGAACTTTTCGGATTTTGGCGCGCACGGCGCACCGTCAGAGGTGCGCAGCGCAGGTCAATGCGCAACTAGCGCACGGCCTGCGCACGATCTGCGCACCCTATGCTAAAGATAGGGTGCGCCGATCGCAGGCGCCGCTGTCCGCTAGGAGGCGGCGCTATAAGCAAGGGGCGGGCACGCCGGGCAGAGAGCCGGCTCGGGGGCGGAGCTACCCCCGGCCGTGCGTGCGCTTAAAAAGCGCTAATGTGAAACCGGCCTAAAAAATACAATAAAAAGTGATCAACAAGTCAGATGTTCACGAAACTACTTTAGAAAAAAAAAACTACAGCACGCAAAAAAAGCAAACCTCCACTCAGCTCAATGGACAGAAAAATGGACTCAGAAAATGGAGACACAAATTTTTGCAAGGTTCTGATTTTTTTTAACTATTAAAATATACATGAGAAAACCTTATAAGTTTGGGATCATCGTAATTGTAATGACCTGGAGAATTGTGCTGCCAGACCATTATTACTGCAAAATAAACTCCTTAAAGGGAATCTGTCACCCTTTTTTGAGATATCATATAATGATATCATTCAATTGTGTGTCACATAAGGATTCTCTTAGTACTTTTGCTTCCTCCTGACCCCGCACCTTTCATGCATAAATACCTTTTTTATATCGGTTCGGATGTATGTAAACTGCCGCTGTCTGGTCCACTGGGCGGGGCTTATTCACCTGCTCCCCCCCTCTCTGTCTTGCTCTATGCATTTCTTCTTGTGTAGAGCAAGACAGGGAGGGGGGGAGCAGTTGAATAAGCCCCGCCCATCAGACCGGACAGCGGCAGTTTACATACATCTGAACCGATATAAAAAAGGTATTTATGCATGAAAGGTGCGGGGTCAGGGGGAAGTAAAAGTACTAAGAGAATCCTTATGTGACACACAATTGAATGATATCATTATATGATATCTCAAAAATGGGGTGACAGATTCCCTTTAAAATCAAAACCCCTCAAAAACATAGTGGGATTGCATTTTTCTTACCATTTCACCCCAATATTTCAATAAATTATATGGTAAAATTAATGGCATCATTCAAAACTACAACTTGTTTTTCAAAAGAGAGAAGCCCCCATAAGTCTATTTCGACAGAAGGTTAAAAAACAAAACAATTATAGAGGACAAAATGAAGTCCCAAAAAAAGAAAAAATGTCTGGGTCCTGTAATGGTGAAAGAGTTTGTCCAAAAAAAAATCTCGCAAATGGCAGGAATGGTTTTAAACCATTAAGGCAAGCCCATCCCCTCTAACCCCATGATGGATCCAACATCTGAAAACTCCAGCAGTCTACCCCTGAACAGGAAGCAATGGTGTCCAATTCTTTAGTTACCTATCCACAGAAGACTATGACTGACTGCAGCCATCAGATGACTGGAATGGGATATCATACATTTTTTTCATTAAAATATGGTTCCATTCTAAAAAAATTTTCAAGCGCCTCCTAGGAAACATCACTTGTATACAGCAACAGCCATTTAAAACTGACTGCCCCGGAGACATTTCTCTGGTTTTCAGATGTCTATGTAAATATGCCAACCCTGGTACTCAGGTTTGATAGTGATACAGAAAGGGTTAACTGAGAAGATTCCGCTCCTGATATACTTCCGCCATCTGTAGCCAGGAGAGATGAGCAAATTGATTTACAGTTCCCCAGTCCAATGGCCACATCCATATTCCATTGCCACCGGATGGAAGTCCTGCGAACCATCTCCTATCTGCTAAAGACCTTGATGGAGATCTGAATGGGCCAAGCACAATATGATCATCTCCTTGGTTCCTTGAAGATTTCTACAGAAAGAAAAATTCTTCCCTCCCTCTCACTGGGGATCATTTTTCCTTCACAATCCTAGTAATGGACTAGCATTTGACCGATATGAGCAAGTATCAAGTTGGAAGATCTTCCTCTTACCCAGTATTGAGCACTAGATGGGCAAGTGTACAACATAAAGACTCCTTGAAGATCTAGCTTCAACCACCTACCCTATTTCTCATTTTGGTTTTGTATGTAGTGATCATAGTATTACAAGGGGGCTTTCATTTAAAGATTTTGCCTCTAGACAGATAGAAGCTGATTTGGCCATTGTGTGGCTAGTGATAGATTTTTCCAGTGATAGCAGCTAATGGCCCAAAAGGTTATTGATCCAACACCTGATGAAGAACGATTTTTAAGCTTAAAGCACCATAATATTTATTTTTCCTAAAAGTTTTCACTGACGCGTTTCAAGTCTCCAACTCTTTCTCATATAAATGAAAAAGTGTCAAGAATACATATATAACCCATAAGTAAGGTTTCCATTTATGAAGACGCCATGACCCAAGTAATGTTAAACTTCATCATTCAACCTTCCTAACAAACACAGGGATGCATTCATTTTCCTTAATTAGGACCTGTTGGATACCCCGGGACCCTCATTAACGCAGCTGAAACATGGGTCTATGTGCTTTTATTGGAGAGGGGATATGCAGAAATGTTCTGATCAGATTTGATTAAGATCCCTGGGGAAGTATGGAAAACACGGCAAGAACCTAAACCAATGATACTGGATGTGGGCCCAAAAACAACTTTTTTCACACATTGTATTATTATGTTGCAGTAAAGAAATTGTTCCTTTGGGAATATCATATGCCAAAAGCTGATTACACAATACATTATATTAGCATGTCACCGGTGGATTAACTTCACGCTCATAGCCTTTACCCCACATGCCCTCTATATGATTATCCATTTGTCTCAATTACAAAAAGCCATAAAGAAATATTATGGAATTTTTTCATTCACACACCAATAAAAGGGTAGAACAGATAAGGCTGGATTTAGGAGCCATGTAGTGCACCACACTGGCTAACAGCCTGGGACGCCCATGCCATCAGCTCAGGTGGACAATACTTCATAACTATTTACCAGAAGACCACAACTCATTCATGCCTAATTTTGGTGTGACAGTAATGAAAACAGTTGAAAACAGTCCAGGAGGTCTACTCTTTTTCTAGGAGCCTCCCGAAGTGTTTAGAAGGTGTTGGAGTGCTCACCTGGATGTTTGGGTCCTTTTCTGGGTGGCTGCAGGCTACTATTTTTATGTTGGGGAGGTCAATTTCTGTGGCCCCTTACCAATCTAATAATACCATCCCCTAGCTGTCTGCTTTAGCTTGGCTGGTTGTAAAAAAATAATATATTTTTTTTTTATTATTTATTTACAGCGCAGGCGCTGACTGAGAATACTCAATACTCCTAATAACAGTGAGAGCGCCTGCTCTCATTGTTATTAGTGGCAGCAGATGTCAGCTGATGGGAGCACCACCAGTAAACTTGATACCTCCGATCATATCTGCACGCTCACGTTGTCTTTTGACAGCGTGTGAGCTGCGGCTGTCTGACCGGCGGTGATTATTTTACTGCCGATCAGAAGCAGTGTTTGCTGCACTGTCATGCACATGACAGCATGACAAACACCCAGTGTTTGAGGGGCCAATCCCGAACAGTAACACGGACTTCCTGGTGAAGTCCGTGTTCGTGGCCGAACAGTAGGTGTTCTGTACAGACCCTGAACTTTACTGTTCGGGTTCGCGCTTCTCTACTCACCTGATCTAATAGCATCTGAAAGGTTCAGTAGTAGGGGTGTTTATACCATAGTGACAGCCCATGCCCTACTTGACACCATTTCTTTTGGAAGTCTACCCTCTCCAGAGGAATAACATAGTTTGCAGACAGAGTGGACAGAATAGAGATTGGGTCTAAGGGTCTTGGAAAAGGCACAAAAGTGGAAACAATCACCAATCCTCCTGTCCTAGCTTGCAAACCATTTTAGCAACATTATAGGGGACAATCTTAAAATTCCTTATAGGACCCCCACACTTCTACGTGGGCTGATGGTTTTGCAAGATTTATAACATCAGCTTGTTAGAAGTTGGACGGAATATGAAAGTGAAGTAAGCCAATGTTCAATAGCATGTTAATACGTAATATAACTATCAATTTCCAGTGTTAATACAACTGTTGTAGCACCAAGTGAACCTTTAAATGAGTGAGACTTTTGGGGTATTCCTGGACAGATCATCGAAAGATGAAAAATTTTCCATAAATGAAGATACCAATGTTGGGAGGTCTTCACATCGATAGTCCCCATCACATATGTACCCCTTTCTCTTTGTGCTCTGCCTGTGTGTCCATAATAGTAAATTTCTTTGCTACAAGTGCCATAATCTTCTTACGAACCTAAAAAGCTCTTGTCCCAACTTGAGAATGGGTCTCTGAAATGCACCATTTGGCGTGGATTGGTGGCCACACGTGTGCGGTACTCAGCTCAACTCAGCTCTCTCCGGCAGCTCCATTGACACTGAATGGAGCAATGGTGCGTATGCGTAACCACTGCTCCATTTTATTGGGACATTTTAGAACCTTATTTTTGGGATTAGTAAGAATCCCAGAAGATGGGCCCCCAGTGATCATCAAGTTATTGATTATCCGGAGGAAAAGTAATACATTCCCAAGATGACACAGTCTCGTTAAATTCTTTTGTGCGCCTACATATTTGCTTATGCTAATGTAAGTCTTCTTTGTAATTCTGACATTCTAGTTATAAAAAAAGTCAGCTTACTCCCCAGATGTATATGTCCATATATCGTTTCTTAGACTCTTTTTGTTACTTTATAAGAATCTCGCGTATAACTTCTCCAAAGCCATCTGGCGCCAACCGCTTATCGGCTTACGTTAGAACTGCCTTATTGGAATTTGCCAATACAGGTGCTAATGCATATTTTTAACATCCCCCCCGATACTCTCCTGCAGAAAAAGAAATACATGGCAATAAATCATAGGATCTGGAAGCTGACAAGGAACAGAAAGCCCCATGAACTGAGCTCACATATAAAGCTGAACGTATAAGGCAACATATTGAATCCCTTAACACCAGCGCACCGGTTGTCGGTAAGGACAGATGGGTTGACGTTGGGCCGTACATGCGCTCCCTAAATCAAAGTCATCGCAAGCCGAATATTTTTACTGCTGCAAATGAGACCTGAAGGATTTGCAAGTGACATGTCGGCTAATAAAACACAAGATAAAGAAACGTTTTCCTGATTACCCAGTTTCCTTTAGAACATATTTGATCATTCTCTAGAACCGGAAGAACAGAGAGAAGAGATTAGGGACGGGGATGGTCATAACAAGCAGATTTCAGCTTGGTTTTCTAAAGAAAAGACGTTTATCATGTTTTCCAGGACTGGAGGCTGTTTTAACATTTCTTGGGATTTTACCTTTATGGAGTATCTGTCCTCTTACACAAAACCTGTAGAAAAACATGGTCTTACTTCCTCATGCCATCAAAGCTTTTGTTGACCATACCAGTGTAATATGTCCAGGAAATGTCCTGATTCTCGTGTTCTGTAACTTGCCATCCTGTCTTTTGAGTGTGAATTTCCTCTTCATCAGCATTCCATCAGCACAATAGGTGCTGGAGCTACACAACATTCCAACATGCAGTGTGCCTGTCTTTGTCCAGTGGCTTGCTCTCAACTGAAAGCCGGTCTCTCTGTTGTGTCTGTACGCAGTTTGATAGGAGAGCAGGAGCAGAGAGGCAATACTTCACCTCTACTTCCTGTAGAGAGACAAAGACCATCCGCCACTTCCCTTTTAAGAGAAAGAGACACCCCCACTTCCTATAATTGGTCTCAGTATCTCTGCTGCTAAAGACGGATTATTCTTGACAACAGGCAGTGGACAGTAAACTACAAAAAAGGAGATACCTAGTGGCCGGCACTTTGGAGTATTTTTTCGGGAGTAGGACAACATAATTTATAAATTAAGTAATTTGCAAATAGTCTATGTATCATATTATCTATCAAATTAGATTAATTAATAAGTTGTGTGAAACTACAGGGAATGGTGAAAGTATGGATATTATTTACAAATGTTTTATTATAACTCATATGAAAACGTTGATCAATCTATAGCACACTAAATTACGGGATCAATTCAGTAATTCACCCAATCCTCCAATTTACCAGCATGCAAATAATAGGACACTCCTGTTTCTCTGGTTAAGGGGTATTTTTTTAAGTTATTAAATTGCTTAAGTTAGATACCATGAAAATAAGCAAGTTTGCAATTGACTTGCTTTTTTCTATCTGCTGTCATTCTCATACAAAGAGAACTTTTATCTTTCATAGTGTTCCATGGAGCTCAGATACAAGTGACTGCCTAGACCCTGTATACTGTAGTTACTTTCAAGGAAAGGGGTAAACTCCTAAAATACCAGTCAGCTCTCTCCAGCCTACTGTTTTCAATACAGCTTTTATCTGCTCACCTCACTCCCTTCCCTTTCACCTCCTGACAAGCTGTGGTTATAAACCTTGGAAAATCACCAGCCCACAGCAATGACTTCTCCCAGAGCAGTTCTCCTAATTATGGCTCTCACTGTCCAGAACTGTGTGCTGGTTCAAATGCCCTGTTATCTGTTATGTGTAAATACAGAGATAACAGTGTAGACTCAGAACAAACCAATGTAGCTGAATGTGTTACAGTAGAACTTGTGCTGAGCTTTATATTTGTAAGGGCACAGTCACATGATCTTATAAATTGGTCCACGATCGGACCGCAATGCATGGACCGACCAGTGAGACTCTTGCGTGACAGCTTCAGACAGTCTGTGTACTGCGTTCCGAACTCGGTCCGATTTATATGGCCATCTGACTGCCCTCTTATAATAAAGTTCTGTTGCGCTCTAGAGCTGTCTCTACTAAGGGGCTGGTGCTTACAGAGTAGTTATGCAGAAAAGCCTAAAGACACGCCCCAGAGGATCATGTAAGCCACACCCCCTCATGAAAGAGCTTAAAAATTGGCACTGAATAAAAAGGCCTATATGTCTAAAACTGCATGGCGGATCTTAAAAAAAAAAAGATTGCCCAGGAGAGCAGTGGAAATACAAGAGGGAACAATGGCAACTTTTGACCAATTGGCATATTTAAATTTAGTCCAACCCCCTCCTCTCCTGGGATCTCCTTCCCACATTGCCCCTGAACCCATTCAGCCCAGGAGTCCTGGGAATTCCAGGACAGTTGTGAACCATAAAAAAATACTTTACTGTATACATTTTTTTTTATTCTGAGTTTTCTCTGCACCATAGGAATATGCCTGTGTAGGAATGGGCCATATAAATCCTACTTTTTTTTTTTCCTGGGGCAGAATTCTAATGTGTTTTTATCGCCCCCTGCTGAGTAGTAGCAGTTACTACTATGATAATACTGCCCCCTGTGGACAAGAATATGAATCCGAATAACTGAAAGGATCGTCTGTGACACCAACTTGTATTATGTTTTTTGCGCAAATATAGAAACCGTGTAAATATTTTGAGTTCATTTCTGATTATTTAAAATATTTGACGTTCAGCAGAACATTTCCCGATGGATATTCCAAATGAACGTTTTGCAGCTTATTTCAGATGTCGCCTTCATCAGTGTATCCTTTAATTATATTTTTCTGCTGTTATGAAATAATTTTATATAATTACAGCCCTTTTTTTTTTGTAGGTTTTGGAGCTGACTCATGTAACATCAGCCAAAGTTGGCGGCCTGGTTTCTGAAAAACCAAGATCACTGACGCAGGGTCAAAGTAAAAGCATTTAGAGAGGAACACTCTCCTACGGTAAAATAGACTGTATACCATATAAAGCTGTGACTGGGGATCCCAGCTACCATAGACAATCTATAGCACTGATGTCTTCTCTCGTACGTGTGTCTGACTTCTACTGGGAGGAAATGAGAAACTCTTATGTTCTCTGCTCGGTGGCAGGGGCTTGGACACATATGCTAATGCTGAACTATGGCCCAGCGATGTCACCTGCAAGTGAATTAACTCTTGTGTCTGCAGAAAATTACCTGTTGTTTAAATTATGTTTTATGTTCAATGTAATATATACATATATATATATATATATATACTAGCTAAAGAGCCCGACGTTGCCCGGGCATAGTTTGAAACTATGGATCCCACTCTCTCCCTTAACAGCCCCGCTCTCCACCCGCCATCACGCTCTTTCCGTCCACAGCCCCCTCTATCCACCCGCCGTCCCATTCTATCCCTCCGCAGCCACGCTCTACATCCGTGTCCCGCTGTCCCTCCACAGCCCCGCTCTCTCCCTCCACAGCCCCACTATCTTCCTGCACAGCCCACCACTAATATCCCACATCATCCCATCAGAGCCACCGGACTACTACTCGTAATATATGGGTTTATGGGCAGGGAGGGGGGGATTCATTTCTGTCATGTGCTCTCTGCTCCTTTCTGGGGGCAGACAATGGCTGGGAGCTTATGTTCCCGGGGATGCTAGATTTCTCCCACCATGTCAGTGTCTGCTGAGGTGTTGTCACCTACATTCACTTTTATATATAGAGATATGCTTTCCTTATGCTCCACACCCTTCTATCATTCACATTGCTGTTCCCCAGCTCACCTACCTCTTTGTCCTTCTCCCTTCTATAGACTTTCAGCCCTACAGCCCTGAATTTGAAGAAATTTCTCCCTCTAGTGGTCTGCTTCGTGATTGGTTGGTGATACACACTCATATAAACATACATACATTCACTTTTATATATATATATATTTATATACAGTACAGACCAAAAGTTTGGACATACCTTCTCATTCAAAGAGTTTTCTTTATTTTCATGACTATGAAAATTGTAGATTCACTCTGAAGGCATCAAAACTATGAATTACCACATGTGGAATTATATAATTAACAAAAAAGTGTGAAACAACTGAAAATACGTCTTATATTCTAGGTTCTTCAAAGTAGCCACCTTTTGCTTTGATTACTGCTTTGCACACGCTTGGCATTCTCTTGATGAGCTTCAAGAGGTAGTCACCGGAAAAGGTTTTCACTTCACAGGTGTGCCCTCTGTCAGGTGTAATAAGTGGGATTTCTTGCCTTATAAATGAGGATGGGACCATCAGTTGTGTTGTGCAGAAGTCTGGTGGATACACAGCTGATAGTCCTACTGAATAGACTGTTGGAATTTGTATTATGGCAAGAAAAAAGCAGCTGAGTAAAGAAAAACGAGTGGCCATCATTACTTTAAGAAATGAAGGTCAGTCCAGCGGCATAAACCAACACGAGGGGAAAAATAAACACAGCCTTTCCGGCTAAAACAGGAAAACAACAAAGAAACAAAACACTGCAATACCGACCATACGTTGTGGGCGGCACCCCACTCGAGAGCAGCACAGGTTCAGTCTGTGCTCGACAAGGCACTAAGCCACTGGAGACTCCTCTCTCCCGGCTAGCTGACCCCAGACTGCCTGTAGAGCCCATTTACTTAAACGCCATACCATGTGACTCTTCCAATCATGTTCCTGTCCACATGATCATGACATCACACAGGTCCTGGCAGCTCTGCAGGTGGAGATAGAGTGGACCTCCTCCCACCTGCTCTATGAAGGTCCACATGAAACCAGCCCATTATGCAACTTTAACTTAACCCTCACAGCACGTAGTGTCTCCCCTCTATCTCCCCTCTATTACCTTACCAGTGACTTTGTCACAATATATAAAATAGTTAATTGCATACTTTTAATTAAATAACTGATCTAAACATTTGGTTATTTTCTGAGGACACATTCCCTTTAAGGACTAAGTGCATGGCAACTCAGACCTCATGGTGTCTACTTTGAAGAATCTTGCCTGGTTGTTATCAGTCCTGGGGCGTTTCACCCATTTTATGAATGGATTCTGAAATCACCAATACAGAACAGATCTAGATCTGTCGCACTTTTGTTGCAACATTCACATTGCACGACGGCAACGATGGCACCATATGGCGGCGGCGACGCGCGCTGCAGCGACATAAGGACTGCATACATTTTTTTCGTGCACACTTCTCTTGCTACTTGTCTATGGGGTCGTATTAATAGCCTTCGGGCCAGCTCGTAGATCAAGGTTCTCTTTAACATAGTGGAATTCTTTATAGAAGCGACAGGTAACGGGACAAATTAGGCGGCTGTCCTTCCCTACTGATTGCCGAGATAATTGCAGTGCTCAGAATGCACATGGCTCCATTTTCAGTAACCCCTTTCAACTGTCAGGGTTGCGTGACTACACATGATGTTGTGCAACTTTCTCACAATGAAAGGAAAAATTATCATGCTCAGCTTCTTTTTTTTTTTTTTTCTCCTGTAAAATCCATGCAATTCCGCTTTTTTCCTTCATGATTGCTGTGTGTGCCTACTTAGTCTGGGTGCAATTACTGAGACCACAAACGTGGATGAGGCTATACTAAAATACAGGCTACTGCATATATAAAAAAACACATAAATACCAGGTTGGGCATTGACCTTGACTGATTTGACACTTATGCGACCACACAGAAGCCTACATTGAACCGGGGATCAGGCTCTGATATATGCTTGTAAGTCTCTTTGAGGTCATTTCGTTCTCTTAATAGAATGTTTTGGAGAGCGTTCAAGGTTCGAGCATAGATTGTAAAAATATAAACAAGAATTTCTCAAAAAGAGACTTAGTAAAGTACAGATTTTGTGTCGTGGGCCACCAAGGTAGAGTAGGGTTTCTATGGCGCACGCTTCTTAATTGCAATGTATTCCTGTACTCATACGCCAAGTATACAAACATGGGGCTAACTTGATTTTGTAGAAATAAAAGCACAGTAAAAATAAAAATATCTACCATTGGATAAAAAGAAAAAAATGTAGATTTTTTTTAGGAAAGCTGAAGATTCTTTTTGTGATAGGGCTGAACATCACATTAGTAGGAGCTGTATATCATATTCATGCACAATAAGAGGCACAGAAAATACTTTCTCTCTGACTCTAAATACAGCTAGGGGTTCAGCTTGGGGGGGGGCGAAAAATCTGAGTGGGCCCCTAACCGGTAACCCTGATTACAACTCAGGTTGGCACACTCTAGTCATGAGTATAGGGGAACCTCAGCAGATGACCGTGCTGTAACTGAAACAAATCTATACAAAAAACAATACTGATATTACCGCCATATGGTGACCTCATAGTGGTAGATACCAGTCCTGCAGAATATACAAGAGTTTACTATACAGTTACAGATGATAACTTACAGGTGACGTTCTTTCTGATAATCGTTCACTTTTCCATCTGGCCCAGACCGACATGACGTCTTCTCCAGCCAGGACTCATCTGCAGAGATTAAATAATGACACATCTGACTTCTCGCATTTCCAGCCCAGTACACATCTATCTCCAATGTGCACAAACTACTCACCCCAATACTGAGCCGCTGCTGCCGTATGTGTCCCTACTATTGTACCTGATACCCCAATACTGAGCCGCTGCTGCCGTATGTGTCCCTATTACTGCACCTAATACCCCAATCCTGAGCCGCTGCTGCCATATGTGTCCCTACTATTGTACCTGATACCCCAATACTGAGCCGCTGCTGCCATATGTGTCCCTATTACTACACCTGATACCCCAATGCTGAGCCTCTGCTGCCGTATGTGTCCCTATTACTGCACTTAATACCCCAATAGTGAGCTGCTGCTGCCATATGTGTCCCTACTATTGTACCTGATACCCCAATACTGAGCCGCTGCTGCCATATGTGTCCCTATTACTGCACCTGATACCCCAATACTGAGCCACCGCTGCCGTATGTGTCCCTATTACTGTACCTGATACCCCAATGCTGAGCCTCTGCTGCCGTATGTGTCCCTATTACTGCACCTAATACCCCAATACTGAGTCACTGCTGCCATATGTGTCCCTATTACAGAACCTGATACCCCAATGCTGAGCCGCTGCTGCCATATGTGTCCCTATTACTGCACCTGATACCCCAATGCTGAGCCGCTGCTGCCGTATGTGTCCCTATTACTGCACCTAATATCCCAATACTGAGCCGCTGCTGCCGTATGTGTCCCTATTACTGCACCTAATACCCCAATACAGAGCCGCTGCTGCCATATGTGTCCCTACTATTGTACCTGATACCCCAATACTGAGCCGCTGCTGCCATAGGTGTCCCTATTATTGTACCTGATACCCCAATACTGAGCCGCTGCTGCTATATGTGTCCCTATTACTGCACCTGATATTCCAATGCTGAGCCGCTGCTGCCGTATGTGTCCCTATTAATGCACCTGATACCCCAATACTGAGCCGCTGCTGCCATGTGTCCCTACTATTGTACCTGATACCCCAATACTGAGCTGCTGCTGCCGTATGTGTCCCTACTATTGTACCTGCTGTGTGGTAATAAAGCAGAGCTCCTCTAACTGCCTCACATAATAATGCCACCATTGTGCCCTATACATAGCAGAATGTCTCTTTTGTAACCTTACAGTAGCTCCCATACTGTATATAACCCCCAGTTTATGACAGACCCCACAGTAACTCCCACACTGTATATAGGCCCCCATACTGTATTATGGCCCCCACAGTAGCCTTTAAACTGTACTGTATAATGACCCCTACATTTGCTCCCATGCTGTACAATGACCCCGCATTAGCTCATTGGCTGTGTAATGGCCCCAAAATTAGCTCTAATAATAATAATAATAATCTTTATTTATATAGCGCCAACATATTCCGCAGCGCTTTACAGTTTAACAGTTTCAAAACACAAGCCATAAGTAACAACGTTAACAATACAATAATTAAAGCAAAATAAGATGAAATAAGACGACCCTGCTCGTGAGAGCTTACAATCTACAATGAGGTGGGGGAGATCTAGAGTACAGGTGTGTATTTACAATTGTGTATTTACAATGAAGGTCCAGCCATCTTGAGGGAGTGAAGGATGGATGGATATGGTGAATTGGCTACACACGCACCCATACACATAGAATGACTTTGATTAGTGAACGTGATAAGCCGCTCTGAACAAATGTGTTTTCAGGGAGCGCCTAAAACTATGCAAATTGTGGTTAGTCCTAATTTCTTGGGGTAGAGCATTCCAGAGGATAGGGGCAGCACGGGAGAAGTCTTGGAGTCGGGAGTGGGAGTTACGGATTAGTGCAGAGGTTAGTTGAAAGTCGTTTGCAGAGCGCAGCGATCGGCTAGGCCGATAGACAGAAATGAGGGAGGAGATGTAGGGGGGTGCTGCACCGTGGAGAGCTTTGTGGGTGAGATCAAGTACTTTGAATTGGATCCTATAATGAATGGGCAGCCAGTGTAATGACTGACGAAGAGAGGACACGTCCGAGTACCGATTAGCCAGATGGACAACCCTGGCTGCTTCATTAAGTATGGACCGGAGAGGGGATAGTCGAGTGACGGGGAGGCCAATTAATAGAGTGTTGCAGTAATCCAAGCGGGAGTGGATCAGTGCTACAGTGAGGGTTTTTGTTGTTTCCATGGTGAGAAAAGGGCGGATTCTAGAGATGTTCTTTAGGTGTAAGCGGCAAGAGTGGGCAAGAGATTGTGTATGGGATGTGAAGGAGAGATTGGTGTCAAACATAACACCCAGACAGCGTGCCTGCTGCCGGGGTGTTATTGTGGTACCACCCACGGAGAGGGAAATGTCCGATTTAGGGAGGTTAGTAGATGGCGGGAGCAGAAGAAGTTCAGTTTTGGAGAGGTTGAGTTTCAGATAGAGATTGGACATGATATTGGAGACTGCGGACAGACAGTCACTGGCATTCTGTAGTACAGCAGGGGTAAGGTCGGGGGAAGACGTGTATAGTTGTGTGTCATCAGCATAAAGATGGTACTGAAAACCAAATCTGCTGATGGTCTGTCCAATTGGGGCCGTGCAGAGAGAGAAAAGAAGGGGGCCAAGGACTGAGCCCTGACGTACCCCGACAGCGAGAGGAAGAGGAGATGAAGTGGAGCCAGAGAACAAAACACTGAAGGAGCGGTCAGAGAGATAGGAAGAGAACCAGGAAAGAGCAGTGTCCTTAATGCCTAGTGACTGGAGCCTAGAGAGTAGGAGATGGTGGTCAACAGTATCGAAAGCTGCAGCTAGGTCAAGAATGAGCAGAGAGTGGTCACCATTACGTTTTGCTGTCAGAAGGTCATTGGTCACTTTGCTGAGTGCAGTTTCAGTCGAATGTAGGGGGCGGAAGCCGGACTGTGAAGGGTCTAGAAGGGAGTGAGTGGAGAGGTAACGGGTAAGGCAGGAGTAAACTAGGCGCTCCAAAAGGCGCTCTAACACTGTATAATGACCCCCGCATACACTGGCCCCACATTAGCTCCTATGCTCTATAATGACCCCTGCATTAGCTCCCATACTGTATAATGACCCCTGCATACACTGGCCCCACACTAGCTCCCATACTGTATAATGACCCCTGCATACACTAGCCCCACATTAGCTCCTATACTCTATAATGACCCCTGCATTAGCTCCCATACTGTATAATGACCCCTGCATACACTGGCCCCACACTAGCTCCCATACTGTATAATGACCCCTGCATACACTGGCCCCACATTAGCTCCTATACTCTATAATGACCCCGACATTAGCTCTCACGCTGTATATTGGCTCTCGCATTAGCTCATCCATTGTACAATGATCCCCGAATTAGCGCTAGCACTGTATAATGGCCCCCGTTGTAGCTCCCATGCCTTTGATTCTGGTCTCTGTCGGTCCCTGTTTGTGGCTACAACTTGAACAGCTCCGATATATAAGACAAAGAACTAAATAGCAGAAAATAGAAACAGGTAGTGGGTGCGTATAGAGGCCAGTGTATGGGTACAGCTCCCTGAATGTACCCAGGTGACCCTAAAAGAAATACTCTTGTCTGGACAAGACCCCAAAGAGGGAACCAGAAAGAAAGAGGGAATTAGAAGAGGGGGAGGTAAAATATTACTCATGTAAAGAAGAAAATGCCCCCCTGGTACGTCTTCTCTTTTATTCCCCTTTCTGCCTTTGGGGGGGTCTTGTCCAGACTGAGTACACGTTCAGGGGTCTATATGTGATCAGCTATACGCACCCGCTGGCTGTTTATATTTTCTTCTATTTGGCTCTTTATCATAGATATATTCATCCTCAACATTGTGGGGATTTTTTTTTTTAATAAAAAGTTATATACCGTAATTGGGTTTTCATGCTTGCCACCCTGGATTTACAATATGAGATGATAGGACCCTCACCCCGGCTACAGGACCAAGTCACAGGGTGTGTGTGTATATACACTCACTGGCCACTTTATTAGGTACACCATGCTAGTAACGGGTTGGACCCCCTTTTGCCTTCAGAACTGCCTCAATTCTTCGTGGCAGAGATTCAACAAGGTGCTGGAAGCATTCCTCAGAGATTTTGGACCATATTGACATGATGGCATCACACAGTTGGCGCAGATTTGTCGGCTGCACATCCCTGATGCGAATCTCCCGTTCCACCACATCCCAAAGATGCTCTATTGGATTGAGATCTGGTGACTGAGGAGGCCATTTGAGTACAGTGAACTCATTGTCATGTTCAAGAAACCAATCTGAGATGATTCGAGCTTTATGACATGGCGCATTATCCTGCTGAAAGTAGCCATCAGATGTTGGGTACATTGTGGTCATAAAGGGATGGACATGGTCAGCAACAATACTCAGGTAGGCTGTGGCGTTGCAACGATGCTCAATTGGTACCAAGGGGCCCAAAGAGTGCCAAGAAAAAATTCCCCACACCATGACACCACCACCACCAGCCTGAACCGTTGATACAAGGCTGGATGGATCCATGCTTTCATGTTGTTTACGCCAAATTCTGACCCTACCATCCGAATGTCGCAGCAGAAATCGAGACTCATCAGACCAGGCAACGTTTTTCCAATCTTCTACTGTCCAATTTCGATGAGCTTGTGCAAATTGTAGCCTCAGTTTCCTGTTCTTAGCTGAGAGGAGTGGTACCCAGTGTGGTCTTCTGCTGCTGTAGCCCATCTGCCTCAAAGTTCGGCGCACTGTGCGTTCAGAGATGCTCTTCTGCCTACCTTGGTTGTAACGGGTGGCAATTTGAGTCACTGTTGCCTTTCTATCAGCTCGAACCAGTATGCCCATTCTCCTCTGACCTCTGGCATCAACAAGGCATTTCCGGCCACAGAACTGCCGCTCACTGGATTTTTTTTCTTTTTCGGACCATTCTCTGTAAACCCTAGAGATGGTTGTGCGTGAAAATCCCAGTAGATCAGCAGTTTCTGAAATACTCAGACCAGCCCTTCTGGCACCAACAATCATGCCACGTTCAAAGGCACTCAAATCACCTTTCTTCCCCATACTGATGCTCGGTTTGAACTGCAGGAGATTGTCTTGACCATGTCTACATGCCTAAATGCACTGAGTTGCCGCCATGTGATTGGCTGATTTGAAATTAAGTCTTAACACACAGTTGGACAGGTGTACCTAATAAAGTGGCCAGTGAGTGTATACTGTATATGTAGAGATATTTGAAATATACGGCTGCCAAACATTCCAGGCATTTACCGATCTTCAATATAGCAGCAAAAAAATGAAGGCAGCACACCATTTAGACAAAATGAAAAAAAATGAGTTTTGGTTCTCCTGGAAAAAGGTTCTCAGTAGAACCGAAACATTGCTGAGCCCCAATGGGCTATTAAATCACTATTTATGGCAGCTGATTTGCACTGACAGAGACGCCTTCTGAGCTGTATGAAAGTTCAAGCAGCCGCCACAAATCTACTGTGCCTCAGATACAGGACCACAAACAATAAACTATCCAGGACTTGTAAGGAGGGGAGCAGCGTCCTGCCCCTCATCACTGCACAGACACCTCAGGGCCCCTGATGCACGCAGCAGCCCGAGTTCGTACTCACACTCTCACAGCATGGTGTCTTGCTCTGAGGTATGGTGATGCCTCTCCTGCAGACACACAGCGTGCAGTGTGGGCGTATCTGCAGTTTGCTGAAGGAAGCTTAAAGGTATAGTGTCCCTGCACTATACAGAGGAGCTTAACTACATCGGTAAGCACATGCTGACATGGTTAACAGTAGCAGAAGCTCTGGGTGTGGGTGGGCCCCCTCAGAGCAAGGGGACCAGGGGACCACCCCCTCTGCCCCCCTGCTAGCTACGCTACTGGTACTGCCTTTCGGTCTCTCCCTGTAAATGAATGTTGGCACAGATACAGTGGCATGTCAAAGTTTGGGCACCCCTGGTCAAAATACTGTTACTGTAAACAGTGAAATAGGTTGAAGATGAAAATGATCTCTAAAAGGCCTAAAAATAAAGATGACACATTTCATTTGCATTTTAAGCAAAAAATATATACCGCATTTTTCGGACTATAACACGCACTTTTTTCCCCTAAATTTTTTGGGGAAAATGGGGGTACGTCTTATAATGCGGATATGCCTTACTGGCCACGGTGGAGCAAGGTCCCAGGGTCGCAGCTGGAGGAGGAAAGAGTGGAGCATTGCTGTAGGCCACAGGCTGGGATGAGGGGGTGTTAGGATGTGCGGCGCGCTGCTGCAGGTGTCCGGTGCTTCTGCTTCGGGTGTCCGGTGCTGCTTGGTGCTGCTGCTTTGGGTGTCCGGTGCTGCGGGGGGGCTCTATCGACATTTTGTGAAAGACCAGAGCCCCTGGAGTTCCGTGGTTTCCTGTGCGGTTGTCTCCGGAAAAATGACTGCCAGGGGTGGTGCATGCGCAGATGGAGATCTCGGTATCAAGATCTCGGGAGATGAGATTTCAGCGCCCCCCATCCCCTGATGGCCATTTTCCCAGAGTCCACCGCACAGGAAACCATGGAACTGCAGGGGGCTCTGGGCTTTCATAAAATGTTGGCAGAGCTCCCCCCCTGCAGCACCAGACACCCCGGGCAGCAGCGCCGGACACCCTGGGCAGCAGCGCCGGACACCCCAGCAGCACCACCGAGGACACCCGCAGCACTGGACACCTGTAGCGGTGCACTGCACATCGGACACCCCCTCATCCCAACCTGCGGCCTGCAGCATCACCCCACTTCTGCCTCCTCCAGCAGCGACCCTGGGACCCCGCTTCACCACAGCCACCACCCTCGGTAAGCAATAAGACGCATGGAATATAAAAGCACGACAATATTATTAACAAAAAAAATTTTCCTATTTCCCTTCTCAAAATTTGGCGTGTATCTTATAATCCGCAAATAGATACTGAAACTGATGTATATTCATCACATAGGACAGACTGAGACTGCTTTATACATAAGATGCAAATTGTCTCTTCAGAGAGGAAGAGGACTAGAACTCTAGTGCCACCTATAGGAAGTAGTTAGGAATAAATTCTTGGACTTTCAAGTGCGCTGCCAGACAAATTCCATAACCACACCAGGTTAAAAAAGTTAACCCTTTAATCCCTACGCGTTTCGAAGCATAACACTTCTTCAGGGGTTGACACATCAATGACGCTACTGTATGCATCACATCAGAGACACTGAGACTCTGATGTATACATCACTGAGACTGCTGAATATACATCACATAGAATACATGAAGAATCTGTTGTATACAGTAGGTTCCATTTCATTAACTCACCTAGACCATGAAGATGGGGAAAATTTATAGACTGCAGTCCGCCCAGTGCCCTCAGCCAATTGATTAATGATGTTCTATCACACAGTTCACAACAACTGACTAATGTACATGACATCGCAGTCATGGCCAAAAAGAAAAGCGGAAGCATGATCACTGCGGGAATTCACACTGGAAAGGAAAAAAAAAATATTAAATTAGGTAAAAAAATATAATTTAAGTTAAAAAGAAGTCTTGGACTGACCTTTTAATTTACGAGAACTACAAACCTGATTTAAAAATGTATTTTTCCCACACCACTTTCATTTCTGCTTTATTTTATTAAATCACAGTATCCAAATACCAATAAATCCAAAATCTTAAAATATTTTTTAAAACATAAGGTTAGCTCCATCCCTGAGGTCCTGCACTTGAAACCATTGTCAGATTCTTATTACAAAGATATACGCGAACCTTCAAGATTGCTCAAAAGAAACTCCAAGAAGTGAGAGCATGAAGAAACGGACACATATGTGTAAACATAGATTCTTCAACTACGCGGAGGAGATGGAGCTATGATGTATGAAAATCATCGGGCCCCTTATGAGAATACTTTGGGCTTGGATGTCATAATATCTCGGCACAGGTGGAGAGGTCACGAGAACTAAAACATATTTTTCCTGTGTTTATCTCATGATTTTGGCCTTCAGAGAGTTGCGTGTACCACCACTGAAGGAAAGTTTCCGATATTCGATGTCCATGAATATATGGTCCCATTGAGCTCATTGGTCAAATTACATCTGACCTAGGGGATTTCTTTTTCTTTTTAATTTTTTTTTTTGGACGAGTTGAACTCATGAACTCCATCCACACAATCCAAATTGTGTTGTAAAGCCATTGAAAAAAAAAAAAAGAAAAAACATTGGCCTTGTTGTTGAGTTAGAAGGATCCATGTAATCCAACCTCATATTTACTGTAGGCCTAATTGTGAACAGATGTGACCTCAATTACTTTTCTCATCTTCTTCTGAACTCAAGGCAAGAAAGCCTTCTGGGTAATAGACATAAATTACTTATTTTTACAGACTCTGATAGGAGTTACATGAAATTCTGCTTATTCCAATTTGTGTATTTGTCTAAGTCCTCTTAGATCTTCACTCCCCGGTGCCCGTCAGTTGCGTGTAGATGGAGGTATCGGAGCACGGCCTTGTTGATTTGCTAATCTCACTTCTGGATCAGGATGGAAATATTGCCATTGTGTATTATTGTAAATCCACATTTTTCTTGATTTTGTATAGTTTTGTGATTGTATTCGATAACCAATTTTGACAAGTAGACTGTTATCCAGTTTTTTCTCTATTGTTTGCTGTGGGGCAGGAGCTTTCATGGGCAAACAGGTTGTCAGATTTCTAAAAAGCAATGTTGACTACCTAAAGGGCATTCATAGTTAAAGGGGTTGGACACTTTCTTGCCAAAATTTTTCTTATGCCGTAATAGGACATCATGAATACCACCATTAGTTTCTCCGGGGAATGATTTTTATAGGGGCTAATTACCCTATATGACTGTATAGGTAGGTTAACTTGAGTTTTGGGGGTGAAAGAATCCCTTTAAATCAATATAAGGTCCAATTGATATCTAACTATTGAATTGTATAAGAGTATCACCCTTTCCATAGCTGTTCGCCCCAGTATTTAGCGGATTTATTTGGACAGTCAGCATAATAAAACTTTTGTCTACAATCATATTAAGGTTGAGGATTCACCAAATCACAATCCAAGTAATGTATTTTCCAGGACAGAGCGGGACGTAATGCTGGAGATATCCCGTAAACATTTACATTCAATTATTCATTGTTCTGAATTTAATATATTATCTGTGACTCACGACTTCAAGGCTCCGTCCATTTTGCTTTTTTTTTTTTATCAATTTATACTTTTGTACTTAATTTCCAGACCGATAAATGGTTTTAATTTATTTGACATATTATAGACTTTTCGTTTTAGATCATTGAACGCTTTTTCATTCTCTTTGTAGAATTAATAGATGGATTAGCTCCAATGAATATTTTGCAATGTGTTATTCAATTTTTTCATCTAGAGTTTTGAGAAGATTATACATGTCATGAGGATGGAATTTATTACTCTAATATTTTATTATATTAAGCATATGCAGAGAGCCTTCTGTTGCTTGCAGGCTTATTACCTTTATCATGTAGTGTCAATCAGATCCAGATTACGAGGGGGTGGACACTTATTGGGGTGGCAACCTAGTAGACAATGTTGGCATGATCTAACAATCATGGACTGAGAATGGTCTAGGCCTTTGGAAATTGATAGAGATTTACACAAATAAATACATTTATCACCTTTCCACAAGATAAAGTATAAATGTATCATTACTGCTGACTGATCATTCAGGCCCCCACAGATTGAGAAAACAAGCAAGTTCACCACTGCTCTAGTTTCAGGATTGGTGGAGACTGGGGACCCAATGGTCAGCCCTTTGGGACCATACATTTATTACCTATCCTGTCAATACTTGAACATCCAACAAGAAAAATTTGTGCGGTAATTACCTGGCAACTTGGGGCTATTTAAGGGCACACATTATAGATAGCCACATTCATTCCCCCCTGAGACGAAGCTAGAGCGAAACGCAAACTGTAAATTTGGATCAGTATTGATTATATCACATGATTGTTTATTTGGTCTGTATATATTATTTTTCTGGTTCAAAATACTGGTCACTATATGCCATACTAGTTTTGTGAATATTTCTCTTGTATATCTATGCAGACCACATGTGCAGAGGAGCTATAGATATCACTATTTAGGAAGCTAGCTATATTTGTTACACTAGTCTATATTTATATATCTTTTGCTTCTTACTGGTTTTTATCTGCCATTCAGCTGTACATGTACATATTTACCTTGTTTAGACTGTATTGGACTTGTATCTCTTTTTATAGTGTTTTTATCTTTTGGCTATTATGCTATAATAAAGGCTATGTATTTTATGGCTTAACTTATTTTTCTTGTTGGATGTTGTAGTATTTAGAAGTGCCATTTCTTTAGGCCCAAGTTTTTCGATATATCCTGTCAATACTTGGTTGACATATTCAGCCGGAAGACCCCTTTAAAGTTATGGTCTCCTTACTCCCTCAACTCTAACCTTACTGACTAAACTTGAACCTCCCAGGCCCAAAGGCCAAATCTGTAACAAGACCCACAGTTATGAAGTAACCTAAGGATGGACCGGCAGCCAGGACTTCATCTGGTGCCATGTGGGATTGGGAGCCCAAGTTCTAGATCCCTAGACCCTCTTGGTCACTTCAGGCTCCAGGTTATAAGTGCAACTGTGTCCTTTTCATTACAGATTATTTATGCCTAATAGGTGGTTCTATAGCAGTGGTCCCCAACCTTTCTGACCTTGAAAGCCACATTTAGCTTAGAGAGAAGGTCGCGAGCCACATTCAGCACTGAGAGAGGGTCGCGAGCCACATCCAGCTCCCACCCCCTTCAAAGTAGTGTCAACCAAAGCCGCTATTACAAGTATAATGATAACCAAAGCTTTTCCACAGAAATCACTCTAAAGCAGTACACTGAGATCCAGGGGTCCCCACAATCCCCCCATTCAGTATTCTCCCATCAAGGACTCCCAACAAACTGTCACATCCAGCTTTGAGCACCTCCTCTAACAGGTAGTATCATCCTCCAGCGTACCATACCTAAAGCGTCTCTAAACCCCTAAGACCAGTAAATGTGCATCCAGAGCTGCTCTTCTGTGCAGGGCTACTCACAAAATTCACCATTTTGAGATGTGGTCTTCATACCTGTTTGCTAGACCTGGAGCTAATGCTCCAAGCTGGCAGACAGTCGTGAGCAACAATTCATGGGACCGCGAGCCACATGTGGCTCCCAAGCTACAGGTTGGGGACCCTGTTCTATAGAGACAGGTAGCCTTCTTCTAGAGGGGAGCTAATTAGCATACCTTTCTTCCGAGGGAGCATTACCGGCCTATAAGACTCCTTACACCAGTTGCCAGTTTCCATAAGGTGAAACAAAATCAATCTCCTTACTCAGACCAACATCAAAGACCCAGCTTTGTAGTGAAGACCCCCTAAGACACAGTTAATACAGTGGGGAAAAAAAGTATTTAGTCAGTCAGCAATAGTGCAAGTTCCACCACTTAAAAAGATGAGAGGCGTCTGTAATTTACATCATAGGTAGACCTCAACTATGGGAGACAAACTGAGAAAAAAAATCCAGAAAATCACATTGTCTGTTTTTTTTCATTTCCCCGTTGTGGAGATTTATGCAATCAAAATTTGTGCAACTGTCATAGACACCGCACTACACTTGCTCATAGAGCCAGTGCGGGTGTCCTGAGTACGGTTTTAGGAAGTTTCGCCCCCAGCATTTCGCCCCCAGCAGTTCGCCCCCAGCAGTTTGCCCCCAGGTACACTTCGCCCCCGAATATTTCGCCCCCAGCATTTCGCCCCCAGGTTGTTTCGCCCCCGCACATTTCGCCCCCGCACATTTCGCCCCCACCAGTTCGCCCCCGGATGTTTCGCCCCCGGATGTTTCGCCCCCGGATGTTTCGCCCCCAGCAGTTCGCCCCTGGATGTTTCGCCCCCAGCAGATCGCCCCCGGATGTTTCGCCCCCGGATGTTTCGTCCCCAGATGTTTCGCCCCCAGCAGTTCGCCCCCGGATGTTTCGCCCCCAGCAGTTCGCCCCCGGATGTTTCGCCCCCAGCAGTTCGCCCCCGGATGTTTCGCCCCCGGATGTTTCGCCCCCGGATGTTTCGCCCCCAGCAGTTCGCCCCCGGATGTTTCGCCCCCAGCAGTTCGCCCCCGGATGTTTCGCCCCCAGCAGTTCTCCCCCGGATGTTTCGCCCCCAGCAGTTCGCCCCCGGATGTTTCGCCCCCGGATGATTCACCCCCAGCAGTTCGCCCCCGGATGTTTCGCCCCCAGCAGTTCGCCCCCGGATGTTTCGCCCCAGCAGTTCGCCTCCAGCAGTTCACCCCCGGATGTTTCGCCCCCAGCAGTTCGCCCCCAGCAGTTCGTACCCGGATGTTTCGCCCCCAGCAGTTCGCCCCCGGATGTTTCGCCCCCAGCAGTTTGCCCCCAGCAGTTCACCCCCGGATGTTTCGCCCCCAGCAGTTCGCCCCCAGCAGTTCGCCCCCGGATGTTTCACCCCCAGCAGTTTGCCCCCGGATGTTTCACCCCCGGATGTTTCGCCCCCAGCAGTTCGCCCCCGGATGTTTTGTCCCCAGCAGTTCGCCCACAGCAGTTCGCCCCCGGATGTTTCGCCCCCTGCTTTTTGCCCCCAGATGTTTCGGCCCCAAATTAGGCAGGGAATTTTGGCCTTGTGTTTTAGCCCTAAGACTGCTTTCACAGTAGCCACTTTCCCAAGTGCTAAGCACTGGAAAATCGCTAAGAAGATTGCCAATTTTGAATATACTACATGGTGGCCCGATTCTAATGTATCGGGTATTCTAGAAGGCACAGCCATGTGGTATGTTGCACAGGTTATGTAGTATATTGGACAGTCCACGTAGTACATTGTACAGGCCACGTAGTATATAGGACAGCCGACGTAGTATTTTGGACAGCGCACGTAGTAAATTGCACAGTCCACATAGTAAATTGCACAGCACACATAGTAAATTACACAGCGCACATAGTATATTGGCCAGCCAACGTAGTATATTGCACTGGTCACGTAGTATATTGCACTGTCCACGTAGTCTAGGAATGTGGGCACTATATTCGTGTTTAAAAAAAAATAATAAAGATATACTCACCTCAGCCACGGGCCCTGAAGTCCTCGCGCCTCTCTGCAGTGCTGGCGGTGGCTTCCGGTCTGAGCGTTGGACCTGCGATGATGTCGCGGTCACATGACCGTGACATCATCGCAGGTCCTGGACGGTGTGCACTGGAGAGAGCGCGACGTTGGAGGGGGTGAGAATAACTTTTTTTTTTTATCATTATTATTTTTAGCATTACATCTTTTCACTATTGATGCTGCATAGGCACCATCAATAGTGAAAAGTTGGTCACACAGGGTTAATAGCAGCGTTAACGGAGTGCGGTACACCGCGATCCGTTAACGCTGGCATTAACCCTGTGTGAGCGGTCAGCGGTGAGTGCAGGGCAGTGAAGCAGCGGCCATTTTTATGGCAGACTGTGACCGTCGCTGATTGGTCGTGGGCGTTTTGCCAAGACCAATCAGCGACTTGGATTTACATGACAGACAGACGCCGCGACCAATGAATATACGAATAAAACGTTACAGACAGAAAGACGAAAGTGACCCTTAGACAATTAAATAGTAGATAAGTCAATGGCTAGAAAAGCGAGGTGTTGTTTCGGCCAGCTCTTTTTATTTTATTACAGGAGCTATTTTTGAGCACTTAGCGTTCATCAATAGCCTGTATCTTATGGGTCATTACCGAGAGCGCTCACAAAAGCGCTCTGAAAAATGCCAGTAAAGCACGTGCTTTGGAGTTCTAAAACAGTGGCAGCATAAGGGTGCTTTCACACTTCCGCTACATATGCACTACAGGCCGCCCGTTTGCTTCTGTAATGCCGCATTCCGCTAACCTGCAGCGGAACGAAAAGAAGAAAATGCTCTTCTTTTTGTTCTGACACTGATAGCGGAATGCAGCATTACGAAAGCGAACGGGCGTCTGTAGATCGCGGAACCCAGCCGTTCACTTCTATGGGCAATGCAAGCGGAATGCCAGCATTCAGCCAGCATTGCCCTGGGGTCAGCTGGATGTCAGATCCAGAGCGGATCGACCTCTGGCGGCCACAAACACAAGTGTGAAACCACTCTAAAATTACAGTGTGCAAGAGGCCTAAAATCTAAACAATTTTGAACTTTTACCTGACCCAGCACTGACCTGTTTTGTTGCAAGTTTTGTTGCAGATGTAACAAGTAGCAGGTCACATGTCCTGCAAGTTACATTAGACTAGCTTTTATTCCATCTGTATATCAGAATATAGCAGTGTCTGAAATCTCCACAAAGAGAGAAGTGTACTGCCACAAAAAATCAGTCAGCTTCCACAGCAATTCACTTTCTACAACTATGAATTCAGTTCTGTCCAAACGTGGAAGGAGGAAGTTGGTCCATGAGAATCACATTTACTTATTTTCCAAACGAACCGCTAACGATGTTCATTCCATCTGGGTATGTGAAAAACGGTCGACTTGCAAGGGACGTGTTTGGACCAATGAAGAATCTGGCGAAGTTGTGAAAGTAGTCAATCTTCACAATCACGCAGCACAAGCTGCAAGACCTGAAGCAATCCGACTTGTTAATGAGGCTGTGACCAGGGCAAGGACAACACAGGAGACACCACAACAGATTCTCACAGACGTCGTTTCAGGAGCCCATTCTAATGTTGCAGCACTTCTCCCAAGGAAAGCATCACTGAAGAGGACAATACGATTAGCAAGGCAACTTGGCAATATCCCAAGGTTACCTCAAACCCTTGATCAACTTGTTATCCCCCTCGAGTTCCAGGAGATCAGTATTGATGGTGTCCAGCAGCAGTTCCTTCTGCATGACTCTGGTAAGCTACTTAACCATTTAACATTGTATTAAAACAATTCCATTATGCATAATTATTGCAAAGTTTATTTTGCACAAATGTGAAAAATGCTACACTATAAGGTGCTGATATAAAATACTATGTGATTTTTGCCTTCAAGGGAAACTTTGAGGGTAATATAATGTAGTGAGGCCTACTGATTCCAACTAGTGTTGGCCGATCACTGGAAAGATAGGATCAGATCGGGCTGATCATACCGAAAGATTGCAATTAATTCAGATCCAATCTCCAGAGCTAGATGTAGATATATATATATATATATGCACACTGTACGCCCGAACAGTGTGTGTGTGTATATATATGCATATATGTGGGTGGGTGATGGTGGTCTGGCACTTTTGGAACTTTGAAATGCAATAAAGGATTTGTATAGGACTTCAGGAGCGCGGAGGTCTTTCTTCATGGATGCATGTTAAGTACGGGCGGAAGCCAACCCCTGCTCTAGCAGCACACTGAGTCCTCAGCAACAATCTCAGTTGAGCCACTCTTCTTCCAGCTTTCTTGCATATATATAATGGCCCCAAGCTGCGCTGTTAAAAAATAAACAAACCCAGTTATTCAACTCTCTCCGGTGTCCAGCGCTGTCTCCGGCGGTGCAGGGAATTCCGAAATCCCAATGCTATGCATTCTGGGTTGTGCATCACCACCTCTGCACATGTGCCGGGCTGTTCTGTGACGTGATGTGGTGCTTTCCCAGGACCGTCTAGTGAGCGGTCCTGGGATCACTCTCCACTGTAGTTATAGTACGGCAGGCACAGAGGCGGCGATGCGCCGCCTGGATTTCGGGATTCCCTGCACTGCTGGGCTAGGAGCCGGAGCCAGTACTGGACACTGGAGAAAGAGGTGAGTAACTGGGTTTGTTTATTTTTTAACAGCGCAGCCTGGAGCCATTTACTAAAGCTAAATATGCACACACGCTGTACACCTGTATAGTGTGTGTGTGTGTGTGTGTGTGTATATATATATATATATATATATATATATGCGCACACTGTTCGGGAGTGTATGCCCGGACAGTGTTTTCAGATTACGGAGGATTCCGATTTCTAATTCAGATCATCATCATGATCTGGCTACAAATCGGATCGTAATTTAAAATAACGATCAGCCTGAAAACCGTAATAAATTACGATCTCCAGTGATCGGACCAGCCAACACTAATACCAAATATGCAGCATTGTACTGGCCATACCTGTCCTGGATGCTGCCCCGGAGTTCAGCCTCGCCTGTCTGCGGCATGCACGGACTGAACTGCCGGTTGATTCCTCGGCTCTCGTAGTTCAGTCCTGCAGATCCGTGGACAGGTCGGGATGAACTCCGGAGCTCAGGTGAGATACGCCATGATTTGCAGATGCGTTTTGCCTGCTGCTTCCAAGCACTTTTTAAGCGCTTTGCAAGCGCTTTGGCAAAACGCTTCTGCAAATAGGGGACGTGGCCAAGCTCTGCTATGGGCGTGGCCATGCCCTGCTATGGCCTAAACCGAGCGTATTTGGCGTGGTTTGCAGGCATTTTTCGGGAGGTTTCCCTCTTGCCCATTCCCATTCCTTCCGGGATCCGCTGGAAAATAGCTTTGAAGCTATTTTCCGGTGGGGCGTTTTCCGGCCCCGGCCGGAATCCGCCCGTAACCCGCACCATAGACATGAAAGGGCGGGTTTCAGGCAGGAAACACAGCACAGAATATGCCTGTAAATCCAGCTTGTCTGGATAAAGCCTGAGGCCTCGTGCCCACTGACGGAAGGGGATTGTGGAGCGGCATCTCCGCAGCGGCTGTAATTGCGGTAGCAATTGGAGATCCCACAGGAATCTATTTGTGCCTGCAATTGTGGCCACTATTGTGGTACCCTAATTCTGTATCAAAATCTTCACTTAACTCTAAGGATTTAGGTGCAGGTTTTAGTGCAGGATTTCAGCCCCTTGTCTGAATGGCTGGAATTTTGTTTGTATAATGGCAGCATACATTGACATGCTGCACTGCATGTTTTTTTTTTGTAAACAAAATTTTTTCATCAGCATGTGGATGGGATTTACACATTAATGCTGCATATGACCCCAGCCTAATGGACCATTCAGTTATGCCTTAGGCCAAAAGCACACTGGTGATTTTACTGGCGTTTTTTGCGTCCTGCACAATCCTCTCAATGAGACAGCATAGGCAGCGCGGACGTCACGAACGTCCGCGCTGCCCACCCGACGGCTAGCGTGCCCATCCGCCTGAATGGAATGCCCCATTCAGGCGGGCGGACCGCCCAGTCGTTCATTCAGACGTCCAGCCGCACGCCGCGTCTGGATGCGGCTGTCAACTAGACGGCCCGTTCAGCATAGTGGCGATCGGCCGTGCTGAACGGCCGTCTAGTTGAAGGGTCTAAAGGTACCCTAAAAATGTGACCTATTTCAAGTTTGGAAGTAATTTTAATTTTAAACAAAAATATATAATTTTCCACTGGGACAATATATGTTGTAAAAAACTATTGGTTGGCCCCTTCACACTAGATTTTGCTTCAGTTTTTTATTATGAAATCAGAAAATCTGGAGCAAAATGTGAGTATTTAATGTGAGATATGAACAGAGTCTTCTGATTAGGATATTTTTTTTTTAATTTATCCCAAAACTCTGTCTGCTGCTTGTTACACTTTTTCTGTTATTTCCTCTACTAATACTTTCATTTTAAATTAGGAAATGGACACAGCCGTATGTTGATATTTGGAACAAGAGACAATCTCCATCTACTGGCACAAAGTAAAGAGTGGTTTGCTGATGGCATGTTTTTCACTACACCAGCCTTGTTTAAGCAACTTTACACAATCCATGTAGTCCACAGCGGCCTTGTTGTTCCTGTAGTGTTCACCTTGCTGACAGACAAGAGCCGTTCTACATACCAGAGGTTGCTGCAAGAGCTGAAGAACTTGCAGCCTGGACTGCAGCCAGACAACCTGATGTTGGATTTTGAACTAGCTGCAATACAGGCATTTGAAAGTGAATTCCCCAACCTTGTGAAGACTGGCTGCTTTTTCCACCTATCACAGTCGGTTTGGCGTAAAGTTCAAAATGAAGGACTCAAGATGCAATACCAAGGTGACCATGAATTTGCCCGTTGGATACGCATGATACCTGCCCTGGCCTTTCTACCACCACAGAATGTTGTGCAATCATTTGAAGAATTGGTGGAAGATCCTGACTTTCCACAAGAAGCTATACCCATTGCCAGCTATTAGGAAGATACGTATATTGGTTGAATGACTCGCAGAGGACGTCAAGCACCTTTGTTTCCAGTTCAATTCTGGAATGTGTATGAACAAACATTGAATGATCAACAGCGAACAAATAATGATGTCGAAGGATGGCACCGTAGCTTTCGAGAAACATGTGGTACTCTTTTCCAAAATATATACCGGTTCATTAACTGTCTGAAACAGACACATGGATCACATGCTGCACAAACAACCTGGACAACGTCTCAGCTGACGGTAGTGCGGACAGGGGTACGAAATGAGCCTGCTTAGAAAACCTGTCCACCACTACCCATTCCACTGTATTACCCTTAGATGGAGGGAGATTGGTAACAAAATCCATGGATAAGTGAGTCTATGGCCTTTCGGGCACTGCCAAGGGTATCAGCTCCCCTGCCGGCCGGCTATGAGAGCTTTTAGAACGAGCGCAGACCCCACAACCAGCAATGAATTTTTTTCACCAAAAGATCCTAGCCACCGCCAGACGTGTGGCTGAAATACCAGGGTGAGCACTCAGCTTGGATTCATGGAACTCCTGCAAGAGTTTCAGGCGAAGTTGCTCTGGGACAAACAACTTCCCCTCCGGCTTGGCCGCCGAGGCCTGCGACTGGGCCCCCTGAATCTCCCGTTCCAATTCAGATGAGACCTCTGCTATCACAACCCCAGGGTGAAGAATGGAGGACGGTGGCTCAGTGGGCGACACCGGCTGAAAACTGCGTGATAAGGCGTCAGCCTTGACATTCTTAGACCCTGGACGAAATGTAATCGTAAACTGAAAACGGGAAAAGAAAAGTGACCAACTGGCCTGTCTGGGCGTTAGTCTTTTAGCAGACTCAATGTACGACAAATTTTTGTGATCCGTGATCACCGTAACCGGGTGACTGGCCCCCTCCAAAAAGTGCCTCCATTCTTCAAATGCCAATTTGACCGCAAGAAGCTCTCTATTGCCTACGTCGTAATTTCTTTCCACAGCAGAGAACTTCTTGGAAAAGAAAGCACATGGCCTGAGGTTGGTTAGAGTGGCAGGCCCTTGGGACAACACCGCCCCCACCCCCACCTCAGAGGCGTCCACTTCCACGACAAATGGTTTGGACGGATCTGGCTGCACTAACACAGGAGCAGACATAAAACATTTTTTCAGCGTTGCAAAGGCCTCTTTTGCGAGCGAGGACCAATTTCTCACATCCGCACCTTTGCATGTTAGATCCGTGAGAGGTTTGACCACTTGCGAAAACCCCCCGATAAATTTGCGGTAATAATTGGCGAACTCCAAGAAGCGCTGAAGACCCTTAAGAACTCGGGGTTGCACCCAATCCGCAATGGCCTGCACCTTCTTGGGGTCCATGCGAAAACCCTCACCGGATACAATTAACCCCAAAAAGGACAACTCTTGTACACAGAATACACATTTCTCCAATTTGGCATACAAATGATTTTTTCTAAGCCTTTGGAGCACAGTTCGTACATGTTCCAAATGAGAATACTTGTCGGGGGAATATATCAAAATATCATCTAAGTAGATAACGACAAAACGACCAATGAGATCCGAGAATACCACGTTGATGAAATTCTGAAATATGGCAGGGGCGTTGGTAAGACCAAACGGCATGACTAAATTTTCAAATAGTCCCTCAGTCGTGAGGAACGCGGTTTTCCATTCATCCCCCTCTCGGACCCATATCAAATTATTGCCCCCCGAAGGTCCAGTTTAGAAAACCACTTTGCCCCTGATAGTTGGTTACATAAATCGGGAATCAAAGGGAAGGGGGTACGTATTCCGTACAGTAATTTGATTAAGCTCCCGGAAGTCGAGACAGGGACGTAACCCGCCATCTTTTTTCTTTACAAAAAAGAAACCTGCCGCCACAGGTGAGACTGAAGGACGTATGTGTCCTTTGCGCAGACTTTCAGTAATGTACTCCTTAATAGCCAAGCGCTCAGGACCGGACAAATTAAACAGACGGGCTTTGGGTAATTTAGCCCCCGGGACCAGCTCAATAGCACAGTCAAAGGGTCTATGTGGCGGTAACGTCTCGGCCTCGCTTTCGGAGAATACATCTTCGAAGTCCTTCAGGCATTCCGGAATACCTTCCAGCTCGACAGATGATACAGACACAGATTTAACAGGTTCAACCAGCAGTGCGGATTTATCACATAACTCAAAATCATTAAACCCCCATTGAACAATCTCCCCCGTTTTCCAGTTAATAACTGGGTTATGGTGTTGTAACCAGGGCATGCCCAACACCAACCCTGCAGGTAGATTGTCCAGCACAAAATAACTTATGTTTTCCACATGAGTAGCGCTCACTCTGAGCGAAAACACATCAGACATAAAGCGAATTCCCTCCTTAGTGAGGGGAGAGGAGTCAATGGCCATCACCTTGATCGGAACCTTGAGCCTAACTGTCCCTATCTTGCAGTGTGTGACCAATTGGGAGTCAATAAGATTAATAGATGATCCGCAGTCCACGAAGGCTGTAGAGGAAAAAGAACTACCATCCACAAACAGTTCCACAGGCAGTACTACTTTAGAAAATGAGGAAAATGGTACCTGAGGGTCTGAGCAGCCTCCCCGTTGCCTACCCAGACCTAGTCGTTTCCCGCCGACCTGGTTTGAAGACGGGCAATTCGGGCACTCCCTTTTCCAATGTCCCGTTTTAACGCAGTAAAAGCATAACTGCTTGTCCTTCCGGCGTTTCCTCTCCGTATCCTTCAGGGAGAGGGCGCCTACATCCATGGGCTCAGGGGCAGTCTCTTTTCCACTGGGGAATAATGGAGTATCCACCTGCATCACCCCTCTGGCCCGCAGCCTGCGGTCCATCTGGATGGCCTGGGTCATGGCGTCCTCGAGAGAGTTAGGTGGGGGATGTAACGCCAAGGCATCCTGCAGCCGCTCGGACAAGCCTCTGCGAAAGAGTCCTCGGAGTGCGGCGTCGCTCCAAGAGACCTCTGCCGCCCAGCGGCGGAACTCAGAACAAAACCACTCAGCTGAGTGTTTCCCCTGGCAGACACTCATCATCATGTCCTCTGCCAATCGCACTCGGTCAGGTTCATCATAAATGTGCCCGAGGGCCTCAAAGAATGCGTTCACTGACATACGTTCAGGAGCAGAGGAAGACAGAGAGAAAGCCCATGCTTGCAGAGCCCCCCGAAGTAGGGAATAATGACCCCCACCCTCTGGAACTCATCCCCGGAGGAGCGGGGCCTTAGACAAAAAAAAAAGCTTGCATCCTTCTCTGAAAGACCTGAACTCCTTTTTATCCCCTGAGAAAAGGTCTGGTAATTTGACCGGAGATTCGGGGGACGCCAATGACACATCCCTACCCCCAGAACCAGAAGCCCCTGCATCGACAGCCCCCTGCACAGTAACCACCAACTGTTGCTGGGTCTGGGCCATCGTGCGTTGTTCCACATTGAGCTTATGGAACATTTGGGTCAGGTGCTTGACCTGATTAGACAAGGCTTGTATGGGATCCATGAGGATAACACACACTTTTAGAGGGTCAGTTACAATGTCAGAGACACCGCACTACACTTGCTCATAGAGCCAGTGCACGTGTCCTGAGTACAGGAGCAGTGCTAAGAGTTACCTGGGGAGCAGGGCAGCAGAGGTGACAAAGCGTGCTTCAACTATTAGTGTCAGGGTCCAGTTAGCGCTGGAAAGTAAAGAGGCACGGGACCTGCGGACACTGAAAATGAGCAAGCTTGCACAGGACCTATGGTCATGTGACTGCAAGGGGGCGGGGCTTAGCGTCAGAGAAGTCAGAGAACTCAGATTATGGCAAAGCAGAAGTCATGCACAGTACAGACCAGCGAGGTACAGGAGGGATAAACAGACGGGAGGTCAGACAAAGCCAAAGGTCATACACAAGATATCAGTACAGTACCAGGGAGGAGACAGAGCGGATAATCAGGGCCAAGCAGAGATCAAAACCAAACAGACATAGGAGGTACCAGGCAGAATCCAAAGCGATATCCAGAGAACAGACCGAGTCATACACAGAGAATCAAGTATCCAGAACACAGCACAAACACACTCAGGGGTCACCACATAATGCCAAGGGCAAGAGTATAACTGACAGGGATGGGAGCATCCTGAGGCTATAAGAAGCCTCCCCCAGAACCAGGGAGAGGCCACAATCATAGCCCCAGGTGTGCAGGTAAGCCTGCACTGGGATCACCACCTTTAACCCCAGAAATGCCAGTCATCAGCACTGGTTCCAGACATTAACCCCACGTGTGCGAGTCAAACCCGCACTGAGATCATGACAGCAACTAATGAGTTAACTTTTGTTAAGATTAAGTGGGTATTAACAGATATTTTTCATTATGGGCGTGTACTTCTTCTACCTGTATGATGCTGACCAATGATAAGCTGACAGTAACACAGCAGAAAGAGAACACCCTCCCCCCCACACAATATCTTAGGTTTCTCAGTGTGTGATGCTGTAATTATCTCGTGTTCTAACCACCTGCATGATTGGGAAATTCTAGGAGATTAGAGCACAGATGACTCACATATTCAAATAAGGTCTAGTGGGGGCCCAGGGCAGCACAGCTGAGTTTATCTGTGTCACATTACAAACCCTCCTATTAGCTCTCTTCCTCCAACACGTCCTGTTCAGAGATGTGTCAATAATCACACTTTTGTCTGTTGTGCTGAAAAGTTTCTTTGAAAACAAGAGATATAAGGGTGACTCATCTTTACCACAGAATCATATGTGTTCTAACCTCCCAGTATTTTGTAATAATACAGGAGGTTAGCCCAGGAGATCAGATCATTATGTGGCGCCCCTGAGGATTCAGTTGCCACAGAGGTACTGCACCTCCTCCTGAGGTGTGGTACCCCACCATCCAGGTGAGTTGGAGGCTCCTAACCTCGCTCCAACACTCGCATTCCACACAGCATGGTAGTTCAGCAAAGCCACATTGCAGCTCCCTGCTTGGAGTGTGGCAGAGCACCTTTGGTGGCTCCCTGCTTGGAACACAAAATGTGCTGGGAGGCGGGTGGAGTTTAGAATACATAAAGAGTGGGAAGGTTTAGGCAGTCAGTCAGTCAGTCAGTGAGAGAGAGTCACTCAGAGAGGAGTGAGGATCCCTGGAAGATGGATGGAGGAAGGAGTACTGCAGCTGCCTCAGTGATCTGAGCCAGCTGGCACAGGAAAGGAAAGAAGGAGAAAGACATTGGACTGAAACCTGACCTTCTATTAGAGAGAGGGATTAGTACGGAGCGAAGGAGTAAAAGGGAACAGAGAGGACGTGGGTTAGAGGAAGAACCCTGCCTAGAAGTTCTAAGCACAAGGCCGGGGCCCAGTCCCCGAGGTTGTATGGATACTGAAGGTCCTGCAGCAGACACCGGTGGAGTAGTGGGCTGTAAATGCACTACTCCCATCTAAGACTTGGGGGCACAACAGCAGCATGAATAGTGAGCCAGGACTCAGGAGAGAGGAGTCCCCGAAGCAGGCTACAGCTGTCTGCCGTACAAGTAGAGTTCTTGGGAACATCTGTCAGGAGGCACTCCAGTGTAACTCAGTACTAGGAGTACTTCACACTTAAAGGCGCTATAAGAGGAGACGTTCAGAAAGGCACATGTTGGTGGAGTGTTGGAAGGGAGCATTCCATCTGATCTGGAGGTTGACTGAGTCCCTGACCCGGAGGACACAGCATGGAGGCAGGCATCTGTGTGTGCTACAGACTGTGAGTAAAGCTTTGGAACTGCATGCCCTGTTGTCCTCCAATTATTCCTGCGCCAACACACCCTGTACCACTACATCTGGGTATCAGCTTCTACACCGCCTGCACCTCTCCTCTGCCCCTACATCTACACTGCCCTGGGGCTACAGCTCCACCTGTGGGGAGCTTCACCATCTTGGCTGCAACACACCACCAGCCCCAGAGGATCTGCATGCAGCGTCGGCCCAACATCCCACTTGCTGAACACGACAGGTGGCGTCACAAACTATTCCATTAACTACAAACCACCATTCAACACCCCTGATTACTTGGGCGCCCAGGGCCACGGACCGGGTCACCACTGCTGTGACACATTCCCCTGACACCGGCCTGGTACCGAGTACCCCACGGCCCTGGGAGGGCGACCCAATTTGGCGTCACAAACAGGATGACGAGACCCGATGCCATCGGGTTCTGTGTGCCTAAGATTTGTTGGACTTAAAACTTTTGAGAATGTGCAGAAGACCCAATTTGATAGACTGTAAAATGAATGATAAAAATGGCCGCTGGCGCGGTGAAGAAGGGCGTGACAACATGGGAGGTCCTAAGAAAAGACCGCAAACTGTCCTGGGCCTCCCCTGCCTGAATTACTATGCAACGGCAACATGGCCCACCCCCTCGAGGGGTTCGTATACTGGCTTGGTATGGAGGCGCTGAAGATGCCGCCCCAAGAAGGAGGGTCAGAAGCCAGTGGCGGGAAAGGGGCCGAGGCAGAAGAAGAACGCCAGAACGCCATTTTGGAGAGAGACGGGAGGAGGCCTGCAGAGCGCAGGGAGGTCATGCCGGATCTCCTTGGCGCCATGGCTGAAGGCTCCAACCCAGTGTCCAAGATGAATCGCCAGCAGCTGGAGGAAGAAATAGCCCAGCTGACGCGCAGCCTGCAACTGAGGCAGGAAGCGCTATGGACCTTGAACCTGCAACGCGCTCAGGAGTGTCCTACACCTGCGGTACCTGCCACACCGGTACCCGCCGCTGCTGCACCAGATTCTGTCCAGGCAGACTCCGTGGAGCCTGCGACCGCTGCCACACCACTGGCAGCACGTATCGTTTCCCCTCTGCTGCCACCACCGGAGGAGTTGTACCAGGCCCTGGGAGCCGAAGTGGAGGAAGAAAAGCCTCCGTCCAGACCTGATGCGGCTGCGCAGGTCCTTCCAGAGGCCCCTGCAGACTCGGAGCCGCCCTTAGCTCCGCCGCCGTCCCCGGCATTCCACTGAACGGCACCCGCTGCCACCATGCCTGCACCGGAGCAGAGACCACGCTGCCGGGAGGCTCCAGGTACGTCTGATTCCCCTACATCTGGGAAGGCCCTGGTGTGTACCGCAGTCGCAGCGGAAGGCCAGGTCGTGTTGGATCTGGTCTGGGACCGGAATGCCAGTCCCCCGGGGAAAACACCAGAACCCCTAATGGTGGTGCAGCGGTACCCAACGAACCGGGATAGGTCTCGGGAAGAACGGGAGGAGGAGGAAAATTGGGATAGCTGCCAAGCAACTATATGCCAGCTGGCAGCCGAGCACCGGGCGAGGGAACAGCGCAAGTTGGCTGTGCTGGGCCCTGACTTGGACCGGAAAGAGCAGGTCCGTGCCAGTCACTATGGTCCCGGGACTCAGCAGGTTGGGGGTACGTGTTAAATGTGAACCATGAGAGGGGGTTTGGCTTCATCCATGACCCCAGCCGAATCTCTGATCTGTTCTTTAACCGGAGGAATGTAGAGCCACACTTGAGGAAGGGGCACCCTGCCAGGAACCTACACCCGGGAGATCATGTGACGTTTACCAGACATGAGGGATTGAGAGGCTGGCATGCGATGAACATCAGAAGGGTCCCGGAGGATCTCATCAAGTCCTGCAGGCAGAAACCGACTACTGCCCCTCCAGCCGCAGTCATCAAACAGTGTTTGTGCCTACCCCTATGTGCCAAGCTGAACCAACACCAGTCCGGCAGAAAAATTTTACCCCAATGGAAGATTACCTACGGACTGTTAATGCATTTTTCTCCCCTGGAAACAGCCATAATCACCAGTTTCCAGAAACCCCAGGAGGAGACCACCACTAGCAAAAATAACTAACTCTCGTTACCCAGGAGGGTATTTGCACCGTTGTGCCTTTTGTTTTCCTATCATGGTTTAGTTTTGGTTTTTCCAGTTTTTGCCCAGTTTACATAAGTCTTCTTTCGAGGATAAGGACTTCCTCATCTGGGGCATGGCTCCAACTAAGGACACTGTAAGAAATCCCGGCTGGGAGCGGTGTCCAGCACTTAGAAGAATTATCTTATCTTAAGAACATTTCCAGACTCGTGTCTACCTTTAGCACTTATTGATAATGGTTAATATATTTTTTTTTGAAACAGAAAGATAGAAACTGATAATGTTTTAATGACAGATTTTATAGAGTATAACTGAGAGAAGAAATATAGTGAATGTTTACAGAACTTTGAATAAAGATGTTGAGGATGTGAATATAGAATCAAAAAGTACAGGTGACGAACCAGGTATCCACGGTTGTCATCCTACGTCTAGAAGAGACAGTAGAAGGAGGAAAATGTGAAAGATAGTGAAAAGGAGATGTGTTGCTAGCAAATATGAATTGATATTGAGTTTGCTTATATAGCACCTTGAATTAGGTAGCATAATTTAAGATTTAGAGAGTTAATTTGTTTGTAACGTTCAAGAAACCGTGCCTCCTATATTAGGAAGTTTAGTATAAGACAAGTTGATTCAGCATTACAAAATTTTGTATGTTCCTGTATTGATAACTCTGTTTGATTTGCAGTCCGCGGATGTGCTGTGTTTAACGGGGGGGAATGTGGCGCCCCTGAGGACTAAGTTGCCACAGAGGTACTGAACCTCCTCCTGAGGTGTGATACCCCACTATCCAGGTGAGTTAGCAGCTCCTAACCACGCTCCAACACTCGCATCCCACACAACATGGTAGTTCAGCACAGCCACATTGCGGATCCCTGCTTGGAGTGTAGCAGAGCACCTTTGGTGGCTCCCTGCTTGGAACACAAAACGTGCTGGGAGGCGGGTGGAGTTTAGAATACATAAAGAGCGGGAAGGTTTAGGCAGTCAGTCAGTCAATGAGTGAGTGAGAGAGAGTCATTCAGAGAGGAGTGAGGATCCCTGGAAGAGGGATGGAGGATGGAGTGCTGCAGCTGCCTCAGTGATCTGAGCCAGCTGGCACAGGAAAGGAAAGAAGGTGAAAGACATTGGACTGAAACCTGACCTTCTATGAGAGAGAGGGATTAATACGGAACAAAGGAGTAAAAGGGAACAGAGAGGACGTCGGTTAGAGGAGAACCCTGCCTAGAAGTTCTAAGCACATGGCCGGGGCCCGGTCCCCGAGGTTGTATGGATACTGAAGGTCCTGCAGCAGACACCGGTGGAGTAGTGGGCTGTAAATGCAGAGGATCTGCATGCAGCATCGGCCCAACATCCCACTTGCCGAACACCACAGGTGGCGTCACGAACTATTCCATTAACTACAAACCACCATTCAACACCCCTGATTACTTGGGCGCCCAGGGCCACGGACCGGGTCACCGCTGCTGTGACACATCCCCCTGACACCGGCCCGGTACCGAGTACCCCACGGCCCTGGGAGGGCGACCCAATTACATCTCCCACACTAAGAAGCCTGAGCTATTATGGGGGTCTTTTTCTGTTCTTTTTCTGCTGTATTGCTGTCCGCTTATGATTGGGCAGCTCATACAGGAAGAAGTGCACGCTCCCAGTGAAAAATATCTGATAACATTCCAAAGACATACTGATAGGGAATTTAGATTGTGAGCCCCATCGGGGACAGTGATGATGATGTGTGCAAACTGTAAAGCGCTGCGGAATATGTTAGCGCTATATAAAAATAAAGATTTATTTATTTATTTATTTTATTTTATTGGACTTAAGAAAAGTTAACTCATTGGGTGCCAAATTCTTTGATTGCTAATTTCTCCACAACAGAGAGACAAAATAAAAAAAAGCCACTTTATACTGTGTGTTCATTTTAACATGAAAAATTTGGTGGAAGGTCTACTTTAACGAAATTTACATCTGTTTTGTTTGATTTTACAGTTGAATGTAACAGTTCAGTAGAAATGTTTCACGCATGAAAAACCTTCCTCAGGCATGAGAATGAGAATGTAGTCAAAGTAGAGAGGCAAGTGGAGTCTTGGAGCCACAGCTTTAGGAGGTATTTTTTGCTCACAGGAAGCGGCGGAGAGCCAGGCCATCCTCAAAGCTTCATCAAGGTCATCTCAATGAGCCAGGAAAACACTGTGCTACCAAGAAATATATATCTGTCTAGGGTTCTCCAACTCGGCTAATATAAATAGTAATATTGAATAGCTCTTCGAAGGGTTGTACATTGACTTCCAATAGATGTACTTGCAGAAAATCTACATTTTTCTGCAGCGAATTATGGTAATTTGAATGACCTATTTTTCATATGGAGCATTGCCAAGCTGGTCTCCTTAAGAAGAGACAGTCCACCACCAGATCAATTCTAACTCAAAATTCATGTCCATCCACATCCATTGGTACACAGACCTCATCATACATTACTCCACTTAGTTTCTAATGTTTTTCCATTGCAACTTCATTTTATCTATTGTTACATTAGCAACCAAACGTTTCTACAAGACGATGAAACTCTGATCAGGAATTGACCTTTTCTTGTCCATCTCTCAGTTCTTCCACCACAGAAGACCACAACTCACTGATAACAGGTCTTTGAAGTGGCTGGAGTTAGAGCCAGAGTTTTTTTTTTCTTTTCTTTGTGCGTATCTGTTTCAGATTACACAAAATTTCAATAAGCCACACATGTTAACTTCAGCATTTCTTAAAAGAAGTTCAGAATTTTTGTCTTGTTGATGATTGATCCTAAGCCCTTTCCTTTGGCGGAGTACAGTCATATTTAAAAGAAAAGAAAAAGAGCAGAAAAAAAACATTTCCAAATCTTCCAAAATTGCTCTCCTCCTGCGGAACTAACTTTATACTTCATCTTCTGACCTCACAGGGAGTTCTGTGGATTCTTTTATGATTATTAGCGCAGGACCCCCCACTGTAAAAAGTATACGTGTTTTTATCCAGTAGAGATTACGTTATACATTTTTGCAATGCGTTATGTCAACTTGGACAAATTCTTGTCATTCTTTCTCATCAGAACTACAAGAACTCTTGATAGAACTGACCACATAAATCCAAATCTACCAGTGTCTACAACCATAAAGTATACAGTAGTATTAAATTTGGGATTTAAAAGATGAGTTGTTATCCCGAACCCTAAAAGTGTCCTTTCCCGTACTCAACAGGACTCCAGTTATCTCTGCTTTCTGATCCTCTCCTCGAAACACACCGGAAATATGCCGCAATGTCCATATAAACCGATCACTAACTTAGGTAGATCACTTGAGCGAATATGTCTGGCCAATTTTGGTGGGTTTCAAGAACAAGACCAGGAAGCAGAGACCGGAGTTGACAGAAGGATAGAGGGATAAATAGGAGCTGTACATTTAGGAGAACACATGTGTATTGATTTTTTAATTATTTTTAACATCGTTTAAAATTTTAGCATTTTTTTCTCGCAACACATCTTATGACTCTTATAACTATTTATCTATGCTACTGTATATTTTTACAATCCTTTCTCTCTTGGTATGAACAAGAAGTATTCCGGGACTATCATATTAGTGGCCTACACTAGCTTAGACTTGTCCACTTTTGCAACCATTGTTTATTGGTCTTATTCACCTAAAAAGTAATTCGTGGAGCATTCCCATCTTGTAAACTGATGGCAATTTGGATTTTCTAACAATTTCTGAATGTTTGGGGTCAGATCTTTGGGACACCCACTTGTATTGATATCCTGACTGGTTAGCGTTGTGTCTTGCTATAATTTTTCACATCACAACGGTGCCTGATGACCATGCAGTGCTCTATTGTAGAGCTGAAACTTAATGTCCTGTGTGTCGATCAATCATGTTTTTCACTAGAAGATCTGAAGTGGTGCCTTTTTACAAATCTTTCTAGATAGATTGATATATTGGTTTTCCGACACAGAGATGGCAAAAACAATGCAGACACTCACCGGCAACAATTCAAGTAAATTTTGTATCACTGAGAGGCAATAAGCTTGATAGTTCCAAAATTTCTTTTAGAGGTAATAGGCTTTAGCAGAGGTAGACAGTTAGTATTTAGCAATGAGTTAACGCCTCAGCACCATTTCCTTCACAAAACACAATCTCTATGTCTCCTTCATAGAGAAAAGCAGCACAACACATATCCACAGTGCTGGAGACGTCCCCTTCTCATGATAATCTCTCTTAGAATCCTGCTCTTCTCTGGCAACTTGCACAGTCTTGCACTCAGTTACCATGTCCCAGTTCTTCACACACAGCACTTGACTCAGGCTGTCTCTGATGTAATAGCAATCCTCGGAGTCAGGAATAAGCATCCACGCTTCCTGTGCTGCATTTGATCTCCTCTAGTTTTATGGTTAAACTTCACATTGTTGGCTGATACACTCTTCACGCACAAGAATAAACCTCTACACTCTCCTCCGCAATGGTAATCTTCGCCATTTCTTTGTAATGTTGTCTCTTGTGTCAAAGGGTGCTGATCTCTTCCTCCAGGGGCATTCTACATAAACTGGATTGCAGGATGGAGCTTCTAACATGCTTCTCTTGTTCCTACTTAGTTAGCTGGGGTGGCACACTAATTGGCAAATGTAATTCACCCCTTGCTTGCTAGCTGTTTCCTATCTGCTGCTTGTAGGCGCAGTACCTGCAAATTCTTCTGAGCTCAAACACACCACACTCTACACATTGAGATGGTGTGAGCAGCCATGCCAATGCTAACTCCATACTCATAGTGACTCACCTTTTAACACAGCAGCTCAGTGTGCTAACTCTTTATGTTCTACATCCATAACTTCAGACATCACTCAGTGTCCAGTTGTCTTCCAAGCTTCTCCCTTGTTCTTCCAAATGTAACGATGGTCATAATGCCCCCCCAAAAAAACTTTGCAGTAAGTATTAAAAATGTCTTAAAACATTTTCTCGCTGTAATTATTCTGGCATTTGGCAAATATTAATAATTATGGTAATCCTATTTCACCCAAAACGGGAAAGGTTTATTCTGTTTTCATATCAGATATTGAGAAAAACATGCATATGTGTCTTTTTATATAGTGGATGTAAACTTCAAGTTTCAACTGTACATGTGCAGCTGTCTCTGAACAGTAGAACAATGTACCACAACTCCAGAGTCTGATAAATCTTTCTGAAGGTCAGTCAAACGGGGGTTCTGAATTGCCTGTTTAGCAATCCTACGAGCAGCTCTCACTGAAATTTTGCTTGGTCTTCCAGATCTTATCTTGACCTCCACCGTTCCTGTTAATTACATTTCAAACTGACGATAGGGCAACTTGAAAACATCTTGCTATCTTCTTATAGCCTTATCCTGCTTTTTGGGCCTCCACCATTTTCAGCGTGCTAGGCAGCTGCTTAGAAGAACTCATGGCTGCTGGTTTTTGCCAAAAGTTTAGAGGAGGCTGGGTTTTGGTAAAGATGGTAAATTTGCATGATCTGGACTTTCCAAATATGATAGTGTACAAGCCATAACCCTAACAGGCTAATTAAGGTCTGAAACCTTTGTCAAAGTTATCTGAGCACACAAATCTCTAAGAGTTCCCAAAACTTTTGCACAGGCCCATTCTCCTTTTTGTAATTTTTAAAATTTAAAAATTGACAATATTTTTTGGGGGAACTAAAGTACAAAGGAAATGTGTCATCTTTAACTGTAGGCCCTTTTGAGATCATTTCATCTGCAACTTTCCGAACTGTTCACAATAACAGTAATTTTGACTAGGGGTAGATAGATAATGGATAGATAGATGCTGACAACCCAAACCCATCATTATTCATGGATACTCATCTTCTTCTCTGGAGTCCATATGGTAGCCAAAAGCATTTTATTTGCTTGACGCTCATGAGACACGTCCATTATTCTCCACATTTGATATTAATGTTCATTTTATCTCAGATTTATTGTGTGTGATCTCTGCACATCAAACAGCTGGCAGCAATAGGAAGATGCTCTCTGCTTAGAATTATCTGACAAGTCCCAGCCATCTACCGGTATTCTTAGATGGACAGCAGACAGCGCAGTTCTGATGTCCAGCAGGATATTCATACAAGTTACATCCACAATCCATTATCCTTCAGCCATCGTCTTCTATATTCTACATTCGATCCAGCAGGCGCTGAGACACATTTATTTCTTATTATTATGATTTCCGTTCCCACATGTAATCGGATTACATAAGTATTGGGAGGTTTGGGGATTTTTTTTGTTTTGTTTGATTGAACTTCAAAAAGTTGACTTCGGAAAGCCGACAAGGAGTCTGTTTGGTGTTATCAGCTTGTTGTTTATGGGAAGAACCGTGTTTACAGCCAATGCTTCATATCAAAGGAAACTGCTGATATGTGAGAGGATAAACGTTCCATTTACAGCAAATTTCTGCCTTCTCAAAATCCCACTCTGTGCTCGACATATAACCGTGCCTCTTAATGGTATATTATGGGATTAGAAGACTTTCAAAAATAACACCACACCTGTCCAAAGGTTGCAGCTCAAACCCATTTACGTCAATGGAGCTGGATCGCAGTCACAATTTTGGCCGTTTCTGTAAGAAAATACATCCATATTTTTATAATAGTGGACAACATCCTTATAAAGGTTGTCCGGCCTTGGGGTACAAGTCTGCAGTCATTCAACATAGTGAGGATTTTCCGGTGTTGGGAACGGGTGGTCATGTGACTGCAATTATGCGATTTGCATACTTCCAGACACATGCCAACTAGACATTGAGGCCTCTCTCAATACACTTGCATACTTGCGGTCATGCTCCCATTGCTCCTGGCGCCGTAGAATCCTCACAGCACGCAATGTGCGCACTGTGAGAATTCACAAGTCATGTCTGCAGTCACATAGAAGGACTGCAAACTTGTAGCCTAAGGACTTCTATGACAAACTTAGCCTAAGAGTGAGACCATAAACAGTACCAATGGAGTGCCACATTATAAACAATGTCACTCCACATCCCCCATAAACAGTGTCTCCCTCTTTTTCCAATAACAGTACTGAATGACTTTCTGCCATAAAAAATAATTGTAACAACCCTACTGGCATCACTGCATGGCCTCCCATCCCCCGCACACCAATTTACTTTCTGCTTCAAGCCATGCTGTGAATTCTGTCTGTTGCCAGCCCTGAGCTCCATGTGCTATGCCTCTTGTTTTCCTGCTTGCTCTCCATGTTTCCTGACTGTGTGTATAGGGGGTCGGCGCCTGAACTCTCTGGTTCTTATGCAGTCAGGGTGCACCTGGCTAATGGGTCCCTGACCAATCACCTAGAGCCCTTGACTATTTAGTTTCGCCACTCCCACTGTAACATGGCCTGTGCAATGTCTAAACTCAGTTAGCTCCTTGCTGCTGAGCTAGCCAGGCCCTGTCCTATGTCTCGCCTTCTCTGAAGGCTCTTACTGCGTATTCCTGTGTCTTGGTACTTTGCCTAGCATTTCTCTGTCCGCCTGCCAGAAGGCAGAATATCCTGGCCCTTGAGTCTTGTTCCCAGTGCCTTGTCTGTTCTCTGTCCGCCTGCCAGGAGGCAGAATATCCTGGTCCTTGTGTCTTTGTCCTTGTGTCTCTGTCTGAACTCAGTCTTACCTCTGTCTGTCAGTCTCCTTGTCTGTGGTTCCTTCTCTGCTGTGTCTTTCCTTGTGTCCTCCCTATCAGAGGCTCTGCTCCCTTGCAGCTCTGTTTGCACAGCTCCCTAGCCGCTCTGTCTGCAAGGCTCCCTAGCCGCTCTGTCTGCACTGCACCCTAGCCGCTCTGTCTGCACGGCTCCCTAGCCGCTCTGTCTGCACGGCTCCCTAGCTGCTCTGCCTGCTCGGCTCCCTAGCCGCTCTGCCTGCTTGGCTCCCTAGCCGCTCTACCTGCTCGGCTCCCTAGCCGCTCTGCCTGCTCGGCTCCCTAGCCGCTCTGCCTGCTCTGCTCCCTAGCCTCTCTGCCTGCTCGGCTCCCTAGCCCCCCTGCCTGCTCGGCTCCCTAGCCGCTCTGGCTGCCCAGCCCCCTTGGAGCCCAGCCTACTCCGCACTCCTGCGGCTCTGCCTACTCCGCACTCCTGCAGCTCCGCCTACCTGCACCTCCTGTGTGAACAGGTCCAAACCTGTTCCTTCATATTCCACTCCTTCCTGCCTATATCCATACCTGCACCTCTTGTGTGAACAGGTCCAAACCTGTTCCTTCATATTCCACTCCTGCTTGCCCTGTGTCTCAAGCTGTGCCCACCTGTCCTGTGTCTCCAAGCCGTGCCCGCCTGTCCTGTGTCTCCAAGCCGTGCCCGCTTGCCCAGTGTCTCCAAGCCGTGCCCGCTTGCCCAGTGTCTCCAAGCCGTACCCGCTTGCCCAGTGTCTCCAAGCCGTGCCCGCTTGCCCAGTGTCTCCAAGCCGTGCCCGCTTGCCCAGTGTCTCCAAGCCGTGCCTGCTTGCCCAGCGTCTCCAAGCCGTGTCCGCTTGCCCAGTGTACCAAGCCGTGCCTGCTTGCCCAGTGTCTCAGCCTGCCTTTTAGTCACACCTGTCCAGGTGACTTGTCCCCGAGTGGGATCAGCAGCCACAGCCAAACACCACCCTGGAGTGGCACCCGACAGCTACCTGCCGCACAAGCCTGACCTCACCATCAGAGGCTCCAGTGAAGACCGAGGTAGCTGTCGTAGTCACGCCCCTTCCAGGGTAGCCTGGTTTGTGGCACAGTGGGGCCACAACCCCCCGGCTCACGCCATTCAGCCAAGGCGTGAGCGTGACAGTTTGCACAGGCCATGGTCCCCGCTGAGTCCCATGTCCTTCCGCTCGCAGAGCATGATGAACTCTCTCCCTGCCAGTGTGAACCACCGGAAGAGTTTGTTCCGCCTTGTGTGGTTCCAATAGTTGAGACTTCTGAACCACTCATAGTCTCCAAGGCCATCTATGAGCAGCTCCGGGCCTATGAAGAGCACAACCCAGCAGACCCGTCTAGGTTCTATGGGTACCCTAAAGAGTGCCAAGGGATCCTGAAGAAGTGCCTGCACTACATCCTGCAGAATGCAGCTTGTTTCCCATCTGACCGGGTCAAGGTGGGATACATCATGTCCTACCTAGCAGGTGATGCTTTAACATGGATCTGTCCCTTCTGGGAAGCAAGGAATCCTATTGTCATGAACATAGGGGCCTTCCTGGTGGCCTTCCGTAAAGTCTTTGATGTGCCTCGTCCAGCTGCTCCTGAAAAGTCTTCCCCTCCAAGCTTCCAGAGACAGACCAGACAAGAGGAACCTGTGGGTGAAATGTCTCAACTACCTATGACCGTCCAGCCATCACCTGTTCCACAGTCTACCGGCGCAGTCTCCCATGCAAGATCCAAGAGGTATAAAAAGAAGAAGCGGGCCAAGTTGCAACCGGAATCTGTCCTCTGCCCTGTGAAGCCTGTACTCCAAAACCCTGGGCCAGTAGGAGAGGCTGTCCCTGGTGAAAGTACCCCCTCTCCATTAAACGCTTTGACTGTTTCTCTGCCTTCAGGAAGCTTTGGTGTGTTTAAGCCACCAGTCATACAGAGTCAGTGTGTGGTCTCCGTCATACAGCTCCCGAAGCCGGCGTGGGCGTTGTCTCGAGGTGGCCGAGCCCTACTTGAGAACAGTGTAGTCCTGCAAGGACAACTACAGCTCCAGGTCGGAGCTTTATACATGAAGAAGTTCATCTTCCACTTGCTCTCTGGTATGCCCAAGGGTTATTCTGATCCAGAGATTCTAGTACCCGTCTATGTCTGGAAACCTAGTAGGGCACTGCGCTTGAAACAATCAAGTGACAAGAGGTGTCTGGTTCCCTTGCGTCAGAGTCGGTCAGCAATGTCCCCTTCTTCATCTGGTCTGCTAGTCGTCGAGTCAAGGGGTGATGATGTCTCCGAAGAGGGGGAAGCGGTGTCAGTCTCCTCACACATCTCCAGTGACTATACCAGTGATCTGCTCCCAGGAGCATCTCTGTCTCTTGATTGTCCTCCCCTGGATTACGGGCTGAAGATGGGTCCTAAATATATGCCTTCAACCCCCGTGTGGCCAGTGAGGGAAGATACTAAGACAGAGATTTTCTCACCCTCTAACCTGGTAGAGGAGGCCCAGTTTTTTCAGGGTAACAGGCTGAAGTGGCTCCCTGTATGTATGCCTCCAGCTTCCATTTGGCAGGTGGGTGAAGAGGCTGGAACAGTGACCCACGTATCTCCGTTTCTCACCAACCGGGAGGAGGAGGTCCAATTTTTCTGGCATGTCGGGCTGAAGTCGGACTCAGTGAAGGTGTCTTCTGTTTCTAGCTGGCCGGCGGATGTAGGGGCGAGGTCTGAAGCTGCCTGGTCCCCGCCTTTTGCCAATTTGGAGGAAGAAGTCTTTGTACCCTCTGTGTTGGAAACTGACTCCCTTGGGCACCAAGAAACCGGGCAATCTGGGATTCCTGATGGCACACATACTCCACCCTACCTGAAGGATGTCGTGTCAACCTGGACTGTGTGTGGTCCCATACTCCTTCTTCTGGTCATTCTGGCAGGCTTGAGGAAGAGGGGCCGTAAAGGGGGGGTACTGTAACAACCCTGCTGGCATCACTGCATGGCCTCCCGTCCCCTGCACACCAACTTACTTTCTGCTTCAAGCCATTCTGTGAATTCTGTCTATTGCCAGCCCTGAACTCCATGTGCTATGCCTCTTGTTTTCCTGCTTGCTCTCCATGTTTCCTGACTGTGTGTATAGGGGGCGGTGCCTGAACTCTCTGGTTCTTATGCAGTCAGGGTGCACCTGTGTAATATGTCCCTTACCAATCACCTAGAGCCCTTGACTATTTAGTTTCGCCACTCCCACTGTAACATTGCCTGTGCAATGTCTAAACTCAGTTAGCTCCTTGCTGCTGAGCTAGCCAGGCCCTGTGCTATGTCTTGCCTTCTCTGAAGGCTCTTACTGCGTATTCCTGTGTCTTGGTACCTTGCCTAGCATTTCTCTGTCCACCTGCCAGGAGGCAGAATATCCAGGCCCTTGAGTCTTGTTCCCAGTGCCTTGTCTGTTCTCTGTCCGCCTGCCAGGAGGCAGAATATCCTGGTCCTTGTGTCTCTGTCTGAACTCAGTCTTACCTCTGTCTGCCAGTCTCCTTGTCTGTGGTTCCTTCTCTGCTGTGTCTTTCCTTGTGTCCTCCCTATCAGAGGCTCTGCTCCCTTGCAGCTCTGTCTGCACGGCTCCCTAGCCGCTCTGTCTGCACGTCTCCCTAGCCGCTCTGTCTGCACGGCTCCCTAGCCACTCTGTCTGCACGGCACCCTAGCCGCTCTGTCTGCACGGCTCCCTAGCCGCTCTGCCTGCTCGGCTCCCTAGCCGCTCTGCCTGCTTGGCTCCCTAGCCGCTCTGCCTGCTCGGCTCCCTAGCCGCTCTGCCTGCTCGGCTCCCTAGCCGCTCTGCCTGCTCGGCTCCCTAGCCGCTCTGCCTGCTCGGCTCCCTAGCCGCTCTGCCTGCTCGGCTCCCTAGCCCCTCTGCCTGCTCGGCTCCCTAGCCGCTCTGCCTGCCTGGTTCCCTTGGAGCCCAGCCTACTCCGCACTCCTGCGGCTCTGCCTACTCCGCACACCTGCGGCTCCGCCTACCTGCACCTCCTGTGTGAACAGGTCCAAACCTGTTCCTTCATATTCCACTCCTTCCTGCCTATATCCATACCTGCACCTCTTGTGTGAACAGGTCCAAACCTGTTCCTTCATATTCCACTCCTGCTTGCCCTGTGTCTCAAGCCGTGCCCGCCTGTCCTGTGTCTCCAAACCGTGCCCACCTGTCCTGTGTCTCCAAGCCGTGCCCGCTTGCCCAGTGTCTCCAAGCCGTGCCCGCTTGCCCAGTGTCTCCAAGCCGTGCCCGCTTGCCCAGTGTCTCCAAGCCGTGCCCGCTTGCCCAGTGTCTCCAAGCCGTGCCCGCTTGCCCAGTGTCTCCAAGCCGTGCCCGCTTGCCTAGCGTCTCCAAGCCGTGTCTGCTTGCCCAGTGTACCAAGCCGTGCCTGCTTGCCCAGTGTCTCAGCCTGCTTGTTAGTCACACCTGTCCAGGTGACTTGTCCCCGAGTGGGATCAGCAGCCACAGCCAAACACCACCCTGGAGTGGCACCCGACAGCTACCTGCCGCACAAGCCTGACCTCACCATCAGAGGCTCCAGTGAAGACCGAGGTAGCTGTCGTAGTCACGCCCCTTCCAGGGTAGCCTGGTTTGTGGCACAGTGGGGCCACAACCCCCCGGCTCACGCCATTCAGCCAAGGCGTGAGCGTGACAATAATGGAAGCAAAGTGCCCACATACAGTGTGCTAGCCCAGTGTTTCATTATTAACAGTGCTAGTGCAAAGGTGTGACAGAGACTGTGGTATACTTGCAGTGTGAATATTGATTTGGGTTTTAGTTCATTTTAATGTATAATGTGAAATGTGTAAAATATAATGTAAAACGCATATAGTGTTATAGATTTTGCTGCTGCTGTGTGGGTACTGTATTGGTAATGCTTAAAGTAACCTGTTACTATCAGCTCAAGGGTAGGGAAAGTATAGAACATAATATAGCGCTTAGTTAATGATAGATAGGAAGATTGCGGCAGATAGGCAGTGCTGAGTCTTATTGGTGTACAGTATAGGATACAATTAAATTTTTGGGACCAGCCCAGTATGTGAGGGAACATGGGCAATTAAAAAGGAGAAGCATTGCCTGGTTTAGTCAGTCTGAGTTAGAGAAAGTGTGAGGTTTGTGTGAAGCTCAGATTCAAGTTGCAGTGGGCTGGTGGCAAGATAACTACATATTATTCTGGAAGCATGAGGTTGTTCCAGATTTCCTATTAACCTTCCTGTAACGTCCAGGGCCTATGGTCCGAACTAAACACTGAGGAGTGTGCCTAAATCTCTTCCATGCAGAGGAAGCCAGATGGGGAAACACGTGAGAGAAATGTAACGGACCTCGGGAGTGCTGTGGTGCCAGATGGGAAATCTCAGGAGATGACAGGAAGATCAAGCGTAGAGATAGTCCGAGGTGAACGTAAGCAAGAGCTTGAAATGTAACGGGCAGATGGAATGAACTGGAAATGGAGGGTGCTGTGCTTGATACTGCGCGTTAAAGACTGATGTTCTTGAACTGTTCAGTAAAGTTGAACTTGTTATAATGAACCGGGTGTCCCCTGATGTGTGGGTGGCTGATCGTGGACCTAAGGTCGTGGATGCAGCAGAGGCCTCCAACCTGCAAGTGAATACAATGCAATGAACACAGCACACCACTAATGGACTGGGACATTGTTTGTTTGTGGGGTGCCAGGGTGTGGAAAAAGCAGCGGCTTGCTCATGGCTACCACCCTGGGCACTTTACACCAGTAGTGTGCTAAACATTTTCTATAAAAATTTGTCACAGATATCAGACTGATGTCAGATTGAGGCCAGAAGAGGATTTCCATAAACAGGGTCAGCAGAGTGCAAGATAAAGGGAATATGGCACCCAATTTCCAGCAATATGTCACTTACTGTGCTTCTTGCTCTAGTTTTGATAAAATCACTGTTTTCTCTGCTGCAACTCTAGCAGTTCTCTGAATGCTAAGCCTACCTACACCACCGATTGGCAATTTTCTGCCCATGAACAGTGCACACCGAAAGCTGCCAATCAGTGGTGGGGGCAGGGTTATACAGAGATCATGAATATGGAAGGATACCTGGCCCCAGGCTTTCTAGTTCTCTAGTAATAATCTCCAACTGAAAAACTGTGATTTTATCAAAACTATAGCAGGCAGCCCAGTAAGTGACACATCCCTCTCTGCCCCTTCATTATGCTACTCTCAGATTAGTTGGTAAAACCTGTTTATTGATTCCCTTTAAATGTCCCACATACAGTGTGTTTGCTCAGTGCTCCCAGCTAAACAGTCACAGCAATATTATTGCAGATTTATAGATTTCAAGAACCATGATGAATGCTTTGACCATGAGTCTTTGAGGATAAAGAAATGTTTTACAAGTATGCAGTATATAAAAATTAATTATTTATTATTTATCCAAAGTAATACAATAAATATAAATAAAATAATTGTAAAAAGGTGCCTCAAGCCAAGAGGAGGGAAGAAGCAAGGAAAAACGCGCGTCGAGGTGAAGGAATGCAACTCTAATCTGTCCTGTGGATTTGATTAGCACATCTACTATTTAGGTAATTATTACAGCTAATACAGCTATACCTTTTGTCACTTTATGTGACCTACTTCAGGCACACTTAGTGGTAACATTACAAAGAAGATTTATATGCACAAGCTATGGATATATTTACTTACTCTTTGCTCTTTGAAAGATAGTTATATAGGTTCATGCCAGAAAACATATTTAATGTCATTTATAATAGTCAATAACTTTATGCTGACATATAAAAAACAAACTGACTCTCTGTGTGAAGTCTATATACTAGATTGATGGATGTTATTTATAAGGACACTTTTGTAGAACCATAGTTCCCCAGGATTCATTTGGTTATTATAATGATTCTGGAGCTGTGATCCCCCATGGCTCGAGGCACCTTTTTACAATTATTTTATTTATATGTACTGTATTATTTTGGTTAACTAATAAAGAATTAATTTTTGTATGCTACATACTTGTAAGACACTTTTTGATGACTCAAGGTCATAGGGGTCATAAAGGTTCTAGTTATTATTATTATTTATTTATATAGCACCATTAATTCTATGGTGCTGTACATGAGAAGGAGTTACATACAAAGTTATCGCTATCATTTAAGTTAAACAAAATTACAATGACAGGCTGGTACAGAGGAGAGAAAACCCTGTCATCGCGGACTTACATTCTACGGGATAATGGGGAAGAGGCAGAAGGTCGGGGGTGCAGCAGCTCTGGTGGTGATGAGGCGGCGGCTCGGGCGGTGGTGAGGCGGCAGAATGGTTACTGCAGACTGTAAGCTTTCCTGAAAAGATGGGTTTTCAGGTTCCGTTTAAAGGATCTTATGGTGGTGCATAATCGGACGTGTTGAGGCATGGAATTCCAGAGGATAGGGGATATTGGGGAGAAATCTTGGAGGCGGTAGTGTGAGGAACAAATAAGAGTGGAGGAGAGAAGGAGGTCTTGGGAGGATCGAAGATTACATGAGGGAAGATGTTGGGAGATTAGTTCAGAGATATAGGGAGGGGACAGGTTGTGGATAGCTTTGTAGCTCAGTGTTAGTAGTTTGAACTGGATTCATTGGGGAATTGGGAGCCAGTGGAGAGATTTGCAGAGGGGAGAGACAGGGGAGTAGCGAGCAGAGAGGTAGATAAGTCGAGCAGCAGAGTTGAGGACAGACTGGAGTGGTGCAAGAGAGTTAGCAGGGAAGTCACAGAGGAGAGTGTTGCAGTAGTCAAGGCAGGAGATGATGAGGGTGTGTACAAGAGTTTTAGCAGATTGAGGGCTGAAGAAGGGACGGATACTGGAAATATTTTTGAGTTGGAGGCGACAGGAGGTGGCAAGAGTTTGGACGTGCGGTTTGAAGGACAGGGCAGAGTGAAGAGTTACTCCGAGGCAGCGGATTTCTAGTGCGGGAGAGCGTGATGTCGTTTACCATAATAGATAGATCGGGTAGGGAAGATACATGAGATGGAGGAAAGATGATGAGTTCGGTTTTCTCTACATTGAGTTTTAGGAAGCGAGAGGTGAAGAAGGAGGATATGGCTGATAGACAGATAGTTATTGTGAAGAGTTACCCCTTCTTTTAGTATGGGATTGCTTTGGGGACTGCTATATTTGTCAGATTTATGCCTTCAGCAGAGTTATCCAGCACTTGGCTATTGTGGGAGAATGAATGATTTCACTTAGGACATACAGCAAACATTATCTGCACCATCATAACGTGGAGGATTACCTCATTGAAGAGTCAACTAATTTACATTTAGCTACAATTACATAATTAGGGATTCAACTTATCAATTTACTAAAATTAATGACATCATTGGTAACTGAAACTGTCAACTTACTGGAAACAATGGCATCATTGGAGCCTCAACCTATCAACTGACTGGTAACAATGCCCAACCTGTCAACTTACTGGAAACAGTGACATCATTGGGGACTCAACCTAGCAACTTACTGGAAACAATGGCATCATTGGGGACCCAACCTATCAACTCACTGAAAACAATGGCATCATTAGTGACTCAACTTATCAACTTACTGGAAACAATGGCATCATTGGGGACTCAACTTATCAACTTACTGGAAACAATGGCATCATTGGGGACTCAACCGATCAACTTACTGGAAACAATGGCATCATTGGGGACTCAACCGATCAACTTACTGGAAACAATGGCATCATTGGGGACTCAACCGATCAACTTACTGGAAACAATTATATCACTGGGGACTCAACTTATCAACTTACTGGAAACAATGACATCTTTGGGGACTCAACCTATCAACTAACTGGAAACAATGACATCATTGGGGACCCAACCTATCAACTCACTGGAAACAATGTCATCATTAGTCACTCAACCTATCAACTCACTGGAAACAATGACATAATTGGGGACCCAACCTATTAACTCACTGGAAACTATGGCATCATTAGGGACTCAACCTATCAACTCACTGGAAACAATGACATCATTAGGGACTCAACCTATCAACTTATTGGAAACAATGACATCATTGGGGACTCAACCTATCAACTTACTGGAAACAATGACATCATTGGAGACTCAACCTATCAACTTACTGGAAACAATGGCATCATTGGAGACTCAACCTATCAACTTACTGGAAACAATGACATCATTGGTGACTCAACCTATCAACTTACTGGAAATAATGACATCATTGGGGACTCAACCGATCAACTTACTGGAAACAATGCATCATTGGGGACTCGACCTATCAACTTACTGGAAACAATGACATCATTGGGAACTCAACCTATCAACTAACTGTAAACAATGACATCATTGGGGACTCAGTCTATCAACTCACTGGAAACAATGATATCATTGGGCGACTCAACTTATCATTTTACTGGAATCAATTGCATCATTGGGGACTTAACCTATCAACTTACTGTAAACAATGATATCATTGGGGACTCAGCTTATCAACTCACTGGAAACAATTAAATCATGGGGGATCAACTTAGAAACACAATATAAACAATAATATTATTGGCAAATCAACCAATCAATAATATAGCCTCAGTGCCATCATTGAGGACATAAATCTTCCATCCTAAATACAAGCAGTGACATATCTGGGGATTCAACCTCTAAAGTCACCAGAGACAATGATATCATTGGGGATAGGGACAGCAAGCACCTCCGAGGCTACTCTGCTTGGGCTTCAATTTGTGACATCCACTGTACATGTATGATGGATGTACACATTACATGTATGGAGCAGACTCAGGAGCTTAGCACTTGTGCACTGCAGGCACCAGTGAAGATATACAATCAGCATCCCCGAGTTTAAAGGGAGCCTGTCACAATTTTTGTGTTATACCAGCTAAAAATATAATCTTGGTCAGCTTCTGCTATGCATTCTGTAAATACTTATGTAACCCCCTGACTTCCCCTGTATAGCACTGAAAAACCTTTTTTATTTCTCCCACGCTGTATTCTAATCGGGTCCGTCGGTCCGATGGGCGTGGCTTTGGGCCTCTCCACCCCTTCCCCCGGCTGCTGCTCGCCATCCTGGACATGAATGACACCTCCTGCGTCATCCTCATCGCCATGAGAAATTTTGTGCCTACACAGACAAATCGTGTTTCCAGTACATGACATCCATGGGATAGCTGTTACACACCTGCCCGGATCCGGGCTCTGCTCTTCTCACCCTGGTCTGCGGAACTTTGTTGTGCTACACATCAGGCTTTTCAGATGGCCCGGCGTGCCCCTATGTGATCATCTGCCTGTGCCTATTCAATACCTACCAAGACATACACCGGTGTCTTGGTGTTAAGAGACTTTTAGTGTTATTTAGTCTTGTCTATCTGCAGCCTCCAGCCGCTACTACCTGCTTCCCGTTGCCTATCTGCCTGCAGCCTCGGTCTCCTGTCTGCCTGCAGTCTCCAGTACCTCTGTTACCTGCTTCCCAGTCTCCTGTCTGCCTGCAGTCTCCAGTATCTCTGTTACCTGCTTCCCAGTCTCCTGTCTGCCTGCAGTCTCCAGTATCTCTGTTACCTGCTTCCCAGTCTCCTGTCTGCCTGTAGCCTCCAGTACCTCTTTTACCTGCTTCCCAGTCTCCTGTCTGCCTGCAGCCTCAAGTACCTCTGCTACCTGCTTCCCGGTCTCCTCTCTGCCTGCTCTCTCCATTGCTCCTACTACCCATTTCCCGCATGCCTCACACAATAGAAAATAACTGGTTGATCACTGGTGCTCAAGTTCGGCCTTTGCTCCATTTGTTGTCATTGGGACTACCGGAAGGAGCCAAGATTGGCAGCCCTTTAGACTCTTTTAAGGAGGAGACTGCAGAGTCCCATTCTAAGAGTTTCAGAGCCTCAATTCAAGGGGATTCTCATCTTTTATCCTAAGGATAAGCTCTTTGAAAACAAAAAGACCCCTTAAATATGAACACTATATCATTCAGTCCTGTTTCCAGACTTTAGTAGCGAAGGTAAAAATAGACATCTGAAATAGGCAAGGCCCCACAAACTCAATCATTTTAGCAGAAGGAAGTAATACTGTTAGCGCCCATCTTGACAGTGGCACAATGCCACTACAGAATTGGTAGAACGCCCAGGTGTACCTGAATATTAGGGCATAGTGCCGAAACATCAAAGACGCCGTCGTCTCCTCATTCAGATCTCTCAGAAACTTTTTTAACAGCTGAAAATTAAAATAAGCTGTCACTTCTACCAAAAAAAAAAAAATTCAGATCAAAATAAATCAAACTAACTATCTGCAGATGTTTGGAAAGAAAATATTTGACTTACTTGTTTTCAAAGACAGATCTACCTTTGGTGTTTAATAGCTGCTATGGCGAGGAGCCACAAAACGCTGCCTGGTAATAGATGCTCCGACACACATTGCCAATACTTGTATCCTAGTAGCGAGGCTTCTACTTGCCAAATCAAGTCACTTGTGTTGTGCTTAATGATTAATTGCAGGCGTGTCTGCGATCCAAGGGTTAATTTATCTTCCGACAGATTCTATGGACTATAATTACATCCAGGGTGCTACAAAGTTCAGGTCGGAAAGTTTTCTCGCAATTTCGAAAATCTTTGAAAATAGTAACGTATGATACAAAACCCATGAAAAATTACAAAAACATCTTGTCTGTATGATGGATCCAGGAGTTATGGCATAAAGTGTCTTTAGATAAATGGTTAACAAAACGGGACCAATCGGTATGGTATATAAGTAGAAATGACAAAAAATATTGCAAATATAGACAAGGCAGGGATGTAACAAGAAATAGGGGAACAAAGGAAATTAAAACAGTATTTAGGAGGAATAAAATCAATAAACTCAGATTAGATGTTACAAACAGAAGGTAAAGGGTCAACAAGCAGGCCAGATAGGAGGCAAGGACAGAACATGACCTGGACAGAAAGTGACAAAGTCAGGCCAGTTACAGGAACAAAATAAAGATGGAGGAGAGACAGGTCGTAAGGGAAGGACATACTGATTGAAAAGTCAGCATGAGGAGTAAGCTGATGACAGCAAAGAGGAAAACAGCAAGGCAGAAGAAGAACAGATACAGCAGATTACAAGAGCAAAAACAGGATAGAAGCAGGAAGGTTACAAGAGCAGAGATAGAACAGAGGCAGGCAGGTTACAATAGCAGAGACAGAACTGAGGCAGGCAGGTTACAAGAGCAGGGACAGAACAAAGGCAGGCAGGTTACAAGAGAAGGGAAGGAACAGATGCAGGCAGTTTACAATAGTAGAGATAGAACAGAGGCAGGCATGTTACAAGAGCAGGAACAGAACAAAGACAGGCAGGTTACAAGAGCAGGAACAGAACAAAGGCAGGCAGATTACAACAGCAGGTACAGAACAGAGGCAGGCAGGTTACAATAGCAGGGACAGAACAATGGCAGGTTACAAGAGCAGGGACAGAACAGAGGCAGGCAGGTTACAAGAGCAGGGACAGAACAAAGGCAGGCAGATTACAACAGCAGGTACAGAACAGAGGCAGGCAGGTTACAATAGCAGGGACAGAACAATGGCAGGTTACAAGAGCAGGGACAGAACAGAGGCAGGCAGGTTACAATAGCAGGGACAGAACAGAGGCAGGCAGGTTACAATAGCAGGAACAGAACAAAGGCAGGCAGGTTACAATAGCCGGGACAGAACTGAGGCAGGCAGGTTACAATAGCCGGGACAGAACAGAGGCAGGCAGGTTACAATAGCAGGGACAGAACAATGGCAGGTTACAAGAGCAGGGACAGAACAGAGGCAGGCAGGTTACAAGAGCAGGGACAGAACAGAGGCAGGCAGGTTACAAGAGCAGGGACAGAACTGAGGCAGGCAGGTTACAAGAGCAGGGACAGAACTGAGGCAGGCAGGTTACAATAGCCGGGACAGAACAGAGGCAGGCAGGTTACAAGAGCAGGGACAGAACAGAGGCAGGCAGGTTACAAGAGCAGGGACAGAACAGAGGCAGGCAGGTTACAAGAGCAGGGACAGAACTGAGGCAGGCAGGTTACAAGAGCAGGGACAGAACTGAGGCAGGCAGGTTACAATAGCCGGGACAGAACAGAGGCAGGCAGGTTACAAGAGCAGGGACAGAACAGAGGCAGGCAGGTTACAAGAGCAGGGACAGAACAGAGCAGGCAGGTTATATGTGCAGGGACAAAACAGAGGCAGCCAGGTTATATGAGCAGGGACAGAACAGAGGCAGGCAGGTTACAAGAGCAGGGACAGAACAGAGGCAGACAGGTTGTAAGAGCAGGGACAGAACAGAGGCAGGCAGGTTATAAGAGCAGGGACAGAACTGAGGCAGGCAGGTTATAAAAGCAGGGACAGAACTGAGGCAGGCAGCCAGGTTATAAGAGCAGGGACGGAACTGAGGCAGGCAGGTTATAAGAGCAGGGACGGAACTGAGGCAGGCAGCCAGGTTATAAGAGCAGGGACAGAACTGAGGCAGGCAGGTTACAAGAGCAAGGACTAAACAGAAACAGAAATAAATGATCAGAGACACAATAGTGGAAGGTAGATAACAATAAAAGAACAGAGCAGGGATAGAGCAGAGGTCGATAGGTTACTAGAACTGAACAAAACACCATGCTTACCATGGGCGGACATACTGCATGTGCAGCCTGTGTGGCTGCACCGAGGCCCGGAGGTGGAGGAGGGCCCCTGCAGGGTGGCTAATAATGAGGGCAATCTGGCCTACTTATCCGGCCCTGAGGTTCCAGGTGGTGGAATAGACAATGATGGGGTGGAGGGGGAGAAAGCAATAATAGTGGTGGGAGAAAAGGCAATGATGGGGTGGTGGAGAGGGCAATTAAGGGATGCGGGGGGAGGAGGACAATGAGGGGTGTAGGGGATTGGGATGGGAGGAAGGGGGACTTATAATGGACTTAGGCACCGGGGGAGGTGGAGGAAGACATTATCGCTTATTATGTCTAACACAGTCCCTTAGTATATAGTGTACTCACTTATTATGTATAACACCATCCTTAGTTACATAGTTTCCTCTTTTATCATGTATAACATCGTCCCTTATTACATACTATCCTCTCTAGTTATATATGGTGCCATTCCTTACTATAGAGCTTCCTCTGCTGTTATGTACAGTGCTGTCTCTTAGGGTGTGTGCACACGTTGCGGATTCTTCTGCGGATCAGCAGCAGTTTCTACTGCGTTGTACAGTACCTTTTATAGTCAATGGAAATTGAAAAACGCAGTGCACGTGCTGCGGATTTTTCTGCGCGGATTAGCTGCAGTTTTAAATCCGCAGCATGTCACTTCTTTGTGCGGAATCCACAGCGGTTTGACACCTGCTCCATCACTAGGTGTCAAAACGCAGGGGAAAACCGCAGGCTAATCTGCACTAAATCCGCAGGTAAAACGCAGTCATGCACTGGAGACACTGCTTCTCAATGTTTCAAAGAAGCCAATACTATGGCTACTGCCTACTTGTGCTAGAGATCATTACTCTGGTGAGGTCAGGCCCATTTGCCTCAACTGCGTCTGATATTGTACCATATGGCTATTACATAGAGATTGATGTAGTTGATGAGCATTAGCCTCTAAAGCCCTGATCCTTATACAGTACAAGCTAATGTAAAATAATACGTACACAGTGTGCAGAACACGAGCACCGCGGACGCTGCCGCTCCAAGGTTTCATAAACCTAATTCGCCATCTAGTGGCCCTAAAGACGGATACATGGAGGATATCACACACATATAGGAATCTGGAGCACATGCAGTAGATGAGATTGTCACCTTCGGGCTGAACAAGCGCTGGCAAAGAAGGAGAGACGTTTTTAAGAGGGGGGTGAGGATCTTTTTAATACAACGCTCTGGCTTAAAATGTTCAGACGCAGTGCCTGACAACGCTATGTGACATCCACGTAAATCAAAATATTAAAGGGAGTGTATAGTCAGAAAATGACCTGTTATTTAAATCAGATTTGAGGGCTTTTTTATGTATTTTTTTAACGTTGGCGATGTTTTTTTCCTTATCACAATACAAATGAAAAAAATAAAAATGTTGCAATTTTCACATGTGCAATTGGGGCTGTTTTAGGAAGAGTTTTCAGAAGTCTCGTTATCATCAGAGGCAGGAATACAATAGCAGAGAACACCTCAAAAAACAGCAGATTATCAAGCTTCCACCAATCACAATAGGCGATGTCACAGCTGACCTTACTCCTAATACCTTAACCCTTTCACGCCACAGCCAATTTCCATCTTTGTGTTTACTTTTTTCCTCCCCTTATTCCCAGAACAATATTTTTTTTTTCTGTCCACATAGACATGAGGGCTTGTTTTTTTGTGAGACAAGTTGTACTTTTGAATGACACCATTCATTCTACCACATAGTGCACTTGAAAACAGGGGGAAAAAAATTCCAAGTGCGATGAAATTGTGAAAAAAAACACAACTCTGACATTGTTTTTTGGGAATTGTTGAATTGTTTTTACTGTGTACATTTTGTGGCAACAATGACCGTGCAATATGATTCGCCTCATCAATACGAATGCGGCGATACCAAACATTTCCAGGCTTTTTTTTATTAATTCAGTGGTGAAAAAATCAAAAGTTTGCAAAAAAAGAATCTTTGGGTTGTGTCGCCATTTTCCAAGACCCATAACATTTTTATTTTTTGGCCGGCAGGAACTGCCCCTAACAATTGTGTGTAGGGCAGTGCTCCGCCTACGATTTTTAACTTGTAATGTGTCGCTGTCAATTGGCTTGAAAAAAAAACTAAAATCAAAGTTCAAATCACCCCGCTTTTGGATGTTTTGGGTTGTCATAATGATTTAAAAAGAGAAAACACAGTAGTCTGACATTAAATGGCTTCACCCAACCACTGACCATGAGTGGAGAAAAAGTTTTAGCGTCATCATTCATATTCTCTGAAAAAAGATCAAGAAAGCAAAAATTCTGCCGGGGTATGTAAACTTTTGAGCACAACTGTATATATCTTTATTTTCAATGGGGGGAAAGCGGGGTAATTTGAACTTTTGTCTTTTTGTTGTTTGAGGCAGGCGCGTTGTGCCAGCATCGGGAAGTCATGTGACCGCAAGTATGCGATTTGCATACTTCTGGTCACACTCCCACTAGAGATTTACGGCCTCAATCAATTAATTTGCATGCAAGCGGTCACGCACCTGCTACTGTAGAATCCTAACAGCAGACACTGTGCGCGCTGTAAGGATTCAAAAGTCTGCAGTCCCATAAAGTGACTGCAGACTTGTGTCATTTGGCAGGAAAAACCCCCTTTAATAATGACCTTTGCTGACCCTCATGAGATGCTTCAATGTAATTGGTCGGGTCTGAGTTGCTGCTAATGTACATGTGAATGTACAGACTGTACAGCATATTGAAGAGATAAAACTTTTCTATTTTTTTTCTAGCTTCAAAAAACTTTTTCATATGAAATAAATATTCCACTAAAGTCATACAATTGTGAAAATTCTTTGTCTGGTTGTGGATGCTATAGTCTTATAGTACGCTCAAAAACATCATCAATGCATCACCCGCAACGGCAGAGTCCCAACATAAACTATCGCGTCCTAAAGTTAACAATATATTGACTCGTCCATTTTTCCCGGATCCACGAAACAACAAAGAACCCTGTGTTTACCGGGAACATGACAGAGGTTTGGTGTTTTTTATTCCTTCATTTACATTAAGTTGCCGTGAATTGACAATGTATTTCTTCTAAGTTCAGAATGGTTCTTTCGAGAACTTTGATGTCAGGGCCAAGTACATTGACGGAATAGACAGCACCGAGAATGAACTGGCTGTGAACCATATTTATTATATGACATGGCAAGGGACCAAGCGCACATTCAATAGCAGTCTAATTTCTTGTGCATATGTACACGTATATATAATTTTAACTAGGCTCCTAAAAAGTTAATAAAGAACATTTAGTTACATCATAAAGCATTGTAACCAATGTAATTTTGGAAAAATTAAGACATCTGGCACGGGTGAACCACACTTCAATGTAAATACATTAGGAACGTCCTTATGACCTATTACACGTACTCAAAACAATCATTCTTTGGGATATTTTGCTTTGATTGTTTCACACGTGACGATTTTTATGGACCCTTAGGGTTTTGCTTTTTTTTACATCAATGGCACCGGTCGTAAGTCATCATTGCAGAGGTTAAGTAAGCGCACTTTTCATCTGGAGACACAAAAATTAAATTTGCCAGTGTTTTGAACTAAAAAGCATATTAGTCATTTCTAATTTTTTTTTTTTTAACTGTTAGGGGTTTAGGACATTTTGGGCTTTGGAAATATAAAAATAATATATGATATAGTAATGAATAACATATAGGCAGAAGAAAGCAAATAATAACATGAAATGCATAATTATATTAAATAAATCCTCTGGTTCTGAATCAAAATGACATACGGTATATAATATATTTAGCATACATAAATTACCTCCATCCATTCCTTTCTTCAATTTGGTTCTTTTTTTTGCCAAAAACATGGCTCATACTAGAAGCGCATTGTATCCACACAGTCGTATTCTGTGTGACGCTGAGTCACTACTTACGGACAAACTGTGAGACAGGGTAGTCAAGAGGTCCGAGGTCATAGTACAGAGTGGCAATACAAAGGTGTGGTCAAGTAACAGTCCAGGATCTAATGCCAGGAGGCTATTTCAAGATAAGGGAATAAGAAAAACGGAAATTCAGAGGTCAAGTCCAGGGTCAGGTTCCTGAGGTCAGACAGCATCAAGAGCAAAAGGGGTAACACACATAAATAGTCACAACAAATCTAAGGTCCAACAACAAGATCAGGGAATAAAACACAGAACACAGCACACACATAAAAGAGCAAAGCTACAGCTGACAATTGTCTTCTCATGGTTAGCCAGTTAAATATCTAGCAAATAATCAATAACTGGAGGAAAACTGAAAAAATACCCACAGGTTAGGCCAGATTAAGCAGCAGGGTTGTCAATCAAAAATGCTGACAGCCCAGCACGCACCAGCAACAGATTGGATGACTGAGCTGTCACTCACAATACTGACAGCCCTGCACACTACAGATCATGTAGGGTGGCTTTGCAACGCTACGGTCCTGGGTTCAAATCCCACCAAGGACATCTCATCTACAAGGAGTCTATATGTTCTCACCATGTTTGCGTGGGTTTCCTCCGGGTACTCCGGTTTCCTCCCACACTCCAAAGACATACTGATAGGAAATGTAGATTGTGAGCCCCAATGGGGACAGTGCCAATAATATCTGTGGAATTAATGGCGTTATATAAGTGAGTAAAATAATTGAAAAAAATAAATTTGCTGTGCTATAGGGAGGGGTTAACTCCAAAGCAATATGGGGAATCCTGCCAAGATGCACCCAAGGTTATGTGCTCTTTATTTTTTGAAAATACCCTAAAAGTTAACCAAATCCGATGGCTATTTAGCCTTAAACGAAATATATCAAAGTTGAACAATTGTCCCTTACTATAATGTTCCACAGAAACTCTCTCCTGAAGCAAAAAGAAGTTTAAGTTTTGTCTGAAGTCCGTTGCGTGCCGTGTCAGCACCTAGGTATGGATTAAGATTCTTAATTGAGGAACAAACAGGAAACATGGCAGCAAATCTACAAGTTCTGAACTCTGATTTTGGCAATAAACGTGGCCTGTAACAATGTGCCTGTCTGTCTAATGGATCGCCCGCCAGTATTTCACAGGGAAGTGTCACAGTAGCGGTGACCCAGTCCGTGGGCATCCATGTAAGGGAGTGAAGTGATGGTATAAAGTTTATGAATAGATGATTCGTGACGCCACCTGTGGTGTTCGGCAATGAAGATGTTAAGCCGATGCTGCAGACAGATCCGCTGGGACAGATGGTGTAGTGCAGCAATGATGTTATAGCCCTCCACTGGCAGGGCTGTAGTCCCAGGGCAGTGTAGGTGGGTGTTGAGAAGGAAGGTGCAGTGTCAGGCACAGAGATGTAGCAGTGCCGGGGAGGTGGCAGCAAGAAGGCAAGGACACAATAGGTTGCAGTTTCTTTACCTTTACTTGGCCAATGCAGTCCAGGGTCCTGAGTACAGATGGCACAGGAGCAGGTTAGCCTGGAAGCAAGTCAGGAATCACTCTGGCAGATGGGTTCTGCAGTCTCCTTACTAGCGCTCTCTATGAAGTACTCCCAGTACTGAGTTACACTGGAGTTCCTCCTTTCTAATGTTATCCACACTCCACTCACATGGCAGACAGCCGTAGCCTTCTATCTCTCTTGGCTCACCCGTCGCTGTTGTGCCTCCGAGGATTATGTGGGAATAGGGCATTTACAGCTTCCTATTCCTCTGGTTTCTGGTGCAGGACCGTTAGTATCTATACACCCTTGGAGACCAGGCTCCAGATCATGCGCTATCACTGGGACTGAGCTCTCCACTTTCCTCAGTCTCCCCAGCTCTTCTCCTCCACGTCTGCACACGACGCCCTCCTCACACTAACTAACTAATTTCCCCTCCTTGCCCCCAGAGAGAAGCTCTTCCCCTTAGTATTGGTTCAGAGCTCCCTCTGCTGGCCCGGAGTGGGAACTGTGTTGCATGTTATGGCTAACTGCCAGAGAGACCCTTCATTGCTGCCAGGCATGACATCACTCTCCCTAGGAGGAAGGTAATGCCACTGTGGCGACCATACTCCTGGGGGCGCCACACTAACGTTAGGCTCCATCTCAGCCTTGAGTATTTTGGCACCACCAGAATGTAGCATGGTCCGTGCATGGTTACTTACTGCGATGGTGCAAGTGGGCCTTAGTTTTCTTCCCGACTTGGGTCAGTTCTGGACAAACAATCGGTGTACACGGACGTTTGCGGGGCCCCACCAGCAGGTGAACGGAACCGTTGATGACTGTGGCTTGATTTCTCAGCGGTGTCCAACACCTTTCATCCTAGGTCTCGGCCTTTTCTATCTCTCAGCAGTGTTTCTGGTAGATATCTCCTCACATCTGGACCGATTCTGATCATGGATACGATCAACTCCAATCTGCCGCTTCTCTGGCTCGGTGAGATGCTTCCACGAGAGAATGTCTTTGGGTTCCACCCCACCTCTCCCTGTTCTCATTAGCTGCAGACTGCCCTTAAGATGGCCGCACTTCCTCTTCCTGTGATTCACATCAGTCAGATTATAGCTCCATCTATGACATTTTCTATGTATCTCACATTCTTTCAGCAATGCTTAGGCGTCAGCAACATCTTGTGACCAAATAACAACATTACTGCAAAGAATCAAATCTATTAAAAAACGTGTACAGTGTTATACTGATGTGGACCCAGGTGTACACATTTATACCACCCTGGTGAGCAAACACACATCTCACCATGTGTTGCTTCTATACAGGTGTTCTCAGTTCCTCGTTTGGTTTGTCCTGTCACATCTTGGAGGGACTGTTTATACTGTCCTGACACTTGCAGTCTTTGCTGGCTATATTAAAAAGTTAGATGGATGTTTGGAGTCCCGGCTCCCCAGTCAAGGATTATCTTGTTGAGGTTTTCTCTATTGCTTTTTCTGCGATTTGTTTTGTGTGTTCCCCTTCTCAGCTCTCTTTCCATTTGGTTACATTCGGGGTCTGGGGGGTTTTTACGTATAGTGAAGGTCTTTTTGGATTACTTTGTTTTCCTTCCGTCTTTCATGTATGACTGTGTGAACACGTCCTAAGCCCTGTGTTACACCCTCTGTCTATGGGCACAACGTTCTGTTGTGGTTTTGAGTTACACTCTGTGTACAGTTAGGGATTTCGTTAAGACACTCAGGGTCAGAGTGGGAGCGTCAATGCGTAATTTTAGGGTGCCAACCTTCACAGTCAGGCATGGACAAATCACGGTCAGGATAGGGATTTGCCAAATCTGTATACAAACCTGAGGTGAGCAGGTTGAACATCTCCCCTGGTTTGTTCATTCCCGTGTGAGTGTTAGGGCTCAGTTATAACACTGTTGTTAGTGCTGCTATTCACAATCTCTCAGTGTCTGTGATTTTAGTCTGATCTGTGACCAAAAGTGTGAACTTACCAACCACCAATCCTTCCTTTTCTTTCTCTATCTAGTCCTTTGCCCTTTTTTCCAATAGGGCACGTGCTCGATTCCTGTCGACTGGGCCCATCCTCTCCCGCAACAACTTTCACGCTCGGACCAAATCATGTGCCCAATCACATGACAGTAATTCCACTTTAACTGGGCTAGGAGTTGGATGACGCAGGTTCGGTATGTGCCTTTCTTGAACGATAACTAGGGCATGCGTCGTCACAAGCAAGGGAGCTTTATTGAGAGGCCACACATGGGTGCTGATACCTTCCGGTGGCTGGTGGGAGTATAAAGTTTTTTTCGTGCTTGTATGATGCCACCCGCTGACAAAGCCTTGGGCCGAAACATGGCGTTATTCGAGCAGGAGAAAGACTCTTATGAGTTATCTATTCCTAATCTAGGGCAGCTACTTAATTTGTTATAGTGCATTCATATGTTGGGCTACTGTGACCCCCTTATTGCTAGTAAACTATGTTTGCCCTTATGATAATTTTCCATCATAGGCCTTCTTTTACCCATTTATCTCTTGCCATTTTACCCTATATTGCTCTTACTGTTAGCCCTTTGATACACTATTTATATATCTTCCCTTGGGACGTTCAGATTTTGGGTCTCCTCCTGCTACGTCAGTCACTTTTTCCTTCGGTGTGATTTATCTACTTTTTAACCTGTCATTTATACCTTTATATACAAATGTGATATTTGCACTACCTTTAGTTCTTTACTATTCTTTATTCTACATCGTTTCTCGTTATCTCTTTCGTTATCACGTTTATCCATCTCGTGATCAGTTTTACAGCTCGAGGATTTGCGGCAATCACCATTTTGGCTACAAACTCACTAGCCAGTGTGAATGGGTTCAGCCATATAAAACCTGGAGGAGAACGTTCGCTTTACTTGGCAAAGATGATTATTACGGGTAATGGCAAAATCCCAGTGAACTGGATAACCTTAGAGGTGAAGGTAGCAGACAGCGCTGTCATATACCCAAGAATGCCCCCAAGTTACCCAGTTTGGGTGGTCACTGAGCTATGCCTGGATGTGGCAAAATGTCAACTGTTGGCAAGGATGCACATGGAATTCTAAGGCATGTTTGCTTTATAAATAATATACTAAATAAAGCTACATGTATCTACTTTAAGACCCCCCATTGACCTTAAATGTCCAGACAGTCCGTGTTCTACTCTAAAATATCACTGCATAGTAGAGACACAGCCAGACTCCCCATAGAAAAGGTATAGATGGTTTGCTACCATCCCTGCCTTCCCGAGAGCTGTATACACAGCGCTGAACAAACACTGTGTATGCATTAATAGGAGACACCATCAGTACATGAATGCAGTGCCAGAACCACTGTCAGTACATGAATGCAGTGCCAGAACCACTGTCAGTACATGACTTCAGCTCCAGAACCACTGTCAGTTCAATGAATGCATTCCCAGAACCACCATCAATACGTATAGCGAAGGTCTTTTTGGATTCCTTTGTTTTCCTTCCGTCTTTCATGTATGACTGTGTGAACACGTCCTAAGCCCTGTGTTACACCCTCTGTCTATGGGCACATCGTTCTGTTGTGGTTTTGAGTTACACTCTGTGTACAGTTAGGGATTTCGTTAAGGACACTCAGGGTCAGAGTGGGAGCGTCAATGCGTAATTTTAGGGTGCCAACCTTCACAGTCAGGCATGGACAAATCAGAGTCAGGATAGGGATTTGCCAAATCAGCATACAAACCTGAGGTGAGCAGGTTGAACATCTCCCCTGGTTTGTTCATCCCCGTGTGAGTGTTAGGGCTCAGTTATAACACTGTTGTTAGTGCTGCAATTCACAATCTCTCAGTGTCTGTGACTTTAGTCTGATCTGTGACCAAAAGTGTGAACTTACCACCCACCAATCCTTCCTTTTCTTTCTCTATCTAGTCCTTTGCCCTTTGTTCCAATAGGGCACGTGCTCGATTCCTGTCGACTGGGCCCATCCTCTCCCGCAACTACTTTCGCGCTCGGACCGAATCATGTGCCCAATCACATGACAGTAATTCCGCTTTAACTGGGCTAGGAGTTGGATGACGCAGGTTCGGTATGTGCCTTTCTTGAACGATAACTAGGGCATGCGTCGTCACAAGCAAGGGAGCTTTATTGAGAGGCCACACATGGGTGCTGATACCTTCCGGTGGCTGGTGGGAGTATAAAGGGTTTTTCGTGCTTGTATGATGCCACCCGCTGACAAAGCCTTGGGCCGAAACATGGCGTTATTCGAGCAGAAGAAAGACTCTTATGAGTTATCTATTCCTAATCTAGGGCAGCTACTTAATTTGTTATAGTGCATTCATATGTTGGGCTACTGTGACCCCCTTATTGCTAGTAAACTATGTTTGCACTTATCATAATTTTCCATCATAGGCCTTCTTTTACCTCTTTATCTCTTGCCATTTTACCCTATATTGCTCTTACTGTTAGCCCTTTGATACACTATTTATATATCTTCCCTTGGGACGTTCAGATTTTGGGTCTCCTCCTGCTACGTCTGTCACTTTTTTCTTCGGTGTGATTTATCTACTTTTTAACCTGTCATTTATACGTTTATATACAAATGTGATATTTGCACTACCTTTAGTTCTTTAATATTCTTTATGAGTTTTTACTTTTTCCATCAGATATCCTGTAGCGTCCATGCATCAACAGGTCAGAGCTGTTTTGCCTCGAATTACTTATAGAGGTTTCCGAAAGGATGTGAACAGTCTTACCGTAACAGTTATCTGCTGAACGTCCAGATGTGGCCACCAGATATCAGTGTGTACTAGTCTGTTATCAGCCAGAGACGTATTGATGGTTCGTCTCTTGGATATGTTAGTAGTAATTGATTTATGCCAATCCGAATTATGCTTTTTGCTGGTGCTGATCGTAAAGAGTGCCTGGTTACAAACCCCACTAATCACGCAAACACAGGCCATCAACGTCAAATTATAGAAAGCCCCTTTAAATTAAGGTGATCCGTCATTGACAGGTGTCGTCGCTCTATATCGTTTCTCGTTATCTCATTCATTATCACGTATATTTATCTCGTTTTAAGTTTTACAGCTCGGGGATTTGCGGCAATCACCATTTTGACTCCAAACTCACCAGTTTTTCCAGTGTGAATGGGTTCAGCCATATAAAACTGTGAGGTGACCGTTCCTTTTACTTGGCAAAGCTGTAAATTATGTGTAACGGCAACATCCTAGTGAACTGGATAACCTTAGAGGTGGAGGTAGCAGACAGCGCTGTTATATACCCAAGGATGCCCCCAAATCACCCGTTTTGTGCTAGTGTTTCATTAAACCCTGCCTGGACATGGCCCAGTTCACAGAACAGTTCTGGCAAAATGCTGACTGTTGGTAAGGATGTCCATGGGATTGTAAGTCATGCTTGCTTTATAAATAATATATAAATAAAGCTACATATTCACTCAATAGCTACCTGGGGACCCATCATAGACTTTAAACTTCCGGACGGTCCGTGTTCTACTCTGTAGTGACGTTTTAAAACATCATTACATAGCTGAACAGCTGCACTTGATCGCGTAGCTGAGGGAGCAGAGATCCGCCTGTCAGACACAGCCAGACTCCTCATGGAGAAGGCAGAGAAAGTTTATTACTATCTCAGCCTTCCCGAGAACTTTATACACAGCACTGAAGAGTTGTGAGTGGTAATAGGAAGCACTGTGAACACTTCTTCCTCTGGATTCAGCCTGCTCTGCTGTGCAGCCAGTAGGCTATATTTCCACTGTAACTGGGCTAAATATACCAGCCTCAGTTACAGAGGAAATCAAGCAAAAAAAAAAATTAAATATTGAAAAAAAATGCAAACATATTTTATGATTCTATTGGGGTGCACAATATGTGAAATAAATAAAAATAAGAAACAGAGGGTAAAAAATACATAATAAAAAAAAGGCCACTATCAACCCAAATCGCTGTTATTCGCCCTGCCCCCAATGGAAAAAAATGAATTTAATATATAAAAATAATTGCTTCAGAAAGGGGAAAACATTTTTAAATACCGTACATATCAGTGGTCGTAAAAATAAAATAAAAAAATGTCACATTTTTCCTTTATTTTACCATACGTATTGCAAAAAAAGAAAAAAAAAAAATGATGACAGAAAAATGAAGATTAAAAATCTCCAAAAAGGAGCAAACATTTTTTTAATACCCAATTGAGAAAAAGAATAATCGTATCGATTTGCATTGCGAATGAGTCATGGCTTATCCCACCTTCCAATATAGAAACAGTGACATAAATTAGCAAATAGAAATTAACATTTAAAATTGGGCGGGTGAGAAGCCGCATCCAGGCACAGGACCAGCACCTTTTCTTACCACTGTCTTGCTCTAAAGCCCCAAGTATCTTCACGCTAGACCAGGAATTCTGGCCACGACTACGTGTGGAAATACCTGGGGTGTCAGCACATGGCGGTGGTAAGAAAAGGTCCCAAGGATTATATGGGGGACAGTCAGCACCGTAGGTGAAAATTTCCAGCAAAAATTATCCATGATAATGTCCAATGAGGATCCCTCCTTATGGAGGGAAAAGAATTGACTTGCTGCATAAATAAAAACGCACTATGATGTTAGAAATCTCATTCACTTTGCTGTTACTGTAAAGCACTACGCTTTTCTGCCTGACAAAAAAAAAGAACGTATCAAAAAAACAGCAAGTCCTAAAGTTACTCAATGTGGATTTTCTGCAGCATATTAGCAGCATTTCTTGTTTGTTACAGGGATGAAGAATGGAAATGCTACCAATTTTAAAATCTGACAATTTATGTTCAGAAAATGTACAAAACGTGTAGATGAGATTTTTCCAGTATAATCACTTGTCTTGACTCGTCACAGCTGCTAGAATGGTTATCCCCTCCCAAAAAAACAAGCTGTACCCTTCTGCTCCACTTATTGTCTAGAGTACTACCTATTTTCAACAGTTCCATAGACAATGAAATAAGCTGAAGTGCGAATCCTCGGCTTGCACCGAATGTTTTAAAAGTTTTCAGCTTCCTAAAAGTCAACTTATTTGTGTTGCCCTGTCCACATTTGATTAATGTCATATTAGCCTCGAAATATTGACAGTAGTTTCCGGAAGGATGACATGTGAAGAGTCTTTCTAGGGCAGTTATCTGCTTGTAAGTCCAGACGTGACCACCAGATGTCAGTGTATACTAGTCTGTCATCAGCCAGAGCCGTATTGATGGCGCATCGCTTGGATATGTTTAGTAATAATTGTTTCATTCCAACCTGAATTCAGCTTTTTCATGGTCCTGATCATAGGCGGATCCTGATTAGAACCCCCACTATTCATGCAAGAATACACCATGAATTTAAAATGATAGAAAACCCCTTTAAATTAAGGCGAACCGTTACTGACAGGTGTCGTCGCTCTACATCGTTTCTCGTTATCTCTTTCGTTATCACGTTTATCCATCTCGTGATCAGTTTTACAGCTCGAGGATTTGCGGCAATCACCATTTTGGCTCCAAACTCACTAGCCAGTGTGAATGGGTTCAGCCATATAAAACCGGGAGGAGAACGTTCGCTTTACTTGGCAAAGATGATTATTAAGTGTAATGGCAAAATCCCAGTGAACTGGATAACCTTAGAGGTGGAGGTAGCAGACAGCACTGTCATATACCCAAGGATGTCCCCAAATCACCCGTTTTGTGATAGTGTTTCATTAAACCCTGCCTGGACATGGCCCGGTTCACAGAACAGTTCTGGCAAAATGCTGACTGTTGGTAAGGATGTCCATGGGATTGTAAGTCATGTTTGCTTTATAAATAATATATAAATAAAGCTACATATTCACTCAATAGCTACCTGGGGACCCATCATAGACTTTAAACTTCCGGACGGTCCGTGTTCTACTCTGTAGTGAAGTTTTAAAACATCATTACATAGTTGAACAGCTGCACTTGATCGCGTAGCTGAGGGAGCAGAGATCCAGCTGTCAGACACAGCCAGACTCCTCATGTAGAAGGCAGAGAAAGTTTATTACTATCTCAGCCTTCCCGAGAACTGTATACACAGCACTGAAGAGTTGTGAGTGGTAATAGGAAGCAGTGTGGACACTTCTTCCTCTGGATTCAGCCAGCTCTGCTGTGCAGCCAGTAGGCTATATTTCCACTGTAACTGGGCCAAATATACAAGCCTCAGTTACAGAGGAAATCAAGCAAAAAAAATATTAAATATTGAAAAAATGCACCCCAAACATATTTTATGATTCTATAGGGGTGCACAATATGTGAAATAAATAAAAATAAGAAACAGTGGGTAAAAAATACATAATAAAAAAAAGCCACTATCAACCCAAATCGCTGTTATTCGCCCTGCCCCCAATGGAAAAAAATGGATTTAATATATAAAAATAATTGCTTCAGAAAGGGGAACACATTTTTAAATACCGTACATATCAGTGGTCATAAGAATAAAATAAAAAATGTCACATTTTTCCTTTATTTTACAATACATATTGCAAAAAAAGAAAAAAAAGATGATGACAGAAAAATGAAGATTAAAAATCTCCAAAAAGGAGCAAACATTTTTTTAATACCCAATTGAGAAAAAGAATAATCGTATCGATTTGTATTGCGAATGAGTCATGGCTTATCCCACCTTCCAATATAGAAACAGTGACATAAATTAGCAAATAGAAATTAACATTTAAAATTGGGTGGGTGAGAAGCCGCATCCAGGCACAGTACCAGCGCCTTTTCTTACCACTGTCATGCTCTAAAGCCCCAAGTATCTTCACGCTAGACCAGGAATTCTGGCCACGACTACGTATGAAAATACCTGGGGTGTCAGTGTGGCGCCCCTGAGGCTTCAGTCGCCACAGAGGTACTGCACCTTCTCCTAAGATGTAGTGCCCCACCATCCAGTTAGGCTGGGAACTCCTTTCCGCATTCCAACACCTGCACCTCACACACAGGATAGTTCAGCAGGGACCCATGCATGCTTTATGCTGGAAAGGTCATAGGGTGCCTTTTGTGGTCCCTGGCTTCGTAACACGAGAGGTGCTGGGGAGGCGGGTGGAGTTAGATATAAAAGAGAGGGAAGGTGTAGGATTTCAGGTCAGTCTGGGGTGAATCACAGAGAAGGAGGTCAATCAGATGAGGGTCTGAAAGAGAGAGAGCAGGCTAACAGCAGGTCAGCCTGAGAGGAGCTCAAGGCGGAGGAAGGCAGTCAGTCAGGAGAGGCTGAGGACTGGTCTTAGTGGAACGAGCTCCCTAGAGAAGGAAGAGAAGGAGAAAGAGAGGTAGACTGGAGACTACAGATTCCATAAGAGAGATAGAACAGATTGGAACGAAGGAGAATAGAAGGACGGTGGGAAGCTGGTTGAAGAAAGATAGGGAACCCTATCAGTCCAGAGAACGCAAAGGCCGGGGCCCGGTCCCCGAGGTTGATTGGATCTTTATGTCCGGCAACAGACACCGGAGTAGTAGTGAGCCGCTAATGCCTTGCTCCCATCATAGACTTGGGACACAACAGCAACCGAATAGAGAGCCGGGACGCAGTGAGGAGTCCCCGAAGCAGGCTACAGCTGTCTGTCATACAAGTAAAGACTAGGAACACCTAGAGAGAGGCATTCCAGGGTAACTAAGTACTAGAGTGCTTCGCACCTAAAGGCGCATTGGAGGAGTCGTTCAGTAAGGTACATGTTGGCGGAGTGTGGAAGGGAGAATCCTATCCTGCCTGGAGGTTGGCTGGAGCCCTGACCTGGAGAACACAGTACGGAGGCAGGCAGTTGAGTGAACTGCAAACAGTGAGTAAAGCTTTGGAACCGCATACTCTGGTGTCCTCCAGTTATTCCCGCACCACTACACCTGGGTACCAGCCTCCATACCATTCTGCGCCTCTCCTCATCCATTGCACCTACACTGCCCTGGGACTACAGCTCCACCTGTGGGGAGCTATACCATCTCTGCTGCACCACACCATCAGTCCCAGCGGATCTGTATGCAGCGTTGGCTTACCATCTTACTTGCCAAACACCACGGGTGGCGTCACAAACTATTCTAATAAACTTTAACACCATTAACATCACCGCCATTGATATTGGGCGCCCGGGGCCATGGACCGGGTCACCGCTGCTGTGACACATTCCCGCCTTGTCACTGGCCCGGTACCGAGTACCCCGCTGCCCTGGGTGTGCGAGGGCGACCCAATTTTGGCGTCACGAACAGGATCACGAGACCCGATGCCATCGGGTTCTGTGTGCCTAGGATTTACAACTTTTGAAAATGTGCAGAAACCAAATTTAATAGACTGTAAAATGGACATTAGAAATGGCCGCTGGTGCGGAGAAGAAGGGCGTGAAGAGATGGGAGGTCCTAAGAAGAGACCGCGAAGAGTCTTGGGCCGTGCCTGCCTGAATTACTATGTGACCGATGCAGGGCCCACCCCCCGAGGGGTTCGTATACTGGCTTGGTATGGAGACGCTGGAAGAAGACGCCGCCCCCGGAAGGAGGGGCAGAGAAAGCCAGTGGCGAGCAGAAGGGCGGAGCAAGAGGAAGAACACCAGAACACCATCTTGGAGAGCAAGGGAAGGAGGCCTGTGGAGCGCGGGGAACTGAATCTCCCCGGCACCATGGCTGACGGCCCCAACCCAAGCTCCGGAATGAATCGCCAGCAATTGGAAGATGAAATCACCGAATTGACCACCCGCCTGCAGCAGAAGAAGGAAGCTTTGGAGAAGTTAAGACAGCAGCGCGCCCCGACGGGGCCTACACCTGCGGTAACCCCTCCATCGGTACCTGCCGCTACCACACCGGACTGTCCCCGGGCAGTGCTGACCTACACATCTACCCTGACCCTACGGTTGAGCACCCCCTGCCTGGAGAAGTTATCGGAGGACCCGGGAGTGGAAGTGGAGCTCCCGCCTGGACCTGACGCGGCTGCGCCGGTCCCCACCGAGACCCCTGCGGATCCAGAGTCCGCACCTGCTCCTTCATCACCTGCACCGGAGCAGAGGCAGCATCGCCGGGAGACCACAGGTATGTCCGGCGCCCCTTCACCCGAAAAGACCCGGGGTTGCCCCACCGTTGCAGCGGCCGGCCAGGTAGTACTAGACCTGGTCTGGGACCGGGAAGCCAGTCCCCGAGGGGAGACACCGGAACCCCCAACGGTGGTGCCGCAGGCCCCAGTAGGCAAAAGCAGGTCCCAGGAGGAGGAGGAGCAGAATGAGGCCTATTGCCGAGCCACCATTAAAAAGCTGGCAGCTGAGTACCGGGAGAGGGAGCAGAAGAGATTGGCTGTACTGGGCCCGGATTTGAGCAGGAAAGAGAGGACCCGTGCTGGGCATTACAGTTCCCAGGATGCAGCAGGATGGGGGCAGGTCCTTAACGTCAATCAAGAACAGGTGTTCGGATTTATTGCAGACCCCAAGAGGATAAGTGACTTATTCTTTAACCGGAGGGACGTTGAATCCCACTTGCCCAAAGGACACCCTAAAAGAAACCTGCAGCCTGGGGAGTATGTCACCTTCACCCACCATGAGGGGCTCAGGGGATGGTACGCCCTGAATGTACGATGTATCCCTGCAGAATTTATTGAGCAGTACCTGCCAAAGACACCTGTTAATGCTCCTCCACCTTCAGTTACCACCCAAGCTGCTCAGGTGCCTAGGAATCCAATGATTACCACGTCAGTTCCAACCAGGCAGCCTAAAAAGATCTCTGGCTTGACACCGTGGGAAGGGGACTACCTAAAAATAGTCAATGATTATCTCGAATATGGTAATGGTTCAGCTTCCAGAACCCCAGGAGGGGATCACCAGTAGAAGAATTATAATTTTCCAAATCTCGTTACCCAGGAGGGTTTGTTGCACCAGTTGTGCCTTTGCCTTTTTGTTCATCATGTTGCCCAGTTTTTGATTGGCAGCTTAGTTTTTGAAATGGAACTGTGGAGATCATAGATGCTGATTGATCCAAAAACTTTTATTGTAAATAGTTGCACCTCTTTAGGTGCCCTTTCTTGGTTTTACATATAAAGACACTTTGCAAAGATAATGTTTTTGCATGGACACTTTTCGAAGAATGATGTCTACCTCAAGGGACACTGCAAGAAAGCCTGGCTGGGAGCAGTGTTCAGCACTTTGCAAGAATCTTTGAATGTTTTTATGATAACGTATTTGATAATGTTGTGTCTTGTGAAAAGTAAATGTCTTTTATAGAATATTTGATACAGGGAATTAGAAAAGTTTTGAGATAGAATGTGAGAATTGAATAAAGAATACAGAATTGAAAGTGACAGGTGACAGGCCAAGTACAGATGGTCAGTGTCATGCGTCCAGTAGAAGAAAGAAAGAAAAAGAGAATAATTGATAGAAAATGTAATAAAGAAAATGTGTTGAGTATAGCACTTTGAATTAAGAATTGGACTTAAGTAAATTTTTGATACTAAGATTGGAAGTTAACCTGTTTGTAACGTTTAAGAAATGTGCCTCCTACATTAGGAAGATTAGATAAGTACTGTTGAATAGCATTTAAAAAATTTTTTGTGTTCCTGTATTGTACTTTTTGTTGTCTTACAGCCCGCGGACGTGCTGTGCTTAAAGGGGGGGTATGTGGCGCCCCTGAGGCTTCAGTCACCACAGAGGTACTGCACCTTCTCCTAAGGTGTAGTGCCCCACCATCCAGGTAGGCTGGGAACTCCTTTCCACATTCCAACGCCTGCACGTCACACACAGGATAGTTCATCAGGGACCCATCCATGCTTTATGCTGGAAAGGTCATAGGGTGCCTTTTGTGGTCCCTGGCTTCGTAACACGAGAGGTGCTGGGGAGGCGGGTGGAGTTAGATATAAAAGAGAGGGAAGGTGTAGGATTTCAGGTCAGTCTGGGGTGAGTCCCAGAGAAAGTCAGTCAGACGAGGGTCTGAGAGAGAGAGAGCAGGCTGACAGCAGGTCAGCCTGAGAGGAGCTCAAGGTGGAGGAAGGAAGTCAGTCAGGAGAGGCTGAGGACTGGTCTTAGTGGAACGAGCTCCCTAGGGAAGGAAGAGAAGGAGAAAGAGACAAAGACTGGAGACTACAGATTCCATAAGAGAGATAGAACAGATCGGAACGAAGGAGAATAGAAGGACGGTGGTAAGCTGGTTGAAGAAAGATAGAGAACCATTCCAGTCCAGAGAGCGCAAAGGCCGGGGCCCGGTCCCCAAGGTTGATTGGATCTCTATGTCCGGCAACAGACACCGGAGGAGTAGTGAGCCGCTAACGCCTTGCTCCCATCATAGACTTGGGACACAACAGCAACCGATTAGAGAGCCGGGATGCAGTGAGGAGTCCCCGAAGCAGGCTACAGCTGTCTGTCATACAAGTAAAGACTAGGAACACCTAGAGAGAGGCATTCCAGGGTAACTAAGTACTGGAGTGCTTCGCACCTAAAGGCGCATTGGCGGAGTCGTTCAGTAAGGTACATGTTGGCGGAGTGTGGAAGGGAGAATCCTATCCTGTCTGGAGGTTGGCTGGAGCCCTGACCTGGAGAACACAGTACGGAGACAGGCAGTTGAGTGAACTGCAAACAGTGAGTAAAGCTTTGGAACCGCATACTCGGGTGTCCTCCAGTTATTCCCGCACCACTACACCTGGGTACCAGCCTCCATACCATTCTGTGCCTCTCCTCATCCATTGCACCTACACTGCCCTGGGACTACAGCTACACCTGTGGGGAGCTGTACCGTCTCTGCTGCACCACACCATCAGTCCCAGCGGATCTGTATGCAGCGTTGGCTTACCATCTTACTTGCCAAACACCACGGGTGGCGTCACGAACTATTCTAATAAACTTTAACACCATTAACATCACCGCCATTGATATTGCTCGCCCGGGGCCGCAGACCGGGTCACCGCTGCTGTGACACATTCCCGCCTTGACACTGGCCCGGTACCGAGTACCCCGCTGCCCTGGGTGTGCGAGGGCGACCCAATTTTGGCGTCACGAACAGGATCACGGGACTCGATGCCATCGGGTTCTGTGTGCCTTGGATTTACAACTTTTGAAAATGTGCAGAAGACCAAATTTAATAGACTGTAAAATGGACATTAGAAATAGCCGCTGGCGCGGAGAAGAATGGCATGAAGAGATGGGAGGTCCTAAGAAAAGACCGCGAAGAGTCTTGGGCTGTCCCTGCCTGAATTACACTGTGTTCCAAATTATTATGCAAAAAGAGTTTCAGAGTGATAAGGTTTGAATTTTTTTGTTTGTCATTTAAACTCATTGATGGTGATGTGTGTCAGGGCTCTTTATATCACTGAAAGCAATTGCAGATACCTGTGCAAATTAGTTTGGCAGGTGTGTCCAAATAAAGGCAAGACTACTTAAGAAGGCTGTTCCACATTATTAAGCAGCCTACATTTTTTGCCAAAATGGGAAAGAAAAAGGATGTGTCGACTGCTGAGAAGCAACAAATTGTGGAATATTTAGGTCAAGGCATGACTACAATCAACATTGCCAAGACACTTTATCGTGATCATCGCACAATCAAGAAGTATGTAGCTGATTCCCAGCACACACGTGTGCGTGCTGATAAGGAAAAATTGAGGACTCTTTCCAACAGGCAATTGCATCAGGTTAAAAGAGCAGCTGCAAAAATGCCTTGTCATAGCAGCAGACAAGTTTTTGAAGCTGCTGGTGCCTCCAACGTCCCCCGAACAACAAGATGCAAGGTCCTTCAGAGGTTTGCAGCTGGGCGTAAGCCATCCTGTCGACCACCTCTATCCACTGCACACAAGCAGAAACAGCTCCAGTGGGCCAAACGATACATGAAGACTGACTTCCAAACCGTTTTGTTCACCGATGAGTGCCGTGCAACGCTTGATGGTCCAGATGGATGGAGTGGAGGATGGCTGGTTGATGGACACCCCATGAAAACACGGCTAAGGCGCCAACAAGGAGGAGGTGGAGTAATGTTTTGGGCTGGAATCATGGGGAGAGAGATTGTCGGCCCCTTTAGGATCCCTGAAGGGGTAAAGATGAACTGCATAACCTATGTGGAGTTTCTAAAACAGCACTTCCTGCCATGGTTCAAGAGGAAGAACCGTGCTTTCCGCAGCAAGATCATTTTCATGCATGATAATGCACCGTCTCATGCTGCAAATAACACATCTGCATCTCTGGCTGCTATGGGCATAAAAGAGGACAAACTTATGGTGTGGCCACCATCTTCCCCTGACCTCAACCCCATTGAGAACCTCTGGAGCATCATCAAAAGGAGTGTCTATGATGGCAGGAGGCAGGTCACATATAAGCAACAGCTCTGGGAGGGTATTCTGTCCACATGCAAAACAATTGAAGCACAAACCATCCAAAAACTGACAAATTCAATGGACGAAAGAGTTCAGAAGCTTCTTTCGAACAAGGGGTCTTATGTGCAAATGTAACATCACCTTGTGATGGTGTGATATGTTATGTGGATGTCATTCTTTGTATATTCCTATTTTTAACAATTCCAGTTATTTTCATAGTGTTTTTCTTATTACATTGTAAGTCTACAGCCTCACTGTATCTGTCTCTTGATGACCCCCTGTAGTGCATTAATCCCTAAGGCCTTTTGTTCTCCTCTGGGAGGCAACTTGTTTGACTACCCCTGGACAAGGAAGGGGGTGGGGGGAAGAACGGCTGCTGGACAAGTCAGTTCTGGTAGAGACAAGATGGTGAAAAGGCTGCATTTCAGAGAGAAGGACCCATTTTTATCCTCTGGTGCTAGAGTGTTTTGGAATCTCGTTTCCCTGGACATTTTATCCTGATACTGGACTGCATTCTTATTCTGGACTATCTTATCCTTTGTGTGGTGGACTGAATATGGACCTTTTCGTATTTTTGCCTGAATAAAGGTCTTGGAATTGTTCACTCTTCGCTTGCTCTGTTGATTGTGTGATACCAGAGAAGGACCCCGTGACAACTGGTGGCAGCAGTGGGATCAACAGAGCGTAACCCAATTGAGAACCACCCACAGAGTGAGTACAGAAATTGGACTGTATGCAGTTTACAGGAGAGAGCCAGAGACCTGGGCCTGAGCTACCAGGGATTGACTAAAGAGGCCTTAATCAATCTACTGGTGGGCGCTAGCCCGGCCACCTCCTCCCAGATGTCTGAAGCACGAGCACTGGAGACAGGGATCCCCATCCAGAAAAGCCAGTGGTTGGTGTGGTATGAAGAAGAGATGGCGGTTCTGGGCCCCGGCGTCTCTCAGGAGTACAAGGAGGAGGCTGCCCGCCGGGCACAGCGGAGACAAGAAGCAATGGAGCTTGAAAAAGGGAGTAACACAATGTGGAGTGTAACCCCAACAATCCGGGAGCCTGTACGGATCACCCGGACAGAGTTTAAGCCATTTGATGAGGCTTCTGGAGATGTGGAGGGGTTCTTCAAAGACTTTGAGCAGCACTGTGCTGTGATGGAGGTGCCCCACTCTAGCTGTATGCGTTTGTTAGTGGGGCTCCTGAACGGAAGCTTGGCGGAGGCTTACCGAACCATTGATGCACTGCGGAATCAGGATTATAACATTGTAAAGCAGACTATCTTGGATTACCATGCTATCACCCCAGACTCATATTGGGCCAAGTTCCGAGACCTCCCATGCACCAGGGGGGGATCGTTTAGGATGTATGTACATAAGATGTCCGAGGCTTGTCGGAGATGGCTGGAAGCAGAAAACGCCTTTACTGTGGAAGATGTTATACAGGCGTTCCTTATAGAACAATTTCTTGCCAAGTGCCCAGCAGAGGTACGGGAATGGATCCGGGAGCGCATGCCGTGTACCGTGGATAGAGCTGCAGCCCTGGCCGATGAAGCCCTTACTATCCGGCCGCAATGGAGGAGGCTTCTGGACAATGAACCACGGCCTGCTTCCGCGCCCCGTCCCCCTCCAATTATATCTGCCCTTCCACCTAGTCGCAAGCCGATGACAATCACGCCTCACAATCCTAGGCCCCAACAGTTCCGACCACGACCCGGGGGTATCACAGAGAGGAGGTGTTATAGAATCATAGAATCATAGAATCATAGAATCGTAGAGTTGGAAGGGACCTCCTGGGCCATCTGGTCCAACCCCCTGCTCAAAGCAGGATTCGCTAAATCATCCCAGTTAGATGTCTGTCCAGCCTCTGTTTGAAGTGTGTGGCAACCCACTCTGTTATGGGTGTGGGCAACCTGGACATTTGCAGTCTGGCTGTCCCTCCAGGATTCGGAGGGAGCCCCACGCAGCCCCACCTCGTCCAGTGCATCTTGTACATTCCACCACACCTGAGGAAGAGCTACCACCACCCCCACCAGAGTGGACCACCGACCACGGCACCATAGATACCCCTCCTGGAGTGTACGGACTCCGGCCTCTGTCCTTTAGCTACTCAGGGCAACGGCAACGCCACCTGCAGGATGTCTTTATTGATGGATACAAAGTGTCAGGATTTAGAGACACGGGGGCATTCTTGACTATCGCTGACCCCCGTGTGGTTCGACCCGAGGCAATTTACCAGGGTCCGGGAATTCCCATTGTCGTGGCGGGGGGTGCCCGCAAATATATACAGCGAGCTTCTGTGCGTTTGGATTATGGTTGTGGAGAAAAACTGTGTTGGATTGGAGTTATGGGAGGACTTCCTGCAGATATCCTCCTTGGGAACGACATTGGGGAGTTACAGTGCCAATTTGTGGGAGCAGTCACCCGACTACAGGCCCTTCAAGCACTACGTCATCCGGACCCCACGGGGAGCAACCACCATGAACCGCATCAGAGTCGGTAAGCAATACTTTCGCTGCTACTACATTGGGAGAGTCTTGGGACAGAGAGGAGTTTAGGAGAGAAATAGAGGGTGACACTACCTTAGCAGCCCTTAGGCGAAAGGCAGAAACTGGGCACATGGGAGATAATGAGGATGGCTTCACTCGAGAAAACGGACTGTATTATCGTGTAACAAAGGGCAGTGACCAGGGCAACCCTGACGCAACGACCAGGCAACTCATTGTCCCTCAGAAGTACAGGGCACAGCTACTTCAACTGGCCCATGACATCCCCTTGGCTGGGCATCAAGGGAGAAAAAGGACTGAAAAGAGACTCACCCAAAGTTTTTACTGGCCTGGCGTCTCGCAGTCGGTAGCCCATTATTGCCGCACCTGTGATGTGTGCCAGCGAATGCGTCATCCAGGAGCTCGACGTAAGGTACCCCTGCAATCCCTGCCCATAATTGAGGAACCATTTCAACGTGTAGCCGTCGACATCATAGGTCCTCTGGCCCACCCCAGCAGGTCAGGGAAAAAATATATCCTGACTGTGGTGGATTATGCCACTAGGTATCCTGAAGCTGTGGCCCTGTCCAGTATTACAGCAGTAAAGGTAGCCGAGGCCCTTGTTACCATCTTTACCCGGGTAGGGTTTCCTAGTGAAATATTGTCGGATCAAGGCACTCAGTTCATGTCAGATCTGGTCCAGTCCCTATGGCATACCTGTGGTGTTCGAGCCATTCGCACCACCCCATACCACCCGCAGACCAACGGACTATGTGAACGCTTTAATGGAACCCTAAAAAATATGCTGAGGGCTTTTGTTGACGTTGAAAAAGACTGGGAAAAGTACCTGCCACATCTCCTCTTCTCCTATCAGGAGGTTCCCCAAGAGTCCACAGGGTTCTCTCCCTTCGAACTACTGTTTAGCCGGAAGGTCCGTGGGCCTCTCACTCTTCTAAAAGAACATTTGGAGGGAGACATCTCAGATACCGGAATGCCCATCGTTCCCTATGTTCTAGAGCTCAGAGACCGTCTCGCCCAGCTAGCTACCTTCGCTAAAGAACATCAGCGAATGTCCCAGTCCAGACAAAAAACCTGGTATGACCGTAATGCCAGGAACCGGGAATTTATGGAAGGACAGCAAGTGCTCATGATTACTGCTTCCCCTGCCAACAAGCTTCAAGCAGTGTGGGAAGGCCTTTATCAGGTTGTCAAGAAAATTAATGACACTAACTATGTTATTGCCCTGGACTCTAGTGGTCGACGACAGAAAACCGTCCACATTAACATGCTGAAAGACTACCACGACCGATCTCTGCCTGTTCTAGCTGTCTGCCACCCCCCTAGTGATACCGCCGACGACGAGTATCTCCCAGATCTCCTCCAGGTTGCCCAAGCGGGAGGATCACTGGAACAAGTGCCCCTGGGCTCCCATTTATCGGATATACAAAAGGACGATATTGTCGCCGTACTAAGGCCGAGGGCTGCTGCTTTCTCCTCAAAGCCGGGGAAGGTTACTCTCACCAGTCACCATGTGGAAACCCCGGACAACGCCCCATCCAGCAGGCTGCCTACCGGATTCCAGAGGCTGTTCAAGGCATGATAAAGAACGAACTGGAGGAGATGAAACAACTGGGAGTTATTCAGCCATCTCACAGTTCTTGGGCCTCTCCTGTCGTCCTGGTCCCCAAGAAGGATGGTACAACACGATTCTGCGTTGATTACAGACGACTAAATGATGCCACCAAGAGTGATGCTTATCCCATGCCCAGGATTGATGATCTATTGGATCGTCTGGCCAGTGCCCAATTTGTGACCATGTTAGACTTGAGCAAGGGGTACTGGCAGATACCCCTAACGGAGGACGCTCGGGAGCGCTCAGCCTTCATTACTCCATTTGGGCTTTATGAGTTCCTGGGAATGCTCTTTGGGATGAAAACTGCCCCCGCTACTTTCCAGAGACTGGTGGATCGACTGTTACAACAATGTCAGGACTTTGCCTGTGCTTACTTAGACGACATCGCCATTTTTAGCACAACCTGGGAGGAACATCTTAAACACTTGGGCATAGTGCTGGACTGTATCCTTACTGCAGGACTGACCATTCGCCCTGATAAGTGCCAAATAGGGATGGCTGAGGTGCAGTACCTCGGGCATAGAGTAGGGGGTGGGACACTAAGGCCTGAGCCTGCCAAGGTGGAAGCCATTAGCAACTGGTGTAGACCCCAGACTAAAAAGCAGGTACTTGCGTTTTTAGGAACTGCTGGTTACTATCGCAAATTTGTTTCTAACTTCAGCACCTTGGCCAAGCCCCTAACTGACCTGACCCGCAAGAACATGCCTAGGAATGTGACATGGACGCCTGCATGCGAGGATGCCTTTTCAGCGTTAAAGACTGCCCTCGTCACTGCTCCTGTCTTGGCTGCCCCGGACTATAAACGCAGGTTCCTCGTGCAGACAGATGCATCCACCTTTGGGATTGGGGCAGTACTTAGCCAAGTGAACGCCGCCGGAGAAGAACATCCTGTTGCTTTTGCCAGTCGGAAACTACTGGATCGGGAAGTTGCCTATGCCACTATTAAAAAGGAGTGCCTTGCCATCGTATGGGCGCTAAAAAAACTGCAGCCCTACTTGTATGGCAGAGACTTTACAATTGTTACAGACCACAACCCCCTCACATGGCTGAATCGCGTATCAGGGGACAATGGAAGATTGCTGCGGTGGAGCTTGTCCTTACAACCCTACAGCTTCTCCATCCAATACAAGCGAGGAAGCCAACACCAGAACGCCGATGTACTGTCTCGACAAGAAGAACCATAGGCTCCCCAGGCTGACCTACCCCTGCCACTGTACAAGGAACTATAAATAACTGAGCAATGTGGACTAAAGTGAGCAGGCCAGAGGTCTGTGTAGACCTCATGGCATGCTCACTTATTATGGGGGGGGAGAGGTTGTGATGGTGTGATATGTTATGTGGATGTCATTTTTTGTATATTCCTATTTTTAACAATTCCAGTTATTTTCATAGTGTTTTTCTTATTACATTGTAAGTATACAGCCTCACTGTATCTGTCTCTTGATGACCCCCTGTAGTGCATTAATCCCTAAGGCCTTTTGTTCTCCTCTGGGAGGCAACTTGTTTGACTACCCCTGGACAAGGAAGGGGGTGGGAGGAAGAACGGCTGCTGGACAAGTCAGTTCTGGTAGAGACAAGATGGTGAAAAGGCTGCATTTCAGAGAGAAGGACCTATTTTTATCCTCTGGTGCTAGAGTGTTTTGGAATCTCGTTTCCCTGGACATTTTATCCTGATACTGGACTGCATTCTTATTCTGGACTATCTTATCCTTTGTGTGGTGGACTGAATATGGACCTTTTCGTATTTTTGCCTGAATAAAGGTCTTGGAATTGTTCACTCTTCGCTTGCTCTGTTGATTGTGTGATACCAGAGAAGGACCCCCGTGACACACCTAGAATAAAGTTTTGACTTGAAAATTGTTTGATTTCATTTTGTAATAAGCTGATAATGCTTATCATTTCACAATTGACCAATTTTTTTGTTCAAAATAAAAATAAAAAGGTTGAAAGCTCTGCTGTGCATAATAATTTGGAACATGCATTTTGAGTGTTTCTTGTTTTTAAAAGTATACTGTTTTCATAGGCAGTTTGTTCAAAAACATTGCAATTATACTAGAATATTAGATGACTGGAAAATAACAATGACTGCAATTTGTATAGGCAATTTAGAGAAATGAGGAAATATTTTTTGCATAATAATTTGGAACACAGTGTACTATGTGACCGATGCATGGCCCACTCCCCGAGGGGTTCGTATACTGGCTTGGTATGGAGGCGCTGGAAGAAGACGCTGCCCCCGGAAGGAGGGGCAGAGAAAGCCAGTGGCGAACAGAAGGGAGGAGCAAGAGGAAGAACGCCAGAACAGCATCTTGGAGAGCAAGGGAAGAAGCCCTGCGGAGCGCGGGGAACTGAATCTCCCCGGCGCCATGGCTGACGGCTCCAACCCAAGCTCCGGAATGAATCGCCAGCAATTGGAAGATGAAATCACCGAAATGACCATCCGCCTGCAGCAGAAGAAGGAAGCTTTGGAGAAGCTGAGACTGCAGCGCGCCCCGGCGGGGCCTACACCTGCGGTACCCCCTTCATCGGTGCCTGCCGCTACCACACCAGGCTGTCCCCGGGCAGCACTGACCTACACTTCTACCCTGACCGTACGGTTGAGCACCCCCTGCCCGGAGAAGTTATCGGAGGACCCGGGAGTGGAAGCGGAGCTCCCGCCTGGACCTGACGCGGCTGCGCCGGTCCCCACGGAGACCCCTGCGGATCCAGAGTCTGCACCTGCTCCTTCATCACCTGCACCGGAGCAGAGGCCGCGCCGCCGGGAGACCTCAGGTATGTCCGGCGCCCCTTCACCCGAGAAGACCCGGGGTTGCCCCACCGTTGCAGCGGCCGGCCAGGTAGTACTAGACCTGGTCTGGGACCGGGAAGCCAGTCCCCGAGGGGAGACACCGGAACCCCCAACGGTGGTGCCGCAGGCCCCAGTAGGCAAAAGCAGGTCCCGGGAGGAGGAGGAGCAGAATGAGGCCTATTGCCGAGCCACCATTTAAAAGCTGGCAGCTGAGTACCGGGAGAGGGAGCAGAGGAGATTGGCTGTACTGGACCCAGATTTGCACAGGAAAGAGAGGACCCGTGCTGGGCATTACAGTTCCCAGGATGACGCAGGATGGGGGCAGGTCCTTAACGTCAATCAAGAACAGGGGTTCAGATTTATTGCAGACCCCAAGAGGATAAGTGACTTATTCTTTAACCGGAGGGACGTTGAATCCCACTTGCCCAAAGGACACCCTAAAAGAAACCTGCAGCCTGGGGAGTATGTCACCTTCACCCAACATGAGGGGCTCAGGGGATGGTACGCCCTGAATGTACGACGTATCCCTGCAGAATTTATTGAGCAGTACCTGCCAAAGAGACCTGTTAATGCTCCTCCACCTACAGTTACCACCCAAGCTGCTCAGATGCCTAGGAATCCAACGATTACCACGTCAGTTCCAACCAGGCAGCCTAAAAAAAAGATCTCTGGCTTGACACTGTGGGAAGAGGACTACCTAAATATAGTCAATGATTATCTCAAATATGGTGATGGTTCAGCTTCCAGAACCCCAGGAGGGGATCACCAGTAGAAGAATTATAATTTTCCAAATCTCGTTACCCAGGAGGGTTTGTTGCACCAGTTGTGCCTTTGCCTTTTTGTTCATCATGTTGCCCAGTTTTTGATTGGCAGCGTTGTTTTTGAAATGGAACTGTGGAGATCATAGACGCTGATTGATCCAAAAGCTTTTATTGTAAATAGTTGCACCTCTTTAGGTGCCCTTTCTTGGTTTTACATATAAGGACACTTTGCGAAGATAATGTTTTTGCATGGACACATTTCGAAGAATGATGTCTACCTCAAGGGACACTGCAAGAAAGCCCGCCTGGGAGCAGTGTTCAGCAGTTTGCAAGAATCTTTGAATGTTTTTATGATAACGTATTTGATAATGTTGTGTCTTGTGAAAAGTAAATGTCTTTTATAGAATATTTGATACAGGGAATTAGAAAAGTTTTGAGATAGAATGTGAGAATTGAATAAAGAATACAGAATTGAAAGTGACAGGTGACAGGCCAAGTACAGATGGTCAGTGTCTTGCGTCCAGTAGAAGAAAGAAAGAAAAAGAGAATAATTGATAGAAAATGTAATAAAGAAAATGTGTTGAGTATAGCACTTTGAATTAAGAATTGGACTTAAGTAAATTTTTGATACTAAGATAGGAAGTTAACCTGTTTGTAACTTTTAAGAAATGTGCCTCCTACATTAGGAAGATTAGATAAGTATTGTTGAGTAGCATTTAAAAATGTTTGTGTGTTCCTGTATTGTACTTTTTGTTGTCTTACAGCCCGCGGACGTGCTGTGTTTAACGGGGGGGTATGTGGCGCCCCTGAGGCTTCAGTCACCACAGAGGTACTGCACCTTCTCCTAAGGTGTGGTGCCCCACCATCCAGGTAGGCTGGGAACTCCTTTCCGCATTCCAACACCTGCACCCCACACACAGGATAGTTCAGCAGGGACCTATCCATGCTTTATGCTGGAAAGGTCATAGGGTGCCTTTTGTGGTCCCTGGCTTCGTAACACGAGAGGTGCTGGGGAGGCGGGTGGAGTTAGATATAAAAGAGAGGGAAGGTGTAGGATTTCAGGTCAGTCTGGGGTGAGTCCCAGAGAAGGAGGTCAGTCAGACGAGGGTCTGAGAGAAAGAGAGCAGGCTGACAGCAGGTCAGCCTGAGAGGAGCTCAAGGAGGAGGAAGGCAGTCAGTCAGGAGAGGCTGAGGACTGGTCTTACTGGAACGAGCTCCCTAGGGAAGGAAGAGAAGGAGAAAGAGATGTAGACTGGAGACTACAGATTCCATAAGAGAGATAGAACAGATCGGAATGAAGGAGAATAGAAGGACGTGGGAAGCTGGTTGAAGAAAGATAGAGAACCCTTCCAGTCCAGAGAGCGCAAAGGCCGGGGCCCGGTCCCCGAGGTTGATTGGATCTTTATGTCCGGCAACAGACACCGGAGGAGTAGTGAGCTGCTAACGCCTTACTCCCATCATAGACTTGGGACAAACAGCAACCAAATAGAGAGCTGGGACGCAGTGAGGAGTCCCCGAAGCAGGCTACAGCTGTCTGTCATACAAGTAAAGACTAGGAACACCTAGAGAGAGGCATTCCAGGGTAACTAAGTACTGGAGTGCTTCGCACCTAAAGGCGCATTGGAGGAGTCGTTCAGTAAGGTACATGTTGGCGGAGTGTGGAAGGGAGAATCCTATCCTGCCTGGAGGTTGGCTGGAGTCCTGACCTGGAGAACACAGTACGGAGACAGGCAGTTGAGTGAACTGCAAGCAGTGAGTAAAGCTTTGGAACCCCATACTCGGGTGTCCTCCAGTTATTCCCGCACCACTACACCTGGGCACCAGCATCTATACCATTCTGTGCCTCTCCTCATCCATTGCACCTAAACTGCCCTGGGACTGCAGCTGCACCTGTGGGTAGCTATACCATCTCTGCTGCACCACACCATCAGTCCCAGCGGATCTGTATGCAGCGTTGGCTTACCATCTTACTTGCCAAACACCACGGGTGGCGTCACGAACTATTCTATAAACTTTAACACCATTAACATCACCGCCATTGATATTGGGCGCCCGGGGCCACGGGGTCACCGCTGCTGTGACACATTCCCGCCTTGACACCGGCCCGGTACCGAGTACCCAGCTGCCCTGGGTGTGCGAGGGCGACCCATCAGCACAAGGCGGTGGTAAGAAAAGGTCCCAAGGACTATATGGGGGACAGTCAGCACCGTAGGTGAAAATTTCCAGCAAAAATTATCCATGATAATGTCCAATGGGGATCTCTCGTTATGGAGGGAAAAGAATTGACTTGCTGCATAAATAAAAACGCACTATGCTGTTAGAAATCTCATTCACTTTGCTGTTACTGTAAAGCACTACGCTTTTCTGCCTGACAAAAAAAAAAGAACGTATCAAAAAAACAAGTCCTAAAGTTACTCAATGTGGATTTTCTGCAGCATATTAGCAGCATTTCTTCTTTGTTACAGGGATGAAGAATGGAAATGCTTCCAATTTTAAAATCTGACAATTTATGTTCAGAAAATGTACAAAACGTTTAGATGAGATTTTTCCAGTATAATCACTTGTCATGACTCGTCACAGCTGCTAGAATGGTTATCCCCCCCAAAAAAAACAAGTTGTCCCCTTCTGCTCCACTTATTGTCTAGAGTACTGCCTAGTATAACACTCACCTCTTTTCAACAGTTCCATAGACAATGAAATAAGCTGAAGTGCGAATCCTCGGCTTGCACCGAATGTTTTAAAAGTTTTCAGCTTCCTAAAAGTCAACTTGTTTGTGTCGCTCTGTCCACATTTGATTAATGTCATATTAGCCTCGAAATATTGACAGTAGTTTCCGGAAGGATGACATGTGAAGAGTCTTTCTAGGGCAGTTATCTGCTTGTAAGTCCAGACGTGACCACCAGATGTCAGTGTATACTAGTCTGTCATCAGCCAGAGGGATATGTTTAGTAATAATTGTTTCATTCCAACCTGAATTCAGCTTTTTCATGGTCCTAATCATAGGCGGATCCTGATTAGAACCACCACTATTCATGCAAGAATACACCATGAATTTAAAATGATCGAAAACCCCTTTAAATTAAGGTGAACCGTCACTGACAGGTGTCGTCGCTCTACATCGTTTCTCGTTATCTCTTTCGTTATCACGTTTATCCATCTCGTGATCAGTTTTACAGCTCGAGGATTTGTAGCAATCACCATTTTGGCTACAAACTCACTAGCCAGTGTGAATGGGTTCAGCCATATAAAACCGGGAGGAGAACGTTCGCTTTACTTGGCAACGATGATTATTACGTGTAATGGCAAAATCCCAATGAACTGGATAACCTTAGAGGTGAAGGTAGCAGACAGCGCTGTCATATACCCAAGGATGCCCCCAAGTTACCCAGTTTGGGTGGTCACTGAGCTATGCCCGGATGTGGCAAAATGTCAACTGTTGGCAAGGATGCACATGGAATTCTAAGGCATGTTTGCTTTATAAATAATATACTAAATAAAGCTACATGTATCTACTTTAAGACCCCCATTGACCTTAAATGTCCAGACAGTCCGTGCTCTACTCTAAAATATCACTGCATAGTAGAGACACAGCCAGACTCCCCATAGAAAAGGCATAGATGGTTTGCTACCATCCCTGCCTTCTCGAGAGCTGTATACACAGCGCTGAACAAACACTGTGTATGCATTAATAGGAGACACCATCAGTACATGAATGCAATGCCAGAACCACTGTCAGTACATGAATGCAGTGCCAGAACCACTGTCAGTACATGAATGCAGTGCCAGAACCACTGTCAGTACATGAATGCAGTGCCAGAACCACTGTCAGTACATGAATGCAGTGCCAGAACCACTGTCAGTCCATGAATGCAGTGCCAGAACCACTGTCAGTACATAAATGCAGTGCCAGAACCACTGTCAGTACATGAATGCAGTGCCAGAACCACTGTCAGTACATGAATGCAGTGCCAGAACCACTGTCAGTACATGAATTCAGCTCCAGAACCACTGTCAGTACATGAATGCAGCTCCAGAACCACTGTCAGTACATGAATGCAGTGCCAGAACCACTATCAGTACATGCTCCCCACACACATACTGCCCTTCTCCAAGTATCCCCCATTCTATCTATCGTTATAATATCCCTCCACACTGCCCATCTCCAAAATATCTCCCACACTGCCCCTCTATATAATATCTCCCCCACACAACCCCCCTCCTTAATGTCCCCCACATACTTTACCTTTCCATATCTCTCTCAAACTGCCTCTTTCCAAGACCCCCACCCATCTGTCCTTCGTTCTACTATGCCCCCTTTCACAATCCTCCTAATTGCCTCATAATGTCCCAAATTGCCCCATAATGTCCCCCATTGTCCATGATATCCCAAATTGATCTATAATGTCCTAAATTGTCCCATAATGTTCCCCATAATGTCCCAAAATGCCATAATGTGCCCTCATAGTAACACAACCCTTCCCTCCACCTACCCCTCATCTAAAATAACATTTAATCTTTGGCTCCTCCATGATGCGTTTACCAGTGCCTGATGTCTCCTCTGCCTCCAGCAGCAGTGTGATGACAGTGGCTGCATGTCACAGCGGGGGCTGATGAGCTCATTCTCTGCCCAAGATCCAGCGCCACAGTGTTCAAATGTATTTGCGTCTGACTACAGCACTGGGCTATATCCAACCGTTCCAAAGACAATTAATATAGCTTAGGTGCGTATGCTCAGATTCTGCTTCATTTATTGTCTATAGTACTACTGAATACAGCATATGGCTATTGGTGCCGTTCCATAGACAGTGAATAGATTTGAAGTGTGCATGCTCGGCTTCTGCTTCATTTTATTGTCTATAGTACTGCTGAATACAGCATACGGCTATTGGTGCCGTTCCATAGACAATGAATAGAGCTGAAGTGTGCATGCTCGGCTTCCTCTTAATTTATTGTCTATAGTACTGCTGAATACAGCATACGGCTATTTTTGCTGTTCCATAGACAATGAATGGAGCTGAAGGGTGCATTCTCGGCTTCCTCTCCATTTAGTTTCTATAGTACTGCTGAATACAGCATATAGCTATTTGTGCCGTTCTATAGACAATGAATGGAGCTGAAGTGTGCAGCTCGGCTTCCTCTTCATTTGTTGTCTTTAGTACTGCTGAATACAGCATATGGCTATTTGTGCCGTTCCATAGACAATGAATGGAGCTGAAGTGTGCATGCTCAGCTTCCTCTCCATTCACTCCTTATGATATTGCTGAGTACAGTGCAAGCTATTTCCAGCAGTTCCTTAGACAACGAATAGAGCGAAGATGCGCATGCTTGGCTTCCTCTCCATATATTGTCTATAGTACTGCTGAATACAGCATACGGATATTTGTGCCGTTCCATAGACAATAAATGAAGCTGAAGTGCACATGCTTGGCTTCCTCTCCATTCATTCACTATGGTGGTGCAGAGTATAGCACTCGGCTACTTCCAGCAGTTCCATAGACAACAAATAGAATGGATATGCGTATGCTCGGATTTCCACTTATTGTCTACAGTACTGCCAAATACAGTGCTCGGCAAGTCCAATGGACGCAAATAACTTGTTTTTGGGGGAATAACTCTTTAACGTCCTCCTGTTGAGAACCCTCCCTCCTCACCAGTCCCTAGCATTGGTGCGCTAATCTGTTTCTTCCAAAAGCAGCAGCAAACCTATCAATTAGTCATGTCCAGTTCTGCAGATTAGCCCAGCTTAAATAATCAGACTGAGCTTCAATACCACTAACAGCCTGAGGATAGGGGTGGCGCCATTTTTTATAATTTTATTTCTTAAAAAGCCACTTTTCTAACCCTGAGTAACCCTTTCACCACAGATATTGACTTATCTATTGATAAGTTTTACAGCACCAGAACTTGCGACAATCACCTACAGTCAAAGCCAATATTTATTCATCATCAAAGCTAATGGGTTCATCCATAAAAACCAGGGCGAGATTTAATGTGGAAACTTTCAGTTTACTTGGCTGCCTACCAATATGGTAATTACATGTACTCCTATAATCCCAATGAACCCGACAACCTCGAAAATGGGTCAATTAATGATCTATAACAAACAACAAACTTGAAACTTAATGGCCCTAATCTGTAATACTGGGGTCTTCCAATGTGGCAGAGGGGCATTTGTTATGATTAGGTAACTGAGGAGAATAACAGGGCAATAGGCTAGGCAACCAGATAACCAGAGAGGTTGGTAATAGCGGATTGCAGACACCTAAACTGACAACACAGCTAGAATTAGCCGTGGGACGTACCTATGATGCCCTAGACGCCTCAGCACAGCCACTGTCATGGTATGTTTTGAGTCTTGGGTAGGTAGTGTAGGAGTTAACTTTGGGAGCCTCTCTGTGGATCTGGGGAGGGTTCTTATAGAATCAGGGGAGAGCCGTCCCCTGTCGTTTATACTCCTATCTGAGTGTGCCCGACCCTGCTCTGTCCGTGCTTCACGCCAATCATTGTCTGTCTGCCTGGTATTTTGATCCTGCTCTGTTACGGTTTACGTCTTTGGTTCGCTGACTCTGTACCTGCTTTGCCCGTGCTGTGTATGACCTTTGGCTTTGTCTGACCTCCCTTCTGAATACCCCTCCAGTACCGCGCCTGCCCGTGTTGTGTATGACCCTTGGCTTTGTCTGACCTCCCTTCTGAATACCCCTCCGGTACTGCGCCTGCCCGTGTTGTGTATGACCCTTGGCTTTGTCTGACCTCCCTTCTGAATACCCCTCCAGTACCGCGCCTGCCCGTGTTGTGTATGACCCTTGGCTTTGTCTGACCTCCCTTCTGAATACCCCTCTAGTACCGCGCCTGCCCGTGTTGTGTATGACCCTTGGCTTTGTCTGACCTCCCTTCTGAATACCCCTCCGGTACCTGCTTTGCCCATGCTGTGTATGACCCTTGGCTTTGTCTGACCTCCCTTCTGAATACCCCTCCAGTACCGCGCCTGCCCGTGTTGTGTATGACCCTTGGCTTTGTCTGACCTCCCTTCTGAATACCCCTCCGGTACTGCGCCTGCCCGTGTTGTGTATGACCCTTGGCTTTGTCTGACCTCCCTTCTGAATACCCCTCCAGTACCGCGCCTGCCCGTGTTGTGTATGACCCTTGGCTTTGTCTGACCTCCCTTCTGAATACCCCTCCAGTACCGCGCCTGCCCGTGTTGTGTATGACCTTTGGCTTTGTCTGACCTCCCTTCTGAATACCCCTCCAGTACCGCGCCTGCCCGTGTTGTGTATGACCCTTGGCTTTGTCTGACCTCCCTTCTGAATACCCCTCCGGTACTGCGCCTGCCCGTGTTGTGTATGACCCTTGGCTTTGTCTGACCTCCCTTCTGAATACCCCTCCGGTACTGCGCCTGGCCGTGTTGTGTATGACCCTTGGCTTTGTCTGACCTCCCTTCTGAATACCCCTCCAGTACCGCGCCTGCCCGTGTTGTGTATGACCCTTGGCTTTGTCTGACCACTCTGTGATTCTCCCGTGTCACCAGTTACAGCAGCGTTTTGGGAGCGCAGCGATAGCTACGCTCCCTCCCTCTGACGCACGGTCACGTGACCGCAGGTCCTGCGGGCTTTGAGCGCTTCCATACCGCTCTGCTCTTCCCGCAGGTCCTGGACCCGGGTTGTCTGCACCGATGTGGTGCCCCTGCCTCCCTCTGCGAGGTAAGACGCTGTGTACCAGTCCACCACCCTGTGTGCTAGCCCCCTGAGCTGTCGGGCAGCAACCCGGTCCCAGACTAGAAGTCTGACATTATAAACGACCCTAACAGTTCCCCCCCCGCCCCTGAAAGAAAGGTATGTGAGTGTGGGAATTACAGCTTGCATCATGGACCCTACGCAAACATCTGATCAGGTTAAACAATTGCCGCAGATGTTTCAGAAACTAAATGTGGAGCAGCGCTCTATGGCCCAAACGTGTCACTTACTTCCCCGGAGTCTCCGGTTAAACTGCCGGACTCCTTTTCTGGGGACAAAAGGGAGTACAGGGCTTTTAGAGAGGAATGCAAATTGTTTTTTTCCCTGAGACCCCGTTCGTCTGGGGGAGAATTCCAGAGGGTGGGGGTGATTATTTCCCTACTTCGGGGTGCCCCACAAGCCTGGGCGTTCTCCCTTGCCCCTACAGCCCCAGAACGTATGACTGTGGATCCATTTTTTGAGGCCTTGGGCCTCATTTATGACGAACCAGACAGGGTTTGCCTGGCAGAGGACATGGTGATGAGCGCACGTCAGGGTTGATACTCAGCAGAGTGGTTCTGCTCCGAGTTCCGACGGTGGTCAGCAGAGGTCTCCTGGGATGATGCCGCTCTGCGAGGACTATTCCATAGAGGCCTGTCGGAATGCCTTCAGGATGCCTTGGCCCTGCATCCACCTCCTGACAACCTGGAGGATGCCATGACCCAAGCCGTGCGGATGGATCGCCGGCTCAGAGCCAGAGGGGTTATGCACTCCGAATCATCCTTGTTTTCCAGCAGTAAAGAGGTGGAGGCTATTCCTGTGCCTATGGAAATTGGCGCCACCTCGGTCAGAGAGAAAGAGAGGAAGCGCCGCCGTGAGAAACAACTTTGCTTCTACTGTGGGGAGCCAGGACATTGGAGGAGAGATTGTCCAGTGTGTCCAACGTCCTCCAAGCCAACGGGAAACTACTAGGTCTGGGTAGTGATCGAGGAGGCTGCCCAGACCCCCAGGGACTTTTTTCCTCATGCCCTAAATTTCTGCTTAATGTCGAACTGGTCGTAGACAACTATCATTTTGTTTCTACAGCCTTGGTGGACTGCGGTTCATCACTTAACCTGGTCAGTTCCAGTACCGTCTCCAGGGTCAAGATAGGGACAGTCAGGTTGGAGACCCCTCTGAAAATCGTGGCTATAGACTCTTCCCCTCTCACCCGTTCGGGGATTCATTAGGTTACTAACAGTTTTGTTTTGCATGTTGGTTCCTCCCATGTTGAGGAGATGAAATGTTTTGTCATGGACAACCTGCCCGAAGGGCTGGTATTGGGCATGCCATGGCTTCAACGGCACAACCCAGTTATTAATTGGGAGAAAAGTGAAATTGTTAAGTGGGGTCCTAAATGTATTGACTGTTTCTATAAACCTGTGTTCTGTGATACACCCGCAAAACCTGCCTATGAGTCTAGGTCATTCGATTGCACAATAGACCTAATTCCTGGGTCCAAATTGCCCAAAGCCCGTTTATTTAATTTGTCAGGACCTCAGCGTCTGGCATTGAAGGAATACATAGCGGAAAGTCTCCGTAAAGGGCATATAAGACCCTCAGTTTCTCCGTTAGCAGCAGGGTTCTTCTTTGTTAAAAAGAGAGATGGTGGCCTGCGCCCCTGCCTCGACTTTCGAGAACTCAACAAAATTACTGTCAAGAATACGTATCCCCTACCCCTGATTCCAGATTTGTGTAACCAACTCTCGGGGGCAAAATGGTTCTCCAAATTGGATCTTAGAGGGGCTTATAATTTGATAAAAATTAAAGAAGGGGACGAATGGAAAACTGCCTTTCTCACATCAGAGGGATCGTTTGAAAATGTAGTGATGCCGTTTGGCCTCACTAATGCACCAGCGGTTTTTCAAAACTTCATTAATGTGGTGTGCTTTGCCCATGCTGTGCATGACCTTTGGCTTTGTCTGACCTCCCTTCTGAATACCCCTCCAGTACTGCGCCTGCCCGTGTTGTGTTTGACCCTTGGTTTTGTCTGACCTCCCTTCTAAATGCCCCTCCAGTACCGCGCCTGCCCGTGTTGTGTATGACCCTTAGCTTTGTCTGACCACTCTGTGATTCTCCCGTGTCACCAGTTACAGCAGCGTTTTGGGAGCGCAGCGATAGCTCCGCCCCCTTCCTCTGACGTGCGGTCACATGACCGCAGGTCCTGCGGGCTTTGAGCGCTTCCATACCGCTCTGCCCTTCCCGCAGGTCCTGGACCCGGGTTGTCTGCACCCACGTGGTGCCCCTGCCTCCCTCTGCCAGGTAAGACGCTGTGTACCAGTCCACCACCCTGTGTGCTAGCCCCCTGAGCTGTTGGGCAGTAACCTGGTCCCAGACTAGAAGTCTGACAGCCACAAAATTAACTAAGCCTAAAGAGAGAAAGGGGAAAGCTAAACTGTCCCGGAGTGGAACCCCAAAGGAATAGATAGCCCCCGAACATATATTGCTGGTGAGACAAGATGAGGCACAAACACAGGCAGAAAATAGAGTAGAATAGATAGAATAGGACAGGAAAGGATACTGTCTGCAATCACGCAAAAAACCCTAAGAAAAATTCCAACACGTCTGATATGCAAAAATACTGAGGCCACACGACCTCTCCCCCACTAAATCAGAACTCTGGTGTGAATTGGAGGCAAAACAAAAGATACTGATATAACAGGGGATTAGAAATACTGCAAAGACTGACATTATTATTTTTGATCAAAATTATGTTAACTAAATACCCTTATTATTACTATTATTACTACCTTCATGCAATTTTTGCAATATATTTTTTTACTTTTTTATTCCAGGATATTTGTTTTGTGTTTTGTTTTTGGTTTTCTCTGTGTAAAGGTCATGTGTTCATATGCAATTACATTTTGCATGCACATTAATTTACTTTTTCTGCTCAGACCCAGTTTCTCATTTGTTTCATTGTGCATTCTGTGCATATAAGGGTGTGACCGCCCTGTTTCTGAGTTGGAAAATCCATCCTGTCTGGCCTACACTATTACTGGTGGTTCAGTCCCTCTGTCCTTGTTCACATTTACGTCACTTGACAAGTGGAAAGGTTTTAAATACAAGAGTTAGGACTGTCCCACAAGGGTTGCCGTGACGTGGCGGGATGGCTTCTACATTATTTTGATCAAAATTATGTTAACTAAATACCCTTATTATTACTATTATTACTACCTTCATGCAATTTTTGCAATATATTTTTTTACTTTTTTATTCCAGGATATTTGTTTTGTGTTTTGTTTTTGATAAGCTGTGCCAAACAGAGTCCAGCACAGGTCCCAGCAGGGAACCAGGATGGACTCACACCAACAAGGCAGAAATCAGAGAAAAGCAAAAAATGGAGCAAATGCAAAAAGATTCAAGCAGACAAATAAGGCTACTTTCACACTAGCGTCGTGTGACGTACGTTGCAATGTGTCGTTTTGGAGAAAAAATGCATCCTGCAAAGTTGCCTGCAGGATGCGTTTTTTCTCCATAGACTTGCATTAGTGACGCATTGCGACGTATGGCCACACGTCGCATCCGTCGTGCGACGGATGCGTCGTGTTTTGGCGGCCGCGACGCACAAAAAAACGTTACATGTAACTTTTTTTGAGGGTAGTATCCGCCATTTTCGACCGCACATGCGTGGCCAAAACTCCGCCCCCTCCTCCCCGGACATTACAATGGGGTAGCAGATGCGTTCAAAAACTGCATCCGCCGCCCCCGATGTGCAAATCTTTCACAACGTGCGTCGGTACGTCGGCCTGACGCATAGCGACGGGCCCGTACCGACGCTAGTGTGAAAGTAGCCTAACTTATCTGAAAGGTGCAGGATGAAGCAGGAGGCAAGCAGACTTCCAAAATGCTCAGGAAGAAAACCAAATCACCGGCAAAAGCTGAGGGAAGGTTGCTCACTTAAATCACTCCAGTCTATAACACCTAACTTCCAATCATCCTGCTCAGGTGATTGACTTCTGTCAGCCAGACCAGCTCCATTACCAGCAGCAACCACCAGAGGGAGCCCAAACTCAGAAGCCAGGTGAAACGTGTTCACAACAGGCATTTAGGCTTCAAGAGGCAGCAGAACATAGGTACAATGGCTTCTCCTGCACCCTCTGCTAATGGATAGGGCACCTCCCTCCACTAGATGGCACCAGAGAGACCGCTTTCTTTCTTCTGCAGAAGACATAATTTGCATAGCTTTTTTTCCCAGGATGCATTGCTTAGCCCACAAGATTCTACTTCAGAATTTGCAGATGGGTACTGCATTTTTTTAAGAAGGAGACTGTGGTTTGGCTTATTTTGTGATGTTGAAAAACTTATTAACCCCTTCTCGGACCATGATGCATTTTTCAGCAAAGGTGTGTTCAGCTTCATATGATACTATGATTCTCACTGCATACATAGCGGAATACTTAAGTATTGCATTATATAGTAAAAGCACAGGTTCAAGTCCCCACTGGTGACTAAAACAATTAAAATGTTAAAAATAATCTATAAAAAAATAAATAAAAAAAATTACAATCACCTCCTTTTTGTCCCATCCAAAAATTAAGAAATGGTTTAAAAAAAAAAAAAGCTAATTCTGCATCATCTCATTTGTAAAAGACCAATCTATTAAAATATAAAGTTATATAACACAGCATAAAGAAATAAAAATTAAGGTCAAAATTGTAGTTTTTTAGCCAATGCAGTGCCCTCAAAAATGGTCAAAATTAAAAAAAAAAACTATAAATTTTGGTAATGCAGCACATAAAAATAAAAAAAGAAAAGGATTATAAAATCTAAAAATAAAAATTCTAATCACCCGATTTCCCCAATAAAAAAATGTTAAACTGTCTTTTTTTGGTTACTGCAGCTCCCCCAAAAGTGCAATGGCAGTAATGAAAACATTATATGTACCCCAAAATGGTACACAAACGGCATCACTTTGCAAAAAAAAAAACAAGCCCTCACACAGAACCATTAGCAAATTGGAACCATTGACAGAAAAATAAAAAAGCCGTGGATCCTAGGAATGCAATGCAATTTTATTTTTACAAAGTTCAGAATTTAAAAAAAAAATTAAAAACTATACAAGTTTGGTAATGCAGTAAAATATATATAAAAAATAAGTTCTAATCAACCCCTTTTTCCCCAGAAAAAAAATAAAAATGGTAAAAATAGCAGTTTTTCTTAATATGCAATAAAAGTGATCAAAACATTGTGCCTATACCAAAATGTTATCGATAAAAACATTTTTTCAACAGAAAAATTAATAGACTAAAAAGTTCCTAGAAAATGGTAACACGAACCATATTCGAAAGTCCAGATTTCCACATTTTTTTTAAATATAAAAAAAATAAAAATAGAAAAAATTGAGTATTCCAGTTATCGTACTAAACTGAAGAATCATATTAATAGCTGCAAAAGGGGACGCTCACTGTTATAGTATGGTGCTCAGAAGTAAAAGAAAAATATGGCAAAGATTATCATAAACTTTGGCACTCAAAACAATTTTTTATTATTATGCTGAATCACACAAGAAAAATTACTGTAGATCCAAAAGAATACAGATATTCTTTTGGATCTACGACCTGAACATAGCAGCACGTAGTCCCGCGATTCTCCACCATACAGATTCACCTGAGGAAGGCCATAATAAAGGCCGAAACGTTGAGGAGTTAACATATACCGTATCTGTATTCTTTTGGATCTACGGCCATTTTTCTTGTGTGATTCAGCATAATAATAAAAAAAATGTTTGAGTGCCGAAGTTTATGATAATCTTTGAAGAATCATATTGTCAGGTTATTATTACTGCACAATGAACGCTGTAAAAACTAAGCAACACCAGCATTGCTGTGGGATGGAGTTGGAGAAACCATTTCACTGCACTTAGAATTATTTTTACCATTTTTCATTACACTCTATGGCTTTATTTGGTGCTCTGTTCACATATGCATCCGCTATGAGGAAATAGGGGAGACACGGAAGGTGGATGGTAACATTTCATTTCATTGTACGGTCCGGCCATCAGTGTTATAAATCGAGTGCTCATGTAATGCTGCATGAACCGGTTACCAACCAGTATGTGCAACAGTACAGACATAGAGAGCTATTAAATCCATAAAGGGTGTGAGAACAGATGATACAAGGGTCCTGGTTTTGAAGAAAATTTTGCATGGGGAAAAACATGGATAGTTAGATAAGTGTCTTGAAGCGGAAGGCCAGCCCTGTATAGTGCATTCCAAAGAATTGGCGCAGAGCGTGAGAAGTCTTGGAGACAGGAGTGGGAGGTGCGGATTATTGAGGATGTTAACCTCAGCTCATTAGCAGAACGGAGGGCACAGGCTGGGTTGTAGACTGAGACGATGGAGGAGATGTAGGGTGGTGCTGAGTCATGGAGTGCTTTGTGGGTGATAAGTTTATGTTGAACTCTGTAGTGGATGGGTAACCAGTGTAAGGACTGGCACAAGGTAGAGATATCGGTGTAACGATTGGTGAGGATTATGATCCTGGCTGCAGCATTCAAGACATATTGGAGAGGGGAGAGTTTGGTAAGAGGGAGACCGATTAGTAGAGAGTTACAATAGTCCAGACGAGAATGAATAAGAGAAACAGTAAGAGATTTTCCAGAGACAAAAGTAAGGCTAGTTTCACATTAGCGTTTAAACGACGCGCGCACGGCGCCGCTTAAGCCCCGCCCTGAGCCGGCTCCCTGCCCGCCCCATCCGGGATCACCGCCTACTTTCGCATTTGCACGCATGCGATCGGCGCACCCTATCTTTAGCATAGGGTGCGCAGATCATGCGCTGCCAGTGTGAAAGTAGCGTGCTGCGCACTTATGACGGTGAGCCATGCGCGCGGAAATGCAGCATGTTGCATTTCGGCGCGCCGTCAAAAGTGCGCAGCACGCTACTTTCACACTGGCAGCGCATGATCTGCGCACCCTATGCTAAAGATAGGGTGCGCCGATCGCATGCGTGCAAATGCGAAAGTAGGCGGTGATCCCGTATGGGGCGGGCAGGGAGCCGGCTCGGGGCGGGGCTTAAGCGGCGCCGTGCGCGCGTCGTTTAAACGCTAATGTGAAACTAGCCTTAGAAAAGGTCTATTTCTAGAAATGTTTTTGAGGTGTAGATGACAAGACCGAGCCAGTGATCGGATGTAGGGGGTCAATGAAATATCTGAGTCAAGTATGACCCCAAGGCAGTGGGCATGCTGCTGGGGAGTAATGGTGGAGCCACACATGGAAAAGGCAATGTCGTGCATAGGTAGGTTAGTGGAGAGAGGAATCTGATACAAATACAGATTAAACAACAATCACTAGAATGGATTTCTTCAACCAAGGTGTCATTTTAATCAGTGTAACGGCGCCAACCTGACACTGTCTGTAGGTTACTTAGCATAACCCTACTGACAGATCCGCTTTACGCATAATCACATTTCCAGCCTCACACATTTATAATAATAATAATAATCTTTATTTTTATACAGTATAACATATTCCGCAGCACTTTACAGTTTTGCACACATTTTCATCACTGTCCCCAGTGGGGCTCACAATCTAAATTCCCTATCAGTATGTCTTTGGAGTGTGGGAGGAAACCGGAGTGCCCGGAGGAAACCAACGCAAACATGGGGAGAACATACAAACTCCTTGCAGATGTTGACATTTCACTTACTTCTCCATTTTCTTGTCTTATACACAGCTCATTTCTTTATAAATGCCTGTTATAGAGATTTACAGTTGGTTTTATAAAGGAGAAAATGCTGACACAGCTCTGCTCATTCAGAAATATCAAGTCACCAAGTAAGACTAAAGTCGCAAACTCTGATCCAGACAATAAATGCTGCAACTTATTAACCAGATCAATAAAAGAGGCGACGTGTTAGCTACTCTCCGGTAGCTGTAAAAATGGGGTGTTTGATTAATAAAAACCCCTCTTCAAAAACCTATTGGAGTATTGTGGCGCCCCCAGGAGTATGGCCGCCACAGTGACTTTGCCTTCCTCCAGGCGAGGGTAATGCCAGGCTTGGAGGCAATGATGGGTCTCTCTCGCAGTCAATCCACACATGCAACACAGTTCCACTCCAGGCCAGCAGGGAGAGCTCTGAACCGGAATTAAGGGGAGGAGTGCTCTCTGAGGGCCAAGAGGAAGGAGTGGTTAGTTAGTCTGCGGAGGGTGAAGTGTGCAGACGTGTAGAGAGAAGCTGGAGGTTGAGCTAGGAAAGGAGAGCTCCCTCACAGTGAGAGCGCATGAACTGGAGCCTGGTCTCCACGGTTGTACAGATACTAATGGTCCTACAACAGACACCAGAGGAGTAGGAGGCTGTAAATGCCCTACTCCCATCTAAGACTTGAGGGCACAACAGCAGCTTGGATAGTGAGCCAGGACTCAAGAGAGAGGCGTCCCCGAGAAAGGCTACAACTGTCTGCCGTGCAAGTAAGGTTCTTGGGAACATCTGACAGGAGGAACTTTAGTGTAACTCAGCACTTGGAGTACTTCATTCAAACAAGCGCTAGGAAGGAGATTGCACAGCCCATCTGCTGAGAGAGAATCCTTGAATTGCTTCCAGGCTAGCCTGCTCCTTTACCATCTGTAATCAGGACCCTGGACTGCAGTTATCAAGTAAAGGTACAGAAATTGCACCCCGCTGTGTCTTGTCTGCTTCCTACCCTTACGACACTTCTACATCCCCAAGCCAACCACCTCTACACTGCCCTGGGACTATAGCTTCACCTGCGGGGAGCTTTTACATCCTTGCTGCACCCTACCATCAGTCCCAGCGGATCAGCATGCAGCGTCAACTTAACACCTCCCTTGCCGAGCACCACAGGTGGCGTCACAAACTATTCCATTCCATTAACTACATTCCCCCCTTACTTGGGCGCCCAGGGCCACAGACCGGGTCACTGCTGCTGTGACACATTCCCCTGACACCGGCCCGGTGCCGAGTACCCCACAGCCCTGGGAGGGCGACCCAGTATTCTGCCTTATTTGGGACCTCTAACAATGAACCAAAGTAGAGACGAGCCAATCAGAACAACTCTCTCACCGGAGGACCTGGCATGTCAATGCTTTATACAGAAAACCACAATGTTCTTTGAGTACAATGCAATGATTGTGAGATCAAGAGTCCCTTCCAGCGCTAATGTCCGTGTTCTGTGGCTCTTCTCCAACAAATTTTACAAAAAATAAAAGTTTCTACTCACCTCCCTCCACTCCCACAACGGGAGGCATCCTCTAATAAAGTCGGCACACAAGCTGGCAGCTGACTTCAGCGTGCAAGCAACGGGCAATGCATGACGTCACTGCCATGCGCCGGCAATGACTTGTGTGGTACTAGCAGGTACGCAGGATGCAGTGACGAGACGTGAGATGGTTTTGTGTTTTTGATAATAAATCTTGTAGGTTTATAGGTAACTTTTTGCAGGGGTAGTCTAAGCAACTGAACAAATAACAGGGATTGTCCTTGCAGGGACTCAATACAAACAAACACGGAAGCATAAGAACAAGACTACGTCGGTCACTTTAGGGCCGCGGTATGGCCGACTACGGGTCCTTAACTATATAGTATCACTTAACCGGCTCGACGTCCCTCGGCGTCCCGGACAATGGTTTTTCGGCATAGCAGCCGCTGGGCCCAGCCGCTGAAGATCTTTCGTAGTCTTCGCGCGTTCCAACGCTCCGGTGAAGCAGGGGCACAACAGGCCCTGGAGGAGTCCTTGGACAGATGGGCCACAGCCCCCGGATAGGGGCAAGCAGCGGCGATGTGGGGTGGCGGCTGGCAGGCCACCTGCGCAGCCAGCGACTGCAATGGAGGACCCGCAGCGAGCAACGGCCTGGCCCTTGCCGCGGACTGGATAAGGACAGTGGTGGCCGCCAATGGCACTGAACTAGCCGCGGCCACGGGTAGAAGCGGGGCGGCTGCAGGCGGCGGGGGACAGGCCCCGGCCGTGGGCTGACGTGAAGCGGCAACGGCCGCTGGGACCCGCGGGCAGGCCGCAGCCGCGGGCAGGAGCAAGGCAGCAACGGCCGCGAGTGTCCACGGGCAGGCCGCAGCCGCGGGCTGGAGTAAGGAGGCAGCTGATCGATGCAGGGGAGAGGTTCTCGGAAGGTCGTCTCGGCGCCATCCCACTGATGCCAAGGGGAGTGTCTCTCCTGTCTCTGGCCTCCTTCCTTGCTCCGGTGAGTCGCTCTGGCTCTCAGTCACTCCCACGGTCTCCTGCTCCTTCTGTCCCGTTCTGCTGACTCACTGTGACTAGCGTTCCCCACCCCTTTTATAATGGCTTCTCCCCCAGCCCACCTGTCAGTCTCCACGGTCCGTCCCTGAACTCTGTCCCCCGGAAACAGTTTCCCCTGGAACCTAGGTGACAGTCCCCTTGGTTCCAACCCGGACACTCGGCGGGGACTCTCTCTCCCACACTTGCACGCCGGCGTCAGCTGCTGGCCTATGATTACGGGTCTCTGTGCTGCAATACATATCAGATGAATGTGCGTCCATAGGCAGATGTCTAGCTGAAATACCAGCTGCCCCGTTCCCACACAGGCCCACTCTACGACCGCGATCGTTACGCCACTGTTTCTGACTAAAGGATCTACGTGGTTAAAAGAGAATGCCAACAACAGAAACCACATGATGTACAAGGTCTGATTATATTAGATAAAGAAAATATTAAAAAGCAGAGTCATCCAATGGAGGTCTACATGTGAATATAATAGTACATCAATTGTTTTAAAAATGTACACAACAGACTAAATAACAAATATCCAATAAATGTATATAGAGAATGCCTGGCAGTGCCTAAAATGTTGTATAAGAACAAGTGTTTATAGGAAAGAACAATGACCTAAGTAAGATGCTTACATGTTTATATGAAGAAAATCTTCTCTAAAATGTGGTCCAAGTACCACAACGCGCGTTTCGCCCTTGCTTCATCAAGGGATGTTATGGTTACAAGAGAAACAAAAAAAAACTTGTCGATATATTTTTTTATTTATTACACTGGGTTTCCACTTATCAGGGATGAATAATCACTCATCTGCAGTTCATGAATGTTATTAGTTGTGCATATGTCTGAGTAACAATAAAGTAACCACTCAGTCGTTACCAGACTTCTAAAATATCTACAAGACAAAACAACCACATGGGGGAACTTATCATATCATCTTTTCCCAAACCCATAACTATACTGTATGTTATACATTCATCTGAACAAGATACAATATTTTACAAATACTAATAAAATAAAAAATAAACACCATATGCTCAGCTAATCTCGAATCCTGGCTAGTCCGCCGTCTAACAGTGGCCAGTGTGAGCGTGCACTTACACGCTGCATGCACACCAGGATATATCCTAATTCATACCTTTGGGTAAAGCAGGGAGATAATGTCTTCTTGCTCTATAGTAGAGTTTAACTGTATCAGCATGCTGTATACTCACAGTGTTCAAATACCAGTGGTGGTCACTCCAGATGGGCATCTCCAAGTAAGTGACACAGGGCGATAACCTTTTCTGGCCTCCCCACCCTCCCGAGGAGCTACACTACTGGTTCGCACTCTGGTATGACTTTGGGTTATTTGACCCTTTTTTACTTTGCTTTAGTACTCTGACAGAGCTGGACTTAGATCTGGCTCTTACTAACCTTTCTGTTCTGATTTTGGTCTTGTTTTTTTGTTTAATTTCTTCGGATACCTATGTTATTTATTTATTTGCTTCTGCTTTCAGCAACTACTCCAGGCACGCAACCTAGGAGCCCCTGCCGCAATATCCAATAGAGGGGTTAAAGATTGAAAACGAGGGAGCACTTTAGGGAGTTACCACCACAAGTAATCACTGTAGAAGCCCAACTTCAGCTTATGAGACTTTAGTGGGATGACTCCACATGGCATCCTTATCAATGTGACCGAAAAGGACAGTTTAACTACATAAGGAGTAATGATAGTAGTTGCTGCCCCCAAACTATCTAACAAAGCTTTACGTTTATACACCAATTGTGCCTCCTACCTCCTGCTATCTAGACACCTGCATATTGGCAATTATCCGGATCAGAAAGTGAAGCAGTTGTGAAAAACTTTGGTTAGTCAGAGACCAGGCTACCTTCCCTGGAGGATTCTGGAGGCTTCGTACTTTTACTGGCTGTTAGTGTAAAGTCACCAGAATTAACCAATAATTTTGAAGATTCGTCTGACGAGGGCAGGAAACGAAATATGGCGGATGGAGCCTCAGAAACATCTCTTCTGGCACACCATTGTGACTCTGATATCACGCCCATGTTCTGTACCCTATAAAGCATTTTACAGCACTTACTTCGCTCATTTACAAAATTCTGAGCATTTACAGAATTGTAAATGCCTCTGAGTTACAGGACACGTGTAGAACATGTTGCTGACACAGGGGATCTAAACATACTAGACTTCATGTCACTGAGCACATATGGTCGTACTTTTTTATGGACATCTCGAATGCTTGATGTGACTTTTCTAACTGTATTGTAAAGATTTTAAGAGGTCTGTAAAACAATAAAAAAATGAAAATTTCCAGGTAAATTTTCAAATGTAACAACCAGTGTTTAGGAGGTTCTGCCGTTCCAGCGCAGGCAGCGGGATTAGTGTTGTCTTATATTTTCTTGGATCACAACTTCCTGGAAGAAAAGAGGCCATCACCTCATGTAATCTATTTTTTAGATTGTTTTATTAAATACCTCCAACATATGGGGAAGGAGTGGGGGATCTAGTTGCTACTGCCCTGTGTCCAGTCGATTTTGGAGAAAATACACCAATGAATTGTCAATGTTGTAGAAAAATATTCAGGATTGAGAGTCCTCAGTAGTTGATACCTTTTAATGGCTAACTGAAAAGATGGTAACACATTGCAAGCTTTCGAGACTACTCAGGTCTCTTCATCAGGCTAGACTAATACAAAATCTGAAGTCACATATTTATGCACAATACAGCCTAGAAAAAATGCAATAGATAAGACAAGTGACGTGAAGCAGAACTATCAATATGGGAGAGGGAGAAACATAAATATAAACATTGGACCAGTTTATAGATATCTATGAACTGGTCCAATGTTTATATTTATGTTTCTCCCTCTCCCATATTGATAGTTCTGCTTCACGTCACTTGTCTTATCTATTGCATTTTTTCTAGGCTGTATTGTGCATAAATATGTGACTTCAGATTTTGTATTAGTCTAGCCTGATGAAGAGACCTGAGTAGTCTCGAAAGCTTGCAATGTGTTACCATCTTTTCAGTTAGCCATTAAAAGGTATCAACTACTGAGGACTCTCAATCCTGAATATTTTTCTATCCACTGGCTAACACGGTACAAAGATATACATCTTTCCTGTATCACAATGTTGTAGAGGAATCACTGTGAAGACGTCTTTGTGATTCACAGAAAAGTTGTATTTACATTTTCAATGACACCTTTCGTCACTTTAGTTTGACAAAGGGGAACATAAAATACCTAAAACATACAAATAACACATGACTGCAGGATCAGACTACAAACAGTGTTTGTTTGTAGTCTGTTACCATGGAGACACATAGGTCTGCAGTGTGGCTGCTTACACAAAACAGTAGGACATTTTTAATGAAAACTGTTTTCAAAGTGGATTGGAAAAAAAAGATTGTACAAAAAAAAAACAAATACCTTTAAGTATTTGATGAGCAAATAAGATTTTACAAAACAAGTGGAACCTGATCTGTGCACAGCGGAAAGTTGGATTGCTCAAGTCTTATGAAAGAAAGAGACAAGTCCTTCCAGTATTTTCTAGCCATCCTTCCATCCTGCTGGAGCCGCTCCAGGGCATTATGAGTGCGCATAACATCCTATTATATGGGTAAGTAGCAAAAGTTATGGAGTTCATTTCAATTGAACGCAAAAACAATTCAGACCCTGAAAAGAACATACCACATTAGCATTAAGGAAATTTCCATGCAAAACAGTGCGGTAAAAACATTTCTTCATCAAAGGCTACGGGCACATTGAGTTCTCGGAGCGGAAACTGAGCAGGAACTCTTCGAAACCGTCCTAGTCCAAATCGCCAAACTCATCAAAAACGTTGACGGGTCTTGTGCACATACCGTCAAATGGATGAAAAAATTACATCAACCAATTAAGACAGTCATTTGGTCCCTCGTTAGTATAAATCAGGTTACTGGTCAGCTGTATGGATGGCTTTGATTTGGCTCGGGGTCGGGGGAATACTGGTTTTTAGTGGAGATTCGTCTAGCTTATGGACACTTACGTACAGGCAACGCTCCATGGGAAATAAAAATATGAAAATTGACTTATCTCTAAAAGGAAAAAATGTTTCATGTAAGTCAAATCAGACATCTGTAAGCAGCTGTTTCGGGGTTTTTGACTAAAACATGGTATTGATAGTAATGTGGCATGGGGTGGTGGCCGTGGGCGAGGGTTGTACATTCAGCACCCCAGGACACTACAGTAAATGTAGAGATCTGGATGTGTGTATGTATGCTGGCAGTGTTACTATTAGTACCTTCACCTTCAGGCCGGTCTCGTTCCACTCCTCACCAGGTCCATTGGTCTTCAGGACAAGGACATCAAACAGTTCATAAAAACAAGGCACTCTTTACTTGGCAACACACTTAAGTACAGAGTGCAATAGGCAGCACACTTCACGGTCTCTTCTGTTTCATACAGAGGTGCACTCTTATCAGTTTTGAGCGACGGCACTTTATATGTGGACAGTAAACAAGCAGAGCAAATCGGGTAAACCTCCCAGTGCACGGACACACGGGTCAATATGTTTGTTCTGTCTCTGACATAATCAATGACTCTTAACTACCTGTTCTGATAACATACAATGATTGTTGTATGTATATAATGCTCAGTTTACCACACATTTTAATGTTTATTGTTTCCAGCTCCATCTAGTGGCCAAAAGTTACAACTGCATGATATTATGCATTGTATTTCCTGTATTATTTCCCTCCAATTCCTAATGTATTCTGGGTAACTTTGCAAGGTACCATGGTCTATCCCAGCCCCCTTTCTCTCTTCAGTCGGCCATTTCTTTCAAGTCTGCATATTGGAAGCACCTCATCGCTTTACTCCCCTTGTGTCAGCATCGGTGGTATGTAATCACACTCTCTGTTTATGATTTCTGTCTTATATTAGCTAGCTTAGTTACACCCCCGCTCAGCTAGTAGTCCAGATTGTATGTTATGTATATTGTATAGTTCCATGAACCCAGTACTGATCCTATGTATCTGTTTCTGTTGTAGTTTTACCACATCTATATACCTACGTTCAATAAACCACAGATTCAACTATAGTCTCCCTTATTGGACCCCGGTATAGCGGTTTAGCTGCTTGTTAAGCTATATGAATTCCGTTCATTTAGTGAGGACATGACAATGTTACACTGGGAACCCAGCACCAAAACAGTAGTCTGTGATCCCTTACTACAAGGGCCGTTCCTAGTGCTGTTTTCCACTTCTGTGTCCTCAGCTGGGCATCAACCTTCTGTCACAGGGACCCCCACATCTGGCCAACACTGGACTCAATTCTTCTCTTAATTCTCTCACTAATAGATTTCGCCCATTTGCCTGCTGAACTCTATCTCAGTCGCCTCTAAAGTTCTGCCATGGTTCTTGCTGCCTTGTGCCTCCTAGCTCACACCACATTAGTCCTATCTATATCTCTGCACACTCTAACTTCTAACAGGAACATAGCCACCTTTCCCAGCAGGTTAGCTCATCCCTTCTGGGCTAATCCCAGCATTAACTGTCTGCCACAGCAGTCTGTTGCTGGGCAGATTTAACCTTTCTCCTACATTCTAACACACAGCTTGCATTAATTTAATGCATTAACATTACATTATCACATCCTACATTACATATTATATACCATAGTAGCATTGATGTCTTCAGGGGGGAACACGGCAGCCTTACATTGATTAGAAAAATTATGTGTCCTTAAAGCAGCTCATGTGGCATACTGGATATTAGTGAAGAAATCCAGCCTTACAGGCAATGCGCCATGAGAAAAATGTATGCAAATGAAATCTCCTCCAGGAGGAACAATAATCTCTTATGAGAAAATCAAAGAAACCGTGCGCACTAATGCTGAAGGTGCCAAGGTAGGTTCCCACACCATGTGATACATATAAAAAGAACCTGGCACTCAGCTTAATGCTGGTGAATAGTTGCTTTATTTGTAGTACTAAACAAACGTTTCAGTCCCAAAGACCTTCATCAGTTCCGTACTAATAATTCCAGAACAAGTGTATAGCGGTATATACAAATATATCCGCATCAATAGGATAAACAGTCTTAATGCCTTCAATGTTGAAGTGAGTAACAGGCTTAGTGAGTCTGTGTCCTGACACGGCATCCACCGTTTGTCTGCAGGGTGGCTAACCCTGAGGGCAATTGCCACGCAGGGAGCGATCCCTGCAGCTTGGCAGCAGAGCGGAGCTGCAGGGTTCCGATGCCGTCCTGGTTCCTGCCCGGCACTTCCTGTCTGACACAGCGAAGCTGAATGACATCATCATTCAGAGCAGCTGTTTCAGAGAGAAAGCTGCCGGGATGTGCTGCGGCTGCAGGGAACGTGCAGAGAGGTGAGTGGTGTTGTGTGTGTCTGTCTTCCTGCGTGCAGTGCTGTGCTTTGTGTGTGTGTGTGAGAGAGAGTGGTGCGGTGCTGTGTGTGTGTGTTGCTGTTTGTGTTAGAGTGTTGTGTGTGTATTGGAGAATGGCAATGATGTGGGTGATGGAGAGCAGTGATGGGGTGGTGGGGGAGAAGGCAAAGAAGGCAATGTTGGTGGTGGTGGAAAGGATGATGGGGATGATGGGGGAGGAAGCAATGATGGAGGTGGTGGAATGGGCAATGATGGGGTGGTGGGGGAGAAGGCAATGATGGAGATGGTGGAATGGGCAATGATGGGGTGGTGGGGGAGAAGGGAATGATGGAGGTGGTGGAATGGGCAATTATGGGGTGATGGGGAGAAGGCAATGATGGAGATGGTGGATGGGCAGTGATGGGGTGGTGGGGGAGAAGGGAATGATGGTTGTGGTGGAAGGACAATGATGGTGGTGGGGGGAGGCAATGATGGAGGTGATGGAATGGGCAATGATGGGGTGGTGGGGTAGAAAACAATGATGGTTGTGGTGGAAAGGGCAATGATGGAAGTGGTGGAAAGGACCATTGTGGTAGGGGAGGAGTTAATGATGGAGGTGGTGGAATGGGCAATGATGGAGGTGGAGGGGGAGAACAATGATGGAGGTGGACTGCATTATGCCTTATGGGGGGCTGCCTTATGATGGGGTTGCATTATACTCTGAGGGGGCTGCATTATATTCTGTGGAGGGGCTGCATTATACCATATGATGGGGGGCTGCATTATACCATATGAGGGTGCTACATTATATTCTGTGGGGGGGCTGCATTATGCCTTATGATTGGGTTGCATTATGTTTTGTGAGGTACTGCATTATATTCTATGAGGGGGGCTGTATTATATTCTATGAGGGGGCTGCATTATATTCTATGAGGGGGCTGCATTATATTCTATGAGGGGGGCTGCATTATATTCCATGAGGGAGGCTACATTATATTCTATGAGGGGGGCTACTTTACATTCTATGAGTGGGCTACTTTAGATTCTATGAGGGGGCTACCCCAACCCGTGCGACATAATTAAGACGTGTACTACCTTATATTGTACCCTGATATTAGTGTGTTTTACCACACAATTGGTGGTCTTGTATTTATTTCTATGTAGCGACATAGTGGGCCCCAAGAATGATTTTCTATGGTGGGCCCAAGGTGCTCCAGTCCGACACTGCTTGCACAATATATCCTCGCCTAGTGACGATGATGGTTGATAGCAAGCTGTTGCCTGTGAATGTCTATCCCAAGAGACGATCATCCATCTAAGCTCATCCTAATAGACAGATACAGTAGATGCAGTGCGATGTCTACTGGACCCGTGGGAATAAATGCAGCCTACGTGAGGCACAGGGTAACGTACACATGAGAAGACAGTGATAGAAAAGCAATCATTAATGCACTCAAGGTCTCAGAGGAGAGCAGAAATAATACTTGGAAAGTGACGATGAGAAAAATGCTGGAAAAAACATATGTGTCAAGTCTCAGAGCGGCGACCTAAAGGGTTTTTCCCAAAATAGTAAGCTATCCCCTATCCCCTAATCATAGGAAAAAGGCCTCACTATAATCTGTGAGCAGAGCAATAACCCAGGAGGGTTTAATGAGGATCTGTCACCAGGGTATAAGTGGACAGTTTTTGCTCTTATTTTATTGATTCTACTCCGGTGAGCATTGTTTTGGGTTTTTTTTAAATCCGTCCTATGGCTTATATCTCTGGAACAATATGACAGCTTCTGACCTAGTGACAGGACCTCTTTAGATATGATAAACTATTTTTTTTATAGGATGTGTAAATCTATTATGAAGACACTGAACTTGAAGGGGCTGGCTAGGTTTGGGCTTAGGCAGTGTTTGAATTTGGAGACAAGCGGCCTTACATATGTCTTCCAGCCACTCGTCTTCCCTTTCAGTATACGAAAGCTCAGCTAGACAAAGATGGATATTAATAATGGGCGTTGTGGTGTCAAATACTGAAATATTATAGATAGTTAACTGACAGAAGCAGAGACAAGCCCCATGCAGGAGGGACACATGGTGCCCCGGAGATAAGAGCTGCTGTCTATGGATAAGGTGGAGTATGCTGATCATGCTCATGTGAAGCCACCAGCATTGTGACAAGGACCCCAGTAGATATTTCTTCTTTGTATGTTCATTATATTGGAACTCATAATGTACAGAAAAGTCACCAACGCTCTGCTGACCCCATAACTGCAGAGTCCAGACCTCCTCTGGTATCCGCACAGACACTGCACCTCCGCCAGAAGCTTCATGGCCGAGCAGCGGCTAGCAGCTATACATCACCTAGCACAATGCCGTGCGTCGGATGGAGTGGTGTAAATCCAACATCACTGGACTCTGGAGGAGATGTGTTCTGTGCAGTGACGGATCACAATTCTCTATCTGCGTCTGATGGAGGAGTTTGGGTTTGGTTATTCCATGAGGACGTTACCCCCTGACTGCATTGTGCCCCCTGTACAGATGGCGGGGAGTATAATGCTATGGGCTGTTATCAGAGCTCGGCCTCTTAGTTCCAGAGATGGGAAATTGTAATCTTCAGCAAAAGACATTGTTGACAATTGTAGCTTTAGCTTTGTGGGAACAGTTTGGGGTTCGCCCTTTTCTGTTCCCCATGACTGTGTCCAGCGCACAATGTCCATACAGACATGGATGTGAGATTGGTGTAAGAACATGAAACAGAGCCCAGACCCCAACCCCATCTAACACCTAATCCATGTCAACTGGCTGCAAGTGTGATTTAGTTATTGCCAACACCTGTTAGGTGCCACAGGTAAGTAACAGGTGCTGTTAATTACACAAATTAGAGAAGCATCACATGATTTTTCGAACAGTGCCAATACTTTTGTCCACCCTCTTTTTTATGTTTGGTGTGGAATTATATCCAATTTGGCTTTAGGACAATTCTTTTTGTGTTTTTTCATTTAAGACAAATTAAATGAAGATAATAATGCCAAAGAAATTGTGTTTGCAATCATTTTCAGGAAGAAACTGAGTATTATCTGACAGAATTGCAGGGGTGTCAATACTTTTGGCCACAACTGTAGACCAGAGACTGTGATCCCGACCTCCCCCCAACATCAGGGTCTGACCTCACAAATGATCTTCTGAATGAAGGGTCAAAAATTCCCACACATCGCTCCAAAATCTTGCAGAAATCCTTCCTAGCACAGCGGGATGCCTTATATCTGCAGAGGGGCAAATTCCTGATTAATGTCAATGGATGTAGAGGTCAGAAATGCTCCTGTTGGAGCAATCTGGAGGGGTCACATATGTGGCGCCCCTGAGGCTCAGTCGCCACAGAGGTACTGCACCTCCTCCTGAGGTGTGGTGCCCCACCATCCAGGTAAGTTGGAGGCTCCTAACCACGCTCCAACACCTGCATCCCACACAACACAGTAGTTCAGCAAAGCCACATTGTGGCTCCCTGCTTGGAGTGTAGCAGAGCACCTTTGGTGGCTCCCTGCTTGGAACACGAAACGTGCTGGGAGGTGGGTGGAGTTAGAATACATAAAAGACCGGGAAGGGTTAGGATTTGAGGTCAGTCAGTCGGAGAGTCACTCAGAGAGGAGTGAGGAAAAGAGATCCCTGAGAGAGGGATGGAGGAAGGAGGTGCTGCAGCAGATCTCAGTGACCTGGGTCTGCTGGCACGGGAAAGGAAAGAGGGAGAAAGACATTGAACCGAAACCTGATCTTCCATGAGAAGGAAAGACTAGTACGGAACGTAGGAGTAAACGGGAACAAAGGACGTGGGTTAGAGGAAGAGCCCTGAATAGAAGTTCTAAGCGCAAGGCCGGGGCCCGGTCCCCGAGGTTGTATGGATACTAATGGTCGTACAGCAGACACCGGTGGAGTAGTGGGCTGTAAATGCACTACTCCCAACTAAGACTTGGGGGCACAACAGCAACCTTGATAGTGAGCCGGGACTCAGGAGTAAGGAGTCCCCGAAGCAGGCTACAGCTGTCTGCCGTACAAGTAGAGTTCTTGGGAACATCTGTCAGGAGGCACTCCAGTGTAACTCAGTACTGGGAGTACTTTACACTTAAAGGCGCTATAAGAGTAGACATTCAGAAAGGCACGTGTTGGCGGAGTGTTGGAAGGGAGCATTCCATCTGGCCTGGAGGTTGATTGAGTCCCTGACCCGGAGGGAACGGCACGGAGGCGGGCACCTGTGTGTGTGCTACAGACTGTGAGTAAAGCTTTGGAACTACAAGCCTGGTGTCCTCCATTGATTCTTGCGCCAACACACCCAGCACCGCTACATCGGGGTACCAGTTTCTACACCGCTTGTGCCTCTCCTCTACCCCTACATCTACACTGCCCTGGGGCTACAGCTTCACCTGTGGGGAGCTTCACCATCTTGGCTGCAACACACCACCAGCCCCAGAGGATCTGCACGCAGCGTCGGCTCAACATCTCATTTGCCAAACACCACAGGTGGCGTCACGAACTATTCCATTAAATTCATTCCACCATTCAACTTCCCCTGTTAACTGGGCGCCCAGGGCCATGGACCGGGTCACCGCCGCTGTGACACATCCCGCTGACACCGGACCGGTACTGAGTACCACACGGCCCTGGGAGGGCGACCCAGACTTGGCGTCACAAACTATTCCATTATTTACATTCCACCATTCAAACTTCCCCTGTTAATTGGGTGCCCAGGGCCACGGACCGGGTCACCGCTGCTGTGACACATCCCGCCGACGCCGGCCCGGTACCGAGTACACGATACAGACAAAAGTATCTTAAGCTCCTATGTGACAGCCAAATAATAGAAACCCAATACAAGCTATGGTGCAAAGTGACACTTGGGGTACAGGATGATTGACACTGACATTTGGGGGTTCACAGGGCAGTGATATACCCTCGTTGTAGTTTTTCGGGTCTGGGGACTCAATATGCTGACACTTTTTTTTCCTGTAACAATCACACTGGCGTGTTGGGTCCAGAAACAATGATACATTGACATTTTGGGGCCTGGACTGGGAACTATCTACATTAGGTGCAGCAGTAGATGTTACATATCCAAGCCATTTCGACTTCCTGCCAACTTCAACTCAAAAATATTTCACGGATCCATACATTCCTCAACCAAGAATCTGTAAAAACCCTAGTCCATGCCCTCATCATCTCCCGCCTTGACTACTGCAACCTCCTGCTCTGTGGCCTCCCCTCTAACACTCTCGCACCCCTCCAATCTATTCTAAACTCTACTGCCCGACTAATCCACCTGTCCCCCCGCTATTCCCGGCCTCTCCCCTCTGTCAATCCCTGCACTGGCTCCCCATTACCCAAAGACTCCAGTTCAAAACCCTAACCATGACATACAAAGCCATTTACAACTTGAGTCCTCCATACATCGTCTCCCGCTACTTACCTGCACGAAACCTCCGATCCTCACAAGATCTCCTTCTGTACTCCCCTCTTATCTCCTCTTCCCACAATCGCATACAAGATTTCTCCTGCACATCCCCCCTACTCTGGAACTCTCTACCACAACATATCAGACTCTCACCTACCATGGAAACCTTCAAAAAGAACCTGAAGACCCACCTCTTCCGACAAGACTACAACCTGCAGTAACCACCGATCCACCAAACCGCTGCACGACCAGCTGTACCCTCACCTACTGTATCCTCACCCATCCCTTGTAGATTGTGAGCCCTCGCGGGCAGGGTCCTCTCTCATCCTGTACCAGTCGCGACTTGTATTGTTTAAGATTACTGTACTGTGTATGTATTATGTATACCCCTCTTCACATGTAAAGCGCCATGGAATAAATGGCGCTATAATAATAATAATAATTCTGGTTCTGTTGTTGCCCGTTTGCCAAGTGACCAGTATCAGATTCAGTACAGGTGGGGCCCCTGAGGCATATTTTGCATTGGGGCCCAGGATCTTCAAGTTCTTCCTTTGCCTCTGAGCAGACAAAACTTCCATCTCTTGGTCCGTCCAACCCCTATCATGTAATAACCCGTTTGCACCTGTTAATAAGTGAAGGAGCTCTCGATGATTAGAACTTTCCATTCTTCCATTGATCGTGGGGTTGTCTAGATGGATCTTTGCCCTCTACCCTCATTATAACAAGTTAATGACTTCATGACTTGGCTATTGTTTCTCTTTGCCCTCGTATAAGATCTCATTAGAGGGATGGATTGGTGAGGAAAATCGATTTTTAATGGAAACTTACAATGTGATTTTATAGAACGTGTGATGCAAGATCTGGTCGGGTATTTCTTATTAGTTTCTTCTCTCTGCATTGCCAGCAGCGCTTTGTGCGTACAGGAGGGAGATGACAACTAATGACTTTTCCTATTGCTTATCGTCCGACTTTCTCGATCTGAATGTAATGGGTACAGTCTAAGCAAAACCAATACAAAACAGCAAATATGGACCGGGTTCAGAATAAAAAGGGATTGTTCACCTCTGGGGCCAATTTTTTTTTTTTCCTTAAATGCATGTATTTCGGGTGTAAATCTCATTTTTGCAACTTGGTTTCATTAAAAATGGTGCACATTTTGGTTTTTTTAGGGTTCTTTGTTTCCTGGCGTATTCAATTTTGATGCGTTCTGTGGTCATGAGTGAGCTGAGAGGAGCTCAGGAAAAAAAAAAAACAGATAAGAGTTAGAAAGCCTCTCATGTCAAAATGAGCATACTGACTGATTCTCAGTTAATTCATTCTGCAGCCAGCAATAGACAACAGAGGTTATAGAAGTTAAACAGGGTGACATTTTTAATAAAATCCAATTACAAAAAATGATTTTTAGCTAAAAATACATGCATACAAATATAAATAATATTCACGAAAATGTATAAACCCATTAGTACTACAGTCCCCCCATGCTTCTGTGGTGGCCATCGTGGTCAAAGAATGACCAAAATGCCGGTCTCAGCGGAGAAGGCAAACAGATATCAGCAGATTGGGTGAATACAGTCATTGGGCTAAACCTTTTGTCCAGAGTGCCCCCTTAAGGAGGGAAAATCTTATAACATCCAACATCAACCTTTCCATCATTTAGAAGACACAGAAACACAAAGTTACAAAAATAAACACTTTATTTCATTTGTTCACTTTTTTCAGATAAATGTCCAAAACGTACAATGTTGTCATTGAAAAAAAAATACACAGAACCGGAACACTCAAAATAAGAGACACAGTGTCACACAGGTGCAACAGAAATTACATTATAACAGACATAGTATTTTATTTTTTTGTTGAGTCTTTTCTCTTTATAAAATATTCTTTCTTTCGTGTAATATATTCAGGACTTTTTTGTTTTGCTGTATTCACTTATAACTTTATTTATTTATTTTTAAATATTAAAAACATTTTGCTAGGTGGAAACCATCAGCAAGTAGGTTGCATTCTCAAATCATATTATGGTCTTATTTGATTCCACTTTTGCCGTTTGCTCCTGATTTAGTAATAGGGGAGCATTGTAATACAAAAAAAAAAAAAAATCGAGATCCAAAATGTCTTAGGGACTATTACGGTGATGGGTGACATTAAGTGCTTATCCTTAGATTTGGCCATCAATATCAGATCGGTTGGGGTGTGGCTTCCGATACCGCACCTCCTGTTTGTTTATTAGGCACAACGCCATATATTTCGTAGTGTCCATCCCTGGTACTACAGTTTCTCTTAAGCACTGACTTCATGTGAATGGGATTGAGTTGCAATACCAAGTATAGCCACTAGAAAATGCATAAAACTATGCCGCAGCTGAACGATGAGGATGATGGGCGTTAGATACCTACTGATTTGATATCAAAGTCCAGAAAGCTCCTTAAAGAAGACACCGGTAAACAGAAGTTATTCACAGCAGGACACCTTGATGAGAGATATAGCATATAATAAGAACCCCGGAGTCAGCATCTGGTTGACGGATTCCAACAATTTGGTCAAATTGTTTACTTTTTGTCTATTTAATTTTTATTATCAGTATAGACCTTAAAGAGGTTGTCCATATCTCAGGATTCTCCAGTAACGGCGGCAAGATCGGGCAATATGCATACTTCCGGTCACATTCCGATAGACGCATGCGGCCTCTTTCAGTACACTTGAAATGAGCGAGGCTGCGCACGTCTAGTTGGAATGTAGCCAGGAGTATGCATATCACATACTTTTAATCACATGACCCCCAGTGCCGGCCCCCCTGGAGAATCCTGACAGCACACATTATGAAGATTCACAAGTCTGCAGTCACAAGAAGTGACTGCAGACTTTTGTGCTAAACTTGGACAACCCCTTTAACATCTCGGTATAGAAGTCTGTCTGCTTGTGACGTGGACTCTCTACCATCCAAGACATGGTGTGGTACCATGCATAAGGGGAATCTTCTAATAAAGGAGCAGTCACTGTGTTATGCTTATTGCTGGACTTAAAGGGGTGGTCCATGATTTACAAAAGGCTGAGCTGAAACATCAGACACAAGTCTTGGACATGGATGGCACTGTTTCTGATTTTCCAAGATCATACTTCCTGTTTAACTATAGTAGACCCCCCCCAAAAAAATATACATCCATATATATATATATATATATACACACACAGTATAGATATATATATAATATTTGGCTTACTTCATCAAAACTGTTCAGCAGTAAAACTGTTCATTTCCCATAGCAACCAATTAGAACTCAGATTTCAAATTTCTAAACCAGTTTACATTTTGAATTCCAAGCTTTGATGTGGTTGCTATGGGCTATATCTATAGACAGAAATATAGTAAGGAAACACTTAGCTAACCTAAATGAATTCAAGTCTCCAGGTCCAGATGAATTACACCTGTTATGATGAGTCACCGAAGGAGGAAAAAACAAAATACCAGCTAAGTCCAGAAAAACCAGAGAGGTTGGCAGCTATATTCTTTTGCAGACCCCTGAACCTATCCACAACAACTAGCAGTAGCCGTGGGGGGTTTCTACAGTGCCCTAGACCCCTCGATCACAGCCGGAGAACTATATAGCCTAAAGACAGAAAGGGGAAAAACTAAACTGCCCCAGAGCAGACCCCAAAGCAATAGGCAGCCCCCAACATATAATGACGGTGAAGCAAGATGAAAACACTAACACAGATAGAAAGATAGGTTGAGCAAATGATGGGGCCCAAGCTAACTACATAGGACAGGATAGGAAAGCTGCTGTCTGCCATCCGTAAAACCCCTATCAAAATGAGCCAACCGACTGATAGGAAAAACAGGCCCTGAAGTCGCTAGGCTTCAAAAGACTATATCAGCACTCAGGTATATTCTGGAGACAGAGCAAAATATCAACAGATCAGAGACAAAAATGGAGTTCAGCTCACCCCCGGCCGGGGATGGCAGAACTCCCCAAAAAACAAGGCAAAACAAAAACAAAACTGAAGAGTACAAAGCAGAGCAGAAAACTTAGCTTTGAGATGCAGGAATCAGACTGGTCTCCAAGAATCCAGCAGGAAAATCACCAGCCAGGAAGAAGGGCGTCGGCAACCTTATATCCAGTCCTCAATTCCAGCCACCCAGTCATCATCTAGCTGCCCATGTGTTTGGTAATCAGCCTCACTACCTTCCTTAACCAGAGGAGGGAGTTCATCAGACCTCAATGGTGAAGGGAAAAATGAACTCACAACATACACCCCAGAGTACTGAAGGAGTTGGCCGAATAAATTTTTGAACCCCTCTCCATAATCTTTGAAAATTCTTGGAGAACAGGAGAAGTCCCAGAGGACTGGAGAAGAGCAAATGTTGTTATTATCTTCAAAAAGGGGAAGAAGGTGGATCCAGGCAACTATAGATCTTTGAACAAATTATTAAACAACATGTATGTAAGTACCTGGACAAGAGTGAAGTGATTAAACAGAGTCAGCATGGGTTTGTAACTAATAAGTCATGTCAGACTAACTTAATTTCCTTCTATGACAGAATCACTGACTGGGTGGATCAGGGAAATGCTGTAGATATAATATATCTTGACTTCAGCAAACCATTTGACAAAGTATCTCACACAATCCTTATTGAAAAAATGGCTAAGTATGGAATGGACAAGGCAACTGTTAGGTGAATTCATAACTGGCTTAGTGATCGGACCCAAAGAGTGGTCGTAAATGGCTGCACATCCAGTTGGAAGAATGTCTCAAGTGGGGTACCACAGGGCTCTGTCCTGGGCCCTGTATTGTTCAACAACTTTATCAACCATTTAGATGAAGGAATTGAGGGTAAACTGATTAAATTTGCAGATGACACAAAGCTAGGAGGGATAGCTAATACTAAAGAAGAGAGCGAGAGGATTCAAAAAGATATAAATAAACTGGAGCAGTGGGCAGCAACTAACAGAATGGTCTTTAACAGGGAAAAATGCAAAGTACTACATCTGGGCAATAAAAATGAAAAAAGCATATACAGAATGGGAGGAATAGGGCTAAGCAACAGCACATGTGAAAAAGACTTGGGTATACTAATAGATCACAGACTGAATATGAGTCAACAGTGTGATGCAGCAGCAAAAAAGGCAAATGCAATTCTAGAATGTATTAACAGAAGCATACAATCTAGATCACGTGAAGTCATTATTGCCCTCTACTCCTCTTTGGTCAGACCTCATCTGGAATACTGTGTCCAGTTTTGGGAGCTACATTTTAAAAAAGACATCAATAAACTGGAGCAAATTCAGAAAAGAGCGACCAGAATGGTGACCGGTCTGCAAACCCTGTCTTATGAGGAAAGGTTGCAGGATTTGGGAATGTTTAGTTTGCAGAAGAGAAGACCGAGAGGAGACTTAATAGCTGTCTACAAATATCTCAAGGGCTGTCACATTGTAGAAGGATCATCTTTATTCTCATTTGCACAAGGAAAGACTAGAAGCAATGGGATGAAACTGAATGGGAGGAGACACAGATTAGATAATAGAAAAAACTTTTTGACAGTTAGAGTGATCAATGAGTGGAGCAGGCTGCCACAAGAGGTGGTGAGTTCTCCTTCAATGGAAGTCTTCAAACAGAGGCTGGACAAACATCTGTCTGGGATGATTTAGCGAATCCTGCTTTGAGCAGGGGGTTGGACCAGATGGCCCAGGAGGTCCCTTCCAACTCTGCGATTCTATGATTCTATGAAAACAGTTTTAGTATCAGAGAGATAAGGTCTGTAATCTATAGCTTAGTACTTGTTTCAGATATTTGTGGAATTTATGGCACACCTTCCTGGTATGGTGAAGAAACCCTTTAAATAATAATAAAATTAATCTGTCTGGGTTTTAAAATTATGTTTTATACATTTTAGGTTTACTGGGTGGAAACGGTTAATTTATTACATTTTACATAAATCTGATGGAAATATTAATAACTTTCTGTCTGAAGACAAATACAGTGATAACATAAACACACAAGTAAATACAGATTGTAGACCATTAATGATAGTGGTGTAAATATATACAACATAATCCAGTGTAAATTGCTGAGGATTTAAAGGGGTTAGACATTTTGGACAATCCCTTTTATTGGATAGGTCACATGATAGGTAGATCACCGGATTACCCATTAGTGGTAACCTCAGTGATCAGAAATAATTTGTAGAGAATCCTTACAGCAAGAGTTTAATTTCTCTGCAGCACCACCACAGGAGAAATGAAGTATTACACAGCAATTTAGAGTGTAAATTACAGCAGGAGAACTTGCAGCAGGAGAACTTGCAGCAGAATGTCTGTGTCTGCCTCTCCCCTTTCCATAGAACATTATGAGTAGCAACTGTAATCTCCTGGTGAAAGTGAAAGATCAAACCAGGAAAAGAAGGAAGCAGATTTTCTCTGATAAAACATATTAAAAAATTGCTTATTTTCATGTGTTCTATTGATTTACAAAAAAAAAAATATTTAAAGTGATGGTTACACTTTAAATCAATGGAATGTCCACGTAATTCATGATGGTTCTCCAAACCAACAGATGCAGTTTGTAGCAGTAGACAGCGAATCGTCTACTAGCAAATCAATATTAAATTATTTATAAACATTTTTTAAAAATGTAATCTATAATTTTCATTATTAATAATTTATTTGAAACAATAATAAATGAGAAATATATATAGTATAGATGCCTAAAATAGGAACATCAATCACTAATATACACAGCAACAGAGTTTACACCTCAAAAGTGATTGTAAAAGTAAAAAATTGTGCTTCATAGCAGCCCTGACAAATTTAAGTAAAAATGAACGAAAATAAAATTAAGTTTAAACCTTTACCTTATCTTTCAGGTTATTCAAAAACTATATAGTCCATTAAAAAAGTCAGTTTCAATAAAATCTCAAAGATTTCCTACAGCCAAACCCATATTTTCATTTATAGGGGGCAGTACTTTATTATATATTATATGTTTATTTTCTTATATTTATATTTTTGTCCAAAAGGAAATAGTATTGTAATACCTTTATTGTCCATTGGGGGCAGTACTATAGTAGCTATATTCTTATTCATAGGGGGCAGTACTATAGTAGTTTTATTCTTATACATAGGGGGCAGCACTGATAAAGACTGTTCTGTTCCTTTACTCTCTGCTTTCCTCTTAGCAGTCTATACATTATCAAGCAGCAGGCGACAGTCAGCGCAGTAGAAAGCCTCTCTCAGTGAAAAGAGATTGTCTGTTCCTACCGTGAGGCATGGTGGGAGTAATATCTAGAATTAAAATATACGTCTTTAGAGAAACCTGTTTTATAAAACCGCTTTACCATCCACTTTAGGAAAGCTTGCTATCCTATAAATACTATTATCGATGGTAATTGGAGTTGCTCTTTAAAAATGTTATCAGCTATGGACAAACCTTTCTTTCTTGAGAACAGTCCCTCAACTATAAGCTTAGATAGCAAGTGTTCAATCTCCTGCAGCTCCTCCACAGGTCAAATGAAGAACTGACAATGCTAGGACCTCCAGCACAAGAGTCGTTCTTTACAGATGCTCCTAATGTGGTTTATAAATTAGGGACTTGAAAAGCAGAACCCCACTATCGTTAGTTATAGGGTATATGAATATAGGGTTTTTTAACCCCCTTATGGGAAATTTATAAAATCTGCCCCTAAAAACTTTTTAGAGATTAGAGTTGATAACAAGCTTGGTCTTACGATTTACCCACTTTAGGGCTTATCCTCCATCATTTACCCGAGACATTGTGTTTCTGTACTAAAACATGTATTTGTGCGTTACCAATATTAGTACATTCAGTGGACTGTACGATCCAAAGACATTCATGCTGTCGACCCTGATGTCTAATTGTTAAAACGGGAAAGTAAACCGAGATACCCAGCAAAGACCACGTGAAAGCATGCACTATAGATCTGAAAAGTCACTTTGGTCCTCAGGGGTTCATATTGGCCTCCAGTCCATGACAACAGTCTAAAAACGGGTGGCCTTGTTGTTCAGAGCCTGATTTTCTGAACTTATGCCATTGGCAATCACCTTGACTTCCGGAGTCTCGTCAAATGAGGGATCAATTGGCATCTCAACATCGGTAATTATGTCATTACTCTTGTACCACACTTGAGAGGCCTTGCCCCTCTTCAGGGCTTGGCCAGTCGTTTCACCGATTGGTGCCAGCTCCTGGCTGCAGCAGAGGCTTGCATCGCATTTCTTGGATATGCATGGAGCAGTGCATGCCAAGGAGAAGTCTTTGGCGTCTGTGAACTCAGCCTGAAGCGTGACGGCATGGACGCCTTCTGCGTGGAAGATTTTACGAATGACGTGATTGGCCAAGGTGTAGCTTTCAAGGTCCTGAAACTTCACGTGAAGCGTTGCGATGTTCTTCCCGCTGGCTAACTCCCAAACGTGAATTTCGTGGATACTTTTTACTCCCGGTACCACAGAAATTTTTTCACCTGCACAATGTGAAATGAAATGAAAAAAAAACATTTTATAGGTAAGATAAGAATTTGCTATTTTTTTTACGCTAAATGTAAAAAAAAATAGTAAAAAATAGGATATAAAAAGACAAATCCTTGTAAAATATTTTTATACCTAAATCTGTTCTGGGCCAACACACTAAACAAGAGTTTCATGATGAGTTCTCATCACCGAAAAGCAACATTTATTGATTTCAGATTTTGGAGGTGTTCCCCTTTAAATTGTGCTCAGGATCACTGAACCAACAAAACCTGAGTATTCTGATGGGGTTTTTTTAAATTCCTCTTACTGTGATAGGAAACGCACCCATATTAGATGCTGATATCCTGATAAATCTTAGTGGTTGATCCCTTTTAATTGCTAACTGAAAAGATGGTAAAACATTGCAAGCTTTCGGGACTACTCAGGTCTCTTCATCAGGCGTTGACTAATACAAAATCTGAAGAATCACATATTTATACACAAAACAGCACAGAAAAAATGCAATAGATAAGGCAAGTGAGGTGAAGCAGAACTATCAATATGGGAGAGGGAGAAACATAAATATTGGAACAGTTCATAGATAAGGAGTGTGAAAGTTTTATTGCCCTCTGATTGGGGTCTGGTTCTGTGTTGTGTGATGACAATTGTTGTTACTAAGTTTCACGCAAACAGCAAAGTCTTCTTGTCGTACCCTTGTGGCTCACAAGCTGATTATGTGCTTGGAGATTATATCTATTTTCCGGAATGAGATTCTTCTTTCGCTCTCTGTTTGTTCGTGCCTAACGTATGTTTACCCGCACCTGGCAGGGCTCTATGGGCCTTTGTGTTCTTACACGGAAATGCTTGTATAAATGACATTAGATGTCTTATATTTTTGATCTGATTCCAGAAGATCCAGTTTTAATCTCATTTTATATGTATCAACTTGTCTTTGTTTGTTTGTTGCGTTACTGTATATTATCTGTTTGTAATAACAGATGCAATGTTGGTTGAGTGATAAGTAAAAAAATAAAGAGACAACCAGGATCGGGCAGGTTCTGGGGTGGCCCGGTGGGGTTTCAAAGAGGGGCAGGGGCTGGGTTGGAGACCGGGCTTACACAATCCCAGAAATGATGGCAGCTACGACTATAGGGTAGTTTCTCAATGTCTCTACAGACATGAACACCATGTCCACATTTTCGTAAGCAGCGTTGACAGAGGAAGGTCACAAGTCCCAGGGACCACCAGGTACTGAGTGACTGCAGGAACTACTGGGCCGTAACAGATACAGATCAGCTCTGCTGGATATCTCATGAGGTTGCATTTCCCAGCAAAAAAAAAAAGCAATAAAAGATAAAATAATGCAATGCCCTCCTCAAAGATCTTGTATGACTTGATGACCCCAGACAAACCGCGCTTAAAGAAGCCCTCCCATCAAAGTTTTTATCCTCTTAATATATTGCAATCATCATATTAAATAGCAATGTATACTTACAATTGCTCATTTTACCTTTCTACTTAGTAAATTCTTCTGCTTTCCGTTAAGTCCACGACATCACGTGATTAAAAACAGACTAGCTGAATCCTTCTAAGCTCTATGTAGAAGCAGGAGGTAAATTCTCCATGCATGAGTCATCATTAGAACTATAATTCTACATCACTGCAAAGTCCTTAGCAGGGATGGAGGAGGTAGCCGCTGGGTCAGGAATTGAATAAGAGGTAGAGCTGGGCTGCCAGGAGCTTAGCAGTGATGTAGAATTGTAGTTCTAATGATAACTCATGCAGGGAAAAGAGACTTCATGTTTCTATATAGAGCTTAGAAGGATTCAGCTAGTCTGTAATCACGCGATATCATAGATCTAATGGAAAAGAGAATTAATTGGGAAGAAGGGCAAAATGAGCAATTGTAAGTACACGATGCTATATAATATAATGATTGCAATATACTAAGAGGATTAAAATTTTGATAGGAATGCTTCTTTAAAGAAAAAAAAAGAAAAAATAATGTCAATTGGAAAAAAAAAGAGCATCAGTGACCCAAACCACATCTTTTAGCTCCACTTCTGATGATCGGAAACTGTGTGTCTGTAGGGAAGGTGACCTGACGGACGGACGGACTAGTCAGAGTGAAGAAAGATAGGTTTGCACAGTGTAGGTAGGAGACAGTGATTACAGTGGGGAAACAACTAGGAAAGTGTAGTGGACGTGCAGTACCTTGGGATGACCATTAGATGGCAGGGTGGAGTGTGAGCAAAGGACTTTACAGCAGCTTAGGGCTTTAGAAACCGTTGGTCATGGGGGGCGTGGTGACAGTTAGTGACAGTTTCAAGGAACCGGGGAAGTTATAAATACTGAGGGAGGGTTCCAGAAGGTTCCAGTCCCCAGGGGGAGCCCAGGTGACAGGAGGACTTCTCCAGTCTGTGTGCCCTGAGGAGAATCCGACCAAGGGGACTGAGGAGAGGAAACGTCAGGGGGTGGTCCTGACAGGGAAGGACCGCAGCAGAGACAAGGCTCTGGGTGGAAGACACCGTATGTGTAACGACGAAACTGACCAGTAAAGTGCTGTTGGTGTACGGGCCTAAGGCGGCCACAGTAACCGAGCTGTCAGGATTGTCACAGTGTGAAACGGGACGTTGCGTATAAATACGTCCCTAGTGTGACATACGGTGTTGAAGCGGCCCTGGACACAGAGGGCAGAGAGAGAGATATCGCGGTGTACCGCGAGGACCGTCAGTCGGACGGTGAGCAATAAACTTGGACCTGTTGCACCCAGAATCTGCCTCATCGTGTCTCTGTTATCATCTCTGCGCGGTAAGAAGTGGGACCACCCCCCTATCACCCCCCCCCAGCTCGGCACCCCACCACCGACACTACATTTGGCGTAGTCGGCAGGATCGCCGCCGCTAATACGCTATCTTCTGCGGCAGGCCTGCAACTGAAGGACTGAGGAAAACTTGGACTGCTCTATTTTGGATTATAAACACCTGTGGACTAAAAATTACTGACCTGTGGATTACAAATTGGGACGCTGTGTCGGATCTGTGTTGCTTGCAGAGGATCCAAGGCAGTAGCTGATTCTGCCCAAGATGGCGGTATTACTTCAGCGCAGAGGAGAGGTCCGGGTGTTTGCAGTTGTTCAGAATGGACTGGGACCCCCTCCAACGTACCCCAAAAGGAAGCAATATATGCCCGGAGACCGACGTTTCCATATATTGGACCCTGGCAGATGGATGGAAAGGTCTGCCGACGCCCCACCCAGCAGGAGGAGTGGCACAGAAGAAAAACTTGGCTGCGGCTGTCTGACGCCATTCGAGTGCTGCCCAACAGACGGTATGAGATGCTGCGGGTGTCGGGGCATCGGCCGCCTAGAGTGGCAATGGCAGCGAGAGATGGAGCTGCACCAGAAGTCATCTTCAGATTTACGGGCAGGCAGCGGGATGCTGAGCCGGGGAGCGGAGCCTGAGGGGAGTTAGCGAGAATGGCTGCCACCAATACCAGCAGAGGACTTCTCAGCGGAGCCCCCGAGTCTGGAGGGAAGGCCCGCAGGACAGTGGAGCAAGGAACGGAGGCTGCGGGGGAAACTGCGTGATGATGGAACGGAGGCCGCAGCGCCAGGGAAGGTGAGAGTACCCCCGGCCCTACCAGGGCCTCCGCAAGCGGCCCCCACCATTCTGCTGCAGCACGCGGCCCCCTGCGCACCGGAAGGCCTAGTTACCACGGGCCCCGTGGTGTATGCAGAGCTGAGCGAGGTCCCCGCTCATGTCCCCGAACTACCCCGCCCGGAGTCACCAGTGCAGAGCTCACCCAAAGAAGACGCTGCTGCGCTTTCCATGCTAATAGCAGCTGCATCGTTGAAATCGGCCGTTACTCCAGCTCGGTTGGAAGTAGTGGATGCGGCCTGTCCTGAGGCTGCGGTTATGCCGCTGCTGGAGTCGGCTGCGGCCAACTTAGCGGGCCCTGTGATTCCAGCCCCCGAGGACCCGGTTGTCCCCATTTGCCACCTGACCCCAGCGGCTGCTGGGCCACAGAAATCTTCGGCCGTTTCTGTCTTGCGGTCTTTTTCAGCGGAGTCCCGCCCACCGGACTCCAGGGCCCGTGCTGTTCCCTCCGTGTGGGAAGCGGAGGTGATCAGGAAGAAAAAGGCCCGGGAGCAGGAAGTGTGGAACCTGCTCCACACTCAAGGAGAGGCCGTCATGGAAAAGAAGAGGACTTGAATGGACACCCTCAGTATCCCCGTGGAGCCCTCACCTCTGTCCATTGAGAGTGGTATAGACTGTCAGGAGTTCGATGCACCGTTGTGCAGATTATAAGGACAGTTGCATTTAGAAAAAAGTTTTGTTGTTTAACTGATGCAACTATTTTCTCTCTCTCTTTCTTTCTTCTTTCTATGTTCTTTATATACGAAAATATGTTTACCTGACAGAACGGGGATACGGAAAAGTGGAGGAGTGTCCAGGTCCAAGGAAGGGGGGGAGGAAGAAAGAGGAAATGCAATGTTATGTTATATTTTGGTTTTAAAAGTAAGAGAAAATGAAAAAAAAAAAATTATAAAAAAAATGGGTACTTGTGCTATTATAAAGTTGTATGATGTATAATATGCAAAGTAAAATGCAACAGGTCCGGGTTAAGGGAAGGTCTGCGGGACCAAAGGAAAGTGTGAGATCCGGTAGGGATCTAAGAGTTGAGGTCTGGGAGACCGGGACGCCGACCATGACATGTAATTGAAAGAAGGAAAATGAATGGGAAGATGTGAGAAAGACAGCCGTCCTAGGTCAGGTCCCCCGACACCACGGACACCCCTGAAGAAGGAAAGGCGGGCGCCGGCAATGATCTGGTAGGTGAGTGGCCTCGATCATGGCGTACCGGATAGTGAAAGGTAACAGTAGGGGAGAGTAGGGGAAAGATACACGCCGTAGAGAGAATACGGGTGTACCTTGCCCAATGTGAAAGACGTTGTCATGTGGCGTGCGCGCTGGTGAGTAGCAGTAGGCTGCTCAGAGCATAGTGCTCCCAGTATAGTTCGGCCCCCGCAGATAGTGGGCTTGGCTCAACTTCTGGTCCGACAACAGAATGTAGGTGTAGATTCAGAACGACGAAGGCAGGGATGACGATTGTCGAGGACGACAATGGACAAAGGAAGGGGGAGTGTAGGGAAGGTGACCTGACGGACGGACGGACTAGTCAGAGTGAAGAAAGATAGGTTTGCACAGTGTAGGTAGGAGACAGTGATTACAGTGGGGAAACAACTAGGAAAGTGTAGTGGACGTGCAGTACCTTGGGATGACCATTAGATGGCAGGGTGGAGTGTGAGCAAAGGACTTTACAGCAGCTTAGGGCTTTAGAAACCGTTGGTCATGGGGGGCGTGGTGACAGTTAGTGACAGTTTCAAGGAACCGGGGAAGTTATAAATACTGAGGGAGGGTTCCAGAAGGTTCCAGTCCCCAGGGGGAGCCCAGGTGACAGGAGGACTTCTCCAGTCTGTGTGCCCTGAGGAGAATCCGACCAAGGGGACTGAGGAGAGGAAACGTCAGGGGGTGGTCCTGACAGGGAAGGACCGCAGCAGAGACAAGGCTCTGGGTGGAAGACACCGTATGTGTAACGACGAAACTGACCAGTAAAGTGCTGTTGGTGTACGGGCCTAAGGCGGCCACAGTAACCGAGCTGTCAGGATTGTCACAGTGTGAAACGGGACGTTGCGTATAAATACGTCCCTAGTGTGACATACGGTGTTGAAGCGGCCCTGGACACAGAGGGCAGAGAGAGAGATATCGCGGTGTACCGCGAGGACCGTCAGTCGGACGGTGAGCAATAAACTTGGACCTGTTGCACCCAGAATCTGCCTCATCGTGTCTCTGTTATCATCTCTGCGCGGTAAGAAGTGGGACCACCCCCCTATCACCCCCCCCCAGCTCGGCACCCCACCACCGACACTACATGTCCTCCATATAAAAACCAGCAGAAATAAAGAATACAATTTAAAATGTATTTAAGTGGCTATCTGGGTTGAAAAAAATATGAAAAACACAGTAAATATATATATATATATATATATATATATCTATAATACTATACTATATATGTATTTATATATAGTAATACCATTTTTTTATTACTTTTTGCTAATATATATATATATATTAGCAAAAAGTAATAAAAAATGGTATTACTATAGCATAAAAATGAGGATAAATGTATCACAGAAAATAGACCATAAATTATTTTAATAAACTTTATAGCGTTTAAACCCACATGTACAATAAAAAAAAATGTGCCTGGTCATAAACTGGGAAATAATGCTCAGTCTGGAACTGGTTAGGGGAGGATTTGCCACCACGTGCCCAGTCAACCATCCATCAGGTGATTCATACAAATGATCTGGCCAGCGACATACCAGACTCAATTATTAGATCATGGATGCGCTTGAGTAAAGCAGCATTCCTTGGCTGGCTAGTAAAATCCTAAGGTCCTTCTACAGTACAGCGTGAAATGATAGGAATGTATTATTCTTACCAATTTCTCCTACGTTGATGCCTTTGGGGACCATCTGAAGCAGGATGGTGGCTGTTTCTTTAATGAGTGGGAAGGCAGAAAATAAAATGATGGCCACCATCACTACCGTCAGGCTAGGATCGATGTAGCACTGCCAGTTGCACTCTGCTGCGGTCGACAGTGGTCGTACATAAAATATGACGGCTGCCACCACAACCACCACAGACCCCAGGGCGTCACCCATTACATGAAGCAGAACGCCTGCGGAGACAGGAAAAACAACATGAATCAAAATTACACATGGTGACATTCATGGGTTAAGATTAACATTAAATGACTTGCTGGAGGTGGCCAACGATTCAGTCCACACCACCAAAACCGCATAGGTTATATGCACACAGAGTCTTTGATGAGGCTTTGGATCAGAATCTGGCTACATACACACAACGTCATCTTCAGGCATACTCACAAGAAAAAATGCCAAAAAAATTAACGAAATGCACAGCAATACCAAAACGATATTGCTGTGCACATTTAGAATTTAGTTACTACATCTAACTACTTCATGGTTTGGGAACCCTGGAGTAGTTAAATAAGTTGTCCACATGTCCTATTCTAGTATAGGGCATCAATGTCTCATCGGCTGGGGTCCAACACTCACCCCCCCTCACTGATCAGTTGTTATCGGTGCCGGTGGCGGACACCATCTGGAGGTACTTACTTGCGGAGCTTGACCATCTACTTGTAGTGACCGGGGGCTTGTTACTGCACATCCACGTCCTATTGCATTGATAAGGAGGCGGATGTGTAGTACCACACGGCGCCCACTACAAGTAGACAGGCATCAATAGGGCCATCAATGTAAAAGTAGTGGACAACCTCTTTACAAGAAGTAACATGTTCCTTTTTTTTGGGTGCCACCCGCTCTCTTAATAAGAAAGACACCAAGAGCAGAGCCGATGCGAAACGACAGCAAAACCCTCCTCAGAGCCGACTCAGGAAAAAAAGATACCGGATTTTCGCTGAAGCGGTTTAACTTGGGAAAACTTAGCATATTTGCCACCATCAAAAACATCTCGTGAACACCTAGGCGGTTTCTGCTCCAAAAGCTCAGCAAAAAGACTCAGTGTGCACCTACCCTTAGCCTTGAAAATTTTGTTTGGTCCTTGCTACCTAGTTCTCTATCCTCTGGTACGATGACCAGGCCACAGTGACATATGGTCAACAGTAATGTCCCATGGAAACTGCATCTACAGGAGTCCTGGGAACACATTCTTCCGGTATGTAACGCCTCACCGGTGACATTTCAACATTTCAGCTGGAAACCTGCTCGACCGCATTGCACTAATTAAGTGCCTGCAACTATGTAAGCTTGATAGAAGAACGGAGTCAGGTCTGCTGCAATGAAATCCAAGGCCCCGAGCAGCATATTGTATAATACAGAGGGTGCAGGTAGAGCCATAAGTCATAGCAACTGATATATTAGATTGATGATCACCTTCTTTTTTTATGCTATAGGACGTTCCAACTCTTACAAAACTTCCAGGAGGCTCCAGATAAAAAATGGTGCCTCTCAGACTCCTCGAAGAGTTGGCCAATCTCCGTGAAGGCCTACCGGAATTTCTGGAATGCATCGGTGTTTTCGTAGTCATGATGCTGATCTCCAGTATCCTGAGGAACATTGGGGGTGGATGGAGAAGGGCCTGTTCTAGGGAGTATGGTGTATGGTTATACAAATGAAACCTCCCCAATTATTGTGGTTGGCTAATTTGGCTAATGGGACAATAGGGTCAAACAGTACATCTTGAAGACCCCATACAGCAATACACGTAGAACATACTAGTGCTTAGTAATAAAATTTCAACCTTTTTATTTTTACTCTGGATAGCTGTAAATCTAGAAAGGATATCGAAAGTATGATCGGGGCTCTACTAATTATAAAAGCAAGATGAGATAGAGAATAGCTGAAAAAACTAGGTAGAGCTAAGGTCACTCTTCTGACATTCGTTGGGCCTATGAGAGCCAATGGACATATATTGGCGGAATAAATTGACTACAGATGTATACCTCCGATGTAGCCAAAAAATAAAAATGAGCCTTTGCCTATATTACCACCATTTTTGGACAATGCCATTGTGGTGTAGGAGCATTTGACCCATAGGACCATTTGACCTTGCCGTCTACAAAGCCACATTTGTATTACCTCTAATGTTGAGGGCGGCCGCGTCCTTTTCATTCTTGCTCTTTACTTCTTCTAGGTCAGAGTCTTGGTCATCTATATTGTCACCTATGGCCAAAGCAGAAACGCTGTGTTGTGTATAAATTCTACAAACAGAAGAAACACCAGTTTTTTCAAAAAAAATCAACTCCACCATTGACAACATAATAATACATTCCCCAGAAGTATCAGACTTAGGTCGTGTCAGACACATCAGAAGAACCTTCAGGATAGTCTTCATTTACGGCCTAACCGGTGAACTCCACCAAAAAGAAAAGGAGATGTAACATCTAATACCCATGAGGGCTTCAGAGAAGAACCAAGCATTACGCTTGAACCAGATGATGACTTTTCATGGAATCGAGTTTTCAGATTTTCAACCTAAACTCTATTGTAAATCTCTGGCAATGATCACTTGACCTGGATTTCTGTTTTACGGAACTGAGAAAGTAATTTCGTCTACATAGAAGACCATCCATGCCACCAATTTGACCCAGTTCTTAAAGGAAACCTACATTGCACATGGTGTCTGATCTATGTTTAGCATGTTCTAGATCAGGAGGAACTGAGCAGATTTCTATGTTGGTTTAAGAGAAATTATTCTATATTACTTGAAGTTTATTCATTTAAATCCCTACTCATATTGACCTTAGGAGTCCAGTGGGTGGTACTATTCAGTGATCTATGTGAAAAACTAAGTAAGACACGCCCACTGGACTCCTAAGGATAAAATGAGTTAAGAGCTAAATGAATAATAGATAGGTTATGCCAAACTTTTCCCAACTAAACTACATTCAAATCTGCTCAGCTCCTCCTATTTTTTGTCCATATTAATGTCTACAGATAAATAACAACCACTAAAATATTATCTACACCCTGACTTCCTCTGATCCCTTGCTTATTTTTAAGGTCACAGGTGACATTTCAGCTGGAAACCTGTTAGACCTCATTGCATTTATTAAGTGTCGGTAATTATGTGAGCCTATCTAAGATCAGGACTAAATATGTTCATTATTAGCATTTAAAGGGGAAGTTACATTTTACCAAGACTTGTGAGATTGAGATCCTGAACTGTTAAAAAAAGAAGAAGGGTCCTTAGTAATGCAAATAATTTGGTCCCCAAAATAGATTTTAGAACAGCAAGTAGGTACACAGTTGTGTTTTGATCTGAAAGCAGAAGCCCAGTATTTCATATCATAATTGTTAGCGAACTTCTCCTTTAAGTAATAAACTTCCCCTTTAACTTCACACACTGTCACAAACTTAGGTCTTTAAAAAAAAAGAAATAATAAAATACATGGGCCAACCATATATGAAACGGCCTAAAATATTTTTTGCTTACAAGGACTGCAAAATATCTTAGGGCGCCGGCTTAGACAGTGATGTATTGAGGCAACCACAAAAATGGATTGCTGACTGTCAGCATTACCGCCACTGTCAAAGTGAACAGTAATGGTGCCTGTTGTGTAATATTTGCCCTTTACTCCTGAAAGATGCAAGAATCGAGTGACTAATTTGCTTCGAGTCATCTGTAACTGTTGTTGCCTATTCCAAAAAATAGTCAAAATTTTCCAAAATGTCTGCATTTTTTGCATTTTACAAAAGGGTGTTCTTTATCTGCAGAGAGCACGATCAGGGAGCCCATGAATGCACTTTGTAAGTTTATGTGAGATAAGGACAACTAGGAATTTATGAAGCCATTAACCCTTGGTGACCCAGGATGCTAACATGTTAAAGTACAAAGATTAAATGTGCTGTGGGATTATTGCACTAATTGCAGAATGGCCTTCCAAAAAAAAGAGGACTTCAGAAGGTCCTACAACAGCCAAAAGTGAGCTTACCTAATACCTTAGGAGTTGGACCCTTTTTAATAAATTTTCAGATAATGGAAAAGCAATATCTTCTTTACATTTTTATAAGAAAGATCAGGAAAAAGATTGAAATATCATAATGTACCCAACGCTTATAGTTATATCACAAATTCCCTTGTAAAATAATCGAAAGGCACCTGCTAAATTGTCCGGGCTCTCAGATTCTTGGCTCCTTCCACTTTGGTAAGGGGTGACATTGATGCGATCATTGGAGGTTTCTTTGGGCACCTTTGGTCCCTGTTGGTCTTTAGGCCCAAATAAGCAGCGCATACACTTTCTATAGTCTTGGAAAACCAATAGACCCACGATGTTTACTCCCAACCCAAGTGTACCGACGATCAACACCAACTCAGGCTTATCAATTTTTTCAGGTCTTGCCAGTCTTAGTATAGAGTCCACCAAGATGGTAAAGCAAAGAGCGGTGAGGAAGACGGCATTGCACAGTGCCCCCACTACTTCCGCTCGAGTGTACCCGTAGGTAGCTTGGGGTCCCCTGCTCTGCCGCCTAGATATACGGGAGGCTGTGATGCCAACGCACAGAGAGATCAAATCTGACAACATATTAAAGGAGTCAGAGATTAGGGCGATGGAGTTGCCTATGTAGCCCGAAACTAACTCTGCCACAAAGAAGATGACTGTGAGGACCAACATGAAGATGAGTCTGCAGGTCTTCCCGGTGTAGCGACCCATTGTGGGCACTGGTGGTCCTTACAGTGGGTTCTTGGAAGTCAGATGTCTTGCAGTGGGGTCAGGTGTTGAGCCACTGTCATCTAATAATGTTGCTCAGAGACTCAGGCTCAGGGACTCTTTTTGCACTCCCTTTGCACTCCCTTTGGGCAGAGAGCATATAGTAGCAGGCAACTGGTGGTGTATTAGCCAGGGTGAGTAGTCTTATTCAGAGGGATACGTCCAAATTTAATGCAACAGAGTCTAGAAGGAAGATGGAAATGAAACACTGTAGAGCCAGAGGTGGCAATTCAACATAGCACCTGTGCAGGATGGCGGAGCACTTGGAAAGTTGCTTTGCTTCTTGCGCAGTGGGTGGCGCTAAAGTTGTGTACTTGGTGTAGTAGAGCACAAAAAAAGTATTGATGTCCTCGGTGGTGCAAGTGGTACAGAAGGGCTTGTGGTGCTGTTCCCCGATGCAGAAGGTCTAGCGGTCCTGTTCTGGTTGGTGCAGAAGGGCTCCAAGTGTTGTTCTCTCCTGGGGCAGGTGGTCCTATCCTGGGTCCAGTTGCTCTCAGGGAAATGGATCAGGGCTTTTGTAGCTCCAGTTTATATATGAGGCTGAGATAAGAGCAGTTGCTGTGTCAGGATTACCTCACTAACCAGCCCTGGCCGCTCCTATTTTCCAGCACGTACACAGGGTAATGTGACAGCCCGGACCTCCTCCTGTTACCTCTTATTATTTCTTCTGCATAACTAGCACTTAGCACGAATGGCAGCAATTCCCTATAGCACTATATGAGCTGGCATCCTCAGAGTCCCTGCTGGCTGAGTGATCCTACATATCAAATCTGATTCTGGAAAAGCTGCGAGTCATCCTGCTTTCCCAAATGCAACAAGTCTGATACTACCATTCAATAAGACCTGGGTTACTACCCCTCGAGGAACAATATTGAGGTGTAATAAATGGAATCAATCATGATATGAATATTATGTCACATTTTATGTAGGGGCGTACGTAGAAATTATGGGGCCCCATAGCAGAAGTCGTAATTGGCCCCCCTACAATAAAACAAAAATAATATCCAATGGGGTCACAGAAGAGCATATGTCACAACTTTACAGCCCTTAAAAAGTAATGTTGCCCCTATTGAAGCCCCATAGTGTTCCCACTCATTAAGATACCCCTCTCATGGTCCGCATGAAGTATGATGCCAACATAAGTGCTCCCTAAACATATGGCCGCATATTCCTCCACAGCACCCGCCACACGCACAGTATGATGTCCCTACAGTAGCCCCCCCTGCAAAGTATAATACGACCACAGTGACTCCAACACAGTATGATGGCCCTCCACACAATGATGCCCCCAAACAGCCCTCCACACAATATGATGCCCCCACACAGCCCTTCACACAATATGATGCCCCCACACAGCCCTTCACACAATATGATGCCCCCACACAGCCCTTCACACAATATGATGGCCTCCACACAGCCCTTCACACAATATGATGGCCCCCACACAGTCCTCCACACAATATGATGGCCTCCACACAGCCCTCCACACAATATGATGGCCTCCACACAGCCCTCCACACAATATGATGGCCTCCACACAGCCCTCCACACAATATGATGGCCTCCACACAGCCCTTCACACAATATAATGCCCCCACACAGCCCTCCACACAATATGATGCCCCCACACAGCCCTTCACACAATATGATGGCCCCCACAAAGCCCTCCACACAATATGATGGCCTCCACACAGTCCTCCACACAATATAATGCCCCCACACAGCCCTCCACACAATATGATGCCCCCACACAGTCCTCCACACAATATGATGGCCTCCACACAGCCCTTCACACAATATGATGGCCTCCACACAGCCCTCCACACAATATGATGGCCTCCACACAGCCCTTCACACAATATGATGCCCCCACACAGTCCTCCACACAATATGATGGCCTCCACACAGCCCTCCACACAATATGATGCCCCCACACAGCCCTTCACACAATATGATGGCCCCCACAAAGCCTTCCACACAATATGATGCCCCCACACAGCCCTCCACACAATATGATGGCCTCCACACAGCCCTCCACACAATATGATGGCCTCCACACAGCCCTCCACACAATATGATGCCCCCACACAGCCCTTCACACAATATAATGCCTCCACACAGCCCTCCACACAATAGGATGCCCCCACACAGCCCTTCACACAATATAATGCCTCCACACAGCCCTCCACACAATATGATGCCCCCACACAGCCCTCCACACAATATGATGGCCTCCTACACAGTGTGATGGCCCTTCATACAGTATAGTGACCAGCAATACAGCATAGTGGCCCCCACACAGCCCTCCACACAGTATGATGGCTCTTCATACAGTATGATGGCCCCCATGCAACCCTTCACAGTTACACAATATGATGTGCCCAGCACAAGCCTCCACACAGTATGAAGAACCCCACAGCACTGCAGACAATCAGTGAGCTCAGCAGATCTAAGCGGTTTGTGCCGTCAACTTTGGCAAAGTCGCTGATTAGCTGCAGTGCTGCCAAACTAACGTCAGGGCTGCAGCCAATGTCAAACAACGGGAGCAGCGGCATATGATCAGCGCCGGTTTCAATGAGGGTAGTAAGATATAATTTGTTGGGCTTTTTTTAAATAAACTGCAGCCTGTGGACAGGAAATTTCCAAAACCGAAAACCCCCATTAAGAATATGCCATAAAAGTGGGTTTCACTTCGGGTACACTCACTCAGCAATGTTCAGAACTCTGAAGTGAATGGAGAGCCGTGCATATAAGAACTGTACAAAACAGGTACCCGTCCTCAAGACAGGCGGGACCCGTATGTAGCAGGCATTTATGGCATATCCTCGGGCTACGCCATAAATGTCTGATATGACAAGACCCTTTTAAAGAGAACCTGTCAGCAGGATTCCGGATTTAGTCCTATAAAATAAAGGCATGGCTATAATGGCACAGTGATGCCGATTAACATGATACCTGATGTGAAGGGAACTTTATGAAGTTTTCAGAAAATCTTCTGTGCTTCGGGGTGGGACGTTGGCGCAGGGTCTTCTTCTGGTTCTCAGAAGAACAGCACACAAGACGCCGGCTACCTCCGTGTACACGCCGCCCACACAATGATGGTGGCTGTTGCGTGGAATTTTAAAAAGGAGGCAGGTCACTGAATATCCAGTGACCTGCACAAGAAAAAGAGGAGCATGGTGGGGAGTAGAGGGCGGAGAACCAGAAGAAGACCCTGCGCCCACATCCCTCCCCGAAGCACAGAAAACGTCATTTTCTGAAAACTTCAGAAGGTGAGTATTCAGCAGCCACTGAGCGGATCCCTTCACATCAGTTATCATATTAATCAGCATCACAGCACCTTTATGGCCATACCCTTAGTGCTTAGGGCTAAATCCTGCTGACAGGTTCTCTTTAAGGAGGTGTACGGGCAAAGATTTCCTGGTGCTGTGACAGATGAGGTTTTTGAGTCTCCCGAAATAACTTTAATTTTCTAAAAAAATAAAAATAAAAAAAGTTCTGTGTACGGGTGTTGGAGTCCTGAAACTTAGGCTTCACCGGAAGTCTATTTTTAAATGATAGAAAACATTCCCATTACAGTCTATTGGGCTGTTTACATGTCCGTGGGGGTTTTTTTGTGGACCGAGGCGTGTTCATTTTTACGTGTCCTGGATCAACCTCACCCATTCAAAGCAATGGGTCTGTGAGAAAATGAACAGCAGACGCCGTCCGTGTGACAGCTACAGTCATTTTTACTGTTTAATGGATAGGAGATACTTAGAAATTTTACGAGCATCAATGAATGGTAAAAACGGACGCACGGACGACAAATGGATGAAAATTGGATCCAGCATACTAATGAAAAACATATGAGAGCAAAACTGACGTCCCCTGAGGAAGAAAATGACGAAACGTACGTCGGGGTCAGAAGGAAGTTACTAGCACTGCAGCATTTTATCTACTTGTGAGCGCCACTGTTATCTAGCTAAGGTAATATGCAGTATGGATGTTCATAAGCTCCTTCTATGTTAGGTAGTTGCATGGGAATTTAGCATAGGAAAAATTTTCCTTTTCCCTGCATATATGCCACATCGGAATAGAGAGCTCTGTCCTTACATACTAATCAGGTTGGATATTTTCTCAGTGGTTTAGTGCAATATGTTTTTTCTAAATTTTGATGCTTTATTGCAATGCTTGTACGTTCCCTTTTGTAGTTAGGCACCATGTGTATTATTTTGTAACAATTGGTTCATTTTTTATATGAAAATAATTATAATAATAAAGCATGATTTTTTAACGGACCTTTTGGTTTTTTGGTTCTTTGTGGTGTATTGGACATTTTTTTATGTCCTAAAATGCACAGGTGTTTTTGGTTTTTTTTCTTATGTTATAAATTGAACCTTGAATTTTGTGGACTTTTTTGATACTCATGCTCAGTAACTAGCGGTGATGTCACAGAGCCTGTGCGCGCTACTTCTCCTTCATTCCCCTGTAGTTTTACAGTCGGAGCGGTCACATTAGCAGCGCTCCGGCTGTAAACTGATTAACCCCTGAAATGGATTTATGCCGTGGGATGTGACTGATCGCCGGACAGGCATGGATATTATTGGTTTATTATTTTATAATTTCTTACAGGAGAATGATGGCTTCGCTATGGAATTAGGAGTATACTATAGCTTTAAACAGTGTGTGTAGTGTATTCTTTCATTAAAAGACTTTGTTCTTATTTTGTGTGTGTTTATTTAGCCCTTTAGCAACTCTAGGATTAGTAATGGAGAGGTGTCTTATTGACACCTCTCAATTACTAACCCGGGCTTAATGTCACTTTACAATAGAATGGTGACATTAACCCTTTATGACCCCGCTTGCCGCAGCTACAGGGCAAGTGGGGAGAACCTGACAAAGCTTCAGAATAGGCGACAAAGCTCCAGAATTCCCAGAGCCTTCAATATGGTAGCGTGGGGGCTTGTTTTTGGCGGGACGAGTTGTACTTTTGAACGTCACCATATTTTACCATATCATGTACTAGAAAGTGGGAAAAAAGATCAAAGTATGGTGAAATTGCAAAAAAAGTGAAATTGTACTATTGTTTTTTTTTTATTTTAATGCTAAAACTGACCTGCCATTATGATTCTCTAGGTCATTACGAGTTCATAGACACCAAACACGTCTAGGTTCTTTTTTATTTAAGTGGTGAAAAAAATCCAAATTTTAGAAAAGAAAGAAAAGGCGCCATTTTCCAAGACCCATAGCGTCTCCATTTTTTGTGATCTGGGGTTGGGAGAGGGCTTATTTTTTTAAAGCTGAGCTGACATTTTAAGAAAACGTAAATCTGGAGTTTTGATTTTTTTTCTTGCTATGCCATTTACCAATTGGATTAATTATTTTTATATTTTGATAACTCTGGTATTTCTTTTACAAAATGTTTTTTTTTAATTATTGTTTTATTTTGAATGGGGTGAATGGGGGGTGATTTGAACTTTTTTTTATTTTTTTATATTTTTAAAAACATTTTTCTTTAACATTTCACTGGCTTCAATAGTTTCCAAGGGAGACTAGAAGCTGCGATCATCCGATCGCCTGTGTTCCACATTGCAGGGCTGCAGCACAGTACAGTCTCTATGTTTCCTCAATTGCATAAAATAGGGAAAATTGTGAAGTCGTTTTCACATTTCCTCTCATCCTATTTAATTCTTGAAAAAGTCATGATTGAACTTAGTTGTTTTAATTTTCCAGTCACAGAAGAAGAAGTAATCAGGCTCCTTACATCTTCTCGCCCAACCACTTGCACCAGTGACCCATTTCTGTCACATCTCCTCCAGTCCCTTTCCCCTGCTGTCACCCCTCACCTAACCAAAATATTTAACCTCTCTCTCTCTTCTGGTATCTTTCCCTCCTCATTTAAGCATGCCATCATACATCCACTACTTAAAAAACCATCCCTCGACTAAAACTGTGCCGCTAACTATAGACCTGTCTCTAATCTTCCCTTCATCTCTAAACTCCTGCAACGCCTGTCCATTCCCGTCTGATCCGCTATCTCTCTGATAACTCTCTTCTCGACCCTCTCCAATACGGTTTCCGCTCTTTACACTCCACTGAAACTGCCCTCACTAAAGTCTCTAATGATCTACTAACAGCTAAATCTAATAGTCATTACTCCATGCTAATTCTTTTGGATCTCGAGTCTGCAGCATTCGACACTGTGGATCATCAGCTCCTCCTCACTATGCTCCGTTCCATTGGCCTCAAGGACACCGTTCTCTCCTGGTTCTCCTATCTCTCTGACCGCTCCTTTACTGTATCTTTTGCCGGCTCCTCCTCCTCTCATCTTCCCCTTACTGTTGGGGTTCCTCAAGGATCGGTTCTAGGCCCCCTCCTCTTCTCCTTGTACACTGCCCCTATTGGTCAAACAATCAGTAGATTTGGTTTCCAGTACCATCTCTATGCTGATGACACCCAATTATACGCTTCTTCTCCTGACATCACACCAGCCTTTCTAGAAAACAGCGGCGATTGTCTAAACGCTGTGTCTAACATCATGTCTTCACTATATCTGAAACTGAACCTGTCAAAGACTGAACTCCTGGTGTTTCCTCCCGCTACTAATGCACCTATACCCCACACCGCCATTTCCGTGTGTGGTTCCACTATTACTCCCCAGCAACATGCCCGCTGTCTTGGGGTCATACTTGACTCCAAGCTTTCATTCACCCCCCACATCCAATCACTGGCTCGCTCTTGTTATCTGCATCTCAAAAACATTTCTAGAATTCGACCTTTTCTTACTTTTGACTCTGCAAAAACTCTTACTGTTTCTCTTATTCATTCTCGTCTGGACTATTGTAACTCTCTTCTAATCGGTCTCCCTCTTATCAAACTCTCCCCTCTCCAATCTGTCTTGAATGCTGCAGCCAGGATCATATTCCTCGCCAATCGTTACACCGATGCCTCTACCTTGTGCCAGTCATTACACTGGCTACCCATCGACTCCAGAATCCAGTACAAACTTATTACCCTCACCCACAAAGCCCTCCATAGCTCAGTACCACCTTACATCTCCTCCCTTGTATCAGTATACCACCCTAGCCGCGCCCTCCGTTCTGCTGATGACCTGAGGTTAGCATCCTCGATAATCAGAACCTTCCAGTCCCGTCTCCAAGACTATACACGTGCTGCGCCAATTCTTTGGAATGCACTTCCCAGGTCAATACGAGTAGTCCCCAATCCCTACAATTTTAAGCAATTTTAAGCTTGCCCTGAAAACTCATTTATTCAGACTGGCCTATCGCCTCAACACATTAAACTAACTATCCCTGTGTGGCACAGTCAAAAGTTTTACCATAACCAGGTTCCCCGTATCATGTTCCCACATGCTTTATGCATCCATTAGCCCTCTGTGTCTGTACTGTTACGCACTTAACATTATGGCTGGTCCATATAATCAGGGCAACTGTTACCACCCACTTTTCGTGTCTACCTCTTTCCTCATAGACTGTAAGCTTGCGAGCAGGGCCCTCATTCCTCTAGGTATCTCTTATGATCTATGTGATTATTGTTATGCTGTAATGTCTATTGTCTGTACAACTTATTACCCTCACCCACAAAGCACTCCATGGCTCAGCACCACCCTACATCTCCTCCCTTGTTTCAGTATACCATCCTACCCATGCCCTCTGTTCTGCTAATGACCTGAGGTTAGCATCCTCAATAATCAGAACATCCCACTCCCGTCTTCAAGACTTTACATGTGCTGTGCTAATTCTTTGGAATGCACTACCCAGGTCAATACGATTAATCCCCAAATCCCACAGTTTTAAGCGTGCCCTGAAAACGCATTTATTCAGACTGGCCTATCGCCTCAACACATTAACCTAACTATCCCTGTTAGCCCATTCAAAAAATGTTTACCATAACCAGGTTCCTCACATCATGTTTTCACATGCTTTATGCATTTAATAGCCCTCTGTGTCTGTACTGTTACATATTTTGGCTGTTAACTGGTTCATGCAGAATTACATGAACACCCAATTCAAACGCTATGACTGGTCTGAACAATGAAAGCAATTGTTACCACCCACCTTTCGTGTCTACCTCTTTCCTCATAGACTGTAAGCTTGCGAGAAGGGCCCTCATTCCTCTAGGTATCTCTTATGATCTATGTGATTATTGTTATGCTGTAATGTCTATTGTCTGTACAAGTCCCCTCTGAAATGTAAAGTGCTGCGGAATATGTCAGCGCTATAGAAATTAAATTTATTATTATTATTATTATTAATTTTAATTTAAAAAAAACATAATTGTGTAACCCACAATGCATCTTTAAATCCTTTACTGCCCCCTAGAGGTAATAGCTGGTATTGCAGTCTGTTAAAGGTTGCACTCGCAAGCAATTTTCAAGCTGTTGCAAAACTATAATTTCCAGCATGTCGGGATTTGACAGTTCCTGCTTTTCTACTTTAAAAAAAAAATAATTAAAAAAAATAATTTGCTTTTAGTTGCCATATTCTAACTACAACTTTTGTTCCATAGCGTTGTATTAGTGCTTTCTTTTTTTTTTGTTTTGTTTTGCTGGGTGAGCTGTTTTTATTGGCACAATTTTGGGGTCGATACAACTTTATGATCTCTTTATCATTTAATTTTTCAGCCATAATTTTTTTAGTTTGGGTGACAACGTACTTTTTTTAAAGATTTTTCTATTTATGCTTGGCGGGAAAGGGGATATCATCTTTTTTAAATACTTTATTATAAATCTTTTTAATGTTATTTTCTTACATTCTTAGGCCGGAGTCACACTGGCGAGGAATACGGGTGCGTGAGAGGCGCAAAAAGCACGCATTAGACACGGACCAATGATTCTCTATGGGGTCACTCGCACCAGCCGTATATTTCTCCTCAGTATCCTACGCTCCGTGCCACTCGCAGCATGCTGCGATTGTCAGCGTACTACGCCCGTAATACGCCAATGCAAGTCTATGGGTGCGCAAAAAATACGGATTACACACGGAGCACACATGTGACTTGCGAGAAATACGCACCCGGTGTCTTTTAGCAAAGCCGGCAATTCAGTGCGCTGTACAGTAAACTCACACTGACAGGTTTAATAAAGAAATGAAAGAATAGATCTAGACACATAGAATACATATATATATATATATATGCATTCTATGTGTCTATATCTATTCTTTCATTTCTTTATTAAAACTGTCATAGGGCTCCATTATATGTCCATTTTGCAAGCCTGCGAGAAAATCTCACCATACGGATGCCATACGGATTACATACGGATGCTCACATGCGCAAAATACGCGACCACACCTTGATTACGGATGACATACGGAGCACTGTTTAGGGGTCTGTCATCCGCATTACGCATGTAAAATACTGACCGTATTTTACGCAGGTTAGTGTGACTCCAGCCTTAGTTCCAATTGGTAACTTTAACCCCTTCCTGACATGAGACGTACTATCCCGTCCACGGTACCCGGGCCCGTATGACCGGGGACGGGATAGTACGTCTACCGCGATCAGCGGCGCCCACGTGGTGAGCGCCGCTGATCGCGGCCGGGTGTCAGCTGATTATCACAGCTGACACCCGGCACAATGTGTCAGGGGCGGTCACGGACCGCCCCCGACACGTTAACCCCTTGCACACCGCGATCAAACGCGATCGCGGTGTACCGGGAGTTAAAGGGAAGCATCGGCAGGGAGGGGGCTCCCTCCGTGCTTCCCTGAGCCCCCCACAGCAGCGCAATGTGCAGCGCTGCTGCGGGGGGCTCCTTTCCTCCAGGCCCCCGAATCCAAGATGGCGACGGGGGCCTTCGGGGGCCTGGGGAAGCTGGCTTCCTCAGTGCCTGCAAAGCGCAGGCATGAGGAAGCCTTGTGCACTGCCTGTGACAGATTGCTGATCTGTCACAGTGATCTGTGATGTGACAGATCAGCGATCTGTCACAGGACAGTGATGTCCCACCTGGGACTATGTAATAAAGTAAAAAAAAATTAAAAAAAAGTGTAAAAATAAATTAAAAAAAATCGCCAAATAAATTAGTAAAAAAAAAAAAAAATATTCCCCAATAAATTCATTTTTTTAAAATAATAAAAAAAAAAACAATAAATGTACACATATTAGGTATCGCCGCGTCCGTAACGACCTGCCCTATAAAACTGTCCCATTAGTTAACCCCTTTAGCAAACCCCTTAAAAAATAAAAATAAAAAACGAAGCAAAAAATAATGATTTATTATCATACCGCCAAACAAAAAGTGCAATAACGCGCGATCAAAAAGACGCATATAAATATCCATGGTACCGCTGAAAACGTCATCTTGTCCCGCAAAAAACAAGCCGCCACACAGCATCATCAGCGAAAAAATAAAAAAGTTATAGCTCACAGAATAAAGCGATGCAAAAATAATTATTTTTTATATAAAATAGTTTTCATTGCATAAAACCGACAAAAACATAAAAAAACGACCTAAATGAGGTATCGCTGTAACCGTACTGACCCGAAGAATAAAACCGCTTTATCAATTTTACCGCACGCGGAACGGTGTAAACGCACCCCCCCCCAAAAGAAATTCATGAAACGCTGGTTTTTGTTCATTCTGCGTCCCAAAAATCGGAATAAAAAGCGATCAAAAAATTTCACGTGCCCGAAAATGGTACCAATAAAAACGTCAACTCGTCCCGCAAAAAATAAGACCTCACATGACTCGGTGGGTCAAAATACGGAAAAATTATAGCTCTCAATATGTGGTGATGCAAAAACTATTTTTACAATAAAAAGTGTCTTTTAGCGTGCGACAGCCGCCAAACATAAAAACCGCCATAAATAGTAAATCAAACCCCCCGTTATCACCCCCTTAGTTAGGGAAAAATAATAAAATAAAAAAAATGTATTTATTTCCATTTTTCCATTAGGGTTAGGGCTAGGGTTAGGGCTAGGGGTGTGTTGGGGTAGGGTTAGGGCTAGGGTTAGGGTTAGGGCTAGGGCTAGGGTTAGGGCTAGGGTTAGGGCTAGGGTTAGGGCTAGGGTTAGGGCTAGGGTTAGGGGTGTGTTGGGGTTAGGGTTGGAGTTATAATTGGGGGTTTCCACTGTTTGGGCACATCAGGGGCTCTCCAAATGCAACATGGCGTCTGATCTCAATTCCAGCCAATTCTGAGTTGAAAAAGTCAAATGGTGCTCCTTCCCTTCCAAGCTCTGCTATGCGCCCAAACAGTGTTTTACCCCCTCATGTAGGGTATCAGCCTACTCAGGACAAATTGCAAAACAATTTTTGGGGTCCAATTTCTCCTGTTACCCTTAGGAAAATAAAAAATTGGGGGCAAAAATATCATTTTTGTGGAAAAAAATGATTTTTTTATTTTCACGTCCGAGTGTTATAAACTTCTGTGAAGCACTTGGGGGTTCAAAGTGCTCACCACACATCTAGATAAGTTACGTGGGGGGTCTAGTGTCCAAAATGGGGTCACTTGTGGGGAGTATCAATAGTTTAGGTACATCAGGGGCTCTCCAAACGCACATGACACCCGCAGACCATTCCATCAAAGTCTGCATTCCAAAACGTCACTGCTTCCCTTCCGAGCCCCGACGTGTGTCCATACAGTAGTTTTCTCCCACATATGGGGTGTCAGCGTACTCAGGACAAATTGGACAACAACTTTTGGGGTCCAATTTCTCCTGGTACCCTTGGGAAAATAAAAAAAATGGTGACTAAAAGATCATGTTTGTGGAAAAAATACGAATTTTTTATTTTCACGCCCGGGCGTTGTAAACTTCTGTGAAGCACTGGGGGGGTCAAAGTGCTCACCACACATCTAGATAAGTTCCTTGGGGGGTCTAGTTTACAAAATGGTGTCATTTGTGGGGGGTTTCCACTGTTTAGGTACATTAGGGGCTCTCCAAAGGCAATATGACACCCGCAGACCATTCCATCAAAGTCTGCATTCCAAAACGTCACTACTTCCCTTCCGAGCCCCGACGTGTGCCCATACAGTAGTTTTCTCCCACATATGGGGTATCAGCATACTCAGGACAAATTGGACAACAACTTTTGGGGTCCAATTTCTCCTGGTACCCTTGGGAAAATAAAAAAATGGTGACTAAAAGATCATGTTTATGGAAAAAATACGAATTTTTTATTTTCACGCCCGGGCGTTGTAAACTTCTGTGAAGCACTGGGGGGGTCAAAGTGCTCACCACACATCTAGATAAGTTCCTTGGGGGGTCTAGTTTACAAAATGGTGTCATTTGTGGGGGTTTCCACTGTTTAGGTACATTAGGGGCTCTCCAAAGGCAACATGACACCCGCAGACCATTCCATCAAAGTCTGCATTCCAAAACGTCACTACTTCCCTTCCGAGCCCCGACGTGTGCCCATACAGTAGTTTTCTCCCACATATGGGGTATCAGCATACTCAGGACAAATTGGACAACAACTTTTGGGGTCCAATTTCTCCTGGTACCCTTGGGAAAATAAAAAAATGGTGACTAAAAGATCATGTTTGTGGAAAAAATACGAATTTTTTATTTTCACGCCCGGGCGTTGTAAACTTCTGTGAAGCACTGGGGAGGTCAAAGTGCTCACCACACATCTAGATAAGTTCCTTAGGGGGTCTAGTTTCCAAAATGGTGTCATTTGTGGGGGGTTCCACTGTTTTGGTACATCAGGAGTTTTCCAAACGCGACATGGTGTCCGATCTCAATTCCAGCCAAAAACGTCAAATGGCGCTGCTTCCCTTCCGAGCTCTGCCATGCCCCCAAATAGTGGTTTACCCCCACATGTGGGGTATCAGCGTACTCAGGACAAATTGCACAATAACTTTTAGGGTCCTGTTACCCTTGGAAAAATAAGAATTGAGGGTGAAAAGATCATTTTTGTGGAAAAAATATGATTTTTTAATTGTATGGCTTTATGTTATAAACTTCTGTGAAGCCCATGGGGGTTCAAAGTTCTCACCACACATCTAGATAAGCTCCTTAGGGTGTCTAGTTTCCAAAATGGTGTCATTTGTGGGGGGTTTCCACTGTTTTGGTACATCAGGGGTTTTCCAAACGCGACATGGTGTCCGATCTCAATTCCAGCCAAAAACGTCAAATGGCGCTGCTTCCCTTCCGAGCTCTGCCATGCGCCCAAATAGTGGTTTACCCCCACATGTGGGGTATCAGCGTACTCAGGACAAATTGCACAATAACTTTTAGGGTCCTGTTACCCTTGGAAAAATAAGAATTGAGGGTGAAAAGATCATTTTTGTTGAAAAAATATGATTTTTTAATTGTATGGCTTTATGTTATAAACTTCTGTGAAGCCCATGGGGGTTCAAAGTTCTCACCACACATCTAGATAAGTTCCTTAGGGGGTCTAGTTTCCAAAATGGTGTCATTTGTGGGGGGTTTCCACTGTTTTGGTACATCAGGGGTTTTCCAAACGCGACATGGTGTCCGATCTCAATTCCAGCCAAAAACGTCAAATGGCGCTGCTTCCCTTCCGAGCTCTGCCATGCGCCCAAATAGTGGTTTACCCCCACATGTGGGGTATCAGCGTACTCAGGACAAATTGCACAATAACTTTTAGGGTCCTGTTACCCTTGGGAAAATAAAAATTGGGGTGAAAAGATCATTTTTGTGGAAAAAATATGATTTTTTAATTGTACCGCTGTACGTTATAAACTTCTGTAAAGCCCTTGTGGGTTCAAAGTTCTCACCACATATCTAGATAAGTTCCTTGGGGGGTCTAGTTTCCAAAATGGGGTCACTTGTGGGGGGTTTCCACTGTTTAGGTACATCAGGGACTCTCCAAACGTGACATGGCGTCCAATCTGAATTCCAGCCAATTTTGCATTGAAAAAGTCAAACGGCGCTCCTTCCATTCTGAGCTCTGCCATGAGCCGAAACAGTCGTTCCCCCCCACATATCAGGTATCTGCGTACTCAGGACAAATTGCACAATAACTTTTGCAGTTCAATTTCTCCTGTTACCCTTGGTAAAATAAAAAAAATTGAACCTGAAGTATTTTTTTTCTGAAAAAAAGTTAGATGTTCATTTTTTTTTAAATATTCAAAAAAATTCCTGTGACGCACCTAAAGGGTTAATAAACTTCTTGAATGTGGTTTTGAGCACCTTAAGGGGTGCAGTTTTTAGAATGGTGTCACTTTTGTGTATTTTCTATCATATACACCCCTCAAAGTGGCTTCAAATGTGATGTGGTCCTAAAAATAAAATGGTGTTGTAAAAATGAGAAATCGCTGGTCAACTTTTAACCCTTATAACTTCCTAACAAAAAAAATTTTGGTTCCAAAATTGTGCTGATGTAAAGTAAACATGTGGGAAATGTTAGTTATCAAGTTTTTTGTGTGCCGTATCTCTGTGATTTAAGGGCATAAAAATTCAAAGTTGGAAAATTGCGAAATTTTCAAAATTTTCGCCAAATTTCCGTTTTTCTCACAAATAAACGCAAGTTATTTGAATGAAATTTTACCACTAACATGAAGTACAATATGTCACGAGAAAACAATGTCAGAATCACCGGGATCCATGGAAGCGTTCGAGAGTTATGACCTCATAAAGGTACAGTGGTCAGAATTGTAAAAATTGGCCCGGTCATGAACGTGCAAACCACCCTTGGGGGTGAAGGGGTTAATGTGTGATTGCTAGATCACCTGTACAATACACTGCAATAGGCCGGAGTCACACTACAGCGAGATACGGCCGAGTCTCGCAGGTTAAAACTAAGCTCTGGCACCGGCACTCCGGAGCGCAGCGTGCAGCTGCACGCTGCGCTCTGGAGTGCCGGCACCAGAGCTTGGTTTTAACCTGCGAGACTCGACCGTATCTTGCTGTGTGTGATCCCGGCCATACAGCGATACTTCAATGTATTGGTAAATTGACAGTTTCTTATGGAGCTGAAAAAAAAACAGCCAAGAAATGCACCGACGCACTACAGGTAAGGGCTCATACTCATCCTCGTTTACGACGGACGAGTGCAGTCCGATAAAAAATGGAATTGCTCTCTGACTAATAATAGTCAAAGATTCTCTGTTCATCTGCGATTTCTCAGCTCGAAAAAAATATCGGTATGCTGCGAGTGACCGCGTACATCGGACGAGACTCACCAATGCAAAGATTGTGATGCGATCCTCGCGCAAGTAATATGGTCGTCTGACTGTGCCCTAAAACTAAGTGAACCATTGTTCCCAGAAGGGGTTGATTCACAAAGTAGCACACCGTGGCTTTCCTTTGCTGCAAAATACGACAGCCTAATCCTAGGTTCACATTTGCGGATGGCTGAGCTGCAGAGGGCTGCGGACTTCCTCCGTGAAGCTCCGCCCACTGCCGCACCTCCTCCGGTCAGCTGCGCCTACATCCGCATGCGGCCTGCGTACCTATCTTTAACATTGGGTACGCAGGCCGTGCAGATGTATGCGGATGCATCGTTTTGATGCTGCGGCGACCCCACGTGGAACGCAACATGTTGGAATTTTGATGCAGTCGCCGCATCGTCAAAACGACGCGTCTGCATACATCCGCACGGCCTGCGTACCCAATGTTAAAGATAGGTACGCAGGTCGCATGCGGACATAGGCGGAGCTGACCAGAGGAGTTGCAGCAGTGGACGGAGCTTCATGGAGGAAGTCCGCAGCCCAGCTACCCGCAAATGTGAACCTAACCTAATTAAGGCTGTGTGCACACATTCAGGATTTACAGCTGAAAATTCTGCTGCAAATCCTGATGTGTCGTCAGGAAAAATGCAGCGTAAAATACACGCATTCTTGCACATTTTTGTGTTTTGTACATGCATTTTTGTTGCAGCGAAAAACGCTGAAAGAATTGACACGCTGCAAAACTGCAAGGAAAAAATAAGCAATGTGTGCACGAGACTGAGCACAAAAAAAAAAGAACACAAAATGTGCACAGACCCTGAGGGCTCGTTCGGACTTCAGGTTATTTTTCACGTACGAGAAAAACGGACTGAGTTTCACTAGTGATTTCAATCAGATTTTCATCATTTTTTTTTTCCTGTTGAGAAAAAAAAAAAGTTTCTTTACCTTCTCTTATCCATCATTCAGTGAAAAACGGGCTGCAAACAGATGGCATCCGAGTGCTGAACAATTTGGTCACAAAGCCAAGATTACAGTATTGCAGTGTAATGTAGCAGCAGCAAAGTGATTGCAGATTCAAGTCCCCAAGAGAAATGAATTAAGAGAGTAAGGCCGGGGTCACACTGGCGATTAAATCAGACGAATGCAATGCGATAAAAAATCGCATTGCATTCGTCCCAATGTTATTCTATGGGGCAGCTCCCATCATGCGATTTTTGATCGGATCCGATCCTCTGACCGAGACAATCGCAGCATGCTGCGATTGTAACCAATTTTCGGATCGGATTCGACAATACAAGTCTATGGGGGCGAGAAAAAATGGGACTAAAAACGGGCCAGATGTGTGACTTGCGATAAAATCGCACCCGGTGTCCTTTAGGCCTCTTTCACACTTCAGTTTTTTTGCATCAGTTCAAATCCGCCAAAAAGTCATTCAAGCGGATCCGTTGTTAACTGATGTGAACGGATGGCACAGGATCCGTTTTTAGACGGATCCTGAAAATGCGGAAATTTAAAGGAAATGAGAGAGAGAGAGAGAGAGAGAATATTTTTTTTTTTTTGTCCGGCAACCAGAAAGAATTTCGGGTTAATTGAGTGTTTGGAGGATCCGCGACAGAAAAAAACGTTACAAGCTCCGTTTTCAAATCTTTGAGGATGGTGACGGACAGCAATTTTTGGCGGATCCTCAAAAAAAACGGATGCAACGGACAGCAATCCGTCACAATCCGCCATTAATGCAAGTCAATGGGAATTTGAGGATCCGTTTTTTTAAAAACCTGGCGGATTGTGACTGATTGTAAAAAACGGAAGTGTGAAAGAGGCCTTAGCAAAAGCCGGCAATTCTTCCAATACAGTAAAATCACAGTGACCGGTTAAATAAAGAATGAATAGATCTAGACACATATATATATATTTTATACATGTCATAGAGACACATTAATATATATTACAAATTCATACAGTTCATCATTGCAGAATAGCCGCAGAAACATTTGCCGGCTTTTATCTAATCATTCTCCTGCCCGACATGAAATGACACATGGTTTACATATAGTTAACCATTTAATTTCATGTTTTTTTTGTTATGTCTATCACAATTAATTAGATGAGGGTTTGTGGGTAAAATTTTGGACTTGTAGGGGTTAATTTAAGGGGTTAATTCGTTGTATGAAATTACTGGGACTCCCTGCAGCCTCAGTGACGTTAGCAGGAGTCCCTGCAATTTAATACAACAAATTAACCCCTTAAATTAACCCCTACAAGTCCAAAATTTTACCCACAAACCCTCATCTAATTAATTGTGATAGACATAACAAAAAAAACATGAAATTAAATGGTTAACTATATGTAAACCATGTGTCATTTCATGTCGGGCAGGAGAATGATTAGAGAGGGGACTCTGTGTCCTAAGGGCCCGCAAAAACCTGGGGTCGTTACCATTTTCTGCTGTGTCATCTCAATCACTGAATGGTCGCGTCCGCCCGCTCATCCCACCATCCAGACCTCACACCTAGCGTCTTCATCACAAGTCCTGATCTGATTACTTATCGTGTTCTCATCAATAATTTATTCCCCTTGTATATCAGCACACGGCGCGGAGGATTTCATGACAGTAACAGATCGTCACATTTATAATGGATGTGAAATAGAACTGTCCATGTACAAAGAGCTAATTACTGCCGACTATTATCACAGCACTCTATGAGTTCTTTCTATAGGGTTAAATTATATTTTTAAAAGGCGGCAATATGAAATATTGTCTAATAGAATGAACCATCCGCATCACAAGTGGCTACAGCATTAGTGCGGTTTGTGAGATCACCTAGCAAATTTAGAAATGGTCTTGACTAAAAATCGTTTTGTGCACTGTACACAGCTCCTCCGCTGACTGTGTGTCTCTATAGAAACCGACTACAAACAAACCCTGTGCAGCCTGATCCTGAGGTCATTCTGCCTTCATCTCACTCCCACGTCTTCCTCACATACATAAGGTAAGTGTTAGCAAGAAGTAGGGTATAGAGGACCAGATTACACGGGTCTGTATCTACAGTACAGAGCAAAAGTTTGGACACACCTTCTCATTCAAAGAGTTTTCTTTATTTTCATGACTATGAAAATTGTAGATTCACTCTGAAGGCATCAAAACTATGAATTACCACATGTAGAATTATATAATTAACAAAAAAGTGTGAAACAACTGAAAATACGTCTTATATTCTAGGTTCTTCAAAGTAGCCACCTTTTGCTTTGATTACTGCTTTGCACACTCTTGGCATTCTCTTGATGAGCTTCAAGAGGTAGTCACCGGAAATGGTCTTCCAACAGTCTTGAAGGAGTTCCCAGAGATGCTTAGCACTTGTTGGCCCTTTTGCCTTCACTCTGCGGTCCAGCTCACCCCAAACCATCTCGATTGGGTTCAGGTCTGGTGACTGTGGAGGCCAGGTCATCTGGCGTAGCACCCCATCACTCTCCTCCTTGGTCAAATAGCCCTTACACAGCCTGGAGGTGTGTTTGGGGTCATTTTCCTGTTGAAAAATAAATGATGGTCCAACTAAACGCAAACCGGATGGAATAGCATGCCGCTGTAAGATGCTGTGGTAGCCATGCTGGTTCAGTATGCCTTCTATTTTGTGTCACCAGTGTCACCAGCAAAGCACCCCCACACCATCACACCTCCTCCTCCATGCTTCACGGTGGGAACCAGGCATGTAGAGTCCATCCATTCACCTTTTCTGCGTCGCACAAAGACACGGTGGTTGGAACCAAAGATCTCAAATTTGGACTCATCAGACCAAAGCACAGATTTCCACTGGTCTAATGTCCACTCCTTGTGTTCTTTAGCCCAAACAAGTCTCTTCTGCTTGTTGCCTGTCCTTAGCAGTGGTTTCCTAGCAGCTATTTTACCATGAAGGCCTGCTGCACAAAGTCTCCTCTTAACAGTTGTAGAGATGTGTCTGCTGCTAGAACTCTGTGTGGCATTGACCTGGTGTCTAATCTGAGCTGCTGTTAACCTGCAATTTCTGAGGCTGGTGACTCGGATGAACTTATCCTCCGCAGCAGAGATGACTCTTGGTCTTCCTTTCCTGGGGCGGTCCTCATGTGAGCCAGTTTCTTTGTAGCGCTTGATGGTTTTTGCCACTGCACTTGGGGACACTTTCAAAGTTTTCCCAATTTTTCAGACTGACTGACCTTCATTTCTTAAAGTAATGATGGCCACTCGTTTTTCTTTACTTAGAATTTGTTTTACGGCAAGAAAAAAGCAGCTAACAGTCTATTCAGTAGGACTATCAGCTGTGTATCCACCAGACTTCTGCACAACACATCTGATGGTCCCAACCCCATTTATAAGACAAGAAATCCCACTTATTAAACCTGACAGGGCACACCTGTGAAGTGAAGACCATTTCCGGTGACTACCTCTTGAAGCTCATCAAGAGAATGCCAAGCGTGTGCAAAGCAGTAATCAAAGCAAAAGGTGGCTACTTTGAAGAACCTAGAATATAAGACATATTTTCAGTTGTTTCACACTTTTTTGTTAATTATATAATTCCACATGTGTTCATTCATAGTTTTGATGCCTTCAGAGTGAATCTACAATTTTCATAGTCATGAAGATAAAGAAAACTCTTTGAATGAGAAGGTGTGTCCAAACTTTTGGTCTGTACTGTACAGTGGGGAAAAAAAGTATTTAGTCAGTCAGCAATAGTGCAAGTTCTACCCTCCACCAGCTCTACCCTCGCCTACTGTATTATCACCCATCCCTTGAAGATTGTGAGCCCTCGCGGGCAGGGTCCTCTCTCCTCCTGTACCAGTTATGACTTGTATTGTTTAAGATTATTGTACTTGTTTTTATGTATACCCCCCTCACATGTAAAGCGCCATGGAATAAATGGCGCTATAACAATAAATAATAATAATAATAATAATAAGTTCCACCACTTAAAAAGATGAGAGGCGTCTGTAATTTACATCATAGGTAGACCTCAACTATGGGAGACAAACTGAGAAAAAAAAATCCAGAAAATCACATTGTCTGTTTTTTTTCATTTTATTTGCATATTATGGTGGAAAATAAGTATTTGGTCAGAAACAAGCAATCAAGATTTCTGGCTCTCACAGACCTGTAACTTCTTCTTTAAGAGTCTCCTCTTTCCTCCACTCATTACCTGTAGTAATGGCACCTGTTTAAACTTGTTATCAGTATAAAAAGACACCTGTGCACACCCTCAAACAGTCTGACTCCAAACTCCACTATGGTGAAGACCAAAGAGCTGTCAAAGGACACCAGAAACAAAATTGTAGCCCTGCACCAGGCTGGGAAGACTGAATCTGCAATAGCCAACCAGCTTGGAGTGAAGAAATCAACTGTGGGAGCAATAATTAGAAAATGGAAGACATACAAGACCACTGATAATCTCCCTCGATCTGGTGCTCCACGCAAAATCCCACCCCGTGGGGTCAGAATGATCACAAGAACGGTGAGCAAAAATCCCAGAACCACGCGGGGGGGACCTAGTGAATGAACTGCAGAGAGCTGGGACCAATGTAACAAGGCCTACCATAAGTAACACACTACGCCACCATGGACTCAGATCCTGCAGTGCCAGACGTGTCCCACAGCTTAAGCCTGTACATGTCCGGGCCCGTCTGAAGTTTGCTAGAGAGCATTTGGATGATCCAGAGGAGTTTTGTAAGAATGTCCTATGGTCTGATGAAACCAAACTGGAACTGTTTGGTAGAAACACTACTTGTCGTGTTTGGAGGAAAAAGAATACTGAGTTGCATCCATCAAACACCATACCTACTGTAAAGCATGGTGGTGGAAACATTATGCTTTGGGGCTGTTTCTCTGCAAAGGGGCCAGGACGACTGATCCGGGTACATGAAAGAATGAATGGGGCCATGTATCGTGAGATTTTGAGTGCAAACCTCCTTCCATCAGCAAGGGCATTGAAGATGAAACGTGGCTGGGTCTTTCAACATGACAATGATCCAAAGCACACCGCCAGGGCAACGAAGGAGTGGCTTCGTAAGAAGCATTTCAAGGTCCTGGAGTGGCCTAGCCAGTCTCCAGATCTCAACCCTATAGAAAACCTTTGGAGGGAGTTGAAAGTCCGTGTTGCCAAGCGAAAAGCCAAAAACATCACTGCTCTAGAGGAGATCTGCATGGAGGAATGGGCCAACATACCAACAACAGTGTGTGGCAACCTTGTGAAGACTTACAGAAAACGTTTGACCTCTGTCATTGCCAACAAAGGATATATCACAAAGTATTGAGATGAAATTTTGTTTCTGACCAAATACTTATTTTCCACCATAATATGCAAATAAAATGAAAAAAAAACAGACAATGTGATTTTCTGGATTTTTTTTTCTCAGTTTGTCTCCCATAGTTGAGGTCTACCTATGATGTAAATTACAGACGCCTCTCATCTTTTTAAGTGGTGGAACTTGCACTATTGCTGACTGACTAAATACTTTTTTTCCCCACTGTATGTAGTGTCTATCTATATAGTCCTTATCTATGTAGTGTCTGTATCTATGTATTGTCCAGTGGCGTAACTACAGAGTTATGGGCCCCGGTGCGAACTTTCAAATGGGCCCCCCATGGCAAAATGCAGGCACATCTCTGCTCCGTACACCTCGTACACACGTGGCTCCGCTCCGTACACCTCGTAACACACGGCTCCGCTCTGCACACCCCATACACACACGGCTCCGCTCCATACACACACAGCTCCGCTCTGCACACCCCATACACACACATCTTCACTCCGTACACCTCATACACACACAGCTCTGCTACATCCACACTGTAAACCCCTCCTGACCCCACACAGAAACTTTACCTCATCCAGCATCATGACAACCAGCACATCAGAGTCCTGCAGACAACGAAGCTCCTGATCATGTGACCCCTGACCTCATCACAGCTCCTGTGCGCACAGAAAAGGACTTCATTGCAGGCTGCGGGGGTCTGCGGTGGGTCTATCTGGGAGGGCGATAATGGGGTGCATGGGGGGGCGTGGCGGCTCAGTGCGGGATGCGGGGGGGGTCAAAAACGGGACTGTCCCGTGAGAATCGGCACGGTTGGGAGATAACATGGTCTGACCTGTGGGCCCCTGACTCCCCCCGGGCCTGGTCGCAGTGGCGACCGCTGCGACCGTGGTAGTTACACCCCTGGTAGTGTCCGTATCTATGTACATTAGTCTGTATCTATGAAAATGAATAGAACAACATAGGAGATGTATACCCAAAACAGTAGTAAAAATTTAATCATGTTCATTTCAAAGGATGGAACTTTTTTTTTTAAGTAGATGCATTGGAACGATAAGTAGATTAATTACGATCACTGGCTCGCTCTTGTCATCTGCACCTCAAAAACATCTCTAGAATTCGACCTTTTCTTACTTTCGACTCTGCAAAAACTTTTACTGTTTCTCTTATTCATTCTCGTCTGGACTATTGTAACTCTCTTCTAATCGGTCTCCCTCTTACCAAACTCTCCCCTCTCCAATCTGTCTTGAATGCTGCAGCCAGGATCATATTCCTCACCAATCGTTACACCGATGCCTCTACCTTGTGCCAGTCATTACACTGGTTACCCATCCACTCCAGAATCCAGTACAAACTTATTACCCTCACCCACAAAGCACTCCATGGCTCAGCACCACCCTACATCTCCTCCCTTGTTTCAGTATACCATCCTACCCGCGCCCTCCGTTCTGCTAATGACCTGAGGTTAGCATCCTCAATAATCAGAACATCCCACTCCCGTCTTCAAGACTTTACATGTGCTGTGCTAATTCTTTGGAATGCACTACCCAGGTCAATACGATTAATCCCCAAATCCCACAGTTTTAAGCGTGCCCTGAAAACGCATTTATTCAGACTGGCCTACCACCTCAACACATTAACCTAACTATCCCTGTTAGCCCATTCAAAAAATGTTTACCATAACCAGGTTCCTCGCATCATGTTTTCACATGCTTTATGCATTTAATAGCCCTCTGTGTCTGTACTGTTACATATTTTGGCTGTTAACTGGTTCATGCAGAATTACATGAACACCCAATTCAAACGCTATGACTGGTCTGAACAATGAAAGCAATTGTTACCACCCACCTTTCGTGTCTACCTTTCCTCATAGACTGTAAGCTTGCGAGCAGGGCCCTCATTCCTCTTGGTATTTGTTATGATCTATGTGATTATTGTTATTCTGTAATGTCTATTGTCTGTACAAGTCCCCTCTGAAATGTAAAGTGCTGCGGAATATGTCGGCGCTATAAAAATAAAATTATTATTATTATTACTAAGTTGGATATAACCTTTAAAGGGTTCCACCAACTGAATGCATTAGTGATCACACCTGCAAAATACTCAAATTCATCTGCAACTTTTTAATTTTTAAAGAAACTGTTCAAGCTACTTCTGTGGAAAACTAAATTTAACTTTCAGGAGAAAATTGCAGGTGCCAAACTGTTGTAGAAAAAAAAATATGTAGCACCAATTATGACCACCAGGTGGGGATAGTGACATCATAGATGGTGCGTATGTTATTGCAGTTTTCTTTATGGAAAACCTGTCGATTTCACGCACGCAGATTCAGTCCATTTCCACTAAGAATTTTGGAAAATCTCCAAAATCCAAAATTCTGCATCATTAAAAAGCAGCTTTCTTTCAACTTGAGAAAAAAAACTAATGCTGGATATCCACTCAGTGTATATGCACCATTAAAGGGGTTGCCCAAGCCCTTAACACTGATGACCTTTCCCCATTGGTGGGGGAACGACACTAAGACCCCCACCAATCAAGTTCAAGAGAAGCAGCCACTGCAAAGTGAATGGAGCCGCAATGGTACGGCTGAGTTTGCTATTTACATCTGACCACCCCAGCAAATAACTGCGACTAGTAAGGGTGCCGGGTATAAGATCACATCTATTTTCGATGAATATTAGCCCAAATTGCCTATTTAAAGTTCCAGCACTCTGAAAATAATGTTATAGCCCCCCCACAACCACTACAATGAGCTGTTTTTTAATGTTGGTGTCTACTTACATGGCACATGGGCCTTTGGGTCCCTTTTAGGCACATCCAGGGGCGGATATATAATTGGTGCAACCACAAGGGCCAAGGAGGCCCCTTTCTATCTCCAATGCAGGTTGAATTGGGCATTATACTGAGCTCTTGTGCTGCAAAGTGGCCATATATTTTTCTTCACAGGGGCCCTTTTCTGTTTGCGTGCACTGGTCTCCTACCTCCTTTTAGAAGCAGAAAGGTGCACTTTAGAGAAAGACCTAGTGCTCTCTGCTTCCTCATTTTCCCTAGACTGCAGTAAGGGCATGTTCACTCCGTGTCTCTTTTTTCGGAGGTAAATATGTCCTTTTTTCAAGCAGAAAATTCCTCAACTCTCCTTTTTGATGTAGCTTCGTAAACCTGAAGTGTCTTTAGATTAGAAGGGAATGTCCTACTAGTGATCGCTCACAATCTATAAGATCATTACACAACTGATAGGAATACCTGGAAACGTCATAAAAAACGTCCACATAGGGTAATATCAGAGCTATAGCGTCTAGTAAGGTAAAACACAACTGACGTAGTATAGAGTGACGGAATATTACTGCAGCACCTTAGCTGCAGGTCACATAAGCTTCAAAGGCGCTGTCCGGTCCGTCGACATCGAAGTCCGGTCCGTCGACATCGAAGTCCGGTCCGTCGACAACGAAGTCCTGTCTGACGACATCGAAGTCCGGTCCGATGACATCGAAGTCCGGTCCGACGACATCGAAGCCCTGTCCGACAACAACGAAGTCCTGTCTGACGACATCGAAGTCCGGTCCGTCGACATCGAAGTCCGGTCCGTCGACATCGAAGTCCGGTCCGTCGACAACGAAGTCCTGTCTGACGACATCGAAGTCCGGTCCGATGACATCGAAGTCCGGTCCGACGACATCGAAGCCCTGTCCGACAACAACGAAGTCCTGTCTGACGACATCGAAGTCCGGTCCGTCGACATCGAAGTCCAGTCCGATGACATCGAAGTCCGGTCCGACGACATTGAAGCCCTGTCCGACAACAACGAAGTCCTGTCTGACGACATCGAAGTCCGATGACCAGTCAGGTGATATCTTTAGGAGCGGTCATGGATATCAGATCAGATCCGTAAGGGGTGCGAAACTCATTGAGTTTTTGGTAAGTTTCTGAAGCTGCGCATTTTTGCTGCAATAAAAACGCAGCATTTTACATTTCCAACAAAGTAGATGGGATTTATAGAAATCTCATGTCCTTTGGGCTTCTTTTTGAATTAGCGTAAACTGACCCGCAGTACATGATCCAAATCCACAACATGTCAATTTCTCTTGCTGGTCCGCTAAGTATTATGGGCGGATTTTGCCTGTAGACTTTCATCAGATGTGAAAACTCCGCAGATAAAAAAAAATGTATATGCGTTTCCACTGCGGAAACACATCCAAAATGCATGTAATCTGTACACGACTGCATAAATGAAGCAACATCAAAAACCCGATAAAAAGGTATGTTAAAAAAAAAACTCAAAAACGTAAGTTTACATAATAGGTTCAGAAATGGTACGAAAAATCTGCAACATGAAAAACTCACCAAAAGCTCATCGAGGGAACTCAGCCTTAGGTAAGGTAGGTTACTTGCATTTTGATCGTGTTTTTGATGCTGTGGTTTTTGTCGCTTTCTACTATGTCGAGTTTTAAATACTTCCTGGTATTTGGGTTTGTCAAAACTTATTAATATAGCCATGTTCGGATCACGTGTGTTTTTAGGGCGTATTCACTGCGGAAACTCATATGTCATTTTTTATCTGTGGATTTTCCACATTTAATGCAATTCTATGGGGAAAATCCACACATAAAACTCAGCGCGCCCGCAAGAGAAACTGACATGTTGTGGATTTTAAAAACGTACAGTAAATCAGGCTACACAGCGCAAAAAAAAAAAAAGAAAAAAACAAAACAAAACACGCACAACATTTTTATAAATCCCGTCCGCGTTGCTGGGCTTGTAAGGTGCTGAATTTTTGAACAACGAAAAATACAGAACGTCTATTACATCTAGGCTCCGTTCCCACTGTGAACTTTGAGGTTGCAGATTTTCTGCTCCATTTCTCCACCCATTAAGTAAATAGGTTACTTGGATTTTTTATTACAAAATACGCCGCGTCAAAAATCGAGTGAACGTAGCCTTACCATTATGTCTTAAACTCATTTTATTTCTTTGGTCATCACTTTAATTATTCTGCATGTATTTGCCGCAATCTATCATCAGCTGCTCTCCTGCACAGATCACTGGCTTTCTTTAACCCTTCTCAGACCTCACACACTTTGGGATCTATTTCGTGTTTGCGTGGGGTTCTCTGATTTCCTTCCACACTCCAAAGACATACTGATCGGGAATGTAGATTGTGAGCCCCATCGGGGACAGTGATGATAATGTTTGTAAAGCCCTGTGGAATTAATGGCGCTATATAAGTGAGTAAAATACATAAATCTATTCATATCTAGTAGGGTGTAAAAAAAAAATGTAAGGCTCCTTTATTGACCCCCATGAGCTACATTTCGGCTTTCTATGGAGCTTTTTCTAAACCCAATTTTGGTAAATGAAGGCACCTTACACTTTTTTTTTTCAACATGTTGGATGTGGTGCCTCATTTTTGGATTTTTGTCTGGGAGTTGCTCATTAGGTGCCCTTAGATAAGTTTTACATCAAAAAATACTGTATATATATATTGGGACACAATCATATCCTTGGGCGTGCCATTGATCATTATATATGATCGATACAAGTGATAAATCGATAGAAGATCTGCTTATTCAGGAATCTATCAAAGTTGGTGACATTCCATTCATTCATTCATTCATTCGACAATTGTTCATTTACCTTTCTCATGGTCAAGATTACGTTCAGACTTTTTCGGAAAGCAGCAGTCCATAAAGATGACGTAATTTAATAGATTAATGGCCAGGCCGACTACCCCAGCGATCAGCACCAGCAGAGCATTTTCGGTCTTCTCCGGCTCAATAAACCTCTTGATGGCTTCCACAAGGATGCTGAACATAAGAGCGGTGGCAAAGATAGCGTTACCAAAAGCGCCAACCGCGTCCGCTCTTAGGAAGCCGTAGGTGTTTCTCTTGTGCCATTGAACACGACTATACCGGACTCCCAATAGACCAATTATCATAGAAATGAGGTGGGAAAGGACGGCAAAGCCATCGGAGGAGAGGGAGAGGGAGTTCCCTATGTATCCTATCGCCAACTCTGCTATGAACAAGAAGAAACTGATCACGCACATGAGGACCAGGCGCCCGGTTCTGCCCGTGTAACGACCCATTACTGGACTCTTACTGGTGCGCTGACTGAGCTGGGACTGAGCAGCTCTCAGCATGGATAACAGCTACCTTATATCTAATGCCAATCACAGTTTACAATCTGGTTTTATGACACTGTAAAATAATAACTTTGTTTTTTAACAAGCCACTAAGGTGAAGGAGTATTATTACCGAAGGAAACAGGCTATGTGAGGGCTACTAGACTCAGGAACCGGGTCCGTGTTATAACCCTGCAACAAATCCATTGATGTCATAACATTGTGTTCATAAAAATGTGAAGTTATATAAAGCGTTAAAATAGTAGCAATATAATTGCAGGAATAAAGTGCTCATCATTCTCTGGAGGGCTCATCTCCGCTTCATTCAAATGTGGCTCTACAGGACCGCATCTAAAGAGATTGCAGAGAGTTTCAGTGGTAGGACCCCCAGAGATCACTAAATTATACTTCATCCTATTAATATGGAATAACTTATACACTTCGCACAATCCCTTTAACTTTTTATTTCCTATTCTTCTGGGTGGTGGAGTTCTGAATATAGAGGATGTGTCCAGTGCGGTGTAGTACATAAAGAATGTGTATACAGCTGTGTTAAAAAGTTTAAATATCCTGGCAGAATTTTTGCTTTCTTTGTCTTTTTTCAGAGACTATGAATGATAACACCAAAACTTTTTCTCCTCTCATGGTTAGTGGTTGGGTGAAGCCATTTATTGTTAAACTACTGTGTTTTCTCTTTCTAAATGATGACGGCAACCCAAAACATCCCAATGACCTTGATCAAAATTTCACATACCCCATTTCTTAATACCGTATATTGCCCCCTCTTAACATCAATGACAGCTTGAAGTCTTTTGTGGTAGTTGTGGATGATGGGGTTCTTTATTTTCTAACATGGTAAAGCTGTCAACTCTTCTTGGCATAAAGCCTCCAGTTCCTGTAAATTCCTGGGCTGTTTAGCATGAACTGTACCTTTGAGATCTCCCCAGAGTGGCTCAATGATATTGAGATCTGGAGACTGAGATAGCCACTCCAGAACCTTCACTTTGTTCTGCTGTAGCCAATGACAGGTTGACTTGGCCTTGTGTTTTGGATCGTTGTCATGTTGGAACATCCAGGTACATCCCATACTCAGCTTCCGGGCTGATGATTGTAAATTTGCCTTTAGTATTTGCTGATAATGGGTCGCCCTCCCAGGGCTGTGGGGTACTCGGTACTGGGCGCCGGTCTCAGGGGGAGAGTATCATGGTAGCTGTGACCCGGTCCGTGGCCCTGGGCGCCCAATGTCAATATTGGTGTGTGGTTAATGGAATTGAATAGTTTGTGACGCCACCTGTGGTGTTCGGCAAGGGAGATATTAAGCCGACGCTGCAGACAGATCCTCTGGGACAGATGGTGGGATGCAGCAATGGTGGTATAGCCCTCCACAGGCAGGGCTGTTGTCCCAGGGCAGTGTAGAGGTGGGGACACCTTGATGGTGTAGTGTCCGGCACAGGGAATGTAGCAGTGGTGGCGGATGCAAGAAGGAATGGAGGACACCAGGGCTTGCAGTTTCAACATTTTACTCACAGTTCTTGGTAACCACTGGTGCCCGCTTCCATGCCGTGTCCTCCGGGGCAGAGACTCAATCAACCTCCCGGGCAAGTTAGGCTTCTCTTCTCCAACACTCCGCCAACATGTACCTTTCCTGAACGACTCCTCTATTGCGCCTTTAGTGTGAAGAGCTCCAGTACCGTGGTTACTCTGAAGTTCCTCCTGTCAGATGTTCCTAACAACTCTACTTGTATGACAGACAGCTGTAGCGTCTATCGGGGACTCCTCTCTGAGTCCTGGCTCTCTATTCGGTTGCAGTTGTGTCCCAAGTCTTGGATGGGAGTAGTGCATTTACAGCCAACTACTTGACCGGTGTCTGCTGCAGAACCATAAGTGTCCATACAACCTCGGGGACCAGGCCCCTGCCTTGTGCTGAGAACCTATAGGCAGGGTTCCTCTTACAACCCGCAACTCCTCTCTGTTCTCCTACTCCTTTGTTCTGCGCTGTTCCTTCTCTCTCTTATGGAAACTTAGGTTGCAGTTCTACGTCTCTCTCCTTCTGTTCCTTTCCTAGGGAGCTCGTTCCACTAAGACCAGTCCTCAGCCTCGCCTGACTGACTGTCTTCCTCCGCCTTGAGCTCCCCTCAGGCTGACCTCCTGTCAGCCTGCTCTCTGACTCAGACTCCCCGTCTGACTGACCTCCAGACTGAACTGTAATTCTAAACCTTCCCAACCTTTTATATATCTCAACTCCACCCACCTCCCAGCACATCTCATGTTACGAAGCAAGGACCCACGAAAGGTGCTCTGCTATCCTCTAAGCATGGAGCCGCAATCTGGTCCATTGCTGAACTATCCTGTGTGTGAGTGCAGGTGTTGGAGTGTGGAAAGGAGTTCCCAACTTACCTAGTTGGTGGGGCACTACACCTTAGGAGAAGGTGCAGTACCTCTGTGGCGACCGAGCCTCAGGGGCGCCACAATAACGTGCTGCATTCTTCTTTCCTTCACCTTTGACCAAGTTTCCTGTGCCTTTGTAGCGAACACATCCCCAAAACATCCGTGATCCACCTCCGTACTTTACAGTAGAAATGGTGTTCCTTTCATCATAAGCCTTGTTGACCTGTCTCCAAATGTAACATTTATTGCATTGGCGGACATACCGCCGGTTCAACTGATGCAGCTGCACCGGGGCCCAGAGACTCCAGGGGGCCCCTTCAGGGCGGCTAATGCATACCTGTGATGGTTCCCAAGGGTGAACCCACTGGACCGTGGCAAGCGAACCTCCCCTGGGCGAGCGGGCCAGGTGGACCACCCCCTATACAGGGAGCGTTAGGGACAGGCCCAGGGGAAACTACTCACCACGGCAGCTGGTACCCGAGAGGGCCGGAGGCACGACAAGAGAACTGGCAGGCAGGCAGATGAAGGCGCTGGACCGGAACCGGTAGGACTGGAACTCAGGAACGGTGAGACACGGGTCAGACGGAGACACAGGCTGGAAGCGGACACGAGATGGCGGGAGCTGGGGAAACACAAGGACCAGGTAAAGCAAGGAGCACGGGAAACGACAGGCAGACAGGGAGCCGGAGTCACAGAGAGTCACAAGTGACGATCAGGCAGTGATTCCGAGGAAGAGGCTGCCTCTTATGGAGACCTGAGTTCCGGGTCCGGTCAGCAGGGTCAGGGAGGCGGAGAGAAGGATGGGCTTGGCCTGTACTGAGAGCAGAGGCGCGAGGCGCGCATGCGCCGCGGGTAGACCACCGGGACAGAGCGCGGACCCGACGGCAGAAGTGCAGGCGAGCGCGCGCCCGCTGCAGGGGCGCGCCGAAGGCGGCGGGCGCTCCCGGAGGCCACGGGCGACGCTGAGCCCGACAGGGAGGCGACAGCAGGAGCCGCGTGTGAGGCGGGGGTGGAGAGCGTGGAGCCGGCGGGGCCGAGAGAAGCGGTAAGTGTGACAGTACCCCCCCTTTTACGCCCCCTCCTCCCAAGGCCGGAAAGAAACTTAGCTAACATCTGGGGGGCTTGGATGTTCTCCCGGGGTTCCCAGGATCTCTCCTCTGGGCCAAAACCTTTCCAGTCAATTAAAAAAAAGGTTTTACCTCTAGATCTTTTCATAGCGAGAATCTCTTTGACCTCAAAGACATCCTGTGCGGACACGGGTGCGGGAGTACTGCCAGTGGAAGCATGGAACTGGTTGAGTATGACCGGTTTCAAGAGGGAAACATGAAATGAATTTGGGATCCGTAGAGAAGCGGGGAGTCTTAGCTTGTAGGCAACGTCATTGATACGAGCTAAGACCTCAAAGGGTCCGATGTAGCGAGGGCCTAGTTTATAGGAGGGAATCTGGAGACGAACAAATTTTGAGGATAGCCAAACTTTATCCCCAGGGCGGTACACCGGGGCATCCAGGCGTCTCTTATCGGCGTGACTCTTGAACCCATCACGTGCTCGCTTGAGTGCGGATTTGGTCTCCTACCAGACCCTGGAGAACTCCTCGGTCAGAAGATCGGCCGCCGGCACACCCGAGGTCGGGAGTACCGGCAGAGGTATACCAGGATGTTGACCGTAGACCGTAAAAAAAAGGCGATTTAGCGGAGGATTCACTGGTGTGGTTATTGTAAGCGAATTCGGCCCAAGGGAGCAAGCTGGACCAGTTGTTCTGGTGAGCGTTGGAAAAATGTCGGAGATATGTTACGAGGATCTGGTTCGTGCGTTCCGCTTGACCGTTGGATTGAGGGTGATAAGCGGAGGAAAAGTCCAACGTTACTTCCATTAGCTTGCATAGGGCCCTCCAGAAACGCGAAGTAAACTGAACCCCTCTGTCCGAGACAATGTGCTTGGGGAAGCCATGAATCCGGAAGACATGAGATATAAAAATTCTCGCCAGGTCAGGAGCGGAAGGTAAACCGGGCAGACGGATGAAGTGGGCCATCTTGGAAAAGCGGTCCACGACCACCAGAATGACCGTGTGACCTGAGGACCGAGGTAGATCCGTGATAAAATCCATCGCGATATGCTGCCAGGGAGCCGAAGGAACCGGAAGTGGGTGCAGAAAACCGGAGGGTGGCTGTCGTGGGACCTTGTTCTTGGCACACGAAGGGCAGGAGAGGATGAAACTTCGGACATCCTGAGACAAAGAAGGCCACCAATAAAAGCGAGAGATGAGGAAGAGTGTTTTCTTGAGGCCGGCATGACCTGCTAACTTGGTGGCATGACCCCAATGTAGAACTCGCTTCCGGTCATCATCTGGGACAAAACTCTTGCCGGGGGGCAGGGAAGCCAGGTTAACAGGTGCGACTATGATGAGCTTGTTTGGCTCCACAATGTGCGAAGGCTCCTCCTCGTTGTCAGTGACTAGGAAGGATCGGGATAGGGCATCCGCTTTGAGATTCTTATCACCCGGACGGAAATGAAGCTCAAAATCGAACCGATTAAAGGATAATGACCATCGAGCCTGCCGAGGATTAAGCCTTTGTGCTGATTGAATGTAGGCTAGATTCTTGTGGTCGGTGTAGATCTGGAGTGGGTGTACAGCTCCCTCCAGAAGATACCGCCATTCCTCCAAGGCTAGCTTAATGGCAAGCAGCTCTCTGTCCCCGATGGTATAGTTTCTCTCCGAAGGGGAGAAGGTCTTGGAGAAAAAGCCGCAGGTAACCAAACGACCAGAAGGGGATCTCTGAGAGAGAACCGCACCGGCTCCGGTGGCAGAAGCGTCTACTTCTAGGGTGAACGGTTTGTTAGCCTCTGGACGGTGTAGCACCGGGGCGGTGGCAAAGGCTTGTCTCAAGGTTCGGAAGGCGTTCTCAGCCTCAGGAGGCCAGTGGTGAGGATCGGCTCCCTTTCGGATCAGAGCAGAGATGGGAGCGGTCAGAGAGGAAAAGTGCGGAATAAACTGCCGGTAATAGTTGGCGAATCCCAGGAACCGCTGGATTGCCTTAATTCCTTGAGGACGTGGCCAGTTGAGTACAGCAGACACTTTTCCTGGATCCATGCGCAAGCTGGAATCGGAAATGATGTAACCCAAGAACGGCAGAGACGACTGTTCGAAGGCGCATTTCTCCAGCTTGGCGTAGAGGCGATGTGTTCTCAAACGGAGTAAAACTTGACGCACGTCTTTTCGGTGTGAGGACAAATCCAGGGAGAACACCAGAATGTCGTCCAAGTAAACCACCACGCAGGAATAGAGAAGATCTCGGAATATGTCATTGACGAATTCTTGGAACACTGCGGGGGCGTTGCATAAGCCGAAGGGCATAACCAGATACTCATAATGACCGTCACGGGTGTTGAAGGCGGTCTTCCATTCATCACCAGAGCGGATCCGGACCAGATTGTAGGCCCCTCGGAGGTCTAACTTTGTGAGGATCCGTGCACCCCGTAGACGGTCAAATAGCTCCGGAATGAGGGGAAGAGGGTATTTGTTCTTAATGGTGATATCGTTGAGCCCTCTATAATCAATACAGGGACGCAGGGACCCATCCTTCTTCTTGATGAAAAAGAACCCGGCTCCTGCAGGTGAGGAAGACTTGCGAATAAAGCCTTTGGCCAGGTTTTCCTGTACGTATTCGGACATGGCCTGGGTCTTGGAGGGAGACAGTGGGTAGATCCGACCACGGGGCGGCGTAGAACCGGGAAGCAGATCGATGGGGCAGTCATATGGACAATGCGGGGGCAAGGACTCTGCTTCCTTCTTGTCAAAGACGTCCAAAAAGGCCCTGTAGACGGAGGGCAACTCGGTTGATACCGACGTTGAACGTGGGAATTTCGGCGGCTGTACAGGAAGTAAACACTTGTCTTGACAACGTTGGCCCCACCGTAGAACGTCACCAGAGCGCCAATCTAGGATAGGCTCGTGGATCCTTAGCCAGGGGAGTCCCAGGAGGATGGCATGGGACAAAGAAGGCAGCACGTAGAATACTATCTTCTCCCGGTGTAAAGCGCCGACCTGAAGCTCCACCTCTTCGGTAACCAGAGTAACGGACTCCCGCAGGGGTTGACCGTTGACCGAAGCAATCTGCCGAGGGGTCTCCAGGGATCTGACAGGAATTCCAAGTCTCTTAACCGCCTCAAGTTGAACGAAGTTACCAGCCGCCCCAGAATCTATATAGGCCCATTCAGAAAAACGTTTGGAGCCCAGACGCAAAAGGACAGATAGAGTCAAGGGTAGAGAGGAGTCAAAATTACCTAGGAAGACCTCTCTTACCTGTCCTAGGCGGAGGCGTTTCCCGGGCAAGTGGGGCAGGCGCGAAGAAAGTGAGACGCACTCCCACAGTAGAAACAGAGCCCCTGTTCGACCCTCTCTCTCCGACGCTCCTCCACCGGTTTGAGGCGGTCCACCTGCATGGGTTCCGGTAGCGGGAGTGTGGAGGCTGGTGTTGAGCGGACTCGAAGTGGACTCTGAGCAGCCGGAAGAGCGCGGGGAGGTCTCCTGTCCCTAGCGAGCTCTCGGGAGCGTTCTTGAAAGCGGAGATCGATGCGGGTAGCCAAAGAGATTAAATCCTCCAAGGAGGTGGGGGTATCACGACCCGCCAATTCGTCCTTGATTCGCCCCGAAAGGCCTCGCCAAAAGGCTCCCACCAAGGCCTCATTGTTCCAACCCAACTCTGAGGACAGGGTGCGAAACCGAATGGCGTACTGACCTACTGAGAGCGAGCCCTGATGGAGATTAAACAACGCTTTGGTGGTGGAGGCAAGGCGACCGGGTTCATCAAACACCTTACGAAAGGTGTCTAGGAAAAAGGAGAGTTGGGTAACCAGGGGGTCGTCTCGTTCCCAGAGGGGGTTAACCCAGGCTAGGGCCTCTCCTTCTAGGTGGGACACGATAAAGGCCACCTTGGCACGGTCGGTGGGGTATTGTTGCGGCAGCAACTCAAAATGTAGCTGGCATTGATTTAAAAACCCTCTACACGTCTTGGGGTCGCCACTATATCGCGGGGGTTTAGCCAAACGCGGGGATGGGGGCGGCACCACAGGCTGTACCGGAGCTGCAGCCGCGGTCTGGAGGGCCAGCAAGCGGTTGTCCACCGCGGCCATGTAGTTCAGGATATGAGCCTGCTGGGCAAGCTCCTGCTGGAGACCGGCGATCTGGGTGGCATTCCCTGGGTCCGAGGCCTGTAAAGACGAGAGGCGCGACTCCATGGACTTGAGGAATGACATGATCCTCGCCTGGTTTTCCCGCAGAAACAGAAGTTCCTTTTGGGTCGGGGTCGGAGCACCAGCGGGGTCCATGGCCTGATCGTTCTGTGATGGTTCCCAAGGGTGAACCCACTGGACCGTGGCAAGCGAACCTCCCCTGGGCGAGCGGGCCAGGTGGACCACCCCCTATACAGGGAGCGTTAGGGACAGGCCCAGGGGAAACTACTCACCACGGCAGCTGGTACCCGAGAGGGCCGGAGGCACGACAAGAGAACTGGCAGGCAGGCAGATGAAGGCGCTGGACCGGAACCGGTAGGACTGGAAACTCAGGAACGGTGAGACACGGGTCAGACGGAGACACAGGCTGGAAGCGGACACGAGATGGCGGGAGCTGGGGAAACACAAGGACCAGGTAAAGCAAGGAGCACGGGAAACGACATGCAGACAGGGAGCCGGAGTCACAGAGAGTCACAAGTGACGATCAGGCAGTGATTCCGAGGAAGAGGCTGCCTCTTATGGAGACCTGAGTTCCGGGTCCGGTCAGCAGGGTCAGGGAGGCGGAGAGAAGGATGGGCTTGGCCTGTACGGAGAGCAGAGGTGCGAGGCGCGCATGCACCGCGGGTAGACCACCGGGACAGAGCGCGGACCCGACGGCAGAAGTGCAGGCGAGCGCGCGCCCGCTGCAGGGGCGCGCCGAAGGCGGCGGGCGCTCCCGGAGGCCACGGGCGACGCTGAGCCCGACAGGGAGGCGACAGCAGGAGCCGCGCGTGAGGCGGGGGTGGAGAGCGTGGAGCCGGCGGGGCCGAGAGAGGCGGTAAGCGTGACAGTACCTCCCAACCGTCACGGGCGGGAGCTTATTTTTCCCGCATTGCACTGAGCCGCCTTCCCCCATGCACCAACCCCATACTCCCAGCCCTCCCAGAGACACCCACTGGCCACCGCAGCCCCTCACTGACAAATCCCACTGACAAATCCCAGCAGGACCTATGATGAGGTCACAGGAGGGGAGGAGTCAGGGGTCACATGATCAGGGGCCTCGGACAGAGGCCCCTGATCATGTGACCCCTGATTCCTCCCCTCCTGTGACCTCATCACAGGTCCTGTGTGCACAGCCCTCAGTGTATTCAGGACTCTGCTGTGCTAGTTGTCATGGTGCTGGATGAGGGGAAGTTTATGTGTGGGGTCAGGAGGGGTTTACAGTATACGGAGCGGAGCCGTGCATGTACAAAGTGGACGGAATGGAGCCACGCGTGTACGAGGTGTACGGAGCGGAGCCACACGTGTACGAGGTGTAGGGAGCGGAGCTGCACATGTACGAGGTGTACAGACTGGAGCCGTGCGTGTATGAGGTGTACGGAGCAGAGTCATGTGTGTACGGAGTGGAGAGGTGTACGGAGCAGAGTCGCGTATGTACGGAGTGGATCCGCGCATGTACGAGGTGTACGGAGCAGAGCCGTGTGTGTATGAGTTGTACAGAGCGGAGCTGCGTGTATGAGGTGTACAGAGCGGAGCCGTGTGTGTACGGAGCGGAGTCGCGTGTGTACGAGGTGTACGGAGTGGAGCCGGGTGTGTGCGAGGTGTACGGAGCGGAGCCGTGTGTGTGGCCTGTGGCTCAGGCGGCAGACAGCTGCTGTGCACAGGGGTGGCATTATGTGCTCTGCTACCAGCAGCACCTACAATTTAGCCTACATGCTGGTGCTGCTGGTAGCGTGCAAAGGCTTGTAATTGATGAGGTCACAGAAGGGAAGGAGTCAGGGCCCCCGATCATGAGACCCCTGACACCTCCCCTCCTGTGACCTCATCACAGGTCCTGTGCTGTGCGTATCAGCCCTCGGTCTATCGATCATCTCCGTCCCTGCTCTGCCACTATGTTCTATTCTCTGCCACAGGACCTGTGATGAGGTCACAGTTCGGGGAGGAGTCGAGGTCACTTGATCAGGGGCCTCAGTGTATGTAAGACTCTGCTGTGCTGGTTGTCTTGGTGCTGGATGAGGTGAAATTTATGTATGGGGTCAGGAGGGGTTTACAGGGTGGATGTAGCAGAGCTGCACGTGTGCGAGGTGCACGGAGCAGAGCCATGTGTGTGTGAGGTGTATGAAGCGGAGCCACACGTGTGCGAGGTGTATGGTGCGGCACCGCATGTGTGCGAGGTGTACGGAGCAGAGCCATGTGTACAAGTTGTTCGGAGCAGAGCCGCGCGTGTGCGAGGTGTACGGAGTGGAGCCGTGCGTGTGCGAGGTGTACGGAGCGGAGCAGCATGTGTAAGGGTTGTACGGAGTAGGGCTGTGTGTGTATGGGGCGTACAAAACGGAGCCCTGTGTGTACGAAGTGTACGGAGCTGAGTCATGTGTGTATGGAGCGGAGCAGAGCCGTGTGTGTACGGAGTGGAGTCGCGTGTGTACGGAGCGGAGCCGCGTGTGTACGGAGCGGAGCCGCGTGTGTACGGGGTGTACGGAGCGGAGCCGCATATGTAAGGGTTGTACGGAGTGGAGCTGTGTGTGTATGGGGCATACAAAATGAAGCCCTGTGTGTACGAAGTGTACGGAGCTGAGCCGTGTGTGTGCAGAGCAGAGCCTTGTGTGTATTTAGTGGAGCAGAGCCATGTGTGTACAGAGTGGAGCCACGTGTCTATGGAGTGGAACCGCGTGTGTACGAGGTGTATGGAGCAAATCCGCATGTGTACAAGGTTTACGGAGTGGAGCCATGTGCGTACAAGGTGTACAGAGCATGGCCACGTGTGTAAAAGGTGTACAGAGCAGAGTCGCATGTGTACGACGTTTACGGAGTGGAGCCGTGTGTGTGCGAGGCATAAAAAGCGGATCCGTGTGTGTATGAGGTGTGCGGAGCCATACGTGTATAAGGTGTATGGTGGGGAGTATCCATATCTCCCAGTGGGACAGTCCCGATTTTGAGAGAGAGTCTGACCCTCTGCCCCGGCCGGGAGCTTACTTTTCCCTCGGACACAGGAGTGCATGGCGGAGCCCCGAAGAGCACTTTAAAATTCACACGACATTCCAGAAGCTGACCGGAAATGAGGTAATTTCGGGAGGAGATTGTGACGGAACCATGGAGGCACTTCAGGGAATGCTTCAGATCCATCACCCTGTCCCTCCGACAGCGGGATCGCCTTGGACTCAGGGATGCCGGCCATGTGAGCGGATCATGATATGTCCTGTATCGGGAGGCTCAGGTGAGCACTACAATGGGAGCCGGGCTGCTATAGTATCTTTATAGAATCTTTCTCTGTTCTTTCTTTATCTCTCTAATCTTTCATTTTTCTTTCTCTCTCTGTTCTTTCTTTCCTCTCTCTTTATTCTTTCTCTCTTCCCCTCTTTCTTTCTCTCTTTCTCTAATCTTTCTTTCTTTTTCTCCCTGCTTTTTCTTTCTCTCGCTGTTCTTTCTTTCTCTCTGTTCTTTCTTTCTCTGTTCTCTTTCTTTCCCCTCTTTCTTTCCTGTCTTTCTCTCTCTCTGCTTTCTTTCCCATTTTTCTTTCCCATCTTTCTTTCTCTCTCTCTGTTCATTCTTTCCCCTCTTTCTCTCTCTTTTTTTATTTCCCCTCTCTTTCTCTCTCCCTCTCTGCTCTTTCTTTCTCTTTCTTTTTTTCTCTCTCTGTTCTTTGTTTCTGTCCACTCTTTTTTTCTCTCTGTTCTTTTTCTTTCTTTCTCTGTTCTTTCTTCCCCCTCTTTCTCTGTTCTTTCTTTTGCTCTGTTCTTTCTTTCTTTCTTTCTTTCCCCTCTTTCTTTCCCACTGTAATCTTTCTTTATTTCTCTCTCTGTTCTTACTTTCTTTCTCTCTGTTCTTTCTTTTTGTTCTCTTTCTTTCCGCTCTTTCTATTCTCTCTCTCTCTCTCTGTTCTTTATTTCTCTTTCTTTCTGTTCTTTCTCTCTCTGTTCTTTCTTTCCCCTCTTTCTTTCTCTCTCCCTCTGTTCTTTCTTTCCCCTCTTTCTTTTTTTCTCTCTCGCTGTTTTTTTTCTGTCCCCTCTTTCATTCTCTGTCTGTTCTCTCCCCTCTTTCTTTCTTTCTCTGTTCTTTTTTTCCCCTTTCTTTTTCTCTTTCTGTTCTTTCTTTCCCCTTTCTTTTGTCTCTCTCTGTTCCTTTTTTCTGTCCCCTCTTTCTTTCTCTCTGTTCTTTTTTTCTGTCCCCTCTTTCTTTCTCTCTCTGTTCTTTCTTTCTCTCTGTTTCTTTCTTTCTCTGTTCTCTTTCTTTCTTCCCCTCTTTCTCTCTCTGTGTTTTCTTTTTTCTCTCTCTCTGTTCTTTCTTTCTTTTCCTCAGTACCAGTCAGTGTGCCCACAGTACCGGTAGAATAAGAGGGGTAGGAAACTAGGTGGCACTGGTCACATTGAGCCTTTCATCCTTTTTACTGGTGTATAATCATATGCCCTGAGCACCCCCATAAAGTGGGCCAGCCCCAGACAACAGGGTACAAACAAATCACTATTACTATCAGTCCAAGTGGACAATTATATACGTAAAGTTAATGATGTCCCTGTGCGAAGCAGTGCAGAGAATCAGAATACACTGAGGAGACCAGAGCAGCGGGGTATGGTGAAAAGAATTATATGGGGCTCATTAAGCTGTATGAAGTAATATATGGTGCCCATTATACTGTATGAAGTAATATATGGGGCCCATTATGCTGTATGGAGTATTATATGGGCCCATAATACTGTATGCAGTAATACAGTTGTGGCCAAAAGTATTGACATCCCTGCAATTCTGTCAGATAATACTCAGTTTCTTCCTGAAAATGATTGCAAACAGAAATTCTTTGGTATTATTATCTTCATTTAATTTGTCTTAAATGAAAAAACACAAAAAGAATCGTCCTAAAGCCAAATTGGATATAATTCCACACCAAACATAAAAAAAGAGGGTGGACAAAAGTATTGGCACTGTTCGAAAAATCATGTGATGCTTCTCTTATTTGTGTAATTAACAGCACCTGTAACTTACCTGTGGCACCTAACAGGTGTTGGCAATAACTAAATCACACTTGCAGCCAGTTGACATGGATTAAAGTTGACTCAACCTCTGTCCTGTGTCCTTGTGTGTACCACATTGAGCATGGAGAAAAAAAAGAAGACCAAAGAACTGTCTGAGGACTTGAGAAACCAAATTGTGAGGAAGCATGAGCAATCTCAAGGCTACAAGTCCATCTCCAAAGACCTGAATGTTCCTGTGTCTACCGTGCGCATTGTCACCAAGAAGTGTAAAGCCCATGGCACTGTGGCTAACCTCCCTAGATGTGGACGGAAAAGAAAAATTGACAAGCGATTTCAACGCAAGATTGTGTGGATGCTGGATAAAGAACCTCGACTAACATCCAAACAAGTTCAAGCTGCCCTGCAGTCCGAGGGCACAACAGTGTCAACCCGTACTATCCGTCGGCGTCTGAATTAAAAGGGACTGTATGGTAGGAGACCCAGGAAGACCCCACTTCTTACCCCGAGACATAAAAAAGCCAGGCTGGAGTTTGCCAAAACTTACCTGAAAAAGCCTAAAACGTTTTGGAAGAATGTTCTCTGGTCAGATGAGACAAAAGTAGAGCTTTTTGGGAAAAGGCATCAACATAGAGTTTACAGGAGAAAAAAAAGAGGCAGTCAAAGAAAAGAACACAGTCCCTACAGTCAAACATGGCGGAGGTTCCCTGATGTTTGGGGTTGCTTTGCTGCCTCTGGTACTGGACTGCTTGACCGTGTGCATGGCATTATGAAGTCTGAAGACTACCAACAAATTTTGCAGCATAATGTAGGGCCCAGTGTGAGAAAGCTGGGTCTCCCTCAGAGGTCATGGGTCTTCCAGCAGGACCATGACCCAAAACACACTTCAAAAAGCACTAGAAAATGGTTTGAGAGAAAGCACTGGAGACTTCTATGGTGGCCAGCAATGAGTCCAGACCTGAATCCCATAGAACACCTGTGGAGAGATCTAAAAATGGCAGTTTGGAGAAGGCATCCTTCATATATCAGGGACCTGGAGCAGTTTGCCAAAGAAAAATGGTCTAAAATTCCAGCAGAGCATTGTAAGAAACTCATTGATGGTTACCCGAAGTGGTTGGTCGCAGTTATTTTGGCTAAAGGTTGTGCAACCAAGTATTAGGCTGAGGGTGCCAATAATTTTTGTCTGGCCCATTTTTTGAGTTTTGTGTGAAATGATCAATGTTTTGCTTTTTGCTTCATTCTCTTTTGTGTTTTTTCATTTAAGACAAATTAAATGAAGATAATACCAAAGAATTTGTGTTTGCAATCATTTTCAGGAAGAAACGGAGTATTATCTGACAGAATTGCAGGGGTGTCAATACTTTTGGCCACAACTGTATATGGGGCCCATAATACTGTATGGAGCATTATGTGGGGATAGGGGATGACGTTCTGTTTGTTGTGGATCTGACTGCTGGGACCCCCATGATCCTGGGAAATGTAGCTTAGAAGAGCACCATGTAAATGGAGCTGTGGTCAATCATATGTACTGTGGTGCCATTCACATGTGGCTCTTCAAATAACTCCTTTAATAGAGTGATGAGGGGACGACAAAGTATAGCAAAAATTCACTGATTGGGGCTGATGAGTTTGTGGGCTGGTGGGATTTGTGTGGAAGGGCTGCATTTTTGTCCCAGTCCGGCCCTGTGCCAGGCCTATTATTGCCATTAATGATCCTTGTTCTGGATACTTCTGTGTTGTTCTTGTATGTGCGTGTGATGACGCTGACATCCTTGTGTTTGGACATTTTTTTTTCAATTTATCTAAATCAAAATGTCCACTATTGTACTCAGTTTTACAATATAGATATAAAAATTTACTTTGTGTGTGGGGGGGGGGGGGGGCGTTATTTTGCTGTTCGTCTCAGGCAGCAGAGAGGCTAGGTTCACCCCTGCCCGTGAGGCATAATATATAGAGGATGTGCCCTTTGCGGTGCAGTATATAGAGCAGGGATGAGGAACCACAGTGCAAAACGGGGCCTACAGCTCTTTAATTACTTCTTAAACTTTGAGCACGAGTGTCTCCTATGTGCTGTATCTACAGCAGTCCCGATGTCTCCCATGGAATGCACATACAGCAGTCTTGGTGTCTCCCATATGATGTTTATACAGCAGTCTCAATCTCAGTGTCTCCCATGTAAAGTATATACACAACAGTCCCGGTGACTCCTATGTGATGCTTATATAGCAGTCTCTGTGTCTCCTATGTGATGTATATATTTTGTAGAGAATAACACGCAATTACTGATTTATAAGGACAGATTCAATCACAATTGAAGTTTTATGGAATTCCTCTCTGCATCTATGAATCCCTGAAGATTGGATCATGAATCTGTAATCACTTAAGCTGGTGATAGCCTCTGAAGCAGATTTCTCTGATAAGATATATTACAAAGTTGCTTATTTTTGCTTGTACTATTGAGCCATGAAGCAACAATTAATATGACTAATACTTAACTCCAAAAATTATTTCTTAGTGACCCCAAGGCTATAATAGTATGTGTATGATGATACACTGAAGTTTATAAAAAAAAAAAATCATCATCTGCACAGGTTCACACACAAGGTGGGACATTAGGTGCTAAATGACCTGATGTTTGATATAATTTTAGTAAGATGCAATGTGATACAGTATAAACAAAACGTAAATGTTTTACTTACTGTACCAAATTTTCTATTCTAGGTGAGGTTCTTATTTCATTGCAAATAGTAAAACAAGTCAAATTGAATTACACCAGGTTCAGTGAACTTTATTATGATGGGAGAAAATAACTATAAAGGTCTATTCTAGTTGTATTTTAGTGCTGTTATATAGCAATTTAACCAGGAAATATAAACATTCTACAACACATACTATTGTAATACTGTTCCCTATGTACAAAAATATAACTACTATAATAATGCCCCCAATGTACAAGAATATAACTACTATAATAATGCCCCCCTATGTGCAAGAATATAACTACTATAATACTGCCCCTATGTACAAGAATATAACTACTATAATACTGCCCCCTACGTACAAGAATATAACTACAATAGCACTGCCTCCCTATGTACAAGAATATAACTACTATAATACTGCCCCTATATACAAGAATATAAGTACTATAATACTGCCCCTATGTACAAGAATATAACTACTATAATACTGCCCCCTATGTACAAGAATATAACTACTATAATACTGCCCCCTATGTACAAGAATAATAACTACTATAATACTGCCTCTATGTACAAGAATATAACTACTATATTACTGCCCCTATGTACAAGAATATAACTACTATAATACTGCTCTCTATGTACAAGAATATAACTACTATAATACTGCTCTCTATGTACAAGAATATAACTACTATAATACTGCTCTCTATGTACAAGAATATAACTACTATAATACTGCTCTCTATGTACAAGAATATAACTACTATAATACTGCTCTCTATGTACAAGAATATAACTACTATAATAATGCTCTCTATGTACAAGAATATAACTACTATAATACTGCTCTCTATGTACAAGAATATAACTACTATAATACTGCCCCCTATATACAAGAATATAACTACAATAACGCTGCCTCCCTATGTACAAGAATATATCTACTATAATACTGCCCCTATGTACAAGACTATAACTACTATAATGCTGTTCCTATGTACAAGAATATAACTACTATAATACTGCTCTATGTACACGAATATAACTACTATAATACTGCTCCTATGTACAAGAATATATCTACTATAATGCTACCCCTATGTACAGTAATATAGCTACAATAACACTGCTTCCTACGTACAAGAATATACAGGTGCTTCTCACAAAATTAGAACATCAAAAAGTTAATTTATTTCAGTTCTTCAATACAATAAATGAAACCCATATTTTATATAGAGTCATTACACACAGAGTGATCTATTTCACATGTTTATTTCTGTTAATGTTGATGATTATGGCTTATAGCCAATAAGAACCCAAAAGTCATCATCCCAGTAAATTAGAATAATTAACAAAAAACACCTGCAAAGGCTCCTAAGCATTTATAAAGGTCCCTTAGTCTGTTTCAGTAGCTCCACAATCATGGGGAAGACTGCTGTCCTGACAGATGTCCAGAAGGCAGTAACTGACTCACTCCACAAGGAAGATAAGCCACAAAAGGTCATTGCTAAAGAAGTCAGCTGTTCAGAGTGCTGTATCCAAGCATATTAATGGAAAGTTGAGTGGAAGGAGAAATTGTGGTAGAAAAAGGTGCAGAAGCAACCATGATAAACGCAGCCTTGAAAGGATTGTTGAGAAAAAGCCATTCAAAAACTTGGGGGAGATTCACAAGGAGTGGACTGCTGGAGTCATTGCTTCAAGAGCCACCACACAGTCGTATCCAGGACATGGGCGACAAGTGTCGCATTCCTTGTGTCAAGCCACTCATGACCAATAGACAACGCCAGAAGCGTTTTACCTGGGCCAAGGAGAAAAAGAACTGGACTGTTGTCAGTGGTCCAAGGTGTTGTGTTCAGATGGAAGTAAATTTTGCATTTCATTTGGAAATCAAGGTCCCAGAGTCTGGAGGAAGAGTGGAGAGGCCACAATCCAAGCTGCTGGACATCTAGTGTGAAGTTTCCACAATCAGTGATGGTTTGGGGATCCATGTCATCTGCTGGTGTAGGTCCACTGTGTTTTATCAAGACCAAAGTCAGCACGAACGTCTACCAGGAAATTTTAGAGCACTTCATGGTTCCCTCTACCGACAAGCTTTTTGGAGATGGAAATTTCATTCTCCAGCAGGACTCAGCACCTGTCCACACTGCGAAAAGTACAAATACCTGATGTACAAACAACAGTGTCACTGTGCTTGATTGGCAGCAAACTCGTCGGACCGTAACCCCATAGAGAATCTATGGAGTATTGTCAAGAGGAAGATGAGAGACACCAGACCCAACAATGCAGACGAGCTGAAGGCTGCTATCAAAGCAACCTGGGCTTCCATAACCCCTCAGCAGCACCACAGGCTGATCGCCTCCATGCCACGCCGCATTGATGCAGGAATTGATGCCAAAGGAGCCCTAACCAAGTATTGAGTACATTTACTGAACATACATTTCAGTAGGCCAACATTTTGGATTTTAAAATAATTTTTCAAGCTGGTGTTATAAAGTATTCTACTTTACTGAGATAATGACTTTTGGGTTTTCATTGGCTGTAAGCCATAATCATCAACATTAGCATAAATAAACACGTGAAATAGATCACTCTGTGCGTAATGACTCTATAGAATATAGGAGTTTCACTTTTTGTATTGAAGAACTTAAATAAATTAACTTTTTGATGATATTCTAATCTTGTGAGATGCACCTGTAACTACTATAATATTGCCTCCTATGTACAAGAATATAAGAATAAAGCTACTATAAAACTGCCATTTATATTTAAGATTATTAGAATACTTCCTCCTAGGTACAAGTTATCTAATTTTCAAGCAACTTTATCATCAGATATCTTTGTGATGTGATAAAGATTAGATTGCTCTGTTTAATGATCTTGCTATACTGCAGCAGTGTAATAACACTTATATAGCAATATGCATTTATGGGTAAACAGACAACTATTACCCTCAAGATATTACCCTCAAGATTAGAGTAGAGATGAGTGTGCAGCATGCAAAAGTGTGAGCACAACTAGGATTTATAGGGGTTGTCTCATGGAGGACAGAACTGTGTCTGAAGGATTGGAGATAGATGTTTGATTTGTGAGAGAACCAACGTGATTCATTAGAACAGAGGTCTCAAGAGCATGCTCCCCCTCAATGCATATATTCCAAATGACTGCAAGAGTGTTCCGAGTTTGGAACTCAAGATTGAAGGGCAGGGGATTTCTTACACACAATGAACTTCAGCTCTCAATAGTCCTGTTCTGTGAATCAAAATGGTGGTTATGTTCAGCAGATCCTACTGGAGTAAAGTGATAATTTCAAAATCCCACATGAACCAAAATTAGACATCCTGCATAATACATTTTGCACTTGTCTGTTCATATCACATTAACTACTTCTCAGTGGTTGATACCTTTTAATGGCTACCTGAAAAGATGGTAACACATTGCTAGCTTTCGTGACTACTCAGGTCTCTTCATCAGGCATAGACGAATACAAAGTCTGAAGAGTCACATATTTATGCACAATACAGCACAGAAAAAATGTAATAGATGAGACAAGTGACATGAAGCAGAATTATGATTATGGGAGAGGGAGAAACATAAATATTGGACCAGTTCATAGATAAGGAGTCCAGATGTTTTATTGTCCTCTGATTGGGGTCTCCTAATGTGTTGTGATGCCCCCACAAGATCTTAGGAGCAAATTCCTTAATTGATGTAAAAAGACATAAATCCATGCGACACATTCATTCCAGCATTATGAATGTGTCGCATGGATTTATGTCTTTTTACATCAATTAAGGAATTTGCTCCTAAGACCTTGTGGGGGCATCACAACACATTAGGAGACCCCAATCAGAGGACAATAAAACATCCAGACTCCTTATCTATGAACTGGTCCAATATTTGTTTCTCCCTCTCCCATAATCATAATTCTGCTTCACGTCACTTGTCTCATCTATTGCATTATTTCTGTGCTGTGTTGTGCATAAATATGTGACTCTTCAGATTTTGTATTAGTCTATGCCTGATGAAGAGACCTGAGTAGTCTCGAAAGCTTGCAATGTGTTACCATCTTTTCAGTTAGCCATTAAAAGGTATCAACCACTGAGGACTCTCAATTCTGAATATTTTTCTATCTACTGGCTAACACGGTACAAAGATATACATCTTTCCTGTATTAACTACTTCTAGACAGCTTGTAGACTTTAAATGTTCAGTCGGTCCACACTTTATTCTGAAGTGACATTTTAAAATGTCAGTGCAGAGTAAGCAGCTTGCACAAGATCATGCAGCTGTGGTAAGAGGAGGGAGCTGGCTGTAAGATACAGCCTGACTTCCCATGGAATATGAACATGATTTATTAACATCTTTACCTTCTGCATGGCTTTATACACAAGCTGAATCAGTACTAGTGTATACAGATTAGGAGGCACTGACAGTGCTTCCTCCTCAGGACCCAGTGATAATGTGATCACTGGCTGTAGGGAGGGAACAGGAGTTGCTGGGTCTTAGGAGACTCATTCAGCTCTGCCATGCTGCATAAGTGAATGAATTTGCTCAATAACTGAAGCTAATATACCAGCAGTCTCAGTTAAAGGGGAAATCAGTTGGGGAAAGGGGAAAATGAAAATTTTGAGTATCTACCGTAAAATTTCTTTCTCGGAGCTTTCATTGGGGACACAGGAAACCATGTATGTATGCTGCTGGCACTAGGAGGTTGACACTAGGCAAAAAAGCTAGCTTCTCCCCAGCAGTGTATACCCACCAACTGGCAGGAAGCTAATCAGTTAGTGAAAAAGCAGTAGGAGAAGCAACAGGTATACAACTATAATAACATAACCACAATGAACAATAAACAAGGGCAGGTGCTGTGTCCCCCAATGAAGGCTCTAAGAGATTTTATGGTAGGTACCCAAAATCTTCTATCGCTTCATTGAGGGACACAGGAAACCAAGAGACATCCAAAAACAGTCCCAAGGGTGGGTAAAATTAGTACCGTCAAATCAGAGCTTGGGTCACTGCTGCTTACAGAACCTTTCTACAGAGATTCGCATAAGACTAAGCCTACATGTGAACTTTGTAGAACTTAGCAAAGGTAAGAGCAAGGGACCCAAAATCCAGAATGTTGATGGGAAGAGACGATTTCTGGGTGGTCCACCAGTCCTAGACTGTTAAGTTCTGAAAATCTGCTCCCAACTGAGAAGATTGGCTTCTGTTGTAGCGATCTTCCAACATGGTGTGGGAAAGATTTTCTGCAATTGACTAGGGGAGATAGAGTCCACCATTCTAGAAACTTATTTATCCGGAGAGGGGTGTGATTAGTCAATACAGGGAGTGAATCGACCGGTCCCATCTTATGGCAGAAAAAAATTGAAGAGGATGCATATGAAAGAAGGCAAATGGAACTGCTTCCATTGACACAACCATCCTACCTAGGACGCACAATCACAAGCGGAGCGAACGTGCAAATGTGCCTCTGAAGCCGGAATCACACTTGCAAGAAAGTCGTAGGAGTCCGCATCTCAATACCTGGCACTCGGACTGGAGCGTTCAGCTGCATAGAAATACATGCAGCCACACACTCCTGTCCCGAGTGTCAGCGGCAGTTCGCTCCGCTTGTGCATTAGCATCCTAGGTAGGATGGTTGCGTCAATGGAAGCAGTTCCATTTGCCTACTTTCATACGCTTCCTCTGCAGCAGTGCCGGATACGGATACGCGAGACTCGTGCGAGTTTCTCGCAAGTGTGATCCCGGCCTGAGAGAGAGAGTCCCGCATGATAGGATCGAGTGTTTTCCTTGGGCAGATAAAAACTCTTGATTGTGTTGTGTCAAACAGCATTCCCAGAAAAATAAATATGTAGGACCGGGATCAGAGACTACTTTGGGATGTTGATAACCCAGCCTAGATGGGAAAGGTGACCAGAATGCAATCTTGGGAAAAGGGCTACAAACTCTTTGGAGAAGTGTCCGTGGCGAAATCTGAACCGAGAATCCAGGTGCCAAGGGACGAAAGTGTGGAGCAGAGAGACGGAAAAAAACGTGAATGGTGAAAAAATGACAATGCTGATGTGGACTCTAAATCGCTTTGAGGACGACTGGTCCAGTTTATGGAAATTAGTACTGATAACCTGAGGTATCTTGGTAAGGAAGTGGGTAAGAATCCTTGAGGAGCTCCAGCCAATGCCTGGCACAGGAAACAAACATTTTTTTGCAGTAAAAGATTCCATTTATTGACATCCAGGTGACAATTATGTTAAACATTTAGTGTCCCAGATTGGACCTTCATCATAGGTTCTATATGCCACCTTGTGTAATGACACCTCAATCAGACAAGATGCCTGGATGATGTCCTGGGATGTGTGCAGCAGCGCATATGTGGAGTGCGACCTCCGTCGCTGTGGTCGCACTCCACATATGCGCTGCTGCACACAGATCCCAAGACATCATCCAGGCATCTTGTCTGATTGAGGTGTCATTACACAAGGTGGAATATAGAACCGTTCTCTGAACCAGTCCTGATGAAGGTCCAATCTGGGACTAAAAATGTTTAACATTTACGGTATAGTTGTGTGTTTGCCTGTCTATTCCCCAAATCACTGGGGGCTTTCCCTGTGATTTGGGGAATTTACTTCCCTACCCATTGTTCCTCACCCTATATCCATACCCTTTAAAATTTTAAATACCAATAAAAAATTATTGGAAAAGAAAATGTTTAACATAGTTGTCATTTAGATGTTAATAAATGGAATCTTTTACTGCAAAAAAATTTTTTGGAGTGCCAAGTTTTCTTACTGCGGATAAAGATGGGCTGGATACCCTACTTGAGCACCAATACTTCATACTGTATGAGTGCCATGTTTATCTATATTGATCACAGGAAACAAAAAAGGCGGAGACAGAGTCACTGACGTGACCAGTTGGGCAAGAGTGCTGACCCTGTGACTCGCAGGGTCAGAAATAGTCAGGGTTTCCTTAAGTTGGAATGGGCTGTCCAGGTGAGACAGCGTTGGCCCCAAGAATCTTAATTTAATCACCGGGATGGAAAAAACCCACAGGATTATAACTCTAAATACTGAGAAAGGTTACAGTCTTTGCCAGAGAAGATGACTTGTTTACGTGACATTCAGAGATCGGATCCAAGGCTGAAGAGGCTCTCGTGCTCTTGGCTGCGGCTTGAGAATCATAGAATCGTAGAGTTGGAAGGGACCTCCTGGGCCATCTGGTCCAACCCCCTGCTCAAAGCAGGATTCGCTAAATCATCCCAGTCAGATGTCTGTCCAGCCTCTGTTTGAAGACTTCCATTGAAGGAGAACTCACCACTTCTTGTGGCAGCCTGTTCCACTCATTGATCACTCTAACTGTCAAAAAGTTTTTTCTAATATCTAATCTGTGTCTCCTCCCATTCAGTTTCATCCCATTGCTTCTAGTCTTTCCTTGTGCAAATGAGAATAAAGTTGATCCTTCTACAATGTGACAGCCCTTTAGATATTTGTAGACAGCTATTAAGTCTCCTCTCAGTCTTCTCTTTTGCAAACTAAACATTCCCAAATCCTGCAACCTTTCCTCATAAGACAGGGTTTGCAGACCGGTCACCATTCTGGTCGCTCTTTTCTGAACTTGCTCCAGTTTGTTGATGTCTTTTTTCTTTTTTAAAATGTGGTGCCCAAAACTGGACACAATATTCCAGATGAGGTCTGACCAAAGAGAAGTAGAGGGAAATAATGACTTCACGTGATCTAGACTGTATGCTTCTGTTAATACATCCTAGAATTGCATTTGCCTTTTTTGCTGCTGCATCACACTGTTGACTCATATTCAGTCTGTGATCTATTAGTATACCCAAGTCTTTTTCACATGTGCTGTCACTTAGCCCTATTCCTCCCATTGTATATACTGTATGCTTTTTTCATTTTTATTGCCCAGATGTAGTACTTTGCATTTCTCCCTGTTAAAAACCATTGTGTTAGTTGCTGCCCACTTCTCCAGTTTATTTAAATCTTTTTGAATCCTCTCTCTCTTCTCTAGTATTAGCTATCCCTCCTAGCTTTGTGTCATCAGCAAATTTAATCAGTTTACCCTCAATTCCTTCATCTAAATCGTTGATAAAGATGTTGAACAATACAGGGCCCAGGACAGAGCCCTGTGGTACCCCACTTGAGATATTCTTCCAACTGGATGTGCAGCCATTTACGACCACTCTTTGGGTCCGATCACTAAGCCAGTTATGAATCCACCTAACAGTTGCCTTGTCCATTCCATACTTAGTCATTTTTTCAATAAGGATTGTATGAGAGACTTTGTCAAATGCTTTGCTGAAGTCAAGATATACTATATCTACAGCATTTCCTTGATCCACCCAATCAGTGATACCGTCATAGAAGGAAATTAAGTTAGTCTGACATGACTTATTAGTTACAAACCCATGCTGACTCTGTTTAATCACTTCATTCTTATCCAGGTATTGACATACATGTTGTTTAATAGTTTGTTCAAAGATCTTTCCTGGTATAGAAGTCAGACTCACCGGCCTATAGTTGCTTGGGTCCACCTTCTTCCCCTTTTTGAAGATAGGAACAACATTTGCTCTTCTCCTGTTCTCCAAGAATTTTCAAAGATTATGGAGAGGGGTTCAAAAATTTCTTCTGCTATCTCCTTCAGTACTCTGGGGTGTAATTCATCTGGACCTGGAGACTTGAATTCATTTAGGTTAGCTAAGTGTTTCCTCACTATCTTTCTGTTTATAGATATCCTGGATTCTTCTATTCCCTTAATAGGACAGTGAATAACAGTTGATGTTACATTTCCTTTCTGAGAGAAAACAGATGCAAAATAGGAATTTAAAAGTTCAGCCTTCTCAACATCCTGTCTTACCATTTCATCATTTTCATCCTGTAAAAATCCTATAGCATCTTTGACTTTTCTTTTACTTTTGACATATCCCCAAAATCCTTTATTATTGCTTTTGACATCTCTTGCAAGCCTCAATTCATTTTCAGCTTTTGCTAATCTGATTTGTGCCCTGCAGGTTCTGCAGACCGCATTATATTCTTCTTTAGATATGCCTCCCTCTTTCCATTTTATAAACATTTTTTTCTTCCTTTTTAGCATGTGCTTAAGTTCTGTGTTCATCCATCCTGGTTTCCTTAAATGCTTCCTATTCTTCCCTCTTTTCGGAATTGTTAACAACTGTGCTTTGAGAATTTCATTTTTCAAGATTTCCCATCCTTCCTGGACATTTTTGTCTTTAAGGATATCCAGCCATTGGATCCCTCCAATTCTCTTTCTGAATCCCTTAAAATCTGCCTTTCTGAAATCTAACCTTGATGTCTGAGTCTTCACAGGTCTTCCGCCTCTAGTTATCCAAAATTCTAAAATAGCATGGTCGCTACCTCCTAGGGTCCCAGCCACTTTTACCTCCTCAACCATTTCCTCCCTGTTTATAAGGATTAGATCCAAGGTAGCAGTTCCCCTTGTTTTCTCCCTTACCTTTTGGAAGATAAAGTTGTCAGCAAGAGAGGATAAGAATTTCCTTGACCTGTTAGTTTTGCCTGAGAGATTCCCAACAAATTCCTGGATAGTTGAAATCTCCCATGACAACTATGTCATATTTTTTGGAGAACTTGGCCATTTGATGCATAAAGAGTTCATCCATATCTTCAGCTTGCACAGGCGGCCTGTAGTAAATGCCTACAATGGTGTCCTTTCCATTGTTCTGTCCTTGTATTCTTACCCAAACAGTTTCCACAGAACTCCCAGTCTCTGAAGCTTCAATCTCTGTGCAGATATACGCGTTTCTAACATACAATGCGACACCCCCTCCTCGTTTATCAAGTCTGTTTCTTGCAAATAAGTTGTATCCTTCTAGTCTTGTATTCCAATCATGTGTATTGTCCCACCAAGTTTCAGTGATTCCAATAACATCATATTTCTTTTCCTGTGTTAGTAGTTCCAATTCTCCTTGTTTGTTGCCCATGCTTTGTGCATTAGTATAGAAACATTTTAGTTTGTGATTGGTTTCTCTTTCTCCAATATTTTTATTGATTAGATTCTTTCGTCTTTGTTCTTCCTTTCCACTTCTAATAGAGTTCTCGATAGCATTTGTCAGGTGTATGGCTTTTTCTGGTCTTTTGCTTCCCTTCCCATGTTGTTCTAGTTTAAAGCTCTCCTTACAAGTGTAGCAAGGCGACTTCCAAATACATGTTTTCCAGTCTTCGTAAGGTGCACCCCATCTCTAGCAAGTAGTCCATCGTATAAGTAGTTCACTCCGTGATCCAGAAATCCAAATAGTTGCTGACGGCACCATCTACGTAGCCAGTTGTTCACCTGCAGAATCTTATTCCACCTCCTTGTTCCATGGCCATCCACTGGGAGGATGGAAGAGAAGACCACCTGCGCTCCCAGTTCTTTCACTTTCTTGCCTAAGTCTTCAAAGTCTCTGCAGATGGTTTCCAGGTCGTTTCTTGCGGTGTCATTTGTCCCCACATGTAGTAGCAGGAATGGGTAGTCATCTGTAGGTCTGAAGAGTCCTGATATCCTGTCAGACACATCTTTAATTTTTGCACCTGGAAGACAGCACATTTCTCTTGAAGTTATATCCGGTCTGCAGATAGCGGCCTCTGTTCCTCTCAACAGGGAATCCCCCATGACCACCACTCTCCGTTTCTTCTTCACAACATTTTTCTTTCTCCATCCAGGAGGACTCTGAAGGCGTACAAGGTTGCTGTTTGTTGGCAAAGTCTTATCCTGATGTATTTCTTCATCGTTTTCCTGCGTGAGAGCCTGGTACTGGTTTCTGAGCAGTATGGGTACTGACTGCCTCCTGATCCTCCTGCTTCTCTGGGTCACATGTCTCCATTCCTGTTTCTTCAGGTGCACTTCGAATTTCTTCTCTTTCTGTAACATGAAGAGATAATTCTGCTCTTTCCAAGAACTCTTCACCTTCCTTAATGATCTTCAACGTAGCTAACCTCTCTTCGAGATTTTGCAACTTTTCCTCCAACAGGGACACAAGCTTGCATTTGTGGCATGTGAAGTTTGGCTTTTCCACTGGTAAATCTGTGAACATGTAGCAAGAAATGCAGCTCACCAAATGGCTCCTGGCCTCTTCCATATTGAGATTTCTTAAAAACGATGAAAGATGAGCCAAAATTCGCGCGCCTATAGGCACTGGGAATATGCAAATGATCTCCTCAAGACTCTTCCCCTGGTTTTCCGATTTCCTCTTTTCAGCTGCAACGGCCAAAACCTAGTGATCGTTGAGCTCGCGGAGACTCTTCACTTATCCCAGAAGGCACTGGGAATATGCAAATGATCTCCTCAAGACTCTTCCCCTGGTTTTCCGATTTCCTCTTTTCAGCTGCAACGGCCAAAACCCAGTGATCGTTGAGCTCGTGGAGACTCTTCACTTATCCCAGAAGGCACTGGGAATATGCAAATTATCTCCTCAAGACTCTTCCCCTGGTTTTCCAATTTCCTCTTTTCAGCTGCAACGGCCAAAACCCAGTGATCGTTGAGCTCGCGGAGACTCTTCACTTAGCCCAGAAGGCACTGGGAATATGCAAATGATCTCAAGACTCTTCCCCTGGTTTTCCGATTTCCTCTTTTCAGCTGCAACGGCCAAAACCCAGTGACTCCTGGCACTCAGCAGCATAATACAGTGGTGCAGTCGCCCTCGTCAACTGGATTCATTTACGGATTGTCTCGTTTCCCGGCTGCAACCAGGGCAAAGTGCTATTCAATCTCTGTAAGGCCAGGTTCATACTGCGTTAAAGCTGTCCGCATAGCATTGACGGGCTGTGTGAACACTATAGCATAACGCCATATCGTTATGCTATACCGCTAGCACAGATGCTTCATCTTATTCTTGGCAAATCGTGTTCACCGGATGGAGGACAAGAACTCTTGGTCATAACCGTAATCAAGGTTGGATTACGTGGTAGTGAGTCTGCCTTTCTGGATAGAAAAAAAGTGAGTTTGTCTTGTGCAAGCTATTTGTCCAAGGCAGATCTAGGAAAACCTGCCATGGGCTTTTATTTTTTAAACGGACTACAGAAAGGTAGTGGGGCAGTCCGTTTCCTTCCCAGCCCGTGTTTTCCAGGTGGCCTACGGGCCACAGGTTCTTTGGTAAAAGCCCCTGCAGTAGAGAGTTGGGTGGTGTGTCAGTGTGGAGTTTGCAAAGAGCTCAGCCTATGTAAGGGAACACAGAGCCAAGTGAAGAGAACTCCTGGCACTCAGCAGCATAATACGGTGGTGCAGTCGCCCTAGTCAACTGGATTCATTTACGGATTGTCTCGTTTCCCGGCTGCAATCCGCAGGATACCGTTTGCTTTGTAAGTTTAGGACATTAAATCTACGTTTACTTTGAACTTTCCTGGGTCACTACCTCATCACTGCACAGTGAGGACACCGCTGCACTACAGTGGTCATATGGTACATGATAGACGGTGTGACTGGCACTTCCATTTGCTGAAGCGATCGGCCATGTGGTACACGGTGAATCAGACTCACTGGATAGTGGGCAGGAAACGTGGACAACTGCTGCAAACAACCATGAGGAACGTGATAGGTGGTGCATCTGAGTCACTGGATGGTAGACAGGAAACGTGGACCGATGCTGTCATTGACTATGAGATACGAGGTAAATGGTACATCTGACTCACTGGATAGTGGGCATGAGAAATGGACCACTGCTGCGATCGACCATGAGGTATGTGGTAGATGGTGCACCTGACTCACTGAATGGTTGACAGAACATTGTACAGCTGCTGCAATTGACCAGGAGGTACATGGTAAATGGTGCATCTGATACACTAGATAGGGGTCAGAAAATGTGGACTGCAGCTGTGATCGACCATGAGGTATGTGGTAAAAGGTACATCAGACTCACTGGGTAGGGGACCGAACACTATGGCTACTATCCCTATAGCACCTAAAGTCTAATTCCCCATGGATGGAAAAGCTTGGTGGGCATAGGAAAAAAAAACAAAAACAGTCCATTGCTGCGGCTGAGGTCTCGATACCTGACCAAAATAGATAAGGGAGCCACTGAAGGAAGAAATGTACAGACATCTGCAGGAGCTACATTGTGAAGGACTATAAGATATTGACAAAGGGCAACTATGTCTGTCTAAAAAATAAAAGTGTGTCCTGGAGTCATGAACTATTTTTTTTTTTTTTTTTACATTAGAGGCACAGGTGCTTTAAGCTTCTGAGCCACAAGCTCTAGACAATTGGGAGGTGGGAGCTCTCCTCTAGGGATTGAATTTGAAACATCTAGGCAGAGTGTCTGGCCCAAACACTGCAGTACAGCAGGTGGTGCATGTCTCCTCATGATACTCAAGGAAGAAAAGATGGCACTGAGGAGTCAGAGGTTAGGTAAAAAAGGGCGCGGTGAGTTCCCACGATGGATGAGTTCCCGCACTTCTGAGGATCGAGTCACGCTGTGTGGGATTACGACGGTTGGCGGGGAGCACGAGACAGCCTGCACAACTGGCAGACTAAATGGCGAGTGCAAGTACCGACCGCGGAAACAGGCCCAGGAACAAGCCAGAGACTAAATTTAGAAACCTGGTCACCGGGAGAGGCAGAGTGGCGAGGAGCCTTGGTTGAGCTATAACTGCATCACGATTTTACGTAAAACACCATATCACTATTGTGTTTATGGGAAGCCACCCCCTTCTATTTTCCCAGAACCTATGGGGAGAGATACCTGTCCTGAAGGCTCCAGAATCCATCTTCACAGCACAATATGGAAAACAGTCATGAGACAGCCCGGAGGGACGGTCGGCTGGAGGGTACCTGGTCCCGGAGCTCTCTGTCGGGCAGCTATAAGGTACCAATACCGTCTTTGCACCCTACACATTTGGCTCTGTGATGAACGGACTAGGGTGTAGTGGCAAGGACCAGTCCGCATCTTCCTCCGTGCGGAGGCGCCAAGCCAAACACTCTTGATGTGTTAGGAGGCATGGGGTCCTGCCTGATAAGACGCGAAAATGTATAGTAGTGACGCATTCCCACAATGCAGGAAGCGCCAAGACTTTTGGCATAATGACTCCTCCAATTTGGCAGTAGCAGTCAATGCTGGGTCTTTGTTCACAGCGGTATATCAGAGGTATCGGGGGATTGTGGATACACTTTTACATTTGAGGAATGAAGACACAACACAGTTTGTTCTGAGCTTTTATTATTAGGGATGTATTCAGAAAATACATGTGTAGAGCTGGAGAGCACTGCCCCCTCCTCCCACACAGGATGGGTCCTAAAATCTGTTCTGAGGTTGGCGTTAGGTAATAAAAATAAAGAGCTTAATAAAGGGATCCGCGAGTCAGTCACTGTCTAGTAGCTGCGGCCGAACAGGGTGTAGTACTTGGCGGAGGCATTGTCACAAACGCACTTGGCTCCAGACTGCAACTCCTTAAGAGGCTTGAAGGGGATACAGAGACTCTTGGCTCCCATTGATGGTGCTCCGGGCTCCAAATCCTGGTCCCTATACGTATAGAAAAGGACGTATGAATGACAACCTACACCATCCTAATACACTCATATATATACACTGTATACTCTACTACTGAAAGTGCCGTTACACTGAAGCTGGCCTATGCTGCGTCGTAGATTTGGCCGTGGTAACTGAGTCGTTAATGAACGCCAGCATCACTTGATAAGTCACAGACACTTGTAGGCGTCTTCCTATGTGACAGATCAATTATTATGATAAGGACTCGCAACTTGAAGACGCACCCTAATCTTATTTATAGGACTTGTGAATGTCAGTCAAAGTTTGGCCATCCCCTGATGAAGCGGAAGATCTGGTGAAACGCATTGATGGAGATGTGTCTATAGTTAGTTTTACTCAGGATACAGCCTGTACCAATTCAAGCACCGAATATGCTATACAGTACCTCAGCAATGGGGTAAACTACCACATCTTTGTTTTTAATCTTCACATGATCCCTAGATTTACACAATTTTCACTAATTATGTTACTAAAACTCAAGTTTTAGCGATCTGTTAGAGAGATGATGGCCTATTAGTGAGGCTTTTCCTACATTTATTAATTCAATTACTCTCCTAGATCAGTTTTTTTTTCCTAGTCACTTTTTTTTTTAGTTTGCTTATACACCTAAAATTAGAGGACTGCCCCACTATAGAGGCTGTAGTTAAATAACATGCACTTACTTAGCTGTTGTCTTCTTAATCCAGTCTTCACAGTCAATTTCACCACAGAACGGAATCTGTACAATCTGGAGACAAAGAATATTCATGAAACTGATGCATTCAGAAAGCAATAATATCCAACATAAAAGGTAAAAAGATTTGTCCTGTCTGCCATCTGACTTACTAATTGGGTGACCAATAGTTGATCACGTGGTAATACACAAAACTTCAAATAATTACATCTGCTGAACAATGAACTGACTCCCAATGCTACACAGACTTGTGACAAGTATTCTGAATGGTCATAGGGAAGTGGCGGCAGCTTGTCTCCCTTGTATTAAAAAAAAAAAAAAAAAAAAAAGATTGCACATGTTGAAATCGAACATGCCCAATCCTTCTTCCACCAACTTGACGGCAGATGTTGGTGACTATCATACAAATTACACAGTCTTGCTAAAACCAACAGCTGTGCTTCTCGTCCGTCCATTTATGCATGGCCTTCATAAAAAAAAAAAAAAAAAAATCTCTCAGTAAGTACAATGGCACGCAATAGCCGAAGAAAAACACAAAAGTTAGCTCACCCATGAGAAGATCCGAGGCACGGAGACAGAGGAAAAAATCCACCTTCAGAATCTTCAGTTAAAAACCATGTATTTATTCAGAAATATAAAAAAAAAGTCTCCATTCCAAATCCAGTAGAAAAATGTAAGAAAATCTAGCAAACGAGTTTCAGGCAACCATCTTACAATGACTAAAGACGGTTGTCTGAAACCCGTTTGCTAAATTTTCTAACATTTTTCTACGTTATTCGGAATTTTTTATATTTCTGAAGATCCTGAGGCTGGACATAGGGAATAACTAATCTTGTCCATATAAGCAAGATCCTTAATTGGAAAGTTCCAGTAAGTCTCAGGCTCGTGAGACGTATATATTGCTATAGAGCACAATACAGTCTAGGGAAGCAGAAAAGTTACCTAGCAATTATATATCATAAAGATTAGGCGCTGTCACATACCGCAGTAATCACGATGGCTTCCTGTTGATGTTTCAATGCCAATTTTATCTCATCTCCGATCAACCTTGACATCATTTGATCTTTTTTACATGATAATGATCTCGCAGGGACATTTTATTATAGGCTTATCGCCGTACAAATCTCAAAAATTCTGCCATTTTAGGAAGGGCGTATGGTATGTGCAGGAGAGAGGAGCTTAATCTTAAACCAACGTGCGGTAAACAACTTGGTGCCCCTTGGGCTGCCGTAATAAGGAAGCAGCGATGCTGCAGGCGAAAGGGACCACAGCGCTGTATAGGAAAATAGGGAGGGGTACAGCGCTATATAAAATACCAGAATGTACCAGAGCAGAACATACCCTCAGAAGACCAAGTCATAAAAAGCCAAAACACATACAATGTGGTCACGCACAACAGAACACATATGCTCAGCGGGAACCTGCTCTCATCCGTGAAGAGCACAGGGTGCCAATGTCGAGTCTGCCAATCTTGGTGTTTTCTGGAAAATGTCAATCACCCTGCACGGTAATAACAAAAAAACTGACTGGCACATCCAAACTAGCCTGAATAGGTGCATACTAGAAAAAGCTACCTCCATATACAATATACAAAAAAAAAAGTTGCACACTATCGTGCTAAAGCATGTCATTGTGAAATATCTTAAAAATAAATGGCTTCACCCAACCACTAACCATGAATGGAGAAAAAGGTTTGGTGTTATTCATATTCTCTGGAAAAAAAGGCCAAGAAATCAAAAACATTCCTGAAAAATCTCAGTCCACACACAGCACAGGATCAGGCATCAGGAACAGCAACATCACACTATAAACCATGTCACAAATCCAAGAACTATTCGCTCTTTTTCTACTGCTACTTATTTCAGGGAATAGCTCTCCCAACCCTGGTCCACCATCCGCCAACCCTTTCCCTACATCATATAGAAACCTTACAAACCTGATTAACATTAGTTGTACTCCATCTCCCTCTTAATTGTGCACTCTGGAATCCACAGTCAATATGTAATAAGCTTCCTTTCCTGCTCAACTACTTTATAACCAACTTTCTTAACCTGTTGGCCCTCACTGAAACCTGGATTCAGGTTTCTGACACTGTCTCCCCAGCTGGTACTTGTCGTGGCTGCTTACTTTTCTCCAGTTCCTCGAGACCCGCAAACAGACTTGATAGTGGAGTCGGCCATACTCCTGTCGCCACAACGCACTATCCAGGTCATGCCCCCAATTCTATCACTCTCATTCCCTTCTTTTGAGGTCCACACCATCAGGCTCTTCCATCCTCTCTCCCTCAGAGTAGCGGTCATATACTAGCCCCTAGGCTCACCCACCCAGTTTCTTGACCATTTTTCTGCCTGGCTGCTGCACTTCATGTCCTCAGAATTACCAACCCTTATCCTAGGAGACTTCAGTATCCCCAATATCCCCCATAAACAGCCCCACTTCCCCATCTGCATCCCAGCTCCTAACTCTACTTCTCTCGGCCTCTCACAGCTTTCAACCTCTGAGACACACAAAGATGGTAACGCCCTTGATAAGGTCTTTGTCTGGCTCTGTTCAATCTCCTACATAGATAACTCACCTCTTCCACTCTCTGACCACAACATCCTCTCCTTCACGCTCACAAATCCTCGCCCACCCCACCTCACTCCTACTCAACACACATGCAGAAATTTTACAAGCTGTTAACCCTCATACACTTACAGACTCCCTACACTCATCACTGTCCCCAATCTCCTCTCTTTCCTGTCCTGATCTGGCTGCACACCAGTACAGACGCCCTCAAAAGCACCCTTGACCAAGTAGCGCCCCTCATCCTCTGAACCTCCAAACACGAAGTAAAACAGCCCTGGCTCACATCGCAAACTCAACTTCTCCAGCGATGCTCTAGGAGTGCTGAACGCTTATGGAGGAAAACTCACACACCAGAAGACTTCATCCACTACAAATTTATGTCAAGAACCTATAACGCTGCCCTTCACCTCACCAAACAGACCTACTACACCACCCTGATCGCCTAACTATCCAACAACCCAAAAAAACCCCAAAAAAAAACAAAAAAAAAAACTTGACACCTTTCACTCCCTTCTCAGTCAGAAAACACAGGCCCTTATCACAGACATTTGTGCTGATGATTTGGCTTCACACTTTACATAGAAAATAGAGAATATCCGTCAGGAAATCCGCTCCTAGCCACCAAGTGCTGCAACTCCAATTCCTCCCCACATCTCCCCTGGCTCAGTCTCCACATTTGATCCCATCACAGAAGAAGTCTCCGGGTTCCTCTTCTACTCGTCCTACTACATGCACTACTGACCGCATTCCTTCACATCTCCTCCAGTCTCTGTCCAGTCACTACTCACCTAACTAAAATCATCAATCTCTTCCTCTCCTCTGGCATTTTCCCCTCCTCCTTGTAAATACTTATGTCGCAAACAATTGAGAAAAGTATACAAGGAGTAATACCTTTTATTGGCTAACCAGAGAAATTACATTTGCAAGCTTTCGGAGCTCAAAAGGCCCCTTTATCAGGCTATATAAGTGAATTACTAAGAAAATATAGCAACATTTAAATAGGCATTACACAAGGACATGAGGTGATGCTTGCTAGAGATAGGCCAAGGAGATCAAATTAAAGGTTTTTATTATACATGCAGATGAGGTGGAAGTGTTCTATTAGAGATCTGAAAACCTTTTTTTTTTTTTTTTTTTTTTTTTTAGGTGTGAACTGTGTCCATGTAATGACTCATGAATCCAGGTGTCAAACTGGGTCCTATTGTTAGAGATTGAAACATATTTATCAACTTGAACTCCCAGATTTTACTTCCTCTGTCACTGTTAAAATGACCTTTCAATATTAGGACTTTTAGATCTGCCAAGCTGTGTCCAGGTCTAGAGAAGTGTATTCCTACAGGTGTGTCCAGCTCATTTTTTATTGTATGTCTATGCAGATTCATCCTTGTTTGTAGTTTTTGCTTAGTTTCCACGATGTATGCCCCTGCATTGCACCTTGTACACTGTATCATGTACACCACATTGGAGGGTGAACATGAAAAACAGTCCATGATCTTATAGTCCTGATTTGTGTTGGGTATGGGGATTTTATCTGTTGGTGATATGTGGGTGCAGGTTTTGCATTTCTTAATTAATGTTACAGGGGACTGTATGGTGATGTGAGAACACTTCTTACAAGGATATTCCTTAGGTTGGGTGGCTGTTTGTAGGAGAGCAGTGGCAGTTCTGGGAATATTGCTTTCAGTCTGTGGTCTCTGTGGAATATGGGTTGGAGGTCAGCGCCAATTTTCCTTAAAATGTTCATGTGAGGGTTGTACGTGACCACAAGCGGCACCCTGTTGTTATCCTCCTTCTGTTTGTAATCCAGGAGGCTGCTTCTTGGGACCCTTGTAGCTCTGTGGATCTGTTCATCTATGACCAGTGGATGATATCCTTGTTGTAGGAATGTTTTCCTCAGTGATGATAGTTGTAGTTTTCTATCCTCATTGTCTGAACAGATCCGAATGTACCTTAGAGTTTGACTGTAGATTATTGATTTTTTTGTGTGTCTCGGATGAAAGCTGTTCCATCTCAGGTATGCCGGACGTCCTGTGGGTTTATGGTAAATAGTCGCTTGTACGGTATTGTCTTTGATGTATATGATCGTGTCTAGAAAATGAATTTGGGACTTTGAAAAATTGAGGGTGAGCTTGATGGTTGGATGGAACTCGTTGATGTTTTTGTGGAAGGTAAGCAGATCCTCCTTTGAGCCTGTCCAGATTATTAGTAGGTCATCAATGTAGCGGAAGTATGCTAGAGGTTTGATAGTGCAGGATGCCAAAAAGTCTTGTTCTAGTTTAGCCATAAACAGGTTAGCAAACTGTGGTGACATTTTGCTTCCCATGGCGCTGCCCATGCACTGTTGGTTCATATTATTCCCAAAGGAAAAATAGTTGTGGTGGAGCACAAACCTGATGAATTGCAGGGCTGGTTCCGTGGCCAGATTGTTTTTTTTTGGAGGAAATATTTGCATGCAGCAATCCCATTATTATGAGGAATGTTGGAGGAAAGGGACTCTACAACCATGGTGGCCAATATTGTATCCTCTGGAAGCGGACCCAGGGCTGATAATCTGATAATGTCTGTGGTGTCCTGGATGTAGCTGGGCGTTTGCCTCACCAAGGGTTTTAAACTGTTCTTCAACCAGTCAGAGATATTCCCAGTTCATGTCCCAATACCAGAGATGATGGGTCTCCCTGGATTACCCTCTTTATGTATTTTATGTAACATGTAGAAGGTACACCCTCCTCCTTCAAACACTCGATCATTACTACATAATTAAAAAAAGAAAAACCTCTCTGGACCAACCCTGAAAAAATAACTACCGACTAGTCTCCAACCTTCCCTTCATCGCTAAACTCGGAGCGCCTGGTCTACTCCCGCCTCACCCGTTACCTTTCCACTCACTCTCCTACATCCTTTACAGTCCGGCTTCCGCCCCCTACATTCGACAGAAACTGCACTCATCAAAGTGACCATCGACCTTCTGACAGCAAAATGTAACGGTGACCACACTCCGCTCATTCTTCTCGACCTTTCTGCAGCTTTCAACACTGTTGACCACCATCTCCTACTCTCTATGCTCCAGTCACTAGTCATAAAGGACACTGCTCTCTCCTGGTTCTCTTCCAATCTTTCTGACCACTCCTTCAGTGTCTTCTTTCGCTGGCTCCATATGCCCTCCTCCTCTTCTCACTATAGGGATCCCTTACGATTCAGTCCTTGGCCCCCTTCTCTTCTCTCACTACACGACCCCAATTGGACACACCATCAGCAGATTTGGCTTTCAGTACCATTTTTATGCCGATGACAACTATACACGTCATCCTCCGACCTTACCCCCGCTGTACTACAGAACGCCAGTGACTGTCTGTCCGCAGTCTCCAACATCATGTCCGCTCTCTATCTGAAACTCAACCTTTCCAAAACTGAACTTATTCTGCTCCCGCCGTCTATTAACCTCCCTAAATCTGATATCTCCCACTCCGTGGGTGGCACGACAATAACACCCCAGGAGCAGGTGCGCTGTCTGGGTGTTATGTTTGACATCAATCTTTCCTTCACCTCGCACATACAATATCTTGCCGCTTACATCTAAAGAACATCTCTAGAATTCGCTCCTTTCTCACCATGGAAACAACAAAAAGGAGATTTTTGTGTACTCACCGTAAAATCTCTTTCTCTTAACCTTTAATTGGGGGACACAGAACCGTGGGTGTTATGCTGCTGTCCACTAGGAGGCGACACTATGCATAATCTGAAAAAGATTAACTTTGGCTCCTCCTTTGCAGTATACACCCCTGGACGGCGTCAGCCTTCTCCAGTTTTGTGCAAAAGCATTAGGAGGAATATACCAGAAACATAACCATGCCTGTAAGAAGGCTACTATAAACGAGCTCAAACAATATGAGAACCCAGCTCAAACAATATGAGAACCCAAACGTAACAACGGCCCGCAAGGGCAACAGGGTGGGAGCTGTGTCCCCCAATTAAAGGCTAAGAGAAAGAGATTTTACGGTGAGTACACAAAAATCTCCTTTACTCTGTCGCCTTATTGGGGGACACAGAACCGTGGGACGTCCCAAAGCAGTCCCTGGGTGGGAAGCAGTGGACGAATATTGTACTGACAGTTCCCTAAATTTGGGGTACTGCCGCCTGCAGGACCCGTCTATCCAGGCTCGCGTACGCTGAGGACTGGGTATGCACTCTGTAGTGTTTTGTAAATGTGTGCAGGCTAGTCCAAGTGGCTGCCTTACACACTTGATGTGCCGAGGCTTGAAGCTGAATGGCCCAAGAGGCCCCTACCGCCCGCGTAGAGTGAGCCGTGATACCGGCCGGAAGAGCAGAATTGTTAAGGCGGTAAGCTTCTTGAATGGTGGACTTGATCCACCTAGCAAGGGTGGCGTTGGAAGCCGGTAGGCCCTTGCGAACGCCTTCTGGAAGAAGGAAAAGTGAATCAGACTTCCGGAAGGGAGCAGTCCTAGACACGTAAATACGCAATGCCCTGACAAGGTCTAGCGTATGCAGAGCCTTCTCCACTCTATGAACGGTAACCAGGCAAAGAGATGGTAATGAGATTTTCTCATTGAGGTGGAAGGTGGACACAACCTTCGGAAGGAAGGATGGCACTGTACGGAGAACCACCCTGTCCTGATCAAAAACCAGGAAGGGTTGTCTGCAGGAAAGAGCTGAAAGTTCGGACACCCTGCGTAGCGAGGTGATTGCCACCAGGAAAAACCACTTTCTGTGATAGAAAGCGGAGTGAGACCTCCTTTAGGGGTTCAAAAGGAGGTGTCTGTAGTGCTGTCAAGACCAGGTTGAGGTCCCACGTCTCCGACGGATGTTTGTAGGGGGGAACCAATCGAGAAACCCCTTGGAGAAAAGTCTTCACTTGCGGCTTGTTAGCAATATGCCTCTGAAAGAGCACTGAAAGCGCTGACACTTGGCTCTTAAGCGAGCCCAGGGATAGCCCGGCGTCCAGGCCTGACTGAAAGAAACCGAGGACCTTTGGAAGAGAATAGGGGAGTGGGATGTGCCCACGAAATTCGCACCATGTGAAGAAAGCCTTCCAGGTACGATAGTAAATTTTGGCTGAAGTTGGCTTTCGAGCCCTGATCATGGTTTTAACAACGTCCGATGAAAAACCTGCTTGGGTCAAAAACCAGGTCTCAATGGCCACGCCGTCAAATTGAGAGCCCCTGATTTCTGGTGGAAGAACAGGCCTTGTGACAGAAGTTCGGGACGTGTGGGGAGACGCCAGGGAGCGTCTGCTGTGAGTTGCACTACGTCGGCGTGCCATGTACGCCTGGGCCAGTCTGGAGCAAATAGGATGGTGGGAACACCCTCTTGTTTGATCTTCCTCAGGACTCTGGAAATCAGGGGAAGGGGTGGAAAAATGTACAGAAGCCGGAACTGGGTCCAGTCCTGAACCAGGGCATCTGCTCCGAGCGACTGCGGATTGCGCGTCCTGGCCATGAAATTGGGAACTTTGGCATTGAGATGGGATACCATCAGAACCACGTCCGGGGTCCCCCAACGATGGCAGATCTGATGGAAAACTTCGGGATGGAGAGACCACTCCCCCGAGTCCATTCCTTGACAGCTGAGATAGTCGGCTTCCCAGTTGTCCACACCCGGAATGTGGACCGCAGAGAGTACCGACCTCGCATCCTCCGCCCAGTGTAGGATACGTGTTACTTCGTTCATCGCCTGGATGCGGTTGCCGCCTTGATGGATCACGTATGCCACCGCCGTGGCATTGTCCGACTGCACTCTGATATGAGAGTCTGCTAGCAAGTGATGGAAGGCTTTCAATGCCAGGAAGATGGCCCGAATTTCCAGGATGTTGATGGGCATGGTCACTTCCATTGGTGACCACTTGCCTTGCGCTCTGTGATGTAGGTGTACCGCGCTCCAACCCGTAAGGCTTGCGCCGGCGGTCAAAACCTTTCAGTGACCGGAGAGAAAGGATTTTCCCATTGCAAGCGAGGTTGGCTGGAGCCACCAGTGCAGGGACCTCCTGGTTTTCGCTGATAACCGGAACTCTCTGTTGAGAGAGAACAGATTCCTGTCCCAGGACTTGAGGATGGGGTCTGAGGTGAAACTGGGCAAATGGTACCGCCTCCATTGCCGCTGCCATCCTGCCCAGTCCGCTCATGGCATACCGGAGAGATCGGGGAAAACCGCGGAGGAGAGTGTGAACTCCCAAACGGAGGGCCAGTGCCTTGTCCCTGGGGAGGATCACCAGACCCCTGGATGTGTCAAATAGCATCCCCAGGAAGACTGACTTGGGGTAGTCGAGGACTTCTGTAAATTGACTAACCATCCCAGGCGACTCAGAGTGTCGATCGTGATTGAGACTTTGACCTCGCAGTCCTTGAAGGTGGGGGCCTTGATGAGGAGGTCGTCCAGGTATGGAACGACTACTATGCCTCTGGAGTGCAGAACGTCCATGGTAGCTGCCATGTCCTTTGTAAATGTTCTGGGAGCCGTGGCGAGACCAAACGGGAGGGCCACAAACTGGTAATGGTCTTGGTTGATTGCGAGTTTGAGAAATCTGATGGGCGGAGCAATCGGTATATGCAGGTATGCGTCCTGTATGTCTATGGAGGCGAGATATTCTCCTTCCTCCATGGACGCAACGATTGACCGGAGGGATTCCATGCGAAGGTGACGAACTCGAACATACTTATTCAGTTGCTTGAGGTCTAGTATGGGTCGGACGCTGCCTCCCTTTTTGGGCACCACGAACAGGTTGGAGTAGAACCCTCGTAAGCGCTCGTCTGCTGGAACCGGTATTATGACTCCTGCTTGCAGGAGGGATGAAACCGCTTGATGGAAGGCTCGAGCTTTGAGTGGAGGTTTTGGAGGGACAGAGAGAAAAAATCTGTGCGGTGGGCTGGTAGTAACTCGATCTTGTATCCTGAAGACACTATTTCCTTGACCCACCTGTCTTCTGTAATAGGCAGCCAGACCTGCTGAAAGAGTAGCAGTCGTCCGCCTACAAGTGGGGTGTTTTCCGGAGGGGATGAGTAATGATGAATGAAAAGTCTGAGCTTTCCCTCCCTTGGATTTTGCCTGGCTTTCCTTTGACTGCCAGTTTCTGTCCAGCCTCTGTGCCGCCCGTGTGTTGTCCCTGAGAGGGGAACTGTTACGATTTTGTGCCGGGAGCGAGAAAGACATCAACAAACTGGAGCAAGTTCAGAAAAGAGCAACCAGAATGGTGACCGGTCTGCAAACCCTGTCTTATGAGGAAAGGTTGCAGGATTTGGGATTGTTTAGTTTGCAAAAGAGAAGACTGAGAGGAGACTTAATAGCTGTCTACAAATATCTCAAGGGCTGTCACATTGTAGAAGGATCATCTTTATTCTCATTTGCACAAGGAAAGACTAGAAGCAATGGGTTGAAACTGAATGGGAGGAGACACAGATTAGATAAAACTTTTTGACAGTTAGAGTGATCAATGAGTGGAACAAGCTGCCACGAGAAGTGGTGAGTTCTCCTTCAATGGATGTCTTCAAACAGAGGCTGGACAGACATCTGACTGGGATGATTTAGCGAATCCTGCTTTGAGCAGGGGGTTGGACCAGATGGCCCAGGAGGTCCCTTCCAACTCTACGATTCTATGATTCTATGACTAGCCTGAAGAAATCCGAAAGGATCGGAAACGAGATTGATTACGTCTTTTAAACGTGCGTTTTGGTTTTAGCTGAGGGAGGGAAGTACTTTTACCCCCGGTAGCATTGGATATCATTGTATCCAGCTTTTCACCGAAAGGACAGCCCCTGAAATACAGGAGATTTGTTAGGGACTTTTTTAAGGCCGCATCCGCCTTCCATTGTCTTAGCCAGAGAATACGCCGGATTGTGATGGCGTTTGATGCTATTTCCGCTACCCCTCTTGCAGAATCCAACGCTGCATGGACCATGTAATCTGCCACTACTGCAATTTGCACCGCCTGGTCCGCCAGCTGAGGATTTGAAGCTTGGAGGCCCTGTTGTAATAGATCAGCCCAGGCCATAATGGCCTTGGCTGCCCAAACTGAAGCAAATGCAGGAGCTAAAGAGGCACCTGCCGCCTCGAAGATTGAACGAGCCATGCGTTCTACCTGTCTGCTGCGTCCTTGAGGGCTGAGCTGTCAGGCAGCGAGAGAAGCGTTTGTGCTGCCAGCCTAGAGACTGGAGGATCCACTTTAGGCGGATCTGTCCAATCCTTAGTGTCCTTCTGTGGGAAGGATGGATGGAAGAGATTATATCCTCAACTAGCGCAGCATTGCTAGGGGGACAAGGGAGCAGAGCGTTCCTTGTTTCGTTATCTGAGTTGGAGTCACATATGCCCTCTGAGTCTGGGATCGTTGTGGAGATCCACATTGTCTCTCTCTATCAGGGGACGGTCTCGGTGACCTGTAGCCACTGTCTCTCCCTGGAGGGGGACGACCTAGTGCTATGTGAGGACGCAGATGAACGCGACCTGTGGGTCCGCTTACGTCTCGAACTGTCGTAAGCGGCCTGTTCCTGATACCGGACGTCCCTTTGCTGGGTAACGTTCATAGTCGAGACATGACCCTGCAGAGCCTGCAGTAGTGAGGAGGTCAGGTTATCTATAGACTTTGTTATAGACTGTGACATCTCAGTCGCCCATTCCGGAGCAGTAGTGGCCGCAGAAGCGTTGCTGTTCTTTGGGTACAGTCCCAGCAGTGCGGGTATGCCGCTGGGGAGAGTGGCCTTGCAGGCTGTGCACACTGCGTAAAAGCAGTCTTGCCTGGTCCTTTTTTGAGCCCGACATAGTACCTATTTGCAGAGGCCCTACAGGGGTATCTATGCAGAGGAAAGAAGGAGTAGGGGAGCGTTATAGGTCACAGGAACTCACAGCTGAGTACAAAGAACCCAGCTGTGATCTTACCCCACCGGTGCTCCCCCTAGGTCCAGCGCTGATAAATCCTCTTGTGCCCCCCAGAGACTGCTGTGCTGCCTTCAGTTTCTTCAGGTGCAGCAAGATGGCCACCGGATTCTGAGGTGGAGGGGGAAGGGGGCGGAGAGCTGAAAAGGGCACGCGGAGCTATGTAAAAGCGCGCCCTTCCTGTCTCAATCCGCCCCTTCTATGACACTGTAGTGTCATTTTTCGTCATCCGGGGGGCGGGAATAAGGCGGCGACTTCGGCTAGGCCGAAGCCGCGGCATAAATTTGATAGCTCATGCCCAGAAGGGCTCCAGGACGGCGCGGTTGTCCGGGGGAGGGTCGGATTCCAACCAGACCCCCCCGGATTGAACGGTAGGCTAGCGGTGGGGACATGAGCGCCACCTGGGCCCTGTGGGGGGTCCCTTTGAGGCGCTATGCAGCTGGTGCTGCCGCAGAGACAGGGGTGCCGGGAGCCCTGTCTCTGACAAGTGCCATGCCTGCCTGCACCTCCCCCGGTCCAAACAGGAGCCCGCAGCTGGGCTGGGGTCCCTGGACATGTAAGTGGCCGAATGGTACCTGGTACAGGCCCTACCTGCGGTGTCTCGACCTAATGCCCCCAGAGGGGGATTAGGGAGGGTGCTGCTGTCACCGTCAGGGGGGCTTCGTCCTACCCTCGACCTCAACCCAGAGCCCAAGGAACTGGGGAAGGAGGGGGGGGGCCTCAACTTCGAACCAGTACCCGAGGGACTGGGGAAGGAGCGACATGGGGAAGAGCCATCTCGACCTCAACCGGGTACCCCTTAATAGGGGACCAAGGAGGGAGCCATGCCGGGGGTCTCACTGGAGACCCGCTTTTCTTCATCTGTAATCCGTTGAAAAAAATTAAGGAAAAAAACGGAAGAGAAAAAAATCTTAGGTGTGCCTCCTTGCGACACTAAGCAAAAACTGGAGAAGGCTGACGCCGTCCAGGGGTGTATACTGCAGAGGAGGAGCCAAAGTTAATCTTTTTCAGATTATGCATAGTGTCGCCTCCTAGTGGACAGCAGCATAACACCCACGGTTCTGTGTCCCCCAATAAGGCGACAGAGTAAACCCTCACTGTTGCCCTGATCCACTCCTGCCTGGACTACTGTAACGCTCTATTAATTGGTTTCCCCCTCACTCGACTTTCCCCTCTCCAGTCCATCATTAATGCAGCAGCCAGGGTCATCTATCTGGCTAATCGGTACTCAGACGCCTCCACTCTGTGCAAGTTATTGCACTGGCTGCCCATTCATTATAGGATCCAATTCAAAGTACTTGTTCTCACCCACAAAGTTCTCCATAGTGCGGCACCCCCCCTACATCTCCTCCCTCATTTCTGTCTATCGGCCTACTTGCTTCTTATGCTCCGCAAGCGACTTTCGCTAACATCCACACTAATAACAATAAACAATAATCTTTATTTTTATATAGCGCTAACATATTCTGCAGCGCTTTACAGTTTGCACACATTTTCATCACTGTCCCCGATGGGGCTCACAATCTAAATTCCCTATCAGTATGTCTTTGGAGTGTGGGAGGAAACCGGAGTAGCCGGAGGAAACCCACGCAAACACGGGGAGAACATACAAACTCCTTGCAGATGTTGTCCTTGGTGGGATTCGAACCCACTGAGCCACCGTGCTGCCCCAAATCCGTACCTCCCACTCCTGGCTCCAAGACTTCTCACTAGCTGCACCAATCCTCTAGAATGCTCTACCCCGAGAAATTAGGACTAACCACAACTTATACAGTTTTAGGAGCTCCATAAAACCACGTCTGTTCAGAGCGGCCTATCACGTTCCATCAAACTACAATGCACCCAAAAGCACCACACAAACTGGCTGGTGACAACTTCATGCAGCCTTAATCTATCCCCATTCCCTCAAAATAGCTAGACCATCATTGCAAATATGCACGTGTACTTTGTGTCAGCTGTATAGATCAGCTGTTGTGTGTGAGGAAAGGTGCAGTCTCAGCGCAAGAGCCTGCACCAAACAGGGGGGAGTCCAACATGGGCGTACCATTATGCCCAAAGTCAGAAAGGGGTTAATCTCTTGTAAGGAGAAACAGAATGAAGGGTAATTGTGGTTCTTTCAGGCCTGGTTGTTCAGGGGCTAATCTGGAAATAGTAAAAGCTACTTACTTTCCCTGTGTCGAGCAGCTTCTGAAACTCTTCCATTGTGTTGGCGACAACCATGTGACTTGTCAGATCGCTGAGGGCCCTGAGGAAGGGGAAGGTAATGAGTGACCCCAAAATCCAGCTAAAATCTCCAGAATTCAGTCACTATGGCTGCTAGCGGCATTATAAAGTGTAGATGTGTTACCTGTTATAGAGGTTCTTGTGAATTTCCTCTAGAAGATCCTGTAGTTTTGTTTCGGCCTGATCCTCAGGTATGGTCAGTTTCTCTCCGGTGTCCCGTCTGACAGCTACGAACTGCTTACTCTTCATGTCTCTGGGCCCCACTTCAAGTCTGATGGGGACCCCCTGTGTAAAGCAAGACAAGAAATTAAAAAAAAAAAAAAAAAAAAAATGCAGGACAACCTCTTTAAAGTGCCACATCTATGCACAGTTTGTGTATGGTATTGCAGCTCATGTCAATAAATACTGCTGAAGTTTTCTTCCCCTTCTTCCATCAGCCAAAACTTTTTTTTTTGTCTACATGGCCACACGGTGGCTGGTGTTTTGAAGGGTAAGTCGTAGTTTTGGATGATGCCATACAATGTACTGAGAAATTAGAGAAAAAAATTCAAGCGCTGTGAAATTTTAAATTTTCTTTATTTTTGCTCAAAGTAAAGAAAGGGATTTAAACTTTTACGTTTGACTTTTTATTAGTACTTTTAATCCCTTTTTTATAGTCCCAATCACTTGTACTGTATGCTGCAATATTTCAGTAAATATTAACAATCTCCTATTAAGCACTTCTGTGCGTCATAGCAGTACAAAGATAGTGGCAAACTGGACCTATCTGCCATAGCAAACCATTGTGGGAGAAGGGTAAGGTCATATGAACAATGGAATGAAACAAAACTCTGGATCTCAATGTTTCAATGCTGCGGTCTTGAGATTAATTGCAGCACTGAAACGGTTAAAAAAGCAGCAGGCGCTGTCTGTATGAAATAGCTGGCACCAGTCATGTATGAGGCAGGGACCCAAAACCTGCCGTACATGTACAGCAAATGTCTGGAAGGGGTTAAAAATAGGATGCTTGTGACATTAATACATTTAGGATCGCAGATATTTTGAGCCTTAACATCAAAGCCATTTTTTCTTTTTATCACTGCGTTCCAATAATCCTAAACTTTAAATTTTTCTATGCCTGGATAGCATCATCCATCGGACTGTTATTAAGTTAGAGGGTATCTGCTGCTGGCTTTACGGTGAGGTGAGTGAATGAGTTATGTTACGAGCATCACCTGTAACATACACTTTACATGTAGGACATTTTGCATTAAATGGTTACAAAGTCAAATCAAATCCATACAAGCAGTGAGAGAGACGCAGAGTAATATTTGTCAGTACAGACAGGAAGGTTCATAAAACCTAAGCTCAATGTCTAACCAGCGAGCGTTCACCGTGTAATCAGTCACACATAAAGTGCAAGCAGAGGATATTTTCGATGTTTTATAATTGACCATTTTTACAGCTGATTACAACCGGATGAGGAAACCGCAATAAAGGCCAACAATAAACCTCTGCCTAATAAACCCCCTCTCACACGCTCAAAATTTTGCTTTTGCACCTGAACGTGGCATGCGAGCAAGTGGGTTAATATCAGGTAACTAACCTTCAGCTCCCAGTGGTTGAACTTCCACCCAGGGGAGTAGTTGTCACGTAGGTCGGTTCGTGCTCGGACGTTCACGTTGAGAAGGCGCTTGAAATACTGACTGCATTTCTGGAGGAGAGCTTCCCTGTCTTCTTCAGATAGCGAGTTTGTGATGCCACACGGGATCACAATAACCTGCAAAAGAAAAAAAATATCAATCAACTTTTTTTTTTTTTAATTTGGTGACAGAAGATGCCTTCTCCATCTGTATAACCACTTAGATGCTGCAGTCAGCATTGACCGTGGCAGCTTAGGCGGTTAAACAGCAAGAATCAGAGTCCTCTCAAAATCCAGAGTAGGGTGTCAGCGGTAAAATACAGCAGGCACAGTGCGGACACACCAACCTGTGCCATAACTTTGCCGTCATAGTATCATCTGGCAGAGTCAGGACTCACCTGGACACAGGCAACTCGCGGAGGCAGCACCAGACCCATATTGTCTCCATGCACCATGGTCATTACGCCGATCGTCCTGGTGGTGAGACCCCACGAGTTCTGGAAGGCATACTGCTTTTCACCTGGTTTTTTTGGATCTTCAAATATGATTTCAAACATTTTTGAGAAGTTTTGGCCGAGGTGATGTGATGTGGCACCCTGTAAGCAAGAAAAGAAGTGGGGAGTAGAGTTGAGCGAAACAGGTCGGCCAGATTCATAAGTCACCGACTTATGACAAAGTCGGGTGTCGCCGACCGAAACCCGACCACAGCGTGAAGTCGGCCATGCAGTTGGCAAAACGAGCACCAAAGTCGGATTTCCCACAATGCTTGCACGTGACTTTTTTCAGCCACTGAGCAAGGACGTACGAGAGAGAGAGAGATTTCGTGCACTTTAAAAAAAGAGGTCCGGCATGTAGGTATGTTTACTGTCCTCAACTCACTGCGGACTTTGCTTCCCCATTGACTTGCATTGGGTTTCGTGTTTCATTCGGACCTTCGACTTTTCCCTATAGTCGGCCGTTTTCTTTAGACTCGACTTTTGAGAAAGTCGGGTTTCATGAAACCTGACTCGACCCTAAAAAAGGTAAAGTCGTTCATCTCTAGTGGGGAGTTGTTTATCTGCTTGACAATGTGCTAAAAGCATCAAAACTACTAAAAAGTATAAATACAGCCTGGTGAAGAGTGAAGGTCACAAATTAAAAGGGAAAAAGAATTAACCCTTTTTATACAGCATCTAATAATCAGGGAGCCATTGTGCCGTCTGTATACCCTTAAAGTTTATGGACATGCAACAAATAAGAATTATTTTTACATATTAGTGGTAACACATAGTCAATAAAATTGTCTGCAAGCTTCATTCCTTCAATAATTTTCAGATCCTTTGATAAGCAGTTTGCAGCCTGATCCAAATATTAGATTTTGCTATGAGTGTTTTTCTCAGTAATATACACTCACTGGCCACTTTATTAGGTACACCATGCTAGTAACGGGTTGGACCCCCTTTTGCCTTCAGAACTGCCTCAATTCTTCGTGGCAGAGATTCAACAAGGTGCTGGAAGCATTCCTCAGAGATTTTGGACCATATTGACATGATGGCATCACACAGTTGGCGCAGATTTGTCGGCTGCACATCCCTGATGCGAATCTCCCGTTCCACCACATCCCAAAGATGCTCTATTGGATTGAGATCTGGTGACTGAGGAGGCCATTTGAGTACAGTGAACTCATTGTCATGTTCAAGAAACCAATCTGAGATGATTCGAGCTTTATGACATGGCGCATTATCCTGCTGAAAGTAGCCATCAGATGCCTGTTCTTAGCTGAGAGGAGTGGTACCCAGTGTGGTCTTCTGCTGCTGTAGCCCATCTGCCTCAAAGTTCGACGCACTGTGCGTTCAGAGATGCTCTTCTGCCTACCTTGGTTGTAACGGGTGGCAATTTGAGTCACTGTTGCCTTTCTATCAGCTCGAACCAGTCTGCCCATTCTCCTCTGACCTCTGGCATCAACAAGGCATTTCCGGCCACAGAACTGCCGCTCACTGGATTTTTTTTCTTTTTCGGACCATTCTCTGTAAACCCTAGAGATGGTTGTGCGTGAAAATCCCAGTAGATCAGCAGTTTCTGAAATACTCAGACCAGCCCTTCTGGCACCAACAATCATGCCACGTTCAAAGGCACTCAAATCACCTTTCTTCCCCATACTGATGCTCGGTTTGAACTGCAGGAGATTGTCTTGACCATGTCTACATGCCTAAATGCACTGAGTTGCCGCCATGTGATTGGCTGATTAGAAATTAAGTCTTAACACACAGTTGGACAGGTGTACCTAATAAAGTGGCCAGTGAGTGTAGGCTGGATGTGAGGATTGTGTCTTTATCCCAATAACAGACTGAATGCGACTCTTGTGTCTCAGTAATACAGGCTGGATGTCTGGGTGTCTGTTGCGGTAATATAAGCTGGATGTGAGGCCTGTGTGTCCCTCCCTGAAATACAGACTAGATGTGAGTTGTGTGTCTCTGCCCCAGTAACATAGGCTGCATGAGAGTGGTGTGTGTCTGTCTCAGTAATATAGGCTGAATTTGAGGTCTGTGTATCTATCCCAGTACTATAAGCTGGATGTGAGGTCTGGTGTTTCCCAGTAATATAGGCTGGATGTGAGGTCTGTGTGTTTCCCAGTAATATAGGCTGGATGTGAGGTCTGTGTGTTTCCCAGTACTATAGGCTGGATGTGAGGTCTGTGTGTTTCCCAGTAATATAGGCTGGATGTGAGGTCTGTGTGTTTCCCAGTAATATAGGCTGGATGTGAGGTCTGTGTGTTTCCCAGTAATATAGGCTGGATGTGAGGTCTGTGTGTTTCCCAGTAATATAGGCTGGATGTGAGGTCTGTGTGTTTCCCAGTAATATAGGCTGGATGTGAGGTCTGTGTGTTTCCCAGTAATATAGGCTGGGTGTGAGGTCTGTGTGTTTCCCAGTAATACAAGCAGGATGTGAGGTCTGTGTATCTCCCAGTAATACAAGCAGGATGTGAGGTCTGTGTATCTCCCAGTAATACAAGCAGGATGTGAGGTCTGTGTGTTTCCCAGTAATACAAGCAGGATGTGAGGTCTGTGTGTTTCCCAGTAATACAAGCAGGATGTGAGGTCTGTGTATCTCCCAGTAATACAAGCAGGATGTGAGGTCTGTGTATCTCCCAGTAATACAAGCAGGATGTGAGGTCTGTGTATCTCCCAGTAATATAGGCTGGATGTGAGGTCTGTGTGTTTCCCAGTAATATAGGCTGGATGTGAGGTCTGTGTGTTTCCCAGTAATATAGGCTGGATGTGAGGTCTGTGTGTTTCCCAGTAATATAGGCTGGATGTGAGGTCTGTGTGTTTCCCAGTAATATAGGCTGGATGTGAGGTCTGTGTGTTTCCCAGTAATATAGGCTGGGTGTGAGGTCTGTGTGTTTCCCAGTAATACAAGCAGGATGTGAGGTCTGTGTATCTCCCAGTAATACAAGCAGGATGTGAGGTCTGTGTATCTCCCAGTAATACAAGCAGGATGTGAGGTCTGTGTATCTCCCAGTAATACAAGCAGGATGTGAGGTCTGTGTATCTCCCAGTAATACAAGCAGGATGTGAGGTCTGTGTGCCTATCCCAGTAATATAGGCTGGTGTGAGGTCTGTGCATCTATCCCAGTACTATAGGCTGGATGTGAGGTCTGCGTGTCTCCCAGTAATATAGGCTGGATGTGAGGTCTGCGTGTCTCCCAGTAATATAGGCTGGATGTGAGCTCTGTGCCCCTCTCAGTAGTGCAGCTAGGATGAGTGCTGTGTAAATCTTTCAATAATATAGGCTCAATGTGAGGTCTGTGTCTCTCTCTCTCAGTAATATATGCTCAATGCAAGTTCTGTGTCTGTCAGTCAAGAATATAGCATGGATGTGAGCTTTGTGTGCGTCTCCCATTAATACAAGCTGGATGTAACATGTTTCTACAAACAATACAGGCTCGTTGTGTGTTCTATGCCCATGTCCCAGTAATTTAAGCTTGATGTGAGCTGTGTCTTTCTCCCAGTAATATAGGTTGTATGTGAGATCTGTGTTTTTCTCTCAGTGATACCTGCAATATAGGCTTAATATACGCTCTGTACATCTCTCCCAGCAGTACAGGTTGGATATAAGGATTGTGTATGCCTCAAAGTAATATGGGCTGGATGTGAGGTCTGTGTACCCAGGGTTGTGTAGTCTTCATTAGCTCATGTAGCTGCACAGCTTCTATCTTGCATCTATTTCCCCTTCATATGCTTTCCACTTTATCTTTGCCTGTTTTCTCTGCCCTCCCTAAGATGCTTTTCTCCCATCTCCAATGTTGTGGAAATCCATGTTTGTTTGCAAATCACAAATTGCAAGGGTCTCACTTGCTACAGACTGTAATGCAAGTGGCATGCGACTGCAGCTTGGTCCAGCATCCGGTGACGACCACTTCAACGAGCACATAGGAGGAGACAACACTACAGAATTATAAAAGGGACCCTGGTGGATTTTTTTTTTTTTTAATTTTACATTATCCACGTTGTAGTAAAGTCAGGTAGGACAGGGTTAAGTCCCAGCTCTCCAAATCTTGATTAGATGCACCAGCCTAGCCTTTTACTAGAAATATGGCCTTGGGTCAGTCTGCCGGATGGAGCAGAGTCGAGTGTGCTGATGGTGAATGACCAGCCAGAATGTGAGCTATAGCTGGAAGAGGGACAGGCCAGGGTTTCTCACTGAAGGGTCAGATAGGAAAGTTTAGCAAGTCTGTGTGTGTGTAAGCTGCAGCCTTTTCAGTGTGAACTGTGCCTGGAGTTGAACACTTCTGTTTGGTGCTGGAAGCTTCTGGAGCTAGGGCTGAAGGAGACACCGAGACTGGTGGGATTGAGATTGGGCCTGTTCTATGTATGATGTTTGCTCCGGGATAACGGACTGTAATCAGTTCGGGTGAGCCCGTGGTGACACATGTGCCCTGCTAAATGAACTGTAATTTTCTGTGATACCTTTAGGACCAGATGAGGTTGCTTTTTTGTTTTTGATAGTATCTGAGTTTAATTAAATAAAAAAAAAAAAAACCACGCACCTGTCTGGAACAAACCGCATTGCCTGTGTGAACGCTACCTAATGCCTACCTGAGAGGGTGGCTCCCTACAATAGTTAGTACCATAAGAACTTGGGCGGACCCTCCTCCTACTACCCACCTGGATCGCTCGGCCGCTGGCAGAAATGAACGCTTCTACAGTGGTGGTGTAATCGCCTCCTGCAAACTTTTCTTTCTCAGTCTTCCTTCCTTTTACTACAGGAATTGCCAAGAGCTCCTCATAGACCCGGGCATAGAAATCCAGAATCTGCAGGACCTGCAGGCATCATCAAAGACAATTAATATTTCAAAGCTCTTTCACTGTTACTGGAAACAGTCAACAAGCTGGTTGACAGATGCACCCCCTAATAACCAGTCTCTACATCAGGATATTCGAAAATGAAAACATTATTTCATTTACATGTAAGAAATGTCAATTGCAGACCTGAAAACTAAGGATTTTGTGAGGTCCCCCCCCCAGCACTTGCAGTATCGAAAAGTGACGCTGTGCCTTTAAAAAAAGTTGCTGCTCACTGTGCATGGAAAGAGCGTCAGAAACTTCTAATCTAAGGAACCTGGGAACATTTTATTAAAGTAATTCATTTCACAAAGTGACTTTAGGTAAAAAAAATGAAAAGAATCTGTATTTATTTACAGCCCGACTTAAAGGGAACCTGTCACCCCCCACAGGTGATTTTAAGTAATAGAGCCACCTTGTGCAGCACTAATCCTGCATTCTGTCAAGGTGGCTCTTTTATTTAGCGTCCCTTCCACCGCCAAAATAATCCTTTTTAAAATTGGTCAGACATACCTGATATTTGTCAGGGGGACAGGGCTTTCCGCCCTGGACACAGATGCCTCACATACGTCAGTCATGTCCTGCTTTTGAATTTGGCGCCGCCACCTCAGCGTTCATTTCTTTTTCTGGTGCCTGCTGCACCGCTGCCCTGCTTAGCTCCGCCTCTACTGGTCACATGGTGCTGACGTCATCACAGGTCCTGCTGCACCAATGAAAGAATATTACAGCGCAGGTGCAGCGTTCATTTCTTTTTCTGGTGCCTGCTGCACCGCTGCCCTGCTTAGGTCCGCCTCTACTGGTCACATGGTGCTGATGTCATCACAGGTCCTGCTTGCACCCACTGCTCTGGTGAGCTCCGCCCCTACTGGTCACATGGTGCTGACGTCATCACAGGTCCTGCTGCACCACTGAAAGAATATTACAGCGCAGGTGCAGCGTTCATTTCTTTTTCTTGCACCTGTGCTGTAATATTCTTTCAGTGGTGCAGCAGGACCTGTGATGACGTCAGCACCATGTGACCAGTAGGGGCGGAGCTAAGCAGGGCAGCGGTGCAGCAGGCACCAGAAAAAGAAATGAACGCTGAGGAGGCAGCACCAAATTCAAAAGCAGGACATGACTGACGTATGTGAGGCGTCTCTGTCAGAGGGGGAAAGCCCTGTCCCCCTGACAAATATCAGGTATGTCTGACCAATTTTAAAAACGATTATTTCGGCGGTGGAAGGGAAGCTAAATAAAAGAGCCACCTAGACAGAATGCAGCATTAGTGCTGCACAAGGTGACTCTTTTACTTAAAACCGCCTGTGGGGGGTGACAAGTTTCCTTTAAGTGGTGTAACCGAAAAAGAGAGGAAAAAAAAAAAAATTCTGCAATGTGACGTCCAAAGCAAATAATAACGAGGCCCCTTGTATTACAGATCTTGGGCACAACTCCATTTATATGACCCTATAGGAATAAGCCGAGAAAGGTGAAGTGAGGACACTTGGCGGACAGAGCCGGGATCAAGACGACAGGTAAGCGGCAGCAAGACGGGGCAACGCTGCCATCTTGTGGGCCGCTGGAAACATTACACCCACCTGTGCCAAATGGACAGGAAATCCTACTCGTTGTCATTCAGACTTGATCCTGTAGGACTATTTTCTGGCCATTTGCTAAAGTATTTAATTCTGGACTAGTTAGATTTTTATTTCTTTTTCCATTATGGCAGTCATAACATTTTTAATCATTTTGTCGGATGTGTGATAGTTTCTTTATTGCTGTACTAGTTACACAATATATAGGTGTCATTTTTTGGTACATATAAATTACTGTTAATTACATTAACTTTTGTTATTTTTTTTTTGCAAAACAGCAGGAAAAACTAATTTTGATTAAGTTTTATGACATACTTTTATCATCCAAAAATATTTCATGTATTGGGGACTTATAATCCACATCTCTCTATGCCGCTGCATTATCTTAAGTACTAATGGTACATAGCCAGTTGCTAGGGCAGAGCAAAACTATAGTCAGCAGGATATATGGAGAAAGAGTTAATTAAAAAATCTCCCAATACATTTACAGAACAGACATACCTCCTCTGCAGCCTCCTCTTGTGTAGCAAAAGCAGTGTGTCCCTCCTGCCACAGGAACTCGCGGGTGCGGAGGAACGGCTGAGGATGTTTGAACTCCCACCTCTGGAAGGGGTAGGAAAAAAAAAAAAAAAAGTCAATTGTAAAGGCTAAAGAGGCCAATATAGGGCTACCGTGCAGCAGATGATAGTACATGTACATACCACAACGTTGCACCACTGGTTGAGCTTTATAGGGAGGTCACGATGTGACTGCACCCATTTCGCGTACGCAGGATACATAACTGGAAAATGAAAATATAGAATTAGAAAAATATAATCTATAAATTTTATTTAAAAAAAAATGAATATTCATTTCTCTGTAATTGCGGGCACAGTAGTCGCAGCCGTCGGCTTCCTGCAGCGGCGGGTCGATCATGTGTGCCTGCTACTTAAGGGAATGAATATTCACTGCCCTCCACGCCCATAAGCGTGAAGGGCAGTGAATATTCATTCCCTTAAGTAGCGGGAACAGGTAACCGACCCCGCACTTGGTGGTACCGGAACAAGACGTTGTGAGGGAGTGCAGGGACGGTAAGTAGGATTTTTTTTTCAATGTTTTTCTGATGGAATCCATGCATACTAGGATAGGGATGAGGAGCCATGCATACCAGGATAGGGATGATGGAGCCATGTATACCAGGATAGGGATGAGGGATCCATGCATACAAGGATAGGGATGAGGGATCCATGCATACAAGGATAGGGATGAGGGATCCATGCATACAAGGATAGGGATGAGGGATCCATGCATACAAGGATAGGGATGAGGGATCCATGCATACAAGGATAGGGATGAGGGATCCATGCATACAAGGATAGGGATGAGGGATCCATGCATACAAGGGTAGGGATGAGGGGCCATGCATAACAGGATAGGGATGAGGGATCCATGCATACCAGGATAGGGATGAGGGATCCATGCATACAAGGATAGGGATGAGGGATCCATGCATACAATAGGGATGAGGGATCCATGCATACAAGGATAGGGATGAGGGATCCATGCATACAAGGGTAGGGATGAGGGGCCATGCATAACAGGATAGGGATGAGGGATCCATGCATACAAGGATAGGGATGAGGGATCCATGCATACAAGGGTAGGGATGAGGGATCCATGCATACAAGGGTAGGGATGAGGGGCCATGCATAACAGGATAGGGATGAGGGATCCATGCATACCAGGATAGGGATGAGGGATCCATGCATACAAGGATAGGGATGAGGGATCCATGCATACAAGGATAGGGATGAGGGATCCATGTATACAAGGATAGGGATGAGGGATCCATGCATACAAGGATAGGGATGAGGGATCCATGCATACAAGGATAGGGATGAGGGATCCATGCATACAAGGATAGGGATGAGGGATCCATGCATACAAGGGTAGGGATGAGGGGCCATGCATAACAGGATAGGGATGAGGGATCCATGCATACCAGGATAGGGATGAGGGATCCATGCATACAAGGATAGGGATGAGGGATCCATGCATACAAGGATAGGGATGATGGATCCATGCATACAAGGATAGGGATGAGGGATCCATGCATACAAGGATAGGGATGAGGGATCCATGCATACAAGAATAGGGATGAGGAGCCATGCATACAAGGATAGGGATGAGGAGCCATACATACCAGGTCAGGGATGAAGAGCCATACTTACAAGGATAGAGCTGAAGAGCCATGATTACAAGGATAGAGATGAAAAGCCATGCATACGAGGATAGGGATGAAGAGCCATGCATTCCAGGATAGGGATGAGGAGCCATGCATATCAGGACAGAGATGAGGAGCCATGCATTCCAGGATAGGGATGAGGAGCCATGCATTCCAGGATAGGGATGGGGCCATGCATATCAGGACAGAGATGAGGAGTCATGCATACAGGATAGGGATGAGGCGCCATGAAGACCAGGCTAGGGATGAGGAGCCATGAAGACCAGGACGTTTTGGAGCTTGTTTTTTAGAGCAAACATCCATTTGCAAAGCAAGTTTTTCCTAATCTAACAGGGCAGAAAGCGATCCTATTCTTGTCTCTAAAATATGTGACCCCTGTGTGGAGCCATAATGGGGCCACATCCCATATCAAGATGGCGGCGTAATGTTAGAAACTGAATGTCCCCACTACGAATGTGCCGGTTATAGCGCTGCCGGTCATTGCTGACAGCGGGTGATTTAATCCTATGATTATTTACCCGTTTCGCTCGTCGGCCGCACGGCGATTGGCTCAGCCAGTTCGGTCTTCCCTGATCGGGTCACCCAGGCCACCTAAATAAATAAAAATTGCAAACATATTTAATACAGAATAATAATAAACCTCGGTCAGATTAAACATAAAAGTAAAGCTCTAATGTACGGCCTGTAAAATAGTTTCCTACACCGCACGACCTTTCTACATTAACACCTCAGTGATGCAGTCAATTTTAGCTTACATTTACTCTTCTATCTTCCAAGAGCCATCATTTTTTTATATTTGCATTTTCACAGTCATGGATGTTCTTTTCACAAGATGACACCATTCATTTTACCATTAAAAGTACTCAAAAAACAAGAAAGAAAATAAAAGTCCTTCTTGGGCTCACATCAGCCGAGGCCCAGGTATGCACACTGTAGAATTTGGAAAACATGGATTTTTGTGAGTACTAAACCTTAAAATCCTTTTCTCCGAGACGCTCATTGGGGGACACTGGTACTGTGGGTGTATGCTACTGCCGCCTGGAGGCTGACACTAAGTGAACAAAAAAAGGTTAGCTCCTCCTCCGCCGCATACACCCTCGCCCCGATTGCGGGCGGAACTCAGTTTAGTGCAACAGCAGTAGGAGAACACAAAACAAATCAGCCTTAATGCAAAATACAATCTGTCTGGAAAAGGCCCACCCTAATCTCCACAAAAAATATAATAATTAAACAAGAGCCAACTTGGCTAACAGGGTGGGTTGCTGTGTCCCCCAATGAGCTTCTCGGAGAAAAGGATTTTACAGAGAGTACTCCCAAAAATCCATGTTTCTCCTTCGTCTCATTGGGGGACACAGGTACTGTGGGACGTCCTAAAGCAGTCCCTGGGTGGGAGATTGACTCACCGATCCAAGCCACATGCACCTCTTGTCTAAAGGTGTGCCACTGCTGCTTGGAGAACTCTTCTACCCAGGCTCGCATCTGCCAAAGCCTGAGTATGCACATTGTAATGTTTAGAAAATGTGTGCAGGCTGGACCAGGTCGCTGCCTTGCATACATGCTCCGCCGAAGCCTGGTACCGAAGCGCCCAAGAGGCGCCCCCTGCCCGAGTAGAATGCGCCCCGTTCCCTGCTGGAATCGGAGTGCCTCTAATACGGCAGGCCTCTTGAATAGTTAGACGGATCCATCTGGCTATGGTCGACTTTGATGCTCCGAGCCCCTTCCTGCGCCCTTCGGGGAGCAAGAACAGCATATCCGTCTGGCGAAAGGGTGCCGTCCGCGACACGTACCTTCTGAGTGCTCTCACTAGGTCTAATGTGTGAAGCGCTTTTTCCACATGATGTACTGGCGCTGGACAAAATGAAGGCAAGACGATATCCTCATTAATGTGAAATGAGGACACAACCTTCGGCAGAAAGGGGGGAGCTGACCTTAGAACCACTTTATCCTTGAAAAAAGTGAGAAACGGAGCTCGGCATAACAGGGCCGCCAACTCCAAGACCCGCCTAATGGAAGTTATGGCTACCAAGAATACCACCTTCCTGGAAAGGTACGACAACGAAATTTCTCGTAATGGCTCAAACGGAGCTTCCTGCAGGACACTCAGGACCAGGTTAAGGTCCCAGCTGTCTAGGGGCGCTCTATAGGGGGGTACCAAATATGAGACCCCCTGGATAAAGGTCTTCACCTGCATATTAGTAGCGATCTTTCACTGGAAGAGGACAGACAAGGCCGATATCTGTCTCCTAAGGGAGCTCGGGCCAACTCTGAGTCTAGGCCTGACTGAAGAAAAGCCAAGATGTTGGGAATAGAAAAAATTAGTGGAGCAACCCCGCGATTTCGACACCAACTAAAGACGACCTTTCAAGTGTGATGGTAAATCTTTGCCGAGGTAGGCTTCCGGGCACTAACCATTGTAGCGACCACTTCCCGCCCAAACCCCGCCTGGGTCAGAATCCAAGATTCAACGGCCATGCCGTCAAACACAGGGCCCATGAGTTCGGGTGGCAGATCGGCCCCTGCGACAGTAAGTCTGGTCGTTCTGGCAGACGCCATGGAACGTCTGCAAGGAGCTGCACTAGATCCGCGTGCCATGCCCGACGGGGCCAGTCTGGGGCCAGCAGAATTGCTGGAACCCCCTCTGTTTTGATTTTCTTGATGACCCTCGGAAGTAGTGGTAGCGGGGGAAACAAGTATGGAAGGCGAAACTGGTTCCATAGTAGAACCAACGCATCCACTGCGATCGCTCGCGGGTCCCGAGACTGAGCGACGAACACGGGCACTTTGGCGTTCACCCCGGAGGTCAGATCCACATCCGGTGTTCCCCACCGTTGGCAAATCTGCTGGAAAACCTCGGGGTGCAGAGCCCATTCCCCGGACACAACACCCTGCCGGCTGAGGAAGTCCGCCACCCAATTTTCCACGCCCGGTATGTGGACTGCTGAAATTACCGAGTGGTTCCTCTCGGCCCAGCGAAGTACGTGTTCTACTTCACGCATGGTTGCCCTGCTGCGGGTGCCCCCTTGATGATTTACGTAAGCCACCGCCGTGGCGTTGTCCGATTGAATCCGGACAGGACGTCCTGCTAGAAAGTGCTGGAAATGTTGCAGCGCCAGCCGCACTGCTCGTATCTCCAACAAGTTGATCTGGAGGCATGCCTCCTGTTGTGACCATTGCCCCTGAACTGTGTGGTGACGAAAAACCGCTCCCCAGCCAAGGAGGCTCGCGTCGGTCGTGACCACCAACCATTGAGCCAAGGAGGCTCGGGTCGGTCGTGACCACCAACCATTGATCTTGGGGGGAAAGGCTTCCCCTGAATAAGGGAGGAACTGCTCGTCCACCACTGTAGTGACTGTCTGACCTGAGAGGACAACCGGCACTGATGATTGAGCGTGAATGGGCTCTTGTCCCAGACTGTCAAGAGAGCATGCTGCAGGGGACAAAGATGAAATTGGGCAAACGGAATCGCTTCCATTGCCGCCACCATCTTCCCTAGCACCCTCATCCCGAACCGAATGGTGTGAGGGACTGGCTGCTGCAGTTTCCGGACTCCCTGCCGGAGCGCTAGAGCCTTGTCCTGAGGGAGAATTAGCAACCCTCGGGAGGTGTCGAAAATCATCCCTAAGAAAGAAATCTTCTGGGCTGGGACAAGGGATGACTTCTTCCCGTTGACCAACCATTCTAGGCGGGATAGGGTATCCAGCGCGATGCTGACATTCTCTTCGCATGCCCGAAATGAAGGGCCTTTCACCAAGAGGTCGTCTAAGTACGGCAAGACAACTATGCCCCAAGAGTTTAGAATGGCCATGACGACTGCCATTACCTTTGTGAACACCCTGGGGGCAGTAGCCAGCCCGAAGGGCAGTGCTACAAACTGGAAATGCCGGCCATCGATGGCAAAACATAGGAACTTCTGATGTGGAGAAAAAATAGGGACGTGCAGATAGGCATCCTGGATGTCTATCGAGGCCAAGTATTCCCCTTGCTCCATGGCCGCTATAACCGAACAGAGAGATTCCATTCGAAAATGTTTGATCCTGATGAACCTGTTCAGGAGCTTTAGGTCCAGTATCGGCTTGACTGTCCCGTCCTTTTTGGGGACCACGAACAGATTGGAGTAAAAACCCCGAGCCCTCTCGCACTCTGGTACGGGAATAGTGACTCCGTTGCGCTGGAGTACGTTGATGGCTCCCAGCAATGCCTCTGCCCGGGCTTCCACCTTGGGAAGCCGGGAAAGAAAAAATAGTCTTGGAGGATCTCTGACAAATTCTATTTTGTACCCGGACGACACTAATTCCGCCACCCATGCGTCGCGTGACACCGCGACCCAGACGTGGCAGAACCGGAGTAGACGGCCGCCCACCCTGTCGTTTTCGGGTAACGGCTGCCCCGAGTCATTTTGCTGAGGGTCTTTGGGATCTGGCTCCCCTCGACCTGGGCTGGCGAGCCCGCATCCTGCCCAGCGGGTTGGCTCTATATGTAACCTGTCGATCCTTGTTTTGGTTGTAGCGAACTGGAGCGGCGGAACTGGCCGCTGCCATCCACCCGGGGTTACGAAAAGCCCGAAACCGCGCCTGAGGCTGATGAAACGGCGGCTTGATTTTCTGCTGTGGGAGAAAACCGCTTTTTCCCCCTGTAGCATCAGAGATGAGTTGGTCTAATTTTTCCCCAAATAGGCGGCTACCTTGATAAGACAGGGAAGTCAAGGATTTTTTGGAAATCGAATCGGCCCGCCACATCCTTAACCATAGAGCCCTCCTAATGGCGATTGCATTAGCCACCGCTAGTGCCGCGCAATTAGCAGCGTCTAAGGAAGCATTGATCAGGTAATCATCTGCCATCGCGATCTGACTTGCTATCTCTGATACCTCCGTCGGCAGGTCCCTATCCTGCAAGACTTTATTTAATGATTTTGACCATGACATCATGGCCTTGGCTACCCATGTTGCTGCGAATGAGGGAGAGAGCGCTGAACCTGATGCCTAATATACCGAGCGGGCCAAACTCTCTATGAGCCGATCCGTGGGGTCTTCAATGCAAGAAACACTAGGTACCAATAACAAAGATTTCAAAGCCAAGCATGACACTGGCGGATCCACCACCGGGGATTCCACCCATTTCTTACAGAGCTCCGGTGCAAACGGATACCTTGCTTCCAGCATTTTCTGGCCCGAGAAACGCCTGTCCAGTTGCTCCCTGTGACGCTGTACTATGTCCTCGAACTCTGGGTGAGTGCCAAATAATACGGTCGCTTGGCCCTCTTAAAGGACACCTTATGACCTGAGGCCAGAGAGACGTCATCCTCGATACCCAAAGTCTGATTGACAGCCTCAATGAGACTGTCAACCGTCTCCCGACACCCTGGAGCATCTAGGGCCAGGGGCTCATCTGCGTCATAATCTGAACTCTGCTTGCTCCCAGATAGTGGTGACGGTGAACGAGACGCCGCACTCATGGATGCCAAAGCACCGGATGGGCCCAGAGACGCCGTGTGGGTTCTCTTCCTATGCGCCTGTCTAGAATGACTGCGGCCCCTGCAGGCCGGAGGCTCTTGTGAGGAGGATGATCCCTCCCAGACAGGCGAGCCGCCATCTCTGCCCCTATCTGGAGCCTGAAGGGTCTCGATCGCCCTTGTCAGAGAAGCCATAGACCGGGAAAGCGATAAGGCCCAGTCCGGGGGATCCGGACCCCTGGGCTCTGTCGCAGGGGAGGGCTCCTGGGCGCGTTCGGAGTCACAGGCTTCACATAGTTTTTGGCTCTGAGCTCGTGGAAACCTAACCCCACAAGAAATGCATGCGGCATAAAGGAACGTGTGCGATTTACCTTTTCCGGACATATTGCTGCCAGGCCTAATTTATATGAGGGTTGAGGGGAAGGGAGGAGGACAAAACCACCTTTAATCCCCGTAGCGCGCCTCTAGGGTCAGGGTCACACTTACCCTGTCCTGAGTCCCCACGTGCTCTTGCTGCTGCCTCTGCGCTGCGTTCCTTTCCTCTGGGTAGGCCGGGACGTTCCTCTCCCGGTCGCGGCCTACCCTGCAATGAAGCAGGAGGCTCAACTTGTTTGGCGTCCGCCCTAGCCCGCGGGGGGCGGTGCGGGAAACGACGTCACGCCGGAGGCGGGACTTCCGCCCATGGCCTTGCCCGCACGCCGCGGGGAGGGCGCGCGCGGCCTCTCTATCGCCGGGACCCGGCGTCCACGCCTGGCGAAAAGAGGGAGGAGGGAGGAGAGGGAAGGAGGATTGCCCTACACTTCCTAAGACGCCTGGAGCTTCAGTGGACAGGAACGCTGCCGCAGGACCCTCCCCAGCCCTCCATACCTGACTCCGGATCCAGCACCCAGGTAGAGGGGATGGGGTTAATTTCTGGATGATGCAGGCACCCTAACACCGTCTAACCCCTTCAGGGGGTGAGGAGAGGGCCTGTCCGCCAACTTGCAGCACCGCCGTCTAGCGTTGGTGGAGCAGTGGGGGCCGCAGAGACTAGTCTTGTGCCTCTGTGCAAGCCCATGGTTTCAATACTTAGGGGTGGACAGGGCTAAGTCCGGCATCGTGTCCCACGTCGCGGGAGAGGATACGTGGAGGGACACTCGCAAGTGCTCGCCCGTTGTTGGTTTGGGGAAATCGGACCCTTTCAATAGGATCCGTTGCCCCTGTCTTATCTTCATAAAAATAAAAAACAAAAATAGAAGTCTGGGGAAAAAAACCCAGATACGTCCCTCGGTGCGGGAAAGGATACGTGGAGACGATACTCAACACGTGCTCGCCCGTTGATGGTTTGGGGAGATCGGACCCTTTCAATAGGATCCGTCGCCCCTGTCTTATCTTCATGGAAAAAAGAAGTCTGGAGAAAACCAGACATGTGTGCCTCCAGAGACACTAAGCAAAAAATTGAGTTCCACCCGCAATCGGGGCGAGGGTGTATGCGGCGGCGGAGGAGCTAACCTTTTTTTGTTCACTTAGTGTCAGCCTCCAAGCAGCAGTAGCATACACCCACAGTACCTGTGTCCCCCAAAGAGACGAAGGAGAAAAGTATGAAGGTAAGACCAGGTAGCGGCTGTACAAAGCTGGGTCACAGAGGCCTGGTGATGGCAGCCCCCACTGCGTGGGTGGAGAGAGCCCTCACTCCTGGAGGAGGTGGTCAATCCTTCACTTGGTATGTGTCCAGTATGGCAGAGCGGAACCAGCGAGCGATAGTGGCCCCTGGAAGCAAAAAGTATCCTGCGATGACCCTCAGGAATCACGAAAAAGGAGTTGGAGTCTGAATGATTCTGTTCTTGAGAGGTGTAAGCTTTGGGGGCCCTAACAAGTTCTGATTTGTGAAGGGATGTTCTAGATGATGAGATGGGCAGAATTACGGATGATGTCCTCGTTGAGGCGGAATGGTGAAACCACCTTGGGAAGGAAAGCACCAGTTGGAGAGCCACCTTGTCCTGGTGGAGGACAAGAAAGTGGGAGCATCACGAGAGAGCTGCTAATTCTGAGAACTGCCTGATAGCAGTGATCGCAGCAAAGGACAAAACTTTCTAGGAAAGATAATAGTGGGCGATGCCTTGAATTGGTCCCTGGAAGACGCTCAAGACTAGGTTAAGGTCCCACGGATCCATGGGATGACGATATGGTGGAACAGAGTGTGCGACTCCCTGCAGGAAGGTCTTGATCTGGGAGTGGGAAACCAGAGGATAGAGAGCGTGGAGACCTGACCCTTGAGGAAATGGAGAGACAACACAGATTCTAGGCCTGAATGTAGGAAGCCCAGGAGTGAAATGAAAGAAAAGACATGAAGGTTGTCCGAATGTCCTCGCACCAGCAAAAAAAAAAAAAAAAAAAAAAGCTTTCCACGATATATGCGAGAGAACAAGGGCTTTCTCACCTTGATCATAGTCTGGATGAACTGACGAGAAGCCTGCCTATCTCAACACTGTGGCTACAACACCCATGCCATCAGATTGAGAGACTGAACTCTGGTGGAAAAGGGGACAATGAGCAAGTAAGGTCTGGGGGACCCAGGACATTCCAGGGGACATCTGAAAAAAGGACGACTGCGCACCAAGCTCTTCTGGGCCAGTCTGCTGCCATGAAGATTACTGGTACTCCTTCTGCTTTGATCTTCTTGATGAGTCTGGGAATCAAAGGGATCAGGGAAGGACCAAAGCGTCGGATCCGATCACCAGGAGGACCTAGACACGAAATGAGGGACCTTGTTGTTCATCCAGGAAGCCATGAGGTTGACGTCGGGTGTGCTCCACCTTAAAAAGATTTGGTTGAACAGATCTACAATATCTGGTTGTGTTGAGAGACCTCTTGCTTCACGAGAGGCCTTCGAACCTCCAGGATGTTGATGGGTAAAGAGGCCTCCCGGGGTTTCCAGCGGCCTTGAGCTGTGCGTTGGTGGAATACTGCCCCCACACATGTCTGCCTCCTAGTGACACTAAGTAGGTGTACCCTGTTGAGGAGGAACTTTTTTTTGCCTAGGGACAGCAACACACACACTCAGGGCTACCTGTGTTCCTCAATGAAGAGATAGAGAAATTGCAATTACCCCATTGTTTGGGTTTGTTTTCTTTTTGTTTTGTTTTTTGGGGGGGGGGGGGGATCTTTATGGCATTGAGCAGCAAAAACGTCCAGGCGACACGCATCTCAGCAATAAATATTTTTTTCCTCTTCAGTGCCACTTACACATACTTTTTATATTTTTCATAGATTAAACTTTTACGGATAAGGCAAACACGTTCATTATTTTTTTTTAATATTTAATTGGAAATAGAAAGTGATTCACTTAGATTTTTTTCCAATTCATTTCCTTCCTTTTTTTCACCTGGATCTACGATCCTTTGATCAGACAGTGAGCGTTACACCTTGTGGCCGACACTTTGCTATAACTCACCTCTGGGGCAAAGTCGGCAATGTGGGTCTTCTCTTTCTCAAGTGCCGCCTGAGACACGAACATGGGGAAGTAGCAGTTTTCCACGCCCAACTTTCTTATCTCGCCATCGAAGAAATTTTGAATGGATTCCCAGATGGCAAAGGCCCATGGCCGCAGCACGTAGCACCCGCTGACGTCGTAATACTCGATCATCTCTGCCTTTGTGATCACCTGGAAGACACAGAAGATATGTAGGATGTGACACTTTCTGACATGGGCTACGTGCACATCTCGCCCCTGATGTGCGCCCGTCGTACATATCTTTACTGCTTCTACGTGAAAACCAGCCATCAGCAAAACCGCATGTGTACAGAGCATACAAGTGATGAGCGAGCGTGCTCAAATTAGGTGTCATCTAAGGATGCTCGTGTCTTAAATAGAGGATTTTCAGAGTGCTCAAAAATATGCGCGAGTCCCCATGGCTGCATGTCTCGCGGCTGTTTGACAGTCACAACACATACAGAGATTTCCTGTTTGTTATGCATTTCCTGCATGTGCTGCAGCTGTCGAACAGCCGCGATACATGCAGACGTGCTGACTCGAGCATATTTTACGAGCACGCCAAAACGCTCGATTAGCACCCGAGCATGCTCAGATAACACCTTATACAAGCACGCTTGCTCATCACTAGAGTATATGCCTTTTTTTAAAGAGGTATTCCCATCTTATAAAACAATGGCTACTGCTAAGATATGACATTACTGAACCATCCTTGGGGGGTGGGGGGGGGGGGGGGAGCACCGACATTCCAGAGAATAAAGGGGGCAGCAATGATTTAGCCTTGCACATGTATTCAGACTAAACACAATGTGCAGAGAGGCCTAAACGCACCACACTGCCATCCGTAACACACCTGGGAATACCAGTCTGCAAGATTTTCCTCCTTCTTGGCTTCCAGTCCCAGCCTAAAATAGTAAAAAATAAATACATTTAAAAAAAAAAAAAAAAAAATCACATTTGGGGAACAAGCCCTTATTGCACGTACGTTATTTTACAGTGTTCTGCAGCCAAGCATCTATTGTTCACTGTTAGCAGAAAAACAGGAACACTGCTCCTTAAAACGCTTTTTTCTTTAGTGCATGCATGTTTAGCACCCTCCAAAAAATAAAAAATGTTAGCCCTCTATAACCTCTATATTACTGGCTGCAAAATGAGTAAAAAGAGGATCTGTCAGTGAGCTCATTTTAACGGTCCAATGGCAGACTTTCTAATTCTTGTCTTTTTCTGAGCTCCTCTCAGCTGATCGATGACCATAGACCACATCAAAACGCAAATGTGCAGAGAAATAAGGCGCCAAGAACTTCTCCACCTGGGCGGAGGTCCCTTTTAAGTGACCTTGAACTCAGATATAAGTATCAGCCAGAGAAGTGGAGCCGTACCTGGTCTGTTTCTTAGGGCCCTGCCCCTCAGCGACCTCCTTGGCAGCGTCCATCTTTTTCTGTCCGTCTCCTTGCTTCGGTTGCTTGTTCTGCTTTTCGGACTTATTCTCTTTCTCCTTCTGCTTCTTGTCTTCTTTCAGTGCAGTTGTGGCTGCCGTTGTCTGCTCCGCTCCAGTCTGACCCTTGTACTGAGCCAGCGCAAGCACTGAATCGAGAAGTTGCTTCACTGCAGCATCAACCACATCCTAAAGATAATCAGGCGTGTCAAATCACCATAAAAAGGATTGTAAAAAAGAAAAAATCCAATTTTATTTTCCCTGTAAAGAGAGCTCTACATTCTCAGCACTCCTAACGACTTCCATTATAGATTCTGGTGGCCACTAGGGGGAGCTTACTGCCTAGTCCAATGTATAAATATATGCAGTAAGCTCCAAAGCTCCCCCTAGTGGAGGCCAGAATTGTACCATCTTCATAGATTGGGATTGCCAGATTGTGCATGTAAATATAAGCAATTTTGCAATTTACTACTTGTTAAAATTTTCAACCGTTCTTGAGATATTTCTTTTGTTCACAGCTGATTGACTTGGAGACCAACCACCGCTGTGAGACACCAGAACACGCGCAGTGCTTTCATGCTCTTTATGTAGAGCTTGTAAGCACAGTTTAGACAATATCCAGGAACACTGGAGTGTGTTGTAAGCTCCGAATCCCAGCTAGCTTCAGCGCACTGCTTACAAGCCAGACAGCAGCAGTGGTCGGTCTCCTAAGCAACGAGCTACAAGCAAAGAATGAAATGTTAACCCCTTCACCCCCAAGGGTGGTTTGCACGTTCATGACCCGGCCAATTTTTAGGCTAAGTGCACACGTACCGGAACTCTCGCGGAAATTACAGCGAGAATTCCGGAATTCCAGTCCGCGGGAAAATCGCATTTTAAATTCCCGCGATTTTCCCACGGAAAAACTAGCATTTTGCAAGCGTAATTAGCTTGCAAAATGCTAGCGTTCTCCAAGCGATCTGTAGCATCGCTTGGAGAACTGATTGACAGATTGGTCACACTCGTCAAACAGTGTTTGACGAGTGTGACCAACTTTTTACTACTGAGATGCAGCCTCAGTAGTAAAAGATAAAATGTAAAAAAAAAAATAAAAAATGGTGTTATTCTCACCCTCCGACGTCCCGCGCAGCCGTTCCCAGTAGTCCTTTGCGAAAATGCCCGCGATGACGTCAGTTCTCGCGGGATCGCGACGTCTCGCGGTCATTCGCGATGACGTCGCGCGAATGACCGCGAGACTTCGCGATCCCGCGAGAAGGGACGTCATCGCGAGCATTTTCGCAAAGGACTACTGGGAACGAGAGCGTGGAGAGAGGCGGGAAGGCTGCGCGGGACGTCGGAGGGTGAGAATAACAATATTTTTTATTTTAAATTCTATTTTTTACAGGGATATGGTACCCAAAGCCCGGAGGACAGTCTCCTCTCCTCCGGACCAGAAGTTTATAATGCCCGGGCATGAAAATAAAAAAATCGTATTTTTTCCACAAACATGATCAATTAGTCCCCAATTTTTTCATTTTCCCAAGGGTAACAGGAGAAATTGGACCCCAAAAGTTGTTGTCCAATTTGTCATGAGTACGCCGACACCCCATATGTGGGAGAAAACTACTGTATGGACACACGTCGGGGCTCGGAAGGGAAGCAGTGACGTTTTGGAATGCAGACTTTGATGGAATGGTCTGCGGGTGTCATGTGCGTTTGGAGAGCCCCTGATGTACCTAAACTATTGAAACTCCCCACAAGTGACCCAATTTTGGAAACTAGACCCCCCACGGAACTTATCTAGATGTGTGGTGAGCACTTTGAACCCCCAAGTGCTTCACAGAAGTTTATAACGCTCGGACGTGAAAATAAAAAAATCATTTTTTTCCACAAAAATGATATTTTTGCCCCCAATTTTTTATTTTCCTAAGGGTAACAGGAGAAATTGGACCCAAAAGTTGTTTTGCAATTTGTCCTGAGTAGGCTGATACCCTACATGTGGGGGTAAAACACTGTTTGGGCGCATGGCAGTGCTTGGAAGGGAAGGAGCACCATTTGACTTTTTCAACTCAGAATTGGCTGGAATTGAGATCAGACACAATGTTGCATTTGGAGAGCCCCTGATGTGCCCAAACAGTGGAAACCCCCAATTCTAACTCCAACCCTAACCCCAACACACCCCTAACCCTAATCTGAGCCCTAACCCTAGCCCTAACCCTAATGGGAAAATGGACATAAATACATTTTTATTTCATTATTTTTCCCTAATTAAGGGGGTGATAACGGGGGGTTTGATTTACTATTTATGGCGGTTTTTATGTTTGGCGGCTGTCGCACGCTAAAAGACGCTTTTTATTGTAAAAATAGTTTTTGCATCACCACATATTGAGAGCTATAATTTTTCCGTATTTTGACCCACCGAGTCATGTGAGGTCTTATTTTTTGCGGGACGAGTTGACGTTTTTATCGGTACCATTTTCGGGCACGTGACATTTTTTGATCGCTTTTTATTCCGGTTTTTGGGACGCAGAATGAACAAAAACCAGCGTTTCATGAATTTCTTTTGGGGAAGTGCGTTTACACCGTTCCGCGTGCGGTAAAATTGATAAAGTGGTTTTATTCTTCGGGTCAGTACGGTTACAGCGATGCCTCATTTAGGTCGTTTTTTTATGTTTTGTCGGTTTTATGCAATGAAAACTATTTTATATAAAAAAATTATTTTTGCATCGCTTTATTCTGCGAGCTATAACTTTTTTATTTTTTCGCTGATGATGCTGTGTGGCGGCTCGTTTTTTGCGGGACAAGATGACGTTTTCAGCGGTACCATGGATATTTATATGCGTCTTTTTGATCGCGCGTTATTACACTTTTTGTTTGGCGGTATGATAATAAATCATTATTTTTTGCTTCGTTTTTTATTTTTATTTTTTAAGGGGTTCGCTAAAGGGGTAAATAATGGGACAGTTTTATAGGGCGGGTCGTTACGGACGCGGCGATACCCAATATGTGTACTTTTATTGTTTTTTTTTTTTTTTTTCAAAAAATGAATTTATTGGGGAATATTTTTTTTTTTTTTACTAATTTATGTGGCGATTTTTTTAAAATTATTTGTACACTTTTTTTTTTTTCTTTTTTTTTAACTTTATTACATAGTCCCAGATGGGACATCACTATCCTGTGACAGATCGCTGATCTGTCACATCACAGATCACTGTGACAGATCAGCGATCTGTCACAGGCAGTGCCGAAGGCTTCCTCATGCCTGCGCTTTGCAGGCACTGAGGAAGCCAGCTTCCTGCAGGCCCCCGTCGCCATCTTGGATTCGGGGGCCTGGAGGAAAGGAGCCCCCCCCCGCAGCAGCGCTGCACATTGCGCTGCCGTGGGGGGCTCAGGGAAGCACGGAGGGAGCCCCCTCCCTGCCGATGCTTCCCTTTAACTCCCGGTACACCGCGATCATGTTTGATCGCGGTGTGCAAGGGGTTAACGTGTCGGGGGCGGTCCGTGACTGCCCCTGACACATTGTGCCGGGTGTCAGCTGTGATAATCAGCTGACACCCGGCCGCGATCAGCGGCGCTCATCACGTGGGCGCCGCTGATCGCGGTAGACGTACTATCCCGTCCATGGGCATAGGGGCCCAGGTCCCATGGACGGGATAGTACGTCGGATGGCAGGAAGGGGTTAATATCTCAGGAACCGCTGAAAATTTTAAAAAGCAGTAAATTGCAAAACTGCTTGTTTTTACCAGGACAATCCAACAATATCCACCTGTGAAGATGAAAATAACCCCTTTAACGTCTATTACATACCCATACCACCCATATTCGTAATTTTCAGAAGCAACGTAGTGGACACAATCTGATAAACACATCGATGCATAGGACACAATAGTCTTCTTACCTTGGAAGCGTTCTCGCTCGTCAGCTTTCGGACCTGTTCCCCTTGCTTGGTGAGCATGTTTAGCAGTTCCTCAGACTCACAAGACGGCGGCTTACTTTCCTGAGCTTTAACAGGTTGCACTGCCGCTGCGCTGCTTGCAGGAGGTTGTCCCGGCTTGTACTCCTGCCCGGTCATTTCTTTATATTCGGCCTTGAGAGACAGCAGGGATTTTACCGCTTCATCCACCTTGTCCTTAAAAAAATAGAAAAAGATGATGACCCACATTTGTCAGTAAAATCAGCTTTGTTGCCCGTAACAGCCAATCATAGACGGCTTTCATTTCATTAACGATTTTTGAAAAATTAAAGCTGTACTGTGATTGGCCGTTGTAGGCAACGATTCACAGTCCTGGAAGACATCACATCTGTGGTTATTTCTACCCAATCATCTTAAATAACTCTCTCAAAGACAACCGACGTCCTTATATCATGAGGGGTCGTAAGGACGTCCTAGAGAGCCGCTAACAAGCAGATCTCTCTGAGGCGGCCTCACAGTCAATATCTTTAAAGGATTATCCCCATCTTACCAAATGGGTATTGTCAGATAGTTCATGTAAATACAAAAAAATTTGCAATTTACTCCTAATTAAAATTTTCAGCCGTTCATGAGATATTAATACTTTTATTTTGTTTACAATTCGTTGCCTTGGAGACCGACCACCGCTGATAGATACAGCTGTAAACAAAAGTGTCTATATCTCAAGAACGGCTGAAAATTTTAATGAGTAAATTGCGTAAGTTTTTGTTTTAACAAGCACTATCCGATAATAGCCATCTATGGAGATGAGAATAAACCCTTTAATGGCCAGAATGACATATTACATTACATCAGCTGGCATAGCTAGTGGCATCTCCCCTCTGCAGAAAGATATGGGAACACTGCACACAAAAGATGCAGCATCTTATTGCAAACGGCCCCAAACTATTTTACCTTTGGAGCCTTTTCGGATTTGAGCTTGCGGACGAGCTCCCCCTGCTGCGACACCTTGTTGTAGAGAGCGATGCTGTCACTGGGGGCTGCGTGTTTGGAGGTTGTTTGGGGAGTGGAAGTACTAGAAGGAGACTGAGAAGGAGGAGGACCAACACCGGGCTTGTATTCCTGACCGCTCTGCTGCTTGTATTCAGCTTTAAGGTTCAAGAGGCTTTTAACTGCAGCATCTATCTCCTCCTAAATGTGGGAGCGAGAAGGGGGGGGGAAGCGAGAAAGAGCGGGGGGGGGGAGCGAGAGAAAAAGCGGGGGGGAGCAAGAGAGAGAGCGGGGGGAGAGCAAGAGAGAGAGCGGGGGGAGAGCAAGAGAAAGAGCGGGGGGAGAGCAAGAGAGAGAGCGGGGGGAGAGCAAGAGAGAGAGCGGGGGGAGAGCAAGAGAGAGAGCGGGGGGAGAGCAAGAGAGAGAGCGGGGGGAGAGCAAGAGAGAGAGCGGGGGGAGAGCAAGAGAGAGCGGGGGGAGAGCAAGAGAAAGAGTGGCGGGGGAGAGCAACAGAGAGAGCGGGGGGAGAGCAAGAGAGAGAGCGGGGGGAGAGCAAGAGAGAGCGCGGGGGGAGAGCAAGAGAGAGAGCGGGGGGAGAGCAAGAGAGAGAGCGGGGGGAGAGCAAGAGAGAGAGCGGGGGGAGAGCAAGAGAAAGAGCGGCGGGGGAGAGCAAGAGAAAGAGCGGGGGGGAGAGCAAGAGAAAGAGCGGGGGGGAGAGCAAGAGAAAGAGCGGGGGGGGAGAGCAAGAGAAAGAGCGGCGGGGAGAGCAAGAGAAAGAGCGGCGGGGGAGAGCAAGAGAAAGAGCGGCGGGGGAGAGCAAGAGAAAGAGCGGCGGGGGAGAGCAAGAGAAAGAGCGGCGGGGGAGAGCAAGAGAAAGAGTGGCGGGGGGAGAGCAAGAGAAAGAGTGGCGGGGGGAGAGCAAGAGAGAGAGCGGGGGGAGAGCAAGAGAGAGAGCGGGGGGAGAGCAAGAGAGAGAGCGGGGGGAGAGCAAGAGAGAGCGGGGGGAGAGCAAGAGAGAGCGGGGGGAGAGCAAGAGAAAGAGTGGCGGGGGAGAGCAACAGAGAGAGCGGGGGGAGAGCAAGAGAGAGCGGGGGGAGAGCAAGAGAGAGCGCGGGGGGAGAGCAAGAGAGAGAGCGGGGGGAGAGCAAGAGAGAGAGCGGGGGGAGAGCAAGAGAGAGAGCGGGGGGAGAGCAAGAGAGAGAGCGGCGGGAGAGCAAGAGAAAGAGCGGCGGGGGAGAGCAAGAGAAAGAGCGGGGGGGGAGAGCAAGAGAAAGAGCGGGGGGGAGAGCAAGAGAAAGAGCGGCGGGGGAGAGCAAGAGAAAGAGCGGCGGGGGAGAGCAAGAGAAAGAGCGGCGGGGGAGAGCAAGAGAAAGAGCGGCGGGGGAGAGCAAGAGAAAGAGCGGCGGGGGAGAGCAAGAGAAAGAGCGGCGGGGGAGAGCAAGAGAAAGAGCGGCGGGGGAGAGCAAGAGAAAGAGCGGCGGGGGAGAGCAAGAGAAAGAGCGGCGGGGGAGAGCAAGAGAAAGAGCGGCGGGGGAGAGCAAGAGAAAGAGCGGCGGGGGAGAGCAAGAGAAAGAGCGGCGGGGGAGAGCAAGAGAAAGAGCGGCGGGGGAGAGCAAGAGAAAGAGCGGCGGGGGAGAGCAAGAGAAAGAGCGGCGGGGGAGAGCAAGAGAAAGAGCGGCGGGGGAGAGCAAGAGAAAGAGCGGCGGGGGAGAGCAAGAGAAAGAGCGGCGGGGGAGAGCAAGAGAAAGAGCGGCGGGGGAGAGCAAGAGAAAGAGCGGCGGGGGAGAGCAAGAGAAAGAGCGGCGGGGGAGAGCAAGAGAAAGAGGGGGGAGAGCAAGAGAAAGAGGGGGGAGAGCAAGAGAAAGAGCGGGGGAGAGCAAGAGAAAGAGCGGGGGAGAGCAAGAGAAAGAGCGGGGGAGAGCAAGAGAAAGAGCGGGGGAGAGCAAGAGAAAGGGGGGGGGGAGAGCAAGAGAAAGGGCGGGGGAGACCAAGAGAAAGGGCGGGGGAGACCAAGAGAAAGGGCGGGGGAGACCAAGAGAAAGAAGGGGGAGACCAAGAGAAAGAAGGGGGGGGAGACCAAGAGAAAGAGTGGGGGGAGACCAAAAGAAAGAGGGGGGGGGGAGACCAAGAGAAAGGGCGGGGGAGACCAAGAGAAAGAAGGGGGGGGAGACCAAGAGAAAGAAGGGGGGGGAGACCAAGAGAAAGAGTGGGGGGAGACCAAAAGAAAGAGGGGGGGGGAGACCAAGAGAAAGAGTGGGGGGAGACCAAAAGAAAGAGGTGGGGGAAGAACAAGAGAAAGAGGGGGAGAGCGCAAGAGAAAGGGGGGGGAGAGCGGCAAAGAGGGAAGTGGAAAAGAGGAAAGAAGCAAAGAATTAAACCAAGTTCATCTGATGACAAAAGAAACATTGGCACAAAAATCTTCAGTGTATCCTATAGAGGAATAACATTGCAATGCCGAGTCCTGTGGTGAGTATTAATGTCCAATAGTTACATCTAGTCAGAAAGATCACATTTATTCATATGTAGATAATACACGATATGGAGAAAAGGATTGGAGCACAAGTCCTAATTCAGATTTTGTCATCTGGACCAGTCACCCTCACAGTATAAAGCATTCAATTACATGGCCCCTCAGGAGTAGACGGCATCCAGCCCTGTTGCCCCTCGGGGGGGAGGGGAGGAGGAAGGGCATCTGGACCAGTCACCCCTCGGGGGGGGGGGTGGTTGGAATGCGACATAAGGACATGGATGGGGGAGTTTGGTGGACCCAGTGGTCAGATATTTAGGTCCATCCTGAAGGAGATTGATCAGTAATTTGCACATGGATTATCTGAACGTTCCCAGTCAGCCTCAGAAATGGAGTTTATTGCACGTGGTCATGTCTGCAGTTTTATAGACCCAGAACACAAAGGCAAAGCATTGCATCTACACATACAACAGAAGTGTAGCCGCAGGGTCCTACCTTGGAAGCCTTCTTGCTTTTCAGCTGTCGGACCACCTCTCCTTGCTCAGAAACCCTGCTGTATAACAGGGTGATGTCGGAGCTTGGAAGACTGGAGGGAGCAGGCAGTGGGGGGCCGCTGGCTGTGGCTATAGGAGGTGAGGGGCTGCTGGCTGGAGCTACAGGAGAGGCGCCTGCCTTGTACTCCTGTCCAGTTATTTGCTTATATTGTGTTTTCAGCTCTAATAAACTTTTCACAGCCGCTTCTACCTCAGGCTTTAGAGTGAAAAAGAGAAGGAGCAGCAGAGCAGACACCAAACAGAAGGAAAAAAAGAAAAAGTTTAGGAAAGTTGTGAAAGAAGCTGGAGAAAATCCCTGCAATCAGCCCAGTTTAAAGGGTTCCTGGTGCAGCTGCCTTCCACATCAATAGCCTAGCAGGTATCGTGAACGCATCCTACATGACGTCACCATCACCGATGCAAAAAGCAAGCAGTGCCAGAGATCCCCTTTAAGACATTAAGTAAAAGGGGCTTTTCTGGAGACTTTTCAAAAGTAGTCATAGGAGAGAGATTCTTATAAAACAAGGAAATACGCATTACTGACCCCTTAATATCATCTCGACCATCCTTCACATGACCACTGCAGGGATGTATATATCTACAACACAAGGTCAGTGATTGGCTGCAGTGATCACATGAGTGATGGATGGCCTGTTATTACTTTCGGTATTAGAAGGGGTGGGGGAGAGGATTAAAGCATTAATGGTCATTTCTGCATTTTAAACCATTCTTTACTCTTAGCCCACCTTTGGAAAACCCCTTTAAGGAAAACCTTAAAAAGATCCTGATAACTCCCTTGTATAAAGCCATAGAAGGGTTTGGCCTCTACTTTAAAACACTTTCTAAAGGATCCTTTTTAATCCAATGAAATGGTCGATGTCGACCAGAATAAACAATCGTCAGCGTAACGATCGGTCGTGCGTGTCAACAATTGTCCACAATCATCCAAAACACCCTGTCAGGCATGTTGGAATTTTCTCGGCTGATAATCGGGTTCCGCTTTCACATTCTGTCTGAGCAAGAAGAGAGATTGTGCCCTTTAAATCAGATGGAATGTGAAGGTGGCAACCGCTGATTAGCTGCAGCGGTCATATGATGCCACCAGTCGGAAAAAAATCCCAAAATGCCAGGAGATTTGGCAGGTCTGGGAGGCTTTAATAATTTTTTTCTTTCCACTACCCTTGACCTATTTAGAATGTGTTTTAGAGTCATGGACAATCATTTAATATTTCATTAAAAGCAACAGTGGAGGGGAAAAAAGGCTAACAAGCGTCAAAACAAGGTTGGCCTTTCAGGACTCTAGGAAAGATGGAGGACAAACCTCGGCGAGCAGGGTGAACGGCTCATTGTCATCTTACCTTTGGCGCCTTCTCGGTCTTTAGTCTACGCACCACCTCCCCTTGTTCGGACACCCTGTCATAAGCCGCTTTGGCATCGCCACCATCAGAGGCTGCCGCTGGGCAGGAGGCGACTCCCAATGCTGGGGCGTTTCCGGGTTTATAGTCCTGACCCGTTGCCTGCTTATATTCAGCTTTCATTGACAGGAGAGCTTTTACAGCTGCGTCGATTTCAGCTTTTTCGGCTTTCTTAGTTTTGAGTTCCCGGACGAGGTCTCCCTGAGCTGTAACCTTGTTGTAGAGAACGGAGGGGTCTGCTGCTGAAACGGGGGAAGGGACAGGGGCATCGTTCACTGCCGCTTCGGTGGGTTTTGCCTTTGTCTGTGAAGCAGAGAAGTGGCAAATTAAGAGATGTCATACTTATACAGTAGGGGGTCCAGGGACTAAATACGGAGGATAAGACATCAGTATCGGATTGAAGGGGGGTACAGCTGGACTACCCCCATCAATCTGACATCGATTACCCACTAGGCCACGTCTGTACAGTAAATGTCCTGGACAACCCCCTTTAAAATGTAATGTTCGGCCTATGATTGAAGAATGCTCTGGGTATGGCGTTTTGCCCTGTGGTCATTTCTATAGGACTTAACGGCGCTGGGCATGTTAAAAATAATTATGCTTAGATGTGTTCCTAATAAAAAAAAATACAACCTATTAAATGTACTAATATTATCACTGGACCCCAATTTTCAGACATCAACCTCCAAACCGGGTACCGGCCAGAAGTGTATCTGCCGAACCCACAAACAGGGGAAATATCTGATGTTCAGGGTACTTTGGAAACCAGAAGCAAGTTGTAAAAGTTACTACATTAAAACAAATTTGCATCATTCTGTTTACATTGGATTTTCCTTTCGAAATAACCACATATTTCAAACTTTGTTTTAAAGGGACTTCTAAAAAGTATTTTATTTTCTTCTCACTATAAAATATCATCTGTTGTCATGGCAAATAGATTGGAAAAAAAAAAACTTTAGTATGTACCGACTCTAATTTCCTCCTTTGCCATTATTGGGGTAGATTGACGACGTGTAGAAGACATTAAACCAGAGGTACGATTGAAGGGTTAAGTCCTCTAAGGAGGCTAATTAAAAATGTAGAAAATTTAAAATAAAAGGAATATTTCGATCACCCCACATTTCTCATAAAACATATTCAGAACCCTAGAAAAAAAAAAAAAAAATAATAGAGAAAAGAAAATGGGTTTCCTAAAAGGAGCAATTTTTTTCCGTCTACTTTTAACACTCACTTCTTTCTTGGCACCAGCAGATTTTGTTTTCTCCTTGGAGCCAGAAGTTGGCATCTCCTTGGTGTGACCATCTGGGATGTAGATCAGGACACACGGAGCCTCCTTGCAGCTGTTGGGGCTGAGAAAAGTAAAAGAAGGGTCAATAGAAGAAAGTTCTTGGATTTGTTAATAGAAAAGTGGAAGATTTACAATGGCCAGTTTCCAAGATTGGGAGGTCATTTAAAAAAAAAAAAAAAAAAAAGTCTGGTCCTAATAAATCTCATCTCTTACCTGATGGGCTCATACGTCTCATCACAAATATAAAAGCCCCTCCGCTGCAGCTGGATGATGTCTCCTTTCTTCAGGGTCTTCAGACAAGGGTCTCCGAGCATCACTTCTTCTTGCTGAAAAGAATTGCAATTTAATCATGTAACCAGTGATAGCACAAGTGGACCTTTATCAACAAGAAAAAAAAAAAAAAAATGAGGAATTTGGGTACTCGGCGTAATATCTCTTTCTTGGAGCCTTCACTGGGGGACAGTTTCCCGAGTTCCCCGATCCAGAAGTAGAGAAAAAAGGTTTTGCAGGGCTGGCAACCCAACATTTACAATGCTAAGCAGCTCAGTGCGGGGGGAAATAGAACAACGGCGGGACTGACAGATCCGCCATAGTCCTATGTTGGAGGGAGAGTCAGCATCGTGAAAATCATTTCATAGATACATACGTGTGGGCTTTCTGCAGATCCTTACTAAAGTCTACCCAGGTCATATTCCTTGGGGTGATTAAAAGAGTTGTTCCCTTTCCCCAAAAATTTCCTGATTTATAAAGTTCGTTGGAAAACAAAAAACAAACCGAGTCTCAATAATCCACCCTGGGTCCAGTGCCAAGTTTCTGCCGCTGCCCCCATTACTCCATTGTCACGTCGACATTGCTGCAGCCGATCAGTGAGCTCAGCGGTTCACGCCATCTACGTGGGGGCAAAGACGCTGAGCTCAGAGTTAGGCTGGGGCAATGTCAACATGGCGCAAATGCTGCAGTCATATAATGGAGATGGGGGAAGTCGAAAATAGACGAACGCCGTACCCTGTAGTCTGAAGGACAACGGATGGAGTGGAGGGCGAGCATGTGCGCCTCTGCTACGCTCACGCCCGGGCTCAGTGGCGAGTTGGGCGCCATCAATCAGTAAGCTATTCACTATCCTATGGATAAGGCATAATTTTACCGCTTTAATCTCATATTTCCAATATGGAGTCCCGCCGTTAACATTTCCATAAATCTGATTTTTTTTTTTAATGCTCGGTAATAAGTGTTTTTTGGCAGGACAGGACGGTCGTGGTCACCTTGCTGCTCCTGTTAATGTACTGTTTGAAGTCTTCTTCTTTCCCCAGGACGGGTTTTGTGATCAGATGGTCGTAGTTGACACAAACTGTTGGGGTTAATGGAGCTTTAGGAGTGTCAGCCAGCCACGTTATCTTGGTGGTTTTCTTGTAGTCTTTGTTTTCCAAATTGAGTTGGGCATCGAGAGACGTTATCTTCCCACTGGAGTCTCTGCAGATGAGAAACCGGAAGTCTAAATTAAAGGTACCCAAAGCAAAGTTAAAATAGGGTCTCCGACGTATGTACGAGCAGCTTTGTATTAGGGTACATCTACGAGGTCACATCTGCACAATCGGCAGGTACCTATTGAATATAGGGTTGGCGACTGATGCTTTCCGATCATGGAGGTTTGCCCCACACAATGTCACCTGTGCCGATCACCACCCACTGTGCAAGTGAGCCGTGCCCCTCTATGTTCTTTTTAACAGTGTCTTACCGGTGGATTTTGGTGATGATGAGATTCCCCCAGTTGATAAAGGTGACCATCTCTCCCTCAGACAGAGTCTCAGCATCGGCTCCTTCTATAAGGACTCGAGGGCCGTACCATACAGATTTCATGCCGACCTCCGCATTCTAGACAAGTGAAAAAAAAATAAAAATTGTACAATTTTACCTGCGCTGATACATTGTAGCAAACCATCATGGCAGGAGAGAGCGTCCACTGCCAAGGCACAACTGCAACAAACCCACAGAAAATCAGAGGTTGCTTTGGCGTAAAATGCGCCCAAAGAAGAGCAAATACATTGATAAATGACGGGGAAAAGTTTGAGAAAAGTTGCTGAAACTTTCTGCAAACTAGGATTAAACTTTCACCCTCCAAAACCTAACTGTGAATGAATATTAATGAGGAATATAATGGACGGATTTATATTGTTCTTTCCGTGAAATGCGAGATCTGTCCAGTCCTGCCCTACAAAGACAACTCACTGATGTCATTGAGCACTGTGTAATACCTAGTCTGCCCTGCGGGAGTGCTGTAGAGAAATTAAACACTTACTGCCAGGTCTCCCTATAGATTAGAGATGGTTTCAGGAGGAACCTGAAGGGGGAACATTGGGTATCCTTCCTAACAAATAGAGATCTTCTAAAGCCCAATCCCGCTTTAAAAAGAATGATAGCGCATGGGAAACCTTTGGGTGCTTGGCCACTTCTGTCACTCCATCCTGAGCCCCGGGGATGTTGACTGGAACGACTTGGCTCTTCAGTAAGGCGTTGTACCGCGGGGCAATAGGGTCAATCACCTGGCGGAGGCAAACACAGGAAGAGGTGAGGTGCAGTCATGTATTTTTCTTACCATCTATAAAGCGGGAGATTTACTGGTCTTGAGTGCTCAGGACAGAAGTGTCAGCGGATGATTGCGGTTACTCATTGGGGGTCTCCAGAAAAATCACCAAACTCTAATGAGATCTCCCTGGACTAGGTCTTCCATGTTTTCTGCACTGCATGCATCAGTAAAGGGAATTATTCCAAACATTCCCTAAACTAAGGGAACTTAAAGCAGATCAGTCACCAGTATACCAGTACAACAAATGGCATACATTATTCAGATCTAAATAAAAGACAAATCTGAACTGAGAGAAGTTAATGTGTATGCACAATGTAAGTGCATATTAACACATGACCATTAACCAGAGAAAACAAAAAGCAAAAAACACAAATATCCTGAACTAAAAAGTAAAAAATATACTGCAAATAATGCATAAAGGTAATAATAATAATAAGGGTATTTAGTAAACATAATTTTGATCAAAATAATGCACAAGCCATCCCGCCACGTCACGGCAACCCTTGTGGGACAGTCCCTACTCTAGTATTTAAAACCTTTTCACTTGCCAAGTGGCATGAATGTGAATAAGGGTCGAGGGACTGACCCACTAGTAAAAGCTTAGGCCAGGCTGGATGGCTTTCCCAGCTCAGAAAGAGGGCGGTCACACCCCCATATGCACTGAATGCACAATGAAATGAATAAAAGACAAATCTGAACTGAGAAAAGTAAGTTAATGTGTATGCACAATGTAAGTGCATATTAACACATGACCATTAACCAGAGAAAACAAAAAGCAAAAAACACAAATATCCTGAACTAAAAAGTAAAAAATATACTGCAAATAATGCATAAAGGTAATAATAATTATTACCTTTATGCATTATTTGCAGTATATTTTTTACTTTTTAGTTCAGGATATTTGTGTTTTTTGCTTTTTGATTATGCAGATCTACTAGACCTGATGGGGCTGGTACTCTTACTATGAAAATCCATGACAAAATGGCTATATCATCAATACTAAAAGTTTAAACTAAATCACCACCAACCTAGACTGACAGCTCCTCAGTGTCCCTACTCCCTGCTGCGGAATCTAAACCCATCTTGTCTTATTTACAGCTCCTCAATGTCTACTCCCTGCAGCTGAATCTCCACCACTTAGGCTAGTTTCACACTAGCATTTGGAGGCTCAGCGGACGCTCGCCGTGAAGCTCCGCCCCCTGCCAAGCCTCCTCCGGTCAGCTCCGCCCGGTACGGCCTGCGTACCCTATTTTTAGCATTGGGTACGCAGGCCGTGCGCAGGTATGCTTTCGCCGGCAAACGCGTCTTTTTGACGATGCGCCGGCCGCACCAAACTGCAACACAATGCGTTTAGAGCAGGTCGGCGCACTGTCAAAAGGACGCATGCGCCGGCAAAAGCATACCTGCACACGGCCTGCGTACCCAATGCTAAGAATAGAGTACGCAGGTCGCATGCAGCGTTATGCGCCCATAAGCGAAGCTGGGCGGAGAAGACGCGGCAGGGGGCAGAGCTTCACGGCGAGCGTCCGCTGCGCCTCCAAAGGCTAGTGTGAAACCAGCCTTAGCTTGACAGCTCCTCAAAGTAGCTCCTCAATGTTCCTCCTCCCTGCTGCTGAATCTAACAGGACTAGTGGTGAATTTGGGACATCCAGTATAGCACCAAATCCCTTGTAGAGCTATAGATATAAAATTATAGCATTTTGACTTTCTGCAGTCACCACCAGAGGGAGCTCAGGAGCACAACGCGTACAATTAACCCAATATGCCTGAAGCTCCCCCTAATGGTGGCTGCTGGAATTTTATCATTTAAATCAATGGTTTTGTAGGGGATTTCAAGCTCTGTAAGCAAAAAAATTAAAAAAAAAAAAAAAATTATATATATATATATATATATATATATATATATATATATATATATATATATATATATATATATATATATATATAATATATTTATATTTTTTTTGTTATTTTTTTTCTTGTTTGCTGCTAACCCTCCTACCTAGACTCAAGACCAGTTAATGGCATACATAAAAATTAATACTAAGAACGATCACAAGGAGGAGGGCACATGCTGAATAGGCAAAGGCAAATTGAGATCATTTCAGTATGGAGTCAAGCAGAAATTAAAAATAAAATTGTAAGGAAAAGGAGGAGGCGTTGCAGGGCCTGGCTGGACCGGGGATCTGTAAAGATGGATGAGCTGATGGAAAGTTATCGGAGCCCGATCGATAATGATCCAGCCAGCCCCTGAGCAGAACACAATCACAAACCCCTGGACTAAGCAACGCTCACAATATCAGAGGTCATTGGGGAATGTGCTACAATATTAGGAATATTGGGATCGGCACCGGACCAACCAAATTCTAGTAGCTTTAATATTGTGGGAGAGGCGTAGAAACTGCTACGAATTCGCTGTAGACGAGGTGCATTCACTGCATGGACGGCAGCTGGCCTCAGGGGGCGCTCTTAGGATTCGTGTAGTGGGGTGAATATAGGGGGGGCGATGTGGGGGGACGCCAGAGTCTCAGTCAGGGCAGCTCTCATCACATCGTTGGTTTATAGCCAAGGTATATTTTGCCTTTCTGGAGTCCACAAGCTGAGGATGATGGATCCTATAATGATCGGCTGCGCACGTCTAGTAGGAATGTGGCCAGGAGCATGCATGTAGTAAACTTGCGGTCACATGACCACTTTTCTCCAGGCGCTGGCACCGGGATTCCGGCTGACTGCAGACTTTCAGACCAAACCTGGAAAACACTTTTATGGGCCTGATTCATTTTAGAATTGGAGCCTTCTTTTAATCTATTTTTAAATGTTTTTCACTTGTTTTTTCCATTTTTGGCTTTGAAAGTCTATGTTGTATACTATAATTTAATTTTGAGTGAATGTACTCGAAATATTGTAAAACTGATACTCGGCTATGTCCACACAGATTTTAAAGGGGGTTATTCGAATCTTCGTAGATGGATATTGTCACACAGAGCTTGTAAATACAAGCACTTTTGCAATTTACTGTTCATTAAAATTTTCAGCCATTCTTGATTTATTAACACTTTTCTATTGTTTACTTGTTGACTAGGAGACTGACCACCGCTGATGTTTAAGCTCTAGCCATCACTGGGAGGTAACCGTGCTCTTCAGCAATCCTGGCCGGCTTCAAAACAGTGCTTACAAAAAGGAGATTTTTGTGAACTCACCGTAAAATCTCTTTCTCTTAGCCTCTAATTGGGGGACACAGAACCATGGGTGTTATGCTGCTGTCCACTAGGAGGCGACACTATGCATAATCTGAAAAAGATTAACTATGGCTCCTCCTCTGCAGTATACACCCCTGGACGGCATCAGCCTTCTCCAGTTTTGTGCAAAAGCATTAGGAGGAACATAACAGAAACAACATAATCATGCCTGTGAGAAGGCTACTATGTACAGGCTCAAAGAACAATATGAGAACTCAACCGTAACAAAAGCCCGTAGGGGCAACAGGGTGGGAGCTGTGTCCCCCAATTAGAGGCTAAGAGAAAGATTTTACGGTGAGTACACAAAAATCTCCTTTACTCTGTCGCCTCATTGGGGGACACAGAACCATGGGATGTCCCAAAGCAGTCCCTGGGTGGGAAGCAATGGACGAATATTGTGCTAGCAGAACCCTAAACTTGGGGCACTGCCGCCTGCAGAACCCGTCTACCCAGGCTCGCGTCCGCTGAGGACTGGGTATGAACACTGTAGTGTTTCGTAAACGTGTGTAGGCTAGTCCAAGTGGCCGCCTTGCACACTTGTTGTGCCGAAGCCTGGTGCCGAATGGCCCAGGAGGCCCCTACTGCCCGTGTAGAGTGTGCCTTGATACCGTCCGGAAGAGGGGAACTGTTAAGTCGGTAGGCCTCATGTATGGTGGACTTGATCCACCTGGCAAGGGTAGCCTTGGAAGCCAGCAGGCCCTTGCGACCGCCTTCCGGAAGAATGAAGAGGGAATCAGACTTCCGGAAGGGTGCAGTCCTGGACACGTAAAACCGCAATGCTCTGACGAGGTCAAGCGTATGCAGAGCCTTCTCCACTCTACGAACCGCAACCGGACAAAGGGATGGCAGTGAGATTTCCTCATTGAGGTGAAAGGTGGACACAACCTTCGGAAGGAAGGATTGTACAGTACGGAGAACCACCTTGTCCTGGTGAAAAGCTAGGAAAGGCCGTCTGCAGGAAAGTGCTGACAATTCAGACACTCTGCGTAGCTAGGTGATTGCCACTAGAAAAAACACTTTCTGTGACAGAATGCAGAGTGGGACTTCTTTAAGGGGTTCGAAGGGTGGTGCCTGAAATGCTGTCAGGACCAGGTTGAGGTCCCACGTTTCCAGTGGACGTCTGTAGGGGGGAACCAATCGGCAAACTAGCTGGAGAAAAGTCCTTACTTGCGGTTTGGTAGCAATGCACCTTTGAAAAAGGACTGAAAGCGCTGACACCTGACTCTTAAGCGAGCCTAGGGATAGCTTGGCGTCTAGGCCCGATTGAAGGAAACCTAGTACCTTCGGGAGGGAATAAGGGAGTGGGACCTGTCCGTGAGATTCGCACCAGGAAAAGTAAGCTCTCCAGGTACGACAAATCTTGGTGGAGGCTGGCTTCCTTGCCCTGATCATGGTCGCAATGACATCCGGTGAGAACCCTGCCTGGGTTAGAATCCAGGTTTCAAGGGCCATGCCGTCAAATTGAGAGCCCCTGAATTCTGATTGTACGATGTCGGCGTACCATGTACATCTGGGCCAGTCCGGCGCGATCAGGATGGTTGGAACTCCCTCTTGTTTGATCTTCCTCACGACCCTGGAGATCAGGGTGGAAAAATGTACAGGAGCTGGAACTTGGTCCAGTCCTGGACCAGGGCATCCGCTCCGAGCGACCGCGGGTCGTGTGTCCTGGCCATGAAATTGGAGACCTTGGCATTGAGATGGGATGCCATTAGGTCCACATCCGGGTTTACCCAGCGTTGACAGATCTGGTAAAAAATTTCGGGGTGGAGAGACCACTCCCCCGAGTCCATTCCTTGCCTGCTGAGGAAGTCGGCTTCCCAGTTTTCCACACCCGGAATGTGGACCGCAGAGAGTACCGACCTCGTGTCTTACGCCCAGTGGAGGATATGTGCCACTTCTCTCATCGCCTGGGCACTGCGGGTCCCGCCTTGGTGATTCACATATGCCACCGCCGTGGCATTGTCTGACTGTATCCGTATGTGAGAGGCTGCAAGCAAGTGATGAAAGGTTCCCAGTGCCAGGAAGATGGCCCGGATTTCCAGGATATTGATGGGCAAGGTCGCTTCCATTGGTGACCACTTGCCTTGTGCCCTGTGATGTAGGTGCACCGCACCCCAACCTGTCAGGCTTGCATCAGTGGTCAGGACCTTCCATTGACCTGAGAGAAAGGGTTTTCCTCTTGCAAGCGAAGTTGGCTTGAGACACCAATGTAGGGACCTCCTGGTTGACGATGTCAACCGGAACTCCCTGTCGAGGGAGAAAGGGTTCCTGTCCCAAGATCTGAGGATGGCTAGTTGAAGAGGCCTGAGGTGAAACTGGGTAAATGGCACTGCCTCCATTGCTGCTGCCATCCTGCCGAAGACTTTCATGGCAAACCGGAGAGATCGGGAAGGACTGCGGAGGAGTGTGCGAACTCCCAGACGGAGGGCCAGTGTCTTGTCCTTGGGAAGGAGCACCAGACCCCTGGAGGTGTCGAATAACATCCCCAGGAAGGTTAGAGTCTGACTCGGGGTAGTCGATGATTTTTGTAGGTTGACTAACCATCCCAGACGACTCAGTGTGTCTATTGTGATTGAGACACTGACCTCGCAGTCCTTGAAGGTGGAAGCCTTGATGAGAAGGTCGTCCAGGTATGGAACGACTACAATGCCTCTGGAGTGTAGAACGTCCATGGTGGCTGCCATGATTTTGGTAAACGTCCTGGGAGACGTGGCGAGTCCGAACGGGAGAGCCACGAACTGGTAGTGGTCCTGGTTGATCGCGAACCTGAGAAATCTTTGATGGTCGGGAGCAATTGGTATGTGCAGGTATGCGTCTTGTATGTCTATGGAGGTGAGGTATTCTCCCTGCTCCATGGACGCAATGATGGACCGGAGGGACTCCATGCGGAAATGACGGACCCGTACATATTTGTTGAGCTGTTTTAGGTCTAGTATGGGCCGGACGCTGCCTCCTTTCTTGGGAACTACAAATAGATTGGAGTAGAACCCTCGGAAGCGTTCGTTTACGGGAACCGGTAACGGTCCTGCTTGAAGGAGAGAGGAGACCGCTTGGTGGAAGGTACGAGCTTTGTCTGATGGTGTTGGTGGAATAGAGAGGAAGAACCGGTTCGGTGGACTGGAAGTGAACGCCATCTTGTATCCGGAAGACACTATTTCCCTGACCCACCTGTCTTCTGTAATAGACAGCCAGACTTGCTGAAAGAGAAGAAGTCGCCCGCCTACTGGTGGGATGTCTTCCAGAGTTCGTGAGTCATGATGAAGCGAAGTTCTGAGGTTTTCCTCCCTTGGGTTTCGCTTGGCCTGCTTTCGACTGACAAGTCCTGTCCGGTCTCTGCGCCGTCCGTGGGTTGTCCCTGCGTGGACAGCGGTTACGATTTTGCGCTGGGCGCGGGACGGACCAGCCCGAAGAGTTCCAAAAGGATCGGAATCGTGTTTGGTTTCTCCGTTTAAACGTGCGTTTAGGTTTCAGTTGAGGGAGAGAGGTACTCTTACCCCCAGTGGCATTGGATATCATTGTGTCCAACTTTTCGCCAAAAAGCCTTCCACTAAGGTACGGAAGATGCGTGAGGGACTTCTTTTAAGCCGCATCCGCTTTTCATTCTCGCAGCCAGAGGATACGCCGAATCGTAATGGCATTTGCCGCTATCCCCGCTAGACCTCTTGCTGAGTCTAGGGCTGCATGAAGCATGTAGTCTGCTACCACTGCTATTTGAACCGCTTGGTCCGAGATCCCGGTATTTGAAGCTTGAAGACCCTCCTGCAGTTTTTTGGCCCAAGCCAGGATGCCCTTGGCCACCCAAACTGAAGCGAACGCAGGGGCCAGGGAGGCCCCTGCCGCTTCGAAAATGGAACGAGCCATGCGTTCTACTTGCCGGTCTGCTGCGTCCATGAGGGTTGAGCTATCTGGCAGTGAGAGGAGGGTCTGTGCTGCTAGTCTAGATACCGGGGGGTCCACTTCGGGTGGATCTGTCCACTCTTTGGTGTCCTTCTGTGAGAAGGGGTACTTCGCTTCCAAATATTTGCGATTGGCAAATTTTTTCTCAGGCTGCGAAAACTGCTTAGTATCGTTTGAAACTCATGGTGATTAAGGAAGACCTTAGGCGGTTTCAGAACACTTTCAAAGCAAATCTTATGTTCTGGGGCTTCCGGGGCTGGATGTGAAATTTCCAGCACCTGATGGATGGCAGAGATTATGTCCTCAGCTAGCGCTGTATTGCTAGGGGGACAAGGTACCACGGACCTCTCCATTTCGTTGTCTGAGTCAGAGTCACAGATGCCTTCCGAATCCTGTGTATCGCTAAGGTGTTCCCTGGTGGGCGATCTGGGGCGGAGGTCTTCTGTGGTAGGGGATCTCTGTGGTGAACTTCATTGTCTGTCTCTGATAGGGGACTGCCTAGGAGACCTGGAATGATGGTGTCTCTCCCTGGGGGGGGGGATGACCGTGTGCTATAGGACAACTCAGGTGATCGCGACCTGTGGGTCCGCTTACGTCTGTGTCGGAAACAGCATGTTCCTGAGACAAGCTGTCCGTTTGCTGGGTAACGTTCATAGCCGAGACACGACCCTGCAGAGAGCTTGCAGCAATGTAGCGGTTAAGTTATCTATGGACTGTGTCATAGACTGCGACATCTGAGTAGCCCATTTCGGCGTGGTATCCGACACTGAAGCACTGGTAGGGACTCCCTGGGGTTCTGACCCAGAGTTCTGGATGCAATCCCGGCAGTTCGGATACGTGCTGCCACTGGGGAGAGTGGTTTTGCAGGCTGTGCAGAATGCTTAAAAACAGTCGTGCCTGGTTCTCTTTCTTGAGCCTGGCAGAGTGCACAGAAGCTGGCTATCAGGGATCCTACAGGGGTGGCTACGCAGAGGGAACCCACAGAGAGCCTTATAGGTAGTATGGATTCACAGCTGAGTAAAGAGAACCCAGCTGTGATCTTACCCTACCAGTGCCCCTAGGTCCAGCGCCGATAATTCACAGTTCTGTGCCCCCCGGAGACTGCTGTGGCTCTCCTTCTTGCAGGAGGTGTCCGTTGTCAGATATGCCTCCAGCCAAAAAGAAAATGGCCACCGGGACGCTGAGGAGCGGAAGGAGGGGGCGGAGAGCTGAAAAGGGTGCGCTGTGCTATGTAGAAACGCGCCCTTTCTGCCTCGATCCGCCCTTTCTATGACACTATAGAGTGTCATCTTAGTCATCCGGGGGGCGGGCCGGGAGGCGGAGAAAAGGCGGCGGCTTCAGCTAGGCCGAAGCCGCGGTCTCAATTAGAGGTCTGATGCCCAGGAGGGCGCGGTAGTGCGGGAGGGGGTCGGATCTGCACCAGACCCCCCCCGGAATGGGTGACTGGCTAGCGGTGGGGACAGCAGGGGTAGCAGTTCCTGTTTGGGGGGGTCCCTCTGAAGCGCTATGGAGCCACTGCTGCTGCAGAGACAGGGGCGCAGAAAGCCCTGTCTCTGCTGTGCCATGTCTGCCTGCACCCTCCCCCGGCCCCAGCAGGATCCCACAGCTGGCCTGGGGTCCCTGGTGCAGAGTGCTACCTATTCACCGACCCTACCTGAGGTGTCTCAACCTAATGCCCCCTGAGGGGGATTAGGGAGGGTGCGTCTGTCACCGTCAGGGGGTCTTCATCCTTGCCTCGGCCTCAACCCAGACCCCAAAGGGGTTGGGGAAGGAGGGGGGGTCTCAACTTCGGACCAGTACCTGAGGGACTGGGGAAGGAGCGACATGGGGAATAGCCGTCTCCACTTCAACTGGGCACCCCTAAAAAGGGGGCCAAGGAGGAAGCCATGCCGGGAGTCTCGCTGGAGACCCACTTTTCTTCATCTGTATTCCGGATGAAAAAAGAAAAACGGAAGAAAAAAAAAAAAAAAGGTGTGCCTCCTTGCGACACTAAGCAAAAACTGGAGAAGGCTGACGCCGTCTAGGGGTGTATACTGCAGAGGAGGAGCCATAGTTAATCTTTTTCAGATTATATATAGTGTCGTCTCCTAGTGGACAGCAGCATAACACCCATGGTTCTGTGTCCCCAATGAGGCGTAAATAGGGATTTTTGTGTACTCACTGAGAAAGTTCTACTGTATATAGCAGCAGTGGTCGGTCTCCAAGGCAACGATATGTAAGCAAAACAAAAATTCTAATATCTCAAGAATGGCTTAACATTTTAACGAACAGTAAATTGCAAAAGGGCTTGTTTTTAAAAGTACTATTCGATGATAACAAGGTAATTTGAACAGTCACATTGTCTCCTTCAGCAATTCTGTCCCTATAGCAATGAAGGCACCTCGTGTTGACCTCACTTTAAGCCAGAGCTGCGAGACGAGTCAGCATGACAGCGATGTGATTGTGTCATTCATTTTTTTTGGCAAAAAAGATGAAGTAAGCAATGTGCGCTTACACGGCTGTAAGCTATAGGCCAAATAAAATTAAAAATAAAAAAATATATATAAGCGTTCAGTAATACCTTCTTACAGATAGCTCGCAGCTTGGAAGCAGAAAAATGAAATGCAGAATTTACTGATAAAATTCACGCCAAGATCCGTTCCCACAAGTCAACGTTTGGTTGGGGCAAGTCGATGGAGGCATTAATAGGTGTATGTGCTAATATTAATGATTGAGGCTAACGAGCCTGCAGGACATGTCATTAGGATGTACTGCAGACTACCGGGGTGGTAGTCAAGAGGTCAGTAGGGGGCGCTCTGATAGTTCAGGCTACAGTGCAAGGCGCCCTCCTCCCCCTTTACCTTCTTGTTAAACGCCCAGATTTTGTCCCATTCCATGTTCACAACGGATCGGGAAGAGCCCTGCAAGAAAAAATAAATAAAATAAAAGTGGGATTCAAAGAAAAGCGCGGCAAAAGTTGTGTTCTGAAGCAGACGTTGTCTTCCGTACACACCTGCGCGGCTATAAATTGCTTCAGCCCCTCCACAGTCATTCCTCTTCTAAGAACGCCCCGCACAGTAGGGAACCTGGGGTCATCCCTACGATAGAGATAGTTATTTAAAGGGGTTATCCATGACTTTGCGACAGGTCATTAACCAGATGGGTGACTGTGTGACACCTCGCGCCAGCGGCGATCAGTTTTTTGCAGGTCCTAAGGCAGCTGGATGTACACAGTGTAAGGCACAGCTCCAGACACCGCCTAGTGTCCGATCCTGGGTATTGCAGCTCAAGTCATATTTAAACCAGCTCCACGCACTGTTTACTTCAGGCCGCCATGGGAGCCTGAAAACAACTGCTCGGCATCGGATGTCACTCCCACCGGTCTGATCTTGCTGTAATCATTATAGAAGGTAAAAAATGTACTGAAGAGCACAATTATTTTACCCCTTTAACCCTACCAGGACTCTTATCCCATCATCGAAGAGGTGCCAGTGTATGGAGCAAAGTTTTTCCTTTTTCTTTCAGTAAAAAATTGTGTCATTAATCCATAACTCATGCTCGAAAGAAAGGAAAAAAAAAAAAACCCTTGTATGGGTTATATTAATGGAAAAATTAAAAAAAATAAGTTAAGGAGGGAAAAATGAAAGACCCCCCCCCCACAAAAAAAAGAAAGAAATAGGTCACAGAGGGAATGGATTAATACTACAGAACACAAAGGCACATTGTGCAATTGTCAGTTTTGTAGTAATTGACCTCAACTCCATCCAAAAAAAAAAAAAAAAAAAAGCACAACTCCTTGGGTTTCGAAAGGGAACCGAGCTTGTAGGTTGTCACCAGCAGGCCGCTCAGCCAGGTGCCCACAGGCCGGCGGGGCGCTCAGCCAGTTGCCCACAGGGCACTCAGCCAGTTGCCAACAGGCCGGCGGGGCGCTCAGCCAGTTGTCAACAGGCCGGCGGGGCGCTCAGCCAGTTGCCAACAGGCCGGCGGGGCGCTCAGCCAGTTGCCCACATATGTTTGGACATACATCTATAGGCAGTATGACACTTACCAACCATCCACGAGGCCCTCGTTCACAAACCAGGTGAGCTTTCTCTTGGACAGCACAGTGTTGTTGAGGTTCAGGCGGCTGTACTCCCAAATGTAAGGTTTCCTGATTCCCAAGGCGTCAATGATCCAATAGAACTGTTCGTCACGGTCATGATATTCTGTCGTTCTTAGGGCGTGCGTGACTCCTTCTATACTGTCCACGATTGGGCAGGCAAAATCATATGTGGGGTAGATGCTGCAGAAAATAAAGGGCAGACATGCAATTAATAAGCTATAAAAAGTCATCCAGCACCACCTCAGCCAAACAGGACCCACGTGGATCGTGCCCAGCAGGTGTGCGAGGCAGTGCCATCATTGGAATCGCTCAGTTCCAAAATAAAAATGACGTCACTAGACGATCCCTTTAAGATACAGCGACACGATTCTCACTAGTATAAAATGACTTGACGAGTGTTAAAGTATTGGTGCCCCCGTCTGTGGCATCAGAACCTACTTGTACTTGCTTCCCGTCCGTGGATGTGGCTGGGTCTTGCACCGGAATAAGGTCGGGTCCCGCATACATCCATTGTTGGAGTTCATATCGATCTTCGCTCGGAGACAGCAGGTCTGGCCGAGCTCTGATCCCTTCTTCATTTCCTCCCACATTTGCTGGTTCTTTTCCACATCTGCAATAGAAAAAGAAAAAAGGAGATTTTTGTGTACTCACCGTAAAATCTCTTTCTCTTAGCATCTAATTGGGGGACACAGAACCATGGGTGTTATGCTGCTGTCCACTAGTAGGCGACACTATGCATAATCTGAAAAAGATTAACTATGGCTCCTCCTCTGCAGTATACACCCCTGGATGGCATCAGCCTTCTCCAGTTTTGTGCAAAAGCATTAGGAGGAACGTAACAGAAACAACATAACCATGCCTGTAAGAAGACTACTATGTACGAGCTCAAAGAACAACGGCCCGTAGGGCAACAGGGTGGGAGCTGTGTCCCCCAATTAGAGGCTAAGAGAAAGATTTTACGGTGAGTACACAAAAATCTCCTTTACTCTGTCGCCTCATTGGGGGACACAGAACCATGGGACGTCCCAAAGCAGTCCCTGGGTGGGAAGCAATGGACGAATATTGTGCTAGCAGGTCTAAACTTGGGGCACTGCCAGCCTGCAAAACCAGTCTACCCAGGCTCGCATCCGCTGTGGACTGGGTATGAACACTGTAGTGTTTCGTAAATGTGTGTAGGCTAGTCCAAGTGGCCGCCTTACACATGTGTTGTGCCGAAGCCTGGTGCCGAATGGCCCAGGATGCCCCTACTGCCCGCATGGAGTGCGCCGTGATACCGGTCGGAAGAGGGGAATTGCTAAGTCGGTAAGCCTCTTGTATGGTGGACTTGGTCCACCTGGTAAGGGTAGCTTTGGAAGCCGGCAAACCCTTGCGAAGCCCTCCAGAAGAAGGAAAAGGGAATCAGACTTCCGGAAGGGTGCAGTCCTAGTCACGTATATTCGCAATGCCCTGACGAGGTCAAGTGTATGCAGAGCCTTCTCCACTCTATGAACTGGAACCGGGCAAAGGGATGGCAGTGAGATTTCTTCATTGAGGTGGAAGGTGGACACAATCTTCGGAAGGAAGGATGGTACTGTACGGAGAACCACCTTGTCCTGGTGGAAAGCTAGGAAAGGCCGTCTCTGCAGGAGAGTGCTGACAATTCAGACACCCTGCGCAGCGAGGTGATTGCCACCAGAAAAACCACCTTCTGTGATAGAATGAAGAGTGTGACTTCCTTAAGGGGTTCGAAAGGTAGTGCCTGTAATGCTGTCAGGACCAGGTTGAGACCCCACGTTTCCAGTGGGCGTCTGTAGGGGGGAACCAATCGGGAAACTCCCTGGAGAAAAGTCCTTACTTGCGGCTTGTTAACAATACGCCTTTGGAAAAGCACTGAAAGCGCTGACACCTGGCTCTTAAGTGAGCCTAGGGATAGCCTGGCGTCCAGGCCCGATTGAAGAAAACCGAGTACCTTCGGGAGGGAATAAGGGACAATAAATCTTGGCGGAGGCTGGCTTTCTTGCTCTGATCATGGTTGTGATGACATCTGGTGAGAGCTCTGCTTGGGTGAGAGCTCTGCTTGGGTTAGAACCCAGGTTTCAAGGGCCATGCCGTCAAATTGAGAGCCCCTGAGTTCAGATGGTAGAACGGACCTTCTGACAGAAGGTCGTGACGATTGGGGAGACAATTCAGATTGTACGATGTTGGCGTACCATGTACGTCTGGGCCAGTCCGGCGTGATCAGGATGGTTGGAACTCCCTCTTGTTTGATATTCCTCACGACTCTGGAGATCAGGGGGATGGGTGGAAAAATATACAGAAGCTGGAACTGGGTCCAGTCCTGCACCAGGGCATCCGCTCCGAGCGACCACGGGTCGCGTGTCCTGGCCATGAAATTGGAGACCTTGGCATTGAAATGGGATGCCATTAGGTCCACGTCCGGGGTCCCCCAGCTATGGCAGATCTGGTGAAAAATTTCAGGATGGAGAGACCACTCCCCCGCATCCATTCCTTGTCTGCTGAGGAAGTCGGCTTCCCAGTTGTCCACACCCGGAATGTGAACCGCTGAATGTACCGACCTCGTCTCTTCCACCCAGTGGAGGATATGTGCCACTTCTCTCATCGCCTGGGCACTGCGGGTCCCGCCTTGGTGATTCACATATGCCACCGCCGTGGCATTGCCCGACTGTATCCTTATGTGAGAGGCTGCCAGCAAGCGATGAAAGGCTCTCAGTGCCAGGAAGATGGCCCGAATTTCCAGAATATTGATGGACAAAGTAATTTCCGCTGGTGACCACTTGCCTTGTGCCCTGTGATGTAGGTACACCGCACCCCAACCTGTCAGGCTTACATCGGTGGTCAGGACCTTCCAGTGACCTGAGAGAAAAGGTTTTCCTCTTGCAAGCGAAGTTGGCTTGAGCCACCAGTGTAGGGACCTCCTGGTTGACGATGTCAACCGGAATACCCTGTCGAGGGAGAAGGGATTCCTGTCCCAAGACTTGAGGATGGCAAGTTGAAGAGGCCTGAGGTGAAACTGGGCAAATGGTACCGCCACCATTGCTGCTGCCATCCTGCCGAGGACTCTCATAGCAAACCGGAGGGATCGAGGAGGATTGCGGAGGAGTATGCGAACTCCCAGACGGAGAGCCAGTGTCTTGTCCCTGGGTAGGAGCACCAGACCCTTGGAAGTGTTGAATAGCATCCCCAGGAAGGTCAGGGCCTGACTCTGGGTAGTCGATGACTTTTGTAGGTTGACTAACAAGCCCAGGCGACTCAGAGTGTCGATTGTGATTGAGACACTGTCCTTGCAGTCCTTGAAGGTGGAAGCCTTGATGAGAAGGTCGTCCAGGTATGGAACGACTACGATGCCTCTGGAGTGTAGAACGTCCATGGTAGCTGCCATGACCTTGGTAAACGATCTTGGAGCCGTGGCAAGCCCGAACGGGAGAGCCACGAACTGGTAGTGGTCCTAGTTGATCGCGAACCTGAGAAACCATTGATGGGCGGAAGCAATTGGTATGTGCAGGTATGCGTCTTGTATATCTATGGAGGTGAGCTATTCTCCCTGCTCCATGGACGCAATGATGGACCGAAGGGACTCCATGCGAAAATGACGGACCCGTACATATTTGTTGAGCTGTTTCAGGTCTAGTATGGTCCGGACGCTGCCTCCTTTCTTGGGGACTACGAATAGATTGGAGTAGAACCCTCGGAAACGTTCGTTTACGGGAACCGGTACTACGACTCCTGCTTGAAGGAGAGAGGAGACCGCTTGGTGGAAGGCACGAGCCTTGTCTGGCGGTTTTGGTAGAACAGAGAGGAAGAACCGGTTCGGTGGACTGGAAGTGAACTCTATCTTGTATCCGGAAGACACTATTTCCCTGACCCACCTGTCTTCTGTAATAGGCAGCCAGACTTGCTGAAAGAGTAAAAGTCGTCCTCCTACGGGTGGGGTGTCTTCCGGAGTTCGTGAGTCATGATGAGAAAGTCTGAGGTTTTCCTCCCTTGGGTTTCGCCTGGCCTGCTTTCGACTGCCAGGTCCTGTCCGGCCTCTGCGCCGCCCGTGGGTTGTCCCTGCGTGGACAGCGATTACTATTTTGTGCTGGGCGCGAGACGGACCAGCCCGAAGAATTCCGAAAGGATCGGAATCGTGTTTGGTTACGCCGTTTGAACGTGCGTTTAGGTTTCAGCTAAGGGAGAGAGGTACTCTTACCCCCAGTGGCGTTGGATATCATTGTGTCCAGCTTTTCACCAAAAAGCCGTCCACTAAGGTACGGGAGATGCGTGAGGGACTTCTTTGAGGCCGCATCCGCTTTCCATTCTCGCAGCCAGAGGATACGCCAGATCGTGATGGCGTTTGCTGTTATCCCCGCTACACCTCTTGCAGAGTCCAGGGCTGCATGAAGCATGTAATCTGCTACAACTGCTATCTGAACCGCTTGGTCCGAAAGCCGGGGATTTGAAGCTTGAAGACCATCTTGCAATGCTTTGGCCCAAGCCAGAATGGCCTTGGTCTCCCAAACTGAAGCGAACGCGGGGGCCAGGGAGGCCCCTGCCGCTTCGAAAACTGAACGAGCCATGCGTTCTACCTGCCGGTCTGCTGCGTCCCTGAGGGTTGAGCCATCTGGCAGTGAAAGTAGGGTCTGTGCTGCTAGCCTAGAGACTGGGTGGACCACTTCGGGTGGGTCTGTCCACCCCTTGGTGTCCTTCTGTGGGAAAGGGAACCTTGCTTCCAAATATTTGCGATTGTCAAATTTCTTCTCAGGCTGCGAGAACTGCTTAGTAAGTATCGTCTGAAACTCCAGGTGATTAGGGAAGACCTTAGGTGGTTTCTGGACACTTTCAAAGCAAATTTTGTGTTCTGGGGCTTCCGGGGTTGGATCAGAAATTTCCAGCACCCGATGGATGGAAGAGACTATGTCCTCAACTAGCGCTGTAGTTCTAGGGGGACAAGGTACCGCAGACCTCTCCGTTTCGTTGTCGGAGTCACAGATGCCTTCCGAATCCTGCGTGTCACTAAGGCGATCCCTGATGGGCAAAGTGGAGTGGAGGTCTGCTGTGATCGGAGATCGCTGTGGGGATCTGCGTTGTCCGTCTCTGGTAGGGGACGGTCGAGGTGACCTGGAGCTACGGTGTCTCTCCATGGAGGGGGATGACCGTGTGCTATGAGATGACGCAGAGGAACGCGACGTGTGGGTCTGGGAGAGCCAGAACCGGCCTGTCCCTGGGTGGAGCTGTCCCTTTGCTGGGTAACGCTAATAGCCGAGACATGACCCTGCAGAGCCTGGAGTAATGTGTAGGTCAGGTTATCTATGGACTGTGTCACAGACTGCGACATCTGGGTAGCCCATTCCGGCGTGGTAGCGGCCGCTGAAGCAATGATAGGGGCTTCCTGGGGCTCTGACCCAGTATTTTGGATACAATCCCTGCAGTGCGGGTACGTGCTGCCACTGGGGAGAGCGACTTTGCAGGCTGTGCAGAAAGCATAAAAACAGTTCTGCCTGGTTCTTTTCCTTGAGCCCAGCATAGTGCACAGAGGCTGGCTAGCGGAGGACCGTACAGGGGTGGCTACACAGGGGAAACTATAGGAAAGCCTTACCCCACCAGTGTGCCCCTAGGTCCAGCGCCGATAATTCACAGTCCTATGCCCCCCCGGAGACTGCTGGCGTTAGTTCTGCTGTATCAGACGGCGTCTGCTGCAGCAAAGATGGCCGCCGAGGAGATGAGGAGGAAGAAGGGGACGGAGAGCTGAAAAGAGCGCGCAGGGCTATGTAAAAGCGCACCCTTTCTGCTTCGATCCGCCCCTTCTATGACACTGTGGCGTGTCATATTTGTCATCCGGGGGGCGGGCCGGGGGGGCGGAGAGGAGGCGGCGACCTCAGCTAGGCCGAAGCCGCGGCCTAAATTAGACCTCTATGCCCAGGAAGGGCTCCAGGCCGGCGCAGTAGTCCGGGGAGGTTTTAACCGGACCCCCCCGGATCGAAAGGCAGGCTAGCGGTGGGGCCAAAACCTGAAGCGGGGCCCTGTGTGGGGTCCCCCTGCGGCGCTGTAGACAGATGCTGCCACAGACACAGGGACGCAGAGAGCCCTGTGTCTGCATGTGCTATGCCTGCCCGCACTCTCCCCGGTCCCGACAGGAGCCCGCAGCTGGCTGGGGTCTCTGGATGCTGTGCAGGTTGCCATAGAACTGACCCTACCTGCGGCGTCTCAACCTAATACCCCCAGAGGGGGATTAGGGAGGGTGCTGCTGTCACCGTCAGGGGGCTTCTTCCTCGCCTCGACCTCAACCCAAGACCAAAAGGAATTGGGGAAGGAGGGGGGTCTCAACTTCAAACCAGCACCCGCAGGACTGGGGAAGGAGCGACATGGGGAACTGCCATCTCAACTTCAACTGGGCACCCCATAATAGGGGGCCGAGGAAGGAGCCATGCCGGGAGTCTCACTTAGGAGACCCACTTTTCTTCATCTGTCATCTGGAAGAAAAAAAACGGGAAAAAACAGAAAAAGAAAAAATTCTTTAGGTGTGCCTCCTTGCGACACTAAGCAAAAACTGGAGAAGGCTAACGCCGTCCAGGGGTGTATACTGCAGAGGAGGAGCCATAGTTAATCTTTTTCAGATTATGCATAGTGTTGCTTCCAAGTGGACAGCAGCATAACACCCATGGTTCTGTGTCCCCCAATGAGGCGACAGAGTAAAAGTGTTGTACAAAATTTGCAATGAAACCTCAATATATAAAATATAAAAATTTAGAAGACATTTCGATTTCAATTTGTTTTAATTATGAAAATAAAGCTGTCCTATATTCATCCTCCCTGGGTCAACGGCGGCACTGACATCAGCGCTGCAGCCAATCAGTGATTTCACCAGCTTGTACAGTCTACATAAGAAGAGCTCTGTCATTGGCAACAGTGAGGTTGACAATAAAAGACACAGGGAGCAGCAGCAGAGACTCAGTGCTGAACCCGGGGAGGGTAAGTAGAGTGCAGTTTGGATTGTCTGCAGCAAGTACAGCAGCGCGGTCATTTTAAGGATACAGATTCTGCCAAACCAGGAAAATTCCCGAGTGTTCCTAATTTTTATAATGTCATGATTGCCTCCCCACTCTCCAAGAGCCACATTTTTTTTTTTTTTCTTTAGATTTCCATCAGTACTGCTATATGACGGCTTGTTTGTTCCAGGATGAGTTGTAGCTTTAAATTACACTTTTGACTTTACCAAGTATTGCATTTCTTTTAGATTTCGACAGGTTCGAGTTTTACGTATCGGGTGATCATGAATGTGCTTAGTTTTTATTTCTTACTGTTGCTCCGGTGTTTGGACTCGATCCTCTGTTCCCGTTCCGCCTTCATCTGCTCCGCGGGGGTGTCGTCCACATAAGCTTTTCCCTCTCTAATGAGCTTCTCTGCGTATTCGATAATCTTCTCGAAGTGATCGGATGTGTATGTGAACTGATTGGGCTTGATCTGAAGCATCGAGACGTCTTCCAGGATAACCTGAGAATCAGAGAATGGGTGAAGTCACGCTTCTATATAATAAGATACACGACGATTGTTGTGATGTTTAATAAACCCGCACATCTCTACATCAGTCAGGTAATACTGGATTCTGCAATTACCTTTTCGAAATCTTCCTTCTCTTTCTCCGGGTTGGTGTCGTCGAACCTCATGATGAGTTTTCCTTTGAAGTTCACCTGGTAATGCTGATTGAGAAGAGCGGCCTTCGCGTGTCCAATGTGCAGGTATCTGAGGACATAATTCTACGTTATCATCACATACCGGATTGCATTTTCCTTAAAGGGTTTTTCTCATCTATCTATAATGGATCAGTTGCAATCCGCTTGGAAAAACACAAACTTTGCAATTTACTTCTTATTCAAAGTTTTCTTTGCTCCCAGGAAACCGAGAGGTTTCTTAATTCTACAGTTTACAGCGCTTTGCTAGGCTACCGGCCACCTCTGCAGTCTATCAGAGGTGGCTGGTCTTCTAGGCAAGAACTGCAGCACTAACAAGCTCTTTGCTAACCCCAATCTGTACACTGTGTAACACACCAGAACCTAAAAACAGCTGATCGGTGTGGGTCTGGCTGATCTGATATATATTGATAGTTCATCAATATACAAGTCCTGGAAAGCCCCTTTAACAGAAATAAAGAAACTTCACCCCTCCAATGAAAATATGGGGCCAATAATAAGTGAGCTCCGACCCTACTAATGAGTAGAACTTACCCGCTGGCCTCTGGAGGGAACCTTACAATCACTTTTCCCATCTCGGCCCCTGGAAGCTCAACGAACTTTCCAACATCTTGTTTCTTCTCTGCAGGCTTTTAAAAAAAAAAAAAAAGAAATAATAAAAATTGATAAACATCTGACGACAAGGACCCTCAGGGATCAACGGAACAGGGGTCCAGTACCCTTGGTCAGTCGATTAGGTGCCATTCCGCTCTGTATGTACTTGCCTGTCACGGTGCTAGCAATCAGCGGGGCAGCAAGCAATCAGCAACAAGTGATCACTTATAGAAATAGGATGTCGGTGTTGGGACTTGCACCAATGGGCAGAACGGGGGAACTTTTATCCCTGTTGCAATGGAGAAGCAGTGAACATGCCGGACCTCCGTGCCATGGGACTGCTGGAAATATCTGCGCTCGGCAGCCCTGTACGGTATGAATATAGCTGTGGTCGAGCATGCGCAATTCCGCTCCATCTACCTGGGATAAAAGTCCCCCCTTTGGCTGATCGGTGCCGGTCTCAGCGGTCAGACCATCACAGATCAATAACTTATAACCTGTCCAAACTTCTTTTCACCGGACAACCCCTTTAATTGCCCTGAAACCTAGTATGGAGAGATAACAAGGATGTAACGAGGCAGCTAAGCAGTGACGTTCTTCACATACTCACCGCCGCTACGCTTAGCTTTCCCTGGTACGGGACCGTGGGCTCCAGGAAGGCGTACCAGCGTCTGACATTGACGGCAGCTTTATTCTTTTGTATATGTTCCTGCCATGGAGCGCTGACTGCAGGGGGAAAGAAAACATCTGGTCATTTCCAAGCCTGACAATCAAGGAAAACGTAAGGATAGATGGGAGAAAAAAATACAACTTTGTATTTGTGACCGTGTTGGTCAACGCTCAGCTTATCCAACCCTTGTGAGGCGTCACAGTCGCCCTCTTGTACAGAGTGCAAGCAAAGAGCGTGAAAGGGCCGCAGTGCTGAATTATTGCTTCATGCTCTGAGGCGGTGTGGGTCCCAGAAATTTGACCTCCAGCCATTATAAATTGAAGGCATATTTGAGGCCAGCCTCAGCAGAGGAATTAGCTGAAGGTAAACCCCGGTGACCAGGTAGGATAACTGTACATGGCAGATGTATAGCTACTTTCCAGTGCCAGGGTGGAGGGTCTATTCAATGAAAATCCCTTTAAATGGCAAAAGTGGCACTAGGGTAGAGGGATCGCTTCCCACCATTAGCACGGATGTAAATTACCTGCCAAAGCAGAGAAGATGCTGATGTCTGCGAGGGTCAAAGCATCGCCCACCAAGTACGTCCGCAGAGACAGGGAATGGTTCAGCTCCTGGAGGGTGGCGGAGAACATGGACTTATCCTGCAGCCGGGTCTGACTGAACTCCATCCAATGGTTGATCTACAGGAGGACAAGGAATCGGTTCATGGCCGGGCACAATGGGTTAATAGTCAGCAAAAAGCGAATTTCAAGTACTAATATGATGGGATAGGAAAGCTGAGGGTCACGTCTGCAGTCCTGCAGAAACGGGAAGGTAACCTTCATTATAGAGGCCATTAAAGGGATACGCTACAACCGCTCAGGAGCCGCACTGGTGGAAGCCATTACCTACCCGGACTGGAAACCAGCATTGACTAAGGCCTCTTTCACACTTCAGTTTTTTGTGTCAGTTAAAATCCGCCAAAAAGGCTTAAAAGCGGATCCGTTCCTAACTGATGTGAACGGATGCCACAGGATCTGTTTTTTGACGGATCCGCAGAATTTTTAAAGGAACCGCTGGCCGGGAAGGAGAGAGAGAGAGAGAGAGAGAGAGAGAGAGGAGAGAGAGAGAGAGGAGGGAGGAGAGAGAGAGAGAGAGAGGGAGGAGAGAGAGAGGAGGAGAGAGGGAGAGGAGAGAGAGAGGAGAGAGAGAGGAGGTAAGGAGGAGGAGAGAGAAGAGAGGAGAGAGAGAGAGAGAGGAGAGAGAGAGAGAGAGAGAGAGAGAGAGAGAGAGAGAGAGAGAGAGAGGGAGGAGAGAGAGAGAGAGGGAGGAGAGGAGAGAGAGAGAGAGAGAGAGGGAGGAGAGAGAGAGAGAGGGAGGAGAGAGAGAGAGAGGGAGGAGAGAGAGAGAGAGGGAGGAGAGAGAGGGAGGAGAGAGAGGGAGGAGAGAGAGGAGGAGGAGAGAGAGGGAGGAGAGAGAGAGGGAGGAGAGAGAGAGGGAGGAGAGAGAGAGAGAGAGAGGGAGGAGGAGAGAGAGAGAGAGGGAGGAGAGAGAGAGAGAGAGGGAGGAGAGAGAGAGAGAGAGGGAGGAGAGAGAGAGAGAGAGAGGGAGAGAGGGAGGAGAGAGAGAGAGAGAGGGAGGAGAGAGAGAGAGAGAGAGGAGGAGAGGA